>NC_139218.1:121412137-122898387 GCF_055691185.1 Crinia signifera
TCTCTAGCTCAGGCATGTCACATGCTTCTTCCTGCTCCTCAGCTTCACCTGCAAGAACAGCTAGGGGAAAACGGTCAGATTCAATAGTGGTCACCCCTACCGTTTGAACCTCAGTATCCTGATCAAAAGGCTCAGGACTAATCACAGGGCACACATTCTCATTATTAACAGCATTTCTAGTGCAGTGTACATTCTGTTTCCACAAGTCCCAGAACAATGGGAAGTCTCTTCCCAGGATCACACTATGCATCAGGGTCTTTACCACGCCCACTTCATGGGACACAGTTCCACAAGTACTCTTTAGCTGGACTAAAGCTGTGGGATACTCCTTGGTGTCCCCATGTATGCAGAAGACCCCTATGTAACGTCCTGTGAGTGTCCCAGGGTCTACCAAGCTGGCATGGATGAGAGTAACTAAACTCCCAGAGTCCAGTAGAGCCCTCCCGGGATAACCATCCACCTTTACATGACATATTTGCTGTCCAGTTTCTGACACAGTCTCAGCAGAGAAAACAGAACGTGCATATAAAGAGCTTCACCAGGCTGTATCACACTCCATTGGCTCAGAAGTAAGGGGGCAATTGGCAGCAATATGCCCAGGTCCATGACAACGCCAACACTGTATGCGGCCCCAGTCTTTTTGCGACCCAGGTTTGGACCCTACTGTCCCTTGGGAACGCCTCTCCACTGTTTGTTCCCCATCTAGGCCACCTCCCTTTACAACATTATTCACCCCTCTAGTAAACGGAACAGTCTTACCAGATGATCCGGCCGCTTTGCTGTTCTTGAGGGTGGAATGTCCAGGAGGCACTTCTTGGAGTAGATTTTCAGTAGCTCTGTACCTCTCAACCAAGTTGACAAGCCCCTCGGCATCATTAGGGTCGCCCTGACCGACCCAGCGCTGAACCTTTGGAGGTAAGGAACAACGATACTTGTCCAGCACGACTCTCTCCACGATCTGCGCTGGTGTAGACTCCTCTGGCTGTAGCCATTTCCTTACCAGGTGGACCAGGTCATACATTTGGGACCGCGCAGGTAACGGTTCAGAAAAAGTCCAGTTATGCACCTTCCGGGCATGCACACTCATGTTTACGCCTAAGCGAGCAAGGATCTCTCCCTTGAGTTTCGCGTAGTCGTTAGCATCCTGCTCACTCAGATCAAAATACGCCTTTTGTGGTTCTCCAGTTAGAAAAGGTGCTACCACACCTGCCCATTGATCCACGGGTAACTGTTCACGCTCTGCTACACGTTCAAACACCGCAAGAAAGGCCTCTACATCATCCGTGAGAGTCATCTTTTGCAGAGATTTCTGTACTGCAGCCCGTGTGGTTGGAAGCAAGGGTTGGGGTGTTTGCACACTCTGCGCCACACTCTTAGCCACATTCTGTATTTGCTCTTGTAATTGCAGATTAATTTGCTGCTGTTCCTTTAAGGCTAGTCTGTTGGATTCAAGCAGCAAAACATTGGTTTCAGCCTGGGCACGCATGGCCTCCTCATGCACCTTTTGCTGACATGCGTTTGCCTGCACCAAGTGTTTTAAAAGGTCCTCCATTTTAACAGTCTCCTGTTGCAGTGTTACAGCAGCCTTTAGCCAGGACATGCAAGTATCAGTGCACTCCAGACACTCACTTGTGGCTGGTTGCCTTTAGCAACAACTTCCAGCTTGCTGTAGCAAAAGTCCTATATTTCGATGTATGTCTCTTTAAGTGAGATGCTTGCCCGCATTCTCCACCATATGTGGGGTTTTAGCATCAAACGGGTAGGCACAGGTGAGGATTTGGCACAGACTTAGACAGTGACATCACGGCTTGGGTCCAAAACAGGGCTTGCCTGAGTTTTATTGCAGCACTCAGAGCAAGAAACTAACAACAGCCTTTACACTTCAGGCAAAACAGAAAACAAAAACCTGCTCGTCTGAGCTCTAACTAAACAGAATAAACGTCCCTCTCTATACCAGGGCCACACTATGTGACACTGGACACACACAGCAGATATAGATCAAGTAATGCAGTACTTACAGCCTTGTCTCTCTCTAGCAGCAGCTTACTGCCTCCAACACCCAGGGAGAGAGAGAGAGCCCTAAGGAGAGGGCTGACTCCTTTTTAAAGAATCAGGTGTTCTCCTGATTACCAGCCCAGGACAGAACACCCTTTGTAAGCCGGAGCTTACCACACAGATTGAAATAGCCTGCAGTCTATATGCCATAAGACAGGATTCTAGGGGAAAAGTACCTGCCGTCTATGACTTTCCCTGCCACTGTCTTACAATATATATATATATATATATATATATATATACATACATACATACATACATACACGGATGATGTATTGGTTAGCATTACTTCCTCACAGCGCTGAGGTCATGGGTTCGATTCCCACCACCTAAACTGTGCAGAGTTTGTATATTCTCCCTGTACTTGCGTGGGTTTCCTCCGGGTACTCCGGTTTCCTCCCACAATCCAAAAATATACTGGTAGGCTAATTGGCTCCAAACAAAATTAACCCTAGAATGTCTGTGTATGCGTGTACATGTGTGGTAGGGAATATAGATTGTAAGCTCCACTGGGGCAGGGACTGATGTGAATGTTCAACTACAGTATACTCTGTAAAGCGCAGCAGAATCTATGTGCGCTATATAAGAAACTGTTAATAAATAAATAAAAAAATATATATAGGAGAAAAACCAGAAAGGCGCACAATGAGCGTAAATGTAAAAAAAACACTTTTACTGTTGGAAATGCTCACATACATGGAAGTTTAAAACAGCAGGTAAGCTTAAGATTATAAAAACCCAGGCGGCAGGAGTGGACAAAGTCATTATTGACGAAACTAGTTGGGGTGCTTCTCCTGAGTGACGCAGGCTCTTCCTTTGATGCTGCTGATGTCCATCTGTGCGGTCCCGGCTTCCAGGCTCTGGCTGCTTGCAGGCAAGAAGAAGGTGGTTGACTGCGCTAAGTGGTAAAAATTTGATTAGTGTGAATGATGAATTACATTAACATAAACATATAGGTCAGGTGTGTGGTAGAGAAATTTTTTGACAATTTATTAATTCACATAAAAAATGGGGGTAAATTAAAACAAACAGTAAAATAGATAAATTGATTGATTATTTATTATTTTATTGTCTATTTTATTGTTTGTTTTAATTTACCCCCATTTTTTATGTAAATTAATAAATTGTCAAAAAATGTCTCTACCACACACCTGACCTATATGTTTATGTTAATGTAATTCATCATTCACACTAATCAAATTTTTACCACTTAGCGCAGTCAACCACCTTCTTCTTGCCTTCCACTTATTGGGGCTGACTCCCCCTTTTTTAGACTGCTGCTGCCCTTAGCCAATCAACTCATACATAGCGCCTTTTTCTGTGGATATCCGTATCCCTTTTTTTTCTGGCTGCTTGCACGCTGTGTTTTTATAATCTTAAACTTACCTGCTGTTTTAAACTTCCATGTATGTGAGCATTTATAACAGTAAAAGTGTTTCTTTACATTTAAGCTCATTGTGCGCCTTTCTGGTTTTTCTCCTACATGTTCCCTAAATTGAGGCATTGGTGAGCCTGTATCCAGAGATTGAGCAGCACTGCATGATTCCGTGGATATACATGGACATATTTGTATTTTAATTGGACATTGCGCAGCCTTGGAATATTTTGTGTATATATAAATATATATATATATTTGTGTCGGTTCGGCACTCACCACAAAAGAGCAAAGAGTCCACGTGCCTTTGTAAGATAAACAGCATGTAAGAATCCCAGAAACCAGGAGTTGACACGGCACTGTGGTAAGCAAAAAAATCACTTCTTTATTGCATCATCAGCCTCAACGGCTCGTTTCGGGGTCACTACCCCTTTCTCAAGAGGGATGCAGATACAACATTCACAAATCACATACCTTAAATAGAGCAGTTGATTTGGCGCTGTCTCCTCCCCTCCGCTCAAGCACTCACAGCTCACGCACCTGTTTCCCCGGCGCCCGATGATGACGTCCACAGCTCTCACCTGCAGATCAGTCACCATGGTAGCCGGTACACACATCGCGCGGCTGGGTGCAGATGCGTCGCTCACATGTGACGCGTCACTAGTCAGTGCCCGTGACGGCGCATACCGCGACTCCTCACGGACGCGTCGCCACGGCAACCAACAGTCAACGCATACAGTCATGGAGCTCCGGGGCAGCAGACTGACATTCATAGATAAAACAACATAACCACTTCTAATATGCAAATAAAATAAACGGCAGCCTCCCACGGGTCTCTCACCTCCGGGGAAGTTGACATACAAATACACATCAATAAATGACAGTGCGGGGTAGGCGGACACCACTTAGAGTGTCACTGCTCACACCAGTGACACCCCGGTAGGTCAGCCGCCCCACACTGACCATTAATACATACGTAATACATAACGTCAACAGATAAAGCACATACAGAACATAGCTGGAAAAGACAGGAACATGGATATCTGGAAATATGTTACCTAAATTCACATAAAAGAACTCCAAACGATCCTCTCATTGAGGCCATTAGGAGCAACTGTATCCAAACGATAAATCCAGGTAGCCTCTAACTTAAGTAACCTTTTCATACGGTTACCACCTCTATTAGATGGTGGTACATGATCTATAATTAGATATCTTAACGACTCCTGAGGGTGGCAAAGATCTCTGAAGTGCACTGCAACAGGTTGATCAGCCGTGGGTATTCCTTGAACAAGTTGTTGGCATCTAAAGAGAGGGCTCTTAAATTGGATAGGGCCAATTTATTGGTACCCACTAATAAAGTTAGAGATAAAGTCTTCCCCTTTATTACACGTTATGACACTTCTAGTGTAGTAGTACCCATCGCCAGTAGAGCTCTGTGGCCGATTTTAAAAACTGACCATAGTCTCCCTGGCTTTAAAGAACTGAGGCCCCTTACTTGCTATACTCGTGGCCGCAACCTCCGGGATATTCTGGTGCATACAGATATCTCGGGGTTTGGGACCACTCCTCCCAACACAGTGTTCAAAAAACCCGGGTGCTATAAATGCCCCAAATGTGCTACCTGTAAATGAATGATCACAGCTGACTCCTTCAAGCATCCCCATAGCTCACAGGTATTTCGCATCAAACATGTTTTGACATGCGACACACAATATGTTGTGTACGCTATTATATGTCCCTGTGGGTTGTATTATATTGGGATGACTTCTAGGAAGTTCAATGAGAGGATGGCCATGCACAGGTCATCTATTAAATCTGCCCTGGCTGGCAAGAAGGCTGATCAACCTGTTGCAGTGCACTTCAGAGATCTTTGCCACCCTCAGGAGTCGTTAAGTTATCTAATTATAGATCATGTACCACCATCTAATAGAGGTGGTAACCGTATGAAAAGGTTACTTAAGTTAGAGGCTACCTGGATTTATCGTTTGGATACAGTTGCTCCTAATGGCCTCAATGAGAGGATCGTTTGGAGTTCTTTTATGTGAATTTAGGTAACATATTTCCAGATATCCATGTTCCTGTCTTTTCCAGCTATGTTCTGTATGTGCTTTATCTGTTGACGTTATGTATTATGTATTAATGGTCAGTGTGGGGCGGCTGACCTACCGGGGTGTCACTGGTGTGAGCAGTGACACTCTAAGTGGTGTCCGCCTACCCCGCACTGTCATTTATTGATGTGTATTTGTATGTCAACTTCCCCGGAGGTGAGAGACCCGTGGGAGGCTGCCGTTTATTTTATTTGCATATTAGATGTGGTTATGTTGTTTTATCTATGAATGTCAGTCTGCTGCCCCGGAGCTCCATGACTGTATGCGTTGACTGTTGGTTGCCGTGGCGACGCGTCCGTGAGTGGGAGTCGCGGTATGCGCCATCACGGGCACTGACTAGTGACGCGTCACATGTGAGCGACGCATCTGCACCCAGCCGCGCGATGTGTGTACCAGCTACCATGGTGACTGATCTGCAGGTGAGAGCTGTGGACGTCATCATCGGGCGCCGGGGACACAGGTGCGTGAGCTGTGAGTGCTTGAGCGGAGGGGAGGAGACAGCGCCAAATCAACTGCTCTATTTAAGGTATGTGATTTGTGAATGTTGTATCTGCATCCCTCTTGAGAAAGGGGTAGTGACCCCGAAACGAGCCGTTGAGGCTGATGATGCAATAAAGAAGTGATTTTTTTGCTTACCACAGTGCTGTGTCGACTCCTGGTTTCTGGGATTCTTACATGCTATATATATATATATATATATATATATATATATATATATATATATATATATATATATATATGGGTTGGATGGCCGGCACTCTTCTGAATGGGGCTGCAAAGGACCGAGGTGCCCTCTGAGTAACTTCGATATTTGTAGAAGTACACAGCACTCACGGATTTGATGAAAAAAACTGGTGTATTTCAAATATGAGCACAACATTTCAAGGCTGGATGCCTCTTTTTCAAGGTGAGATACAATTTAACAATCAAACAAACATACCTTAAATAGGAGTGTCACCTAGTTACATTATACTAAATTATAGGTTTCTTAGCAGACAAGACCTTAAGTCACATCCTCCTTTAGTTAATGCACACATTTCAAAAACTGTTATAACCAAGAGTCAAACCCACAACCTTTCATATTGCAGTCAGCTATTTGCTCCTGTATGAAAATTACAAGAGTATTTTGAAGTGTGTCTTAAATAAAGAAGTGTTTGAATAAAGGTGCTAAGTGACATAAGAGGGAGATGCAGGCGGCCAGTAATTTGCAAATAAAATTGATTAAAACAGAAAATTGACAGGTGTTACAGAAAATCACTCCCCACAGTGTGGTTCCCTGTGCGGTAGCACATGTTGCACCACCCTAGTTACGACCCTGAAATAGTGTGTCATGTGCCTAAGCCATACTCTGCAACAAGAACTCCCTGTGTGATCAATTACTGAACTCCCATTCGATGGTTTAAATTATAAAAATACTTATAGTACTTAATGCATGTTTCAAAATTACCATTATTCACATTAATGCATCCAGCTAATGTACTGGGAACCAGGGACATCCATGTGGTTAACTATCAGACAGACATTTTTCAAAGAACAAATAAATTAAAGACTGCCCATTTTACATTAAAGCATAAAACACATTTGCTGTATATAATATAATAACTTGTCACCAAAGTGACTATTATTTTTTTGTTTATTTTTATTTTAAGGAAAGTAATAAGCCGCTAACACAGATCCTTCGCTGCTTGATCAAAGGCAAAAGACATTTGGAAACCTGCTTCTTAGTGTCAGCTCCCCAAGTAATTTGCATTCAATTTGCTTGTTTATTTAAATGAGCAATTTGGGAAATGACTGCACGGAGCAATATAAGAATAACAAAGAACTGACTCTGGCTCAGTTATGTTGCTTCGTTGTATCAATCGTTAGATCTCCAACTAATTTTAATCGCAACACTATACATAAAAAGCCAAATCCTACATGAACTGTATCTCAATCCCCTCTAAATGCTTTATTTGACCAAAGTTTAGCAGTTAGGGGCCAATTTAGCAAGCTTTTTTTCTATAAAAATATTATGCAGAATCTGCATTTTGTACATAATTTAAAGAATTGTTGCTATGTACAGTACTTATAGACTAATGCAGGAGATTTGACAGAATTGTTACTGCAAAAAGCTACATTAATTAGCACTGCAGACCACAGTCCTCATTATTAACAAGGGGGACTATGATCTGACCCCTATGTATCAAACCACCTATATGCAGATGTAGCCACACTCATTGCCCCCGCGGCATACTGTAGCACTTAATTGTGACCACATGTTTTTCCAATGACATCATGTACATGCACACACTCGTGTCATGTTCCACACAGTGCACTATGCCCCCCCCCCCCCCCCCCTGTCATTTCTGACAATTTTTTTTTAATTTGAGCTGCTGCCGGAAAGAAAGAATTCACAGCCGGGCAGAGAGCGGTGAGCTGCCCGGCTGTATTCACAGTGAGAATCTCTTCTGCAGCAGCCCTAGCACCCGACCTGGTATTTTAAAACTTGCACTGCTGCGGCCGCATGCCGGGTTCGCCAGTCAATCAGAGCTTGCTCGCGCTTCGGCAGCCAATCAGGAGTCACCACTCCTGATTGGCTGCTGGACGGCGAGCAAGCCCCAATTGGCGCGGCAGCATGGAATTTAAAATAGCCGGGAGCCGCGACTCTGCTCTCCTCACTGTGGCAGCCGTCAAAGCCGCTGGCGCTGGGCTGTGGCGGTTGAGTGTGTGACTATGAAGCTGCAGCCTGTGCCTGGCGTGCAGACTGAAGAATGAGAGGGTCCCAGCCTCGGCTAAGCAAGGGACTTCACCTCCCTTGTCTGCATGATCCACTGCCCATCGGTGCCACTCCCGCTGCCATCTTTCACTCCTGCAACCATACTTACCTTAGTGGCCAGTCCCCTTATACACATCTGTGCTGCTGTCTACATCATTCAAACTGTAAGTACGTTTTTAGTACTATTCAATTTGACATCAGTTATACCCTTTCTGTACTATACTGTACGTCTACCATTCACAGTGTGTACATGAGAATCCACCCATGACTGAGGTATGTTTGTGGTGTTTCTGGAAGTCAGATATGACCTCTCCCTAGAGTCACAAGAGTCCTCCCTCCTTCCCTTGAGTCACACTCACCCGGGTGCCCGAACACTCCTACCTCTGTGCACACGGGGTACCCCCCATCCATCCTGCCGACTGCCGCCAGTTACCCGGAATAAGGGCATATGCTTCTTATCTCCCGACTCCCGCATCCGTGCTGCACTCCCTTCCTTATGCCAGTGGCGGGCATGTGAGGGGCTGGCTGCAAGGTGTACTTGGCCAGCTGATAGTTGTGCGTAATACGTAATGGACATTATGGTGTGTGGCTTAAGGTGTAATGGGAATCATGGTGCAAAAATTTTGGCGCGCCTACGGCACGCAATGTCTCTGTTTGTGGAGCATGCAGTGAAGTTTGGCTTAATCCGTGTACAATTATGTGAATTTTGGCTCAAAACGTGTAGCTTTGTATGAATTTTGGCCTTCAGTGCTCGCACAACTACATCCTTCACTATTTACACCAAGGTGGGCCTGTGTACTTTAAATGCCAAGGTATGTTTTTACTCTCTCTCTCTATCTATTGCGCTCTCTATCTTGCTCTCTATCTATCTCTCTACACTGGCACCGCTAACACCCCCCTCCCCTATCTTGGTGCCCCCCTGTCATTTTCTCCTGGATCCACCCCTGCAAATAGATACACAAGCGATAGTGATTTCGCAGTTGAAGACTCCGATGAAACCTCCTGCGGTACCCGCCCTTTAGGCAGAAAAACATGAGCCCGCATCGGACCAAAAACAACAGGCACACCTGCCAAGGGGGGCAATCCAAGCGCATCTGCAAAACCTCCACGAGGAACGAACAAAAAGAAGCCTTGATATTTAACCTGTCCTCTCACCCCCTCACTCCCGATGAAACTAGAGTATTGAATTACGGCTTGTCTTTTGCTCCTACGAATATACACAACCCTTTCGATTGGAATGTAGATCTGCATAAATTCAGCAGATCCCTTAGAGTAAAGGAACACTTCCAAAATTCCACACCCAAGCAGCCGGACCCTCATGATATCTTTTTGAAACGACATGCTCATTCAACATTTGACCCTCCTTCCTACAACCCGTCAATAAAAACATTTACCAGAATTGTGGACAAAGCCGTACAAAGATTTGACTCCAATGCACCTAAGCATCACTCGAATTTAAATAAAAATGAATTAAAAGCTTTAAAAAGTCTCTCACAAAATCATGAAATTACAATCCGCCCAGCGGATAAAGGCGGAGCTATTGTCCTTCAAGACACCATCAAATATGTGGCAGATTTGGATGAACTCTTGGCAGACACATCGACATATAAAAAAATAGTGGGCGACCCAACTCCTATGTTTAAAAAAGAACTGGACCAAGTGCTCACAGAAGAACTACAGATGAATTTGTTCAGCAGGAAAGTGCACCAGACACTTACCACAACACATCCGGTTACTCCAGTTATATACACAATCCCAAAAATACATAAGGATCCAAACCCCCCCCCCCCCCCCAGTCGTCCTATAATCTCTGCCCGCAAGTCACTTTATCAACCCATATCACAATTTCTGGACTCTGTAATTCAGCCATACATTATGCAACAAAAATCGTTCTTGAAGGACACCACACAACTCCTTTGCCAGATAGAAAAACTTGAGACTTTACCTAACAATACCATCTTGTGGACAATGGATGTCAAGAACTTATATACGGTGATCCCCCACTCCCAGGCAATTGCAGCTATGCGATCATTCCTACAGCGGGTACATTTCAATGTACTGATATTTCACTATTTCTGACGCTTCTGGAACCCACTTTGACAAGGAATTTCTTCTTACACAATGGGACTTTTTGCAACTCACAGGCTGCTCTATGGGGTCAAACGTGTCACCTTCACTGGCCAATGTGTATATGTTCGAGCAGGAGAACAATTTATTTTTTACAGATACACTCATTACCAACAATATCATCTTATACAAGAGATATATAGATGATTTACTAATACTCTGGAGGGGTACTTCAAGTGAACTGTCTGACATCATTGACAACATCAACCAGACTGATGGACCAATCAAACTAACATACAGCATGTTTACCACCACCATCAATTAACTTGACGTCACCCTCACAATCAGCAACAATAAAATACATACTACTGTGTATCACAAAGAAACAGATCGAAATACACTGCTCCAACACAGCAGCAACCATGCACCTGCCCTCAAAAGAGGTCTACCAAAATCTCAAATGATACGCACTGCCAGAATAACCAGCGACACAGCTTCCCTTAGTTCTCATTTGGACAATGTAATAGTCAAATTTATAGAAAGGGGATATGACCCCCAAGTATTATTCAAACAAAAAGAACAGGTCCTAAAAATACCCGCCAGTTCCTGTTACAGTCCAGGAAAACACAAACCAACAATAACAAAATACCATTTGTTACTACGTACTCCCCAGCGAGTCAAATATTACCAAGAGCCCTTCATGCAGTTTGGCCCTTGGTTACCACGGACAAACAACTGCCCTGTTTCAAACAAAAGGCAATTATGCCCAGTTACCGGCGTGGGAGAAACCTAAAGGACATGTTAATGAGAACTAACCTAACCCCTACTCCAAAAGAAAAAACTATCTTCAACATCCAGAGAAAAAAGCCCAGCTGCTATAGGTGCCCTTCGTGCACAACGTGCAAAACCATGATACCAGGAAGCGAGTTTGCAAACCCACATACCGATACAAAATACTCCATCAAACATGTATTATCTTGTAAATCACAATTCATCATCTACACCATCACCTGCCCATGCGGCAAATTATATGTGGGCCAGATGATCAGAACCTTCAGGGAACGCATGGCGTTACATGGGTCTGCCATAAATGCATGCCTTAAAGGAGAGAAAATTGAGCAACCAGTGGTCAAACATTTGAAAGCCATGGGCCACTCAGTAGAAGACCTCAGAAGCAAGATAATTGACCATGTCTCCCCTCTCAGCCGTGGAGGCGATCGCCAGAAAATCCTTACCCAGAGAGTATCGCAATGGATTTTTAAATTGAACACTCTAGCACCTTCCGGACTGAATGAAAAAATTGCCTGGAATGCATTCATATGACAATATAGAGATTATATTTTATGTTACTATATTATGTTTTTACTTCTCAATCTCAATGTCATTTTTGTACCCCTCAAGTAAGGTACATAAGATGCTGTGCTTTTTTCATGTGATACCCGAGACCCTAGCCATTTATGTTCAAACATATCCCAAACAGGATTTGTTTCTTTATAAAATATGATAACTTCTTTTAAAAACCATCCCTTTATGTATGCACTGTTCAGTACCCAGCAGCTATTTATTCACACACCCACTTACATGTAGTTTTATTTGTGCACAACTATCCAACAGATTTACGTTGGTCTTATTTTCCAGTTGGAGAACGGAGCCGTGCCAGCCCGGCAGGAAGTGTCCAAGATCACCTAGCAATGGCCCCACGTCACAGAGGGGCGTGAGCGGGAGTCCCGGAAATGCACACTGCGGGCACCGGATGCCGTTCCTGACACACGATTGATAGAGCTGCTAGATATAAGGTAGGAGAGCTCACTGCTCTGCTTTTCTTTCACAGCACCTTATGCACCTTAAGTGAACTCACGTCCTGAAGAAAAAGCCGCATCGGCTTAGAAACTCGACATGACTTTTTGATTGTATCTCTGCACCTATTCTTCTATAAAATATGGATACAACCCATAGCCTGCTGAGTGCCGCCTGGTCCTTGGGATTAACCTGTTCGGGGTCTCCTGAGGCTCATCTATTGTATAACATTGTGAGGAAGGCACCGGGGCGTTTGACCATTGTGGACGAGAGTGCCGACTCTATATATATATATATATATATATATATATATATATATATATATATATATATATATATACACAGCAGGGTCCCAGGAAATCCAAGAACAGACACGGCACTGCAGCTTCTTGATGAAAACAAACTTTGTTTATTTGCCTCGACGGGCCGTTTCGGGGCATACACCCCTTTCTCAGGAGAATGCAAATAGTACAAAGCATACAAGCAACATACAGCGTTTAAAAAGGAGAATTTGGCGCCACACTCACCTAATTACCTGCAGAGTCCACCCCAATCCACCGCAGCTGACACGCGCGCACACAGCAGTGACGTATCTGGCTCACACCCATCCGCGCCACTGCCATAGCAACGCGTCCCAGCCAACAGTAGCCATGGTAATGGACACCGCTACTTAACACCGCTATAGGACAGCACACGGAGTACCAGCCAGGAGGGAACATGCACGGCGTCTCTCACTCTGCCGTACACGTCACTACCCGACGTGCATCCCCGAGCTATCCACCGGCATCGCAGCCAAGCCCCCGAGTCTTCCCAACAGAGACCTCCCACGTCCCAGCGGGATACACCGCGGGCAAGACAGGGAGCCGGTCATAACGGTGTCAGTATTGGCAATCAGGAGAACGCCGCGCCAACAATCCTACATATATATAACATAATTACAATATTGCACCATGTAAATATCACAAAGAAATACCAACACCTTATACCAATTAAGCAAAAATCAAAATCATTGCTTAGACACAAGCAAATCATATCCAGTTTACGAGAGAAAGTACAATCAGGAGAATACAGCATACATTTGAATAAACTGACACAATGTGTCGACAATGATTAGCAAGCACAACAAAGTACCCTGTTCTATTGTGCAAAACTACTCCATACAATTCTTTCATTAAGACCAGTTGGAGAAACTGTCTTTAATCTATAAATCCAGCTAGCCTCTAGTTTTAAAAGTTGTTTAACCCTATCACCACCACGATTGGATTCTGGTACATGGTCTATTATCTGATATTTCAGAGATGCTAGTGTGTGCTTCATCTCTCTAAAATGCACAGCCACAGGCTGATCAGATTCTTTACCGGCCAGGGCAGCCTTGATGGTAGACCTATGCATGCCCATTCTTTCTTTGAATTTACGGGAGGTCATCCCAATATAACAAAGATGGCAAGGGCAGGTTATCATATAGACAACGAACCTTGTGTCACATGTTAGCACATGTTTAATGCTATACATTCTATCAGAGTGTGGATCTTTAAATTTACTACCAGCAATAAGGTGGCTGCAGGTCACACATCGAGGACAGCGATAACAACCAGGCTTCTTGACCTTCACTTGTGGGTTAAATGAAGAGAACCCCGTAACATCAGTATGGACCAATATGTCTTTTAGGTTTCTACCTCTGGTATAACAAGAGAGTGGGCGTACATTTCTGAATCCAGGCAGATCTTTATCAGTGGCCATAATGGGCCATAGTGCTTTGCTGGCAATAGGGACGACTTTACTAGAGGTGTCAAATCTGGAAATAAAAGGAAATACATTGTCGGATTTTTTTATATTAGATTTCAATAAATCAGGTCTTTTCAATTTAAGAGCTCGGTCCTTAGCTGACCGTAGTAGAGACAGAGAGTATCCTCTCACATGAAATTTATCAATTATTTTGTCAAGCTCCTCACTCAATTTAGTGGCATCACTACAGATGCGTATCACCCGAACCATCTGTGAGTAAGGGAGACCCTTCTTCAGTTGTGGGGGATGGTGGCTGCTCGCCAGTAGCAATGTATTTCTGTCGGTGGGCTTAGTGAATAACGCCGTTCTAATGGCACCATTATCCAAGCTCACCGTCACATCAAGAAAGTCCACCGCCTGACCACTAGACGTGTAGGTGAACTTGATAGGAGAGTCAAGCAAATTAATTTCTTGCATCATCACTTCAAAAAGCTCCACTCCACCATTCCAAAACATAAACAGGTCATCTATGTATCTACAGTACGCCCGGATGTGCTGGCCAAATCTATGCTGAAAAAATACCTTCTTCTCAAATTCAAACATGAACACATTAGCATAGGCCGGAGCTACCGCCGCTCCCATTGCACACCCGGACGTCTGCAGATACATAGAGCCATCAAAAATAAAATAGTTTCTAGTGAGGACTAATTCAAGAAATTTCAAGTACAGTTCCACATCAAATTGAAAAGAGTCAAGCTCACAGATAAAATTGCGCATAGCTGACAATCCTTGATCATGTGGAATAGACGTGTATAAACTTGACACGTCCATTACACACATGATGGTGTGAGCCTGTATATCATCACATTGCATAATATGGTTCAGGAAACTAGTAGTGTCACACAAGAATGTAGGTTGTACAACAATAAATGGTTGAATCAACATATCCAACAGTTGTGACACCGGCTGGAACAAACTCCCCCTGGCAGAGATGATCGGCCTACCAGGAGGAGTGTCCCTGTTCTTATGCACCTTCGGCAAGGTGTATAACACCGGTATCACAGGACAGTTGGATTTTAAAGCAACAGCGCACTTAGCATCAAGAATTCCATTTAGTACTGCTGTGTCGATTATTTTGAATAACTCAGACTGGTATTTAAGCGTGGGGTCAGAGGGCAATTTTCGATATACTTTGACATCAGCAAGCTGTCTATACACTTCTGTGCAGTAATCTGCAATGTTTTGTATAACGATACCACCCCCCTTATCGGCGGGGCGTATTGTTATACTCCTATCACTGCTCAATGATTTAACTGCCTCTTGCTCTGATCTAGACAAATTTCTGTGTATGACACTACTTGCAGCATTAAACCTCGTCATAGAGTCATCCATTAATCGACAGTATGTTTTAATTGAGCTATTAGAGCTCACAGGATCAAACTTGGAGATGCGCTGTCGCCTAATAAATGAAGCCACCGTACTAGGCTCCTGGACCACCGCTGAATGCTGAAAGTGTTCCTTGAGTCTCAAATTCCTCCCCATTTTATGCAGATTACACTGCCACTCAAAGTTATCATGTAAAGTAGTCGGTATAAAGGACAAGCCCTTAGAAAGTAATAGACAATTCTCTCGAAGACAGGTTGAAGATCAGTTCATCTTTTGGCTTGTGGCTCTTAAAGAGCCTCTCATTCTGCCCCCCTCTTCTCGTTCTCTGGTTCCAGTGGGGCGTCTTTTGATAGCCCCTAAAGGGGGTCGTGCAGCAGAAGGGTCATCAGATTCGGGCCAGGCAAAATCGCTGTCACTCTGGGACGATGTATGTCCCTGATCGCTTCTTCCTCTCTTATTACGCCAGGTATTTCTCCTTGGTTGGAAGTTACGCTTGGGATTGCTCTGTCCCGACAATGTATTTCCTTTTATTTCCAGATTTGACACCTCTAGTAAAGTCGTCCCTATTGCCAGCAAAGCACTATGGCCCATTATGGCCACTGATAAAGATCTGCCTGGATTCAGAAATGTACGCCCACTCTCTTGCTATACCAGAGGTAGAAACCTAAAAGACATATTGGTCCATACTGATGTTACGGGGTTCTCTTCATTTAACCCACAAGTGAAGGTCAAGAAGCCTGGTTGTTATCGCTGTCCTCGATGTGTGACCTGCAGCCATCTTATTGCTGGTAGTAAATTTAAAGATCCACACTCTGATAGAATGTATAGCATTAAACATGTGCTAACATGTGACACAAGGTTCGTTGTCTATATGATAACCTGCCCTTGCCATCTTTGTTATATTGGGATGACCTCCCGTAAATTCAAAGAAAGAATGGGCATGCATAGGTCTACCATCAAGGCTGCCCTGGCCGGTAAAGAATCTGATCAGCCTGTGGCTGTGCATTTTAGAGAGATGAAGCACACACTAGCATCTCTGAAATATCAGATAATAGACCATGTACCAGAATCCAATCGTGGTGGTGATAGCGTTAAACAACTTTTAAAACTAGAGGCTAGCTGGATTTATAGATTAAAGACAGTTTCTCCAACTGGTCTTAATGAAAGAATTGTATGGAGTAGTTTTGCACAATAGAACAGGGTACTTTGTTGTGCTTGCTAATCATTGTCGACACATTGTGTCAGTTTATTCAAATGTATGCTGTATTCTCCTGATTGTACTTTCTCTCGTAAACTGGATATGTTTTGCTTGTGTCTAAGCAATGATTTTGATTTTTGCTTAATTGGTATAAGGTGTTGGTATTTCTTTGTGATATTTACATGGTGCAATATTGTAATTATGTTATATATATGTAGGATTGTTGGCGCGGCGTTCTCCTGGTTGCCAATACTGACACCGTTATGACCGGCTCCCTGCCTTGCCCACGGTGTATCCCGCTGGGACGTGGGAGGTCTCTGTTGGGAAGACTCGGGGGCTTGGCTGCGATGCCGGTGGATAGTTCGGGGATGCACGTCGGGTAGTGACGTGTACGGCAGAGTGAGAGACGCCGTGCATGTTCCCTCCTGGCTGGTACTCCGTGTGCTGTCCTATAGCGGTGTTAAGTAGCGGTGTCCATTACCATGGCTACTGTTGGCTGGGACGCGTTGCTATGGCAGTGGCGCGGATGGGTGTGAGCCAGATACGTCACTGCTGTGTGCGCGCGTGTCAGCTGCGGTGGATTGGGGTGGACTCTGCAGGTAATTAGGTGAGTGTGGCGCCAAATTCTCCTTTTTAAACGCTGTATGTTGCTTGTATGCTTTGTACTATTTGCATTCTCCTGAGAAAAGGGTGTATGCCCCGAAACGGCCCGTCGAGGCAAATAAACAAAGTTTGTTTTCATCAAGAAGCTGCAGTGCCGTGTCTGTTCTTGGATTTCCTGGGACCCTGCTGTGTATGTATACCTGCAAAGGCACGCAGCCTACGCTGAACTATTGGTGATAGTGCCGGTCCAATTGGACATATATATATATATATATATGGGGACTACATTGAAAAGTGAAACATGCACTGGTTACATGGAGGATAAACTGAGTTATAATGTCCAAAGTGAATTGTTCAAGCGCGTTCAAAAATAAAAAAAACTGTGGATGCGTTACTTTTCAATCCAGCCATATATACATATATGGTACTTGTTTCCTAGCACGGCCACAATCGCGGCCATCGGGTGTAATTTTTAGTGGCCTGCGACGCGACCGATGCGATGCCCGCGATTTTGCCATTGAAATGCATTGAAAACAGTGAAAATCACGTCGGTCGCGTCGTGTGCGGCTAAAAATGCTTAAATGGTCCACACGCAATGGGCGCGATTTCCACATAGGGAACAATGTTAAATGGGTAACTTTACCCGCGATGACAGCGATTTCCCATAGGAAACAATGTTAAATGGGTCAATTTACCCAAATCATCATAGAGAACAATGGTAAATGGGCCAGAAACCCCAAAAAACGCCCCTGACCAGTGAAATGTCCCCCCAAAAGTAGTTTACGCCACCCCGCGATCAACGTGAACCCGTAGCGTGGCGAGCGCAGCGAGCCCGCGAGGGGCGGCGGTACGCGTCCTCCGACCTTTTCATACCCCCACTATCCACGTCGGCGTGGAGTTGAGAATAGAATAGTGTGGCGAGCGCAGCGAGCCACCGAGCCCCGCGAGGGGACGCGGATACCTTCACAGGTAAACGCGTCCCTTCGCAGGCTTCACAGGTATCCGCGTCCCCTCGCCACGCTTCGGGCTTGGTGGCTCGCTGCGCTCGCCACACTATTCTATTCTCAACTCCACGCCGACGTGGATAGTGGGGGTATGAAAAGGTCGGAGGACGCGTACCCCCGCCCCTCGCGGGCTCGCTGCGCTCGCCACGCTTCGGGTTCACGTTGATCGCGGGGTGGCGTATACTACTTTTGGGGGGACATTTCAATGTTCAGGGGTGTTTTTGGCCCATTTACCATTGTTCCCTATGATAATTTGGGTAAATTGAGCCATTTCACATTGTTTCCTATGGGAAATCGGGGTCATCGCGGGTAAATTGAGGCATTTAACATTGTTCTCTATGGGGAAATCGCGGGCACCGATTTTACACCCGATGACCGCGATCAAGATCGTTGTGGCCGTGCTAGGAAACAAGTACCACATATATATATATATATATATATATATATATATATATATATACATATATAGTGCAAAGAAAGAACAATGGCGGCACTTGCAGGCTTGTGGTAGAAAACAATTCTTTTATCTCACATCATAAAAAATGGTGCAAACAGTGTCCGACGTTTTGGGGAACACCCCTGTTTTCAAGGTGCAGAGAAACAACAAAGTGACTGGTGCCAAGACTCTTAGCTTTATGTGGTGTAAGAGAGCTGAGGTGGTAATCCGTCCCCCATGTCCGCGCCCGGCGTCTGGCAGGAAGTGGCTGGTGCTGCACTTCCGGCTCTTCCTCCGGGAACACGCGACGCGGGTTTCCTAGGCAACCTGTGTACATAATAAACAAAGTGCACAGTGAGAGCATGTTAAAACATAACGAAATTGGAGGATATTAAAAAACAGATACGGGAGTGATGCATGCTGTGATCTGGGGCTGTTCATTTAGTGACTTTTGCCCTTAGCAGCGTGACACCTAAGTAGACCGTATTGGTCGACATAGCGAAAAGTGTTGACAGCATGAGAGTAATAGTGAGGTCGATGTAACTGATCCTCAACTTAATCTAGGGGGATCGGGGTGATACATACTATGGTTTGGGGCTATTCATTTAGTGACTGTAGCCCTAGAAGCCTGACACCTGTGTGGACCGTGTTGGTCGACATGGCCAAAAATGCTGACAGCATAAAAGTAATGGTGAGGTCAGTATAACTGGTCCTCAACTTAATCTAGGGGATCAGATCTGAAACATTAATGGCAAGTGTGAGAAACATTGTCAAATTTGTCCAAAAAAGATCAGCGACATCCTGTTGGAAAGAAAACATTAATTAAACACTGGCACTGGGAAGTGCCTAGAAGACATTCCACGACATTCTTTCATTGAGCCCGTGAGGAAAGGTGGTTTTTAGCTTGAATATCCACCGGGCTTCAGATTGGAGTAGTTTAGTGTCCCTGTCGCCTCCTCTCAATTGCGCAGGAACATGCTCTATGATTAAGTGCTTGAGATCGCTCAGGGAATGGTCCATCTCGGCAAAGTGCCTGGCGACCGGATGTTCACATACTTTGCCTTTGGCTTTGTTAATTAGGGCTGCTTTGATCATGGAGCAATGCATCGCTGCCCGCTCCCTAAAGGGCCTGATGATTTTGCCCACGTACCCCTTTTCACATGGGCATGTTAATAGGTATACCACGTGTGACGTGGTACAGGTGACCACCTGATGGATTCTAAAGGTGCCTTGCGTTGATTTTATCGAGAATGTGGAGCCGGTTTTCATAACTTGGCAAGTTGTGCATTGGATGCATTTGTAGCACCCCAGGGATTTTTTTAGGAAGGTTCCTCCACTGTGTACCTGCTTGTTGCTGGCGGTGTAACCTGTGATGTCCGTGTGGACAACCAATTCCTTAATGCTCTTGCTTCTGGTGAAGCAAGTCATTGGTCTTTTGTTTTTAAAGCAGAGAAGCCCCTTATCTGTGCTGATGATGGGCCACAGGGCCCTTGTGGCTCTGGGGATTACTGGGCTGGTCGTGGAGTATCTGCTGGTCCATGGGATGACGTTGTCGTTGGTCCGAGTTTGGCCCTCCAATAGGCTCTGCCTAGGTATTTTCAGTATCTCTGATTTCTAAATTTCCAGTGTTTTCTTGTCATAGCCCCTGATGCTGAATCTTCGTATTACATTATCCAGTGCGCCCTCGACCAGATTTGGATCACTTGTTATCCTGGCGCTTCGAATCAGTTGTGATTTGGACAAGCCTACCTTCAGGGCCTTGGGAGGGTGACTAGAGACTCTGAGTAGCGTATTCCTGCTGGAAGGCTTATAATATACAGAGGTGTCCGGCATGTCTTTCTTCTTAGTAACAAGGACATCCAGATAGCTGATCGCCACTTCCTCAATTTGTGAGGTGACCCGAATGGGTGAGTCTCTCGTGTTGATAAATGCGACCAGATCTTCTAGGGCATCCTTCCCGCCCTGCCACAGAAGGAAGACGTTGTCTATATAATGACAGTACATATAGATGTTGTTAGCCCATCTGTCATCCGCAAAATACATGAGCTGCTCCTCCTGCTGCATGTAGACATTGGCGTATGATGGGGAGACATTGCTCCCCATCGCACACCCACTCGTCTGCAGGTAATAAGCGCCATCGAACAGAAAATAGTTCCTCTTGAGGATTAGTTCAAGAAGGCACATAAATAGGTCGATGTCTAGTGGCACATTGTCCTCGTTCATCAGGAATTGTCTCATCGCTCGAAGACCTTCCTCATGGGGAATTGCAGTGAACAGACTGCAGATGTCCATGGTGCATAGTAGGGTACTGTCCTTAATGTGATTACATTGTTGTATGCGTTTCAGGAAACTGGCGGTGTCCTTGATATGGTTGGGCTGTTTAAGAATTAGTGGCTGGAGTATACTGTCCAAAAATGCAGACACTGGATGGTATAAGCTGTTCCTGGCAGATATAATTGGCCTGCCAGGCAGATGTTCACTGTTTTTGTGCATTTTGGACACTGTGAAAAACACTGGGCAGTTGGGAAAGTCCTGTTTTAATGCTGCTGTCAATTTGGTGGAAATCGTGCTGTTTTTGAACGCATCATCCAGAACATGATCCAACTCCTTCTTATATTCCCCGGTGGGGTCCTTAGGGAGTCTACAGTATGTTTTAATGTCATTCAATTGTAGTAGGGCCTCTGCTCGATAGTCATCGGTATTCATGATCACTATGCCCCCGCCTTTGTCGGATGGGCGCACTACGATGTTCTTGTTTGCGCCCAGATTGCGTAGAGCCAGCTGTTCATCATGAGATATGTTGGAATGGGTAACCTTCTTTGCCTCGGTATATTTTGTGACTGAATCGTCCAGAAGCCTCTTAATGGATGGGTTTGTGGACTGTGGATCATATTTGGAACATTTGCGGGTATTGATGAACGTTTGGTGGATCTCTGTGGGGCCGGCGGATGTGGCGTGTTGGAAATGCTCTCCAAGTCTTAATTTGCGTCCAAGTTTAAAGGTGTTGATGCCCCATTGTAATTCATCAACAGCTCTGACAATGAGGTCAAAGAGGCCATTCGGTCCAGGTGTGAACAATGTCCACAAGCTTTTCCAGTGTGTTTGCCTGAGTCGTCAAGCTGAGGCTTACATGCATGGAAAGGGATGGGGACAAGAGGATAAACTGAGTTATCATGTACAAATAAAAGTTTTCAAATGCATTCACAAAAAATAATAGTCATGGAGGCATTACTTTTCAATCTAGCATCATATACTGTATATATATATATATATATATATATATATATATATATATATATATATATATATATATATATATATATAGACATTGTAGGGGCTCTGCAGACACTAAATTAACTGATAATAATTAGTGGAGATTTGGTTCATGAATTGATCAATGCATTTAAGCCTGCAGCCCCCGTCAAGGGACCCCACCTTTCTGCAGGTCCTAGCACTATCGCTCAATATGGCTACAATACACATAGCTATCACATCAATGTTTGAATCCAGGCATGCTATCTGGTCTAAAGCTCACAGCAGACTGTGCTTTTATAGGTGAGCAGTTACCAACACACCTGTCACTAATCATCTAGGGAACTGGTTAACATAAGCTATGCATTATGGGTTAACCCCTTCCTGACACAGCCAGTTTTTGCCTTCCTGACAGAGCCCTTTTTTTCAAATCTGACATGTATCACTTAAGTGGGGATAACTTTTTTTTGCTTTTACTTATCCCAGTGATTTTGAGATTGTTTTCTCATGACACATTGTACTTCAAATTAGTGGTAAATTTGGGTCGATACAGTCTGTGTTTTTTTGTGAAAAATACCAAAATGTCGTAAAAAAATGGAAAATTTAGCAATTTGCAAAATGTTAAATTTTCTGCTTGTGAGACAAATAATCATACCACTCAAAATAGTTAATAACTAACATAGACCATATGTCTACTTTATGTTTCCATCATTATTTCAACTTCCTTTTAATTTTTTTGGACACTAAAAGGCTTACAATATGAATAGCAAATTCTCAAATTTTCAAGAAAATTTCAAACACTGATTTTTTTAGGGACCAGTTCAGTTCTGATGTGACTTTGAGGGACTTGTATGTGAGACACCCCCATAAATGATGCCATTTCAAAAACTGCACCCCTCACAGTATTCAAAACAGCATTTTGGAAGTTTGTTAACCCTTTAGGTGTTTCACAGGAATTAAAACAAAGTGTAGGTGAAATTTCAAAATTTCATTTTTTTTGCAGATTTGCAATTTTAATACATTTTTCTAAGGAACACAGTAGATTTTACTAGAGAAATGTGACTAAAAATTGATTCCCCCAATTCTTTTGTTTTCATAAATATCCTATATGTGGCCCTAGTGTGCACGTTGACCAAACCACAGGCTTCATAATAGAAGGAGCACCTACTTGATTTTGGAGCCTCCTTTTTATGAGATTATTTTTTAGGCACCATGTAGGTTTCTAGGCACCATAAGATGCTAAAAGTTAGGAACCCCCCCACAAGTGACCCCATTTTGCAAACTACACCCCTCAGGGAATTCATCTAGGGGTAAAGTGTACATTTCAAACCCCCAGGGGTTTCACCAATTGTGGTACAACTGGGCTGTGAAAATGAAAAATTACATTTTTTACACAAAAATGCAGTTCTGGCTCAAAATTTTTCATTTTCACAAGGAATGAAGGAGACAAAGCACCCCAAAATCTGTGCCCCAATTTCTCCCGAGTACGGCAATGCCTCACATGTGACCAAATAATACCATTTGGGTGCATGGCAGGACTCAGAAGGGAAGGAGTGATTTTTGGATTTTGCAGCTCAGATTCTGGTGGAATGTTGGTGGGTGCTATGTCGCATTAGCAAGACCCCCCAAGCACCAATACAGTGGAACCCCCCCACAAGTGACCCCATTTTGCAAACTACACCCCTCAGGGAATTCATCTAGGGGTATAGTGTACATTTCAAACCCCCAGGGGTTTCACCAATTTTGATACAACTGGGCAGTGAAAATGAAAAATTACATTTTTTTACACAAAAATGCAGTTCTGGCTCAAAATTTTTCATTTTCAGAAGGTATGAAGGAGAAAAAGCACCCCAAAATCTGTGCCCCAATTTCTCCCGAGTACGGCAATGCCTCACATGTGACCAAAAAATACCATTTGGGTGCATGGCAGGACTCAGAAGGGAAGGAGTGATTTTTGGATTTTGCAGCTCAGATTCTGGTGAAATGTTGGTGGGTGCTATGTCGCATTAGCAAGACCCCCCAAGCACCAATACAGTGGAACCCCCCCACAAGTGACCCCATTTTGCAAACTACACCCCTCAGGGAATTCATCTAGGGGTATAGTGTACATTTCAATCCCCCAGGGGTTTCACCAATTTTGATACAACTGGGCTGTGCAAATGAAAAATTACATTTTTTACACAAAAATGCAGTTCTGGCTCAAAATTTTTAATTTTCACAAGGAATGAAGGAGACAAAGCACCCCAAAATCTGTGCCCCAATTTCTCCCGAGTACGGCAATGCCTCACATGTGACCAAAAAATACCATTTGGGTGCATGGCAGGACTCAGAAGGGAAGGAGTGATTTTTGGATTTTGCAGCACAGATTCTGGTGGAATGTTGGTGGGTGCTATGTCGCATTAGCAAGACCCCCAAAGCACCAATACAGTGGAAGCCCCCCACAAGTGACCCCATTTTGCAAACTACACCCCTCAGGGAATTCATCTAGGGGTATAGTGTACATTTCAAACCCCCAGGAGTTTCACCAATTTTGATACAACTGGGCAGTGAAAATGAAAAATTACATTTTTTTACACAAAAATGCAGTTCTGGCTCAAAATTTTTAATTTTCACAAGGAATGAAGGAGACAAAGCACCCCAAAATCTGTGCCCCAATTTCTCCCGAGTACGGCAATGCCTCACATGTGACCAAAAAATACCATTTGGGTGCATGGCAGGACTCAGAAGGGAAGGAGTGATTTTTGGAATTTGCAGCACAGATTCTGGTGGAATGTTGGTGGGTGCTATGTCGCATTAGCAAGACCCCCGAAGCACCAATACAGTGGAACCCCCCCACAAATGACCCCATTTTGCAAACTACACCCCTCAGGGAATTCATCTAGGGGTATAGTGTACATTTCAAACCCACAGGGGTTTCACCAATTTTGATACAACTGGGCTGTGCAAATGAAAAATTACATTTTTTTACACAAAAATGCAGTTCTGGCTCAAAATTTTTTATTTTCAGAAGGTATGAAGGAGAAAAAGCACCCCAAAATCTGTGCCCCAATTTCTCCCGAGTACGGCAATGCCTCATGTGTGACCAAAAAGTGGCAGGACTCAGAAGGGAAGGAGTGATATTTGGATTTTGCAGCACAGATTCTGGTGGAATGTTGGTGGGTGCTATGTCGCATTAGCAAGACCCCCAAAGCACCAATACAGTGGAACCCCCCCACAAATGACCCCATTTTGCAAACTACACCCCTCAGGGAATTCATCTAGGGGTATAGTGTACATTTCAAACCCCCAGGGGTTTCACCAATTTTGATACAACTGGGCAGTGAAAATGAAAAATTACATTTTTTTACACAAAAATGCAGTTCTGGCTCAAAATTTTTCATTTTCAGAAGGTATGAAGGAGAAAAAGCACCCCAAAATCTGTGCCCCAATTTCTCCCGAGTACGGCAATGCCTCACATGTGACCAAAAAGTGGCAGGACTCAGAAGGGAAGGAGTGATATTTGGATTTTGCAGCACAGATTCTGGTGGAATGTTGGTGGGTGCTATGTCGCATTAGCAAGACCCCCAAAGCACCAATACAGTGGAACCCCCCCACAAATGACCCCATTTTGAAAACTACACCCCTCAGGGAATTCATCTAGGGGTATAGTGTACATTTCAAACCCCCAGGGGTTTCACCAATTTTGATACAACTGGGCAGTGAAAATGAAAAATTACATTTTTGTACACAAAAATGCAGTTCTGGCTCAAAATTTTTCATTTTCAGAAGGTAGGAAGGAGAAAAAGCACCCCAAAATCTGTGCCCCAATTTCTCCCGAGTACGGCAATGCCTCACATGTGACCAAAAAATACCAGTTGGGTGCATGGCAGGACTCAGAAGGGAAGGAGTGATTTTTGGATTTTGCGGCTCAGATTCTGGTGGAATGAATGGTGGGTGCTATGTGGCATTAGCAAGACCCCCGAAGCACGGTGAAATTATAAACCTAATAATCCATAGATGTGTGGTATATTTTAAAACACTCCTTTATACATAGGCCGGGTTTGTCGGGGCAAGTGTCACACTGGAAAATAGTTTGCTTTCTTATTCCCTTTTTATAGCAAACTTTGCACCTTTTTTGTGTCCTGCCCTTTTTTCCAGTGGAGGGGATTTCATCAGGAAAATGCTGCCCTGGTACAATACGGGGGCCAGTACTAGAAGTACTGGGGCCCTCTGCCTGCTGGTTCCCAAATATTAGGCCCTTTATGACTTCCTCTTGAAAGTGCATAAATGTCCCCCTCTGGCTGGTAGAACGGAATAGCACGTAAGCGTTATACAGTGCCATCTGGATGATATACACGGCCAGCTTCTTGTACCAGATTTTTGTTTTCCGCAGGGCACTGTACGGCTTCAGTACCTGATCTGAAAGATCCACTCCACCCATGTACCTATTGTAATCCAGGATACAATTAGGTTTTGAGGTGTGGGTACTGGTACCTCGTACAGGGACGGAGGTGGTACTGTCTCCGTGAATTGTTGTCAGTATAAGGACATCCCTCTTGTCCTTATATTTGACCAACAACATATTTTCGGTGCATATTCCCCTGCTTTCACCCCTTCTCATTACTTGGGCAATGTGCGTTTTTGGGAGGCCTCTTTGGTTCTTGCGCACAGTACCGCAAGCTGCTGTACCTCTTGAACCAAGGGCCTTAAACAGGGGGATGCTGGTGTAAAAGTTATCCACATAGAGGTGATAACCTTTATCCAGGAAGGGGTGCACTAAATCCCAGACAATTTTTCCACTAACACCTACAAGGGAGGGGGGGCATTCTGGCGGTTCAATTCTTGAATCCTTCCCTTCATATACCCTAAACCTGTGGGTGTACCCTGAGGTGCTTTTACACAGCTTATACATTTTTATGCCATACCTTGCCCTCTTACTGGGAAGGTACTGGCGGAATTTAACCCTTCCTTTAAAATGTATAAGGGACTCGTCTATGCAAATGAATTTATCTGGGATGTACATCTCTTCAAATTTGGCACTGAAGTGATCAATGACCGGCCTGACTTTGAATAGCCGGTCAAAGGTGGGATCATCTCTGGGTGGGCACTGTGCATTATCGTTGTAATGCAAAAATTTAAGGATTAACTCAAAACGAGTCCGGGTCATGGCCATACGGTAAAGTGGGGTGCTGTACAGAACATCTGTACTCCAATATTGCCTAATTTCTGGCTTTTTTACTATGCCCATATGAAACACCAGACCCCAAAACGTCATCATCTCTACTGCATCTACAGGGGTCCACCTAGCAAATGATGACGTGGGGTTTTGAGCAATAAACTGCTGGGCATATAAATTAGTTTGGTCCACCATTAAATTTATAAAATCATCAGAGAAAAATAATTTGAAAAAGTCAATTTCTCTGAGACCTGTGGAATCAAATTGGATTCCTGGGATGGCCAAAAACTCAGGAACCTGGGGCTCAAAATTGTCTGGTGGTGGGGTCCATACGAGATCAATTATTGGGGGGGGGGGGTCTCAGCTGCTCTACGGGGGCGTCTTTGAGGGGGTCCCTCATCACTAGAGGAGGAAGAGGAGCTTAAGATGAATCCTTCAAATTCCCCGCTTGCCTCACTGGCTGTGTCAGAGTCAGAGGCAAGCATGGCATATGCCTCCTCCGCTGAATACATTCTTCTGGATGACTGGGATGACATTTGGGATGACATTTGGGATGACATTTGGGATGCCATTTTTATTTTTGTGTTTCTGGTAGTGAAATGTTTCAACACGTGTATAGTGTAGGGGGGGTACAAACTTTATTTCAATGTAGTATGTAGTGTGTAGTGTGTATGTAGTGCAGAAAAAAAAAAAAAAAGGTCCTGCGCCAAAAATTGAGCACAGATGTTGATCAGTAACGTCCGTCACTGAACAGCGCTCAAAGGCAACAGGAATTTGATCAAAAAATTTTGATCAAAAAAAATTAAAAAAAGACCCCACAGCACCCTAAAAAAAAAAAAAAAAGGTGATCAGTGATGCGACACTGATTACCAGTGAGGGGCAGCAGGTGCACAACCTTTGGTGCAACTGACAGTGCAACTGGCAGGTATATATATAAAAAAAAAACCTCTGCACCCCCAAAAAGTTGCTGATCACCTCAGATATAGTGATCAGCACAAAAGGGGGGGGGCAGCAGACACAAAATATAGCACTCTCTATCACTCTCTGTCACTATCTCTCTCTATCTCTCTCTATCTCTCTCTATCTCTCACTATCTATCACTCTATGACACTGCAGCAGCAGCACTGACAGTTATATATATAAAAAATAACCCCTGCACCCCCAAAAAGTTGCTGGGGGTGCACAAAAGGGGGGCAGCCGACACAAAATATAGCACTCTCTATCACTATCTCTCTCTATCTCTCTCTATCTATCACTCTATGACACTGCAGCAGCAGCACTGACAGTTATATATATAAAAAATAACCCCTGCACCCCCAAAAAGTTGCTGGGGGTGCACAAAAGGGGGACAGCAGACACAAAATATAGCACTTTCTATCACTATCTCTCTCTATCTCTCTATCTCTCACTATCTATCACTCTATGACACTGCAGCAGCAGCACTGACAGGTATATATTTTAAAAAAAAAAACCTGCGCCCCCAAAAAGTTGCTGATCAGTTAATTTATACTGATCAGCACAAAAGGGGGGGGGGGGCAGCAGTCAGTTGCACACGCAGTACAGCTGTATATATATATAAAAAATATATAGCACAATCTGTCACTATCTCTCTATCTCTCTCTATCTCTCTCTATCTCTCTATCTATAACTCTATCACACTGCAGCAGCACAAAATATAGCACTCTCTGTCACTAGCCCTCTCTATCTCTCTCTATCTCTCTCTCTCTATCTCTCTCTATCTATAACTCGAACACACTGCAGCAGCACAGCAGCACAACACAGCACAGCACAACACAGGAAGTCACAAGAAGTAACAAGATCCAGGAACGCTACAAGCAGTGATCAGGTAAGTGTTTGCAAGGATCAGGTCAGTATATCGCGGCAGATAGGCACGGTGACCGCACTGCACGCAATTCCAGACCGGAATGGCGTCTGTAGTGCAGTCACCGTTAGTTTAAATCACCCTCCATGGCTGTGATTGGTTCGTCAGTCCGACGAACCAATCACGGCCTTTGGGGGCGGGTTGGGTGAGGTGGGGTGACACCAGTGTCACCCTTACACCCCGTGGTGATTGGTGCTGTACTTTACAGCACCAATCACCACCGATCCCTGTGTCACCGGCGAACGTTATTCGCCGGTGACACAGAAAACGCTGTAATTGGCTGTTCACACTGAACAGCCAATCACAGCGATCGCCGACGGGGGGGCGGCATCGCAGCCCCCCCTGGGCATGCAGGGACATGTCTGCTGTCAGGGACAGCAGACATGTTTAAACTGTCACCGCGTCTATAGACGCGGTGACAGTTTAAAGCCATGACGTACATTTACGCCATGTGTCGGGAAGTACATCCCGGCCATGACGTAAATGTACGTCAAATGTCGGGAAGGGGTTAAAACAGGGTGCATGAGAGAATGTGACCACAATAAGACTAATTAAAATAATTAACCCATAATGCATAGCTTATGTTAACCAGTTCCCTAGATGATTAGTGACAGGTGTGTTGGTAACTGCTCACCTATAAAAGCACAGTCTGCTGTGAGCTTTAGACCAGATAGCATGCCTGGATTCAAACATTGATGTGATAGCTATGTGTATTGTAGCCATATTGAGCGATAGTGCTAGGACCTGCAGAAAGGTGGGGTCCCTTGACGGGGGCTGCAGGCTTAAATGCATTGATCAATTCATGAACCAAATCTCCTCTATTTATTATCAGTTAATTTAGTGTGTGCAGAGCCCCTACAATGTCTGATTAAACAATGTGGTCACAAGCCATAGGGCACCCCAAAACTAGGAAAGGTGAGTGCCGATGTTTAGTGTATATATTATTTATATATATATATATATATGTATATATGACATTTAGGGGCCCATTTTGCTGGCAACACTTCTCTATAAGCAGAATGTGACAATAGGAAGGGCCCACCTTAGTATAATATAATGAGCAATAACTGCCACAGAATATTCAATTGATGTAGATTATGATTATCTCCTAGGCTCTTAGTTTGTCTAAGAGTTACACTTAAAGAAGTCTGCTACACCAAGTGCATTAGTCTTAGAGTGTGTTTGAACAATTATGAATATGTATACTAGTATTAATATGTATACTTTAGAGCAGAGAAGGGAAAGGGGGGACATGATAGAAACTTTCAAATATATCAAGGGTTTTAACAAGGTACAGGTGGGAGACATTCTTCACAGGAAGAGGAGCAACAGAACACGAGGACATGCACTGAAACTAGAGGGAGGAAGATTCAGGGGAAATGTGAGGAAGAATTTTTTCACAGAAAGAGTAGTAGATAAGTATAATAGCCTACCATCAGAGGTGGTAGACGCAAATACAGTAGTACAATTTAAACATGCTTGGGATAAGCATATTGATATCCTTACAAAAAAATAAGGATCAAATATGGTTTGAGGTAACATGTTTAAAAAAAGGGGCAGGCTAGATGGGCCAAGTGGTTCTTATCTGCCGTCAAATTCCATGTTTCTATGTTTCTATGAATCACATTACAGGACAAAGGTATTCTTGAACGGGAAGCATTTAGCATCCATGAGTCTGGGATGTCGCGCCATTCAGAATACCGACACCAGTATGCCAACTAACTACTGCAGGGAGACTGGTGCCAGAATCCTGACAACAATGAGGATGCCGGCACTGAAATTCCAACTGCCAGGATGTCAAAAGGAAAGTAAGCTAGTAGCGCTAGCATCAGACAGGGGAAGGGGGGTAGGTATAGGCAGTAGGGTTAGGCTGCAGTGTGTGTGTGTGGTGTATGGTTAGGGTTAGGCAGTGTCGGACTGGGGCATGAATGGCCCACCAGGGAAATGCACTCACAGGGGCCCACCAAGGGGCGTGGTCTTTTTGAAGGGGTGTGGCCATCTGACCAGAGGAGTGGCTATACACTATGCAATTTTGGGCCAATTTCATCCGATTTCGGCACTTTGGGACGATAATCGGGCAAAATCGCAGGTGTGTGACATCTGATCCGTAAATCCCCCACCCTGATAATAAAGCACATAGGTCCCACAGATAATACAGCAAATAGCCCCCCCAGATATTACAGCACATAGGTTCTCCACACACAGTTAATAGTACAGCACGTAGGTCCCCCAACACATAATACAGCACATCGGTCCTCCCCACCCAGATAATAGTACAGCACATAGGCCACCCCATATAGTACATTACATAGGTCCCCCACTCAGATAATAGTACAGCACATAGGCACCCCATATAGGCACATAGGCACCCCATACAGTACATTACATAGGTCCCCCACTCAGAAGTACAGGACATAGGCACCCCATATAGGCACATCGGCACCCCATACAGTACATTACATAGGTCCCCCCACTCAGATAATAGTACAGCACATAGGCAACCCCATAGGCGAATCTAGAATTACAGTAATGGGTGGTCCCAAATCCAAATGTACAAGCAGGGGGGACCTCTTCGCGGTGAAAAGGGGCATGGCCTCATGGGACAGAAGCGTGGCATAACAAAATGGGGGCGTGGTATTACACTTGAGACCACACTCCATAATACCCATATATGCCGTAATGCCAATTACACATAAGGCCACACACCATAATGCCCATTACATACTATATAACAAAACGTTATGACCATTACATATTTGACACATAAGTGCCGCTTACCTATGTGCTCATTGCTAGGGGGTTCTTGCTCTATGCCAAGGGGGCTTCATGCTCAATGTCATGTGGGAATACATGCTTGTTGCCAAGGGGGATATTACACGCCACTGGACTCACCTAATTGAAATAAATGACAGCTGGGCAGAGAGCGATGTGCGCTGCCTGGCTGTAATCTCTGCAGTAGCATCAATATTTTCAGTTCTCGCGCTGGGGTCCGGCAGCCAATCAGGAGCAGCTACCAATACCACCAATGCTGCTCCTTATTGGCTGCCGGCGGTCCAAAGGGAAAATTTAAAATATCTATGCCACTGCTTAGACTACAGCCGAGCAGTGTACATCGCTCTCTGCCCAGCTGTCATTTCTTTCAATTAGGTGCTTCCAGCGGCGTGAGACATCCCCCTTGGCAACAAGCAATTCCTTAGACTAAACAGCCAGGCAGCACACAGCTCTCTCTGCCGGCTGTCATTTCTTTGAATATTAAGCGGCTGGTGGTCTAATGGGTGGTCCGGTGCACCCCCGGACCACCCCTTAGATTCGCCTCTGCCCCCCCCCCATATAATACATTACATAGGTCCCCCCACTCAGATAATAGTACAGCACATAGCCTCCCCCCATATAATACATTACATAGGTCCCCCCACTCGAATTTTTGTTGAGACTCTCTTCTATTTCTCCTGTCTCTACCAGTTCCTCCCATGTCCCTCTATTCTTCCTTCTTTCCACTATTCTTCCTCTCTTCATCTATTTCTCCTGTCTCCCCATAATTTTTCCACATATTCCTCGTATTCACCCCTATACTTCTTTAAAGTCACCCCATCTCTCACTGTTATTCCTGTCATTATTTTTTCACATTTCTTACTTTATTAGTATTCTTCTCTCCTCCTCGATCTCTCTTCTGTCTTCTTTTTTGATGCGGCTGCTGGGTGTGTGTGTGCAGGGTTGCTACCTGGGTGGTCCTGGGGCTGAGGCTGGTTGTTGTTTATTGGACCAACCAGCTACTCCTAGCACAGATTACCGCGTGCTGCGCTGGGCGGGTGTGATGCGCCGGGCGGGTCCGCCGCGTGACGTCATGATGCGGCAGACATCAATACACGTGACGTGACTCCGCAAGGCTCCTCTGGGAATGGAGCCTGAAAAATGCCGGCAATTTCTGCAGCCTGCTGCTGCCGGGTCAGTCAATAGCTGATGACTATCTGGCGGCAATAACTACTATGCTGGCTAGCCTGCTGAAGGCCCCACCCCCTTGCACAAGGGGGCGTGGTTACAAACCAACGGGGCCCACCGGGGAATCCCCCGGTGCCCCGCCAGGCCAGTCCGAGCCTGGGGTTAGGTAACAGGTAGGGTGTTAGGTTTAGGCACTTTGAATGATGGGCTTAGGGCTTAGGGTGGGAGGTTGGGTGTGGTATATTTGCCCGACAGTCAGGATTCTTACAGTCATTAGTCAGACGTCGGAGTTCTGACTGCACAGCGTGGGGAGCGCAATGAAGCCCCTTGTGGGCTCGCTGCGCTCGCCACGCTGCGCTCTATGGGGGTCGTGGACCCCCACGAGGGAGCAGTCTGGATTCCAACATCGGAGGAATGACTGTCAGAATCCCGACTGTCAGGGAGCCGTCCGGCACCCGGGAAGGTTAGTTTTAGGTGGTGGGGTATGAAGGGCTAGGGTTAGGCACTAAAAGGGAGAGTTAGGGTCAGGCTGCTGGGGGAGGGGGTTTACGTTAGGCTACTGGGAGAGCTTATAGGTTTAGGGAGCATGGGGAAGATGTATGCTTACTTAGTGTATATCTCTCGAATTTATCTCTCTCTTTCTCTCTCTTTTTGATACATCTCCGCCTGAGTTAGGATTTAAGAAGGCACAGCTCTCTCATTAATTTTGAATGTTATTTTAAAGGGAGATATTTGCTTATTTTTTTCTTCTGGAATGAGAGCAAAATTTACAAAGATTCACTAATTAAAATGACAGAAAACAGAATTTCTGGGGCATTAAGCAAACAAAGCATTGAGATTAACATGATTAACATTAAAATACTAAAATAACTGAAATATATTTAAAAGAACAAGTGTTTGAAAAACCAGTCTAATGAAATCTGACTTGTTGCTGACTATATGCAGTAAAGCAAACTGCCTGAATATGCAGGTAGAACAGACTATGTGCTGCAGTTGGCTCACTTAGCTCACCAATTAGATTGATCAATATCGCAGCTTTTCATTAAAGTTAATGGATTTGGCTGTGACATTTTACATTCAGTGCATTGCTAAATATGTGCTGAAGTCTTATCTATTTGGACAAACAGTCCATTTTGTTGAAGTAACTACTTTTGGAGACTTGACATAAGTTTCTAAACTAATCAGGTACAAAATTGATGAGAAACGGGTAAGAACTATACTGCTACCACACAGGCTTCATACACCAGAGGCAGCCATGTAAAAGAAAGTTGTTAATACAAAATTACACATTGATTCAGCCAATGAGTTATTAAGAACTGTTAATGACCAACTACTAATATTGACTAACTGAGCGAACAGATAGACAAGATTACATTACCAGTGCTTTGGAAAATGAGTCCTGCAATCAAAGGTATAGAGATTTTTTCTGTTTAATTTGGGAAAGTTTGAATTTCCTTCCAGCAATGAAATTCAGAATAGTCTCTATCCTGAATTAATTCCTCAACAGATGTTTTAATCTCACTCATCCTTTTGGATACCAGACCAAGTTTAATTTAACCTGCCTGAACTGTTTTACTGGAAACTGTTTCTGCATGAGTGAATTTAATTCTTCGCTCTACCATATAATTACATGTTATTGCATCTCTATGTGTTTGTACTGCTCTCATTTACCATGTCATTTTCACCTTCTGCTTACAACGATCTCTTCTCTTTTAGCTTACAACGCTGGTTTAGAGTAGGCGTACAGTACTTAAGAACCCACATTTCTAGTTGTATGATATTTCTAGATTTAATAAGATTAACTAAACTACAAAAACTTAATATGGTAATGTATTTTTACAGAGGTCTTAAAGTAAGAAAAATATTTGAATAGGCAGCCACCGCAGTTTTACCTGTCCGAAATCGCAGCGGGATTGTATACCCCACAAAATCTCCTTGTTTTGAAGTTGAAGAGGTGAGTACGGTGGAGTAAGGCATTGTGAGCGAAAGTGGAACAAAGGTGAGGGGTTAGGTAGTGAGGGTAAAGGATAACATTCCTGTGTAGATAGAGCCACAGCCTAGTATTCTGGTACACTGTCAGATTCAAAATGTAATAAAAAAATACTAATCTCAGAATTAGTATTGATGAGCGGCTGGCCAATGGATTTGCAACTAAGTAAATTTTCGCCTGCCGTACTAAGCAATTTGCAGCTATCTATTCGCTTGGTGATCGCAGGGTGCTGCTAAATCACACCACAGCCATCAGGTCTGAATAACCCCCATAACCCCTGAATAACCCCCACAATTGCTTATAATAACCAGTTCTTTATGTTTTTTTGTATACCGTACAACACTACAAACTCATTACAAATCATATATTTCTGTTAAAAGAAACCACGCAGCCTAGCATAAATGTATCAGTCATGAAACAAAAGCTAGCTGGTCATCAGTTTCACTCAATAAACTGGCAACTAGCATTTAACAGCTAGGCTGTAGAAGCATTTCATAAAAATATTATTTTATTGTTCTGTTGCAGCTTTCCTGTATCTATAACTAAAGAATTCAATCTGTCCTCAACGTCCAGAGAGTTCAGTTAAACCATATATTTTTATACTACTATAGAGACTCACCACAATTACCGAATCTTTGAAATAGCTGCAGCATTTTTTCCTTTGTTAAAAATGCCACCCTCAGCAAAGACTGCATATTACATGGTGTTTGTTGTTCTGCAAACACCACAGAATTAAGATGCTGTAATTTCAAACCTGGCTTTTCCAAGACTTTATATTTTTTTTTTCATTACCAGCAACGAGGCATTAAAAAGCTTTAATTACCAGTTTAAATATTCCGGCACAACTGAGAAATATCACAAATGGTTCTGAGTTCCCTGTACTGTAATCATATTGCAAAGATAAAAGCTGTAGTGGTTTTGTTTTCTTCACCTTCTGCAATTTTTTTCTTAAATCTTTGTCTATAACAGCCAATTCTGCATATAATTATTTTCAAATTAATTTGTTTGTTATTGAAACCTGATTTTAATTGAATTAGCACTTAGATGCTGAAGTTACTTAGACCTTATTCAGGTCTGTTTGCAGATAGCCTGCGTACGCACGGGAACTGATTCTTTTGTTAGTGTGCATGCGCATTTCTGTTCGCCGGGTGCACGTACCCAACACAGCAGGTGGGGGTGCCGGCAGCACCATTAGCATATGGGAACGCCCAGCGTTTCATGGTAGTGAGGCAGTGACGTGGGTGGGGGGGAGGGGCGGGCAGCTGACATCACCGGATGTCAGCTGCCTGCCCATTTCCTCCCCAGCCTGCATGCATATGTACGGTTGCTCAGAGCTATCTTACATATGCGTGCACCTTCTACATCTTGCGATGGTCGCTGACCATCAAAACATGTGGGAGGTTCCCCCTGCCCTGCGAATGGATGTTACTGTGTAACATCCATTCCCAGGCCCCTGCGAGTGAGTCACCCTTGCGAATGGGTGGCGGCAACCAACCATTTGCAAGGCGGGGCTTGGTGGACTCGCAAGGCTGAGAATTAGCAGCCTTGCGAATCAAGCAGAATAACCCCCTTAGTTTATTACATGTCTTCATACACTTGAACTATAGTACTGTAATTTTTTATGGAAAACATGTACTGTAGGTACTGTGACAAGTAACCACATACACTGGACGGATAAAGGGTTTGATTCAGACCTGTCCATTCGGGTCTGAATATCGCCGTTGTGTCTGATCGTGTGGGGTTAGCGTACATGCATGCCTGAAAATGCACGTGCGCAAACCCCGGGTGCAAATGGCTTTGGTGAGCTTCACATTCGCCAGGCTGTTTGCTCTGAGTATACGCAGCCTAGCAAACAGGCCTGAATCAAGTCCATAGTCTGGTTCTTTATTTGTGGCAGGTAGACAGCATACAAGGTTAACAGCTTGGCAATTCTCCAGTAATAGCATGTTAGGTTTTCCAGCAGGCAAAACATAGACTTCACAATGTGGTTACACTCCAGAGATCCCTAGTGCAATCCTCACATTCACCCAGCACATTTCCCATTCACTAAAAGGCATTGGGAACACTGACCCTCTGTTCGGAACAAACATATCACAAGAAACCACAGGTATTGTTAATTAGTAGACAGTGATTCTCAATAGAAAATTCCATAAAATTAGACCTACTGCTTCTTCTGCTTTCAAGCTTGATCCTATTGTTCTATATCACCCAATGCTGCCTCTGTCACTTAGCTTTAACTACCCTGGTGAAGCTAAAAACAATTCAGGCGAGCCCTCTGGCTCTCCCACCTCTACTTGTGTCTTCTGCCTGGGTACACCACCCTCCACCACTTTCCAGAGTTCACCTCTTCCCCTAACTTCCCCATCGGGTTGCTTGGAGGACCAGGGACCCACAAACCTTCTGGAAAGGGCATCCACATTAATGTGCTATTTCCATGGATGATGCTGCACCTTAAACTTAAATGGCTATAATGCCAAAAACCGGCTATAAGGCCAAAAACCAATGGATAACACAAGCATTCACCTCTTTGATCGTGTGCACCCATTGCAAGGGTGCATGGTCTGTGACCAACAAGAACTCTCATCCCAACAAATAGTACTTTGAGGAATCCACTGCCCACTTAATTGCCCAACACTCTGCTCTACCGTTGAATACTTGCACTCTGGTTAGTAATTTATGCATAAGGTATAGGATAGGCTTGTCCACTCCCCCCCCCCATCTACCTCTTGGGAAAGGCCTGACCCTAATCCTTTGGTCTAGATCATGCTTTCTTTCATGGAGACATTTTAAGACATTCAGGGATAGATTTATCAAGCTCGTGAAGTGATAAGGTGTCATTTTTTTATCACCAGCCAATCAGCTCCTAACTGTGAAGTTACAGGCTTGGTTTGAAAAATTACAGGTAGGAGCTGATTGGCCAGTGATAAAAAACCGACACTTTATCACTTCACCGAGCTTGATAAATCTACCCCTCAGTTAGTGAAGCTGTCCTAGTAGCAAAATTGCCATATAGCCCTGCGGTAATATCCCACCAGAGTAAGAAATGTTCTGAGTTGTGAGTTACATTTGGGTTTAAACCAAGTGAAGACTGCTTCAACCTTACTAGGCTGAGGTTTAACTTGTCCTCTGCCTACAATGTACCCCAAAAACTTTGCTTACTCCATACCAATGGTACATTTCTCAGGGTTGGTGGTAAACCATGTGCCCATAGGGACTTTAACACCGCCTCTGCCTTTGGTAGATGTGACTCCCAGTCAAAGCTAAAGATGACAATGTAATTTAAATATGCAGCTTCATAGTCCATTTGGGGCTGCAGCAACTTGTTCATAGGTCTCTAGAAGGTTGCTGGGGCACCATGTAAACCAAATGGCAGCAATTTATACCGGAATATGCCCTCTGGAGTAGAGAAGGATGTTTTTGCTTTAGCAGCTTCAGTCAAAGGAATCTGCCAACTGCCTTTGATATATTTTCCACCAGCTCATCAACCAGGAGCATAGGGCATGAATAAAAGTGAGAAACTTGATTTAATTTACAAAAGTCATTGCAGAATCTTAAAGCACCTGAAGGCTTATGTACTAAGACATTGGGGTAATTCCACACTAGTTGATTCCTCCATGACCCCTAGACATAGCATCTCCACCTCTTGCTTTACTGCTGCCCACTTCCCCTTGGGTATGTGATTTGGCCTTGTTTGTTTACCACCCAGGGTGGATTCAGTATATCATGGTGGATGATCTGGTCTTTCCCGGAATGTCAGAAAATATTGCTACTTTGGTAAATTGGTACTTTCTTTCCAATGTCTTAATAGATTAATATGGTAGATTTGTAACCCTTACTTTCTACCCTTCTGCCAAACCTTTTAATTGCCCAGACCCACTGCCTCTATGATCTCATAAGGACCCCGCAATTGAGCATACACCTTGCATTCAGTAGTGGGCATAAGCACTAACTAGGACCTTGTCTCCTGGGTTAAAGGACCAATTGGCTGCAGTAACATCATACATATTTTTTTACGCTGTTGAGCACTTTCCATGTGTTTGTGGCACAATCTGCCTTAGACAGCCATACAATTAACACTAACTGAACAATATTAGGTTCCTGAAATGGTTGATGTTCCCACCTTTCTTTTAACAGATCCAAAATCCCTGTGGGCTGTCTTGCATAGTGGAATTCAAAGGGGCTAAACCCTGTAGAGGATTGGGGTGCCTCTCTAGCCAAGAACAATAAATAAGGTAGGAGTAAGTCCCAATCTATCTTTTGTTGAGACACTGTCCTCTTTATCTTTTGTTTAAGGGTCTTATTAAACCTTTCTACCAGGCCATTTCATACTGCAGATTTTCATTGGTAAAGCCTCTGGGCAGGCGTGTAGGGAGGGCGGAGCCGTTGGAACATGCGCTTCAGGTGCCAAAGGGGTGCAGGGCTGCGGGCACCGCAAATGGTCCCCCCAAACCCACTGTGCCTGTGTGCTGCCTGCCCAGCCAGCTGCCTGACCTCCCACCCTCCCTTACTCCCACGCTGCACTGCCCTTGGCTGTGATTCACAGCCAGGTGGCACAGAAGTCCGAAGTTCCCTCCCTGTACCCTCCCTCCCTCAGCCCTCCCAAGCGTATATGGTGCAGTGTCACATGCTCCGAGGAGGCTGAGGAGAGAGAGGGATCCGTGTTATACACTACAGTGCTGCTGACTTCCTGAGGAAAATCAAGCATTGGGCATTTAATAATAATACTACTCATTGATGGGGGGGGGGTTTGGTGGGGGTGTCACTAAATAAATCTAAAATATGTAATGGGAAAGTGGGGATTTATATAATTAATATTAATTAGTAATTTAATAAATAAGTACATTTATATTAAGGGTTCCATTTATTAAGGATCACATGTACAATACAATCTGGGTGGAATATTACCACCCAGAATCGCATTGTAATATGCAATCCTATCTCAGAAATGTATCATCCTACACAACCAGGGACAGGGCTCTGAAAGGCACCCATCCCTGCGATGCCCTCATATGCCGGGGGGTGTATGCATGTATGGTCAGTGCTGTTCCTCCACTGACCACACTGCCCTGGCTACAATGGGCTACTGCCATCTCAGAATGGTGGCAGCCTAGGAATCCAAAGCAATGCTGTCCAATGATACATCAGGCAGCTTTGCATCCAATAAAGAAACCTATAAGGGATGCTGTGCAGGAGGGATCGCAGAAGGGATTGTAGGTTATTCTTCATATTTGCAGATAACCCCACAAAATGGGTGTTGTGGGGATTTAGCCACAAATATGAAATGATAAATGGGCCCCTAAATGTCATATATACATATATATATATATATATATATATATATATATATATATATATATATACACTAATCATCGGCACTCACCTTTCCTAGTTTTGGGGTGCCCTATTGCTTGTGACCACATTGTTTCAACAGACATTGTAGGGGCTCTGCACACACTAAATTAACTGATGATAAATAATGGAGATTTGGTTCATGAATTGATCAATGCATTTAAGCCTGCAGCCCCCTTCACGGGACCCCACTTTTCTGCAGGTCCTAACACTATCACTGAAAATGGCTACAATACACATAGCTATCACATCAATGTTTGATTCCAGGCATGCTATCTGGTCTAAGGCTCACAGCACACTATGCTTTTATATGTGAGCAGTTACCAACACACCTGCCACTAATCATCTAGGGAAATGGTTAACATAAGCTATGGAGTCTTAGCTAAAACAGGATGCATGAGAGTGCATTTATATATATAGGCAGGGTGCATATATATATATAGGCTTTTTCTGGAAACAGACAGTGGCACTCCGCGAGGTAAACTTAAAGTGATTTAATATCAGTGTCCTGATGTCCAGGACACTGATATTAAATCACTTTAAGTTTACCTCGCGGAGTGCCACTGTCTGTTTCCAGAAAAAGCCTACATTCATCATCCAGGAGGCACCAGTGGCTGCTGTAACTAAGGTGGAGTGCCGGGCTGAACCTTTCTCTCTCTCTCTCTCTCTCTCTCTCTCTCTCTCTCTCTCCTCTCTCTCTCTCTCTCTCTCTCTCTCTATATATATATATATACACACACACACTGATGATGAGCAGACCCTGTATATGTGTATATATATACTGTATATAAACGATGGTTAGGCAAATATATATATATATATATATATATATATATATATATACACACACAAACACACATTTTAAACAAACAGGTGATGCCAAGTTCATCATGGCATTATATATATATATATATATACAAGACGGTGGGGACCGGCACTTGGGACAACAGGGCATATATATATATACCCATTTATACTACTGCACCTCACTATCTTTAAGTATTGTACTTCTAGGTAAACAGAATGGACCCTGTCAACCATTTAGGATTTAAAAAAAAATATATTTTCAAATGTAACATGCCACCACATGTTCGCCACGCTTCCAATTCACTACAGGTGGTGGTGGTTGGGGGGGGGGGGGGGGGCTTGTAACATACCCTTGCTCTGGGCACCATGGCACCTAGCTACACCACTGCCTTATGGTGGCATAATCCACTACCACAACTATGTACAGTATTGAAGCCCTCAAGCAGATTTTCCACTGGCCCTATCAGATCCAAACTGACTATTTCAAAAGCCAATACCAACTGCTCGAGTTTTGAGGGAACTAACAACTGATCGACTCTTTTCCCCTGTAAAGCGTAACATAATATACAGTAGCAAATAATTTGTATATTCTCCCCGTACTTGCGTGGGTTTCCTCCCAGTACTCCGGTTTCCTACCACAATCAAAAAATATACTGGTAGGTTATTTGGCTCCTAACAAAATTTACCCTAGAATGAATGTGTGTGCGTGTACATGTGGTAGGGAATAAAGATTGTAAGTTCCACTGGGGCAGGGACTGATGTGAATGTTCAAATATTCTCTGTAAAGCGCTGCAGAATATGTGTGCGCTATATAAGACACTGTGAATTATAATAATAATATAATAAGTAATCAGAGAGTGATAAAGGCGAGAAGTTACCCAAAGCAACCCAGCAGCTTTTGTCATCTAATCAGCACATTTTTTGAAATGACAGAAGCTGATTGGTTGCTTTGGGAACCTAGTCCATTTACTCCTCTCTTGGAGCCAAATATATTAAGCCTTAACAAGAGATAAAGTGGCATGTTAATGAGAGTTAAAGGGCCAGCCATCAGCCCCTAACTGTCTTTTCTCAAGTACAGCCTGTACCATGGCAGTTAGGAGCTGTTTGGCTGGTCCTTTATCTCTCGTTATCACCGTTGAATTTATCTCTTGTAAGGTTTAATTCATCTGCCCCTTTAAAATTTAAATGGTAAAAAGAAAGAGATTCCAGGAGATAAAAAGATATAGCACATATAAATGAATAAATTAGAATAAACAACATAAATAACAACATAAATCTTTTTAAAAGCTCCTGAAGAATCATGAAGAATTCCTTAAGCCCCTATTTAGGACTTAAATGAGAACAATCATAACAAGTCATTACTTTAGTTCTCCCATCAACAAACATTAATTTAAAATATTATTACTATCCAAAAACATATTAACTTTTAGAAGAACAAGTTGAAATATTTGTAATAGCAACAATAAACAAAAGCCAACAAAAATGTAATAGAAATGATAGCACTGTAACGGTATCACACTATTTCAGTGTAAAATATGTTGTCTCTTCCAATCCAAATATTTAATCTACAATTAATTGGAAAATTAATGATTTTAAAGTCTCAAATGTCGAAAATATTGTATGCATTATGTTCAGTAGTTAGTATTCAAAATATATATATTTTAAACTTTGCATCCAATTACATTGTCAGTAGAGAGAGTATATACAGGACACACATGTTAAGACTGCTGTATATGTTAATCAGTTAACCAGTATTGGTAACTAATATTACTTGCATCAACCTTCACTGGTTGACTTAATGCTTGTCGACCTAGTGACTGTATCCCATTATTGACTATTGTTTTGCTATCTAACAGTTGTGTCCTATGTAAATAAGCTGAACATTTTAAAGAAACAGCAAATAATTCACCCAACTCAAAGGATTTGACCAGGGCCGTATTAAGGGGACTCAGGGGAGTCAGTACCCCTAGGCCCCCTCTATCGAGGGGCATGATTTTTTTTTTTTTAGCTAAAGGTTTTGTGCATGGGATTGGAGTAGTATTACAGCCTCACCTATCTGCACATGTGGCAGTGATTAATGGTGCTAAGCATTAGGAGCCAAGGCACACCAACTGCACAAGTGTGCAGTGCAATACTGGGAGTTGACTAAGTCCCATGAGACTGCACAAGAGGTCAGCGGCTGAGAGACTTGTGTTGAGCTCTCATTTGTGGTGCTTGTCACCTACAGATAAGGTACAGAGGGACAAATACAGGCTTTTCATGTAGTGTATATATACTGCCATTACTCTGGGCCTTATTCTGATTCTCTCCTTCTGGCAAATTCCTTGTTAGATGGACAAAATTATGTGCACTACAGGGGGCAGATGTAAAATGTGCAGAGACAATTAGATTTGGGAGAGTTATTTTGTTTCTGTGCAGGGAAAATAGTGACTGCTTTATTTTTACACTGCAATATAGATCTCACTTTGAAGTAAAAGCCCACCTAAATCGAGTTCTCTCTGCACAAGTAACATCTACCCCACCTGCAGTGCACATGATTTTGTCCTTCTAAGAAGGAATTTGCCAGAAGGAGTGAACCAGAATAAGGCCCTCTGAGTTTTGACAGTGTAATATTCTTCCGTGCAGTTTGCAGCCAGTAATGACAAGTGAGAGGGGGCCTCCATGTCTTACTTGGCTCCCCCCCCCCCTAAAGGCTTAATCTGGCCCTGGATTTGATGATTACCTTCATGTAGCATCTTCCTTCCTATCTAAATCAAATCAGAGGTCATGGCCATAACTGCTGGCGGTGCAGGTAGGCATGGCATATGGTGCATATGTAGCACCTAGGTTCTGTGGGTGAAGAACTATAGGCAACAACTGCAGGGCCATGTGGCACTACTGTCCGCCATTGCTGTTAGCTACAGTGCGGTCCAAGGTGGGGTGCGCCACTGCCGAGCTCCTCTCATATGACTCCTCTGGCAGCAGAATCTCCTGGGTGCATCTCTTCCAGATCCATTTGGACAATCATATGAATTATTAAGCGCTACCTTTTTTTCCTTTACAGGACACCAACATGTCTAGTTATTGCTCTAGCAGAGGTTCATGGGATTGTCACTGACACCTACTGTAGCACCTAATATTGCTGCACATGGAGCTCTCTCCTTTGTGGAATATTATATCTATCACAGCTAACATAATCTCACATTAATTTTGATAGAAAAAACATCATTTTCAAAGCCTCATCTAAAATAATCATCTCTCCTACTGTATAGATATATATCTTGTATAATGTTGCAGCCTTATTCTACACTATTACTACACTATAGACTCATAATCTAGTGGCACATATCAAAGCAGAAGCCAGCAACATACAATACCACTCATCCATAGCTATTTTCATTTTGGTGCCATGTGCTAGCAAGAGCATTACTGTACCAATTCCCCATATTTTTAATAGAGACAGAGCACACCAAAGCCCATTGCCACTAAACTGGAGATTTTTGGGGGGGCTGGGAAAGGGTATGGCCACACAATAGTACCCCCAATTCAAATGATGCCACACAGTAACACAGCCTTTTACATATTATGATCATGCATCACTTATTAAAGTTACACGTATGTCACACAATAGTATCCACTTCTTACATTACATTATAGCACACCATATTGCAACTTATTCACATAACACCACACCTTGTATACACATAACGCTGCACAGAAATGCACCTTATACTTGATGCCACAAACAGTAATGTCACTGACACATTACACCACAAACAGTAATGCCTCTTATTACACATTGTGTGACTAAATTGAAAAAAACAATTCAAAACCGTAAGTAAAACCCTGTCTCTAAATAAATGGGCATTCAACATAGATGGTATCTAGTGTGTCTGAACCTATCATCCATCCATAGTCCACATCAAGCTGGTTGATCAGGGTCCCCCTCCATATACTATACAGCTGTGCCATGACACAGCCGCACATTTATTTAATATACTCCACTCACTGTGTGTACTCTATGTGGGTTATCCCTGGTCTTGTTTGTGGAAATGTTGGAGTGTTGCACATTGTTAAGAATATCATAAGCTACTGGAGAGACTTGTCTACTCTCACCTCACACACGTTATTAACTCTCACACCCTATTAGACCTGCTTCCGTCAGGATTTCGTTCCCAACACTCCACTGAGACAGCACTGATTAAAGTGATAAACGATCTGGTAACTGCCAAGTCTAAAGGCCATTACTCACTACTTATTCTTCTAAATCTTTCTGCTGCTTTTAACACAGTTAGTCATACTCTTCTCATACAAACACTGCACTCCCTAGGTCTTAATGATACAGCCCTTTCCTGGTTCACATCTTACCCGTCTGATCGCTCTTTCAGTATTCACTGCGCTGACTCTACTTTCTCTTCACTACCTCTGTCAGTCGGAGTTCCGCAAGGCTCAGTCTTAGGTCCTCTGCTTTTCTCAACCTATACCTCATCTCTTGGCAAACTCATCAGCTCTTTCAGATTTCAGTATCATTTATATGCTCATGATACTCAAATCTATCAACCTCAGAGTTGTCAGTGGTTTTGGGCAGAGTCTCTGAATGCTTCTATGCCATATCATCTTGGATGTCTTCTCTCCACCTCAAACTTAATATTTCCAAAACAGAATTACTTATATTCCCACCAGCCAAGAACAGTTACCATCCGGATATCTCCATCACTGTTGACAATTCGACAATCTACCCTACCCCACAAGCTCGTTGCCTAGGGGTCATCCTTGATTCTGAACTTTGTTCCCCACATTCAATATGTCTCCAAATCATGTTACATCCATCTAAAAAACATATCCAAAATATGACCCTATCTCACACAAGACACTACCAAATCTCTTATCCATGCACTCATTATATCCCGTGTTGATTATTGCAATAGTCTCCTAACTGGTCTTCCCAAGAACAGACTCTTGCCACTGCAATCCATTCTAAATGCTGCTACTAGGCTGATCTTCCTAGCAAGACACTCATCGTCTGCTGATCCGCTCTGCCAGTCCTTCCATTAGTTACCTGTGTTTTACCGTATTCAATATAAAACCCTTCTGCTAGCATATAAAGCTATTAACCATACTGCACCAGCATATATCTCTTTACTTTTCTCAAAATATCTCCCATCTCGACCACTCCGCTCTGCACAAGATCTGCGTCTCTCTTCTGCACGGATCACCAGCTCCCATTCACTATTACAGGACTTTCATCGGGCTGCTCCCACCCTATGAAATGCCCTTCCACGCACAATAAGACTCTCCACTAGCCTCCAAACTTTCAAGCACTCCCTGTAAACTCACCTCTTCAGGCAAAGCCTATCATATTTAAGTTCCATAGGCAAAACCCTCTTAGGCACTTATGTATCATATATCTTCCCTTCTGGACCTAAAAGCTATGCTATTACTGGTGCCTGTCCTTGTGTTTGCCTCCTATGTCCCTATAGATTGTAAGCTTGCAGCAGGGCCCTCCTACCTCCAAGTCTGTCTGTTGTTACCCAGTTTGTTTTATCTCTGTTTACAACTGTAAAGCTCAACGGAATCTGCTGCGCTATATAAGAAACTAAATAAATAAATAAGTTCAACTCACCAGTACCAGAGTATGAAGAAGGAGGCTGGGGGAGAGCAGCCACAGCAATCCCCTATATGCTCACCACATGATGATGTCAAAGACAGGCCCTGGTAGGTACAGGCACTCCTTAACCTGCTCACACACATATACAGCAACTCCAGACTTCCTGTACAATAATGCACAGATACAACACCCTCAGACCACCTTTACCCTCTCATACTGAGATACAGCACTCTCAGAGCTCCTGTACCCTTCATACACATTTACAGCCCCATCAGTAATAATGTACCCTCTTAAATATCCTACACTCTGTAAGATCCTTCATTTACCTGTATTATGCTAGGAAATAGCCATTATAATGTTGTAATTTACTGTGATTGGACTTTTCATGGACAACAACAAAACTACCTAAAAAGGGGGCTTATCACAGAATAGAATGTATAACAGTATTTGTGTTACTTAAATAGTGTCACATGGCTGTTATTATGGGGTTTTTATTAAAAAAAGCTATACAAAGCAAACGTTTTCAGCACAATAATTGCTAAAATTAAAATGGGTAAATTGGGTATAAGTAATATCTAATAAAGTAATTTTAAACCACTTTCAAAAATCTTCATTATTTGCAAGTCTAAAAAAAAAATACCTTGTACACCAACAAATTACATATCACTATTGGGCAAATAAAAATAATAAAAAATGTGTAAGTGCCTAATTAGTCAATCAAGGGATTGTCTTAGGGCAGGGGTTCCCAATCTTTTTCGAATCGCGGCTCCCCAGAGTATCAGAATCTTTCCGCGGCACCCCTAGGCCCCCCCAAAAATATATAAAATGAAGTAGATTTTGTTTATATGTGATTCTTAGGTGCAGTTATGTGTGTTAAAGGGCAGGATTTGCTTCTGATTGTACACATATTGTATGATTGGCAGCCACTAGCACTGATTTTGTCCATATATAATTGATCATAAATAATTTATATTGGTCCTGGAGCACCAACCCGTGGCACCCCTGCAAGTGTCCCGAGGCACCCCAGGGAGCCACGGCACACAGTTTGGGAACCACTGTCTTAGGGGTTCAGAACCAAATCCTGAAATTTTTACATTAAAACAAGTATTTTCCCCAGGCTTGTCTCCTTCTTAAAGTTAAAATAAAGTAGTAGCTGATTTCGGGTTGCGATAACATTAACATTTTTACCACAAAAATGGGTTATCACAGCTATTTGAGTCCCCCCATCCCCAGTCTGCTATACATATTATTCTTACATCATGGGTATTTTTGGTGATTTTTGTATAATAAGGAGCACATGCTTGGTCAAGGTCACTAGATAGTAGTAGTATTTTATATATATATAGTCAATAAACCGGCACTCCTCCTTGGCCTTTTTGTAATCCTTGCCCAGGTGCCTTCCTAGGATTTTGTCCACATGCAATTCCTATACAGCAGCATACAGAAGGTGACACTCTGAGTCGATATAATTGAGTAGAAAACAAGTGAACAAAAGTGCAATAACAAAAATGTTTACATAGCTTACCTACTGACTGCGCCTCCTCCTTCCCCCCTTCACAGCATGCTCGGCATGTTGCCAGCATCCCCCTGCTTCATCGCCGCCTGCTCTCACTGAGCGTATGATGTCACAGGTTTGCGCCGCACTGTTTCGCCGTGTTCAGCTGTGTGGGGCGGTCAGGCCGTCTGGTTGCCAAGGCGACCAGTGCTCTGCAACATCAAACGTACACAATTACTAAACACAGTGCTTATAATATGAGTTAAAATACATACATACAAATATACAAAAGCACAGTACTTGATAATGTGCTGAAACAATCAGAACCCTCTCTGTGTTGGGGGATTGTGCTGAATTACAATGATTCTACCTAGTGCAAACTTTAAAAATGTGCAGTTGTTATACTGGCTACAATGTGTCTTATTAGATTAATGTGGGTCTCTATCCCACGGTCCTAATCCATTAAATACATAAAATCATGTGCTATTAGATACATAAACTCATGTGCTGTTCAATACTAGATAATAAAATCTGGGTACTGGCATTGCCCCTGTTATTATTAAATGTGAAACCTAACTGCTCTTGTTAAGAGTAACCTATGTATTAGGAATCCCCCGTTGTATTCCCGGGGGTATCTAGATGAAGTACTGGAATATTAAAGAAAACAGCTTAACCACAGGGATTCATTCAATCCCCTTGGCTGTACAGTGTCCATTCTGTGGATTCACTTGGCTTCCACTTTGCCCTAAAACAACATGGGGTGGCATCCATGCACCATAAAATTATTGATCAGGTGCCTATATCACCATGGGGAGGCAACAGGGGTAAAGCCCTGTTGCAATTGGAAGCCAAGTTGATTTTATAATTGTTTTAAATTTTATAACTTTTCTATGCAGCTGTTACTTTACATATGGGGGGGCAGTGGCGTAACTACTGTAAGGCAGCCCCTGCTGCCGCTTGGGGGAGCGAGTGGCATCGGGGTCTGTGTGGGCGCAGGGCCCAGCAACGTGCGTCATGAGACTCATGCCACAAGTTAGTGCTCCTTTGGTTAAAGCTTTACACAGCAGCCAATAGGCGCTGTGTATAGCCTTAATCAATGGGATTGCTACCTTGCGGTGGGCGGGAACAGCTGGAGCCGCCTATGTACTGCCTACCTCCATGCCCTGAGTATTGCAATAAGCATGTAACCCCTGGCAATGAGCATGTGACCGTATGTAACCTCTAGCAACAAGCATGTAACCCTTGGCAATGAGCAAGATACTTCTGGCAATGAGCATTAATGAAACAAAATATTTAATAAATTGGGGGGGGGGGTGCTAGAGACTTTTTTGGCTTGGGGGAGAAACATTTCAAGTTACGCCATGGGGTGGGGGATATTCAGACCTGATTGCTTCTCTGCTTAGTTGCAGAGCCCTGCGATCAGGTAATTGCAGCCCAGTCAGAGTAAAATCCTGTCCGTGCAAGCCTGCTAATTGCTTAGCATGGCTTGCGGAAATTAGCTAGATCAGCAATTAGCTGCAAATCCATTCGCAAGCCGCTCACCATCAAAGGAATTTTCCAGTGTGTACAGTCTCTGTGAAGCCCAGGACTTACTCTGCAGCTGTGATAGAAGTGGTTGGACCAGGGCTGTAGCGATGTCAAAGGACTATCCTTTAAATGCTTGCGCATGCCTGCATTTTTCTTGACACTCCCAGAAAAGGAAAAGCTACCCCCCACAAATGCCAGCTTTCTGTCAATCCATTTGCAGGAGACAGCAATAAAAAATAAAGATTTTATTGCAGGACAGCTTCATGCATGCCTTGTATAATCCAGACGCATACACAGTCTATCAAAAATTGCTCATGCTGTGAACTCGAAGCCATGCGATCAGGTCTCAATAACCCCCTATAGCTCCAGAATTATGTGTAAAAAAAAAAAAGAGAATACAATTAACAAATAACTTTATTTAGTGTATGTGAATACTAATAAAGCTAATTATTTAAATTTAATCATTATAATCTGTGCACCACAATCATTCAAAATAGGTTCAACTTGATGGACAAATTTTTTCAACCTCACCAACTATGATACTATGGGTGAGATTTAATAGAATGAGAGATTCAGAAAGTGAGAGATTTAGGAAGAAATCTCCAGGTTTTTTTAAAGCGGCAATCATTTAAACTTCAAAATCAAACTGGTTTTGCCGTGTAAATGATTGCAGCTTTAAACAAACAGGAGATTTCTTCCCAAATCTCCCACTTTTTGAATCTCTCATCCAATTAAATCTCACCCTCTGTTACTACTGTTTATAGTATACTCTTACTACTATCAATTTTGATTTCTACAAATTAATATATTTGTTCTATCTATATAAAGGTTAGGAATGCCCTCACAAGATATCTTATTTTTGTGTAGTCTTTTTTATACTATTTAATTATTTTCACTAATTTCAAAAGTAGCACCATATTTCGTTTCTATTAATAGGAAATGTATTTAGAAGATCCATCATGTTTATAGGATGTACAGTCACATAATACTTGGTAAAGGTCTCCAGTGCATGCAAAGAATACCACATCTTTGATTTATTCAAGGTATATACTGTATTTTAATCCTGTGTTTTCTTTCTCCACAGACCAGCAAAGATATATAGTGGAAAATATCAGAGTACAGTGTCGTGCATATAAAAATCTGATATTACAATCATTTTTACTAAGTTCAACCTTCCAGTCATAATCAAGGTAATTTTTATTGAAGCATGAAGTTTTGGAAATAAGATATGTACTTGGCATAAAAGCTCTGTGTGATTATTTGCATTGTCACTGTAACAGCTCATGTAGTTGCATTCAGGTGCATGTGTAGCTTGAGTAATAGTTACCACATTTAGAATAATGATAACTCTAAATATAATTTATTTATTTATTAACTGTTTCTTATATAGCGCAGCATATTCCGTTGCGCTTTACAAAGGGGACAGTGATACAACAAAACAGGGTATTTACAGACAGTCAAAATGTAGGAGGGCCCTGCTCGCAAGCTTACAATCTATAGGGAAATAGGCATTGATACATAAGGATAGATACTGTATTCTTTATTGCATCGATTCCACCAGAATGCAAGGTTCTATGACTGGTTCTGGAATTTGATAAGCTTGCCTGAAGAGATACGTTTTTAGGGATCGCTTATAGGTTTGGAGACTGGAGGAGAGACTTATTGTGCTTGGGAGGGCATTCCACAGAGTGGGTGCAGCCCGTAGAAAGTCCTGCAGTCAGTAATGGGAGCGAGTAATGAGTGTGGATGAGAGACGCAGATCTTGAGAGGAGCGTAGAGGTCGTGTTGGATGATATTTTAAGATAAGAGAAGATATGTATGTTGGTGTAGTTTGGTTTATGGCTTTGTAAGTAAAAGAATTTTGTATTGAATACGGTAGAATACAGGTAACCAATGAAGTGACTGACAGAGTAGCTTTGCAGACGATGAACGTCTTGCTAGGAAGATTAGCCTTGCAGCTGGACTGTAGTGACATAATGGACTGTAGTGGTGAGAGTCTGTATTGGGGAAGCCTGGTTCCCAGCCTTCGTTCCACGCCCTGTATCAGTCTCACAGCCCTACTCGCAGCCGACCACCTGCACAGCTCCCACTAAGCTGCGCAGCTGACCACCTGCGCAGCTCCCACCTCAATTTGCAAAGTTTATTATAATAAGTCTGATGAGAAGTGCTTAGTAGGGAATACCAGGTCATTTTTTTTCAATTAGTCAAAACATTCCCGGGATCCCGGGAATCCCAGGATTAAGCATTTTTCAATTACGAATTCCGGGATTGAAGAAAATGCCTCGGGATTTGCTTCCCTACTAAGCACTGCTCATCAGATTTATTATAAAAAAAACTCTGCAATTCAAGATCAAAATTGAGGTGATTATCATATTTTTTGGACAAAAATATATAGGACCACAAAACGTGACCAGGTTACCTCATCTGGTGGGTCCTTAATACTAAAGCTGGATACACACTATAAGATTATCTTTCCAATTTGACTGGTTGGAACAAAAATCTGGTCATTTCTGTCCATTTTCCAGCTTTTGAGATCAAATGGTTGTTAAAATTATAATTTGTACATGATTTCGCTCCAATCAGCCAGATTGGAAAGATTATTTTATAGTGTGTACCAGTTCAATATGGTTTAAGTCATGGTTAGTGACCCATATATTTTTGGACAAAATTTATGCTAAGCATATCAATGTTGCTCCATGTTAGATTATAGTTTATTATAATTATTCATAGCACTGCTTAGTACTATATAGTATGCATCTTAATTTTATTTTGTCTATGAATTTTGAACTATAAGTCTAAGCATAACAGCATCTCTTACTAGGTCTGGAATTGGGGTTTGCAGTCCATGGTCATCCCCCCTATATTCTATACAGACTAGAACAGGCATAGGCAACCTGTGACTCTCCAGCTGTTGTGAAACCACAAGTCCCAACATGCCTTGCCACAGTTTTTCTATTAGGAAGTGCCAAACTGTGGCATGGCATGATGGGACTTGTAGTTTCACAACAGCTGGAAAGACGCAGGTTGCCTCTGCCTGGTGACGAAGAACCTTGACCACAAATGAAGCCGCATTTCAGATATTTTATATAGATCTCTATAATAGTTACCTACCCTTCTGCATTCTTCAGGAGACTTCCTGAAATAGCAGCAATCTCCCTCTCTCCCTCATTAGTCTAGCAATCTCCCTCATTTTACCTAGCCTACATTTTAGGCGGCCGCTGTGCAGTAGCCGTGGCTCTCCTGCGTCCGGCAGCGCTGCTGTCACTGACAGCGCCGGAGGCTGGGGAAGACGGCGTCCATGTTCTCCGGCAGTTGCCGGGCAGGGCAGACAGAAGCATTGGGTCCGTTGCTAAGAAACGACCCCAGCTTCCATCCTGGTGAGCAGCCACACGCTGCACGGGGCGGCAGCTGATGCCACACACCGCTGGGCGGCGTTTTTGAAAAATAAGGCTGGTGTCTGCTGGGCGGCACAGACACGGTTATAGTTCTGCCATTTAGGATTTGGATGTTCCCGGTTCCCAGGCATTCTGTCAGCGTTCCCAGTGCCAGTCCTGTGCTGCAGCCAGTCAGTCTGCCTAGCCTTTGAACTTCCTGTGGATTTCCATCTCCCAGATAAGTCCAGGGTTTCCCTACATTTATTATTTGGTTCCATCTTGTGCATTGTTGCATCTCAGCTTTTGTATTTTCTGTGATTGCACCTCCATCTTGTGTATTGTTACACTTAGTATTTAGTATTTAGTGCGTCACCTTTGAGCATTGTTGCTTTCATAGGCTCTAGGGGAAGCCTGCTTCCAGATGCCTCTCGGAGGTTCATAGACCCTGGGGGTACCTCCACCCGTTTGTGTTTCTTAGGTAGTTGTCCTCTTGCTCTATCTCCACCTCAGTGGACACATTGTCTTGCGTAAGACCTGGCGGCATCGAGGATGGAGCCGGTATAACCAGCTCCTTCGAATGCGGCTGTTAAAGGTGAAGCCTAGCACCGCATGTGTCCACCGACCATGGGCAGAGGCAATAGAGTTTAGGGGTCAGGTGTGGTGGTGCCTCCTAGAGTCCTAACTTTATATTTTTGGGAAAAAATGAATGAGAGATACTGTAGATACATTTATATTGAATCGTCAGCGCCATTTCCTAGCATTGGTGATACAACACAATGATCCCACAATGAAGGCTACATGCATTTATTGTGGCTATTTATATGGAACAATACCTGACACGAATCAGTGACTTTTCTTTAGCAAGTATAGTAGCTCTTACTAACTGCTTTGGGGCTCATCTACATTTATATATAAATCATATTAAAAGATTCCTCTCAGATGTAGCAGTACGCACCCACGCTTCTAGGTGCCAAGTACATAGTCTCTTTCCACATTCTCACCATATATGGAACTAGATACGCCCTATAGGTGGAGCATGACATGTCCCCTCAATGGGGCACTGTGTAAAATTCTACTACCAACTATAATCTCCCTGAAACTAGTTTTCAAAAGTAGGCAGGTATGCACATAATTCACAATAGTACTTGACAATAGATTCACATAAACTATTGTTTTACATTCTAACATTTATCTATAGCTGTGAATTCATAGTGAACATAAGCAGGAACCTACTAGTTTGGATATAAACCTATTTTGTTAGTCCAATGAGACTTGCCATGACTGGCAAGTATCTAAAATGAACAAAACATTCAACTATTGTAATTGTCTTTATAGATAAACACTGAATAAGCCTGTCACATTGAAACCCACATCCAAGTGAGTGAAGGAAATGTTCTCATTAAGGTTATTAAATGAAAGTCTTTTAAGTTCACACTTTCCTTTCAAAACGATCACATCAAAATAACCTCTCGTAAAATGTCTAACAAGAACATATGTTGGCACAATGCAGTGCTATTAGTCGTCTGTAGCATTTTATTTTAGATAGCACCAAAATAATGTTAACACATTTTGTAATGAAGAATTTGTATCTTAGAAGTCACTACAGTAGAATAAACCATCGAATATGTGCATTTGGTTCTCATGAGTCAGGATAACAGGTTTACTATAATCAGGGCCGGATTAACAATGGGCCTGATGGAGCTACAACTCCAGGCCCATTCTCCAAATAGGCCCATTTTGTAGCTGAGGGCCAGGGCTTTCTAATGAGCCCTGCCCCGTGTCGGTAGCCCCCCGGGAACCGGAGATACCGCCAAGCAAACCTGGAACGTTTTCCCCATAGGATAACATGGGACCCGCTAATTCCGACCTCCACCCGGTTCCAACGGCTGCCAGTTGCCCCTCCAGCATCACAGAAGATTGAGGTTGATCTCAGTTGAACCTAAATCGCTGGGCCTTCAATCTGATACCTGCTCCATATGGGTTCATTGGTTCTAGAGATATTGTGGGTAAACCTATTTTTTTTTTTTCATTTGAAATGTAATTTCATGGCTGTTCATGTTGTTTGACTGATTTCTCTGGAACCAAATGGCCCAGTTTCACGGGACCAAATTCTTTCGAAGCCTACATGTAAATGGGTCAGTTGGTTCCGAAGATATAGCTGGTTATTTAAAGGGGGCGGGGGCACCAGAAAATGCAGGGACTAGGCTGGTGTAAAAGGGGCCAGTCCGGGAATGTCCCTGCAGGATCCTGGGACCATATTCCCTGGTAAATCCCTGCATTTTCTGGTGTGAAAGGGGTATTATTTCAAATAGCCGGGATATGCAGTGCTCTGAATACAGCCGGGCAGCCCCCTGCTCTCTGCCCGGCTGTCAATGGCTGTAATTTCTGCCCGGCGGCGGCTGTTCCCCAGTTACTGCAAGCATGTATTCCCCCTTGGCAATGAGCATGTAATCCCACATGGCAATGAGCATGGAACCCCTGGCAATGAGCATGGAACCCCTGGCAATGAGCATGGAACCCCTGGCAATGAACATGTTGGTAAGCAACACTTATGTAGCATAATTTTTAATAGGCATTATGGTGTTTGGCATAACACGTAATGGAGATTATGGTGTGTGGCTTAACATGTAAAGGGCATTATGGTGTAAATTTTTAACATGATGTCTACCAAGTTTCGGCTTTCAGTATTATTTTTATGACTGCAGTGTCGCCTCACCCCGCAAGTATCTTAGGACATCGGCATCCTGCATGTGCACCTTTGGAGGGCACCCACCAATATATCTCCCTGCATTTTTCCTATGCCAGCCCCCTGCCTTTTCCAGGCATATATAATTAGTTGAAAGTATTTACACAAATACAGACACACCCATGAGCAGACCACCCAACCAGAACACTGGTCACGCCTCCAACATTATTAGGTGCTGGCCACAACCCCTATTATTGCGCATAATAGGCCCTTGATCATTTTCAGCTCCAGGCCCATTTAGACCTTAATCTGGCTCTGACTATAATCAGTGCTTAAGAGCAGATCAACGTAGCAACTGAATCCCAAAAAGAAATAGACAAAATTACTTCATTACTAGCAAATAAGGCAAACCCAACACAGGCCAGTAAATGATGAAAAAGCACATGAATAAGATATGCTTAAGAACTAACTGTATCCAAATGTAGAATTTTGTGAGTTTGCTGGGCTGCTGAGAGACTGCTTTAGATGTTCAGCAGTAATCTTCTCTCTCTCCTTGCCTGATGTGCTACTGGTCTGTGCCCCAATAATTCTCTCCAGCTGGCCTGAGCCCAGGTTAGGAGTACTTACTCCCCCAACTCTCGGCACCCATGCCTTCAATATTTGCGCCTGTAGCCACAAAGATAAAACTTGCATGTTCATTTATTATTATTGTTATTATTATTGTTGTTTTTATTGTTGCTTCTATGTGGCATCAAGTAACGATTTATAGGTGACCCAATGTATTGCTGTCTTGAACAAATTTCAATGTTTATAGTGTGGTGTCCATAATTGTTGTGATTGTGTGATTGCTTCAAGCCATCTCACTGCTGGTCTTATCCTTTTTCATTGGCCTTCAACTTATGTGTATATTCACAGTCTAGCAAGCAGGTGAATGCCACCACTATAAACAGCCCCCAACCCCCCAGCCGCCCAAATCCGCTCACTAGCATGTGAGTGGATGCCTTCGCATACACATCCGTTCGCATGCGGCCAAACAGAAGAAAAACATTAAATTTTCACAAAACAATGTCAGTCTAGACTGATTTTTTCTCTGTCCATAGATGTTCAAATTCGGGGTGTGTGCTGATGTTATGTGAAGTCAACCACCCGGCCCAAGCAGGCATCAACACGCCTGCGTTCACATGGCTACACCCTGTGTTTCTATGGGCATGCCCACCATTTTTGTGGGCACACCCATGAAATGCTGGATGGTCCACAGCATTAGCCCTCTGCCAGCCCCTCTTGGAGAAAATGCCCCAGCGAGTGTGATACATGCCCAAGGCATTCACTTTGGGGGTTTGCACACGTGCATATTCACGTAAATAGGAAAAAGGGGTTTTGAGTGGTGCGCTATCACTAAGCGGCCGGCACTGGGTTGTCAGGCCCAACAAAATATAATTACAAAGAAAGAGGGTGTGCCGGCGCTGGCTGCTTCAATAAGATGTACTCAACGGTTTGAAAAAGTATAAATTTGTATTTTACACAATATTCTATCAATACATTTCTAAAAGACAAATATGTATGCATACATGAATAATAAAACTATAAGGTAATAAAAATGAATATAATATTCGATGGGTGCTGTAGGATTTTTGATGTGAACAATTTTGCACAATAGAAAGTCTAGGACTCCATAATGAAATGTTATATTACCATCCTTTTTATGTATCACCTGGATATGGGGCTGGTCCAGGGAAGTTGACTCCAGAATGTCCTTGCCTTGGATTGTAAAAGGCTCCCTATTTGGCGAATGTCCTCCTTTTAGCTGGATTTAGGAATATGGTGTATATCCCAGATGAAGGTCCAGTTTTTAAGTGGAGTTTTGGGTCGTCGTCGGGAATGAAAGGACTGGTCACTCTTTGGGGTGGATGGGGGGTCCAGACACATGGAAATAATAGGCTCAACGCGTTTCCCCGGCTGTATCAGTGGCCGGCTTCCTCAGGAGCACGTATTCACGTAAATGCATGTGCTAACCCCAAACATCGGACAGGGGAGCAATTTTTGCCCACAGCAAGCAGGTATGAACCACCCCTATAATGTTTTTTTTCTATAGGAATTCTCTTCTTTACATGATGGGGAAAATTTAATAAGATGGGAGTCCTATTTCACATGCAATGTTGCTATGGGAAACCAATCTACTTCTTATTCATATAGCACCTTCTAGAAGATAATATTTATAGTATCTGATTGGTTAGACTGCCATCTTAGTTAATTTCCACAAAAGGGATTTGGTTTCCGGGAAGTCCATTATTTGAAAGTTTCAATAAATCTTCCTACAGATATAGGTATGCTCAATTTAGTGATCCCAGTATTCTAAATCTATTTCATCATATAGCCCTGCATCTCTGATATGTTCTGCATACTGTACATGACTTTGCCTTGTAATTGATTGCCACTTTTAATAAAATGTCCAAGTTCCTCAACATCCTGCACTTCTGGCGATCTCGGACTTTATTAGATCCCGCCTATGGTCAGAGGATGCAGCCATTCATACACCTTTGCTGACTTTAAACCAACCTGTTTCTCCTTGGTTTATTTGAACTGAAGTTCTTTGATCTGTGTAGAGATTATATATGAGTATAATCAGATGTTATGGCAAGGAGGACTCACAATGATAACGATATCCATATCTGCACCTACAGTATTTATCTTTTAGTGGCCACTAAAATCGTATTCAAAAGGGAGAAAATAACATCAACACACTTAAGTGAGTAATTATCACTCACCTATCAGTGTTACCCAGTGGATGTCTGTATTTCAGTTTATGGAGTCAACCATAGATTAATGTGGAAGTGAAGTTTGAGATTAAGACCTTTTGGTCTGCACTGCAACTAGGGTGTGCACAATTCTGAGACATTAGTTTAATTTATTTTATTTTAGATTTTTATTGTATGAATGAATTCCATTGTTATTTTTATTTTAATTTTTTTCATGTGGTATATGTGATTTAGTGTTGTTTTTATTAAAATTGTTTTTAATCTATGCAATTGTTTCATTATATGCACTTAAAGCGCCAAATGGTATTGTTTTCTGTCTATCTTGTGTATTAGAGGGTGGCATCTCTATACCGTTAAGGCTGCTAGTGTATATTGCACACAACACTTGCCCATAGCACCTAGACATTTTTTAGTCAAAGGCCTCAATGTAGTCAATGAAATATGTTGATGTATATTTTTTAATTCTTTGGTCTTTCCAAGCATCCACCTTACAGTACATCTTCTATGATGTGCCTTTTCCTTTTCTGATACTGTACCTGCTTATATTTCAGGCAATACATGCTCCATAAAACAATTGTAGTCACTATCAAAAAATCATGAGCAGAATATTTCTAGAATGTGGAATAAGAGCATATTTTTTGATAATTTAAGTCAGATGAATCATCCTTCCTAATTATTGGTATAAACTCAGATCTTTTCCAGTTCGACAGGTCATTAGGTGGACATAGGGTTTTTCACTTATTTTTTTGTTCCGAATTTTGACACAGTCGACATGGACAATAAAAAAGTGCACCGTGTCCCCTCGCATGGCTCGCTACACTTGCCATGCTTCTGGCACGGTGCCCCGCTACACTCTGCATACTATTTTATTCTCCCATCATGCCCTAGTGGATGGTAGGGCATAAAATGCCACCTGTTGGCTCAAATAAAAGGAAAAATCTTTTGACTGTTGACCTTCCCCATGTCGATCTAATGACCCTGTTGACCAAACTCCTCATTTATCTTCAGTCATTTTTACCTTTAAAAACTCATGTTGATCATGTAATGTGTCAAACAATACATTTTGCTTGTGTCGACCTTTTGTCTGTGCTGACCTTTTGCATGTCAAGCTTTTCATTTGTTGATCAATTGACTGTTGATCAATAGTGGTCGACATATTGACTGTTGACCTAGACACTGTAGAACTTTCAACTGGAACCAAAAAAGGAAGATGATTAGGGAAGATTTTGCTTCAAACCAGATTTGGCAATACTAGATTCTGCTTCAAACCTACATCAAGGATAATATAGAGGACAATGTTATGGCCATGCTGCAGGCTACATCAGCTCAACCAAAAACCAACAAGATTCTGCAGGAAGCTACAGGGCACAGCAAGAAGCCACCAGGGTGCAACTATTGGCCTTTGAGGCAGCCCAGAGGCAACAGTAAGTGGCCATAAAGGAAAACTCACTAGCCTTAAGAGTGTTGGTATATCTGCTAGCAACCTGGCTTGGAGAAACTTCCACTGATGTTCCAACTAACACTTTTTTCCATACAGGACAATCACTTTCTTCTGTTGCAGCTTATTCTACTATTTTTTGAAAGAACAACTGAGAGAGAGAGAGAAAGTTGAATTAAATATCAGTGGTCAAAAACATATTTTGACTTAACTGATGCCAAAGACCATGATAAATAATAAACAAGAAATCTTAGCTATTGATTTATTGATATTTATGCCCAGAATGTTATTTACTCATCCTGATACCTGTTATTTTGTATTTGTTTACCTATGATATGGGAGCTATAACATGCCGTAAATGTAACTGATTTTTCATATATAAAACTCAATAAAAAGTATTTAGAAAAAAACCACAAGAAATCTGTTTCAATGTTTCTTGAAGCTCAGTGAATTCCCTGCTAGGAATTCCAAATAGAAAAACCTCCCTGTTGCTGAATACATGACCTTGTCCATCTTACCACAAAGTGGCTCTTGCTAGGACCACAGATTGTGGAAAGGGTCATTATGGATTGTTGCCTACAGTCTCTACCTTCAACTCTGTACAAATGGGTGAATCGTTCAGACCCTAAAACAGCAGACCCATTGGTTGAAATGGTTTAGAGATATGTTGAGGCTGAGGAACTATTAAGTGTGTTCTGGTAAGATTGTTCTAGGAGAAAAGTGTGCTGGGCAGTGAAATGAACATAACACTGAAGGTTTGAAACCTGAAAGTGGGCCATTGGTGCAGGAAGCGTCCTACTCCATAAATTACTTGATAATAATATGATATTATGTTTCAATGTGGCAGCTTGGGGCATATTGCTGCTGTTCTTTTACCTCTAAATTTATGCAATGTAATACTGCTTATGTCAGTCACAGAGTGTGTTTCTAGAGCTAGAATGCACTGCAGACCAACAGGCTGTTGAGTAAGCAAATATTTACTTGATGAGTTATTTAAAAGTAAGATTATAATGAAGTATTCTCTAACAAAATGGCGGTTCATTCTGAAATAGTTCTTTAAATATTTTGCCATTCTTAATCAACCTCCACAGCATGAAGGTGACGGATGCTATTTATGCTATAACAGCCAAATTGATTTTGAGTAAGGCTGTGACACAGATTAAAAACTCATCAATGAGAGTCTTCAAAGTTAATACATAATGTGCATACAGTCCCCAAACTCTCTTCTTACTACTAATGTCTTCCTCGCGCCACCCAAGCCATCACAATATAATCTGACCCACACGTTGTTCTAACATTTACTCTTTGTAAAAACTTGGTCCAATGGAAATATTCCTGTAATCTACGATGAGTCTGAAACCTGTAACAATACGTATCAGTCTTTCATCACATCCATCCATCTTGCTTCGCTCTCGTTCCAAACTTTTAGACATTATTCACTTCCGACAATCAGACCTTGTTATATTCTCTGTAGGAAACTGCATGAATGATTGTGACAAGTAAACACTGCTATGTGTAGCGTGTGCATACACCGACAGGATCAATCAAGTAATTCTTTATTGCTGATAGCGTATCCAAAAAAAAGAGAAGGGAAGAGAAAGGAAGAAAAAATTCCATTATCCTTCTACACAGATATTGCACAAAAAAATTTGATTAGACTTTTAGTTTTTTGCATGGATGGAGAAGGAGGTTAATATGATATTATTAGGCTGACCTGAATATGAATGAAGTCAGACATTCTTAATAAATGACTGCTAACTGAAAACATGAACAAATTAGCGTATGGTCCATTGCTTTTTAATAATGTCCTAGCCTCGTGTTTCTTCCTACACCTGGGAGATGAGTTAATCTTTGGAAATGTAGATTACATTTCTTAACTACTGAGTTGCTGTGAACAAAAAAAATATTCATGTACAGTTGTTGGCTTAGATGTGCAATAATTGCAATCTTAACAATGACTGTACATTTTTGAATGCTATTTTTTTTTAAATTGGAGATTATGGTGGTGATTTATCAAAGCTTGGAAAAGAATGAAGTGGAGAAAGAGATAACATATTGTACCAACCAATCAACTCCTGTCTTTTGCAAACACAGCCTGTAAAATGACGGAAGCTGACTGGTAAATACTTTGGGGTCTATTTATGAATAAATCTCCCCTATATTTCGAATAAAGGAAATCTCCCATACTCCTTTTACATGTCTTACTGCTAAACCCATGCTTTGGATATTAAATTATGTAAAAAGACTAGAGGACTGTTGTATTTCCCTAGTTAACTGAAAGCAGCAGTTTGCATTTTAATAAAGAAGAGTGCTTAGATAAATATTTCAAACTATAAAACAAAGATTGTTCTGGCTTAAACTGAGTCATATTGAAGTTATATTGATATAAACATTGAATTGACTGTACAATTGTGTTTTATGTGCTACAAAAGGTTCATATTCTGATGCATATTTGCTATACTTGTTACTCTTAGAGTTACAGTCATATTAATTTAGCCAGACTTTGTATGTAAATTAGACATTTGCATATGCAGTCAGGTTATTTGCATTCAAATATCCATGCTTGTGTCATAAATGAGAAATACTGCAGTACCTGCTGTATAGTAAACCTATTTCTCCTATCTTATGCATTTTTTATGAATACTGTTGCACAATGTTGATATATTTTTCTGCTCTACAAGTCTCGACCAATAACATTTGGGTGACCAGTCGCTTCCAAGTACTGCAAAACCTAATAAAAATACTATTGGTATAATAATGTTGCTTTATGGACTGCTCTGAGGTTTCACAGATTAGGGAAATTGGAACTCAGTGGTTCCAGATGATTTGTATTTTATGTGATTTTACTGCAGCTATCATTGTGTGTAATAATGGTTTTATTTGTGCTGGAAATAGAATAGTACACATTAGTGAAATTGTATGATATACGGTACAAGCACTGAAAATTTAGAAGTAATGAAAAGAATTATACGGAACCTACAGCACATAGATTATATTCTAACTGTTATAAGTAACTTAAATAAAATAAAGCGTCCAATTTGTACAGAAATAAACATACATTATGTTATAAAAAGAATGCATCATATTTCTAAATATATCAATTTAAATGATCAAGAGTGCTCATGTTAACTAAAATTGAATGCAGAGATAGATTTTTGGTCTCTTGTTGGAGAGCTGTCATTGTTTTCTTGGAAGTCTTAATCAGCCTGGAAATACTATGTCCACTCTAGGCTGATGTCTCTGTTGCTACAATATTTAAAAAAGCCACTCAGACTTTATACTGTGGAGACTGTTCTGAATAGTACAAAAGACTGCTCGTTGTTTCATCAACTTTCCAGAATATAGACCAAAGTTACTCTCTCATTCCCCATCCACTGTCAATTGGACATGATAGGTGAGCAGCAGAAGTGATGTAATCATAAGGCACAAGCTCTCTATCTATACTTTAATTTATTGCCTTTACCTCTTCATGTATTTATTTATTTTTATTTATTGACAGTTTCTTATTTAGTGCACACATATTCCACAAATAATTTATATATAGCCTAGACCAAGGCCTGTCCGGGTTTTCCCTCTCTCCCTTACTACATTAATCGCTGATTGAAATTCCTGCATGCGCCACTAGAAAATACGTGTTCAGAATAGTGGACGTTTTTGGAAACATTTGTCTTGAAAGTTATGTTATGTAGTAACTCTCAGATTGATTGTGTGAACAATGGCCATACATTTTGAGTTGGCATGGAAGCAGAACAAAGGCACTAAATGATATTAGTGGCCTTCAACAGAGACTTTCTGCAAGAGGGCTTGTGCTTTGCTACATCCACTACATAATTTGTTGCCCTCTCACTGGCCTGGTGGTTATTGAAAGAGGCATATTATGGAGTCATAACATCTGGAGCAGGCTCCTATCAGTGTCGCATCCCCAACCACAGCACACTGATAATTATATATAGATTCACACATACATACACACATATGTACAGACATAAACACAAATACAAATACACGTACACACACACACATTCACACAAATAAACACATACTGTACATTTGCACAAACACACACATTATCCCTAAAGAGGTAATAATTTACTGCAGTAGTGAGAGGGGGGCTATACACCTGGCCAGCCGACTAGATGGTGCAGTCTGGGTGGATACAACTTCATCCCAAATTCTAACATCTTGGGGAATAGCCGTGCCATTCCACTGCTTTAGCCCAGGGCTAGATTAAGCCTTGGGGGTGCCTGGGGCACTTAAGACAGAGAGCCCTGGTGGGAGGTGGGAGGTTTGTATTATATTATGGATATTACCCAACATGACCAATGTCAGGAACCAGGTTCAGTCTGTTTTGTTTTCTGTCAGTTTCTGTTTGGCATTTGGACTCACTGGTGGCCTCCAGTGGCAGGTCTGTTGCCATTAAAGCTCTGTGTTCTGGGAGCTTAATTTATTCACTAGGCTGTGAGATAATTAAGCTAATCAAGCACTTGCTGGGAGACTGCCTGGAGATTCACCAGGTGTTATCAATCACCTGAGGCCTTTATAAGGCATGCTCTTCTTTGGATCTCTGCCAGTTATAGCTTGCTGTTTTCTGTGCTGGTAGCTTCAGATCTACTGCTCTCTGGTCCTAGGTCCTGCTCCTGTTCTATTCCTTCTGGATTCTGTCGGAGTCCTTCTCACTTCAGTCTGGGTCCTGTTTACAGTCTTGTCCTGTGTCGTCTGGGTCCAGTCAAGTGTCCTATCCTGCTGCAGTCTGGATCAAATATCATTGTTCCCTTGCTGTCCTAGTCCAGGTACCTCCAGCCGTGGTGCAGCCGTTATCCAGCTGCCCGATTGCTGCGGTCAGTGTCCAGTCTTGGGCCGGTCACGTAAGTGCTCCAGTGGAGCCTGGTTCCATATTCTTTATTCCTACGGGCAAGCGGCCCTTCCTCCTTAGTTATAATCATTATTATCCTGGTTCTGCTCTCCGTGGTTCGGAGATGCCCACAACTGTGGGTTTACGTCTGTTTTGGGGTACCGTCACTTTAAGAGTACTATTTTTATGTTGGCGTGTGTTTGGTTTGGTGGCGCCCTATTGTTGCTTTGTTCTGGTGTTTGCAACTCGGTCGCGCTGTCCCGTCCTTGGCCTGGTGCCGGTTAGTCAGTTTTTTTTTCAGGTAGGCCCGTTAGTTAGATCTGCCTTTTGAGATACCCCCTGGCGATCGCTCACCCCTTGTCACCACATAACTCCTGGCTGCATCGGGGTCGGAGCAGGCTTAACCGGCTCCTTCGAACGCGGCGGCTACAGGCGAAGCCTAGCACTACCGCAGGGGTATTCCATCTGCCCGGGGGACTCAACAGAGTCAGTGTAGGGTTTCGCTGTGGCCGTTCTAACCAGCGGTCCCGGCTACGGGCTCACGCCTGATCTCCAGCTCCCTGCCTCCTGCAGCACCACACCAACATCCTCACGTTACTGTCTCCGGACTCCCACGGTGGGTAACCCCCAAGTCCGTAACAACCAATTCCAGGAGGGACAAATGCTCTCTACCTGGAATTCTGCTTATATATGTTGTGATATGTCTTGAACTCTTAAATTTATAAGAAAGCTGTTTCAACACAGGTATTTTCAATCAGGAAAATACTATTATGTTCCTCCTAGAATAGGTATTGTTCGGATATATGGTTTGTGTACATTAAATTTAAACCAATGGTGTATATTAGATTTAAACTAATAGTTTAATCATACCCAGGCGGGAGTAGTAAAAGCTAAGATTCCTGTGTCACCCTCAGCTCTCTTCACCCTCTTATTTCTCCTCAGGTCAGAAAGCTCCATCAGTAACTCATGAAAGCTGATACTCCTGTGTCTCTGCCTGCAATGTATAATGTCCTGCTTACATTCTTCTGATGCTGCTGCGGCATAAGGGGGCAGCAAGGGAATGCAGTTCACTCTGGCCAGGGGGCCCCAGGGGGGTACACTATGCCATGTGTGCCCCCCCCCCCAACCACCACCATTATTTTGGCTGTGCTCTCAAAACCCCTGAGTGTAACATGTTTTTTTACAGTGTCAAATTACTTATTTGCATACCTGCTTTGTTTCCAACGCTAAAATAGCCCCTAAGGGGTGCTTTCTTTAGACATGATTGGAATACATATTTTATTTTATAAGCACAAAAAAAGGCTAAAGATGTAAAAAGAATATAAGATATTATAGGGAAGATGTATCTTGACTTGGAGTAGTCTGCTGAAACAATCAATCAATCAATTATTTCATAGACTGTGCTATATACTGTAATCGACAGAAAATGATTGGCTGCTTTGGCCAATTTCTCATTTTTATCTGTATCCAAAGCCTAAAACCTCTCTCACCTAGGTCTGTTACAATTATTTTTTTGTTTACAGATTACATATACAGTATGTTCATCAAATTATAATTTTTTGTAAAGTAAACAACATATTATCAATTTTTTTGTGCATTTAATTTTAGCCCAAAGAGGAATTAGTCACAAAACGAGTGACTTGCAGCTTAAGTCAACCACTGAAAATGTGCTTATAGCTGAAGAGCCATCGGTGTCTTAATAGAGCAGCTTTATCTAAGATTTTATTGACATTCTTGTCACGCTCCAGAGGCTTACCTCCACTGCAGGGAGCATCCAGTGGGGTGTGCATGGCGGCAGGCAGGGTTGCAGGCTCGGGCTGTTGGGGCGACATCTCCAGATAGGGCGGCCAAAGCAGTCCCTAGTGTGGTGATGATTTCCATCTTGTTTAGGACCGTGTGTTTATTGTTGCATGTTGCTGGAGTCTGGGAGCTGCTGTACTCTGGATCCTGCAGGTGTCCTCTTTGCAGGGGGGTGCCATGTTGGAGACCAGATCAGACCATTTTCACCAAGTCCCTGTGCTATTGTCGAATCCACTTCCTTAAAAGGGATCAGGTTTTCAGCCTCTGTGCCAGTACTTTTAGTCGATTACCTGTGTTAAGTCCTACAGTCTTGAGCTCCTGAGTTATGCCTAGTCACTGTCACTTGAGCCTTGTGGTGCTGCCTCTGCTCACAGCTTGCCACGTGATCACTGAGTCTTCTGCTGGAAGGTATCCTGATTCTGACAGTTACCAAAGTTTCAGTGTCCAGTGTCTCCCTGTCAGTGCTTCAGTATACCTCCTGGAGTGTGTTTCATGGCTTGTGCTCCACGGTTATTCTTACCCAACCTGCTACTGCTCCTGTCCAGTGTTCCTTAAAGGTTGCCAGTTCCTCAGTGACCCACCAGCTTGCTACAGGGGATCCACCTATCTCCTGTTGGGACAGCATCTCTGTGATTCACAGTCGTTCTCAAAGTCTCAGTATATTTCACAGTCATCTCCAAGTTCTCCACAGTCATCTCCAAGTTCTCCACAGTCGTTTCCAAGTTATTCACAGTCATCTCCAAGCTCTTTAGTTATCTCCAAGTTTATCACAGTTATCTCCAAATTCATCACAGTCATCTCCAAGTTCTTCAGTCGTCTCCAAGTTCTTCACAATCATTTACAAAGTCTTTGCAGTTGTCTCCAAGTCCATCACAAGTCATTCCAAAGTTATTTACAGGCGTCTCCAAATTCACTGTATATTCCACAGTCATTCACAAGTCTTTCACGGTCGTCTCCAAGTTTTCCATAAACATCTCCAAGGTCCCAGTGCTTTCCACAGCTATCTTCAAACGCTTTACAGTTGTCTTCAAATTCTATCTACCAATATACGAACTGCTTCTGTTTTCACTGTTGCCTGTGTTCACTGCATTTCAAGTATCTGTTTTGCTTGAAGTTTCATTGAAGTTTATTCTTACACTGTACTGCAAGACTTTATTATTAAATCTTCTAAACCTCACTCAACTTTCCTCCATTTATCCTGTACTTTGGTACATGAAAAAGCACTACATCCATCCACTCAATTCCACTTCCTCAGCTGATTCCTCCCTGCCAGTCCCACAAAAACCCCAAAGTGTGACAATTCTCAGAAGTCCAATGGCTGACCAATGTGCATTCATTACTTCTGCTTTGGTACGTTTACTGCGAATGTGAGATGCTGGTAGTGGGCAGCTCTATACAAGAGACGGTATCTGTCATTAGCAGATTTGTGCAATTGCACAACGAAAGGATTCACATCTGCAAATGCATGATTCTTTGAATCAGGACCTATGTTAACCCTTTGAATGGAAATTGAATTTGTCAAAATAGGTGTGAAAATTGCCAAGCAAACATTTTTAATCATCATAATGACCTGTAATGTTTACCTTTATAAAGGACATTTATTTTTTTTACACAACATTTTTATTTGAATTTATATAACAAATGTGAATGACGCCGGCATTTTTTGCGGATATTTTGCACATCTCTCACAGAGATGTTGGCACTCAAAGGGTTAATAAACTATTGGTTCCTGAAATGGTTTTCTTGTGCCTTACCACAATTCCTTTACTGAGCAATACATTTCTAAATTTTTAGTTTCTGTAGTAATGTTATTTTCATTGCAGTGATTGTATGAATAACTTTTGTTTTAAGAAGGCATTTATTATGCTATTACGGAAAATCTTTAAAATACAGATTTTCCCAAGAGAACCCAGTGATTCAGTTAATCTGAAAAATAAATTATATGGAACATTATAAATATATGTGAAAGTAAAATAAAATATCAAAAGATAACATTCAAATTCTCGTTGCTATTCTTCAACGTGAAATAAACTTTGAAACAAACTCAGCAGCTGAGTGGACAGTGGATTCTGCAGCCATGGAAACAAACGGACACAAATAGTTTGATGGCATCAGTTCTTAGTATAACAAGATACTAGTATTTAGCAGTGCAGACAGTAACATTTGAATTCTTTAAAGATTTATAATGTACATATAAGACATGCCATACACTAGATGGCTATCAGGAGCAGATCTAAGGACAGAACCTTTGTCATTACCTACAGAGTGCTTAGAGAAGCTGTCCAGAGGAGGCACAAAGATGTTGAATTGATTTACAAGTAATTCAATATATTGCAGGGTACTAGGATCAAGTGGGACCCAATTAAGTACTTGTTAATGCATTCAGATTAGTGTATAATACATAAGCTCATTAATTATTTAATGCACAAGGGAGAAAGCCAGATTGAGTGACTGGAATGTAGCTTTGTACTTGGCAAATGGATGGTTTTAATGGCAATCCATTGAAATTGCAACAATTCTCAAATGGCACCAGGTTTCTAAGGCTCAAAGGTATCTGGGATTAAAAAAATAATTAAACATATTATAATATACTGTGTATAACAAGTTCCCTGTATCAAACAGGACTATTTGTACTTTCTGTATGTTCTCCTAGAATCATTAGTGAGACATGATTCAATAACCTGGTCCATTTATACAGCTTGCTACTGGAACTGCTGCATACACTGATACTGCACAGCAGCGTTTCACAGGTTTTCTACTAAGTGAGTAACCACTGCTTGTGTTTGACCATATACTCATTAACATCAAGGTATTGATTTTTGGCCATTGCTGCAGGGTTAATTACTAATAGCAAATCTATATTTTTTGGACTAATTTATGACAGAAGTCACACCTATCCTTTACTAGTCTTGTGCATAGTTATCATTAATTAATTTCTAAGTTAATAGTCCTATTCTCTGGGATTATTTTGTATTTAATTTTGCATTTCACATAGTAATCTTAGTCACTCAGCCTTGCCAGACTAATACTAATAAGGCCTATCTTACATTCATGAGGTTTAAACTCCTGTTGATGGACTTAAGGCCCCCATATGCCTGTCCAATTTGGCGACTTTTCACCTGATACCATTGAATCGGTTGAAGAAATCAGATGAAAAGTGGTCAAATTAGATGTGTTTGACATCTGATCCGATGAGTAGTCCCATGTGCATCAGATCAGCGTCGGAGGTCGGTCCTGCTACACGTCCGACCTCTCACTTGGCCCCATCCTGGCAGCGGGGGGGGGGGGGGGGGGGATCACATGCGTGAAATAACAGTAGTATATGGCCACCTTAAGGAAATTATTAAAGGGGTTTTGCTGTCTACACCAGTAATGAGCAACAGGTGGTCCTAGTGCCATATGCAGCCCCTCCCAAGTCTCCCCTCTGTCTGCCAGCTGCCACATGCTTTACTGGAGCTGCTTGCAGTGCTTAATAAATACTTAATGGCACCATCATGCCTAATTGGGAATACACTGAAACCACAATGCAAAATCTCAATAATATTCCCTTCAGGAGTTGTCCTTAGTTTCAATGGTCTCCTTTGATAAGGTTGTGTCTCTTCCACGTATTGACACCTGGGTTCACCCTGGTCCAGAGATGGACCACTCCTAGGCCTGGATCAATCCTGTGTCAGTAGGATATGGTTCTAGTCTGGCACCTTTCTTCAACGCGTTTCCTTACTTGAATAGGCTCAATGGTATTTCTCTCCCAAAAAATAAAAGTAGAAGACAATCATGGTGCAAAGCCTCATAGTGTAAAAACTTGAACACTTTATTTAAAACAACATATAAAAACCAGAAAAAAATCTTAGTACCGTATGGGGCCTTATATTATAAAGCGTTTGTGATCGTACAAAGGTGGTGGATGTTCATAGCCGGGTAACACCATCCAAGTATCGGTCAACAAGAACATCAATTATCCAGGTTCCTAAATGGTTATAAAAACAGACTCCTTTACCACCAATGTGTTTCGGCTACCTCAGAGCCTTCCTCAGGGGACACCCTAACTATACATACAGTATGTGCTGTGTACCAGAACTCAGGGTGGTATGTACTCTATTGTGATGTATTATGTAACCATGGTATTTATTCAGGTCCTGATGCAACTGGTTCCGTACTTTGCACATGTGTGGAATGGGTCTTGTGTCATTGGATGTGTTACAGCTATAGACATCATTAAACTACAGGGACAGCAGCAAATGTTTCCCAAAACAGAGACATGTCATTTCTAATTTGGGGGAGTGCTAATGCCAGGATCTCCATCTGAAGACAGAGATTTCCTGGCTTCATGTTAGAGCTGCAGTGCGCAAGACCCTTTGGGTCAGGCAGCAGGTAGATGATATTGCGGCACTGGATCTTAAATAGATGCAGGAGGTGTTTACTTGTATATCAGCTCCCCTATGTCACACACTGAAGCACATAACAGTTTGCATTATGCCACACACTGAAGTAACTACCGATTTGTAATATGTCCCACCCGGAAGTACATACTAGTTTGCATACCTAAGTACAGTACCTACCATTTTTCATTATACTACCGTGCAGTTCCATCCATTTGCATTATGCCACCGTGTTCCTAGAATGCACATTAGGACTTAAAATGATCCCAATATGAACACTGGGCCTCACAATGCTCCTAGTATGCACATTATGCCACACAGTGCCCCCAGAGTGCACATTATCCTAAGCAGTGTCCCCAGTTCACATTATACCACACAATACTGGTAGCATGCAAATTATGTCCATTGTACCCCCGACATGCACACAATGAAGCACAATGCTCACTGTACTGTGTCCACATTATGCCACACAGTGTCCTCAGTATGGACATTATTCATCTCTGCATCTTCCAGTAGGTACCTACCTTCCAATGGTGGCCAAATTATCAATACATGCATACAGTTCACGCAAAGCTATCCTGTGATAAACTCCTGTAACTAGTACTGTTTGCTGGCCATTCGGAAGGTTATTATCAGGGAGTGGGCATGTGGGGATGGAAAGTGACCATTTTTTGGGAATGCTAAAAAAAACGCTAGACGTACCTGGAAAAATGCTGGGAGTGTCGGACAAAATGCAGGTGTACCAAGCTGGCTTAGAAGATTGTTTGTTATGTCAACTTCAGCCAAAGTACACAGGCCCACCTTGGCTCCAAAAAGGGGGTTTAGCCACTCAAAAAGGGTTATGTTCTTAAGTGTACTGCATAGCAAAGTCGACATTTCAGGACTATCAGTCCTTTTATCAAGACAAGTACGTCTATAAAGTGAATAAATACATTATATAGTGCAAAGTGATTTTATATATATGTTTTATTAACATACATACACATAAGTGATACACACACAAACATACAAACATACAGTATAGTCATGCACATACATATATTTGCAGACTTGTATACACACTATACAGTGATCCTCCTTCCTTCCTCCCTCACACACACACACACACACACACACACACACACACACACACACACACACAGGATACACTTACTGCATGTGACAGTTCCTCTGTTCTGAGTCTTCTCCTCCTATCTCTCCATGACTCTGGGCTGGCACTGACTGACTGAATGCCATGTATCTCCGCCCCCACTGCTAAGACTCTGCTTCCTTTGCACTGCAGCTGTAATTAGTGGCTGGGGGACAGGAGGGACATGGACCCAGCTCTGGTATACTTAGATGCCCGCATTGATATGTCTGTCCATCCTCCTGGGCAGCACTGTGCATAGCGGGTTGAGTTGCATTGACTCGACATGACGTCATTACGCAATCACGTCTCTTGCACCCGCTATGCACAGTGCTGCCCCAGAGGCTTTGCTGCTGGAAATGAACGTTAATTGAGTGGACAATCCAGCCCCAAAGCCCATGCAGCCATCGGCCCTTCTGGCATTTGCCAGAAGTGCCAGATGGCCAGACCTGCCCTGTTCAGCCCGCATGTGCCTGTTTTTTAATGAAGTGCCGAGTAAGTCTCAGGCTAGGCGGTGCTACAATGACTTGTGCCCTATGTAAGAATCATTCAATGGTGAGCCTGTTATGAAGGATTTTGAACATATTTGTATGGGTATGAATGAATGGGCACCGATACACTCTCACAGCGAGCACATTCATTTGCAAGGCTGATTTCACTGGAGTAGAGTGGTGGATACGCTAATTGCTGGCTGCTGCAAATTTACAACTGTGTGGTCAGGTCTGAATTACCCTCTATGAGTGAGTGTGCAATTTGTATAGAGGTGTGCAATGTAGCTGTGAGTTTACAAACATTATGGAGGTTTGCAGTGTGGTTGTGTGCGTGATCTATATGGAGGTGTACAATGTGACAGATTGAGGTGCATTGCGATGGATTATGTAATGTGGCTGAGAGTTTGCATTTTATCTGATTGTGATTGTGCAATGCGGCTTTCTGAGTGTGCATTTTTACAGGGGCTGTGCAATGGGGCTGTGATAGTCTTATGTGAAGGAGATTGTGCAATGTGGCTAGAGGTGAGCAATGCAGCTGTGGCCAGAAGCACATACAGTAGATGCCAGAGCTCTGAGGAAGCCGCCGATCACGCAATCGGCAGAGAAACGCGTAAATCACAGTTATACCTGGTACCAGTTCTTCAACATTGGCTAATTCGGCTGTGGGCAGACCTTGATATGCTGAAGTGGGAGTATTAACCCAGCAAAGTAACCAGGAGCCAAGAGCCTTAAGGCCATTCCATATATTTACCTATTATTGTTCATCATCATTATTGCTTTAAAAATCCTGCATATGGATGGAAAACTGACTAAGGTTCTAAGGATGTGGTAACTATACCGCTTTTTCAGCTGCTTGCACTAAAAACAACTGTGCTTTCTTGCTAGAAACTACCTAAACCATATCTCAGCAGCTACTTGCACTAAAAACGAACTGTGCCTACAATTTACTGGCTGCTTGCACTAAAATATATTGTGCTTATTTGCTATAAACTGCCTCTGTTATTTGCACTAAAAATGAACTGTGCCTACAATCTATTGGCTACTTGTGCCAACATATATTGTGCCTTTCTTTTGTTATAGACTGCCTCTACACTAAAGAACTTTTCCTTTGGCAAAAAAAAAATTCTAATAAGCCTCACTAACACCAAGAGCAGCATGAATTCCTGACTAATTCTTTCTAACATGCTTATTAATAACTATTGAAATATTTCATTAATATTGCTCTGGATCCATATAATTTACAATGGTCACATATTTTCTGAAATTATTGATAAAGACATCTTCTTGTTATATATCTTATTATTATTATTATTATTATTATTATTATTATTATTACTGTGTTTGTACACGTTGCATAAGACTGTATTTGTACCTAATAAATTTGTATTTTATTATATTTTATTAAAAATCAATAATTCCTTTCTAGCGCAGTATCTAGTGTTTTTTCAGAGCTTAGAGCTATAGAGTCAACAGAAGAAAAGGACATTGACAGTTCTCAGGATACATGCTGAGCAGCACCTCTGTGAGACATGACATCACTTAAAATGCCAGCATCTACCATCTCAGCTGTGTCACCATTTCACCAACTAGAGTCTGGTTTAGCTGCCAATCAAACCCTGCCAGCACAGGTGAAGCTACAGTATGAAGAGTTTTTTTTATATGAATACAAATAAATATGACTTGATGTAATGTGAAAAAGAAGCAATTATTTGTGGTGTAATGTGAATAAGGAGCAATGCAGTGTGGTGTAATGTGTATAAGAAGCAATACATTGTAATATGTGAATATGAAGCAATACGGTGTAATGTCATTTGAATAAGAAGCAATACAAAGTGGTGTAATGTGAATAAGGAGCAATACATTATGATGTAATGTGAATAAACAGCAATATGATATAGTGTAATGTGAAAAAGAAGCAATACGGTGTAATGTCATGTGAATAAGAAATTGCTTGATGCAATATAAATAAGAATACAAAAGAAGAAAAAGGGTTTGTATGGATGCACTCCTTAATGGACAATCAAAAAATCGGGGTTTTGTTGGGTTTAATTCCTTTTCAATTTCTAAAAAAGTGTGGGGGTTCCTTTTATCTTTAATGGTACTTTAATGGATACGGATACCACCACACATAGCGAAATAAGAGGTTAAAAGGATTTTTTACATTTAGTCAACATACAGTGTTTATAGACAAGAAAAATGTGATTAAAGAATTTTTAAAAGTGTAGGTAGACACGAATGTTGGTGTTAGTATTTAGACATGAATTGGGGGTATATTCCCCACTTTTGGTCCTTACGTAGGTTTGTGAATCTGTACCAATAAAAATATATATTTTCCACGTGTGTTCGTTGATTTAATGAGGGCTTTCCCAGGTATGATGGTTTCAATATTTTTGTAACGTGTTGGGTGACACCCAGCAGAAAAAGGAGAGAAGGTTCCTGTACACCGTTAGTGAAAATTAAGGGGTAGATTCCCCATATACCGCAACAGTATGTAGACCCAGGCTGTGTTTGTAGAAAGGGTTCTTTTATGGGGGGTGAAATCCCACAGGAGTCCCCAACACAGTATGTTTTATACAAATTAGGGGTAGATTCCCCACTGAGATTTTATCAGACCGTAACACTTTGGTGTGTCTACCAGACAATCAAGGTGTCTGGTAGGTGCTTACCTATATGGATAGGTCGGTTCTTGGATTTGTGTGTTGGGGGATACTCAGCATATATATCTACACACAGTCGGTCGGATTTATCATGGGCAGATTCCCCATATGGGTCTTAGTAGAAATATTTGATAATTATCGGGGGTGAAATTCCCCTTAAGTCATCAAATAGGATGTTTGTTTTTATTATTATTCCACAATCGGGGCTATGCATTTATTGAGGGGGTATATTCCCCATGCGCCTCCCCTAAGTAGTGTTTATAGGGATTAAGGGGTGGATTCCCCACTATACTCTTCCCAGTACTGATTTGCCTATAGCGGTACTGTATGTGTCCAGGGGTAGACTCTCTCCAAATATCCCAAAATATGCTTTTATAACACTTTCAGGGGTACATTCCCCATATGGGTCCCTGAGTGAGGTAGTACATATGCCTATACAGACTATAATTAGGGGTATATTCCCCAGAGGGTATAAGTCTGTAAGGTTTTTATATAGTTAGATTCGTTATATAGTGCAAATTCAGAATTATCCGCTGAGAATGCCCAAAATGAGATATTTTTATACAACAACAGATATTTTGCATGTGTTTATTAACATTGGGGGGTATTTATCTTTTGAATACGTGGTACTAGGTCCAAGTGTATTTTTTTAAAAACTCTGAAGGGTACTTTCCCTTTTTAGGTAAGTGGTACTGAATCAAAGAGGTATGTACATACACATATGCAGAGCCACTTTAATATGCGTGGGTGTGTAATCCCTTGTATTTGGTTTACTGCATATCAGGATTTCAGTCTCCTATTAATATTGAGTTTTTACCACTTAGTGTGGAACAAAAGGTTGTTTTTAAGCCAGATATCTGGTTTTATACACACATTGTTTGTATCTAATAATCAGAATCAATTTAGTATGATGATACAAAAATGTGCTTATAATATTGCAATTACAGCCAGAGCTTCTGAGACAGTTTAATACATTGTCTCCATATGATTAATGTCTCTGAATAGCATGCAGCAGCGACACCTACTGGAAGATGCAAGGTACTGCTGTTCTGGCACACTCTGTATGCTGAGTAGTGCTGAACTGTAATAATATTTCCAGAGGTGAATAAATATTGAGACCACCGTTGGTCTACTGATGCTAGCTGCTGCGGATATTCTGGCTACAACCTAATGGGTACAGATATATAAGGACATCTGATATAAGGCAATAAATAGCAAAATTACATGTCTAGACTAAACACCAAACATTCTATCTAGCGCTACACGGACAGAACACGTGTTTCGCTTTGTTAGCTTCTTCAAGCTGACCACTGGATTGATCCCAAGTCAGGATATTTATTAAGAAACCTCAGCCAATGACGGTGCCTATTTCCGTCACATGGTGCGTCTCCACCAGTCATCCGGCGTGATTACTTCCGCCCTTTCATATGAGATGTTCTTCTGAGCGTGCTTACGTCCTTTGCGTCGTGCCTGCGTCTCACCATGTGACCTGTCACATGCCGTTGAGCGGCCAATTGCCGGCTAAGTCTTACGATCCCGGAAGTGTTATGCGCATCAGTTGTCGCCCTGTACTCTGTATAGTACAATTCGGCGTGTCACAAATCTGGTATTTCGCTACTTATCATTAAATTTCTCTGGTCCTTTGCCCTGTGAGTTATGTAACTCATTCTGGATATGCCGATATTCCGTCTGGTGTCCATGACTCGTTCATTAGTATGTATGTTGAATATATTCGATTTTTTGTATACATGTTGTTGATAGGAACCCCTTCCTCTGTATATGATATACATTCGTCCGGGGTATATCCTATAACCTGAATTTGTTATGCATGGTTGCTATAGCGTTGCTATGGTATGACATTCCCTCCTTTCATCTCTGTTAACTCAGTAGTGCAAATAGGTAGTGAAACGTAGTTTGAGAAGCACTGGGGACTTGTGTGTAGGGATTTTGGCATGGAAATGGTAGAAATCCTTTATTTGATACATATCAGACAAATGAAATTTGTGCAAAACTGGGGGAAGAGTGAAAAAACATAGAACTCTTAAAACACATCTAGGTGCAAGGTGATGCTGATGCTGCAAAAAATAATCAGTAGTGATAGTAATAGCAGTGATAAATATAGACAATAAATAGAATAAGTATGGGTGTTCCTATACAGTCAGATAAATGTGTCTGGCTGTATTGGTGATAGTGTTTATAATAGATGGATGCTCCTATTTCGGTAGGTGACACTGTGATTATTGTGGTCCCCTCATATAGGGGTTCATGTGTAAATATTTGGTGTGTTGATGAGCAACTTGAGTGGATGTGAGGGTTTCGAGATTTTAATGAATATTCATAGATGGTTCTGATGTCATCCTAAGTCAGAGAGTAATGGGTTGGATGGATTTAATACCTTCTGCCTACATGTAGTCAAATAGTGTGCCATACACAATGGCTGGGTATCATCCAATTGGATTAACGAGATGTTAGTATTGGCGTATCATCTGGGTGACGTTTTTGGGTATATCTTTGTGAGATATGGACTGGGGTATAGTTGTAGAAATACATCTATTCTCATATATCTGACCTGTTACCCAGGTGGGTGTCTGTATCAGGTCCTGGTTCTTATCGGAAATATAGTTGGTAGAATTCTTATCGTACATATCGTGTTGGAGTCATATGTTTACTATTGTATAGGTAAGTATGCATCATTAGGTACTCTTGTTATATAGGTAAGTATGCATCATTAGATGATATTGGTATTCCAATATAGGTAAGTATGTCTTTTTCATTCACATTAACTTGTTCTTATTCAGGAAACAGGTAAAAGTATTGGTATTAGATTATTCTATTCTGAGGAGATAAATAAGAGTCTAAATAACACGTGGGTATATTCTACCCCTGGTCTGATGATAGAGACTGCGAGTGACACCATTTCCAAGGTAAGTATGGATGGGTCCCAGATGGTATTGAGGATAATTTTTCAACAGGGATACACTTTTTCTTTTATTATCCCAAACTTGATATAATACAGTTTCAGGGAGAAAAAGGAGGAGAAAGAGAAAAAGAAGAGAGGGAAGGGGGGAAGAGAGGCATGGGTAATCACCTTCACATATGGTTATGAGAGACAAGATTGCATCTTGTCATTCTCCAAGGAAGGGAAGGTAACTGTTGTACTCATTGAGGCCTTTAGGTTGCAGGCAATCCATCAAGAATATCATTTTTGTTTCAATTTTTAACAGCTCCTTATCCATGTCTCCCCCTCTAATTCCTAGTTGTACATGTCTCATGCCAAAGACTTTCAATCCTTTCGAGTCACTATTGTGTACTCGCATGAAGTGCCTGGCTACTGGATTCAATTTTTTAAAATTAGCTGAATCTTTTACTGCGTTCCGTATGGATCCAATGTGCTCTAGAACTCGCACTTTAAGTGGCCTCTTAGTTTTGCCCACATAGATTTTACTACATGGGCATTGTAGTTGATAAACTACTCCAATGGTGGTACAAGTGATTAGATTTTGAATCTTCCAGGTTTTGTTAAATTTATCCACAAAGGTTTGAGTTGGTATCATGTGGGCACATGCTTTGCAGCGTCCACATTTCTCGGATCCTTGTTTTCTGGGAGGTGGGGAGGGCTCTGTTAGATGGCTGTGGACTAAATGGTCCTTAATGTTTCTGGCTCTTCGCCAGCTAGTCTGCACCCTTGCTGGTAAAATGCTCTTCAGGTCTTCATCAGTATGCAGTACTGGCCAGTGTTTTTGTAGGATGTTATTGATCTTTTTCCAATTCCTATTGAAGGTCCCTATAAATCTTATAGGTTCTTCTTCATTGGCCATGTGGACCTTGGGGGATAATAGTGTCTCCCTCGGTATTTGTCTCACTGCATTGCGTGATTTTTTGATGAGGGTCTGACTGTATCCCCTCTCCCTTAATCTCTCAGACAATTCCTGCTCTCTTTTGTCATGTGATTCTGTGTTGGAGCAGTTTCTTTTGACCCTGATCATTTCACCCTTTGGTATAGCTCTGATAGTGCTGGGGAGGTGTGCACTGGTGGCATGGAGGACGCTATTAGTGGCTGTCTCTTTTCTGTAGAGATCTGTACAGATGTTGCCACCTTCATCAATGCTGATGGTTAGGTCCAGGAAGTGAATTTGATGTTGACTTGCCTCGTGTGACAATTTTAGGTTGAGGTCATTCTTGTTTAGTAACTCAATCAGTTCCTCCAATTCATTCTTGTCTCCATCCCATAGCATCAGGATGTCATCAATATAACGTAGGTATAATGGGATTTTATCTGTATACCTTGTATTGACATCCCTGAAAAATACCTCTTTCTCCCACCATCCCAGGTACAGGTTAGCATATGTCGGGGCACAGGCCGTGCCCATAGCTGTGCCCCGTACCTGGAGATAGTGGGATCCCTGGCAGGTGAAGTAATTTTTCGTCAGAATAAATCTGATGGCATCAGTCAAGAAGTTATTAAATTCACAGTTTGCATCCATCCCGAGGAAGTATTTAACTGCCTCAATTCCTCTCTCATGGTTGATACTGGTGTACAAACTTTCTACGTCAAGGGTCACCAACCACGTGTTGTTGTTCACCGAGAGGTTCTCAAGTTTATTTAGAACGTCCATAGTGTCGCGGAGATGTGATGGTAGGGCTATGACGTATTTCCTTAAGAACTGATCCACGTAGATACTGAGCTTCTCAGTCAGACTGCCCTTACCTGACATGATGGGCCTGCCTGGTGGGGTCTTGGAGTTTTTGTGGATTTTGGGGAGGAGGTATAGTGTTGGAGTCTTAGGTTGGTCCACTTGCAAGAATTTAAAATCACTTCCTGAGATGATTTTGTTGTCATGTGCTGCCTTAATTAATCTGTGGTATTGTCTGGAGTATTCTGCACTGGGGCTAAATATTAGTTTGGTATAACATTTGGCATCAGATAGTTGTTTTTGCAACTCTTGTACATAGAGCTCACGAGGCCACAGGACCACGTTCCCCCCCTTGTCCGAGGGTTTCACTATTGTGTCCTGCCAGTCCGATATTTCTTTCAAGGCTTTATTCTCTCCTTTAGTGACGTTATGTGGATGGCGGGATTGTCTACTGAGAAGTTGGTCTAAGTCTTTGGATACCAAAGTTTGAAATACCAGGACTTGGGGGCATGTTTTCATGTCAGGTATAAATGTCGACTTTTTCTTTATCTTAGATTTGTCCCATGGTTCGGGGGCAGAGATTGGGATAGTGTTGGGGTTTAGTTGAGGGTGTGCATCCCCGTCTGTTGATAGTTCATACAGCATTTGTACTGCTGCATTATCCTCATTGTCCAATTCTATTGGGTCAGGGGAGTCGGGAGTTCTGTCCTTTTTGTGCTGCGCGAAGAATTTTTTCAGAAGAATTTTGCGTGTGAATAAATTTAAATCTTTTTCAACATCAAATCTATCTGCCACTGCCACTGGCGAGAAAGATAGACCTCGTTTGAGGATGGATTCTTGATCGCTTGTCAGGGACCGATTGGTAAGATTGACAATTTTAAGGGGAGTTGGGGGTATGGGTTCTGGTGGGCGGTCCCGTTGGTCTATTCCCTGAACCGTCTCCTCTCCCTGGTTTCTCCCCTCCAGTCCACAGCTTCTCTCTTCCTTCTTCTTCCCCCCCTGGCCCCGCCTGATCCTTCTCCAGTATCTCGGCCTCTGTTGCGGCCTACCCCTAAAAAATTAAGGTGTGAGAATCTTGTGTCAGTGGAATCAGTATCCGAAGAGTCTGGTTCGGAGGTAGTATAGTTTGAGGTGTTACCCCCTTTAAAGTTGGTATTTTGAGGTCTTGATGGTCTTATGTTCCATCGGAAAATTTTATTATTCTGAAAATCAGTGCGGTCTCTTTGAAATTTACGTTTTTTACGTTCTATTATCTCCAATTCGTATGTTTCTATTTCTTTTTTATATTTATCATATCGATTCTGAAATGCATCTAATGTTTCATGACTCTTGAGTTTTTCACCCAGTTTGTTTATTTCTTGGGATATTTGCGTTAAGACTATTTCGTCATGTTTAACAAGAATTTTAATTAGATCTTTTGAACACTGTAGAAGAGTCTTTTCCCACTCAATCTTTAATTCATTATTTGCCAGCTCAAAAGCAGGAAAAATTTTGGGTCTAAGGCCCCTTGGCACCAGGTTGCTCTTAAGGTAATTATCGAATGTGGTGCGATTCCATACTGTTTTGCTCTGTTTCATTAGAGCTAGTTTTAAGGCATAGAGGTCTTCCGCCCAACTCTGGGTTGGACCTCCTGATGTGTCTGAGTTTTCTAGGAAAATGGAATCCATATCACTCCTAAGTTTGTCTCTTCGGATCTCAAGATCCTTTACTAGGCTGAAAGTAGACATGACTGGAAGCAATCCAGTGGTATAGTGTAGTTATCTGTATAATCTTCGGAGGGTATTCCTGTAGGTTTATATGGTGCTAGACCCCAGAATTCCGCATTTAAGCAGAAAAGAGGTTATACAGAGTGGACAGGGGTTTGGGGGGGTCTGCACACAAAAAGAGAAGGATTGATGCCCTCTATTTGGCGGGCAGTGTACCACTGTGTGTTGTTTCACAACAGTGGGGGTGCTATCCCAAACATTGGCATACAAGAATACAAAAGAAGAAAAAGGGTTTGTATGGATGCACTCCTTAATGGACAATCAAAAAATCGGGGTTTTGTTGGGTTTAATTCCTTTTCAATTTCTAAAAAAGTGTGGGGGTTCCTTTTATCTTTAATGGTACTTTAATGGATACGGATACCACCACACATAGCGAAATAAGAGGTTAAAAGGATTTTTTACATTTAGTCAACATACAGTGTTTATAGACAAGAAAAATGTGATTAAAGAATTTTTAAAAGTGTAGGTAGACACGAATGTTGGTGTTAGTATTTAGACATGAATTGGGGGTATATTCCCCACTTTTGGTCCTTACGTAGGTTTGTGAATCTGTACCAATAAAAATATATATTTTCCACGTGTGTTTGTTGATTTAATGAGGGCTTTCCCAGGTATGATGGTTTCAATATTTTTGTAACGTGTTGGGTGACACCCAGCAGAAAAAGGAGAGAAGGTTCCTGTACACCGTTAGTGAAAATTAAGGGGTAGATTCCCCATATACCGCAACAGTATGTAGACCCAGGCTGTGTTTGTAGAAAGGGTTCTTTTATGGGGGGTGAAATCCCACAGGAGTCCCCAACACAGTATGTTTTATACAAATTAGGGGTAGATTCCCCACTGAGATTTTATCAGACCGTAACACTTTGGTGTGTCTACCAGACAATCAAGGTGTCTGGTAGGTGCTTACCTATATGGATAGGTCGGTTCTTGGATTTGTGTGTTGGGGGATACTCAGCATATATATCTACACACAGTCGGTCGGATTTATCATGGGCAGATTCCCCATATGGGTCTTAGTAGAAATATTTGATAATTATCGGGGGTGAAATTCCCCTTAAGTCATCAAATAGGATGTTTGTTTTTATTATTATTCCACAATCGGGGCTATGCATTTATTGAGGGGGTATATTCCCCATGCGCCTCCCCTAAGTAGTGTTTATAGGGATTAAGGGGTGGATTCCCCACTATACTCTTCCCAGTACTGATTTGCCTATAGCGGTACTGTATGTGTCCAGGGGTAGACTCTCTCCAAATATCCCAAAATATGCTTTTATAACACTTTCAGGGGTACATTCCCCATATGGGTCCCTGAGTGAGGTAGTACATATGCCTATACAGACTATAATTAGGGGTATATTCCCCAGAGGGTATAAGTCTGTAAGGTTTTTATATAGTTAGATTCGTTATATAGTGCAAATTCAGAATTATCCGCTGAGAATGCCCAAAATGAGATATTTTTATACAACAACAGATATTTTGCATGTGTTTATTAACATTGGGGGGTATTTATCTTTTGAATACGTGGTACTAGGTCCAAGTGTATTTTTTTAAAAACTCTGAAGGGTACTTTCCCTTTTTAGGTAAGTGGTACTGAATCAAAGAGGTATGTACATACACATATGCAGAGCCACTTTAATATGCGTGGGTGTGTAATCCCTTGTATTTGGTTTACTGCATATCAGGATTTCAGTCTCCTATTAATATTGAGTTTTTACCACTTAGTGTGGAACAAAAGGTTGTTTTTAAGCCAGATATCTGGTTTTATACACACATTGTTTGTATCTAATAATCAGAATCAATTTAGTATGATGATACAAAAATGTGCTTATAATATTGCAATTACAGCCAGAGCTTCTGAGACAGTTTAATACATTGTCTCCATATGATTAATGTCTCTGAATAGCATGCAGCAGCGACACCTACTGGAAGATGCAAGGTACTGCTGTTCTGGCACACTCTGTATGCTGAGTAGTGCTGAACTGTAATAATATTTCCAGAGGTGAATAAATATTGAGACCACCGTTGGTCTACTGATGCTAGCTGCTGCGGATATTCTGGCTACAACCTAATGGGTACAGATATATAAGGACATCTGATATAAGGCAATAAATAGCAAAATTACATGTCTAGACTAAACACCAAACATTCTATCTAGCGCTACACGGACAGAACACGTGTTTCGCTTTGTTAGCTTCTTCAAGCTGACCACTGGATTGATCCCAAGTCAGGATATTTATTAAGAAACCTCAGCCAATGACGGTGCCTATTTCCGTCACATGGTGCGTCTCCACCAGTCATCCGGCGTGATTACTTCCGCCCTTTCATATGAGATGTTCTTCTGAGCGTGCTTACGTCCTTTGCGTCGTGCCTGCGTCTCACCATGTGACCTGTCACATGCCGTTGAGCGGCCAATTGCCGGCTAAGTCTTACGATCCCGGAAGTGTTATGCGCATCAGTTGTCGCCCTGTACTCTGTATAGTACAATTCGGCGTGTCACAAATCTGGTATTTCGCTACTTATCATTAAATTTCTCTGGTCCTTTGCCCTGTGAGTTATGTAACTCATTCTGGATATGCCGATATTCCGTCTGGTGTCCATGACTCGTTCATTAGTATGTATGTTGAATATATTCGATTTTTTGTATACATGTTGTTGATAGGAACCCCTTCCTCTGTATATGATATACATTCGTCCGGGGTATATCCTATAACCTGAATTTGTTATGCATGGTTGCTATAGCGTTGCTATGGTATGACATTCCCTCCTTTCATCTCTGTTAACTCAGTAGTGCAAATAGGTAGTGAAACGTAGTTTGAGAAGCACTGGGGACTTGTGTGTAGGGATTTTGGCATGGAAATGGTAGAAATCCTTTATTTGATACATATCAGACAAATGAAATTTGTGCAAAACTGGGGGAAGAGTGAAAAAACATAGAACTCTTAAAACACATCTAGGTGCAAGGTGATGCTGATGCTGCAAAAAATAATCAGTAGTGATAGTAATAGCAGTGATAAATATAGACAATAAATAGAATAAGTATGGGTGTTCCTATACAGTCAGATAAATGTGTCTGGCTGTATTGGTGATAGTGTTTATAATAGATGGATGCTCCTATTTCGGTAGGTGACACTGTGATTATTGTGGTCCCCTCATATAGGGGTTCATGTGTAAATATTTGGTGTGTTGATGAGCAACTTGAGTGGATGTGAGGGTTTCGAGATTTTAATGAATATTCATAGATGGTTCTGATGTCATCCTAAGTCAGAGAGTAATGGGTTGGATGGATTTAATACCTTCTGCCTACATGTAGTCAAATAGTGTGCCATACACAATGGCTGGGTATCATCCAATTGGATTAACGAGATGTTAGTATTGGCGTATCATCTGGGTGACGTTTTTGGGTATATCTTTGTGAGATATGGACTGGGGTATAGTTGTAGAAATACATCTATTCTCATATATCTGACCTGTTACCCAGGTGGGTGTCTGTATCAGGTCCTGGTTCTTATCGGAAATATAGTTGGTAGAATTCTTATCGTACATATCGTGTTGGAGTCATATGTTTACTATTGTATAGGTAAGTATGCATCATTAGGTACTCTTGTTATATAGGTAAGTATGCATCATTAGATGATATTGGTATTCCAATATAGGTAAGTATGTCTTTTTCATTCACATTAACTTGTTCTTATTCAGGAAACAGGTAAAAGTATTGGTATTAGATTATTCTATTCTGAGGAGATAAATAAGAGTCTAAATAACACGTGGGTATATTCTACCCCTGGTCTGATGATAGAGACTGCGAGTGACACCATTTCCAAGGTAAGTATGGATGGGTCCCAGATGGTATTGAGGATAATTTTTCAACAGGGATACACTTTTTCTTTTATTATCCCAAACTTGATATAATACAGTTTCAGGGAGAAAAAGGAGGAGAAAGAGAAAAAGAAGAGAGGGAAGGGGGGAAGAGAGGCATGGGTAATCACCTTCACATATGGTTATGAGAGACAAGATTGCATCTTGTCATTCTCCAAGGAAGGGAAGGTAACTGTTGTACTCATTGAGGCCTTTAGGTTGCAGGCAATCCATCAATATCATTTTTGTTTCAATTTTTAACAGCTCCTTATCCATGTCTCCCCCTCTAATTCCTAGTTGTACATGTCTCATGCCAAAGACTTTCAATCCTTTCGAGTCACTATTGTGTACTCGCATGAAGTGCCTGGCTACTGGATTCAATTTTTTAAAATTAGCTGAATCTTTTACTGCGTTCCGTATGGATCCAATGTGCTCTAGAACTCGCACTTTAAGTGGCCTCTTAGTTTTGCCCACATAGATTTTACTACATGGGCATTGTAGTTGATAAACTACTCCAATGGTGGTACAAGTGATTAGATTTTGAATCTTCCAGGTTTTGTTAAATTTATCCACAAAGGTTTGAGTTGGTATCATGTGGGCACATGCTTTGCAGCGTCCACATTTCTCGGATCCTTGTTTTCTGGGAGGTGGGGAGGGCTCTGTTAGATGGCTGTGGACTAAATGGTCCTTAATGTTTCTGGCTCTTCGCCAGCTAGTCTGCACCCTTGCTGGTAAAATGCTCTTCAGGTCTTCATCAGTATGCAGTACTGGCCAGTGTTTTTGTAGGATGTTATTGATCTTTTTCCAATTCCTATTGAAGGTCCCTATAAATCTTATAGGTTCTTCTTCATTGGCCATGTGGACCTTGGGGGATAATAGTGTCTCCCTCGGTATTTGTCTCACTGCATTGCGTGATTTTTTGATGAGGGTCTGACTGTATCCCCTCTCCCTTAATCTCTCAGACAATTCCTGCTCTCTTTTGTCATGTGATTCTGTGTTGGAGCAGTTTCTTTTGACCCTGATCATTTCACCCTTTGGTATAGCTCTGATAGTGCTGGGGAGGTGTGCACTGGTGGCATGGAGGACGCTATTAGTGGCTGTCTCTTTTCTGTAGAGATCTGTACAGATGTTGCCACCTTCATCAATGCTGATGGTTAGGTCCAGGAAGTGAATTTGATGTTGACTTGCCTCGTGTGACAATTTTAGGTTGAGGTCATTCTTGTTTAGTAACTCAATCAGTTCCTCCAATTCATTCTTGTCTCCATCCCATAGCATCAGGATGTCATCAATATAACGTAGGTATAATGGGATTTTATCTGTATACCTTGTATTGACATCCCTGAAAAATACCTCTTTCTCCCACCATCCCAGGTACAGGTTAGCATATGTCGGGGCACAGGCCGTGCCCATAGCTGTGCCCCGTACCTGGAGATAGTGGGATCCCTGGCAGGTGAAGTAATTTTTCGTCAGAATAAATCTGATGGCATCAGTCAAGAAGTTATTAAATTCACAGTTTGCATCCATCCCGAGGAAGTATTTAACTGCCTCAATTCCTCTCTCATGGTTGATACTGGTGTACAAACTTTCTACGTCAAGGGTCACCAACCACGTGTTGTTGTTCACCGAGAGGTTCTCAAGTTTATTTAGAACGTCCATAGTGTCGCGGAGATGTGATGGTAGGGCTATGACGTATTTCCTTAAGAACTGATCCACGTAGATACTGAGCTTCTCAGTCAGACTGCCCTTACCTGACATGATGGGCCTGCCTGGTGGGGTCTTGGAGTTTTTGTGGATTTTGGGGAGGAGGTATAGTGTTGGAGTCTTAGGTTGGTCCACTTGCAAGAATTTAAAATCACTTCCTGAGATGATTTTGTTGTCATGTGCTGCCTTAATTAATCTGTGGTATTGTCTGGAGTATTCTGCACTGGGGCTAAATATTAGTTTGGTATAACATTTGGCATCAGATAGTTGTTTTTGCAACTCTTGTACATAGAGCTCACGAGGCCACAGGACCACGTTCCCCCCCTTGTCCGAGGGTTTCACTATTGTGTCCTGCCAGTCCGATATTTCTTTCAAGGCTTTATTCTCTCCTTTAGTGACGTTATGTGGATGGCGGGATTGTCTACTTACCTATATTGGAATACCAATATCATCTAATGATGCATACTTACCTATATAACAAGAGTACCTAATGATGCATACTTACCTATACAATAGTAAACATATGACTCCAACACGATATGTACGATAAGAATTCTACCAACTATATTTCCGATAAGAACCAGGACCTGATACAGACACCCACCTGGGTAACAGGTCAGATATATGAGAATAGATGTATTTCTACAACTATACCCCAGTCCATATCTCACAAAGATATACCCAAAAACGTCACCCAGATGATACGCCAATACTAACATCTCGTTAATCCAATTGGATGATACCCAGCCATTGTGTATGGCACACTATTTGACTACATGTAGGCAGAAGGTATTAAATCCATCCAACCCATTACTCTCTGACTTAGGATGACATCAGAACCATCTATGAATATTCATTAAAATCTCGAAACCCTCACATCCACTCAAGTTGCTCATCAACACACCAAATATTTACACATGAACCCCTATATGAGGGGACCACAATAATCACAGTGTCACCTACCGAAATAGGAGCATCCATCTATTATAAACACTATCACCAATACAGCCAGACACATTTATCTGACTGTATAGGAACACCCATACTTATTCTATTTATTGTCTATATTTATCACTGCTATTACTATCACTACTGATTATTTTTTGCAGCATCAGCATCACCTTGCACCTAGATGTGTTTTAAGAGTTCTATGTTTTTTCACTCTTCCCCCAGTTTTGCACAAATTTCATTTGTCTGATATGTATCAAATAAAGGATTTCTACCATTTCCATGCCAAAATCCCTACACACAAGTCCCCAGTGCTTCTCAAACTACGTTTCACTACCTATTTGCACTACTGAGTTAACAGAGATGAAAGGAGGGAATGTCATACCATAGCAACGCTATAGCAACCATGCATAACAAATTCAGGTTATAGGATATACCCCGGACGAATGTATATCATATACAGAGGAAGGGGTTCCTATCAACAACATGTATACAAAAAATCGAATATATTCAACATACATACTAATGAACGAGTCATGGACACCAGACGGAATATCGGCATATCCAGAATGAGTTACATAACTCACAGGGCAAAGGACCAGAGAAATTTAATGATAAGTAGCGAAATACCAGATTTGTGACACGCCGAATTGTACTATACAGAGTACAGGGCGACAACTGATGCGCATAACACTTCCGGGATCGTAAGACTTAGCCGGCAATTGGCCGCTCAACGGCATGTGACAGGTCACATGGTGAGACGCAGGCACGACGCAAAGGACGTAAGCACGCTCAGAAGAACATCTCATATGAAAGGGCGGAAGTAATCACGCCGGATGACTGGTGGAGACGCACCATGTGACGGAAATAGGCACCGTCATTGGCTGAGGTTTCTTAATAAATATCCTGACTTGGGATCAATCCAGTGGTCAGCTTGAAGAAGCTAACAAAGCGAAACACGTGTTCTGTCCGTGTAGCGCTAGATAGAATGTTTGGTGTTTAGTCTAGACATGTAATTTTGCTATTTATTGCCTTATATCAGATGTCCTTATATATCTGTACCCATTAGGTTGTAGCCAGAATATCCGCAGCAGCTAGCATCAGTAGACCAACGGTGGTCTCAATATTTATTCACCTCTGGAAATATTATTACAGTTCAGCACTACTCAGCATACAGAGTGTGCCAGAACAGCAGTACCTTGCATCTTCCAGTAGGTGTCGCTGCTGCATGCTATTCAGAGACATTAATCATATGGAGACAATGTATTAAACTGTCTCAGAAGCTCTGGCTGTAATTGCAATATTATAAGCACATTTTTGTATCATCATACTAAATTGATTCTGATTATTAGATACAAACAATGTGTGTATAAAACCAGATATCTGGCTTAAAAACAACCTTTTGTTCCACACTAAGTGGTAAAAACTCAATATTAATAGGAGACTGAAATCCTGATATGCAGTAAACCAAATACAAGGGATTACACACCCACGCATATTAAAGTGGCTCTGCATATGTGTATGTACATACCTCTTTGATTCAGTACCACTTACCTAAAAAGGGAAAGTACCCTTCAGAGTTTTTAAAAAAATACACTTGGACCTAGTACCACGTATTCAAAAGATAAATACCCCCCAATGTTAATAAACACATGCAAAATATCTGTTGTTGTATAAAAATATCTCATTTTGGGCATTCTCAGCGGATAATTCTGAATTTGCACTATATAACGAATCTAACTATATAAAAACCTTACAGACTTATACCCTCTGGGGAATATACCCCTAATTATAGTCTGTATAGGCATATGTACTACCTCACTCAGGGACCCATATGGGGAATGTACCCCTGAAAGTGTTATAAAAGCATATTTTGGGATATTTGGAGAGAGTCTACCCCTGGACACATACAGTACCGCTATAGGCAAATCAGTACTGGGAAGAGTATAGTGGGGAATCCACCCCTTAATCCCTATAAACACTACTTAGGGGAGGCGCATGGGGAATATACCCCCTCAATAAATGCATAGCCCCGATTGTGGAATAATAATAAAAACAAACATCCTATTTGATGACTTAAGGGGAATTTCACCCCCGATAATTATCAAATATTTCTACTAAGACCCATATGGGGAATCTGCCCATGATAAATCCGACCGACTGTGTGTAGATATATATGCTGAGTATCCCCCAACACACAAATCCAAGAACCGACCTATCCATATAGGTAAGCACCTACCAGACACCTTGATTGTCTGGTAGACACACCAAAGTGTTACGGTCTGATAAAATCTCAGTGGGGAATCTACCCCTAATTTGTATAAAACATACTGTGTTGGGGACTCCTGTGGGATTTCACCCCCCATAAAAGAACCCTTTCTACAAACACAGCCTGGGTCTACATACTGTTGCGGTATATGGGGAATCTACCCCTTAATTTTCACTAACGGTGTACAGGAACCTTCTCTCCTTTTTCTGCTGGGTGTCACCCAACACGTTACAAAAATATTGAAACCATCATACCTGGGAAAGCCCTCATTAAATCAACGAACACACGTGGAAAATATATATTTTTATTGGTACAGATTCACAAACCTACGTAAGGACCAAAAGTGGGGAATATACCCCCAATTCATGTCTAAATACTAACACCAACATTCGTGTCTACCTACACTTTTAAAAATTCTTTAATCACATTTTTCTTGTCTATAAACACTGTATGTTGACTAAATGTAAAAAATCCTTTTAACCTCTTATTTCGCTATGTGTGGTGGTATCCGTATCCATTAAAGTACCATTAAAGATAAAAGGAACCCCCACACTTTTTTAGAAATTGAAAAGGAATTAAACCCAACAAAACCCCGATTTTTTGATTGTCCATTAAGGAGTGCATCCATACAAACCCTTTTTCTTCTTTTGTATTCTTGTATGCCAATGTTTGGGATAGCACCCCCACTGTTGTGAAACAACACACAGTGGTACACTGCCCGCCAAATAGAGGGCATCAATCCTTCTCTTTTTGTGTGCAGACCCCCCCAAACCCCTGTCCACTCTGTATAACCTCTTTTCTGCTTAAATGCGGAATTCTGGGGTCTAGCACCATATAAACCTACAGGAATACCCTCCGAAGATTATACAGATAACTACACTATACCACTGGATTGCTTCCAGTCATGTCTACTTTCAGCCTAGTAAAGGATCTTGAGATCCGAAGAGACAAACTTAGGAGTGATATGGATTCCATTTTCCTAGAAAACTCAGACACATCAGGAGGTCCAACCCAGAGTTGGGCGGAAGACCTCTATGCCTTAAAACTAGCTCTAATGAAACAGAGCAAAACAGTATGGAATCGCACCACATTCGATAATTACCTTAAGAGCAACCTGGTGCCAAGGGGCCTTAGACCCAAAATTTTTCCTGCTTTTGAGCTGGCAAATAATGAATTAAAGATTGAGTGGGAAAAGACTCTTCTACAGTGTTCAAAAGATCTAATTAAAATTCTTGTTAAACATGACGAAATAGTCTTAACGCAAATATCCCAAGAAATAAACAAACTGGGTGAAAAACTCAAGAGTCATGAAACATTAGATGCATTTCAGAATCGATATGATAAATATAAAAAAGAAATAGAAACATACGAATTGGAGATAATAGAACGTAAAAAACGTAAATTTCAAAGAGACCGCACTGATTTTCAGAATAATAAAATTTTCCGATGGAACATAAGACCATCAAGACCTCAAAATACCAACTTTAAAGGGGGTAACACCTCAAACTATACTACCTCCGAACCAGACTCTTCGGATACTGATTCCACTGACACAAGATTCTCACACCTTAATTTTTTAGGGGTAGGCCGCAACAGAGGCCGAGATACTGGAGAAGGATCAGGCGGGGCCAGGGGGGGAAGAAGAAGGAAGAGAGAAGCTGTGGACTGGAGGGGAGAAACCAGGGAGAGGAGACGGTTCAGGGAATAGACCAACAGGACCGCCCACCAGAACCCATACCCCCAACTCCCCTTAAAATTGTCAATCTTACCAATCGGTCCCTGACAAGCGATCAAGAATCCATCCTCAAACGAGGTCTATCTTTCTCGCCAGTGGCAGTGGCAGATAGATTTGATGTTGAAAAAGATTTAAATTTATTCACACGCAAAATTCTTCTGAAAAAATTCTTCGCGCAGCACAAAAAGGACAGAACTCCCGACTCCCCTGACCCAATAGAATTGGACAATGAGGATAATGCAGCAGTACAAATGCTGTATGAACTATCAACAGACGGGGATGCACACCCTCAACTAAACCCCAACACTATCCCAATCTCTGCCCCCGAACCATGGGACAAATCTAAGATAAAGAAAAAGTCGACATTTATACCTGACATGAAAACATGCCCCCAAGTCCTGGTATTTCAAACTTTGGTATCCAAAGACTTAGACCAACTTCTCAGTAGACAATCCCGCCATCCACATAACGTCACTAAAGGAGAGAATAAAGCCTTGAAAGAAATATCGGACTGGCAGGACACAATAGTGAAACCCTCGGACAAGGGGGGGAACGTGGTCCTGTGGCCTCGTGAGCTCTATGTACAAGAGTTGCAAAAACAACTATCTGATGCCAAATGTTATACCAAACTAATATTTAGCCCCAGTGCAGAATACTCCAGACAATACCACAGATTAATTAAGGCAGCACATGACAACAAAATCATCTCAGGAAGTGATTTTAAATTCTTGCAAGTGGACCAACCTAAGACTCCAACACTATACCTCCTCCCCAAAATCCACAAAAACTCCAAGACCCCACCAGGCAGGCCCATCATGTCAGGTAAGGGCAGTCTGACTGAGAAGCTCAGTATCTACGTGGATCAGTTCTTAAGGAAATACGTCATAGCCCTACCATCACATCTCCGCGACACTATGGACGTTCTAAATAAACTTGAGAACCTCTCGGTGAACAACAACACGTGGTTGGTGACCCTTGACGTAGAAAGTTTGTACACCAGTATCAACCATGAGAGAGGAATTGAGGCAGTTAAATACTTCCTCGGGATGGATGCAAACTGTGAATTTAATAACTTCTTGACTGATGCCATCAGATTTATTCTGACGAAAAATTACTTCACCTGCCAGGGATCCCACTATCTCCAGGTACGGGGCACAGCTATGGGCACGGCCTGTGCCCCGACATATGCTAACCTGTACCTGGGATGGTGGGAGAAAGAGGTATTTTTCAGGGATGTCAATACAAGGTATACAGATAAAATCCCATTATACCTACGTTATATTGATGACATCCTGATGCTATGGGATGGAGACAAGAATGAATTGGAGGAACTGATTGAGTTACTAAACAAGAATGACCTCAACCTAAAATTGTCACACGAGGCAAGTCAACATCAAATTCACTTCCTGGACCTAACCATCAGCATTGATGAAGGTGGCAACATCTGTACAGATCTCTACAGAAAAGAGACAGCCACTAATAGCGTCCTCCATGCCACCAGTGCACACCTCCCCAGCACTATCAGAGCTATACCAAAGGGTGAAATGATCAGGGTCAAAAGAAACTGCTCCAACACAGAATCACATGACAAAAGAGAGCAGGAATTGTCTGAGAGATTAAGGGAGAGGGGATACAGTCAGACCCTCATCAAAAAATCACGCAATGCAGTGAGACAAATACCGAGGGAGACACTATTATCCCCCAAGGTCCACATGGCCAATGAAGAAGAACCTATAAGATTTATAGGGACCTTCAATAGGAATTGGAAAAAGATCAATAACATCCTACAAAAACACTGGCCAGTACTGCATACTGATGAAGACCTGAAGAGCATTTTACCAGCAAGGGTGCAGACTAGCTGGCGAAGAGCCAGAAACATTAAGGACCATTTAGTCCACAGCCATCTAACAGAGCCCTCCCCACCTCCCAGAAAACAAGGATCCGAGAAATGTGGACGCTGCAAAGCATGTGCCCACATGATACCAACTCAAACCTTTGTGGATAAATTTAACAAAACCTGGAAGATTCAAAATCTAATCACTTGTACCACCATTGGAGTAGTTTATCAACTACAATGCCCATGTAGTAAAATCTATGTGGGCAAAACTAAGAGGCCACTTAAAGTGCGAGTTCTAGAGCACATTGGATCCATACGGAACGCAGTAAAAGATTCAGCTAATTTTAAAAAATTGAATCCAGTAGCCAGGCACTTCATGCGAGTACACAATAGTGACTCGAAAGGATTGAAAGTCTTTGGCATGAGACATGTACAACTAGGAATTAGAGGGGGAGACATGGATAAGGAGCTGTTAAAAATTGAAACAAAAATGATATTCTTGATGGATTGCCTGCAACCTAAAGGCCTCAATGAGTACAACAGTTACCTTCCCTTCCTTGGAGAATGACAAGATGCAATCTTGTCTCTCATAACCATATGTGAAGGTGATTACCCATGCCTCTCTTCCCCCCTTCCCTCTCTTCTTTTTCTCTTTCTCCTCCTTTTTCTCCCTGAAACTGTATTATATCAAGTTTGGGATAATAAAAGAAAAAGTGTATCCCTGTTGAAAAATTATCCTCAATACCATCTGGGACCCATCCATACTTACCTTGGAAATGGTGTCACTCGCAGTCTCTATCATCAGACCAGGGGTAGAATATACCCACGTGTTATTTAGACTCTTATTTATCTCCTCAGAATAGAATAATCTAATACCAATACTTTTACCTGTTTCCTGAATAAGAACAAGTTAATGTGAATGAAAAAGACATACTTACCTATATTGGAATACCAATATCATCTAATGATGCATACTTACCTATATAACAAGAGTACCTAATGATGCATACTTACCTATACAATAGTAAACATATGACTCCAACACGATATGTACGATAAGAATTCTACCAACTATATTTCCGATAAGAACCAGGACCTGATACAGACACCCACCTGGGTAACAGGTCAGATATATGAGAATAGATGTATTTCTACAACTATACCCCAGTCCATATCTCACAAAGATATACCCAAAAACGTCACCCAGATGATACGCCAATACTAACATCTCGTTAATCCAATTGGATGATACCCAGCCATTGTGTATGGCACACTATTTGACTACATGTAGGCAGAAGGTATTAAATCCATCCAACCCATTACTCTCTGACTTAGGATGACATCAGAACCATCTATGAATATTCATTAAAATCTCGAAACCCTCACATCCACTCAAGTTGCTCATCAACACACCAAATATTTACACATGAACCCCTATATGAGGGGACCACAATAATCACAGTGTCACCTACCGAAATAGGAGCATCCATCTATTATAAACACTATCACCAATACAGCCAGACACATTTATCTGACTGTATAGGAACACCCATACTTATTCTATTTATTGTCTATATTTATCACTGCTATTACTATCACTACTGATTATTTTTTGCAGCATCAGCATCACCTTGCACCTAGATGTGTTTTAAGAGTTCTATGTTTTTTCACTCTTCCCCCAGTTTTGCACAAATTTCATTTGTCTGATATGTATCAAATAAAGGATTTCTACCATTTCCATGCCAAAATCCCTACACACAAGTCCCCAGTGCTTCTCAAACTACGTTTCACTACCTATTTGCACTACTGAGTTAACAGAGATGAAAGGAGGGAATGTCATACCATAGCAACGCTATAGCAACCATGCATAACAAATTCAGGTTATAGGATATACCCCGGACGAATGTATATCATATACAGAGGAAGGGGTTCCTATCAACAACATGTATACAAAAAATCGAATATATTCAACATACATACTAATGAACGAGTCATGGACACCAGACGGAATATCGGCATATCCAGAATGAGTTACATAACTCACAGGGCAAAGGACCAGAGAAATTTAATGATAAGTAGCGAAATACCAGATTTGTGACACGCCGAATTGTACTATACAGAGTACAGGGCGACAACTGATGCGCATAACACTTCCGGGATCGTAAGACTTAGCCGGCAATTGGCCGCTCAACGGCATGTGACAGGTCACATGGTGAGACGCAGGCACGACGCAAAGGACGTAAGCACGCTCAGAAGAACATCTCATATGAAAGGGCGGAAGTAATCACGCCGGATGACTGGTGGAGACGCACCATGTGACGGAAATAGGCACCGTCATTGGCTGAGGTTTCTTAATAAATATCCTGACTTGGGATCAATCCAGTGGTCAGCTTGAAGAAGCTAACAAAGCGAAACACGTGTTCTGTCCGTGTAGCGCTAGATAGAATGTTTGGTGTTTAGTCTAGACATGTAATTTTGCTATTTATTGCCTTATATCAGATGTCCTTATATATCTGTACCCATTAGGTTGTAGCCAGAATATCCGCAGCAGCTAGCATCAGTAGACCAACGGTGGTCTCAATATTTATTCACCTCTGGAAATATTATTACAGTTCAGCACTACTCAGCATACAGAGTGTGCCAGAACAGCAGTACCTTGCATCTTCCAGTAGGTGTCGCTGCTGCATGCTATTCAGAGACATTAATCATATGGAGACAATGTATTAAACTGTCTCAGAAGCTCTGGCTGTAATTGCAATATTATAAGCACATTTTTGTATCATCATACTAAATTGATTCTGATTATTAGATACAAACAATGTGTGTATAAAACCAGATATCTGGCTTAAAAACAACCTTTTGTTCCACACTAAGTGGTAAAAACTCAATATTAATAGGAGACTGAAATCCTGATATGCAGTAAACCAAATACAAGGGATTACACACCCACGCATATTAAAGTGGCTCTGCATATGTGTATGTACATACCTCTTTGATTCAGTACCACTTACCTAAAAAGGGAAAGTACCCTTCAGAGTTTTTAAAAAAATACACTTGGACCTAGTACCACGTATTCAAAAGATAAATACCCCCCAATGTTAATAAACACATGCAAAATATCTGTTGTTGTATAAAAATATCTCATTTTGGGCATTCTCAGCGGATAATTCTGAATTTGCACTATATAACGAATCTAACTATATAAAAACCTTACAGACTTATACCCTCTGGGGAATATACCCCTAATTATAGTCTGTATAGGCATATGTACTACCTCACTCAGGGACCCATATGGGGAATGTACCCCTGAAAGTGTTATAAAAGCATATTTTGGGATATTTGGAGAGAGTCTACCCCTGGACACATACAGTACCGCTATAGGCAAATCAGTACTGGGAAGAGTATAGTGGGGAATCCACCCCTTAATCCCTATAAACACTACTTAGGGGAGGCGCATGGGGAATATACCCCCTCAATAAATGCATAGCCCCGATTGTGGAATAATAATAAAAACAAACATCCTATTTGATGACTTAAGGGGAATTTCACCCCCGATAATTATCAAATATTTCTACTAAGACCCATATGGGGAATCTGCCCATGATAAATCCGACCGACTGTGTGTAGATATATATGCTGAGTATCCCCCAACACACAAATCCAAGAACCGACCTATCCATATAGGTAAGCACCTACCAGACACCTTGATTGTCTGGTAGACACACCAAAGTGTTACGGTCTGATAAAATCTCAGTGGGGAATCTACCCCTAATTTGTATAAAACATACTGTGTTGGGGACTCCTGTGGGATTTCACCCCCCATAAAAGAACCCTTTCTACAAACACAGCCTGGGTCTACATACTGTTGCGGTATATGGGGAATCTACCCCTTAATTTTCACTAACGGTGTACAGGAACCTTCTCTCCTTTTTCTGCTGGGTGTCACCCAACACGTTACAAAAATATTGAAACCATCATACCTGGGAAAGCCCTCATTAAATCAACGAACACACGTGGAAAATATATATTTTTATTGGTACAGATTCACAAACCTACGTAAGGACCAAAAGTGGGGAATATACCCCCAATTCATGTCTAAATACTAACACCAACATTCGTGTCTACCTACACTTTTAAAAATTCTTTAATCACATTTTTCTTGTCTATAAACACTGTATGTTGACTAAATGTAAAAAATCCTTTTAACCTCTTATTTCGCTATGTGTGGTGGTATCCGTATCCATTAAAGTACCATTAAAGATAAAAGGAACCCCCACACTTTTTTAGAAATTGAAAAGGAATTAAACCCAACAAAACCCCGATTTTTTGATTGTCCATTAAGGAGTGCATCCATACAAACCCTTTTTCTTCTTTTGTATTCTTGTATGCCAATGTTTGGGATAGCACCCCCACTGTTGTGAAACAACACACAGTGGTACACTGCCCGCCAAATAGAGGGCATCAATCCTTCTCTTTTTGTGTGCAGACCCCCCCAAACCCCTGTCCATGCAATATAAATAATTCAGTGTGGTGTAATGTGAATGAGGAGCAGTATGAAGTGGTGTAATGTGAATAAGAAGCAGTACAACATGATGTCATGTTTCTAAGGAGAAATATGGTGCTGTGTAATGAGAATAAGAAGTAATAATGGGCCTTATTCTGGTTGGTGCGTACATTTCCGTATACTTTCGGATGGCATTTTTTAGCCGTCTGTGCATGCGTGGGGAACGCTATGCGCATGTGCCACGCATGGACTCCGTACTTGTTCTCAATAATACCGTACTGAAATGTGCCCCGCAATCACTCGGGAAATATGGGCGTATCATGGGCGTCATTCGGAACTACACAGGGGCGTACTTTCAAAGTGGGCTAAACTGGGCGGAAACATGGGCGGACACGGGGGAGTGCACTTATTTTGGTAGGCGTGCATTCGGATAGCACGCCGAATGCACGCGAACAAAAAGGCAAGAAATATGCGGTGTCTATAAGCAAGTATTGCTTTGCGGACACCACTCGGTCATGCGCTAGGCAATTGGAACGCCTAATCAGGATGGCCGCACCTCAACCAATGTCAGCTGAACACAATACAATCACCTACTTTACTCATTACTTGTTAATTACATGCTTGTCACTGCTTCAATTGGAACCATTGCAGCTTAAATGGAACATTACTAAACACACACATATATGCTGCACTTTTCACACACTTTTACACTGCAAATAATGAACACAACTTAATATTAATAATACAAATACACATGTCACTTCGACATGTATCAATTAAACCACACATGTGGGTGAAACAAAAAAACATTTATTAAATGAACTTATCAAATAAATTTAAAATCGCCACAAAATAAAAGGTAGCATAACAGGAAGACAATTAAATAGTATATAATAAATCCATGTATTCTAGACATACATAGCCACAGCAGAATCATTAGGAACACATCAGGTGGCTTCTCAACAAAAGTATAGCACCAACACTTCAAGTACAGCAGACAGTAATGCTAGCCGAAACAGGGCAACAGGGGAACCAAACATGACATTCGAAGCGAGGGCAAATGTGGGTACCCTCTGCACGGAATTGGACACAGGAAGCTGACACACACAGCTCAATGAAAGATTTGGGAAGACATAAGGGTGGAGATTAATGCGGACACAAGTTCATTTGCGGGCACGTTTGCCCCTGGCAGGCTCCTTGCCACGTGCAGCAGCTCTTCGCCCACGGCCACGGCCACGGTCAGATGGTGGGCCAGGTGGAGCAGATGCTGGGGAGGGGGTGGATCGTCTTCCCCCTCTGGCAGCAGGGAGTGCTGATGGTGGTAATGCACCAGAAACGGATGACATTAGGACCCTATTGCTGGCAACTAGCTCCACCATAAGCTCATTATGGTGGAGGAGGAGGTCACTTTGCCGCAGGGCTTGATCAGACAGCACCTGCAGGCTAGCAGCAATTGACTGCTGGGTGCCAGCCATGGCCTGCTGGGCCTCAGCAATAGCCTGCAGGCTCCCAGCGATAGTCTGCTGGCTGCTGACCAAACCCTGCAACACCTTCTCGGTCCTACGCACCCGCTCTGATGCCGACTCTCCCTGCTGGTGAATATTGCCAAGCACCTGCCCCCACGTGGCCAATTCAGCCGCGGTCAGTGGCTGCTGCTGCAGGGGCCTGGTACTGGTGGCAGGTGGCACAGACTCCTCAACCTCCTCAAGAGATTCTTGACCAAGCGGTGGGGATGCTGGTGAAAGAGAAAAATACAATTACAACACATTCCATGCAAAATTAGAACCAGCTACTTATGGCATGGCAAATAATTACCTTCAAGCAAAGAAGCCATGACTTCCGCTGGGGCCTCGCTGTCCATGGTGCTCACCCCCCGGACCTCCTCAACTGCAATGCAGCACTCTGCCATCTCTTCCAGGGGGGTGAGCTGCAGCTTTGATGGCATGGGGCCAGCCCCAGAGGTGTGGCTGTGTTCCCACCGCTGGGTCAATTTCTTCTTGAGGTTCGTTTTGAAGTCGTGCCACCTGCAATCAAAGTTTACATATTAATACATGTCACTCCTCATGTTTGCTGTAGCACCCATTGCAATCTGCACCATAATAAAACATGTGCCTCATGACACCAAACTTAGATTATATTAAATTTGAAAAACAACCCTTAGAATATACACTCACACTCACCCTACAATAACTATCAATTCAATGACATGGCAAACATGTCTGTGCCTCCAAGCAACGTGACCGCCCATTGACCAAATCAATCTAATATCTAATGTAAACATTACTGGTCTTGTACTGCTCAAAATGTAACACACATGAACTTGCCTCTTCTTAATGTGCTCGGTCTCACGAACTTGTGGAGCCACCGCATTAATCTCTGCCGTTATGTCCTCCCAGATCTTCCATCTCCTTGTGTGTGTCAACCGGTCCTGTGGACACTCGATCCAATCCCGTTGCGCGGGGCACCAGGATGGCAAGCTCCTGTGCTTCGAATGCCATATTTCTGGTGGTTGGTTCCCTCTGTTGCCCTATTTCGGCCACGACCACTGCCACCGCCACTGCCACGGCCACTGCCACGGCCACGGCCACCGGTTGCTGTACTTGAAGTGCTGGCCAGGCTACTCTGTTGGGAAGCCACCTGCTGTGTTCCCAATGCTTCTGCTGAGGCTGAAGATGGGCCAGCTGCCGATTGGCCTGATGTAGATGGCCCATCTGGCTGCTCTTCCCCCAATGGCTGGTCTGGGTTGATGGGGACATAAGTGGTGCTGGAGTCCATGCGGGCAAATAGGTCCTGCCACTCCTGCTCTTCCTCAGATAGAGATGCAGACATGTGTGCAACCACATTGCATTTGTCTAACACACCTTTATATACTATTTCTGTAATTGGCGTACATCAGCGACACCCTGCGTTCCGTACGGCCGCGTTCCGTACGGCCGCGTCAACCGTGCAGCGCATAGGCCACGCCCCTAGCTGGGGAATTTTTAAAAAAAAAAACCTGGCAAACTTAGTAAGTCTGATTTAGTAGGTAAATGCAGATTTTTACACCAATGACCAAATAAAACTGAGATCACACATGAAATGTATATGTGAATGTACATCTGTACTGAGCACTTGTTTGGTATGTAGTACAAATGACAATACCCATTCCATATGTAAATCCAGTCCACCACTTAGGCACAAGTAATCAGTGCTAGCATCCAAATCACATGTGAAAGGTCTCCAAATTCAGCCTTGATGCTAGCTACTTTTCATTCCACCTCTCTAGTGTGGGCCAGTAGAAGGTAAGTGTACACATGGCACCATGGCCTAATATTGGGAAAAGGTCTGGCACTATTTGCTATGTTTCTGCTGCATAGCTTTCACTATCAACTAGCTGTTTAGTACCTTGTTGAGTTAGGTGTAAGTGGCTAGTGATGCAGACTATTTCACCTGTTGCTTATACCCATGTTTGGTGAATGTCATAGATTATATATAATGGGTATATAATGGGTTCCCATCTTATTTTACACTGTCTGTTTAGGAGATAGTAAGTAATGGCATGGTCTGCTAAACTATGCACAGGTACAGCAAGTGTGGGTTTGCGATGCAATGGGTTAGCCGTCTGTTCTGGCGCATACACGCTGTTACTGTCAAAATGAACAATAAAGTTAATACCAAATATCACTCTGATCAACCAATGACAGGACATGATCGCTTGATTTGTGCCATTGCTAAGATGGCGGCCTATGGCAGAGCAGCCCCTTTTTCTGCAGCAGAGCTAAGGACACTGGTCGCCGTTATGGAGACCAGGCTGGGCCGTGCAGGGCCCTTTATAACCAATCGGCAGAAGCGGAATGCCTATGCGGTGGCCCGCCGGCGCATATACGCACGCACGCAGGTGCGGTGGACCATCGCACAGCTGGAGCGGCGGTGGTCAGACTTGAGGCGTCGCCAGCCGGATTTGCTCCAGCAAATCAGGGCCAGGATTGCGAGATGTGAGTGTTTATACATTAAATGGCCATTTGTACATGATTGCTTACATGACATTATTTAAGGCAATAAGGTCACCAGCCTGATCATGAGTTAAACATGGCATACACTATATGTGTGCTACTTCCTGTTTGACACCCTGTAATGGTCATAAAATATGTTATTGGTGAGGGTTAATGCTTGTGATGCTTACAATGGCCCAAATGTCACAGCATACCTGCCATGTTACAGGCTGTGATTTGTAAAAGCCACTAAGGAGGTGATTGCCTGTACATTTATCTCTACTTATAACCTTTGCATTTATAGCTTGATAAGGCTTAATACAAATGACCCCTAATTGGCACTTTTTTGTTTTTTCACAAACACAGCACGGGAACGAGCAAGACAGGCCCGAGAAGAATCAGAGGCTTCCCAGGCCCAGGAGGAGGCGGAGGAAGTAATGGCCGAGGAGGTTGCCATTGAAGAAGGGGTGGCGGAGGAAGTGGAGGAAGAGGAAAGGGAGGAAGTGGAGGAAGAGGAAAGGGAGGAAGTGGAGGAGGAGGTGTGGGCAGCGGAGGTGGTGGCATTGGAGGACGAGGTGGCAGAAGAGGCGGAGGTGCCACATGAGGAGGCCACAGAAGAAGAGGAGGCCTGTGAGGTGGTGCAGGCACCAGAAATTGGTATGTATACATAAAGAATCATTATTCCTTTTGTCATCTTCTATTTGCTAGGTAGCACTGGTGATTCAATTGTTTTTTTCAATACTACAAAGTGATCAAACAAACTGGGTAGCAACAGACACACTTAGGGGTTAGATAGGGTGGGCAAACCATCCCTTTCATCCAGGACACATATTAATGACACAGGTTGTGGGGATGGCTTTCAGGTCGATTTTAAGTGTCAATGAACCAGTGTAGTTAATCTGTATCCTGGAAGAAAGGGATGACTTGCTCATGTAAGGGTTACATGTCCCTGCTGCAAGCATACAATCTGTAGCCTCATATAGGTGAGTAGAGTTTACTGGTGATTGATCTTTCTAAACTAGATAAAGTATGACATAAATGGAGTATGGACAGGCGTGGCTTAGAATGGAGTAACAAGTGGTCAGTGCCCCTGGGCCCTTCTCTAGCTAACCACCCCCTGCGGGCTGCATGTATGTTTGGCACCATAATTGTGTGTTGATTTGGTCTTAGTAATGATTTTGTGCATGGGAGTGGGTTAGTGCTGCAGCTTCACCTAACTGGCATTATGACAATGATTTCTGGAGCAGACCATCAGCAGGCAAGCCATGCTTGATTGCACAAATGTACTGAGCATTCCTGAGAGTTGACTAACTCCCATGCCACGCTCCATCATATAACAGACACTGACCTTTGTTTGCTGAATTGGGATTGGTGCAGCGCGTGACATGCTTCTCAGAGCTTAGTCATGGGTGGGTTTGGATTCAGAAGGAGCACTATGACTGTGAGGTGTTCTACAGAGTAAAGGGTAGAGGTGAAAAAACAGGCTTTCCATGTAGTATGTATGCATGTATGTATAGATGTATGTGTCATATATATAGTTATATATGTGTCCATATACATATATATATATATATATATATATATATATATATATATATATATATATATATACACACACACACACACCTGTCACGGTGCATGTTTCAAATTTAGGTATGACTATGTTAAATGTATGCATGAATATCATTAGTAATTTTACCATTTTTAATTTGTCCACAGATGAGCCAGCCCAAGCACAAGAGGGTCTCCGTGGGGCCCTCTTACGTATACGAGGCCACATGCGCCAGGTCCTGGCGGAATTTGACCGGCTCCTGGATGGCGCTATTTAATTTTTTTTTGGGGGGGGGGTTTAAACTCATTTTTGTACAGTTAATAAATTGTTTATTACAGTTCGAAGTTGTCTGTGTGTTTTTTTAAAATGGAAAAGTATATGTGTAACTTGTTTATAATCTTTTCAATAAGCAAAATGTAAATACTGTATATAGATGTATGTTAGGTTCACATGCTGTAAGGGTTAATGTGTGTAATGAATGTTGTTGTAATGTGTTTCAGTATATATTAGAATTTAATTGATTCAAATAGATAACAATCCCTTTTTAATGAGGTTGCCTAATTGCCTAAGTGGGTCATGTGATCGCTGTGTGTGCTCTGAAAAATAGTGTTGTATTTAGCGAAAATACTCCGCATCGGTGCGTACGGCCAGCTTCCCGTCCGTTCTAAGGCGGTAAGACCGTGCTTACGCTGCAACACCGTGCAAGAATCTGTACGTGTCCACCGCACACGCAAGGTTTGTATGTCGTCCGTACACACGCCCTGTTCTTACAGAGTGAGTCCGTCCGAATGCGGAGGACCGGTGGGCGTTTCTACGGACGATGTCCGCACGCCACCGCACAGCGTGGCGTGCGGACCGCTCCGTAGGAAATCGGGAAAGTACGCACCGATCAGAATAATGCCCAATGTGTGGTGCAATATGAATAAGGAGCAATACAGCATGGTGTCCTATGACCCAGTCGACCTAAACCCATGTTAACCTTCAGGTGTGTTGATTGATTGATTTATGTCTACCTTCAGTGGACGAGTCAATGCATGTAGACCTTCCTATTGTCAACTCTATGACCCATACCCACAGTCACAAACACTGTCACACACATTTCTCTGTACAGTCAGACTCACACACCTACAGCCACACACAGTACACATGTATATAATATATAGTCACAAACAGTAATAAACATACAGTATATAACATAAGTCACACACATACTGTATGGTACCTCACCACACTATTACTGGGTGGGCCCAGTGTCTTTATTGCAGATGCCTCCTCCTCACATGTGCAGGCTGCTGTGTAGTTCCTCCCACCAGCTCGATCTTCACTTCATTCCTTTTTAACCCCTACAGCTGGCAGAGCACTGAGAGAGGGGGCCCTGCTAACCTTCATCCAAATCATCCATCTCTTGTGTGGACAGGCAGGAGGACAGCCCATGTGCTGTCTAGCTCTGCAGTGGCCATCTTTAAAAGGAACAATGGCATCATAGGATTTGTAGTTAATCTTTGACTGATCAGAGTTTTAGCAGTAACAGCTAAACTACAAATCCCATGTGCCGCTGTTTTTCCTGCTCTGGCCATTCAGATTCCTCCGTTTAGGCTGATATGTGATTAAGCCTGAATCCCCCAATCTGTGACTGTGTGGGGTTTGTGACTGAGTGCAGGGGGAGCTGTGGGCCCTAAAACAGCAAGGGCTCCATAGCAGCTGCACTCTATGCACCATCGGTAGTTACTTCAATGGGTGTGGACACCAATGCCTTTACTGGCAAGGGCACCATTCTAAGAATTGATATGGGTGAGCACCTTTTAGCTTTGATCTGCTCTGCATGGTGATGGGTGCTGCAATGGTTCAGGGCTGGAGTTAGGGAGGGAGTTAGGGGGTACCTAACGAATTATTTTCTAGGGCATGAAATTGGTTAGGGTTTGTTCTGCTTGACTCCTACTATTGGCAATCCAAAGATCACCATTTTTAACCCTTTGAGTGCTAACTTCTCTCTTAAGCTCCGTACACACGGGGGAGATATATTGCTCAGCAATATATTGCTAGCAATATATTGCTGAGCAATATATTGCCCAGTGTCTCCTTTTCATCAGCGACCAGAGATGGTCGCTGATGAAAGGGAACCTCTGCCGGCGGTGCCGCAGAGGTAATTAGCTGGTCGCAGGAGCAAGCTCCTGTACCAGCGATTACAATGGGGCTGAAAACGGGAGCGCGCACCCGACGATTTATCTCCGGGGCACACTCCCATCACTGGCAATATGGTCGCCTGCGACCATATTTCCATCGATTTCAGCCCCTATCGCCCCCGTGTGTACACAGCTTTAGAGATGTGCAGAATATCCACTTTAAATGTCAGCACCTCTCACAATGGTTATTTAAATTCAAATAAAAATGTTGTGTAACAAAAGATAACATTTCCTATACAATGAAACATTACAGGTCATTATGATGAATAAAAATGCTTGGTAGGCAATTTACACAATTGTATTTGCACTCAAAGGGTTAATTCTCTCTTATTTTGTTTTGTGCAAATTAGCTACTAATTAGCTACTAATACACAAACATGCCATTATACTTGTATTAATAGTATTCTCCCCTGTATCATTTACTGTAGATGCTAATGGCTTAATGTCAGGTTGAGTTGCCAATTATGAGTAGCTGATTATGGTTACCAGTATAACATGGAAACACTGGACTAAATGTTTGCCTTTTCTTTAATGTTTAAGCCAGAATTATCAGATGTTTACAGGTTTCTATCTGTAGCCATACATCTCAAGACATTGTTTTGCTAAATTTATATTAGCTTGTCCCAATGTACTCTTCAATGATTATAACAAGTTTGGCATTAATAAAATATTGAAACAGTCAATACTTCGAGCCATGAATATTGAATATTGGTTCACAAATGACAAATCATTGGCAAAAAAAATATATATATCAACGCCAAGCTAAATTACAGCTTATCATTGTACATAAACAATTTAATTAACCTGGTAATTTTTTTCCTACCTGTTCCATAGAACATTTTCTATTTTCTCTAACTCTTCTTTTTTTTTAATTCATGTTATTTATAAGATAAAAATATCATCCATTACCCTAGCATGACAAAGCTGTCTTTATAAGACCCCAGGATTCCCATTAAAAGGTCTTTTACTGACAAGACTACAGCATAGCTGTATTATTCAAATTGCATATCAGTCACAAAAATGGAAGGGTAATTTGTCAAAGTCACAGCGGTGCTCAATAACTATTTGAAGATGGCTGGGTAATTAATCATTAATATATTCTCTTCCTTTCATTCAGAGTAGCTTAGTCTGATTATTGTCTTATATAGTAACACAAGATGTTTGATGTTTGTAAAAAGGCATTTGATGGCTGGTTAGCACTCACGATTTGACCTGGACCAGTCTTATCATTTTAGGAAGAACACTGCTTACTGTATGTGGCTTTTTGTATGCCAAATCATTCATCCAGCGCATTTAAAATCTGAGCAATGTCATTTGTTAAGTTCCATTTAGCAGGTTAGATTTGTGTATAAGCCTTACGGCTATTTTATGATGTTTGAGATCTCATTGGGGTTAGGTTCACTGTTGTTTATTCTTATCTGTTAGTAATATCACTTTAGTGGAAGAAGAGATGATCAACACAAAGTGGACACATAATATGGTAAACCTATTGAAGGTAATAATAAACTCTGATGTTTTACCACAGAGAAACTTTAATGTTACACTGTTCCACAGATGATATTTACAGTAAAACGATCAGGTTCTGTATGATTTTAAAAGGCTAAAATTATCGAATTTTCCTCAATTTTCAATGTTTCCACGTCATAGTGTCCTAGTGACAAATGTTGAGTTGACTGTATGTTTGTGGCTGAAAGTATGTTTTGTCTTTCGGCACTGCACATGCACCATACCTTGGTGTATGCAAATACTGAGACATTTGCATATGGAATCATTTGAATATCATATAATAGATCACTGGTGGCATGTTGAAGGTACAATGGCTTTTGTGGCCATGGTTGTTAGTGGCATCACAACGGCAGCGTGAACCACACCCAAGTATCACCAGTGGAGGGGTTGCCATCAAAGTGCTGACTCCTTTTCAATGAAAGGAGCCATGTACTGCAGTGTAATATTATGTGCAGCAACAAACTCCACCAGTATGTAGCAGCCGACACTGCAGTCTCCGTAGGGCAGCCTGCATCTCAGGGCATCCCCAAAGCAATTAATTGGGGGTTCAGGGTGCAAGGCCATGCCCTGTTGTCCTAAAAGCAAAACGCATCACCTGTGAAGCCATTCACCTCCCCTGGCACATACCTTCGGCATGTGGAAATTAGATCCACCTTGACTGGTGATGCCCCTGGCAGTTGTAACCACTTGTACTCCTATATGGGGATAAATGTAATACATATGGATAGTGGTAGATGCTCAATTAGTTCAGTAATACCACTCAGGTGCATGCAAGGGAGGGGTTAATACTAAGTAAAACAAGACATTGGTTCCCCCAGCTCACTGAATGGTATTAGTAACCAATCTTGAACACTACAGATGGAGTGGGAGTCCTCTTTGCAGGGGATAGCAGAAGAGTCGCCATCCGCCATCCCCAACCAGCTTCCATAGGGGGACGCGTGTGCACGAGATGCGCACGCGTCCCCTTACAACAGGGCTCCCCTCGGGTCCCCGCAGCCTCACCGATGGTCGCCCCGGGTCCTCGCCACCTTGCCGCACCCCCCACCAACCCTGTCCGGAGACGGACAGGGTTCCGGTCCCCCCCGCCGACGGGAAACTGGGACGCACGTGCGTGTGAGACGCACGTGCATCCCAGTCAGATGGAGCGCCTCTCCGCTGGCGATCGCCAGCGGACAGATTCTGGCGATCCCTGGGCAAGAATGAGAGGCGCTCCATCTGTACATGATAATATAATTAAGAGATATTGGTTACATATACCTGAACAGGTGTATGCTATGGCCCCAAGCCATGTCAAGGCTTCTCTGTATATTGGGGGTCCCAGTGCGGCACACCAGTGAAAAACTATAGTGTTAATAAATATTAGTGGTAAGAAGCCGAAGCTATGTATGGCTTCTCTCTCTCTCTCTCTCTCTCTCTCTCTCTCTCTCTCTCTCTATACATAGCTTTGGCTTCTTACCACTAATATTTATTAACACTATAGTTTTTCACTGGTGTGCCGCTCTGGGCTTTCTAGCTTATTCTAGTTTTTTGGGGTGCCGCACCCTGCACCTAGATATAGCGTTAGGGACCCCCAATATACAGAGAAACTTTGTGTGTCTTTGGGGGCATATCATACACCTGCACAGGTATATGTAACCAATATCTCTGAATTCTATTATCATGTAGTGTTGAAGATTGGTTACTAATACCATTCAGTGAGCTGGGGGAACCAATGTCTTGTTTTACTTACTCAGAATAAATGTAATAGCCTCTGAGTTCCAGAGGGTCAGGACTTTTGTGCAAGTCTGCAATCATTTACAGGGCAAAACTAACTACATTTTTGCATTAATTTTTATTACGGAATAGAAATGACAAATAAAGAATCCACAATATTAAACATTTTTGTTCTTGGGATGGGGGTGGGGGGTGGGATACAGAATAAAAAATAGAGAAGGGAACAGGGAACATAAAGGTAGAATACAAGGCATGCTTACAGGTGAACAATCAGTAAAATAAAAAGTTCAAAGGGAAAATGTAAACAAACATCGAAACTAGACATAGCCAAGTTAGACAACACTCGGTGTATATTATAGACCTGAGGGGTTGAAACGCGTGAAGGAACAGAGTGGGAAAAATGCAAATGCAAAAAGCAAATGTAAAAATTATAACGGGTAGAAAGAAGCATATAGATTACATTACATTAAAAATCTTAGTCCTAAGTGAAAAATGAAAATAATGGGAGATTTTTTTTTCTGTATATTACAAAGTAAGAGGTAACTGATAATTTATTTTACGAAATACTAGTACTGTACATAAGGTATTTAACAGCAATAACTTTCCTTCAGTAAAAGAAACCTGTGAGGTGTAAGCAGGCATGCCAAGAGTGGATTAGGGTGGGTACAATGTATGCTAGCCTATATACAATTTGGAGAAACAGTGGTGGGGATCATTATGAGGATCGTTAAGGTTCTATCATATGTATTTTAGGCTATGGAGTCACACTTCTCCTACACTTTGTGTGGAATGGTAATTATACCCCAAAGACTTAGTCAGCCCAGAGATATCACCATAATGTGGATGTAGAGGAAAGCAGTTATGATTTTCTTTAAAATAATTCATACTTTTTTTGTAGATTCAATTAAGCCAATCTGTATTTGCTCTTTCAGATGCAGAAGTAAAGAGAAGATACAGAGGAGTAATCTCCAGCTCTTCTTCAGTGACCTCTACATGGAAGTTTCTGCTTCCCTGCTTGAGGACAGTCAGATCATGATCCACTACTATGCATCTACAGTAGATGTTGATATACAATGAAAGGGTTGCAAACAACCCAGGACTGGTGCACTGGTGAATAATAGATTCACCAAACAGATCATTTAAAGGAATGTCAGGAGTTGGAACTAAATGAAGCATTGTCATAGACTCATAACCAGATAAATGTAAAAATGTTAGTAACAATTCAAGTCAAATACATAGGATCAGGAAACACTTACTGCTAAGCAAATAATCATCAAAGATAAGTGACATGGGAGAAACTACTAGCTGTGAAGTGGTCTTTCCTTTTCCTCTTTACCTATAACTGGCATTCTCTTGCACCGGCAAACCAAATTTGTATCATTTAAGGTCCCTTCCTTCTTACTCCATGCTGATTGATTAGTGAAGCAGTCAGATGAAGGAATTACTAATGATATAATGAATATGTAATTAGTTCAGGCACATACCGTATTTATCGGCGTATAACACGCACAGGCGTATAACACGCACCTTCATTTTAAGAGGGGATTTCTAAATAAAAACTTTGAAGCAAAATAAGGGTTGGAACCTGCTGCACTATATAAGACACTGTACTGGAATCTGCTGTGCTATATATATATATCAGGTGCTGACAGCTGTTAATAAATATCTGTATACAGGTCACTGGGAGGAGTTTTAAGCGTGCTGCTGCTGCGAGGACCCGACGGTGCGCAGCAGCAGCAGCAGAGAACACGCGCTTGGTAGGCGCCGCCTTGGATGACTGCGCGCATTACAGGCGCCGGGTGACTGCGCGCATAACAGGTACAACACGCGCCGGGTGACTGCGCATTACAGGTACCGTACCCCGCCGGCTGAAATTACCGCATAGTACTGTCTGCATTACCGGTATATCGGAGTATAGCACGCATATCGGCGTATAACACGCACCCATCTTTTCCCCCTCTTTTCAGGGGGAAAAAAGTGCGTGTTATACGCCGATAAATACGGTACATCAAATTGAAAAACACAAGGATAAAAAGGTAAAATAAAGAACCAATTTAAAATGGGAAAATGCTCATTTATGTAAAAGTGCAAACCATTTGAATGAAAATTTTATTGGAATTAAATTGAGAAAAAATTAAGATGAAATACCATGTGAGATACATTACCAAAATGGTAGAAAAGAGAAAAGTTATAAAAATACAGATTTGCACATGCTAGTACTCGGTATTACACATTGTAAACAAATATCTAAGTGTAACAATTTTCACATCCGTGCCAAGTTTTTCTAAGATCATCTAAACATTGGGAATGATTCTGATATGTCAAGAGGTTGCACAGCTGCATCTGTAGGAAAAAAAGAGGCCTCCTGTTATCCAATCCAGCCAGAGGCGGAAAAAGCAAGTTGTGGGCCCAGGTGCAAAAATATGGTTTGGGCCCCCCAAACACACAAAAAAAGTATTATTTTTTTGGTTTACGTCAAATTTAAAGACCATTGCACATTATGCCACACTGTAATGCAAATTACACATTATACCGCACATCATCGTGGCCATTACATATTATCCCACACACTAATAATGCCCATTACAGCACAATGCCCCTTACACATTATACCACACTCTGTAATGCCCCTTACACTCTATGCTTCAAGTAATGCCCCGCTGTACTCCTACTTATACAGTTAATACGCCCATTATTGCCCCATGAACAATGCCCCAGTAGTGTCCATTAATGTCCACATAATGCCCCCATTAGTACCCCTGGAAGAGACGCTACCTGACTACAGCACAGGATGGGGATGCATGGACAGATGGGGCACCATATGGGTGCATAGAGGAGCAGACAGATGAATGAGCAGATAGACAGAACACTATGTGGGTGCATAGATGGGTGGGTCATAAACAGATGGAAAATAGGCATAGACAAACAGATGTGGGGGCATAGGCAGATGGCACAGTGGGCAGAGCGGCAGACACACAGACTGCTTTACTCAATGTACAAATATCCTGACATGCCCAGTTAAGATGCACCCTTCTATAAGGACGTGAGACATGCTGCCATGTACTGTGCTTAATGCCATCTGCGTGCACACCACAAACAAACAAACAATGCACACAGTGCTACTGCGAGTCCTGACATTATATTTAGGCATCTCCCTCTCCAGGCCACCCTGTCCATTCTCCTGACAGCAGCTGTAAACCGTGGCTGTCCATGTGTTTGATGCCTCCCCCCTCCGCTCCCCGTGTGTGTGTGCAGCAGCAACTTCCTCTGCTCCCCATGTGTGCGGCTCCCTTCCCCTGCTTACCGTGTCATGGGCTTCCCGCCTCCGCTCCCCATGTGTGCGGCTTCCCTCATCCGTCCCTGTGTGTGTGGCTCTACTCCGCTCCCTGCGAGCAACTCTGCTCTTGATGTCTGCGGCTACATTTGACTGGTGGTCCACTGTGACTGCAGCAGTAGGGACAGGACGCCGGCGGGGACCAGCGCTGATCCACTGTGTGTTTGAAGTGCCGGAAGTGGTAGTATGTAATACTGCCAGCACTGCTTCCGGTCACTCTAGCCGTGCCACACATAAAGTCAACCTGCCAGCCCAGCCCCGAACTCTACCTGACGTGGTACTATTGAAAGGGAACACAAATTAAAGAGGGTCCAGGGGATAGCCTGCGGTCCGTGTGCCCCCAGCCCCGGCAGTATTCCCCTGACGGCAGCCACCAGATTGAAACAAGATAGGAATTATAGCATGTCGGGCAGACAGCGGCACCGGGCCCCTTTAACCATTTGGGCCCCGGTGCATTGCACCGTCTGCACCGGCGGTAGTTCTGCCCCTGAATCCAGCGTCTGTGGGGGCTTCATTGCTGGGTCCAGGAAGGATAGATAGATAGATAGATAGATAGATAGATAGATAAATAGATAGATAGATAGATAGATAGATAGATAGATAGATAGATAGATAGATAGATAGATAGATAGATAGATAGGTACTGTAATGGAGGGTGAAGAAAGGGGGTAGCTTACCTCCCCCAAATTTGAAAGAGGCACCATCTTACAAAAAAAGCAGAGGAGGGGAGCACACTGCTCACATGCCAAGGTACCTATACAATGTAATTTACAGTGGGAATGTAAATGATGAGTGATCATCAAGAAGGACCCATTTGTATTGCTGGCAAAAGTGCAGGAGTTCACAGGATGTTTAGGGCATGTACTGTATCTGCCTTCAGACCATGGATGTGAAGCATGAAGCATAGATCCAGTGTTGCTACTACCTCAGCCAGTCTTTGCAACCATAAACTTGGTGAGTTGATGTTTCTTGTTATTGTATCAATTCCATATGCATATGTAGTTGTTGTGGACTTGCAATGGGTGTCTTCAGTATAATCTTTTCTTTGTGGCAGCTTCACTTGCAATGATTATCAAATCCGAAGCCTGAAAACTCACAATTGTGCAGGCTTTTCTGCACAAATAGGGATCATGCCCGCACTGTGGATCTGGCTGTTTTCAATGCATTTCAGAGGGTCTGGCTTTTTCCAGTGTTCAAAATCATTTTGACTTTTACATAAAACCTGAGAGTTGACATTTAACAATTTTAGGGCTACAAAATTAGATTATATCTTGACTTCCTGTTCTCCTAAAAATATTTTAATGCTGTTTGTATCCCCTGCTTTGCGGCATCCTGCCCTCCCTTATGTCCTGCCCCAACAATCAATTCTCTGCCCAACAATGCTCTGTGCAATTTACTCCATCCCTCCCCAAGCCACCCAATACATCTTATTGCTGCTGTGTGATGTACTGGGGAAAGATGCCTCTGCAGAAGTAGTCAGTCCTCCTCACACCTTGTGTGATGTGCAGGGGGTGAACTATTGCAATCACTACCACCCCCCTTCAGCTTTGATCAGCAATTGGTCACCCCACCCTCCACATGGGCATCCACCTGTGTGGTACGTACAGCCACTTTGCAGCTGCACAAAAGCTGAAATGTGTAATTTTCCTAAGGAGGAATGATGGATTCGGTATGAAAACCCGACGGTTAAAATCCCGACAGGGTCGAAATCCTGAATGGGTCATAATAGGGACAGGACAAAATCCCGACAGGGACAAAATCCCGACATTTAAAATCCAGACAAGGACAAAATCCCGACATTTAAAATCCCGACAGGGTCAAAATACCGACATATAGAATGTACAGGTGAAACAGTCAACATGACTTTCCGTTGACAGGTCGCGAGGTCGACATGGGTTTTTTGACCCAAATGTCAACAAAGTCGACATGGACACAGTTGGAGGTGAACCGCAGCCCCTCGCATAGCTCGCTTCACTCGCAATGCTTCGGGCACGGTGCCTCGCTGCGCTCGGCACACTATTTTATTCTCCCACCTCACCCTTGTGGATGGTAGGGCATGAAATACCGCCTGTCGGCACATGTCGGGTCAAAAAAACAGTGAAAAAACCCATGTCGACCTTGCGACCTGTCGACGGAAAGTCATGTTGACTGTTTCACCTGTACATTCTATATGTCGGTATTTTGACCCTGTCGGGAGTTTAGATGTCGGGATTTTGTCCTTGTCGGGATTTTAAATGTCGGGATTTTGTCCTTGTCGGTATTATGACCCATTCGGGATTTTGAACCTGTCGGGATTTTGACCGTCGGGATTTTGACTGCATCCCGGAAGGATGGCCAAACATGTCTGCATTGGTCACTGCAAAATTCTATTCTATAAATAGAGGAGAACAATTGGCTAAAATGCTGTTGAAAATATATTTTTTAAATTTACTAAATAGATTGTAAACTCCACTGAGACAGGGACTGACGTGAATGACTGAAATATTCTCTGTAAAGTGCTATAGATTATGTTACTTATATAAATACTGTAACTGTTAGTAAATAATAAATACATTTAATGCACAAATCTATGTTGTATAGTTAACTTCCCTTTCTTCCATAAAGGTAGCCAATTCTTTTGTAATTCAAAAGACAGGGTAAACCTTTAATGCATCTAATAGGGGAATAAGAGAGAAAAACAGTGGTTTAGAATTACTGTAAATGAGCTAAATAAAACCAATTGTGCTTTGTATCTTATTGGTTTTCTCTGCAGTAGACAATACTTCAGTCTTGGAAATGAATAGCAATCTGTTCCTCACAAGTAATGTGTTTCCAGATTCTATTTAAGCACAAAAAAAAAACATATTTAAGAGGAAAACAACTATAATTGGACACAATAACACTGATGGGATGATTAGTCGATTATTTTAAAACAATGACAATTGTGTGTGAGGCTACTATAGGTCAGTAGTCCATCATAAAATAATCAGCCATGAACAGCCATTTTATTTCATTTTTTTTTTTGCATTTCATTCGATAGTATGAAGGATATATCGTGAATCAACATATAGATGTAGCGCCTGTCTAACTGGCTGACTGGTACGCGTGTGCGTCTCACTAACTCACGCGTCCCTGTCATCAAAACATCAGGGAGCGGCGGGAGAGGTGAACGGCGGCCTCCCTGTCTGTCTCCGCTTCAGAGAGATGGGAAGGGAGCAGGGACAGACTGCTGCTGAAGGGCAGGGAGTGGAGAGATGGGTGGAGGGCAACGACAGAATGGGGCACACAAGCGCTTAGTGCGCCTGCATTTCTTGTGTGCACACAACCTCTACTGTTGGAGGACGGCGGCTAGTGGAAGATGGCGGTTATATAGAAACCCCAGGAGCAGCTCAAATGAGAGCTGCTCCATCTGTATGTTAGCCTAGAACTTAGTAAGTACAATATTAAAAGGTCTTTCGTTTAATATCTAGAGTAAGGTCTTGTATGAGAAGCTAGTGATTGCATAAAGGGCCTGATTCAGACTGCATTAATTCACTAGACTGCATAAACCCGCAGCCTATTAAACAGGTCAGCGCCACCCCTCACCCCTCCAAATGACAGCCCCCGCCACCCGCATCCCCTCACTAGAATGCAAAAGGATGTGTACAAGAACACATCCCCTCGCATGTGGCTGAAGGGGAGAGAAATCATTTGATGATCACCAACCATGGAATGTTTTTCCCCCCTTCGGAAAGTCTAAAGTGACTTTTATTTGTGCCGCTGATCACTGAATATGGGGCGGACCCCTACGTTCCCAGGGGAAAGCCCAATGTTTTCATAAGGATGCCAATTAAATGCTGGGTGTTCCCCTGCAACCACCCTCGGTACTTGTGTAATATCTGGGAGCCCGATTTTTTCATTGTATTGCATCGCATCGCATTGCATGCAATATAGTGGCATACAATTCATGCGATGCGATTTTTCATTGTAAAGACCCGATTTTTAATTGTATAGTCACCCATGGGTGATTTTATACCCCCACTATCCAACTACGCATGGAGGTGATTTTATATAGTGTGGCGCCACCGAACCCAAAGCATGGCAAGCGCAGTGAACCCCGCGAGGGGACGCAGAATACATGTAAAGTAATCCGCGGCAGCTCGCCACGCTTCGGGCTCGGTGGCTCGCTGCGCTCGCCACACTATATAAAATCAACTCAATGCGTAGTTGGATAGTGGGGGTATGAAATCACCCATGGGTGACTACACAATTCAAAATCGGGTCTTTACAATGGAAAATCGCATCGCATGCCTTAAGTAGTGGCATGCGATGAAAAAATCGGGCGCTGAGATAATACACAAGTACCCCACCCTCTGCCCACCCGAGGACCACCTCTGGCAGTGGCATCACCTCAGCAAGTGTGATACTCACCGAAGGTGTTTGCACAGGGAGGCTGCTCATGCACATACATGCGCATGCGCAGAACCCACACCATCAGAAAATGGTCAGTTGGGATCCGTAGGTACGTGTCTGAATCATTGCATCTTCTACAATGGAGAGCCCCAGGACAAGAAGACACAAATAAGACAACGATACCTCCAGATTTCATTTTACATATTGTAAAAAAAACAAAAAATGAGTCCCAAATAAAGGTATATCATGGGATTTTATGATCTCAAAGTTCATGAATTAACAGTCAAAACTAAAAATGCGTATACAGTGCATATATTAAATATAGGTTGAAACAAGATGATATGAACAAAACAAAAATTATATACAGTACATAAATTAAAAATACATATGTCACCTTTGTGCCTAAATTCATAGGTGACTTACCGCTGCCATTTGTGCTGGACCTTTTGTTGGTGTTCTGTGCTGAATTCACTGTCTTGTAATGTGAGCTGCTGACAGGCTGGACTCAGTGTATTCAGCAAACACAACTCATAAGGCCCACAAAGCCTGTGGTCAATTCCCTTTCACCCAGGGATATAAATCCCATCAAGCACAGTGCCTAGGGCCAGTGCTTTGTTGTCCATACCAAGGTATACCGTCTGCATTCCATCTCCTGGTCAATTAGGAGGGAACAGCTTTTTTGTACCACTCTACTACCAGGCTGCTAACCTGCTCCTGGTTTACCCAAAGACTCCAGTGCAAACTCCAAATATTGCACCACCTGGCTTCCTGCTATCCTGAGTAGTTGTACCGCAGCTTTCATTGGTATTCCCTGGATAGCTGTCCTGTTGTGCCTGCCACACTTCCCTGCATCTCCGATTCAATTCTGGTCTCCTGCACTGCTGTTTGCTGATGGTTCAATCCCAGGCTCCTACAGTGCTGTGCTCTGCTCAACGGTTCAATCCTGGTCACCTGCACTGCTGTTTGCTAGCAGTTCAATCCCAGTCTCCTACAGTGCTATGCTCTGCTCTGCTCAAATGTTCAATCCCAGTCATCTGCACTGCTGTTTGCTGGTGGTTCATTCCCAGTTTCCTACAGTGCAGTGCTCTGCTCATCGGTCAATCCTGGTTTCCTGCTTTCCCTAACAGTCCACGGTCTTTGTCTGCAACATCCAATGTAATATTTTTTACTTATTAAGCGGCTGACCTGCATTATCTGAGTCCACCACCTGTGTACAAATATATTAAGTGGCTGACCCGCATTCTCTCAGTTCATCCCTAATGCTCAAGTGCCTGACCTGCAACCTTTCAGCACTCCTGCAGCGCAAAATACTTTATTAACTCTTATTGCTTTAAATCTGATGTATTTATGTTTGTCATTCTTTCCAGTGCATGACTAACCCTGTGCTAAAACCTGCTACAATTGCTGTAGCCACCTCTAGTCAGGGCCCGGTACTTCAGCCTCGTACGGGTCCACAAACAGCCTTATTCGTGACAACATTATTCTATTCAGATTTGTAGTCAAAACTCTGGAGTATCCTAAATTATTTTAAAAGTTAGTATTACAGTGTACTGTGATGTGGAAATATCCTGAGCAGTGGAAGTAGATATAACTGAGAATATTGCAATGATGTAGTGCAGCTATATTCATATGTAGGCAAACTAGAAATGCTCTAAACATATTGTAGACCGTAATACAGCATAAGTGATAGTATACATTTACAGGCATCAAGTCAAAACTAGAGTCATTCTGGAGAAAGAGTTGACAGCAGACTTGGCCCAGCAACAGCAAAAAGACATTATTAGACAACTTTTTGTCATAGGCTCCATCTCACCTTTCATTGTTCCCAGCCTCCTTTCTAGGATGGTCCTCATAGGCTCCATTATTTATGACAGGCTGTCCCTGGCGCATCCTTCTCCCCCTGCAGCTGGAAGGACCTCTGTCTACGTTGCTAGGGTGAGGAGAAATTTACCTTCTGGGTCCAGGCTTCCTGGAGGAAGGTATGCCAGGGGAAGGGGGGTTGGCATCTGAGGCAGAGGTGGCGGGTTGCAGTGGCTGGCGGAAAGAAGCCCATAGGCTTCTAATGGATGTCGCCATCCAAAGGTGGCGATAACCTGGGCAGCGAAAACGCGGCGGCTGGGTCTTAGTGCATTTGAAAATGGGTCTTTTACTGCATTTTTTCCTTAGTACATGCCGCCCTCTATCACTTAAATAGCCTCATTTTAATAACACACCAAATATTCCATCGATTTTGATCCATTCGCAGAACCATTCACAAAAGAACAAACCATCAAACAGTTTATTCCATCCACGTCAGTATCAGGCTTTCTCTAATCTGCTCAAGAACCAGACTGGAAGTGGTCATTGCTGACATCAGAGTCCCTCCCAAAAAATGCATTTTTACAAACACACCAAGAAAACAGTATGTTTCAGTCCCTAACTGTCAATCAATCTGTATGAGTACAGATATTTGTTCGCTTATTGTGCCCGCACATGTGCATTGAGGGTATTGTGTGTGTAGTCTTTTGATAATTAAAGAGATACCTTGTCCTCCAGTTAGTAATCCATGTTTATTAGGCCCACTAACATCTTTAGCTGGGCCACTCCAACAATCCACATTGTTGCTGGCCTAAGACCAAGCTTCAGAAATCTGCTGCGGAAAGCAAGTCAGCACAGGCTATTGGCCATTTCCGGGAGCAGTCGCCACTACTTTCACCAGCAGGATGAGCCAGCAGCAGGGAAGCATGGCTGTGGTAGGGGGTATATAGTCTACACTTGCCATGCTCCCCCCTGGACATTAGAGCACAGCAGCGGTGCAGGCTTGCAGGGCAGTGCACTAACAGCATAGCACAGTGTCAGGCTGATGCTTCAGCTGAGACGCTATGGGAGCCGGATACAGTCTACCACAAGTGCGGGGATGAGTGCTTGCTGCATTGTCCGGCCACACATCACAGCATCATTGAAGGTACCAGCTTCCCTTGTTCAATAAATTAAGTCCTCACCTCTCCCCACTGTGAGCTCAGCCTCCCCTGCTCACTGGCAGGTCACATAAAACACTCCTGACGGTATTTAAAACTTCAAACTCATGTATGTAGTGTATTTTTCTGCATGAGCAATTCAGTGGGAGCTGGCAACAATTTTGGGATCACTACATCAACACAATTGCCTTATGGTTTTACTGTAGTAGATATAGTAAGATTCTGGTGTAGATGTACGATTAGGTGTTATGGAGGAGTAGTGGTATCAGAGCGAGATGCGGTCAGGATGCTGGCATTTATAATACTGACTCCAGCATCCCAACTGCTGTCAGAAGATCGGCACCAGAAAACTCGAAAAAGGATCAGGATACAGACAGCGAACATTGGTTTAGGCACTATTGGTAAGGTTAGGGTTAGGCTGCATGCCATCCCCTTAATAGACCCCACCCCAATTAGGGCTGCTTATCTGTCCCAATCCACACCTATTAGTGCCCACACACACACACACTGCAGAAAGTTGAGCCCTAGACTGGCTGACTCCTGGCAGCAGAGCAGCGCCACTATTCCCCTTTTTTGGTGTGGGGTCTAATGCCATGAAGTTCCTGCCTGATCAGAGACCTACTGTATGGTTGTGCTACAGTGAGGTAGTGCTCACTTCCCCTCCTCTCTCTATCCTCTCTGTCTCCCCCTAACACCCTCTTTGCCTGTCATTCCCCTCACTCTCTCTCTCTCTTGCTCTCCCCTAAGGGGCATTTTGAAAATAGGGGGCCCCCTTCAAAACTTTGCTATGGGGCCCTCAAAGTTCTAGTTACGCCTCTGGATTTATACATCTGGCCCATAAGCTCCTATAGGACACTGGGGGTGGGAGGAATCCAAGCTCAGTGGCCATACAGAATCCTGAGCGACCTTTGACATTTATTTAAAGGGGCAGTTATTTACAAGGCAAAACCATGCCTTGTATATGATTGCCACTTTAAAAGTTCTGAATTAGGCCAGCATCCCATACTCAGACACTCTCACATACCATCCTGTGAATTTGCGGCTGGTGGAAGCCTGCACTGACAATGATTCTATTGTTGGTATGGATGGCCCTGTGTCAGAGGTGCATTACAGATGGATGAATTTATGTGCATAAAGTTTTTATTTTTGGTTGTTTTTATTATGCATTCTGTATATGATAGATAGATAGATAGATAGATAGATAGATAGATAGATAGATAGATAGATAGATAGATAGATAGATACTGTAGATTGACAGATGCAGAATACTTTCCATAATCCGCAGAACAATGATCAGTGCAATAATCTTAGATTGTTTTTCTAGTGAACAACAATCACATAAATACAGATAAAATTACCACTCAGGTCTTATTATTTGATATGTCTTACACTGTAGATTCTGAAGAGATAAACCCTGCATTCATCATCTCAGAAATGTCTGCTAACCTTGTTCTAGCTCTACATCCTTCGTTCTACGTGAACATAAAGCTCTGGCAAAATATATTTAAACACTGAGGCTACCAGAATTTGGATTTATTTTTCAGCTCTTCAACTGTGTTATGCACTTGCAATTGTTTTTCATCTCCTATAGTAAATAACAGTCAAAATAATTGCTCCGCAAGCCGATGGGAAGGACAAGTAATGCAGAGAGACAGAAATAAACATCAAAGGCCAACATCACCTCATCTGTCCTGGAAGAGTAACCTTGGACATTCACCTTGGGGCCCTAGTTTGGTCTAATCAAAAAGAAGTACTGTAACTTGCAGCTTCATTTTCTGTACTTTAGAAGAGGCAATAGAATAAAATAAAACACAATTTAAAATAAGCAGATCTTTCAAATTGGTATGCACCTTTCAAAAAGAGAGAGAAAGAAATCCGCATTGTACGTCAATATCCTCCACTGAAGAGGTCTGCCCTTCACTGCTGTCTTATTGACATGAAACAATGGCTGTTAAAGGTTCTGGTTGGTGGAAACGAGCATTGCAGGAATTCAAATTATCTTCTGCCAAGTAAGTAAAAAACAGTAAACAGGCTTCCTTGGAAGGTGTCCCAGATCTTTGTCCATTGCAAAACATTTATTTTGTCTATCGCAATGTCCTTTCTGCAGGGTGGAAGATAAGAGAAACACAGCATTGCAATAATAAGTATGAGTTACAATTATAATAAATAGATTTTAAATGGAAAATATCTGATCTAATGGGGCTCTCCACCACTAGGCAACTAATCTAAAGGAGCCAATAAAGAGAAATACTCACCCTGACGGAAAGGGCAATCCAAGGTTGATACCAGTAATAATCATTTTGCACTGGTTGAAGTGCACAGATTAATCATTTTCGTATAGAGATTTTTAAAATATTTTTGTCTCATTTCAGCTATTAATTAATTAAGAATATATTTGTTTTCATATTTGATATTACTTCTTCCTTTAGCCATTGAAGCCTCTGTGGATAGATGCTGTTTTTTTGTGCATGCATGCCAGCCTAGTTTTCACTTTGAAATTGGCATGTCATGTTGTATTTAGCAGTGGGACTGATAGATCATTTGGGGAAATTTGTATTATTTTGGAATTATTTTGTCTAATAGAAAAGTAGGGTGGGTTGTTTAGCCTATTTCAGACTTGATAGCAAAGCACATTTTTTTCTTTAAGTGAGAAAACCATGTTGCAATGCAGGTGGGCCAAATGTAAAATGTGCAGAGAGATTTGGGGAGTTATTCAAACCTGAATGCATGGCTGCTGCATTGCAGAGCCCTGTTATCAGGTATACGCCACCCAGCCAGAGTGAAATTGCTTCCTGTACAAGGCGGAGATAAGCTTGAGAAAATGTTGCAGTCCTGCAATTAGCTACAAGTCCATCCACAACCAATCACTATCAAGTTGTTTTTTCAATGTGCCACAAATGGAGCACGAGAGCATCTCACACGCATGCGCGTCCCATTCTCGTTGAGCTTCAGAAAATGGTACGCCGAGACGGGGTGCTGGCAGGCTGGATAAGCGAAGCTCCATCTGTACTATAGGTAGTTATAAAAGGATATTTGGTACTTACGTATTATCACGGCGCCCACTACGCAAATAGCTTAGTGTGCTATTCTGCGTAGGGAAATCGCATCGCATTGCGTACCGTGTATAGTGCTGTGTGATGCAATGCGATATCTATGTTAACTTCACAGGAGTGCTTATACAATTAAATATCAAATTGGATCGCATGTCATTAAATGAGATGCGATGCAATATTTCATTGTATAAGCACCCATGGAGCAACCATGGCACAAATGTGATGGGTGCTTAGTATCACATGTGATGCAAGCACCTCTGCCATTGTTATGCATCACCCCCAGTATCCACATTAGCCCGAAGCTTGGTGGAACGCGTCCGCCAACCTTTTCATAACCCCACTATTCACATAGTTGGCGTGGAGTTGATTTTAGATAGTGTAGCGAGCGCAGCGAGCCACTGAGCCCGAAGCGTGGCGAGCGGACGCGGATTACATGTTACGTAATCCGTGTCCCCTCGTGGGGCTCACTGCACTTGCCACGCTTTGGGCTCGGTGGCTCGCTGCACTCGCCACACTATATAACATCAACTCCACACCGACGTGGATACTGGGGGTATGAAAATGGTCAGAGGACGCGTTCCGCCGCCGCTCGCCAAGCTTCGGGATAAACTGGATTATGGGGGTGTGTTATGGACACATTCACAGCAGCATTATCATTTATCTGACACAGTAATGACAATGTGTGTTAATGAGTAACTGGTCGAATTTAGTCAATAAATAATGATTAAAGATCAAATAACAATTCATAGTAACTTTAATCAAAAAGAAAAGTGACAATGATAGCACAATAACAATTATGGTAACAATAAGATGAATAAAAAGTCAATCAGCTTTTGGGAGCAGTGCATTCATGATTCTATCAAATGGGTGATCTCCTGCCAAACATTTGCACCAAATAAATTCTTGCAAATATGAATCCAAATGGTGGCGAGCTGTACCATGTTGGCGATTGTTCCTCCATTTAGCTGATCCCCAAAGTTTGGGTGTGGACACCACTTTTCCAGATCCACAAAATTGTATTTGTGGTTAACACAGGCATGGTGATATCCTGCTCGTTCCAATTCCTCCGTGCTGTAAGCACGCCAGCAATCACTATAAATAGTGGTTCCCGGTTCAATGTGGCTGTTAATAGCACCCATGAGGGTGCTGGCATCATGTTGTGGCACTGGGGTGACAAAACACTGTCCCGTTTCGCGGGATATTCCTCCAAACACCCATTGCTGAGGTAAAACTCTGCCCCCGTTACTTTTCCTTTTCACAAAAGGGCTTTCATCTACCTCAACTATCTGTCCAGGGCCCCCAATGCGGCCCTGCGGCTGTGCCAGCAAGTCCATTGTGCATGCCTCCAGTTATTATGGACCACTATCTTATTAGACAGCTTCAGCTCATGCTGGCAAAAGTCAATTGAGGTCATCTCCTCTGACCATCAGTAAATTAACCACAAAAGCTTCACAAAAGGCAAGCGGCACCCCGGGAAGAAATGGAACGCTCTCAGGCTCACTTAAACTACTGTAAATCACTCTACCTTTGGAAAACACGTCTTATCACCTCACAAAATCACCTCACAGTGAATTTCTGACAAGATGTGCCAGGGGGCAGGAATAACACAGAGCGGGAAGGGTAAAATCGCATTGCATCGAATGGTAATACAACATTACGTGATGCGATTTTATTTCACTAAGTCAACGTACGTAGGGAAAGTGGGCGCCATGATAATACACAGTACCGGATGTTTTAGTGAGTAGAAATAGCAATAGCATTAGGGGAAAGAGGAAGTAAAGGTAGCACATATAAAGAATAGGGATTTGGCTTATCAGGGGTTAGTTGTTTGTAAATCTGTGTTATGATAAAGGAAGGTTTTCATGTCTCTGACATGTGCAGTGGTAGGGAAACCCTATGGTTCTACACATCACCACCATATGTTTTTTTATGGCATACTGTATGTGTAGGCAGAAGTGCGTGCACCTTACACAGGATCTCTGCATTAGAACAGCATGCTTTAGCTAATTGCCAGCTACATTGAGGAGTGACAGTACAAATGTACGCGACTAATGACATCTCTACTGGGGAAAAGTTTAACAATATTTGAAATAAAATCAGTTGCTGAAATTGCAAAGTTGATGAGCTACATCAAGCTGGGAAGTACATGCTGATGCTCTCTTCTTTTTCAAAACATGATTTATACCTGAAAATGAGTCTGCTACAAAATAAAAAACATATTACAGTAAGACTAGAGTGATGAAGTAAAATAGGGTACTCTTTACCTAGAACGGCGCCCATCGCGACCATCGCGACCATCGTATGCACTAAAAAACGGGTGCGATGCGATGCCCGCGATGGCCGCGATTTCCCATAGGGATCAATGTTAAAAGTCAGATTGGACGCGATTTTAGTGTTAAATGCCTCAATGCCCGCGATTTTTCCATAGGAAACAATGTTAAATGGGCCACAGAGCCCTAATAGTCCCCCTGAAGTCTGAAATGGCCCGTACAATTTTTAACGGCACCCCACGATCAACGTCAACCCGAAGCGTGGCGAGCGCAGCGAGCCCACGAGGGGCGGCGGTACGCGTCCTCCGACCTTTTCATACCCCCACTATCCACGTCGGCGTGGAGAATAGAATAGTGTGGCGAGCGCAGCGAGCCACCGAGCCCGAAGCGTGGCGAGCGGACGCGGATACCTTCACAGGTAAACGCGTCCCCTCGCGGGCTTCACAGGTGTCCGCGTCGCCACGGACACCTGTGAAGCCCGCGAGGGGACGCGTATAACTGTGAAGGTATCCGCGTCCCCTCGCGGGGCTCGCTGCGCTCGCCACGCTTCGGGCTCGGTGGCTCGCTGCGCTCGCCACACTATTCTATTCTCAACTCCACGCCGACGTGGATAGTGGGGGTCTGAAAAGGTCGGAGGACGCGTACCGCCGCCCCTCGCGGGCTCGCTGCGCTCGCCACGCTTCGGGTTCACGTTGATCGTGGGGTGGCGTTAAAAATTGTGGGGGCCATTTAAGACTTCAGGGGGACTATTAGGGCTCTGTGGCCCATTTAACATTGTTTCCTATGTAAAAATCGCGGGCATTGAGGCATTTAACACTAAAATCGCGTCCAATCTGACTTTTAACATTGATCCCTATGGGAAAATCGCGGGCATCGCGGGCATCGCGGCGCACCCGTTTTTTATGTGCATGCGATGGCCGCGATGCCCGCGATTTTTTACCCCCGATTAGCATTGCGGGCGCCGTTCTAGGTAAAGAGTACCTAAAGTAGTTAGCTGGATGGTAATGGAGGAATACTTGTCTTTAACAACCTAAACTCACTTTGAGCACCTACTTTAAAGGTTTGGGAAAAAAACACTTACATGTTTCTTCACAGACATAAATATACCTCCTAAACAAATATACCCACCAGAAGAACTAAAAAAGCTAAAAATAATGTAAAAGCTGAACAAAAATTAAAAAGGAGAACTGAACTTACTAAGCATCAGCATTATACCTTCCAATAAAAATAACTACATAATAATCAGATAATACAGAGATCTTGGTTTTATATATCTGCAGATATAGGGCTAATCCCCCAGGCCGTACGTCAAGGCATCTCTGTCACTGGGGGTCCCTAATACTGGGACCCCCAGTATCTGATTATTATGTAGTTATTTTTCATTCAGTGTGCAATTGGGATAACAAATGTTTTTTTCCCTCACAAACCTACATACCTCTAACATGCAGTATACACACATTAAACAATGTTTTGTCAATGCATTTGCTAAAACTGCTGATTAAAGCTTCCAATCCCTATAGTACAAACATCAACCTGTACTATGAAGCTTGGAAGTAAACAAGAAAAATACGGTACTTGTTTCCTAGCACGGCACCCGTCGGGTCCCATCGCATACCATCGCATCGCATCGCATCGACAGACCCGATTTTCGGGTTTTAAAGACCTTCCCATACAATTTAAAAATCGGTCGCATCGCATGCCATTACAATGGCATGCGATGCGATGTGACGCGACCGACCCGATTTTACATAGTACCCAATGTTAAATGCCCCCCCAGACCCAATTTTTAATTGTATACCCACATGATGGTTAATTATTATGTCAAATGCCCCCCCTTTGTTAACGCAATGCCACGATAAACGTCAACCCGAAGCGTGGTGAGCACATCGAGCCCGCGAGGGTCGGTAGTACGCACCCTCCGACCTTTTCATACCACCACTATCCACGTTGGTGTGGAGTTGACTTTATATAGTGTGGTGAGCGCAGCGAGCCACCGAGCCCGAAGCGTGGCGAGCGGACGCGGAATACTTCACATGTATTCCGCGTCCGCTCGCCACACTATATAAAATCAACTCCACGCCAACGTGTATAGTGGGGGTATGAAAAGGAGGACGCATACCACCGGCCCTCACGGGCTCGCTGCGCTCGCCACGCTTCGGGTTGGCATTGATCGTGGCGTTAACAATGGGGGCATTTGACATAGTAATTACCCATCAGGGTGGGTATACAATTAAAAATCGGGTCGGGGGGGGGGCATTTAACATTGTAATCAGCCATCAGGGTGGCTGTACAATTAAAAATTGGGTCAATTTGGTCGCGTCGCATGCGATGCGATCTGACCGTTTTTTCCCGACCCGATGACATACAATAGAAATCGGTGGCGCCATGCTAGGAAACAAGTACCAAAAATACCTTCATGCAGCAGAATGCATAATATAGAATGAGACATCAATTGCGTCAATGCAACACACACTCTGATAAAGTAATGGCAGATTAGCAAATCCCATCAGTCCTACTGGAACACTACTTTGGAAAACACAGTTTTTGATAGTGACTTTTTAGATACATTTTATCACTTGTTGCCTATAGCAGTCAAATAAATACTTTCATCATGTTTTTTTTTTTTTAAAGTAAGTACTGGAATTATCTTCAGTTTTTAGAGTTAAAGACCAATATCGATGTTAATGTATAATAGTGCAAGATCAAAATCATGAACTACTGAATTTTGCAGTATGGTTTTTACTTCTCAATAGAGAATTGCACAAGCCAGATATAGAAACTAGATGCAGTACTTGAAATACCAACAATAGGTGTTGGAAAAAATCCAATTGAATATGCAATTTAAAACAATAGATTACCCTAGAAACAATACTGAACATTTCAAATAATGTAATTTAAAACCAATGAAGAGGTTCTATTGAGAATTCAAACAGTGGCAAAATCATATTTACACACAATAAATGCTGGTGCCAATGCTGAAGAAAATAACTATCTGGTAGAGTTTCCAAACAGTCTCCTCCTGGAGGAATGTAACTACATAAATTTAATTTAGGAACTGGAGCAGTAGTTATTCTACTGGACCCAAGCCAAGCCCTTTGTAATGGAACTTGGTTAGTTGTTAAACAAATAATGTCAAGGTTAATTGAGTGTGAAGTCCTTATAAAATCTTCAAAGGGAAAAAGAGTATTTGTCCCAAGAAACATACTAACACCAATTAATCCTAACCTACAATTTACAGTACATCAATGTGAAGCAGTTTCCTATTAGGCTTGCTTTCTCCATGTAAATAAATAAAATCCAAGGTCAAACATGGCATACATTTACCATTACCTGTAAAGGACAGCTTTATTTGGACTATTCTCAAACAAAACCTTTCAACAAGTTTAAGTAAACATATTTTTGACCACATCCGATAAAGTACAATTTTGTGTATAAGAAAATATTTGCCCAATAAATCTACAAATAGACAAAATTATGTCTTTGTCAACTTTTAAAGAAAAAAATACTTAAATCTTATAAAATGCTTAACTAAGTTAAGAATAGAGGAATGTAAATAAGGAATTAAGTACTTGTGTAATATCTGAGCGGACGATCTTTTTATCAGGTCGGAAATATCGCAACCAAATCGCATGCGATCGACCAGATTTTTGCATTGGATCCAATGTTAAATGGTGCCTGAGACCCGATTTTACATTGGGTCCAATGTTAAATACCCCCCAGACCCCATTTTTTATTGTATACCCACCCTGTTCATACCCCCACTATCCAAGTGGGCATGGAGTTGATATTATATAGTGTGGCGAGGGCAGCGAGCCACTGAGCCCGAAGCGTGGCGAGCGGACGCAAAATACATGTTAAGTAATCTGCGTCCGCTCGCCACGCTTCGGGCTCGGTGGCTCGCCACACTATATAAAATCAACTCCATGCCCACTTGGATAGTGGGGGTATGAACAGGGTGGGTATACAAATAAAAAATGGGGTTTGGGGGGCATTTAACATTGGACCCAATGTAAAATCGGGTCTCAGGGACCATTTCATATTGGATCCAATGTAAAAATCGAGTCAATCGCATCGCATCGCATGCGATTTGGTTGCATGCGATGCGATCAACCCGATTTTTCCGAAAAAATCGGGTCCATCGCATCTGATTGTATGCCTTAAGTTAAGGCATACAATCAAAAAATCAGGCGCCCAGATCATACACAAGTACCAGGAATTATTTTAGACATAATCTTAACATCTACAAACAGCAGTAGATATAAACATGTATACAATTTTTGTGATAAATACAAAAAAAAAAAAAAAAAAGTGAACACATGGAAGGGGATCCACGACTCCACCTCAGGGTAAAAGTCGTTTTCAGCAAATGTTTCTGTAACAATATCAACAGATGTTCTCTTACGTTAAATCATTATAGAAAATCATTATCTGATAAATGACCTGCTCTGATAAATGACATGTCCAAATACTAATAATGCAATCAAATAATAAATGTTATACACATAAGATAATTATTGTCTTTTGTAATATTTCAAAGTAATATTCTTATACAAAATTAAGTAAATAAGAATTGAAAGGTTGTTTAAACATGTAATTTTGCTCTTTATAACTCAAATTAAAAGTTGCTTTAATATAGTTTTCCTAGTGGAAATGTCACATAGGTAATACCAATAGATAGCCAAAATATGTATGTAATAAATCCTAAAAGGTAAGTACTATCATTATGCAAGCATAAAATCAGAAGAAGCTAGTAAATTCTGCCAATATTCATCATTAACAACAGATACTCTTCCTTAACATATTCGAAAATGTGATCTATGACTAAGCTAAGGAGCAGATTTATTACAATCTGCATCTCAGTTACAATACTTGAATATATCACAAGACTGTATCAATTATTGCATGAAGTTACAAAGATTGGAAGAAAGTTTGATTTTCAATTTTTATTTCAATTATTTGTTTACTTCAATCTTTATCCTGTTGTCTAGAGTGACACACATGGATGGCTAATAACAGATACCAGCTCCTTGCTCTGCATTGCCTGTCATTACTAGAGATGAGCGGCGGGCACTTTTTCAGGTTTTGGTTTTGGATCTGGATCTCCCTTTGTGTTTTGGATCTGGATTGGTTTTGGCAAAACCACCCTTGCGGGTTTTGGTTTTGGTTTTGGATCTGGATTTTTTTTGGGGAAAAATGCTAAAAATTGCTAAAATAACAGAATTTGGGCCTGTTTTTGCCCCTAAAGTGTTATTAAGCTCAATAACATTAGTTACCACTAATTTCTAGTCAATTTTGATCACTTCAACAGCTCACAAAATTGTTTTCATTTACTGTAGTTGGCCCAATTTCCCCTGTATGAGTTTCCTGCGCAGCCGCCGGTCTTTGCAGAGACTGGACACTGGATATATGTCGTCACACTGGACACAGGATATATGTCATCACACTGGACACTGGATATATGTTGTCACACTGGACAATGGATATATGTCACGCTGGACACAGGATATATGCCGGCACACATTACATGTCACACTGGACACAGGATATATGTTGTGACTTGTGACACTGGACACAGGATATATGTCGTCACACTGGACACAGGATATATGTCGTCACACTGGACACAGGATATATGTCGTCACACTGAACACAGGATATGTCGTCAGTCGTCACACAGGACAGGACACAGGATATATGTCGTGAATGACTTGTGACACTGGACAATGGATAAGATATAGGCCGTCACACTGGACACAGCCCATTGTATTACTGCAGCCCCTGTACACAGTGTACTACTCAGCAGCACTGCAGCCCCTGCATGTGAGCACTGCAGCACTGAGTTAGTTAGTTAAATCACAAAAAACACAGGATTCAGGGCTAAATAAATCACAACACAGGGCTTAGGGCTAAATAAATAACAACAGGGCACGGGCCACAGGACAGCCCCTGGACAGTGGACACTGCAGCCCCTGCATGTGAGCACTGCAGCACCTAGTTAGTTAAATCACACTACAGGGCTCAGGCCTATAAACAGTCACTGACTCTCAAGTCTACAACACAGGGCAGTGAGGGCAGGTCACGAAGCACAGCACAGCACGGAGCACATGGCACGGAGCACAGCACAGGGCAGTGAGGGCACAGGTCAGGTCACGGAGCACATGGCACAGAGCACAGCACGGAGCACACGGAGCTTCCCAACCACCCTCTTCCCTCTCCAAGATTGGAGTGAAGATGGCTGGGCGCGCGTGCGTCTTTTATAAGATCCCGCTCCCGCGAGAATCCGACAGCGCGATGATGACGTTCGGCCTCGTTATTGGTCCGGAATTCAGGCGGGAACTCCCGAGCCGGCTCGGATCTGGCCCGGATCCCTGATATTTCGGATCTTTCGGATCTCGGGGATCCGGACCCGCTCATCTCTAGTCATTACAGAAAAGAATTAGTAGCAATAGATAGACGCTGTATAACACCTAGAGATGTGTGCTTGAATTCCCTGTGATCTTGAAAGTACATATGGTCTTGTTTACCTAGAATCTACTATAACATTATTATCACTTTTGCCTAAAAAAATATGTGTATATTGTATTACACACAGCCTTCAACTTAACATTTTTGACATAATTTGTATTGTGTTTTAATATTATGGATTCACTGAATGGTATGCATATTTAGTGATTTCATATTTTTATTTCTAGATCTTAATTACAATACCGTTTTTTTCTGATAGCTCATGTTCATATTTATAAAATTATACTACCAATGTGAATTGATTTTATATGCAATTTGGGGAATAACTTTCTAACATTTTGGGGCATTCTAACAAATTGCCCTTTATTGCCACTAATCGCTGGAACAAAAAAAATGCACATTACATAACAAGCATTTTCACTTGCATTGTTGCTTCTGATGGGTCATTGAGTCACTATGAGGCATGTGCACATTGTGGCAATTGTTATGCTTTTGTATTGCTGCAGAATTTGCAGTAGAATGCATCACAAGAACCACTTAAGGCCCATACACACTTAAAGATTTTCATTTCAAAAGACTTTGCCAAAATCTTTGATAGATATATCTTTCCCCAAAGTAGTGCGTACACACTGAGCTATTTTCCCTAAAGAGCAAGAGATTTTCAGGAGGCAAAAGACTTTGCTGAAAATCTTTCATTATAAATGGGCTGGGTTTGAATTCCAAGGGTTCCATATATACAGTGCATTGGTGGCAGTGGGCATATAAATATATAAACATTGGTGGGCAGTGTTGGCACTAATTTATGCATTGCTGGCACAGACCAGCAATGTATACGTTAGCGCCAACACTCCCCACCAATGTTTATATATTTATATGCCCACTGCCACAAATGTATATTTACTTAAATGAAAACTGCCCACGTATGTATTTATTTAAATGGCATGCATGTACTAGACGGGGTGCACATCTCCCCCCCCCCTTGTGCCCCTGGAGCGACTCGGCCGCATAATTCCCCCGTGGAGCACCGCGCTAGCCACATAACCCCCCCCCCCCCTCAGTGGAGCGGGTAAGCACCAACCAACCGCCTCCCCCCCGCCTGGGGCGCCCCGTGCCCTACACCGTCCCCAGCAGATAATGACGCACACAGCTGGCCACCAATGTTTATATTTTTATATGCCCACTGCCACCAATGTATTCATTTAAATGCACCAACAATATATTATAATATATTATATATTTATATTATATTTATATATATATATATATATATATATATATATATATGTATATTATATTTATATATATATATATATAATATATATAATATATTTATATATATATATATATATATATATATATATATATAAATATTTATATATATATATATATATATAAATATTTATATATATATATATATATATATATATATATATATAAATATTTATATATATATAAATATTTTTATATATATATATATATATATATATATATATACATATTTATATACAGTATATATATATATATATATATATAAATAAATATTTATATATATATATATATATAAATATTTATATATATATATATATATATATATATATATATATGTATAAATAAATATTTATATATATATATATATATATATATATATATATATATATTATATTGGTGCATTTAATGAATTCATTGGTGGCAGTGGGCAGAATAATATAAACATTGGTGGCCAGCAGGGTGTTAGCAGAGAGCAGTGCTGTCTGCTCCGTAGTTAGCAAGGCTGGGGGCGGGGCCAGCCTGGCTGGGGAGCAGGGCTCTGCAGCAGCAGCATATGCATCCAGAAGGAGCACAGGGTGAGTACAGACAGGCGAGGGGGCGGGGGGCGGTCCGCCGGGCTGAAAGTGGTTAATCTTTCAGCCCGGCAGGCGTACACACATGGCGATGATGGATGAAAAACCATCCATCATCGCCACATCTGCTGGTAAAACCAGCAGATGAACCACTTTCCTAGCGATGATGCGGGAGCGCGCATCATCGCTAGTCGGCAATCTCCGGGGCATACACACTGGGCGATTTTCGGCCGAAAATCGCTCAAAACGGCTGTTTTGACCGATTTTCAGCTGAAAATCGTCAAGTGTGTATGGGCCTTAAATGTAATCATGCTGCATTTGTAAAATTAGCTGAACCTCATTAACTTGTTGTTATTGATGTAGAGCATCTTTATGAACCCAGTCACTGAAATGAGGTTCAACTGCCCATGGAAGAACCTACACCAGCATTGGCACTGAGGCACCTATAACATCTAGTCTGCCCATTTTTTAAATATGTGATCATACCATATTTGATCCTTATTTTTTTGTAAGGATATCAATATGCCTATCCCAAGCATTTTTTAATTTTTTTACTGTATTTGCCTTTACCACCTCTGTTGGGAGGCTATTCTACTTAACTACTATCTACTACTCTTTCTGTGAAGTAATTATTCTTCAAATTTTCCCTGAATCTTCCTCCCTCTAGTTTCAGTGCATGTCCTCGTGTTCTGTTGCTCCTCTTCCTGTGAAGAATGTCTCCCACCTGTACCTTGTTAAAACCATTGATATATTTAAAAGTTTCTATCATGTCTCCCCTTTCCCTTCTCTGCTCTAAAGTATACATATTAAGATATTTTAGTCTTTCTTGGTACATTTTGTGATGTAGGCCATGCACCATTTTAGTTGCCCTTCTTTGTACAGTCTCTAATTTATATCCTTCTGGAGATATGGCTTCCAGAACTGAACACAGTACTCAAGATGAGGTTGCACCAATGACCTATACAGTGGCATTATTACTTATTTTTTTTCTACTGCTGATACCTCTCCCTATGCAACCAAGCATCTGACTTGCCTTCTTCATTGCTTTGTTACATTGCGTCCCTGCCTTTAAGTCCCATGAAATAGTGACATATAGATCCCTCTCTACCTCAGTAGTTTCCATTACAGTGACATTTATAATATTTTTAGTCTTTGGATTTTTGAGACCCTAGTGCATGATTTTGCATTTTTTTGGCATTAAAATATTGTTGCCATGTTCTTGACCATTCCTCTCATCTACCTAGATCATCATTACATTTGTTTTACCCCTACTGGTGTGTCTACTCTGTTGCATACCTTTGTGTAATCTGCAAAAAGCCACATTTTACAATCAATTCAATTTGCAATATCACCAATAAAGATATTAAAAAGCACTGGTCCAAGTACAGAACCCTGGGGTACTCCACTTGTAACCTTTCTCTTCTCTGACTGTACTCCATTTACTACAACTCTCTGTTTTCTGTCCTGCAACCAAGATCTTTTCCATTGAACCATCTTAGAATTCAATCCCAAGCTTTCAAGTTTATTTAACAGTCTGCGATGTGGTTCAGTGTCAAAAGCCTTACTAAAGTCTACATAAGCTACATCTACAGCCCCACCTTAATCTATTACTTTAGTCACCCAGTTAACAAATTCAATAAGATTTGTTCGATCTTCCCCAAGTAAACCCATGCCGTTTCGGATCCTATAAATTGATGGTTTTGAGATATTCTACAACTTTTTGCTTGAAGAGTGTTTCCATCAATTTCCCTAATACTGATGTAAGGCTCACTGGTTGATAGTGCCTTGTCTCTTCCTTGCTTCCTTTTTTGTGCAGTGGGACTACATTCACTGTTTTCCAGTTCTCTGCGATTACTCCAGTAGCTAGTGACTGGTTGAATAATTCTGTTAATGGTTTTACCAGCTCCCCATTAAGCTCTTTTTATATTTCCTTGGATGTATCCCATCTAGCCCCATTATTTTATCCACTTTCAGTCATTGAGTCTCACGTGTTGCTTGTTGAAAAGAAGTATATTTGATGTGTTATTTTTGGGTGGTTTTGATGGGGATTTTGATGGCTCTTACAGTATATAAAAACAGATATTCCATGTGTACACACTCCAAACACTCAGTGTATTGATTTAGTGCATTAAGGTGCAACTTTGTCTTAATTGTTATGTGAAGTCGAGCATTTGACAAAAACTATTTTAGCAGATTATCAATCTCAATATTACTAATGATATTTGGCCAATGTTTGCTCCAATGGCAAATTGCAGCACATTGGAGTACAACGCTGCATTTGAAATGTGACTTTAATGAGAACTAATCCTTAGTAAATTGGAGATTCACTAAATCTCATCTTGTAGATAAAAAAGCAAATTGATCTAAATTAGCCTTAAATAAAGCTCCCTCTTATAATAAATTTGATTAAGTTTTAACACCATTTTTAGTGTATTTCCCACCTACAGTTCACTTCCTTTTCTCCTGTGTTCTTAAACATATTTGCTCATGATAGCACCTCTAATGCTAATTTCTGCAACCTAATTACCTAGACATTTTCTGTTTTTTTTTTTTTTTTTTCATATGCTATTGGTAGCTAAATATCACCAATCTTTTCACCTTTCTTATGCCATATTAAAAACATGGCTACCACATGGATTGGTTTCAAACTAGGATGGACAGTTGCAGAAAGCATTGGTATTTACTATTCATTGAGGAAATCCTATGGTCTGAAAAATTCCTTTTTTATGAATATACCCAATGTAATTATCATACAACAGAGGTCCTTTATCCTCTCCAACCTTCTGCCCCTTTCTTTCCAGCCTCATACTCCATGTCCCTTCCATCCCTGAGTCTTCCCAGCTACATATCCATTGTGTTTTCTACTGTTACAGTAGTTGTGTCAGCTTCAGATTCCTGTGTCAGTGCAGCTTCCTGACCCCTGTGTTGTCTTAAGCCGCCTGTTCCCCTTGGCAATTTCTGCCCCATGTTTGCGCCATCCAAATATCCTGTGTTGTGTCCAGCTCCCTCTGTAATCTCCAGTTTCCTGCTCCCTTTGTAGAATCCTGATCCATGTCCCTTAAGCCTTTTTTTTTTCTTTCAAGTGTCCTGTCTAAACTGTTTTTACAGGCATCCTCCACATCTTCTTCTTGTCCGCCTCCATTGTTACTGCCAGCCTGGTCCTCTTTCTTTCCATCCATCAGAAGAGCCTTGTCAGGGGAGGGAGCTCAATGCAATGTCACAAGGTTAGCATCTTGCTTTCAGCAGTCCTGCAGGTCATGCCCCCAAGAACCATGGTTTGGCATGGAGGTGCATTTCCAGCAAAATAGCCGCTAATGGCTGAAGCCAGCATGTGATACACTTTACCACAGTAGATATGCACTATTCAAAAAAATTCTCCTAAATAACTAGAGTTGTTCAAGAATAGAAAGAAATGAAGAATTACATGTAATTATAATGTATATAATACATTGTATAACAACAATATACAGTATACTCCAAGGATAAGGGGCAAATCTTAATGCATTCATGACCAATCCTTTATTTTTTTTCCCCATGACTCATCCTAAAATGTTGTGAAAGTTTTATTTTTCCAAGGGATAAAGTGGAAGGTGATAAAAAGAGTTAAAGGACCAGCAAATCAGCTTCTAACTGTCATTTCTCAAACACAGCCTGTGGGCGAGATTCTATATAGCAGAGATGCGGTAAAAACCCCGTTTTCGGGGTTTCTACCGCATCTCTATATGCTATATTGTGCCTCCGCAGTGTCAGCGCTGCGGAGGGAATCGCCAGCAAAAGCTGGCGAATCCCTGCAGAAGCCTATGGGCTTCTTACCGCAGCGCTGTTTGAGGGATCCGTCACGGATCCCTCCCAGCGTGCCCTGCGGCCGGCGCCGGGGTCTTCGCATGCGCAGATGGACTCCCGGGTCACAGACCCGGAAGTCCAGCACCGGCACCGCATCGCAAGGGACAGCTCTTACCGCAAGAGCTGTCCCTTGCGTTAATAACGGCATATGTTACAGCATATGCCGTTATTAAAAATGCGATGTCCGGCGAAGGGGGGCCGCGGATGTTATAACATCCCGCCCTATATGTATGAGATGATTGACTGGTCCTTTATCTCACTTTATCACCCTCCACTTTATTACTTGTTAAGGCTTAATACATATGCCCCAGTGTTCCTAGTACAGGATGTGCAATCAATTATGTGGATCCAGTTCTCATATACCCCTTTCAGATCGCACCTAATTACTGGATTCATGCCAGTTTGTTGCCGGTTCGACCAGGTAATTGGTTCTATCTAAATGGGGTTACTGGGTCCAGCAAACTGGCAGCAACACGGCATTATGAACAGGTAAAAAAGAAGCATTCTTACCGGTTCATTTCTGGGTTGCTGTGCAGTGTGAACGGGTTAATCCGGTCATGCAACCCGTTTTCCATTAACACTAATGGAGAAGGCAGTACTTGGAGCAGCGCCAGCTATAAGTGATGTCTCCTCTTCTGCTACCAATGATGCTCTGACACAGCATTTTACAATGTGAAAGCAGTAATAGTTATAAGCAACTGGATTGTGTAACATTTCTATCTTACTAGTTTTTAAAAGACCTACAATAGGTTTCCATATTAATTGCCCATTTCTATTTCTGCTGCTTGGAATAAAAGCATCACAGTCAGTACTGTAATGCTACAGTGTTAAAAACCCTTGTTAGAAATAAAACACCTTGTTAGCACATAAAAAACAAACATGAAACTTACATTGACCTTTGCACCTCACATAAAAAAAATATGTGTTTAAATATAAATCACTTTATATCTTTCGTTGGTGAAGGTAGATCAGCAGTATTCTTTTATCTTTTTATGTTATTTTGATGTAGAGCCAGAATAATAGGGCTTACATACAGTACAGGACAATTTCATTGCATTTTCTAAGCAATCTAACTAGATCAGTTAGAAAGTGCCCCTACATTGCTCCATGTGTAGGAGCTATAGAGATAGCGATGGGAAGAACACTGGCCCAGACAGATCGCTCTACACATTGCTGTGTCCTGAGAGATCTTGCTCACTCAGCAAATCTCCCCGTGTGTAGGCCCCTTTAGAGTAAATGAGACCCTTGCCAACATTCTGATTTATTCCCCCTTTCCTCTTTTGTAAAAAGCAAATAACAGTAACATGGAAATGGGTTCATATAATCTAGACCAGTGGTTCTCAAACTCGGTCTTTAGGACCCCACGCAGTTCAAGTTTTCCAGGTGACCTGACAGGTGTACTGATTACTGACTGACACATTTTAAAAGATTCACAGGTGGAGCTAATTACTTCACTTAATTCTGTGTGAACTGCAAAACATGCAGTGTGTGGGATCCTGCGGACCGAATTTAGGAACCTGTGATCTAGACCTCTCATTAACCAGGTGGCACTAGGCCAAATGTCATATAATATATGATCTAGCTATTCTATAATGCATGTAGACGCTGTCTCGTTGCTCTAATTTGCAGAGCATCTCACTTTAAATCTTGCAGCTTACTGCCATAAACTTAAAGAATATTAACATTTAAAATGAAACAGTAAAAAAAATGGCTAAGAAATTTAATTTGCATAATCAGATGAGGTTCAAAGAGGTTATTCTACATAGGAATTACTGATATACATCAGTACAAACAAAATAAAACAATTTTCATTAGCTAATATTAATAAACTATAGTTTTACAAGATCAAAGAGCAATTTGTCTGAAAGCCTGAGTTGATTAAGTAATATTTAAAATGGGTTTACCCACTTCAAAGTAAGTATTACAATAAGCAAACCATTCTACCGTAAGTAAAACCATGAATTCAGCAACCATTGCTATTTATAAATCTTCCAGCCTCAACCAGAGAGTTAATTGCGAGAGTCAGTTTCAATGCATCTAATTGAAGCTACAGGAGAGCATCATTAATTATATAATATTAAATCCATTGAACCAATTTAATAAGTAACAAAAAGACTGTCTTCAAGCTGGGAATAAAAATGGCACTTCAAATTATCATAGAATAATGAGCAACGTTAACTAAAAATTCCCATGGCTGAAATTACATTTGGGCTTTCAAATTATTATTATTATTATTATTATTATTATTATTATTATTATTATTACAGGTTGAGTATCCCGTATCCAAAATGCTCGGGACCAGGAGAATTTTGGATAACGGATTATTCCGTATTTCGGAATATTTTAATATTTCAATGATGTATTTTGAAGTATCTTGCATTTATGCTGTATAAACACATAATATACACACAAATATATTTTATTACCACATAAAATACACACAAACATATTTTAATTGTTCAAAAAACAAGGTTTCAAAACGTGAAACAAAATGTGTGTACTATCTCAGCACTGAATTTGAATGCCAAGCAATCATTGTCTTGCACATATATAGTGCCAGTTACATATCATGTCCCCAGTGATGCTGTTACATATGTCCCCAGTGAGTTTTTAGCAAAAAAAAAATTTTTTTTCACTTTCTGGAATGTCCGTATTTCGGAATAATTCGGATAACGGATATTCGGATACGGGATACTCGACCTGTAATAATAATAATAATTTACATAGTAAATGTCCTATTATATTTTTCTTGTTTTGTATGTAATTCAGTTCAAATTACAGTTTTTCTTAATATTTATTTAGTTCTTAATTTATTAACAGTTTTCATGTAGTGCAGCATATTATCTTTACTATTAATTTATTATTCACTTTACAATAGGAGACAGTGATAAAACAAACTGGCTATTTACAGACAGTCAAATGTATGAAGGCCCTGTTTGCAAGCTTACAATCTATAGGGAAATAGGCATTGATACATAAGGATATATATTCTTTATTGTATAAATTCCACCAGAATGCAAAGGTTCCTGATGAACTGTATGATACAGTGTCCCAGCAGTTTGGCTGGGGTCAGGAGGATGGAAAATGTGAAAAAGAAAGAAAGAATATATATGTGTGTCCTGTACAGTGGGGATGTGATTAGATAGGAACGGTATACTGTATGAAGGTTAAGTGGCTGGTTCTGGAATTTGATAAGCTTGCCTAATGAGGTGAGTTTTCAGGGAACGCTTGTAGGTTTGGAGACTGGAGGAGAGTGTTTTTATGCCTGGGTGAGCATACCACAGAGTGAATACAGCCCAAAGAAAATCCTGCAATCAGGAATGGGAGCGTGTTATGAGTGTGAATGAGAGACATAGATCTTGTGAGGTCAGGTTGGAAGATATTTTGAGATAAGAGAAGAGATGTATGTTGGTGTAGTTTGGTTTATGCCTTGTGTGTAAGTAAAAGTATTTTGTATTGAATATGGTAGAATACAGGTAACCGATGAAGTGACTGACAGAGTAGTTGAATACTCCGGCCCAGTCCCCTGATATCAAGCATAGCCCCCTGACGACTGCGATAGAGCCAATTGACAGAATGGCTCCCTCCGACACAGCAAGTGCCGCCGGGAGCTACAATTATCCTTGGGACAATTTATTTCATCTGGTGGCACTATATATCTCAGAAGGACAAGGACTGCCACAAATCCATAAAATATCGATGGTAACTATTTCCTTACAAACACTTTCTATATAAAGTGTATTTACCCTCTAAGGAACATTCTGAAAAATTACCTTCAACTGAGATACAGTACTGTATATAAAAATGTGGTCACAGGTTGATATGTATAAAAATATATTTTTTAAATATATTCATTAATTATTTTTTATTATAATTATTAATTGTTGATTTTTTATTGTTATTTGTGTACAATAAATTATTTTAATAATTAATAAAAAATTGGTTTTGCGCTCTCTCCCATGAGAAAACACCTGTATCTATTGTTAAGTGGGAAGTGGGCACAATAGCACTTTGTAAACCTAGAATAATTTTTTTTCACTGTCCTAGTACAGTTGAGGAATTGCCTTTTGCGTATAATGGAACAGAGATGAAAATTGAGAGTTGGGCACAAGACCTTAATTAGCTGGTTTTACCAGATACACTAGGATAGATATTGGATGCGGGATAAATACTAGCCTAGCCCAGTATGACAAGTTGATACTTGCTTTCTCTTGAAAGGATTGTTTCTTCTGAGACATCCTTGATAGTGGAGGAGTCAGTGAGTCATAGCAAAATGTAAGTGGGCTGCCTATCATTAATGCAAATATTAACAATGAAGGTGTTGTTATAGGGGATTAAATGTGCTGAGATCTAGCTGAGATATGGGAGCTAGGTGATGCTGGACTGCATTGAATTATTTTAGCAGATTTTTTTTTATTTTGACAAAAACTTTGCATAAACTCACTTCAAATGAAAAGGTTCCTAGAAGAATAACTTCCCTCTACTCTACTTACTTTGGCTTTACGAACTTTGCAGATGGCTTGACAGTTGTCGGGATTTGTGAAAAAAATAATTCCACAAATATAGAATTTGACGGCAGATAAGAACCATTTGGCACATCTAGGGCCTTATTTTGGTTCATTCTTTCTGACAAAATCCTTCTTAGATGGGCAAAACCATGTGCACTGCAGGTGGGGCAGATGTAACATGTGCAGAGAGAATTAGATTTGGGTGGAGTTTTACTTCAAAGTGAGATCTATATTGCAGTGTAAAAATAAAGCAGTCAGTATTTTCCCTGCACAGAAACAAAATTACTCACCCAAATCTAATTCTCTCTGCACATGTTACATCTGCCCCACCTGCAGTGCACATGGTTTTGCCCATCTAAGTAGGATTTTGTCAGAAAGAATGAACCAAAATAAGGCCCCTAGTCTGCCCCTTTTTTATCCTTCAGCTAATCTCAACCCTTTTTGATCCATAGAAACATAGAATTTGATGGCAGATAAGAATATGAAGTAGATTTTTTTAGTCGTATGCCCAAGCATAGCAATGGAATATTTCTAATCACGGGGAAAAACTGCTACCAATGGTGCATGACTTACAAAAACCTCATCTTCACAACCAACATCCTCATTGTTCCACATCCTCAATTTATATTAATTTAAAACCATTACTTGTACTGCTCATGCTCACATTAGCAGAGGTGCAGAAATAGTGGGAGCACCACAGCACAGAAAATGTGAGATCACCACAGCACTAGTACCTGATTGCTGCTCTTGCTTCTCTGTTGGCTGTTCTATAAGCACAGTGGCACCACTGAACATTATTGCAACACAATGCCACTGCCTGGTTCTAAACACACTCAAGTTTTGCACAAAAAAAAAACTATATTTGTTTCTGTTTTTTAATAATTTGCAACTTCACACTGTGAATAAAACAGCATATATATTATTAACACAGTGGCACAGTATCTTGTGAGTGTTATTGTACGGCACTGATTTTTATTTATTTATCCTTTTTTTGTGGGATTTCAATATTTTTTTTTTACACACTGAGACTCATATAGTGCTTATATAATTAACACCTGCTGAGCATTATTGTATCACAATATCTCTGCCTGGCCCTGAACACACAGGTTTTAGAAAAAAAATGTAAAAATGTTTGCAGAGGCATTTCTGTGCATGTGTGAACGCCGCGCACATCCGAATACAGAGTGAATTCCGTACAGAAAAAGGGCATGGAGAGGGGCGTGAAGGGCTGTTTGGGCTCATTACCATATGCGGGCATTCCCATGAAAATGATGGGGGTGTGTGTATGGTAATCCGGCCGTGATGCACGTGTGGGGGGGGGGATGCCAGCTGCCCGCCCATATCCCTGCTTTCGCAGGGAGAAATGTCTGAGTGGTCTGGAGCACTCAGAGCTGTCTAACTGCTCGGTCCATCATTCGATGGTTGGCGACCATCGGAGGATGGGGGCGGTTCCGACAGATGGGGGAGTTGTTCACATGAAACATCCACTCGAGGTCTGTTTGCTCAGCGTCTTACCACATTCGGACGGTGTGAGTGATCTGTATGGTAGGCAGGGCTAAGAACACTCAGTAGCCTTCCGAAAATACTCATCCATCCGAGTCAACTAGAATAAGGGCCACTGTGATTTACACAAGTGCTAATATTATTAATGCAATACCATAGCATCTACTGAGCATTATTTCTAACAGAGTACCAATGCCTGGCCCAGAAAAGCAATATTTATTAAAAAAAAAAAAAAAAATCAGTTTTTTTTGTTGTTTGTTTTTTAGCTTCTCACTGCAACTGAAACGGTGTTAATAATATGAATGCAGTGGCACAACAACTATTGATATTGTTTGACACAATGGGGGATATTCAATCTCCTGCCACCATTCCCGACTGAGGAAATGGTGGCAGGGCCCTATTCAATGCTGTCTTCCTCAACAGCATTGAACAGGGATCTTGACAGAACGTGCCCAACTTCACAAGCAGTCGGGCACGTTCTGCCGAGAACGGTCGGGAATTGTCGAACTCCCGGCCACTGCTCGCCAATTCCCGGCTGCTTCTCGTGGCTACGTCCCTTTCTCGGCGCTCGGCAGGTGGGACATTGAATCCCGCCTGCAAAATCTCAGTCGAGCAGACCAAGAACGGGCCAGCCGAACAGTCATGACCTGGTCCTGAACAAACACATGTTTTTTCACACTCTGCTGACTGAAAGCACTTATAGGCACACATTTTTTTTTTTTTGGGGGGGGGTTGTTTGTTTTTTAAAATATTTTTTATAGCAATTTTCTGTTTTCAATGTCTTTGGGGTATCCCCATAGTTTTTTCACTTATGAAATAGTATATGTCACCCTAATAAGACTGCTACAAAGCTTATATTATATCCCACAGATGCCTGATAGACTCTTTATGTTTAATGAGTTGACTGCACTAAAGATGGCCTGATATATATATTCTGTATATATCATATAATGATCTTCCTTATTACTGTTCACAATTATACCCAGGGTATTACGCAGATCCAAAATAAATCGCTGTTGTTATGCAAATTTCTTACAATCAAGCTTACAGATAAATAAAGCAGTGCTGTAATTGTACTGTCAAATAGGGATTTACAGCAATCGGTACTATAATAGATTCTGTAATGCAGTAGCATTACTGTGTAATTAACATGGATCATATTTATATTAAAGAGCTCCGACATGGCATTCAGCTTTCTCACGCTGTGGATACCACTCATCAGACACCCTCTACAATGAAAAATGGTGCTGGAACATGAGGGAGAGATACAGTAGATTACATTTTCCCTCATTTTGGAATACAAAAACTGTGTGAAGATTGTATGCATACCACTTTGCCAGTAAGCTGCAAGCAACCACATCCAGGAGGCCACTAGGAGTGACTGATGGTGACAACCAGCTCAACTGGGATATCACCTTAGAGCAGTGGCCTCTGTAATGCAAAGAGCCATTCAGTAGGAAGTGGGGGGGAGGTGATGACGGTCCGACACACAAGACCCTGGATTGGATACAGTAGTTGGCAGAATGAGTATACTGTAGCTTAAGGCTGGAATGTCACAGATGTCTACTTCAGGATCAGAAACAGGCTAGACATTTATTGGAATTGCTGAGTGACCAGGTTAGAACCTACAAACTAATTAAATTCTTCAGCCAGAAGCATTAGCTGGAAGAATCTGTGTCCACTTGATATACCTGCCAAGCCATGCCCCCAGGTGCAGATTTTCATTACTTACACTAATTTGGGAAAAAAAATTGATCACTGTAAAAACATAAATATAATTAGAATAGTATGAATAATCCGATACATTTTAAGATATGCTATTCAACTCATGTTAACTCCAAGCACTGCTAACAACACTAGTAATAGTAAATTATGCAATTTAATATATCGATAACATGAGGTGCCTGGCATATATTGTGGCCAAATATATAAATATAAAAATATAAGCTTCTAATCATGTTGACATTACATTAGTGTTGACCCAAAGAATGCTGTCTTGGGCTCTCTCTTGGTTAATGTTGACATGCCAAGCATGTTGCCATGCTGTATATTAACATTATAAAAGGCAATACAATATACCACACTCACTGTCAAGATAGGAGCAGATGAAAGCATGGATAATACTTTTGGATAAAAAAAAATGGTGCATTCTGGATCTGGTCTATTTCTAAAGTGTAGGTACAGAAATAGTAGATAGGGGTGTGGGGTGTTTGGTCTACACCAACTAGGTTGACAAGCATTGGGTCAGCACCACTAGGTCGACAGGCAGCCAGGTCGACATGGGTGTAGGTCAACATGGGTCAGGGTCGACATGTGTCTAGGTCGACATGGGTCCAGGTCGACAGGTCATTAGGTCTACACAATCATTAGGTCGACAGTCAAAAGGTCGACATTGGGTTTTTCATTGTTTTTTTACCTGAATGTCGACACAGTCGACATGGACACCGTTTGATGTGCACCGCATCCCCTCGCATCGCTTGCTTCACTCACAATGCTTCAGGCACGGTACCTCGTTATGCTTGTCACACTATTTTATTCTCCCACCCCGCCCTAGTGGATGGTAGGGCATGAATTACCGCCTGTTGGCACACGTCGGCTCAAAAAACAGTGAAATAACCCATGTCGACCTTTTCACTGTCGACCTTTCCCACATCGACCTAATGCTTGTGTCGACTTAATGTCCTGTCGACCTAGACCCATGTCAATCTAGACACATGTTAACCTTGACCCATGTCGACTTTGCTGCCTGTGGACCTAGTGGTGTCGACCCAATGCTTGTCGACCTAGTTGGAGTAGACCTAATGACCGTATCCTGTAGAAGAATTGCATATGATTATTGTATTATTCTACCACTCTAGGACTAAGAAGATGCATATCATTGCTATAAAAAAAACGCAGAGAATAGATGCAAGAATATCAATTTTGTGTTCACAAGGGCAGTAAAAAAACAACCTTTTCTGACTGTGTCAGCTGTGCTGTAAAACTTTAATAAATACTTTTTTGAATTAAAAAAACAATAAATTGTAACTTTCGATTACTTAAAATGGGTACCAGATTGAGCACACAGAAGCAAGTAAATAAAGATAAATGAGTCCTACAAAATGTGATTCATGATCAATTTAATGAATTTGATTAAACATTTCAGAGCTTCAGGTATAGATTTGTCGATTCATGAGTTAAAACAACTCTTTCTACATGAGTTGCATGTTCAGCTTGTTTTCTCAAACCCCAGAGTCATCTTTCTCTCCCTCTGGTGTGACTAATGCGAATGGGAGTAAAAGAGGCTGTTTGTCAGCATTATTTTTCAGCTTTAGCTGTTTAAATTGTCACCTCTTTTGTCTTTACACTTCATACATTATATTCAGATGAATACAGTACCAAGCATTATATTAAGAAGTTGAATTAAAAGTATGTCAACCACATCTACTGTGAAAAAGAAGTGTGTGTGTGTGTAAAACTAACAAGTATACTGTATTGTCATGATTTGTATATATTAATTTAAAGTACCATGCACTATGGGGGTTTTTCTGGTCCGTTTGCAAGGATGTTAGGTGTATGCACATGCGCAGTCGCATTTCTGCGCATGTGCATACTCCGGGTGCATGTGGCCATGGCGAACAGACTGTTCGCGGGGTGCATGCAACCAACATTGCAGGGGGTGGGGGTGGTGGTGGTGGTGGTGGATAGTCGCACCCATGGGAATGCCCATCATTTCATAGGTGTCCCATTAGCATCCATTTGCAGCCCATGCGTATGATCGTGGTGTGTGTGTGTGTGTGTGTGTGGGGGGGGGGGGGGGGGGGGTGCTTATCGCTTATTCTGCCTCATTATTTAAACAAAAACATTTTCAGATTTTGAAAAAGTTGATTTGAAGTTCCAGTGCAGTATATATTATGATCTCTGGTACCAAATAATGGGTGTGAGTAAGGGTGTGATTGGTGCTCCTGCTGGTGGAGCGGGGGTCAGGGCTGCCTTTGGGTTCTGCGGCATGGTCTGCGTGGTCTGGGCAGATTCAGAACGGCGGGGGCACGCATATAAATCACTGTGTGGGCATTTTCTGAGTGATTTGTTAAAATTGCTCATAAAAGGCCTGAATATCGAGCTGTATTTGAGGTGGAAGCAATTATCCTACACAGAAAGTGGTATCTAAAACCAGAAGAATCTAGATTGAAAGTGATCCTTAAAGATATAGTACTTGAAGTGGGTACTAGCACTTAGACAAGGCAATAACTGTAAATACAAAATCAGGGATGATTTATTTAATAAAGACAAATATAAAATGGCGTTGAAAAATGGCAACTTTATAAATTTAGCCCTATAAGTTTTAGAAGTTTTAATCGAATGGTAAAAGACAGTGCTTGAAAGAGGAGGGGTCAAGAGATTTTGTCTTTAGTAGTTTTGTAATCAAAGCATGGTTAAAATAAAATGGACACATTCTAGGTGAGAAAGAAATATTGAAAAGTCAGTTACAATCAGTACCCCATAGAGAGTGAGTGAACAAGATATAAAGAAACATGAATAAGCCTTCGAGTGCCAACATTGCTGAGAGAGATGTGCAAAATATCCACTAAAAATGCTGGCCTGTTTTTTCTTGGTGCAATATTTAAGTAAACTTCAATTACAGTATTTGACTTCAGATCATATTTTGCTCTTGCTAGTGATGTTGCCTGTTTCCCCTCCCTCGTACACCCTATTCGGCGATTAACTATTTTTTGTTGCTGGCAATGGATTGTCCTGAGTTTTCATGCTTTTTTACATGAACTGACAGACCGAATTTGACTTTCTGATTTTTGTTAATTTGGCTCCATTAAGAGTCCAGATGTTTATTCCTCCGGACGAATTACCCTGTGTTTCTACTCCCCCTCCACTCACCCCCCTCCCATGGTTTTTTATCCTTTCCTTATGTGTTTTTCTGTTGCTCAATTGGCTGGAAGAATCGTTTCACTGCACTCTTACAAATTTTTTCTAGGCTCTATGTGTGGGTGGTGGGTTACTCCTTTATCTTCTGGACAGCTAGGTTGGTAGCTTCAGGGGGCATGCTTGTCTCTGTATATGCTGAAGATGTGAAGTTGTTAGGTGTGCGTGGTATGAAGTGTCATGAGTTGAAGGCGTTCCTGTTGGTTAATTTCCACCAGTATGGGTTGCCGGAAATCTTGGTGGTTCACTTGGGTGGCAGCAACCTTGGGAAAATGTCCCAGTTGGAGCTGTGTGCATTGATTTTGCATGAATTGGCGATCATTGGAGAGGTGTGGCCTTCTTGCACATTAGTGTGATCCTTTATTGTGCCATGGTTGTGTAGGAGGGATTCAGTATGAAATCCCGACGGTCAAAATCCCGACAGGGTCAAAATCCCGAATGGGTCATATTACCGACAAGGACAAAATCCTGACAAGGACAATATCCCGACATTTAAAATCCCGACAGGGTCAAAATACCGACATATAGAATGTACAGGTGAAACAGTCAACATGACTTTCCTTTGACAGGTCGAAAAGTCGACATGGTTTTTTTACCCAAATGTCGACACAGTCGACATGGACACAGTTGGAGGTGAACTGCAGCAACTCGCATAGCTCGCTTCACTCGCAATGCTTCGGACACGGTGCCTCGCTGCGCTCGGCACACTATTTTATTCTCTCACCACGCCCTAGTGGATGGTAGGGCATGAAATACCAACTGTTGGCACATGAAAACCATGTCGACCTTGTGACCTGTCGACGGAAAGTCATGGTGACTGTTTCACCTGTACACTTTATATGTCGGTATTTTGACACGGGATTTTAAATGTCGGGATTTTGTCCTTGTCGGGATTTTAAACGTCGTGATTTTGTGCTTGTCGGGATTTTGTCCTTGGCGGTATTATGACCCATTCGGGATTTTGACCCTGTCGGGATTTTGCCCGTCGGGATTTTGACTGCATCCCTGTAGGAGAGGTGTGAGTGACTGTAGGGCTATTGACAAGGCTTGGAAGAAACTTAATTTGGCTGTGACTATTGGCTGCCTATAGTGCAGTCGTGCCACATGAGCGGATAAAGTTTTGTTGCAATTATCCCTTCTGGCTGAAGGGAATCCATCTGGTTAAGGATTTAATTATTTATTTATAAACAGTTTCTTATATAGCGCAGAATATTCCGTTGCGCTTTACAAAGGGGACAGTGATACAACAAAACAGGGTATTTACAGACAGTCAAAATGTAGGAGGGCCCTGCTCGCAAGCTTAAATTCTATAGGGAAATAGGCATTGATACATAAGGATAGATACTGTATTCTTTATTGCATCCATATAAGGATGGATTGTTTATCTTTTTGGAGGACCTGTTTGTGAGGGTGTTGTCAGTATGTTAGGATGTGGTGGCAGAGCAAGGTTCCTGGGACCAGGAACTTCACATTTGCGGGAAAGAACGGCAAGTTAATTGGTTTCCGGTCATATCTAGGGGGTTAATTATTTGACCATAGTTGTTTTGGTGCGCTAACCTTCATTGACTATTGGCCTCCACTGGATCACCCGGTCAGGAACAGCGACACCACCTGGACAGGTGGTGAGTCAAGTTACAAGGTTGAGCAGATAGCGCTTGTGGTTAAGTTGTTGTTTAGGTAAGATAGAGATGGGTAGGATTTAGTTGATAGCCATTCTTTCTTGGCCACCATTATTTAATTACAATCAATCAAGCCCTTAATTTTCAAATAGTTAAATAAATCATAGCTTACAATTTCTGGAAACCCAAGTCTAAGTTAAGTTACGATAAAGTTTTAAGTTTTGTGCAAGTGAAAGGTTATACATCAGGATGTTTAGAAGAACAGAATGACTTACATTGGAAAGCAGTAGGTTAAACATCAGAGGCTTGGAATGGCCGTGGGAAACATGTGACTCAGCATTCAATAACGATGCAGTTTTGGCAAAACTTAGCTGGGATATATGAATCAGGAAGAGGAGGAGTCATCCTCTTTTTTCTGATCTTCAGGCCCTCCCTCCCCTATTTTTAATATGGATGGGTGGGTTCATTATTCTCGTTGACTGTTTGGCTGGAAAGAAAGGCAGGTTAGTTGGTTTTGGGTCATATTTAGGGGGTTGATCATTTGACCATAGTTGTTTTTGGTGCGCTCACCTTGGTTGACTATAGTCCTCTGCTGGATCATGCGGTCGGAAACAGCAACACCACCTGGACAGGTGGGGAGTCAAGATAGATGGTGGAGTGGATACCGCTTGAGGTGGTCCTCTGCCTTTGTACTGCAAACATTTCCTCTTGAAGCCAACTGGTTCACTGAAGCTACATTTTTAAATATACAAGCTGGCCATGGCGAGCCAATCATGGCGAGCCACATAATTGCACCGCTCTCTTGTATTGGCAGTCTAACGGCAGAGGAGGAGCAGCAAGGAACTGCTCCTGAAGATAGAAGATTCCAAAAAAGCCTCTGATGGGTAAAGGTTGTTCAAAATAGCTTAAAGATGCCACACCACTGGGTGAAGATGCTGAGGAGGCCTCAGAGGGTGGCAGCCATGCAAAACATGCTTAATGGCTGCTACCCATGGGTGAAAATGACGATGAAGTCCTAGATGGGTGGAGAATTGCAAAAGAGCTGCCAACCAGTTGAAGAATACAGGAGAAGACTTCGAAAATTCCAGAGGAGTCATCAACCCAATGGGTGAAGGTGCCTTTAACTAAAATAATAAAAAAGGGTGTTATGTTTTATGCCCCACATGCTGGTACTTGTGGTTCTTTAAGTACTAGCATGTGGGGCAGGCTTGTAGGTACATTTAGTCTCATTGTGACAATATTATTTGACTATTGACCGTCAAGTGTGTTCCCTGGCTGTGAAATTACCTCGCCAGCTACTGGAGCCTGTTGATGGTACTGAACATTTTGGGGACACCACACATTTTCCCCCTTTATGGTTAGAACCAGGCTTTCTCCAAAAGATCAGTGCTGGTTCTAAAATTATGGGAGGACCCTACACATTTATCCCCTGTCCTTTTAGCACCGGGGCCGGCTCCAAGAGCCAGGTACTGATTATGCTTTGGAGGGTACAAGCTATTAACCCTGCACCAAATGCAATAGGGGTGCATGGTAATAGCCCCGGGCTTTAGCCCAGGCCTGGAGAGAGGGGACCCCTCTAATTGGGAGAGGGCACCCCACCAATAATCTCTGTCTGGGCTGACTAGTAGGGTTCTTATTGATGTGTTATGGCATATATTCCATATTCATTAAAGTATTAAGTACATTTGAAAGAAACCTCTCGGAATACAATTGTGATTCTGCAGGCTATTATACTATATACCAGGGCTGGGCAACACCGGCCCTCCAGATGTTAATGAACTACACTTCCCAGGATGCTTTGCATTAGTTTTGCTATGTGGCCATGCGGAAACGGATCTGAAGGGCCGGTGTTGCCCAGCCCTGCTATATAAAGTAGTAGTAACTTCTGTATTATAGACTACAATGGTTCACATCATATATAGTATTTTTATATCTCATATATCTGCTGCAGTAGCATCAGAATTAATAAACACACTACCTAAATAAAATGTTTATTTTAGAAGATAGAAAGCAATAGGTAGCTTAATAAAAATACACCTCTCTCTCTCTCTCTCTCTCTCTCTCTCTCTCTCTCTCTCGTAACTATCTTTCTACATGTTGTGGTATGCTCCAATCTTTACTGCAATGTTTAAAATATAAGGACCTCTGAGTCTACATTAAATGCATTCATCTAATGTTCTCTTTCAATAACTGTGTGAGACTCAGCATAAAAGTTCAGATCGGTTTGTTGCCAAACTGCACAAAGTGGCAGATTCATGTGAATAGGAGGATTTAAAATAGAAATTGATTTGTGGCTGGTAATATACAGAAACTACAGACAAAGGAATATAGATAAGGATGCTCAGTAACCCTGTGCTAACCCTGTCAGGGCAATACACAAAACAAATGAGCAATCTTTCTTGATAAGCCCAACAGAGACGCACACACTCTGTCGAATGGTATTAGAACACTTATCTTAGAGGGACACAAAATGGCTAAAACCACTAGCTGATGTAATAAGGAACATTCCTTTATCAGTGCAAATAAATTACAGAGAAAAGCCAAAGAGAGGCAATGCTCTATACAAAAAATGATCATGATAACCTAGTAGCTGACAGTAACATCCATTATGTCTATGATATTATGATATAACAAGAACAGTAGTTTTATGAAATCTTACTAAATATCTTTTAAAACTATAAAGTTTTATTCTCACCACATATTTATTGCTTATAGAAGCTTTTGATGAAAGCAGAGATAAGCAAAATTTTCAAAACCTTAACTCTAATAAAGTTAATTTATAATTTTTCACTTTATATTAAGAACGTTACATAAACAGGAGTTGGCCTTCAATTTCCTGAGTCCTCCCCAATTATGCAACACAGCATAGGGAATCATCAATCTCATCTCTGCTCTGTTAAGGGGCGTACACACAGTGAGATGTTCGCTGTAGATCACTCAGGATGGCTCAGCAAGATCTCTCAGCACACGATGTGTCAGTAATGTTTGCTGAGCGATCTGTCAGCACCAGTATTCTATCGTGAGAATGCTGGCCCTGACCGGCAATTAACTAGATTTATCCTGCATGCCAACCTTAAACCCCTGGACGATAGTGACATGTGGGTCAATAAATTGCTATTGCTATGGTACCTACACATGGAGAGATGTAGGGACATTTTCTAAGCGTTCTGGTGAGATCACTTAGAAAATGTCCTGAAACTGCCAAGTGTGTAGACTCCATCAGTAAGCATTTCACTACTGTACTACTGTACTTTCTCCTAGGCAGTAGGACCCATGGAGATCTCTCCTCCTATCTGATATGCTGCCACACCATGTGACTGCATCCATACTGCAGATCCTTCCTCAATTTTTGTATGTAAAACTGTAATGTGACGATCATGGGGGCACAAGATTCCATGCTCAGCTCCAGAGAGACCTGCATAGGGAGCTGTTCCAGCATCTCTGCACCACTAACCCTCTTCAGTATACAATAACCTGTATAACAGTATATACAGCTGTATGGAACACCACCTCACTAAAAGCTTTGCCTCATAACCAATATATTTTAAGCGAGCATGGCTCTACCTGTTCCAAAATCACTGGTTAAGTAACTGAGCTGTTCATAGTTTGAGTCACCCACTGTTGTGTGTCTATGTACTGTAACTGTGCATATAACAACACCTGCACAACAGAGACATCATTCCCAAAATCTATAACCCAACCATGCAACACAGCAGGCCATCTTATCACTACCCTCACAATGCAATACAGGAAACTGAGAAATTTCACCATAGCTCTACCCAATCTTATAACTGGGTGGAAAATGTCCTGTGCAGGCAATGGTCACCCCCATGAGTGCATACTGTCATTAGACTGCAATCATTTAGGTGGGTGATGGGACTGCAGTTTCAATGACACTACTATGCAGCCTGCAGGGTACATGGCCAGAATGTCCTAAAGACACAATTGCCCTCACTGCCACAATAAAACTGGCAGTGATAGCAATGGCACCAAACTAGCCAAATGTGAGGCCGAGAGGGTGTCTCTACCAGGGCACCCCACCCTGTGCAGCCATACCACCTGGCTTTTACCCAAACATGCAGCACAGAGTGAATCATCAACATCATAGCTATACCCCAAAGGGCAACACAGCAGAGTGACTCATCAATCTCATCTCAGCTCTACTCCAACCAATTGAAAATGTACCTATATACTGTAGAGCTAAATGGTTTTTGACAAATTTATGCAGCTTTAAAAAAGCTCAAAAATTGCATCACTGGAACTAGAAGTGTGGGCGACAGGAAGAGGGGTCAGAGGTTGCGGGCGCGCACGAGAGGCCGGAAGCTGCGGGGGTCAGTGGTCCCGCAAGCATGTGGAAGAAGGAGAAATGAACACATGTGTGTGGAGGGAAGAGGAAACAGCGTGCAGCTGCAGGAGAGAGACCTGGTGCGAGTGCGGCAGACAGGAGAGCCGCCGCTCTCCGCAGGCCCCACCAGCACCTGGCTGGCAGAAGAGAGTGGACTGCGGGCAGCCACAGGACGGGTCCCGGCGAAACAGAGTGACGGTTCAGGCCGGGCTGGAGGGAAACGCCACGCACCCACTACCCAGGTCCCCGGTGTCCTGCTCAGACAGGCCCGCCATCATCAGCGATACCAGCCGCCCTGTGGAGAAGGGGCAGGCTGTCCTTGGGAAGTAACAGCAGTAGGAACAGAGATGGCTGGAAGGCTCCAGCTGGGACCTATCCAGATTGGAAGCCTCGCCACCCGAAGACCCAGCAAAACCGTGAGTCTGGCCCTTGTTGTCACCATTGTACACCCACCTGACGTCAGAGAAAGTGAGGGATCCTGATAGTGCTGGGTTTGGGAACAGGAGGCAATCCTAACGTAGCCCCACCAGTTGTGGAGGGTATACCACATTACTGGCCTAGTGAAGACCAACGTGCAGAGACAGCAGTCCCCACGCAGAGGCCTCCCTTCACCCCGTAGTAGTGACAGTGTCACTGGGTTAGAGACCAAGACACCACAGCTCCATTTCCCTGCTTGGAGTACTTCCTAGGCTATTGATCCGTAGGAAGGCCTAATTGCATTGAGACCCAGGCTATTGATCCACAGGAGACTGCAGAAATCAGATCTCCAGAGAATTCTTTTTGGTGAGACCAGGCAGGGAATACATGGACAGTAACTGAACAGGTGTCCCCCTCTGTAACATCATCTGGAACTCTACCACGGAACTCTGGCTTCCCTTGGATACCATATTGTTATGGTGATATGCGATTTTAATTCTTTTAAATTGTGAGTGTATCTATGAAAAAATTTTATGTTTGGTACAAAAACATCATTGCACTATTTGTCTGCATTTTGGAGTTCTTTTCAGTGGGATCGTGAAGGATTCCAGGGATTGAAAGATATTTGAATTCCATATGGATGGAATGATATGCTTATTTAAGTGAAGGCACATGTGAGTGTGAACTTGACTGAATAAAAATTCCATCTGATACAGACAATATTGCACTATTCTTTGTTTCTTTAAAGTTCTTTCAGTATAAGGACAAAAGAATCAAAGGAAACAGAAATTCTTGGGAGGAAAGTGTTTTTTTTCTTCATAAACCTATTCCTACATTGTTTGATTAACATTTGGGTGGCGCTTAATTTATGATCCAGCTGTCTGACTAAGCACAGTGACAGCAGTCGGCGGGGAAAACACATGGCAGTTCAACCACAAACATTTAGGAAAAAAAGGGGCACTGCAGTGGTAGACAGGATGGCAGTTTAATAACATAAAATAAAAAAACCTTAGAATATAGCCAATAATGTTTTAATTCATTGGGGCTGGTGTCAAAATTTCTTCTTTTATTGCTATTTATCTCGTTTGTTGCTGTAAAATGCTGTAGGCCATAGCTCTCAATCTAGGCCTCATACATTTTAATATTATCAGAGCAGCTCCCATTGCGTCGTTCACCACATTGCGATTCCGCCTGTCGATGGCTTGGGCGTGCGCCCGCCTTCACCAGCACTCGCCTGCTAGTGAAATCTGACTGAAGTGCTTGGTTTGTTTGGACCCCCATATAACAATTTTTTAAAGGAATAACTTTGATTACGCATGAGGAGGTTGATGATGTGGGTGTCATTTAAATCAAATTATTATAGTTTTGTCAAATAAATTTCAAACAATGATGTCACATGGTGAAGGTGTCTAGATGAATAATGTCTTACTTTGACTTCACAAATGGTACAGATGCCTTGACAAATGTCAGAATTTGGGTAAAAATAATTCCACACCCAGAGAGACAGTGCTTAAATTTATATGTATCCAATTATGCAATGAGGCATGGCATGGTTGCATCTATATCCTCTTTGTGTAGAGGACCTGGATGTGATGTCATGTGAGGGTTGAAGTTCTTTGATGCCCTTACAGCAGGTATGCTATAGGTTAAGTTGTTCATTTTTGGCTGCATCACACAGTCATGGGCTCGCTTTACTCACACCGTTTTGGGTCAACTAATCCCAATAGAAAATTACATTGACCAAGTGCATAAAGGAAAAGGTTCCTTTGGCAAAGGGATCTCGGCTCTACTGGCATAAAACCTACAGCACACACAAGGTGTACAAGAAAAATGTACATTTATTGCAAATGACAACTCACACAGTGAAGTCACAATGCTTATGTTTATATGAACATGGTAGGGTATGGCACCTACTGCACACACAAGTTATACTCATTTTTTTTAAAACTTTATTCACAAATGGCAATTCACTTTGAGGAGTCACAATGGTTTCTGTATATTTATGTGAATGCAGAAGGGTATGGCTTACGGGTTCACAATGCATATATTTCTGTGAATGCAATGGGTACAGCAACTACAGTGGACGTACAGTAAGTGTAAAAAAATCCCAAGACCCCCCCCCCCCCACAAAAAAAAAGAAATAATAAAGAATTTACATTTTTTTTTTCTAAAATGACAACTCACATAGAGTTATGCTTAAATGTATGTGGACAAGGTGGTGTAAGGCACCTAAAGCACACACAAGTTGTACAAAAAAACAAACAAAATGTTGTTTATCTGGTTTTATTTTACAAATTAAGACTTTACCAACAACTTTTGGGAAGCATGCATTGTACACAAAAAAAGGGTTATTCATGCAAGTTACTGTATATACACTGTACTATATTTTAAAAAATAGCTAAAACAACAAGGGTTTATTTTAATGGAACTTTCAGTAAGTTACTGTTCAAAACAAACTCCTGGCCAGCAATAAAACTCATTATAATAAGTACATTGTAAATGCAACTGCATTATTTATTATTATTAATAATAATAATAATAATAAAAATAATAAGTGTGCTTATATACTGCATTCACTTGGTTGTTGTTTTGTTTGACTATTTATTTATTTGTTCATTATTCCTTTTTTTTTTGCTATCCTCATGTCACTCTTGAAAGAGCTCTAATTCATTCTTTATTATACTGTAAAGGTGCCCACAGACGCATCAATTATCGAATGTGTTTTGTACTTTTTAAGCACAAATTGCATCTTATGTACAATTATTGGATGGTGTTTATGGGCTTGTGCGATGCGATGCGCGTTCCCGGGAACCCGATATTGTATGTCTAAAAAAGTACGTGCTGCACGTACTTTTTAGACTACATCTGAAATTTAACATTACAAACATGGGTTCATCACATGCATCCAAGTGCACATCTCATAGCAAGCTGGAAGAAAAATTGTATAGAACCATTGTACAGTCAAAAACGCATAGCACAGTACAATTGTAGCATCTGTGGGCACCTTAATAGCTGAGGTACCCATTGTTGCTCAGGTTTGGTTGTGGAATTAGTATTATTTGAACTTTATCCTTTTATTTTAAGCTTAACCGCTCGCCATGCCCATGGTGTGACTGGCATACACCTGTCTGTGATGGATTCCCGGATATGACCACAGTTTTTCTTTCTTACACCTCATGTCCTCTACCACCTTTATGTTATGCAACTCTGCCATATCTTCAGGGCCGGTGCCACCACTAGGCAGCTCTAGGCATTTGCCTAGGGTGCCGGCCACTGGAGGGAGCGGCAGTTTGCCCCTTGCCCCCTGCATGGAGGTGAGCGGAGGTGCAGAGACTGGAGCTGGCAGGAGCGGGCAGGGGTGTCCGTACCACTACCTGTGATGCTGTGTATTAAGCTGGCAGCGGCGGGGTCCCAGCAGTGATTAGCAAATAACTAGCGCTATCCGGTGGCCGGGCGGCTGCGAGGGAATCGCTTCTGGGTTTGAAAACACTTTCCGCACGCTGATTGGCTGAGATTCAGCCAATCAGTGTGCGGCAAGTGTTTTCAAAATCAGCAGCACTTCCCGCGCAGTCGCCCGGCCGCCGGATATCGCTAGTTATTTGCTAATCACAGCAGGGACAGCTTAACCCCTTCCTGACGCAGCATGTTTTTGCCTTCCTTTCAGAGCCCTTTTTTTCAAATCTGACATGTATCACTTAAGTGGGGATAACTTTTTTTTTGCTTTTACTTATCCCAGTGATTTTGAGATTGTTTTCTCGTGACACATTGTACTTCAAGTTAGTGGTAAATTTGGGTCGATACAGTCTGTGTTTTTTTGTGAAAAATGCCAAAATGTCGTAAAAAAATGGAAAATTTAGCAATTTTCAAAATGTTAAATTTTCTGCTTGTGAGACAAATAATCATACCACTCAAAATAGTTAATAACTAACATAGACCATATGTCTACTTTATGTTTCCATCATTATTTCAACATCCTTTTAATTTTTTTGGACACTAGGAGGCTTAAAATATGAATAGCAAATTCTCAAATTTTCAAGAAAATTTCAAACACTGATTTTTTTAGGGACCAGTTCAGTTCTGATGTGACTTTGAGGGACTTGTATGTGAGACACCCCCATAAATGATGCCATTTCAAAAACTGCACCCCTAACAGTATTCAAAACAGCATTTTGGAAGTTTGTTAACCCTTTAGGTGTTTCACAGGAATTAAAACAAAGTGTAGGTGAAATTTCAAAATTTCATTTTTTTTGCAGATTTTCAATTTTAATACATTTTTCTAAGGAACACAGTAGATTTTACTAGAGAAATGTGACTAAAAATTGATTCCCCCAATTCTTTTGTTTTCATAAATATCCTATATGTGGCCCTAGTGTGCACGTTGACCAAACCACAGGCTTCATAATAGAAGGAGCACCTACTTGATTTTGGAGCCTCCTTTTTATGAGATTATTTTTTAGGCACCATGTAGGTTTCTAGGCACCATAAGATGCTAAAAGTTAGGAACCCCCCCACAAGTGACCCCATTTTGCAAACTACACCCCTCAGGGAATTCATCTAGGGGTATAGTGTACATTTCAAACCCCCAGGGGTTTCACCAATTTTGATACAACTGGGCTGTGCAAATGAAAAATTACATTTTTTACACAAAAATGCAGTTCTGGCTCAAAATTTTTCATTTTCACAAGGAATGAAGGAGACAAAGCACCCCAAAATCTGTGCCCCAATTTCTCCCGAGTACGGCAATGCCTCACATGTGACCAAAAAATACCATTTGGGTGCATGGCAGGACTCAGAAGGGAAGGAGTGATATTTGGATTTTGCAGCACAGATTCTGGTGGAATGTTGGTGGGTGCTATGTCGCATTAGCAAGACCCCCGAAGCACCAATACAGTGGAACCCCCCCACAAGTGACCCCATTTTGCAAACTACACCCTCAGGGAATTCAACTAGGGGTATAGTGTACATTTCAAACCCCCAGGGGTTTCACCAATTGTGGTACAACTGGGCAGTGAAAATGAAAAATTAAATTTTTTACACAAAAATGCAGTTCTGGCTCAAAATTTTTCATTTTCATAAGGTATGACGGAGAAAAAGCACCCCAAAATCTGTGCCCCAATTTCTCCCGAGTATGGCAATGCCTCATATGTGACCAAAAAATACCAGTTGGGTGCATGGCAGGACTCAGAAGGGAAGGAGTGATTTTTGGATTTTGCAGCTCAGATTCTGGTGGAATGAATGGTGGGTGCTATGTGGCATTAGCAAGACCCCAGGGTATATATAAAAAAAAACCTGCACCCCCAAAAAGTTGCTGATCAGTTAATTTATACTGATCAGCACAAAAGGGGGGGCAGCAGGGGGGGCAGCAGTCAGTTGCACAGGCAGCACAACCTTTGGTGCAACTGACAGGTATATATATAAAAAAAAAAAACCCCCAAAAAGTTGCTGATCAGCACAGATATACTGATCAGCACAAAAGGGGTGCAGCAGACACAAAATATAGCACTCTCTATCACTCTCTGTCACTCTCTGTCACTATCTGTCACTATCTCTCACGATCTGTGACTCTATGACACTGCAGCAGCAGGACACAGGAAGTCACAAGATCCAGGAAGCATCCAGCTGCTGGCAGCACGCTACCAGCGGTGATCAGCGGTGATCAGGTAAGTATCAGGCAAGGTTCAGGTATGTATAGCATGACAGAGTGGCCGGTGACCGCTCTGCACGCAATTCCAGACCGGAATGGCGTCTGCAGCGCAGTCACCGTTAGTTTAAATCACGCGCCATGGCTGTGATTGGTCCGTCGGTCCGACGGACCAATCACAGCCTTGGGGGCAGGTGGGGTGAGGTGTGGTCATCACCGGTGACCCCCTCACACCCGGCGGTGATTGATCCCTGTGTTACCGAGCGTCTGATTCGCGTCTGATTCGCGTCTGATTCGCCGGTAACACAGGAAAACGCTGCGATTGGTTGTTCACATTGAACAGCCAATCGCAGCGATCGCCGACGGGGGGAGGCATCGCCGCCCCCCCTGGGCATGCTGGGACATGTCTGCTGTCAGGGACAGCAGACATCGTCCCTCTGTCACCGCGTCCCTAGACGCGGTGACAGTTTAAAGTCATGACGTATATATACGTCATGTGTCAGGAAGTACATCCCGGCCATGACGTATATATACGTCAAATGTCGGGAAGGGGTTAATACACAGCACCGCAGGTACCCCCACGGCACGGACACCCCTGTCCGCTCCTGCCAGATGGTGCGGCAGGTACCCCTCAGCCTCCCCCCCCGGTGGGCACCGGGGCGCCCCCCCCCCCTCGCCTGGAACGCTCCAGGGCCTTGCACCGGCCCTGCATATCTTGCATCCCTAACCCCCTTTTTTAGTGGCTGGACCCATTTTTAATCCCCGGGATCACAGTGGTGTCAGGATTGCAGGTGTTAGTGGTTGTGAACCTAATCTGGACCCAACTTCAATCTACTTTACCTATTGTAGAACTTAACGTTACACATTTTTATAAAAAGTGGGGCCCATTTATTTACCCTATTTGAATCAACTAATTGGTTCCTGTATAGGCATATATTGTTTAATCCATAATCTAATCTATATATTTTCTGAAGATTTGATTTACTTACTGTTTTCTTATTTTTCATGTATTATTGTTCACATGTCTAAATCTTATTCAAAGCCTTTCCTCTTCCCTTCATTTCTCACCCTTCTCTCTTTGTCCTCCCCCATCTCACTCATCTCTTACTTTATATAGATTGTGATTGTTTGCACTGGTACATGTTTTATTTCACAGCCACCATTTTAGCTACACAAATGATTGGACGATATAAAACTTTGCTCTCGCTGGATAGTTCTTTGTTTATATAATTGCTGTCTTGCTACATAAATATCTGTACGTATATGACTTAATCCAAATGCAATGTTTTGTGCATCACACTCTACTGTCCAGTGTTCACTGTCTTTATATTCTTGTGTTTCAAAAAATCCTATAAAAAGATTTAAAAAATCAAACCAAAAAAAGCCCTACAACCTGTGGCAGCAGGTTGTTTGCGCATGGGTGTTTCGGCTCATACGCAGAAGTGCAGTAATTGCCAAATAGCGATTTCCACACTAAATCAAGACCTATATGCGTAAGTAGCACTGCTCATGTGGGCATTATGTGAATAAGCAGCACTCTGCCTGTGGGCATTATGTGTGTGGAAATTACTCAACTCCTGTGGGCACTATGTGCATAAGTGACAATACTCTTGTGTGCATTATGTAAGATACTCTTGCGGGCACTATGTGCATAACAACACTACTGTGGGCATTTTCTGAGTAAGCTGTGATACTCCTGTTTGCAATTATGTGCATAAATGGTGCTACTGCTGTGGGCATTATGTGAATAAGTGGCACTACTGTAGGCATTATGTGTACCAGCAGTGCTACTACTGTGGGCATCGTGTGCATCAACAGTGCTACTAGGAGCATTATGTGTGTAGGCGCCATACTACTGTAGACAGTATGTGTGCCAGGGGTGCTACTACCGTGGGCATCATGTGCATCAACAGTGCTACTGAGAGCATTATGTGCAAAAGTGGTGCTATTCCTTTTGGCATTTATGTGCATAAGTGGTGATACTTCTGTGGGTACTTTGTGGGTGAGCGGCGCTACTGTGAGAATTACAGTATGTGTGTAAGTGGCGCTGCTTTTGAGCATTGTGTGTTTAATCAGCACAAATACTCTGGTCATTATGTGCATCAGCCGCGCTACTCCTGTGTGTATTGTGTAGGTAAACTGTGCTACTTCTGTGGGCATTATGTGCAATATGGGCAATATGTGCATAAGCGGCGCTACTTCTTTGGAATTTATGTGTGTGAGCAGCATTACACCTGTGTGAATAATGTATAAGTTGCACTAATATTCTGGGCATTACGTGTATAAGTGGCACTACTACTACTGAGGGCATGATGTGTATAAATGGCACTACAACTTTGGGCATTATAAATGAAAAAGGGGCAGTAATATGTTGTGTAATAGGAATCAATGGCACTATGTGAGTTGTAATGTGAATAAGATTGTGTACTGTGTGGCAAAATTTGAAATAGGGGTACAATTGGGTGACGATGCCCATCCCTTGTGAGAAGGGCGCACATTTATAGTTTGCAGGGGGGCGCCGAACACCCAAGTCATATGTCTACCAAGTTTGGTGGGAATTGCTCCTGGCATTCCAGAGTTATGCTGAAACATACATACACATAAATAATGCATTTATATATATATATATATATATATATATATATATATATATATATCCAAATCGGGTTTGGCACTCACTATAACCAGTGATGCAGTTGCGCCGGTGCCAGCACATAGAAGAAATGTAATAGATTTGCGGTGGGGCACTCGTGGCTATTCTTCAATGAACTAGACTGGCCAGCTAGTATGCAGCAACGTTTCAATTTATTTCTCAAATTGTCGTCAGGTTACAAATAGTACAGAAAAAAGACATACCTTTATAGCAGCATAGACCAGGGAAGTGAGGCTGAGACGCCGGAGGATGAGGGAGCCGCCCACAGAGCGCAGCATGATGATGTCACACGCTAAACTGGTGTGCAGCGTGTGGGGAGCTTGGTTGCTATGGATACCGCAAACCAGCTTTCTCAGACGCTATGGGAAAAATTACACCAAAAAATGATTAAAAAGTGACAAAAAAGACTGAAAAAGGAACCAAAGAGCAACAATAATATAAACATGGGAATAGCAAAAAATGTATAGCCTTGCGTCTCAATCTCACTTCGTAGGTGATAAAAACAGCAATTAGCCTGAGACAAGTAAATATCAAAAATGCATGAGAAATAACATATAATACAGGGCAATACATAATACAATAAAACAGACACCAATAAAGCATAATTGGACACAATACAGCACCATAAGTCAAAAAGAAATAATAAAGACAATATCAGAGTATTCCAAGTTCAGCGGAACACAGAAAAGGAGATTTGCTCGTTTAATCCCTTGGGGGCAATAGTACCCAGACGGTGGAATTGACAGGTGGTGCACGCGCACCTAAAGCAACCTTTTTTTCTTTTGGACACCCAACCATGTCACAGTAGGTGGTTCTGGATTAATGGATATGTTGGTTTTAACCAAAATATCTTTGAGACTGCGTCCCTTGGAGTAGCACGGCATGACCCGGTGCTCACCAAGGGGTAGGGAGTGGATGCTAATATCATCACTCAAGATATTCAAGTTGTTCTAGTTCCGGATTTCCCTATCACTCCTTGTTTATACACAATCCCGAAAATCCACAAGGGTATGTCCCCTCCCCCGGGACGCCCTATTGTGTCGGCATGCGGGTCGTTGCTGCAACCCACTGCAACTTATCTGGACGATCTACTACAACCGCTTATCAAATCTCAATCCACTTTTCTGCTGGACACCACTACTTTTTTACAAAATCTACATCAGCTTCCCCGATTAGCTGATAATTGCCACTTGGCCACCATCGATGTGGTAAATCTTTATACTATGATCCCCCATGCTCTGGGCCTGACTGCTTTGAGACGATTTCTCGATTCACATAGTGGTTTTGATCCTATTAAAATTGATTTTCTGATTGAGCTTATGGATTTGATTTTGCATAATAACTTTTTTATTTACAATAATACTTTTTATTTACAGCTACGGGGCTGCGCAATGGGCAGTTCCGTGGCTCCATCACATGCCAATATTTTTATGTTTTCTGTTGAGTTTGACATTTTTCTTTCTGACCCTTGTATTGCTGACCATTTTATTATTTTTAAGAGATATATAGACGACCTGTTTGCCATCTGGCAAGGTGATGTTGATCTGCTTCATGACATTATTGGCAAGCATAACAACACTAACAATGCTATCAAATTTACATTTGAAACATCCAGCAGCGAGGTCCACTTTTTGGACGTTAAAGTTTCTCTTAAAGCAGGTGTCATCACCACTAGTGTCTATACCAAAAGCACGGACCGCAATACTCTGCTGTCCCCATCCAGTTGTCACCCCCGCAGTCTTGTTTCATCCTTACCTTACTCCCAAATGCTACGCTACTACCGCATTAATAGCGATCGAGCTGATTGTGAGCAGCAACTTGATGTGCTCATTGAAAAATTCCTAAAACGTGGCTTTAAACGCCATGAGCTTGTTGCCTGCAAATGTAAGGTGCTACAATTGGACCGCGAGTTATTACTCAAACACAAAATCAAAGACACCAGCATGGCCAAGGTCATGCCCTGGGTCAGCAGATATAATGTTGTTTCCAATGAAACTACTGCTTTGGTTAAAAACAACTGGTCTCTAATTAAAAGTGATACGTCCCTACCCCTTGGTGAGCACCGGGTCATGCCGTGCTACTCCAAGGGACGCAGTCTTAAAGATATTTTGGTTAAAACCAACATATCCATTAATCCAGAACCACCTACTGTGACATGGTTGGGTGTCCAAAAGAAAAAAGGTTGCTTTAGGTGCGCGTGCACCACCTGTCAATTCCTCCTACCAGGTGATTCTTTCAGTCACCCCCATACCGGCCTTATTTTTAAAATCCGACATAATTTCACCTGTAATTCTTCTTACGTTATTTACCAGTTTATATGCCCATGCAGTTTATCCTACATAGTTAAAACCATTAGGAAATTCAAGGAAAGGATGACAATGCACAGGAGCACTATTCGCCAGGCATTGGCATCTGGAAGTAGTGAGCATCCTGTTGCCAGGCATTTTGTCGATAATCATCATCCTCTTAATAGTTTACGGTATCGCATGATCGATTGGGTGCCCCCCAATATTCGTGGTGGCGACCGTGGCACCCGTCTATTACAGTGTGAAGCCCGGTGGATACACCGTCTGGGTACTATTGCCCCCAAGGGATTAAACGAGCAAATCTCCTTTTCTGTGTTCCGCTGAACTTGGAATACTCTGATACTGTCTTTATTATTTCTTTTTGACTTATGGTGCTGTATTGTGTCCAATTATGCTTTATTGGTGTCTGTTTTATTGTATTATGTATTGCCCTGTATGATATGTTATTTCTCATGCATTTTTGATATTTACTTGTCTCAGGCTAATTGCTGTTTTTATCACCTACGAAGTGAGATTGAGACGCAAGGCTATACATTTTTTGCTATTCCCATGTTTATATTATTGTTGCTCTTTGGTTCCTTTTTCAGTCTTTTTTGTCACTTTTTAATCATTTTTTGGTGTAATTTTTCCCACAGCGTCTGAGAAAGCTGGTTTGCGGTATCCATAGCAACCAAGCTCCCCACACGCTGCACACCAGTTTAGCGTGTGACATCATCATGCTGCGCTCTGTGGGCGGCTCCCTCATCCTCCGGCGTCTCAGCCTCACTTCCCTGGTCTATGCTGCTATAAAGGTATGTCTTTTTCTGTACTATTTGTAACCTGACGACAATTTGAGAAATAAATTGAAACGTTGCTGCATACTAGCTGGCCAGTCTAGTTCATTGAAGAATAGCCACGAGTGCCCCACCGCAAATCTATTATATATATATATATATATATATATATATATATATATATATATATATATATATATATATATTGTAGTACCCGGCACTCCTGTACCCACAGAAAAAAAGGCTGATGTATCTTGCCCGGGTGCCTGCCTTAGGAGGTAAAGACCCGCTATGTGTATACAAACAAAAGTGAAGGCATCACTCCGGGTCTGTGTCAAATATTTTATTGGTGCGTGTCAACGCTGTTTCGGGACCTCTCCCGTCATCAGGACACTCTATATATATATATATATATATATATATATATATATATATATATAAACAGCACTAACCCAACCTCGATTAGTAGGAAAGGACCAGACCAGCACTCGTATTTGATGAAGAAAAAAAGGTTTTACATTGAAGTTTGTACAACATCTTAAATGTAGACAACAGGGCTGACCCGACAGCCGTTTCAACCGGATCTGTGTCCAGTTTTCCTCAGACCCCTGTCGGGTCAGCCCTGTTGTCTACATTCAGAGCCAGCCCTAGGCATAGGCAAACTAGGCAAATGCCTAGGGGCACCAGCAGCTTCTGCTGATTAAAATGATATGCAGCATGCCTATATTCTGTGTGTGAGTGAGGCTGTATCTGCATATGAAATAGTTTATTCATGTAAATCACTGTAACATAGCCTTCCGTATGCAGGTACGGCCACAGTCGCACACAGAATATAGGCATGCCACATATCATTTTAATCATAGTATGCTCCTTGTGTGTCATGGTCACATAACAATGCAAATAAGACGAATTTTCAGCAAAAAAAGCACCCAACGTTAGCAGAACTGGCCAGGAGCTGCATGGCCTATTGAGGCAAGATGTATGAGTAAACATCTGTATCCAAGCAGAGGCAGAGGTCATAGTGTTAGCGGCTGTGTGAGTGCTGTCTGCGGGTAGGTTGGTTGTGCAATAGTGTTCGGCATATGTGTAAGGGTCATTATGTGTGTTATGTATAAATTTATTAATAATGTGTGACATACTGTATGTGTAACAGGCATTATAAGTGTCATGTGTATATGGGCATTAATAATGTGCAACTATGTGCAATGGGCATTATGTGTGTCATGTGTATAAGGCAGTGGTTCCCAAACTGTGTGCCTAGGCACCCTGGGTGTTTTTCTGAATTTCTCGATAAGAAGCATTTGGCCTAGGGGTGCCTTGAAAATATTTTGATGCTCTGGGGTGCCGTGATTGAAAACAGTTTGGGAACCACTGGTATAAGGGCATTAATAATGTGCAATATATGTGTAAGGGGCATTATGTGTGTAATTATGTGTATGAAGGGCATTAATAAAGGTTGGCATAATGTGTAAGGGGCATTATGTTTATAAGGACATTAATAATGTGTGTCATGTGTAAGGGGCATTACTGTGTGGTATTATCAGGGGTGCCGAGAGAAAGGGGTAGGGGGTACAAATGACCAAGGCCAAAGTCTGATGGAAGGGCCCAGTGGGGGCCCCGGGCCCCCTCCCCTTAAGTGACAGCAGCAGCTGCAGCTCTCTCCTCTGCCCAGCACACACTGCTTTGTGCTGGGTTGCAGTGTGGCCATGGAGGTGCTTAAAATACAATATTTTCTCAGGATTTGAATAATGTGAGGAGTAATGTATATAAGGTAAAGAGGTACTACTGTGTGATGTAATGTGAATAAGGGACACCATCGCATGATATAATGTGAATAAAGTTGCACTACTGTGTGGCATAATTTGAATTGGGGGTACTATTGTGTGGCCATGCCCCTTCCCAGCAAGAACACACCCCTGTTTGGGTTGCGCACCAAATGTGTGCACTGTTTCTATTTAAAATATTGCGGGTAGGAGCAACCAAAATGATGACTGCTATTATGAGGGTTGATGGTGCTGGGAAAGGGGAGCAGGGTCAGAGGCAGAACTAGAGGCGGTGCTAGTAGGCACCAGACAAAATCTTGTCTAGGGTGTCATTTAGGCTAGGGCCGGCTCTGTCTACATTTAAGATGTTGTACAAACTTCAATAAAAAAACTTTTTTTCTTCATCAAATACAAGTGCTGGTCTAGTCCTTTCCTACTAATCGAGGTTGGGTAAGTGCTGTGTTTATTTCATATATTGACCTTGCACCAAGAATCTACTTCTGTGTACATGAGTGCTGTTCTGAGACCCTGCGATATATATATATATATATATATATATATATATATATATATATACCTGTATATATATATATATATATATATATATATATATATATATATATATATATATATATATATATATATTGTAGATTTCTGAGCTCAAATGTACATACATTTGCACATACAAGGCTGTATATGTTGCTCTTACCATTACCTGTCTTAAAAATTTGTCATGTATCATTATTAGTGCAAGCAATTTAATAGGGAGTATGCTAAATTAGATCTAAATTTCTATGTATAAAATGAAATCATTGCCAATTAACATAGCCTGGTAAATGTGAACACTGGCCTCTAATATGCTTATTTGAGAATTATTCATGCAGTACTCGTTGACATCAATATTGCAGTAATGCTTTAAGCTAGATTTTAACTTAAGGTTAAAGCTTCAACCATGAACAATCAATTTTTTAATTGCAAATTACTGGTCCATCCCTGATTTTGATATTTTATCACTGACATGGTTAGGATATATCTATGGTAAGCTGTAAGAGAGACAGGTAAAAAACTAAATAAGAAAGTGGTGGCTGATTACTAGATGTTTGGTTGGAGAGGAGGGGACAGATTTGGACTTTACAGGTAGACTATTGGTCGGATATTATGGGGGAAATTTACTAAAGGAAATTTGTAAAAAAAATAGGTGTGTTTGTATCCAGAAATACACTTATTTTTGACATTTACTATCCCGACAATACGACAATTCGTATTGGTATTGTTGTGCTATCAATACGAATACGAATTGCCGTATTTTCGGGATAGTAAATGTAAAAAATAAGTGTATTTCTGGATACAAATACACCTATTTTTTACAAATTTCCTTTAGTAAATTTACCCCTAAATGTCATCTGGTGGACATTTTTTTACTTTCTGTAGATTTTTTAATTAATGAAAATCTATTTTTAGCACCTATCATTTTGAGTTTTTATAGTACATTTCTTAATACCTAATATTGTTACATTTCTAATTTGTTTTCTTTATCATGTTCTAAATACTGAACATACTTCTCATTATTTGTTTGCAGGATAAGATTTCACTGGATCAATTAAAGAATGTGCTTCATTCTCCCTTATGCAGTGCATGGTACTGCATGTTGCATATAAAAAGCTTATAAAACTTCAAATAGTGGAACTAGAACAGACAAGTATGCTTGAATGTAATAAATGTCTACCATGAGTCAGTTTAGATAAACCTATTAACCTCAGTATAGTATTATTGGATTTTACCCAGATAGCCTCCTTTCCCTGTAACATGGCAAAACAGAAGGTTTTAAAGATATTTTTTTTAAATACACATTTTGGTGCATTTATAATTTTAGTACACAATTCAAATGAATACTATATTGTAATTATTATGAGAGGTATAAAGCTTTATAAAATATCTGTAAGTATGGCAAACTTGAAAATATTGACATTAGTTTTTAATATTTACATTATTATTTTTTTCTTAATAAAAAACATCTTCTCTAATATACTACAGCTTGAGTATCCCTTATCCGAAATGCTCCGGTCCCAGGGGTGCATTGCGCGAGTCTGCAGGCGCGCGGGCGATATCACTGGCACTCCTGCGCAATGCACCCCTGGGACCGGAGATACCACTGAAGAGGATCCTGAAGCCTGCCATGGATGCTGGGGGATGTGGTAAGTATGAAAAAAGGGACAGGAGGGGGGGGGGGAAGAAAAAAAAATATTCTGAAAAGTTTTTGGAATATTTCGGTTTTTAGATATATGGATACGGGATACTCAACATGTACTACTATTTTATAAACTCTCCCACATACTGTGAGTCTCTCAATGTTTGCACCCTTCCCTTTAACAAATCTGTAAATTGGCCAAAAACAGTAATTTTCTCACCTACAACAGGTGTAAACTTTTTAGTCTTATATAAATGGCTTAATACAATGCTTATTATAAATTTTTATTTACCAAGACATTTTACAATGATCAGGATCCTAAACTTGAACATATTTAAACACAGATTTTCACTTGTAGGGGAATTCACTAAATATAAAATAAGTACAAATAGGTACGAATGTCCCATTTACAGCCAGGAATCCCACATTGGAAAATTTTCTAACCTGAAAAACGACGATTTTGCTCATTTGCGAATGTGAATAATGTAGAAATTAAGAATCAATAGAAAATTGTCCAAACTCTGTAGGACTTTCTATAGGCATCAGGACAACGTATGAGAAAGGTTGGCCAATAATTAAACTTAAAATCCAAATGACAAATAGACCACCTTTTGCGAGTTTGCAGAAGCATGCAAGGATCAGTTAGATACACACAGTGCTTCTGTATGTTAAAATAAATATCCCTAATATTCTACTACTAATTTAAATACTCTCCCACATACTGTATGTCTCTCAATGTTTGCATCCTACCCTTAAACAAAACTGTAAATTGGCCAAATACAGTAGTTTTTGCTCCTATTGCCCTCCACTTACCCCAACAGCCATTCTATTCTACAATAGGTGTAAACTTTTTAGTCTTAAATAAATGGCTAAATACAGTGCTTATTATTCATTTTTATTTACAAAGATATTTTACAATGAACACCTTTTGCTAGTTTGCAGAAGCATCAGTCAGATCCAGACAGTGCTTCTGTATGTTAAAGTAAAAGAAAGAGTTTAAAAAATGGCACTCCTAAGCATATCCAGCCTGGGCTCATTGAGCCGTTGCTTGCTCAAAAAATACAGGGGTAAAATCAACTAGGATTTTCTTTATTTAAGAACTAGTACCAGGCTCTTCGTCCATTCCTGGTTCCAAAAATACTTGGGACAAAAGAGCTAGAGTCCTCCATATTTTTCAAACAAGCATCGGGCTCCACTAGTTAGTAAAGTAATACCACAGCCAGAGAATACTTTTATATAGGTCCTTGTGGCCCTGGCATTATCCTCCCAACTAGTTCTCCTTGGCCGGGTCTTCTGAGGAAGCAGGGACAGTCCTAATAAAGGGGACCCCTAGGGCACCTAAGGGCCATGGCTGCAGCAGATGCCTAACCCTGGCATCCCTGGGAGGTGGGTGCCAGGTTGATAGCAATTGAGGGTAAAAATTTGAATACATTTTGTGTTTGGTTGTGGACCTACAAGTTCCAGCAAGCCTCCCCTGCATGCTGGTACTTGAACAACAAGTACTAACATGCGAGACTTTAAAGGGACTAGCACTTGTGGTTCTACTTCAAAACAAATATTCAAATAAACATATTAAAACTTTATTGAACATCCATCCTCACGCCACTCACACATACTGTAAATATATTCACCTATATTGCCACTTAACCCTTCGGTCCTCATCTCCAGTAGTAATCCATAGGTACCTCTACAATTATTCTTAGCTATATCCAGAGAAGGTAGTGGGGTTAAAATAAAGGAAAAGGTATGATGCACACCACTTTGAACCGAGGAGCAGCATGTGTTTCCACATGCTTCTTCTCCATGCAATTTATGAGAATTTTGCTGACTTTTGTCCATGGGAATCCCCTGAGTCAATCACCCAATCCGGTAAATACCTAGATTAGTTGCTGATCGGCTAAAATGGGAATTCTTAGTGAATTTCCCTCTAGGTATCTGATTGATGCAAGTCCAATGTTATGTTGCATTAATACAAAGACTTTCAATAGTATATAATGGCCGGGGTCTAAGTATTGAAAACCAAATGTTGGTGTTACCGTGTAGTATGTATACTGCTACTTCTCTTGAATCATTGCCAAGATTTATGCATTATGTCAAGCTCTTTTTTAAGTTCAGCACACCATCAAGGGTCATGCAGGGCACTTGCAGGAGTACCACAGATTGGTTGTCCAGGTCCAGGACCAAATCAAATTATTTATGGAAAATGTGATAGGCAAAACCAATGTTTGTGGCCAGCAATCATAAATGATGTGCATAAATATAACCCTAACTCTGTTCATCACCATGAAACTGAACCCAAGGATGACAATTTACTTAATTTAATAATTTTTCTGAAATTTACAACAACTTTACAATTTTATTGGCCAAGGCATGACAATAAAAATATAAGCAGATTTTGAATGACTTGATCTAATTTACTGATTTTTTTATTTGAAGCGTTGTATTTATGTACAGTACATTTTACTGTTATACTACTTTACTGATGCACAGTATCTCTTCTATATGCAATGCTTTGTATGTGTAATTGTGCCCCAGCAGTCTTTCTCTTGCATTGAATAGTGCTGGGATCGAGATTGTGGTGCTTGGACTGCCCATGAGTGTCCAGCATCAGTTTCATTTCAAACAGCACACCAGTTGTGAAGCAATGACAATCGGCAGACCATCTGCCAATAGTAAGAGGCAGTGGACATTTGAATTTAGTGTCAATTGTGATCCAATCACAGCTCAAAGATCATCAGCCAATAGGAAAAGGCCACAGTGATCCAATCAGACTCACTGCATCATAGCTCCAACTACTCCTTGCGTCTAATTTGTGATGATTTTGAACAGGAGCATTCAGTATGAAGGAGCTGTGAAGAGCTACCAACAGGAAAAAGAGCTCCAGCATCCATGGAAAATGCCTGAGTCACAAAAGAGAGATCTGGATGCTAGGTGCAAATCAAATAAAAAATAAATTGGTTTTCCCTAAAGTACAGTATGTTTGGCAAGTAGCTCCAACACATTAGGTCATTTTCATGTATTTTTTTCAAGTAATAGGACCAATTGAGTGTGAGCAGGTGGTTGAGCACTGCAGCTCCCACCTTCTTAACTGGGTGATCCTGTCTTTAGTGTGTGGAGGGCATATTTTAGAGTATATGGAATGGGCACCTAGATCTGCCTGTCAACATAAACCTAACCTACCCTAAATTTAACATTTACCCTAAACCTATCCAAAACTGAAGACTAATCTTATTTCTAAACCTCACAATATGAACATAATGGTCACACTGACATTGTGTTCATGTTAATAGTATACTTGTTTACTGTTAACATTTTGCCCGTGTTGACATTCTGATTGTGACCGTGCGGATCAAATTGATAGTCTAGTGTCAACATTCTCAATGTCGCGATTCTGATTGGCAACGCAATGACTGCATATGTTATTTGAGGGACATGCTGTTTTTATTTTGTTCCTACTATCATTAGGAGAAACAGAGTTATTATTCCCAATACTCCTATTTTCTTTATTTTGAGTTGCACCTTATTATTTTGCAAGTAAATAAAAAAAGCACACAACTGGGCAAAGCCATATTGCACTGCAGGTGGGGCGGATATATCAAGTGCAAATAGATTTTAATTGGGGTGGATTATATTTTACTGTGCATGGTAAATACTGGCTGCTTTTGCATGTAGCCCACAAACGTTAGATAGCTTTATTTTTACATCAAAATTTAGATTTCAGTTTGCAATCTGGAGGAAAACTAATACATACTGGGACTGGAAACTATAAAGTTTTAGCGTCAAGAATCCAAGAATTATATGAGCCATAAAATTTGAGTGTCTTTTATTGTCTGTTCATGAAATTGTATTAACAATGATCTTATTATAAAGTGCACTTCAAAAAAACTGTTATTTTTTATTGATAGATAAAAAATAATTTATTTTAATAAATAAATCAATTATTTGATTAAAGTACCGATATCCATTTGATTATTATACTGAACACAGCTGTGCCTCTTTCAGTACTGGTGATTGTTTTCACTTGTAGCCCTCTTTTCTTTCCAATCTAAATAGCTCTGCCTATGTAATATTGGCTACACCTACAGTGCAATATGGTTTTGCCAGTTAAGTGCTTTTTGCTTTGTTTGTAAATCTGAATCTGGCCAAAGATTTTGGAGCTTTTGATTTTTACTGTATATTAAACAGTGTCAAATTTGTAAAATCACAAACTGTAGCTATCCACCACTGGAAAAAATGTTTTAAGGCTTAGAAAATGGGGATGTTTAATAAAATAAATACTGACGGCTAGATGTGGTTCTGAGGGTACGCTTTACAAGCCAAGCATTTTTTACTACCTATTTTTAAAAGAGGTTTGATTACTTTAAATAAATACATGATCAATTCATGGATTTCATTAAGCTGTTTGTCCCAGAGCCAATAAAGTTTACATGTAGTTTTAATTGAGAATTGAAGAATGGATCATTATATTGGCACCATGGTAAATGATTAAGAAATTCAATAAGAAATTCAGAATCATGAGGAAAGCATAGAATTTGCAATAATTGCATTGTTGTACAGTAAACGTAACAACATTTTAAATCGAAAAGAACATGTCAGGGACAGATCTAGATCAAGTAGAGCCCAGGGTGAAACATCCTTTGTCACCTCACATAAAACAAAATTTTTTACGTTTTTTGTGTGTACAATATACAGCTATATGTTGATTTTTTTTTCTGCAATGGGGAACCATGATCTTACATGGGCCAACTGTTTCTTCAGTCAGTATTCACTATTCATGTAGGCAATACCATGGTCCAAGACTATAACCAATGTCATCATCAGACAACAAAGGTTCAACCATGTCCCCGGTCACTTCCTGCCACATGTCCTCCTACAGCCTTCTGACCCCTGTGTTTCCTCAATCCCCTGTGTCACTCCAGCCACATACTTCCTTTGTCAAGCCATGTCTGTGCCTGCTGTGTCATTCCAGCTTTCTGCACTGAGTTACGTCCAGCTTCCAACTCTGTGTCAATCCACCCTCCAATTACATGTCGTCTCTGGCTCCCTGTGTTTGTACATCCACATGCGTAATGACATGCAAGCATCGTGCCCCCTTTGCCATCATCTCTAGCCTCATGACTTTATAGCCACATGCCACCTGTGTCATTCCAATCTCCTTCCACATGTCACTAAAGACGAGCAAAATTTCTCCTTACCACATGTAATTACACCCTTATATCCAATGTCACCTACTGCCCCATGACTTTCCAGCGATATGCCCTTGCATCACTCCAGCCTTCTACCATGTCCTACTACTGCTTAATTTGTTATCTGCTCCCTGTTTCATAACCTGCCCCAAATGCCTTTCAGGCTACATATAAAATTTACAGATGGAGAGCCTTTCATTCAGCTGTCAGCTGGTGATAGAATCACCAACCGCCAGCCCCCACCAGCCCCTACTATCCGATGGAAGGGGGTGCGCACATGAGATGCTCATGCACCCCGTTCCAATGAAGCTCTCTGCTGCCTCCCCGGTGGTCCCTGCTGCCTCAATGTATTCCCCCCCCCCCCATACCCCACCTGTCTCCCTGAAGTGAAGACAGGCAGGGAATCCGCTGCCTGCCGCCAAGTGCATGGGATGCGTGCATGTGAGACGCTCAGGCATCCCCATCAGATGGAGTGCCTCTCGCCCAATGTATGCCAGAGCAGGGAATTTGGCGATTCCCAGTGCTGTATGAAAGGTGCTCCATCTGTAGCTATGGGACTAAGATTTTTTCAAGCAAAAGACATCTTGGAGTAAATTTACTAAAGCTTCTAAAAATGAAAAGTGGTGATGTTGCCAGATTCTGTCAATTAATACTATATTGCTTAATAGGTAATTATAGACAGAATCTGATTATTTGCTATGGGAGTCATCACTTTTTTCAATTTTAAAAGCCTTAGTAATTTTACCCGGCAATAATAAAATTTCAATAAACCGTAAATGAGCCCCTTAATGTTTTATTTATTTCTAATACACTATTATCTCCTCTATATACAAGCAGGAATGAAGGGGGGGGGGAGGACATTACATATGCTACATTAAGACATTACATACTGGGGGCACATGTCCGCCGAGCTGTGCAGCGCCTAGGCAGCCATCAGCGGCGCCACTGGTCATTGCAGCAGCCAGGTGGGTAACAATATGAGCAGGAGCAGTACAGTTATCACATGGGAACACATACCTCCCGAGCTGCACAGCACCTAGGCAGCCATCAGCGGCGCCAGTGGTCGCTGCAGCAGCGAGGTAGGTAACAATATAAGCAGGGACAGTACAGTTATCACATGGGAACAAATACCCGCCGAGCTGCACAGCGCCTAGGCAGCCATCAGCGGCGCCAGTGGTCGCTGCAGCAGCGAGGTAGGTGACAATATGAGCAGGGACAGTACAGTCATCACACAGGGAACACATACCCGCCGAGCTGCACAGCGCCTAGGCAGCCATCAGCAGCGCCACTGGTCGTTGCAGCAACCAAGTGAGTAACAGTATGAGGTAACAGTATGAGCAAAGACAGCACAGTTGTAACAGAGACAGTACAGTTATCACATAGGAGACACGGCATACATATGGCTGAGTGCACAGTTCCTAGGCAGCCATTGCGGCTCCATCTTGAATCTTCCTGTAGGGAGAGCCGTGGGCGGCCTGGATGGTGGCAGCGATAGGGGGTTGGGGGTTGGGGGTTGGGGGAAGAGAGAGAGCAAACGAAGCCTGGGCAGAGTCAGCTTGCCGATGCTCTGTGGCTTGCCGATGTCCACTGTAGAGAAATTTGCTGATAGCCACATTTTTCATGGTATTTAGGTACAAACATCCCATATTCTTGTTGCAAACTGGAAATGAGGACAGGTCCAAGCCTGGTTCAGGCTGAGATAAGTCGACCCAGGTTTCCAAAAGAGTGATTATGCAAGTGGGACGTTTATGCATTTCGCTGCCTACCCCTAGCAGGTTTTTCAAAGGTGTCTGTAAATGTGTGTACAGATGGGGCAGGCCTCTTCTTTGCTGGCGGATCGCCAGAACGTCACCGCTGGCGATCCGACAGCAGCCTGGCTCACCATCTGACTGAGACGAGCGTGCTTCACACGCGCATGCACGTCTTAATCTCCGTCGGTGGGGCGACGGGAAACCTGTCTGTCTCCGCTTCAGGGAGACGGACAGGGTTAGGGGGGGGTGCAGGCAGGTGGCGGGGAACCCGGGTCACCGCCGTCAAGCCGGTGGTGACCCAGGGGAATCGCTGGAAGTGCCGTCGGAAGGGGACGCACGCGCCTCTCGTGTGCACGCGTCCCCTTCTCGCTATAGATATGGCACTGGCGGGGGATGGCGGCCGCCATCCCCTGCAAAGATGGGACCTGCCCCATCTGTATATGTGTGGATGTAAAGAGATAGAAAGATGGATAGGTAGATAGATAGATAGATAGAGTTATTGGGAAAGAACAAAGAAGGGGGAATATTTACTAGGGGTCAAATGTGCTTGATTACAGATTAATTAAAATCGATGTTGGGCTTCCAGGACTAAAATATACATTTACTAACATATAAAAATTCATATACAAGTAAAATATTACTGCATTTTTTGGTACTTCCTAGCACGGCACCCAAGATTTCCATCTTATGGCATTTGATGCCATCTCATGCATCGCATGCCATAATTACAATGTTAAATGCACCCCCACGCCACCCCCACTATCAACACGAACCCGAATCGTGGCGAGCGTAGCGAGCTCGCGAGGGGCGGCGGTAGGCGTCCTCTGACCTTTTCATACCCCCACTATCCACGTCGGCGTGGTGTTGATTTTAGATAGTGTAGCAAGCGCAGCAAGCCACCGAGCCCGAAGCGTGGCAAGCGGTCGCGTATTACTTTACATGTATTCCGCATCCCCTCGCGGGGCTCGCTGCGCTCATCACACTGCGGGCTCGGTGGCTCGCTGCGCTCGCCACACTATCTAAAAGCAACTCCACGCCGACGTGGATAGTAGGGGTATAAAAAGGTCGGAGGACGCATACCGCTACCCCTCGCGGGCTCGCTGCGCTGGCCACGCTTCGGGTTGGCGTTGATAGTGGGGGGGCATTTAACATTGTAAGGACCCATCAGGGTGCTTGTACAATAAAAAATCGCATACCATCGCATTGTATGCCATTGTATGGCATATGATGCCATACAACTTTTTATTGTAAATCGCATCGCATGGGCGATGGGCGCCGTGCTAGGAAACAAGTACCCATTTTTCATAACACATTTTATATATTAGATTTTAGCAGCACTGAGGTTGTAATTTTGAAAACAGGAATAAAGGAAGTGATGAAATGCTTACAGTACATTACAATGCACATACAGTATCTATATGGCGTTTATACAGAACAAATAATCTTAAGGAGCCCATACACGCTCCGTTTTCGCCGTCTCCGTTCTGTACTATGCAATGCGCGCTCCCGTGCATCACATAGTACGGTACAAAAAGTATGTGATGCACATACTTTTTGTACTTGGTACACATCGTATCAGATCGCATCCCTAGTGCATGCACACTGCATGCACTAGGGATGTGATCCGATATGATGTGTACTTTAAAAGTACAGAACGGAGCTTTAAAATGGAGCGTGTATGGGCTCCTTTAGACAGATATAATGGTGCACTTCATGAAAATGGTCATAGTTTAAGAAGTTGGATAGATTCCTTTCACTCTGAATAAAAAATATGTTGGATAGTGCATGCTGTGAACGTCATTTTATATTTAACAGATGGCAAGGATAATCTCTTGGTAACGCATACACATTTCAATGAAGAAATAAAGATCATGATGGCAATTTAAAATGCAACAGAATTAGTATGTAACTATGGGGTGAATTTATGAAGCTTGGAGAAGTGTTATCTATCCCCATAAAGAACGTTATGAGCAAGGTGATAATGGTTCAGCCAATCAGCTACAATATGTAAATTGACAGGTAAGAGCTGATTGGCTGAACCATTATCACCTTGCTCATAACGTTCTTTATGGGGATAGATAACACTTCTCCAAGCTTCATAAATTCACCCCTATGACAGATGTGGCAGACATAGGATCACTCGTGATACTACAAATGAAAGTTGGTGTTTATGCAGTTAAGATTTGTTTTTAATAAAATGAATTAATAATAATAAATATTGTTAGAATGTGGTATTTCATGAAAACTATGGTTCACAAAGTTAAATCTAAAAATGACTAAAAATAAAATACATTCACTTGTAAGACATGTCATGAGAGTAGTGGGTAATTCAATACATACTGTGGACAACTCATATAAGCATTTTGGGGTTGATGTATAAAGCAGTGAAAATTGTATGTAACCTAAAGTGGAGAAGTTTGCAAATAGCAACCAATCAGTTTCTACCTATTATTATATAGATTATATTGATAAATGCTACGGTCATTCTGATTGATTGTTATGGACCTCTTCTCCATTGTTCCACCTCACCATGTTTTTCACTGCTTGCAGGGCTGCCATCAGAAAGTTTGGGGCGCAGGACTGGCAAATAGTCAGGGCCCTCTTTCCCTTTCTTGCCTGGTGAGACCTCTGGTTTCAGCAGCACTGGCCACACTACTCAACCTCTACATTGCTTCGAGGGAAATGCAAACTTTGTTTATGACAAATTAAACTTGATCGGCTCCAGTCCTGGGCCCCCTTTCTGTCTGGGCCTAGGACTGGAATCCCTGCAGACCCCTCTGATGGCTGCCCTGACTGCTTGCTATATTAAGTTCCGTCTCCACATTGGTAAATGGCACTGCATTAAGAAATGCTGTTATTTATTATTTATTGTTCCAGTGTTGCGTGCAAGTCAGATGCAATTGTACCCACCTTCCAACATTTGAACTCTTGAAATTGGAGCCCCTCATGTGCTTTTAGTAAGTGTGTGTCTGAAATGGTTAATTGGCCTTGTGAGGAGGTGGTGTTGCTTTGTGTTTCTTCCCTCTGGGCATGTTCCCACTATACTCAAAGATATAGAGAACCTCCCTTCACTTTGTAGAGCAGGAATGTGGCCTGCCAGCAACTTCCACCCCTCCGCAGTACACTGAGAACCATGGGTGGGGTGGTGTGTCAGTCTGCAAATAATGGGAATATAGCACCCAAAGCAGGACCATTGGGAGTCATGCTATATGCACCAAATGAAATATGGATATTCTCCCATTTGCCAAGTACTTCTCTGTCTATGCAACCACATGGTTTCAACCCATAGGCTTGGGTCACATTTTGTGTTTTAGCAGGACCCATGCAATGGGACCTGTTTGGCAGACAGGAGTCTGCACATGTAATTCTATATAGTCTACACATATGCTGTGGTTCTGCACCCACCTGACGCAACTGCAGCATGCTGTGGCTCAGCAGCATTACAGAACGCCCGGATTACAACTAGAACACATACATTTGGATGCATGTGTTCACACGGATGAGCTGCAAACCCTGCTACTTAATCACTGTGGCACTACTAAGGCACAACAGATCCTGTTTGACTGCATTCTGCTAAAATGCAATGTGCAGCCCTATGTGTGAATCCAAAAAGTTCAGACAGGTCCTGTTATCATCAAAACAAACAGGATTCTTTGAACAAGCAACCCAGTATACAGTAATTGCCAGTTGCACCTTCCTACCCACAACATACCCTCATTAAACTTACCAAGCTTGCCCCATTGCCACCCAATAAGGCCCATTCAGCTACAAATGGAGATGTGACTGATTTTTTTACTTTGACTTGCTTGCAGATATGTTTGTTTGGCTACATAGCATCTGTAATCTTAAATAACATAAGCAGAATGGACCTGCACTTGATTCTGTATTGGCCCAATTGTGTCTTGTTTTTTTTAAACTGACTTAAGAAAAACAATATTAGTTTAACTGCCATCCAGCCATATTTATCTATATTCACATTTTGGCACCTACATATGCAATTTACATAATTGCCACATTGACTTCCTTTGGCAGCAACCTTCAAAACGGTTGTCCCATTTAACTAAGAACATCATTCCTGCCCACAGGGCAGACACCCGTCCCCTACCCCCAAACAGAGACCAAACAGACATATCAGAGTAAATGTTTGGATGTTTTGCTGTGTAAGCTGACGTTACCAGAGATCTATATATAGGATTTCTATCCAAAGAGAATGCTAAGTTGTAGCCTAAAGCTCACAGTTGCCATCAAAGGAAAGTATTAGGTATTGCATTGTAAACTCTGACCAGCTATGATTTTGGTTTGGCCATATCACACTAATCAAAGAATTCTAGAGGAACTGCATTTGAGATATTATTTATTATACTTTTGAAAGTGGAGTGCACTACTGTGCAGACTCCTATCCTCCTGGAAGGCTTTATTCTCCATCCCAAGATGGACTCTGAGAAGAAGATGTTTAGAGTGACATGAATGGAGACAAAGGTCTCCCACTTAGCTCTTATGGGAGACCTGGTTACCACCTGTCATGAAGCTGTTCCTGCATCCCTGTACAGCTGTGGGCAGCATTCCCTTTTTTCTCTTTTGGAAGCTTTGGCAAATATTCCCCAATCCTGCATGTTAGGCCTGGTGAGCTTTAGGAACCTTAAATCTGCTCAAGTTCCGCTCAAGTTCCGCTCCAGTGTATGTGTGTAGCAGTGAACCCAGCTGCACTTACTATCTATCAATAAACTAACACCAGTAACTGCCAGTAACTGCAGTAACTGCCCAAATCCTACTGTAGTTTGAGCCATCAACTGTTGTGTGTCTATATACGGTAACTCTACAATAGAAACATCTGCTCACACATCATTCCCAACAAATACATTAGAGGAATACCTAACTATAGTGAATTTTCAGAAAAAACGTGCTCACATGAAGGCTTTTAGGGGAATATTTACTACAGCTTCTAAAAGATAAAAAAAAGGGTTTCATCAGATTCTGTGTATCATTTTCTAGGATAAAATAGAGAAATTATAATTTTTATCTGATTGATTGAAAACCAATACCAAGAGTATGCTTGATATACTAAATAATATACTAAATAATGGCACATAGAAAACAAATAAATATGTATATTTCATTGTTGGAAATTTAGATGACACAAAGGGCCTTCTTCTAGTTCACTCTTTCTGACAAAATCCTTCTTAGATGGACAAAACCATGTGGACTGCAGGTGGGGCAGATGTTACTTGTGAAGAGAGAGCATGCGATGCGATGCCATGGCATGGCATGCGATTTTGATCACGAATGCATCCAATTAGTAAAATGCACCCCAAATGTCATTTTTCACACTGTACCACCCCCACTACAGTGGCAAACGCAGGATTTTCAGAAGGGGGTTTCCAGAGGGGTGGAGCAAAGCACGGAGATGGACACTTAGGTGACCCAGTATATGCCGGGTCAGTTAAAGTATTATAGATAGACCAAATGTATATAAATAATAATAATAATAATAATAATAATAATAATAATAAAAAATATATATATATATATATACATACATATACATACATACATACATACATACAGGGCCGGATTATAATGGAGGCACAAGGGGTCAGTGCCCCTGGGCCCTCCTCTAGCTAGGGGCCCCCTGTGGGTGGCATGTATTTTTTTTTTTAAGCTAAAGGTTTTGTGCATGGCAGTGGGGTAGTGCTGCAGCTTCACCTATCTGCCAATGTGACAATGATTAATGATGCTGAGGATCGGGAGCCAAGGCACACTGATTGCATGTGCTGTGCATTACTGGGAGTTGACTAAGTCCCATGACACTTTGCACCAGAGGGCAGAGGCTGAGAGGTTTGTGCTGAGCTCTGATTGGTGGAGCTCATTACATGCTTCTCAGGCCCATGGAGAACAGCAGCAGCAGCTTAGTCATGGGAGGTTTTTAATCAGAGGCAGCACTAGGACTGTGTAAGGTGCAGAGGGACAAACACAGGCTTTTCATGTGGTAAGTATGTGTGTATGTATGTATGTATGTATGTATGTGTGTGTACATATATATATATATATATATATATATATATATATATCCCCTGCAGTTACCCATTGACCAAGTTTATTCTGTGTTTTGACAGTGTAATATTCTCCCATGCAGTTTGCGGCCAGTAATGACAAGTGCAAGGGGGCCCCCCTGTCTAAAGTACCCCGGGCCCCCCGAAGGCTTAATTTGGCACTGCATACATACATACATACATACATACATACATACATACATACAGGGGCGTCAACAGCAGTGTATGACCCGTGGGCATAGCAATGTATTGGGGCCCCTACCGATTTTCCAGTGGTAGGGGTGGGGGGAAGATTTGATGTCCTGCGGGTGGTAGGGGGTATTATATCAACTGCTCAGCATGTAGGGCCTGGATAAGTAATTTCCACTAATTACCCCTTTACTGCACAGATGGTGGGAGATGGGGTGGGAGAAGGGGGCATTGGGCTGAATGAAGGGGCCCTGATACATAACTTCCAGGGTGATAGAGGATGTTTAATATGCAGAGGAGGGGTGTAAAGTGGAGTGGGCTTATTATTCATAATTTTCTGGTGGGAGGACAGCTTGCTTGAATGCAGATATCTCCAGTTCCCAGAAATAGATTTCTTAGATTGGAATGGAAAAACTATAGAATCCCACCTACCAAATGGTATTGGGGACTAGAAGATCAGAGTTCAGGAGGCAGAGCAATCTGCCAACGAGTATATAAAACTACATACCAGGTGTGTGGAGCTGGAGCAGTAACCAGCTGCTGGAAGGCTGATATCTCTGGTTCTGGGAACAGCAGAGACAAGCTTCTAGTGTCCATCAAAGGGGGAGAATCCCAGCTTTTAGAATATACCCTCAGAAAAACTCTAAGTCAGATAGAACATGAAATATCTGACTGGGAAGAGCAATTAACAGACTTGGATGGGGACCACTGCTTTGAAGTCAGATATCTCTGGTTCCCAAGGGCTGATTTTTACAATTCTTATACCCATAAAAAGAGGGGACCATCAGCTTTCAGGTTAGGGCCCTTAGACTCCTGGGGGGGTTTCTGGGTACTCAGAAACCGCCCCTGCGTGCGCTACTGCACTATCAACGGCAACCCGAAGCGTGGCGAGCGCAGCGAGCCCGCGAGGGGCGGCGGTACGCGTCCTACGACCTTTTCATACCCCCACTATCCACGTCGGCGTGGAGTTGAGAATAGAAAGTGTGGTGAGCGCAGTGAGCCACCGAGCCCGAAGCATGGTAAGCGCAGCGAGCCCCGCAAGGGGATGCGGATACCTTCATAGGTATCGGCGTACCCTCGCGGCCTTCACAGGTATCCGCGTCCCCTCAAGGGGCACGCTGCGCTCGCCACACTTCGGGCTCGGTGGCTCGCTGCGCTCGCCACAGTTTCTATTCTCAACTCCACGCAGACGTGGATAGTGGGGGTATGAAAAGGTCGTAGGACACGTAACGCCGCCGCTCGCCACGCTTCGGGTTGGCGTTGATAGTGGGGGTGGTACAGTGTGAAAAATGACATTTGGGGTGCATTTAACATGATTTTAACACGTCAATGATTTCTGTGAAAAATGGCATCGCATGCGATGGCATGCAATGCGATGCGATTTTTTCATGTGCGATGCCCATCGTGGGAGCCGTGATACTCCACAAGTACCCAAATGCAATAGGACCGCTTGCGATATATTGCATGTGATCCTGCGGCCCATAAAGGACCCAGGCGGTTCAACGGGGATTGAGTGTGACTTTTCCCATCCGATAAGTCAGCAAGTCTATGGGGACCTTTACTCTCTATGCACAGGCTACATTTGCCTAACCTGCAGTGCACATTGTTGTGCCCATTTTGAGAACAAATTTGCCCAGAGTTCAAGTCTGAATTAGGCCCATTGTATAGAGCATTGTATAGCCTTGGCTGTAGATACCTAGTATCTCTATACAACAAACTACAGAAAGGTAATAAGAAATACATATAACATATTTTATTCAATTCATTTTTTTTTTTTTCTTCTTGCTTTTTCCTGTGTATGTTCAGGCAGATGGCAGATATAACAATGCATACAGAATGAGTGAGTCTGTTAAGTAATTAGCTCTATTCTCAGGAAAGGTAAATATATGTCTGGAAATTAATTAAAAATGTTCTTTTTATGATTTTTTTTGAATGCTTTTCCTTATGTATCTGGTCTGGTTCTTTAGTCTGGAGAATACGACTACAGAACAAGAGACAGCACCTACAGGACCCCCCCAAAAATGAAAATGGGTGTTGGGCTGTGAGGTCACATCCTTTTCCATGAAGCCAATTCCTTTTTTCGAAATGCGCACAGATAGGCTTTCCTCAGAAAATGTCGGGACCAATACAAATAAAACAAGAAGGGCACCCACTCTCCTTGACAATCTTCCCGACCCTCAGACCACCACATGCCCTTCAAGCCTCTACGCATGCCAACCAGGCCACTGCTATCAGACAACCCCAGATAACCATACATGCCAAACAGACCTCCCCACATGCAACAATCACTAGCAGTCTGACACTGGAAAATGTTACAGTGACATAAAGTCTGCATCAAATAAACTGGTTGGGGTGGTGCCTTCCTGTTGGGCATTTGCTTATTTCTATATATCTGTCTTAAAGCTTTGAAGGACACTTGGAAATTAATCCCTTGTGGTCAAAAATCATATTTACATAGTGACTGCTAAAAAGGGAAGAGGCATACATAAATACAGTGACTTATACATCTATATTGAGGACATATACAGTATCTGAGAGGAAGGAGATAATGGGCAGACATGGCAATGCGTGGCAGTGTGGATATGCGGATAAGGCATAATCACATACGGCAAGTAGTAGCATACATGAACGATAGGAGACAGAGGAAAACATGGTTTATGATGCCAGAGGCACACATGATAAAGGATAGCAGAGGCACAGATAGGGAGTGGTGACAGTAGCATGCATAAGGAGAGTGGAAGAGGAGCTCAATCAAAATTGGTAGAATCTCACAGAAGGAGACAGGAATAGAGGAGGAGATGTATAGAATTTGTCACGATCCGGGTATTACGTCAGGTCATCTTACCGGCTAAGTGCCTCCGCAGGCTCAGCTTGCGGTTCAGATCTCATCACAGCCGGCGTCCTGGCTGCCGTGCGCCATCATCGCTGCCATCCTCCAGTCCTCTCAGCGTCTGCCTGTACCGTGACAACCTTCTGCATAATAAATCTGGTTTTACTTTTACCTCTGTCTGATTACTGGCTCTGGGTGCACTGTCTCGCATCACATGCAAAAGGGTCCTCTACAACCTCCCCGGTTCAGGTACCAGTCCAGGTCCCCACCAGAGGTCTCAGTCTCTGCGACTCAGACCCCTGGTGTGACAGAATTGCAGAAACATACTGTTGGTGCAGGTGATACTGGCCACATACTGAGTCCTAATTGAAGGCAGTCTGTGAATCAGAAGCAGTTCACATGTGGGAACATTGGCCTTTGCCCCTTACATTTATACTAAATCCCCTTCACAATTCTCTTGATTGCGACCACATTTGAATGTGCAGTATAGAATCCATTTTCATCTTTTATTTTGGTCTGGATTGTACTAAGGGCCTTATTAATGTGGATCAGTAATCAGAGAATGTGTGGTGGGGATTGCAAGGAGAAAGCCGCTGCCCAGACAGAAAGATAAAATGCCCAGAAAGATAAAAGCCACTGCCCAGACAGAGAGATAGTATGCAAATGCATTGTGAAAGTTTTGGTAACTGTTATCCATTCTAAAATACATTTGCAATTCCATTATCAGTGAGAAGGTCTGAGCTTTCCAGTAATCTTTGTCTGAGACAGGCAGAAATTGGTCAGTGCTGACTTCAGGGACCCTCATTAAAAACACCTGGACATGCCAGAAACGTCAGGTTTCCACCCCTAAATGCTGGCATCATGTCAGTCAAACTGCAGCTCCAGTGTGTTTACGCACCATGTGCATTTTCAATTGCTAATTCCCCTTGCTTGTGAGCAATACGTATGGTAGGCATGTGTAGGCATTCAGTAATGCTCGATTTGCTGATTCTCTAATTAGCGGTCCATGCTGGAGTAGTCCCTAGGTCTAATAAATTAAAACAAAATCTATATACATTAATAACTTTTATCTGTTTTTAAATCCTCTACACTATAAAATGTGTTGCACATTGTTGAGTATGTTTATACAATGTATTACAGGCCACATGGTATAGAATATTAAGGATGCAGAGTTTTTCCTGTAAAACAGCTAACCCTAAATTCTCCTGCAACAGTATAAGCTTGATGGACATTAAAACACAAAGGGTTTTGAGTGTTGCCACGTTAAATATGTGCTCGTATTTCCATTAAATGCAGTAAACTTAGTTCAACAGGCAATAGTTATCAAATTTGAAGATGCTTTAATACCAGTGTGAGGCTGAATATCTTATACATGCCTACCATCCCAGAATGGCCGGGAGGCTCCCATAAATTGGATCCCCCTCCTGGCCCCTCCCCCTGAAAGGTAGGCAAGCCTCCCGAATGCCCCCGGACCCCCCCCCCCCTCCCCGGCAACTTCCCCGCTCAATGATCAAATACCGTGATTTGTGGCCCTTATGGAAGGGGGTGGGGCTAAAATGATGCAATTTACTTGATGACATGGATATCAGACCCTGCTGTCCCAAGTGCAGCTGACTGTCTTCTTTCTGGGCTTCTACCAGAGAAAAGACTGACAAAGTAGACAAGTATGTGAATATTTGCCTTTTAATTCTGGGTTCACCACCCTGCCAACCTTTTTGTGTATGGTTTCTGAGTTGGAGTGTTTTGACAAAGAACAGTAGGATTTTTGTTAATTTTATTGCTTAGTGGGTGTGACTCCTGTTGGTTTAGATTCAAAATATTTTTAATCGTGAAAAGCTAAATATATTACAAATTACATGTAGCTTACCTGCTTACCTGCTTACCAGGATATCAATATCAGATTCTTGGGGATGGCATATGTGGCTCTTACTTTACTTCACTAGCTATTACCATCTGGCTACTGAGCTGTTGAAGTCAGTCCTGGAACCCAGGTCATTTAACTCTCTAGGAAGAAAAATATGTGAGGACCAGTTTATTAAAAGTTGATAGAAGATACATAAAACACACAAGTTACTGCCAATTACATTTACCAGATCAGATGAATGGAACTCCACTGACACAACAGACTTAAGGTGAGCATACATCGAGACGATTTGGTCCGATTTCGGCCAATTGCGAACAATCGGCCCGTTAAATCGGACCAAATCGTTTCTCCATGACATGATGTCGGGTCCGATGTGCGGTCCCATGCATATCGGACCCGGCCCCAGGGGTCGGACCGGCGGGACATAAGATCCGGCAATCGGTGGGGCGGGCGCAGTGCTGGGGCGGGCGGCGGTGACCAGAATGATGATCAGTGTCCACTCCAGCGCCGTAGCGGGCGGGCAGCAGCCGCGGCAATTACAACTTTAAAATAGCATGTCAAATGACTGCCCGGCTAATGATTGGCTGAGATAGAGCACTCTCAGCCAATCAGTAGCCTCCCTCTGCGGCCGCTGATTGGCTGAGAGTGCTCTATCTCAGCCAATCAAAAGCCGGAGAGTCATTTGACATGCTATTTTGAAGATGTAATAGCCGCCGCTGCTGCCCGCCCGCTGCGGCGCTGGACACAGTGAGTCCTCTGATTAGCGCTGCTGCCCCACTCCTTCCTCCCCAGCTGGCCACTCATTTGAGAGCCGCCGCTGCCCACCCCCACTGCTCCTCACCGCCCTGCAGCTCCCTGGTTTTTTTTTGTGACGTGATAAATCACATGCGATTTATCACATGTAAAAAATGGCAACTCAAGTCCTAATCGTATGTGAGCCTCCCGGGGAGCTGCCGGGTGGCTCGGAGGAGAATTGGGTCGAACTTGTCCTTAGGACAAGTAGGCTCTATGTATGGGGGCCTTTAGACCTTGATTTTCCCCTATAAGTGTTCTCCAACTAGGGTAAATACATTGATAGTAGCACCCACCTAACATGCTGGCTGGCCTCTGGATAACAGTCTGAATCTGCCCTAGCACACATGTGTGTAAGATAGATCTGGATTAAAAGGGAGGAAGACAACGAATGGAAGTACAAACTGCCCTAGCACCCATGTGCTTCATAAAGTACTGATCTACAACCAGAGGTACACAGAACTTATACTCACCTGGGTCACACTTTTGAAACTATTCCCTTTATGAGCCGTATCTCAGCATCTGCTCTGAACAAAATGTCACAAAGCAGGTACTTGAACCTTCTTACCCTGGTAGCTTAATCACTGGCTTGCACATGTCAGCTGGCCAGACATGTCAGGATTTTCATGTTGCTGTGGTCTGGTGCAGCAACAGTGCTGATATCAAGGTCAGCTAAACACACTGACTATTGCTACCTGTACTTTGCCAGCACAACAAGTCTCCCGAATCCTTGGACTCGGGGGTATATTTCCAAAAGTCATGGTGTCTCTCTGCGGCTACAGCCTGAGTAAGTCTAACCTGACCCAGCCCAGCTTGCAAGTGCAAATAAACTGGGGTATGCAGCACAGTACTTGGCCTGGCCACCCCTGGAAAACGGGGTGGCATGCATAATGCCGGTATACAGAAGCAGTCCAACTTCAATTAGCTCCTATGTGTTTACAAATGTGTGTCTTGTATGTCTTTTTTCTGCTCTGAATTTAAAAGTTATTTTTAAAACATTATAAGACTTCCCCAGAAACAAGAGTTTACTTTCCTCTTGCAATATTCCATATGCCACCAACTCAGTTATTAATTGCAGCATATTTGTGTCACAGTTTTGAATGAAAACATTTAACAAACAAGCAACTCTTGAACTTTCTTATATTAAGTAGAAGTACATGGGTTACTTTTAGTTAAGTCTACCTTTTTAGATTTACACACCAAAGCATTGAATCAGACCAACAGTAAAAATTCTGGTGAAAATGCTGAAAAATATAAAATAAATAAAAACAAAGTTGAATGATTTTTAGATTTATCATCTGCAATGCTGCTGAACTATCTCCAGACACAGACAATTCCCTTTATAATCATCAAAGAGTGAGTTATGAGAAGTCATGTGATGTGAATCAGCCACTCGAAGACCAGCATCTCCAATATCCCGCAATCTTCATTTGTAAAATAGGACTCTAGTAATTTATCATGAAGCTGATTTATTTGATTTGGATATCTACTTTTTTTTTTTTTCAGTGGAAGTCATACTCCAGTTTATTAAGCTAGTTCAGCACATGACAGATTTACATAGCCTCAGTCGAGTAATAAACAGCTGTTGGAATTTCAGCTAGAGACTATAAGCTGTTTTCACGAGCACCCACAACAACAGAACCGTTGGGAATAGATCCTCTTGTTTTCTCACAGATGTAGGGCAGGAAAATGACAGCTGATGTGCACCTAACACTACGGGTTATGTCTGTTGTTCAAAATGCCTAATTGCAAAGTGAAATACAGTATGGATAATGAGGAAAAACACATAAGCTGCTGTCAATCTATAGTTTGTGGATTCTCTGCGTTCCTTCTCCTCCCACTATGCAGCTTGGAAATAATTTAGATGCATCTTGTAATTATGTGCATAAATACTCCAAGGTCACGTGAAGGAGATGTTATGTTAATATAAGATTAAACTATAAAATGAAATGAAAAACTGAAACAATCTGAGTGATAGAAAACTTTAAAACCTGTCAAATCAAGCTAGATAAATAAATATGACATTATGCAAATGATGTCAGACAGTTTATAGACTTGCTTCATGAGGAACTGTACAGAAGTTTTAGCACTCTATGCAATAGCTTAATATGCAATGCCCCCCTTCATTAATCGCAATGCCCCCTTCATTAACAGGCAATTCCCCCTTCATTAATACAACCAGACACATAACTGGCTTTGCCATAAGAAAATAATAAATAGAATCTAATTTATTACATATGATAATAACCCAATTCGCTAATCCCTGGGTCCTAAGGAAAACTTTACGGGTTATTTTTGTTTATCTTTTTTTTTTCCTGCATTTTTTAAACCATCACATCTACAACATTTTAAATATGTGTATGTATAGGAACCATCCAATATTATGAATAAAATAAGCTAGTAGACAAAAGTGCTGCTTCATTGGCCAATCAGAAGGTGAGCTACTACAGTCTGCATTTATAAAAGACAAATACCACCAACTGACTCACTGACTCATCACAAAATCTCTGTTACCATGAGGACTAGGAACTTGACATTTTGACAGTAGCTTTTTTGTGATGTCAATTTTTCAAAATGTCCCCCCCACAGGGTTTAAAAGGGATGACATGTGTTTTATAGTTGATTCTGTGGTGGAGTAAAAGGACACCATTCATTACGCTGTAGAGTTTCTGCATACCCACCTGGAATACCACCTCATGAACTCATTCTCAAGTTCAGTGCACCGCATAATGCTTTCACGCAACTTGAATCAACCCAAACTGTGCAATGGCACCAGGCTGCAGGTGAAGACTCTGCACAAACATTAAATTGAAGAAACAATATTCACAGCTGTTGGCCAGGGAAGGTGCCCATACATGGAAACATTATTGTATACAATATTGTATACAATATCTCATCACATTGCATAGGTTTTGCAATGCAATGAGATGAGATCTAGTATAAAAAGTATGTGTAGCACATAGGAGGTTATTCTGGTTCTCTCCTTCTCGCAAATTCCTTCTTAGATGGACCAAACCATGTGCACTGCAGGGGGCAGATGTTATTTGTGCAGAGAGAGTTAGATTTGGGTGGGGTTTTACTTCAAAGTGAGATCTATATTGCAGTGTAAAATAAAGCAGTCAGTAATTTCCCTGCACAGAAACAAAATAACTCACCCAAATCTAATTCTCTCTGCACATGTTACATCTGCCCCTCTGCAGTGCACATGGTTTTGTTCATCTAAGAAGGAATTTGCCAGAAGGAGTGAACCAGAACTACTTCTTCTTCTTCTCCTCCTTCTCCTCCTTCTCCTCCTACTCCTTCTCCTCCTCCTTCTCCTTTGTTTAGCATGTGGATTTTAAGTATAAAGTGCTACTATAAAGTAAAATAATAAATGTTGAGTTAATAACAATTAATAATTATTAAATTAAACTTCATAATTTCATTAATACATAATATTGCTCGCCTAAAAAAATACTATATCATTGATACTGTATGTTTTTCCATTGACAGTACACACATTCTCCATATCTATTCCGGATAATTGTTGTAGAGGGTATCCTGCAATTGGCACTTTCAGCAACACTATTTACTGTAGGATATCTGAATGGATATCTGTGGTCTTCTGTCTCAGTGGCATATGTAAGGCAAGTGGCTTAAATTATGACAATAGAAATTGTATGTTATTTTATAGACCATATATAGCAGGAATGGGGAACCTTCGGCCCTCCAGCTGTTGTTGAACTACATATCCCAGCAGGCCATGTTACAGTTTTGCTATGTGGCCATGCTACAACTTTTGCAGGGCATTCTGGGATGTGTAGTTCAACAACAGCTGGAGGGCCGAAGGTTCCTCATACCTGATCTACAGTGTTAAACAGATGTACTGTATTCCATACAGTATATAGTGTATAAAAATATCAATGTGTACATTAGTGTCAAGGGTTGTTACTAGGTTGTTCTGCTCCCCCAGACTCCCGCAATTGCTTCAATTTTCTTCAGAGCGGAAGATTGTGGATTGCATGTCAAAACCCTTTACCATTGTTTGGTCCACCATGTAAAATCTAAAAGGTCCTTCTTCCCTACAATTGTTTCTCCTGACGCTTAATATTCCCTAAGGCACTAAGTAAATTCCTCACAATTATTCAGTAAGTTTTGAGAAACTTTTGTTTCATATTTCCAAGCCCGTGGACCAATCTCTCTGTAGCAACAACAGGCAGCTCACCTTGATGTCCAAAATCTCCCTTACTTCCTTTTCTAATTTCTACAGGTTTAACTATTTTGTTATTTTTATATCCAGGTAACAAGGGATTATCATTTATTTGACTATTGTCATGGTCCGCCCGGGTCTCCCGCATACTCACCTGCCCGGCGCCTTCAGTCCCTCAGCTGCTTCTGGTGTCCTTGGTCTCTGCTGCCTTCTGTGGCGGCTGAGGATCCCAGCAGGGTCCAGCAGAGGCAGCTGTTCTCCTGCAGGTCCAATGGGTGATCCCCGTCTGCTTTCATGGGCGCCGCCATCTTGCTTCTAGAGGAATTCCGGGTTCAGGGCCTTTGTGGTCCAATGACAGCAGCCCAGAAAGGTTTAAATTCCAGCTCCAGGGATTTCGTGGCACTGGTACAACTCTAAGCATTCTCCAGGAGAGCTGTGTCTGCAGTTTGTTCCCAGTCTTCTCAATTAGGTTTCCTGCTGTGCTTTCAGCTACCAGATCTGTCCTGCCACCAGATCATCCAGTGGCAGAGATACTGTAAGGCAGCCCCCGATGCTGGTTGGGGGAGCGGCGGCTGCGTGGGCGCCGAGTGCTGGACAAGTGAGTGTCCGGCACACACAGTATGCGGCTGCTTGTTGTGCCACAGCCGCCCACCTGCCGTTGCCCTTGCACTCGCTGATCACAGGCAAGTCAGCGCGAGCGCGGCCATGACAGTGGATCTGTCATTCAAAAAATATATATTTTTGACGGGCGGGCGGGAGCCCGAGTGGGTGGCCAGGAGCTTGCCTTGTAGTGTCAGACTGCTCCCTGCCTCAGGTAAAGCTGCTCTCCAGGCTCACCTCACACGCTGGAGCCTGGAGAGGCCAGAGGAGCCGAGAAGCCAGCAGGAGGGAGAGGTTCCCACTCCTCTTCTGTGTCCTGCCTTGTCTTCTGCTGCTCTAGATCTGCCCAGCTAATCTCTCCCCCGTCGCATCCCACCCTTGTGCCTGTTTGGCTGCCCACCTGCACTCTCTCCCCTGGGCCCCTGTGTACTCTAGTGTGCTGCCTGGACAGGTAGAGGAAGAGAGAAGGCTGCAGCTTCTTCTGTACTGAGGAGAAAATGCCTAGCGCTGGCAGAAACCTCACCAGACCAGTCCAGTAGTACTAATGGTAAGTCCCAGGCATGAAGAGGGGTGTAGCATGAGGGGATCACTGTTCTGTAACACAGCATGGGAGGGGGGTAATCTTTCGGTCATCAGTAGGCCATCACCCACACACCCCCTGGCACTATGTACGGTGCCCCCTAGGTATCTAGGTGCCTGTCTCCATGTCATCAGGAGGCCTATGTGATGGGGACCAGCACTCACCCCCTATGTACAGTGTCCCCTATATATGAAAGTGGCTGTCTCATTGTAATTATGGGTGCAATGTAATGGGTGCCCTCACTCACCCATTAGCCCTATATACAATGACCACTATGTATCTAGGTGGCTATCTCACTGTCATCATCGGTGCTATATGATGGGAATCATCTGTCTATAGGTAAGGGTAATTTTGTTATCTGGTCTAATGTGTAATTGTCATTACAGTGTGTGTCGAATAGTGTATGGGACATTATGGAGTGTGTCCTAAAGTGTAAGGGTCATAATGGTATGTGACAAAATGTGTAAGGGGTACTACAGGGGTGGGGGCACCGGAAGCTATTTTGGCTGGGGGGAGCAAATTATATAGTTACGCCACTGAGATCGTCTCCTGACAATCAACTCCTCTGTTTTGGACCTCCAGTTATTTGCCAAGTGGGCTAGCTTCAGTTTCAGTTCTGTTATTTGCCAAATGGACTATCTTCAGTTTCATGTCCCATTATATGTGTCAGTACCTGAAGATTCTGTGGGCCCGGTAGTGGATCAGGATCAGTTGAGGCTCGGAAGGTTGCAGGACGTATGTAGGTCCTTTTCATGCGAAGACTTGGAAGGAGTCTGGAACAAGTGGCTGAAGCAGGTTGCACTGCAGCAGGGTGCTGAAGGTGCACAGGTGACTTGAAGCAGGTTGCACTGCAGCAGGTCGCTGGGGGTGCACAGGTGGCTCAAAGAAGGTTGCACCAGAGCAGGGCAGTGAAGGTGCACAGGTGACTTGAAACAGGTTGCACCGCAGCAAGACGCTGGAGGTGCACAGGTGGCTTGAAGCAGGTTTTGCACCACAGCAAGACGCTGGAGGTGCACTGGTGGCTTGAAGCAGGGTTTGCACCGCAGCAAGAAGCTGGAGGTGCACAGGTGGCTTGAAGCAGGTTTTGCACCACAGCAAGACGCTGGAGGTGCACTGGTGGCTTGAAGCAGGGTTTGCACCGCAGCAAGAAGCTGGAGGTGCACAGGTGGCTTGAAGCAGGTTTTGCACCGCAGCAAGACGCTGGAGGTGCACAGGTGGCTTGAAGCAGGGTTTGCACTGCAGCAAGACGCTGGAGGTGCACAGGTACTGCAGCCTCTGTCCTGCCTTTTCTCCCGACAGAGCTGCGGCAAGATGGCTGCCGCCCGGACCCGGACAGACAGGGCGGGCACCGCCTCTACTATACAGCGGCGGCTGTCCAGATCCCCCTGCCACACTGCCCAGCCGTCGGGAGCCAGATGCCCAGAGCAGGTCCCGCCTTACTACCCGCACAGGTAAGCGGCGTGGACGGGGCATGACAATATGCCAAGAGTGCTATCTTCAGTTTCAAGTTCCGCTATATGCCAAGTGGGGCAATCTTAATTTCAAGTTCCATTATACATCAAGTGGGCTACTTTTAGTTAAACCATTAAGTGTGCCAACCTCAGCTGTTGCCTGGGCATTTCCTAATTAGCCCTCTACCTCACTTCCACTTCTCTGAGGCCACAAGGTACTTCCTTCGGAGGGCTGTGACCTGCTGAGCAGATGCCGGGAAGCCCAAGTCTCCTTGAGGGAACCTCTGGTGAAAACCGCTGCTCAGTTAGTCTCTGTGCCTCCGTCCTGGAAGTCTAGACAACACCTTGTAGAATAATCTATGCAGAGTACATTTAACCCGATAAAATCATTTCCAACCAACCAGTTACAGAACCACCACCAGAAGCGGATCCACAAAACCGGTTCCTGACAATTATGGTTCAGATAAGTGGATTAATTGATAATATGAAATAAAGTATTGTGGACATTTAAAAAAATCAAGTGCATCATGGATACTGGTCTGGAACCCCTTTATACAATTCATAAGAAGTAGAGTTATCACTAATGTGATCTCTTCTGGGAATGGAGGTTGGCTTTGATACTACACATTTGTGGTCATCATACTGCACACGTACAAGCAGAATGGACCAGGGAGGGATAATGTATAATGTGAACTTTTGCATTATGTAGTCCATACAAATGTGGCCTCATTAGAGATATGCAGGTTTGGTTTTCTGAAAACTGAATTCATCTGAGCTTTTAATTGCCCACCAGACTTAGATCCAAAGAAAGGACAAAACTTCATCAGATCTCTCATGTTTTGGATTGCATAAAAGAACCTCCCATGATGATTTGGATTTCATCTTTGTGTTCCTGATAATGAGGTTGGTGGTGGATTCAGGAGGGGGGCACATGAGCATGTGCCCCCTTGTAATTTCTGTCAATTTTTTTCCATAGACAGCCACTGCCCGGCATGCAGTGCCGGCCCACCCATTGAATTTCAACTCAACAGGGGAGCACTGCAGGTCCCATTGATATATTGCGCTGCCACCTGCCAGGTCAGTGAGCCACCACTTCCTCTCCTTTCTCCCATCTGAGCTGTCCATATGACCAGGCCAGCTCCATTCCTCCCTGGAGAGGGTCTGCTCTCTCCCAGCCAGTGGACCAAGCCCACACACATTATTCTTTGGCCGTACCTGCTGCCTTCAACTATACCCCGCAGCTCTGTCCTGGACAGAGGACCAGGCCACATACTGTACCTTTCTTCCCCTCAGTCATCCAGTCCCCATTTCCTCACCAATCTCTCTGTCCCAGTCCAGAGAACCAGGCCACACCCCCTTCTAGCCCTTAGCCAGTCCTAACTTCCCTTGCACCTATATCTGTCCCGGTCCAGAGGACAAGGCCATGCCCCTTCTAGCCCTTAGCCAGTCCTCCATTCCCTTCTTCCTGCAGCCTTTAAGTTCACCTAGTATACCCCACTCTGTCCCAGTCCAAAGGACTGGGGCATGCTCACTTCCAGCCCTTTAGCCAGTATTCCCTTCTACTGATCTCTGTTCCAGGTTGGAGGACCAGGCCCAGCCCCCTTCCAGCCATTAACCAGTCTTCCCTTCCACCCATCTCTGTTCCAGGCCAGAGGAATAGTCCCCTCAGTCAGTCTTTACCTCTACCATGCTGCTTGCTGTGCTGTCCAGGCCTAGAGGACCAAGAAATGATCCCCTTCTCTCTCTATTAGGGCCCTGCCTTATACATCCTCTCTAACATGTCAAATGGTCACCCTTGGTGAAAAGATATAAGGCTTCTTCATGATAGGATCATCAGATGTGCTGTTATTGTGGGGAGTGTAGTGCAGTGCAGTCATGTAAGTCAGTGTATGGGGTGGGCAGAGTAAATGGGGTTTATAGTGTAGTGTGGAGTATAGGGGGTATGTAGTGTAGTGATGTAGTGTAAAGTAAAGGGGGTATATAGTGTAGTAATGTACTGAAGCATATAGAGGGTAAATAGTGTAGGGATGTATTGCGGAGCATAGGTGGTATATAGTGTAGGGATTGAGAGCAGAGTATAGGGGATATGTAGTGTAGTGAAGTAGTTCGAAGTATAGGGGGTATATAGTGTAGAGTTATACTGTGGAGTATAGGGGGTATATAGTGTAGGGATGTATTGCGGAGTATAGGGGATATATAATGTAGTGATGTAGTGTGGAGTATAGGGGGTATATAGTGTAGGGACATTGGCCCTTATTCAGATCTGATCGCAGTACAAATTTGTTCTCAAAATGGAAAAAACCATGTGCACGACAGGTGGTGCTGTAACATGTGCAGAGAGAGTTAAATATAGGTGGGGTTTGTTGAAACTGAAATCTAAATTGCAGTGTAACATAATGCAGACAGTATTTACCCTGCACAGAAACAAAATAACTCACACAAATGTAACTCTCTCTACACATGTTACATCTGCCTCACCTGCATTGCACAAGGTTTTGCCCATTTTGAGAACAAATTTGTACTGCGTTCAGATCTGAAAAAGGGCCATAGTGCGAAGTATAGGGGATATATAGTGTAGTGATGTAGTGTAGCATATAAGGGGGATGTAGTGTAGTGATGTACTGTGCTGCTGGGTGATGGGTGCTTTGCTAGAGGGCACCAGACAAAATCTTGCCTAGGACATCAAATTATTTAGGGCCAGCTCTGGCAACGAGCATGTACAGATGGAGCCCCTCTTATTCACTCTCAGCGCTTGCCAGAACCTCCCTGCTGGCGAGTGCTGGTGGAGACTGAATCCGTCAGACTGGTATGTGTGTGCATCTCACACGCACGCGCATCCCAGTCCTTCGGTGACTGGGCTGCTTAACCCTGCCTGTCTCCACTTCAGGGAGACAGGCAAGATTATGGGGGGTTCGAGGTGGTGGTGGGGAATGGCGGTGGGGGAGGTGGAAGACAGCGGCGGGGAGCTCCGTCGGAATGGGGAGCATGAGCTTCTCGTGCGCACGCGTCCCCTTACATTGGCTGGCGGGGGCTGGAATGAATGAATGAATTGCAATGAAGAGCCGCTCTCCATCTGTACAGTATTCCCACACAGCAATGACCAAGTAATCCCACATGGCAATGAGCATTTAATACCACATGGCAATGAAAATAGAACACCTGTCAATGAGCATGTAATACCACATGGCAATAAGCATGTAATCCCACATGGCAACGAGCATTTAATCCCACATGGCAATGAGAATAGAACACCTGGCAATGAGCATGTAATACCACATGGCAACAAGCATGTAATCCCTCATGGCAACAAGCATGGAACTCCTGGCAATGAGCATGAAACCCCTGGCAACGAGCATGTAGGTAACACACACTTATGTAGCATAATTGGTAATAGGGGTTATGTGGTTAGCATAATACCTAATGGACACTATAGTGTGTGGCTTAACATGTATTTGGAATTATGGTGTAGATTTTTGGCACCCAGTTTATGGAACATATTGTGAATTTTGGCTCATTCCGTTTGGCATCATGTGTAAGGGGCAAGTATAATGGGGGTCTACTATGTTGTTGCATAATGTGTAGAAGTGGTATTTGGTGTGGCACTACACTCAAGGCACACACCCTTGGTGCCCCCTGTCATTTTCTTCTGGATTCACCCCTGACAAGGACGTTGAGGATGTTGTTTATATAAGTACCCGTGATAAAAAGAAGCGCATTGTCATGCCTGGGCATAATACCACAAAAAAGCCACCTCTTGTATGTGGAATTACTTCTATCCAAATCCTGACAATGGGCCTAATTCAGTCCCTTGCAGATCTCCAAAAACCGCTACTCAGTAATTTCTGGAGATCTGCTCGGAGACCACAGTTTAAGCAGCAATGGGGGCATTAACAACATGACTGGAGGTGGTGATGATGTAACGGGATGATAACTAAGCATTTGGGGGTGGCGACTGCTTATGACATCATACCCAGCCGCAGTGACATGAAACATGAAAAGTATGTGCCTGGCTGGATGTGCATCCAGTAATGTGCAAGCAAATTGCTGTGGCCTTTGCTGGGTGGCCCTCACACAGCCTAATGCCGGCAGTTGCAGTTCTGTGAAGTTTTGCAAAACTGAATCTGAATTAGGCCCAATATTTGTAAAGGCATCTGTTCCATTTGTGAGGCCAAAGTTAGAAGAAGCAGAAAAATTTATCATCTAGACACATTGTTCACGTTATGTCATTTTCAGCACGTTCATGCAAGCTATTTATCAAAATCTGAAAACTCCAGCACATGCAATCTCCACTACCAAGTTCAACACACTCATCAATTAGTACTTGTTAAATCTGACAGTTTAGTAGCTTTCGCAGAAACCTATGAGGACTGGTTTTGTGATTAAAAAATGGGAGGCCACAACAGTTCTCTGATACATATGTACATTCATGTCATGTTCAATATTTTCAAATACTTCACAAAAATGGCTGTTTATTGGGAGTTTCTGCAATTAGTTCAGAAATATCCTCCTAATTGTGGTGGTAGGTACTTATTAAATGTTGATTATAAGAACAGAAAATTTGAAATTTAGTTTGCCATTCGGAAGAGTACAACTTACATTTACTGTAAGTGGTAAATTTACTAAAGCTTCTATGAATGAAAAGACAATATGTTGCCTATACCAACCAATCCAATTTTGTCTATTATTTCTCTATTGCATCATATAAAATGATAGAATCTGATTTGTTGCTATGAGCAGCATCACTTTTTTTCATTTTTAGAAGCTCTCAAAATTAGTTTTATATTACTGTCTTCTACAATTAATATTATAAATAGGGTATTTGTTTCCTAGCACTGCGCCCCCGATTTTGATCATAGTGCATCTTATACAATCGCATCGCATGCAATATAGCTGCATGCGATGCATGTGATGCGATTCGATTTTTAATTATACATGCACCCTGATGGATGCTTACAATGTTAAATGCATCCCCATTGTCAACGCCACCCCCACTATCAACGCCAACCCGAAGCGTGGCGAGCGCAGCGAGGAGTTGATTTTAGATAGTGTGGCAAGCGCAGCGAGCCACCGAGCCCGAAGCATGCTCGTATTCTGTGTCCCCTCGCTCGCCACACTATCTAAAATCAACTCCACGCTGACGTGGATAGTGGGGGTATGAAAAGGTCGGAGGACGCTTGCCGCCGCCCCTCGCTGGCTCGCTGCGCTCGCCATGTTTTGGGATGGCATTAATAGTGGGGGTGGCGTTGACAATTGGGGTGCATTTAACATTGTAAGCACCCATCAGGGTGCAGTGCTATGCGATATTTCATTGTACAAGCACTCCTGTTAATTTAACGGGAATATCGCATCGCACGCATTGCACACCACTAATTACGGTATGCGATGGGCACCGTGCTAGGAAACAAGTACCATAAATAGAATAAAATATGAGCAAAATATTTTATCCATTGTACAGTGATCCAGAAAAAAATAGAAAATGATTGTTTAATTGTTCTAATGGTTAATCGGGAAAACACATAAAAAGAGTTGTGGCATTGCATAAACCCAGCCGTTAGAGAGTAATTAGAGAGATTTCTGAAATATTAAAGGGAAAACTGCATTTTCAAACAGAAACTTTGTGCTAATTAAATATTACCTTCAGCTGTAAAATAATACTGCCCCAGTTGTTATGTTCATCATTCCTGATAAAGAATGACTACTGATCCTGCTGAGATAGGCTGCTGCGAAATTCTCTGAATTGCTGTGATAATGCAATGGCTTCTACAGATGCCAAGACCAAACTACACTGCATCTGAATAGGCACTGTGGAGAAAATAGTAGTTTGTTCCCAGTACAAGTCAAGTAACACACAGCCAGATAAACAAAAGTTGAAACAGAAGTTTCTTTTCTTGCTTCATATTATTGTCAGTTGCAACGGAAGTAGAAATCATGCATTTGTTTGGTTTGAAGACTCATTATGCTGAAAAATATCCACCTAATTGGTTCTTTCCAACTCAATGGGGGGAAATTTACTAATATCAAATGTGTATGAATGTACCTATTCAATCTTATTTGACCGGGTTGCCATTTTTAAGAATGGCAAGCTCCGCTGAATTCGGCTTTATGAATTCGTAGACTGAACACGCATGCCCTGTAATTGAAGTGACCAAGGAAAAAAATCTTTGGGCACAAAATCAGCGTAAATCTCTTTTGTTTGCCCTTAATAGAGTAGTGTACTTCTGTGTCTTCTAATGTCCAACTCTTTACTGAATGGTACAGTAAGTTCAGTAAGCTATGCTTTACACTCTGTTATTTAGGTGCAGTATTTTACATACTTCTGTTTATTGTCTGATTGTGGCAGATTATTTTAAACATGAATTGGTCTGAAAAACATTTTTGCATCCCCTATGCTGGAAGCATGTGCCAGAAGAGCAAGGTGGACAATTTGGCACTGGGGGGAGAGATACTCATTGGAATGCAAGAGTATTACAGGTCTACTGAGAAGCTGTAGCTGCCAATAAGAAATGGTAAGAGACAACTTTTCAAACAGGGATGGTTTGTTGACAGTTCATCATGTCGACATAACCATGAAGACATACTGAATTTCAACATGGTCACTGTCAACAAGTTATACCACACCCATATGCTATGCAAAAAATTTAACACAGCAACTCAAAATCAGATATATTGTGTGTATTGAAACTAATAACAAAGTCTAATGGATATGCTATTAAGAGTTATTCATTATATCATTGGTGTCCAGCAGTACATACAGTACTGTATATGCCAATCACTGTGTTAGTTACTAGGCAGTATTGACCAGCAATACTTTATTTCCTTTTTTATGTGCTTACTGACCAAAGTTAACAGCATAATAATTGTGGACATCAATCACAACTGAACTCAAAGCACAACATAAAAAAACAATGCAAAGACAATACTGTATGTGAAACATCTTTGAAACCTGTTATTTTTTAATCAATGTTCCAGATAAAATTTTTCTAAACAATAGATGTATTTATTTATTACAGCATAATGCACTTTAAATTATTTAACTGTTAATATATTGGGTAATCTTTTGCAAAATTATATGCTGTAATGCAGCCCAATCATGTTCCCAGCATAGAGGATGCAAAACTGTTTTTCAGACCAATTCTTAAATTTTTAAAATAAACTGCCACAATTAAAGACAATAAACAGAAGTGTTCAAAACTTTGTACCTAAATAACAGAGCGTAATGCATTGTTTACTGAAGTTACTGTAGCATTCAGTAATGAGTTGGTCATTAGAAGACACAAAGGTGCACTATTCTTTAAAGGGCAAACAAAGAGGATTTACCCTGATTTTTTGCCCCAAGTTTTTTTTATTGGTCACTTCAATTACAGAGCATCCCCCCCCCCCACCCCCCTCACACACACACACACACACACACACAATATTCACAATTGTGACCATGAAAACGGGTTTTTCTCCTGGCAAAGTCAGCAACTTTGCACTAGGACAAGCTCGTACTCTTTTTTACTATGCTAAAGTATATTAATGAACCACTCTAAGACATCCTGACATAATTGTAACTAGATCAGAGCTTCTTCATACGTTTGATTATTTTCATCTAAAAAGTTAAACTTTAGGCGTCTTGCCGGAACAGAAGATATTGCATGTTTCTTATTCAGGTCAAGTCACAACTTTACCATACTAGCCAATTTTGAATATATATATATATTTCAACTTTTTCACTTCGCCCTACTGTGCATGCTTCTATGTAAAAATACTGTACATACAGTTTAAAATGTAAAAACAAAACAAAATGATGTGCCCCCCTCCCCACATGAGCATAACCAGAAACAGACTCTTTGAGCCAGTCCTGGTTTCCAAAATTTCGGGGAAAAAATTATATACAGTAAGCATCCTCCATATTTCCAAAACCAGCATTGGGCTCTGGGACTGGTTGTGATTACAAAAAATACTGGGGACAAAGAGAGTATTTTAGCAACTAGCACCTGGCTCCAACAGTCAGCAGTGTGATGCCACAGCCAGGGGGAGATTTTTTATACATGGTTCCAGAGCCATCACATTCTCACTCTGACTGAGCAACCATGGCCAGAGTCACCCCCAGCCAGAACTGAAGCACAGGGCTATCCCAAGAACCCCTGGTTGGTGGGTGCCAGGGTTGATAGTTTAAGTATAAAATAAAAAATTAAATAGGTAGCACTGGGTTCTGCTGTGCAACTTAAAGACCCAGGAAGATTCCCCCACATACAGTGACTTATTAAACTACAAGTCCTTGCATGCAGGGCATTAATGGGCCCACTGGGACTTGTAATTTCAAAGCAGGACCAATACCAATATGAAATCACACAAACTGTTTAAAGTAAAACTTTAATAACATACATTTAAACAACATAAATACAGATACCTTTGCAGAGGAGGGGGCTGTCGGGATGCAGCCCTCCCACCCGCTGCTGTGCCACCTCTACCGCTGTGCTCCTGGTCCCCGCCACTGCCGTTCCTGACCACCGTTGTTGATCCCCGCATTTTCAGTAGCTTAATCGGTATTGTGCATTTGCTGGCCCCCAGCCTCTATGGGCTGCTTTTGCAGTAGCCCACAGAGGCATATTCAGGTCCTCCTTGTACTGCACATGTGCAGAACCTGAATTTTATGGGCTGCCGCTCAGCAGGGTGACAGGTAAGTCAGACTTTGAATGGAAAGTCACTGCCAGTCACAGTGAAGCCAGAGCAGTCCCCGTCTAGACACGTAGTTTGGTCCCTTTGTCAATGTAGAAATCCAGTATGGACCTGTGAACAAAAAATCACTCTCACCTCCTTCCTTGGGACCAAGTAGGCCTCCATAACAAACCACAAAAAAACCTGAACCCAGTGGACCGAGGAGCAGTATGATTACATATGCAGCTCCTCCCTGAAATAAAGGGAATCCCACTGTTGTCAGTCAATGAGACTCCCCTCAGCCAATCAGAGGAGCTCAGCACCCAAGACAGACTGTTTGCGTCTTCATAGAGTATAGAATAGGCTCGTATTATGGGATCTGGCAAATCAGCCTGACGACAATCTTGTTCCAGGCATAATAATTTTTTTTTTCCGACATTGTGGCTAGCACACATGTGCACAAATGGTGATTATGCTTGGTGGCGCAACATACGGAGCGTGCAGCGGAAGCTAATGACAGCCCCACCAATGAATTACAAATAGGTGTCATTAACTATAAGCCAATACTATTTTATATTGTTTATGAGCATAAGAAGTTTTGTTCATTTGCCCAACATTTCGATCCGCAATTCAAAAAAACAAACAAAAAAACAACAACTCTGTGATGAACTTTAGGACAAATAATTGTTCAGTAATATTTTCAATATGATTTTATAACTGAAATATCAAAAGGTTGGCTGAACTGTGAATAATTGCTCAAGCATGCAAGGGTTGGACATTGAGGTCATGGTGCGGAACAGTAATAGCTGCCCCCCCCCCCCCCCACCCCCCCCTTCACCACCACATGGTTAAAAAAAAAAATTACATTGGTTAAAATACCTTATTTAATGATTGATAACTTAATAAAATATTAAATGAAAGGTGACATGTAATAGGATGTGATTTGAAAATCGCACTATTTCACTATTTTTGGCTAATCGCAAATGTAATACAATGTGGTTTTAGGGGAACAAATGGAATTCGCATACAATTTATGGCAATTTTGGGTCATGGAAATGTGCACAGCTTGCTAACGGAAATGTGTTAATCTTTACACATGTGCACTTTTTTACACATGGTAATGTGCGGCTTTTGTTCATAATTTTAAAAGAAAATGGTGTGGGGTCCCCCCTCCTGAGCCAAACCAGCTCCAGCCTCCTTGAACCAGTTCTGGTTCCAAAAATTTGGGGGACAAAAAGCATAAGGGTCCCCCATATATCTAAAACCAGCCCAAAGCTCTTGGACTGGTCCAGGTTCCAAAAATATGAGGGACAAATAAACTGGGAGTCCCCCATATTTTGTAACGAGCACCAGGCTCCGAAAGCCAGCGGTGCCATGCCACAGCTCGTGGACACTTTTATACAATGTCCCCTGGCTTTACCATGAGCACTGTGTCTGGTCAGCCCTGGACAGGGTCAATGGGGGAGTCAGAACCCTCCGATTAAAGGCCTGAAGTCAATTGCTGTCCCCAGCGTCCCAGGGCAGTGGATGCTGGCTGATATCTGTAAACAAAATAGAACAAAAACACATTGCTTTTTACAGAACTACAAGACACAGCATGCGGGGCATTATTTATGCCCACTGGCTCTCGCAGTTCACCTGTAAACAGCAAATTTTTTGTCTAAAACTCTCAAAAGTCAGAAAATGTCATCCTATTACATGTCACCCGAAATGTTTTATTTATAGTTATGCTTACATATTTAGTAAATAGGACAACTTATTAGGGTCACCTCTAACGCAGCTCACACCGCACTGGCAGTAGGCGTCGGAGACCAAGGGTGAAATTTCATGCCACCCGAATTCAGCAGCAGTGCGAGATGTCTACCGAACTCAGAGTTTTTTTAAAAAAACCATGCCTTGTAAGTTAATTCTCCTTTAAAAAAATGTCTGAGTTCAGCAGACATCTCGCACTGCCCCTGAACTTGGGCGGCATTAAATCTCGCCCCAAGTCACATGTCACCCTTATCTCTGCCCCCCCCAGCCAGAAGTAGGTCTCATGGCTTATGCTGAGGATAAACCCTGCTGCTGGCTGTATTCTTGTTATGGTGTGTACACACAGGCCGATATGGCTTCCGATGTTGCCGATATAGTGAACATCAGAAGCCATATCGCATGCTGATTGTGTGGTTTTTTAGGGCTTGCGAGCCCGATGCGCTGCCAATGCGCGCTCATGTGTGAGCGCAAATCGGCAGCCAAATAGAGAGGGCAGGCAAGACGATATAGTGCAGATCTGCACTATATAGTCAAAATTGTACCACTGCAGCATGCCGTGCTATGCGAGTCCAGATACGATCTGATCATATCGGGACTGGCATAGCATGGCATATCTGCAGTGTACACACCATTAGACTATGAAGCCCTGAAAGAATTGTAATAAAAAAAGTTTATTATGCAGCATATATATATATATATATATATATATATATCTCCATAAATCAATAATTTGTTTCCAAAAATGGCCCTAAAATTATTGATTTAAAAAAAAATGTTATGTACATTTTGTAATATCTGTTTTATGTAAAAAAGTACTATTTAACCTTTATTCAGTATGATTTTATTACCAAAAATGTAGAATTGCCAATAAAATTATACTGATTCAGCTTCCAATAGCCTTTCTTTACATAATTTGCTAATTTAAAAAAAAAAGCCTCAGGAGCTGCAAAGAAACATTTGCAATAAAATATGCCCATTTAGAACTTAGTGCACAGGGATACCCAAATATACCAGCTCTAAACTTGAGATTTATAGGTTAGCACAAGCTACTGTACCTGCAGTTTTATCATGCTGGCAATTAGTCATAGGCACAGTGGCGTAACTATATAATTTGCGCCCCCCGCCAAACTTTTTCGGCGCCCCCCCCTCCCCGGCGCCCCCCCCCCTCCCCATACCCATACCTGACAGAGCGCTGCTCCAGTCTCCGCTGCGCTGCTGCCCGGCCGCATCTGTGGTCACTGTCCCGTCACTCGCTCCCGGCGCCGGCTCCTGCTGATAATGAAAAGAGACTCTTAGAAAATGGCTGCCAAAACTGTCTGCAATACGGGGGCAGCCATTTTCTAAGTGTCACTTTTCATTATCAGCAGGAGCCGGCGCCGGGAGCGAGTGACGGGACAGTGACCGAAGATGCGGCCGGGCAGCAGCGCAGCGGGTAACTATAGCACCGCAGCCCCCCCGGCGCCCATAGTTACTCTGCGCCTCCCCGCCATGGCGGGGGCTGCGGTGGCCTAGTTACGCCAGTGCATAGGCATTTCCATATTGGGTACAATGTGTGCAGTGTACATGGGTCCCTGATCCCAGGGTGGCCAAACACCGCACATCCTGCACCCATGTTTTAATACTTACCGCTCTAGAGTCCTGCATGGGCTGCTGCATTTGGTTCTAAAATCGCCACCAGAATGTCTGCCATACGTAAACAGTGCCGATTTTAGTCTCCGGAACATGGTGGACACCATGTTTCTGGAGACTTGCGCATGAACAGCAGACTCTGGAACAATGCCAGAGTCTATGGGTCCACAGGCCCATGAGACAACAGACACACACACGCTGCACCCATTTCTTTCTTAATACAGTACATACTCCTCTAGACTCTCATAACAACGACAGCAGTGCTGTGGAAATCGTTGGATAAATATCCACCACACCATTTTTTGTGAGATCTGCACATGTCCAATAGAGTCTGATCCTATTAATGCTCAGACACTGGAGCATTACGTGGTGCTTCTGCTGGCAGAGAGGAGGGGGGCCTGGAGAGAGGAGGATGCACACAGGCCTCCTTTCTAAAATCCCACATGTACTTTCCTATTGTGCTAGTCAGCAATCATATTGCTCAGTGTCCCATTTTCATCTGTGACCAGAGATGGTCGCAGATGAAAATGTCACACTGCCAGGAGAAGAGGCAGGGGAAGTCGCTGGTCAGAGGAGCATGCTCCTCCGTCCAGCGACCATTCAGGGGCTGAAAACGGGAGCGTGCATCCGGCGATTTATCATCGGTGCACACTCCCATCGCTGGCAATATGGACGCTCAGCGACCATATTGCCAGCGATATTTGCTATAATTGCCCCTGTGTGTACACAGCCTTAGATTGGGTGAGTTATTTTATTTATTTTGTTTCTATGCAGAGAAAAGAGACTGCTTCATTTTTACACTGCAATATAGATTTCACTGTGAAATAAATCCCCACCCAAATCTAATTCTCTCTGCACAAGTTACATCTTGCCCTCCTGCAGTGCGCATGGATTTGTCCATTTAAGAAGGAATTTATCTTTGCAAGTGAATCAGAATAAGGGCCTATTTTTCTCCTTCCATTAGCCATGCTGTAGAAACTTCCTGCTTTTGCCCATGTCTTTTAAAGGAAAACAAACTAAAAGGCAATGTAAAACTTTTCCTTTAGAAGCTGAGTGCTAGATGTTTAAATGTTGCACAGTCAGAGAATTATTTCTGTAGTTGGATGGGAATGTTCTGTACTGTGTAATTAATGTTGAAAAAATATATACAGAAATCGAAGACAGTTGGTAATAGAAGTAGGTACTTGCTACTTGGTATGATTTTTTTTGTTCTGTGTACTTCACAGCTCTTGTTTGTTCATGACTCTCAATATGACTCTACAGGAGTGTGCCATTTAAATTGGGCTGTTCCTATGGGAACTAACTAAAGTGAATTGATTAGGAGAGAAACTGGTGGGAGCGGGCTGAATGGTGCTAATGTTTAAGATGAATTAGTGAGTGTTTCAGCTAAGAGGTGATTGGTAGTTCTTTCAAATGACCTGGAAAGAAAGAATGGCGACATCATTCAAGGACCAGTCACTCAAATGCAATCATTATCGGTATTGTCTTCAACAAACTGGAATCAAAAGTTGTATAGTAATTTATTGTAAAAAGTAACAGTTGACCTTAGTATTGGAGCACTTTGCAGTAAATCAATTGGTCAGCTTAGTGAGCTGGGTCTAGACCATTTTTTGCCTTCTATAACAATGCAATGCAATTAGCAATGTTTTTCAGAACTTACAGAGAAAACTTTTTACTGTTTGAAGTAAATAGAATCTCACCATAGCCTGAATTCTAAGGATTCTATTGCATTAAATAATGGGCCTAGGAGCCGACTCAGACCAGTTCGGTCATATCCGAATCCGTCCCCTTGTCCGATGGTGGGGCAAACACTGTGAGTGAACAAGGTGGCAGGCTAGTGTGGACATGGGGCCAGAGCAGGGGAATGCCCAACATTGTTTGGGTATCCCCATGAAAACAAGTCAATACTATTCATGTGCTATTCAGCAGCCTTTAAGAAACAAACTCCAACTGGTGGGTTTTTACCTTCTCACCGAAATTACATACAATACCAAACAAACTTTTTAGGGGGTCCCTTTTTGCTCTTGAATTTATAAAAAAAATCCTTGTTTTCAATTTATGTCAATACTTTGATCCATATGACACTCAAAAAGAAAGAACAATAGTGTAATACTGCTTAACCATTTATAAAGGAAGACACTGGTTCTAATAATTCCAAGAATCATACCAGAATTTAATATCTATGTTAATAAGTAGACAAATAGGCTTGATGAGGGACATTCACGTCACCAAACAGCATGCAGCACTTCCTCTTCCACAGATTCAGGTGGCATATAACATAGAAGGAATCTTATAGTGTAATACCATTTTAATCCTAAAAAATGCAAAGTAAAATAACAGGATTTTAAAACAGAGGACTCTCACCCTATAATATTGTCCACAACGAGATGTAGACAATAGCGCTAGATGTAAAATCAACAGGCATCCCAGCAGAGCTGATGTGGATGTGGGTCTTCTGGATTCTCCTCCTGTGAGTAACATCTGACTGGTTTTGATATCTCATGATATCTTTATCAAGGCATAATCACATGGCAAAGGAAACTCCTATTTGTACCTCCACCCATTAAAAGGATGGTGAGTCCTAATGCCAGATATAGATTTCCTAATCAGTAAAAACCTATTGGTAAACAGTTAGAAGTATTTAAATTCTTACCGGGATTTATTTGTGGGCAAACACACAGCTGGCCGCATTTGTCTTTATAAATTACCGCTGAATCCGCGGCGTTGCTTCCGGTTTCGGCCATAAGTAGAAGTGACGTTTGTGGAACAACGTGCGTGTCATCTTACCAGAGGCGGAAGCAGAAGTGATGTCATTGTGCGTGTCATCTTACCGGAAGCTGATCTGCATGTCATTTTGCCAGAAGATGATATTCCAAGAGGAGCAACAGAACACGAGGACATGCATTAAACTGGAGGGAGGAAGATTCAGGGGAAATTTGAGGAAGAATTACTTCACAGAAAGGGTAGTGGTTAAGAGGAATAGCCTCCCATCAGAGGTGGTAGAGGCAAATACAATAGAACAATTGAAACATGCTTGGGATAGGCATATCGATATACTTACAAAAAATAAGGATCAAATATGGTTTGAAGTAACATGTATAAAAAAGGGGCAGACTAGATGGGCCAATTGGTTCTTATCTGCCGTCAAATTCTATGTTTCAATTGCGGGTCAGCATGCGTGTCAGCTATTGCATTGCCGGGAATGTTTGAATCGCATGTTTACTTCTTTAAGGACACAGGAAGAGAGATGGTATTTGTGGAAGGGTATGGATAATTGAATATTAAGGTGACAAAATAAAAGCCATCTTGTTGTGGTCCTTTCTCAATAGATTCCTCAATAGATAAATAAAATAAAACACATATTAGACAAGATGAAATCAAATTCTAATCAATGAAATATATTTTACCTTAACCTCAATAAATGAATTATTATAAAAAAACCTTTTGGTCTCAAAATCTTTATTTAGACCTGTTGGACTAAGGGTCTGGAAGTAAAAAATCATGGGCATCTCGTGTTTGGCTATTTTGGTTGTAAGTGATCCTCCTCTTTTATCACCTTCTATTTTCTTAAGATTATAAAAAATAAATTGTCAGTGGTATTGCAGTGATGACATTCTTTAAAATGGGATGATAGCGCATGAGCAAATATATGCCTGAATCAGGCCCTTAACTCAGACATGATCACAGGGCAATTTTTTTCTAAAAATGAGCAAAACCTACTGCAGGTGGGGCAAATGTAACATGTGCAGAGAGATAGAGTTAGATTTAGGTAATTTATTTTGTTTCTGTGCAGGGAGAACACTTACATCCCAATGACATCACCAGATGTTTTCTTCATACTTTACGCTTCTAAGGGAACTCCTGCTTGTCTGCTCTTATGACTGAGAAAGTGTTCCTGTATTGTTGATATATTTGCACATTTAAGGGGAATAGAAAAAAGCAACTTTTAACCCGGGTGCCTTATGACTGGCCATCTTTCGGGATCCTGACAGTCAATATTCCAACGTTAAAAATCTCAACTGCTTGACTGCTGGAAATCGGGATGCCAACCTTCAGGGGCTATTCTCCCTATTGGGGTCCACAACACCCATAGAGAAAGAATAGAACCCGTGGTGAGTGCAGAGCCCCGCAAGTGTTTATTGCTCTTTCCCCCCTGTTGGAAGTACCGGAGTCCACGATTCTGATGTCAGTATGCTGATAGTTGGGATCCCGACCACATCCTCTAACCCATTTTTACATGGATCGAATCAGCCATGATTCTTGAGTAGTTTCTACTTCTTTGACCGTTGCAATTTCACCACAGTATAAAAATGTTGTGAGATGTTTCTTTAGTTTTGTTGAAGGATATTCAGTTATAATAAAAGCATTATACACCAATACTTACGTATACTAAATGATACTGAAATAAAACAGACCTAAAGCAGCCCATACACGCTGCTATGAGGGCGTGCTTTCCATGCTGTGCATCCGTTGCACATACTTTTTGTACTTAGGTTTCATCACATTGCATTGCATGCACAACGGATGCACATGCAATGCACTGTGATCCGTGCTAGTACAGCATGCCCTCATAGCAGCGTGTATGGGCTGCTTAAGGCCTTTAGGCCTGTGGAAGATAAATGTCACGGCATGGGATTCTGTGGATTTAATTTGAAAAGTTGTAGGTTAAAATTGTGAGTTTTAGTGACTTTAATTTATGAGTGTGAAAGGGTTAATTAATTAAATGACTCTGCAATAAAGGGACAAGAGCCACTGGAAATCAGGTGGATTGTGTTTTTTATGCAATTCCTGCTGGATTCATATGAAATGTCATTTGACACTCATCTGTCCCTTTTTGGTTTTATTTGTTTGGAATGATGATGGTTCTTTGCGGAAAAGTATCATCATTACTTACACATCAAGCAGTTGCTAGGTGGTTGATAAAAATATAAGAATCGAGGAAGCAGCGCTGGGTTTACAGTGAAAAGATTGACCAGTTTAAAGTGAAAAATTACTTTATATAGCAGATTAAAATATGCATTTACATACAATAATACATGACACAATAAATGTATAAGAAGAATATAATAAAATAAAATAAAAAGAAGGTCTCACTCTTTGATTGGATCGAAATCTGTAGGGGCCGATGCCCAAATTGGATATCAGTCCGAATGGAAAGTGCACTTAACCATTAATATTTCTGCAGTATTGGGAAAACAGGAATCAAGGGGTTGTGCTGGGGGCAATCCACCGGTCCTCTCTATTATTACGGATAGGTTGTTAATACCGCTGGAGGAATCGATGGAGAAATGTCCGTATTGTATCCCTCAGGAATCCCTCTGTCGGTTTGAAAAAGATTTATTTGGCTCAATACCCAATTTGGGCACCTCCTATTTGTAGTGGAAAGTCACTATTTGGATTTTATGCACTGGAGGAGGATGGGTATATGGTCTACAATCTGGACTTGATTTGAGGGGGGAGCAGGACCCTCTGACAGGTGGCTGAGATGGTATATTGCTCACCTGGAGGAAACCACTGCAGGTGACCCCAGTCACTGGTAATGGAGACGGCCAATGTCTTATTGAAAGGACACTGTTCTCATACAGGTGGCAGGAGATGGCGTGGCTCACCTGGAGTTCAGTGTATTTTTGACGGTCCTGGAGGAAGATTCGAGGTAGGAGTTCCCAATTTTAGGCAGAGATGGACTGGATGTTGGTAGAGTGAGTGAGAGGCTGCAACTAACGCGTTTCGCCACTAGCTTGTGGCTTTTTCAAAGGTTGATAAAAATATGCCTGGGTGTTGGTTGAGTGGGGGTGAAATGGGGCTAAAGCATGTGTTTTGTGATAAATGGATAGTGCAGCTTTTGTTGCCACATTAATTTGATATCTGAATTTAAAATGTATTGTTTTAATAAATTGTGTCAAATGTATTCTCTAAACACAAGTTTACAGTATGTGGCAGTACTTATTTCAGATCCAGGATAATGGCCGGGATAGAGTATTATTTTTTTTTTTTATTCATTTTTATTGTAAGTTTCTGACATTTACATACATACACTTCGACAAAACAATACATTACAATATGACAAATTCCTCTAACACACGACAGACATAATATAGTGCAGCATAAGACTATTCTCATTCGAATCCATTAAGAACAAAAAAAGAAAAAAATTACCAGGACATTGTATAATCAGACAAAAAAAGAAAAGAAAAAATACCAGGACATTGTATTACTCAGACCAGTATGTCCTGCATTGGACACAATAACAATTCAATCTCCTTTATATCATACACTGACCGTTACGTGCAAACAAACTTCCAGGAGCTAGATACCACTTGATTAACCATTGGTTAATTCAGCTAAGTTCGTCCTTTCCCTTCCTCCTCCCCCCACCTCTTATCCCCGCAAGAAAAAAAACAAAAAAAAAAAACCCTAGTTGCCACGTGTATAAGTGCATCTACATTAGTGCAAACCGAAAGCTCCACATTGTTTATGAGCCTCCAGACTCTTTTATGTGGACAGTTATATAGTTCTTCTCTACTTGAATAGAAGAATTTCCTTTGGTGTACTAGTGAATTACCCCCACCCGCCGTCCGCCCTCCCTCCCTCCCATCCCCATTAACAACCTATTGTGTAAGACATAAATTGTCTAGGAATTTTCTAAACTTACTTTAGCCATATATATTAAAGTTATTCCTGTTAAAGTGTTTATACATATGCTGGGGCATCTTTTCCCCCTATTTTAGATTATGTGAGGTGTGCTGGGGTGAAATACTCCGAAAGAAAAGAAAAAAAAAAAAAACCCTAAGGATCACTAAAAGAGGAAGGAAAAAGAAAAAAAAAAAAAAATCTAAGAGTAGAACCTACCTAGTGTAATATTTTGAATAGTACCACCTCTCCCATACAGCATAGAATTTATCTACAGCATTCCTGGAAGAGTACACGTAACGCTCGTGCATCATGTTTGAATTAACCAAGGCGACCCATTCCTGGACTCCAGGACTTTCTCTCGCCATCCACCTACGAGCGATAATGACTTTTGCTATTGCACATAAATTTATCAACAACTGTCGGAAACCCGATGATACGGAGCTCGGCCATACCCCTAAAATAATTGTTAGAGGGCGAAGGTCCTCAGCCTCTAACCTGATACTCATAAGTACCCCACCAACATCCTGCCAAAACCTCTGTACCTCACTACATTCCCATAATAAAGGCCAGAACCCACAGCTGATATTATAACACTTCGGGCCCCGTCTACAGTAATCCTGTGAGAATCTTGAAATCCTATCAGGTGTTAAATATATACGATAGAGAATATTTAGCTGAACTTGTTGAATTCTTATAGAATTAGTAGACATACGAGGGGCCTCTAACGCTGCTCTCCATTCTTCACTATCAATCTCCGGAATATCTGCCAACCATTTATTAGTCAATCCGTCTCTATTGTCTACTTGTGTACTAATCATAAGAAATTTATACCATTTAGAAAGAGTTTTTCTGTTCCCTATGGTTTTCGCAAATTTTTTCAGAGGGGATTCGACCAAAACAATTTGTTTCGCACGACTTTCTTGCGCTAAAGCGCTTCTCATCTGCAAATACCTATAAAACATATGCTTATGAAGTGCATATTCCAACTGCAGCTGAGAAAAGGGTTTCAAAACATTCCCCTCAAACACCTGACCCACGGCATTAACTCCATAGTACTCCCACAATCTCCCTCCCTGGTTTGCATTCAAACTGGAAAGCTGGGTCATGTTAAAAATATATGTATCCGGATCTATCCCATCAAATCCCATTCTCTTACACGCCCATTGCCAAATAACCCGCAGTTCTTGCATAAATGGGGGAACTTTGTGATGGCCTCCCTGCTTTAGAACTACCTGTAGCGGGGAATGGTTGGGAAAAATATTAGCAACATACTTCCCAAGTTCTGCAGAGTACTCATTTCCGCTAATCCAGGTTACCAGATGGGTTAATTGGGCTGCGTAATAGTATATTTTAAAATTGGGCATAGCAAATCCCCCCTCACTTCGTTCTCTACACAAAGACGACATTCTAATTCTCGGAGTTTTGTTTTTCCAAACATACGATGAAATCACTTGTCGAATTTTACTAAATGTTGTTTCTTTTATTAGAATGGGAGAATGAGTAAATATATACAGAAGTTTGGGAAGTATTACCATTTTTATTAAATTAACCCGTCCCAGGGTAGTTAATGGGAGGTGTTGCCAGTTTTTACATCTAATTTTACACTCTTCAATTATAGGATCCAGATTATGCGCAGTATAGTCAGCTGGATTACTTGAAACCACAATTCCTAAATATTTAAACTTATCCACCACTGGAGGACAAAACTCGCAGACAGGCCCGATCCGATTTACTATCCCAGTTATTAATAGCTGAGATTTACAATAATTAATGGTCAAACCGGAGTATCGACCAAACTCCCTTATATCTCCAATAACCTGAGGTAGCTGACTCATATGGTCGTTCATGCCGACCAATAAATCATCTGCATATAGCGAGATAATATTGCAAATGGGACTCCGGCTCTCGCCCGTTTGGCCCAGTAGCAATCGTAATTTACATGCCATTGGCTCAATGGCGAGCGCAAATAGTAGGGGAGAAAGTGGACACCCTTGACGGGTGCCCCTAGACAGTGGGAACAGTTCGGACAGATAACCGTTGACCAAGACTCTGGCTTTAGGGGTTTGATATAACCTGAAAATCCAGTTTATATATCTGGGGCCTATCCCATACGCAGATAGGACTAGCCTCAGATACGGCCATTCCACCGAATCGAACGCTTTATTGGCGTTGAATGATGCAATGGCAACCGGAGTTCCTAGGCTATCTGCCATTTGTAAATACATAAATAATCTACGAAGGCTTATTGCCGTAGACTTACCACACATAAACCCGACCTGATCTGGGTGAATTATCTTTCCGATCACGGCATTTAGTCTGGTAACCAGAATTTTAGCAAAAATCTTTGCATCTGTCGTGATCAGGGAGATAGGACGGGACGAATCTACTATTGATGGGTCTTTATCATTTTTTGGGATGACACTAATGATTGCCTCTGTCATTGAGCTCGCAAATCCGCCCCCCTGGTTCATTTCACGAAAATAAAATAATAATTTGGGGGAAAAAATCTCTTCAAATTTTTTGTAGAATTCCGCAGGGATTCCATCTACTCCCGGGGCCTTACCAATCGGAAGGGATTTGATAGCTGCCACTACCTCCTCAATAGATATCGGGGCATCGAGCATCTCACTATCAACACTAGAAAGGACTGGAAGTTCAATACCCTGAATATAATTTTTAATCTCGTCATTACCGTACCTATTTTTTGTAGCATATACCTCTCTGAAATGTGCACAAAATGCTGCTGCAATATCCGGTGCATTAGTAGCCACCGTTCCCGTGTCTAATCTTATTTTTGTGACTATGCATGATGGTCTATCCAATTTTGACAGATATGCCATATATTTACTGGCTTTGTCATTATTCATATAGAACTTGTGAGAGTCATTCAACATTTTGTGGGTCATCATGGCCTGTAAATGTTCTACCCACGCTCGCTGGGCATCCACCCATTCCTTTCTAGAGGTCTCGGTATCTTCTCTCAAATACTTCTGTTCCTTAACTGTCAACTCATCCTCTAATAGCACGGCGGCTTCACGATATCTCCGCTTGGCTTGCGCAATCTTTTTTACACAAATCCCACGTATGTAGGCCTTTGAGGCGTCCCAAACCGTCGAGGGCTCGGCGGAACCAGCATTTGTCCCGAAAAAGCCGTCGACCATTGAGTACACCTCTTCTGCATCATTGAATTGCGACAGCCAAGAGGGGTGAAGTCTCCAAAGTCTAATCCCAGTGTTAACCTCTGTTTTAATCTGTAACAGTACTGGGGAGTGGTCCGAAATTCCCCGAGCCAGGTACTCAATTGAGGCTATGTTCATGAGAGCATTTCTAGACACAAAAATATTATCAATCCTTGAGAACGCATTCTCTAGGAGGGCGGAGCCACGATGGCGTGCACGTGAGGGAGGTTGCTCTGACCCTCCGGAGTGTTTGACTACCAGCCGGGAATCCTATGCTCCCTTCTTCCCCCCCTCCCTCTACCTGATGCCCGACTGACTGAGCTGCAGAAGCCGGGTCCCTTGCAGGTGTAGGCTGAAGTGCAGAGAGCCTTGTGCATAACCAGCGGTTCGTAGTGCGCATACACGCTGGGCGGACAAAGCCAGTGACGTCAGAGACCGGCGCCTGGAGCCCGGAGCTCAGAGCAGCACAAACTCAGCGTGTTGTGGAGGACGCCTAGCAGTAGAATCTGCGTAACACAGACGCCGGCGGTAAGCCTTTCTCTTACCCGCACCTCCTATTCGTACAGCCGCGCGGCAGGTGATCCTGCGAGATAGCTGCTGGGCGGATGCCGGCGGGGACTCACTTTGCTCTCCAGCCGTTTGGTGGGCTTACAGATGCGTGTGTCGCCCAAGCAGCCGGTGGTGACTACAGGGACGCTTGCTGCGGTGAGCGGGATACATCCGACTATACCTGGGAGAGGAGAGGTCGCTGTGCCATTCCAGTCGGGGCAGTGGGTGTGCAGCTCCGGTACTGGAGCGAAAGCCGATAAGGAGGCAGAGAATGGCACCGTGCCTGTGACGGTACAGAACCCACGCCTGAGGATACTGGACGGAGAAAACTTATGTAGTATCTGGGCGTCCGATTTAGAAATCGGATCGGATCGCATCGCATCCCATGCAACCAAATCGTATGCGATGCGATGGTCAAGATTTTTCCATAGGATTCAATGTTAAAATGGTCTGAGTCCATTTTAACATAGAATTCAATGGGAAAAAGGGGTCCTTTTCCTTTCCCCACTATCCAAGTGGGCATGGAGTTGGATATAAACCTGTGGCGAGCATAGCGAGCCACCGAGCCCGAAGCGTGGCGAGCGTAGCGAGCCCCGCGAGGGGACACAGAATACTTTTTAAGAAATATGCGTCCCCTCGCGGGGCTCGCTTCGCTCGCCACGCTTCGGGCTCGGTGGCTCGCTGCGCTCGCCACGCTATATAAAATCAACTCTATGCCCACTTGGATAGTGGGGAAATGAACAGGACCTTCTTAACATTGAATCCTATGCAAAATCGCATCGAATCGCATCGCATCGCATCTGATTGTATGCCTTAAGGTAAGGCATACAATCACAAAATCGGCAGCCCAGATACTACATAAGTACCGGCTTTCTTGTGGCAAACATAGGGTAACTGTCTTACTGAGAACAGGCTGAGTCTCAAGACTTTTTTAGTGCATTTAATGTCTGTGGGCAGTGGAGTAAGGTATAACCGCGTTTTGAGCTGTGTTTTATAAGTCCACACGCACCAAAAATTGTCTGGTAAGGGACTGTATATCTAAAGTTTCAAGGAGAGTGTGTCTAATATAAAGGACATATCCTGCCATATGGTGTGTGTGGTGAAAAACTCACAAAGCCCAGATGGGGAAGACGGGCCAGTCTGCAGCAGCCGCAAGGCTGGAGAAATATGCTAGAACGCAGGCTCAGGCGGCCAATGCCTCGCGAAATGTTACTCCCCAGAATACCCCTACTAAAGTTGGCACTGACTCAGCCACAAATGAAGTTACATTGTCACAAGTACTGGAAGCCATAAGTACCAGTGAATCACGGCTTTCTGAGCAATTGAATAAAGTCCAATCGGACGTAATGCTGATACGAGACGATATGCAAAAAGTCCGCCAGAGAGTATCAGAGGTGGAATCTCGGGTGTCACAAATTGAGGATAGGGTGGACCCCCTAACCACCCAGGTTAAGATGCTGTCAGAAAAAGTATCTGAAATGCGCACTAAAATTTCGGATATGGAGGGGCAAATGCGCAGAAATAACATTCGTTTTGTTGGGTTCGAGGAGAAGGTTGAGGGGACCTCACCTGAAAAGTTCATTGAGGACTGGCTTCGTAAATGTTTGGGGAGTGAGGCCCTATCACCTATGTTTTCGATCGAAAGGGCGCATCGTGTTCCAACAAGGCCACCAATACCGGGGGGTCCTCATCGGACTCTAATTGCTCGTGTGCTTCAGTCCAAGGACAGGGACGATATTTTGAGACTCGCCCGTAATATGGGGGATTTAGAATATAATGGGAAAAAGATTGCAGCATTTCCCGATCTTCCATATGATGTTCAGAAGGGAAGGGCCGGGTTTCGAGAAATTAAAGCAAGGCTGCGGGAATTGAATGTTAAATATGCTATGTTGTACCCAGTGAAATTCCGGGTGATACAAAACGATGAAGCTAAATTCTTTTTTTCCCCAGAAGAGGCGGCTGCCTGGATTGATAGGACTTTCCCGAGTCGGAGGCAGCTCTCTCATACGTAGTAGACTGTCTCTGTTACTTGGGAAACTACCTTCATCCCTGGGGAACGCTGTGTGTCCTTGGAATGAAAAGATATCTTACCCAGCACTGTAATGCTGATTGATTGTTTATTTACCTCAGGGTTTATGAAATAAGGTCATGTAAATATGGCTATATGATATTAGGTAAAGGTAAAACACTAGAATATCGGGCATTGGACGGGGGGGGTGGGGGTGTTGGGGGGTGGGGGTGGGATATAATGTTCGGTGAAGTATAATCCAGAGGGTCAGGCACGCGTTAGAAAGGTGGCTAATAAGTAATTAGTCCTATTACTAGGGGGGGTAAGAGTAAAGGTATACCTGATCGGGGAGGTAATACAGGGAGGGCGCGGGTGGGTGGGATAATGTTTAGTGTTGTAAGTTATATTTTTGTTGGGGGGGATAGTGCGGGGTTTATGTATGTAGTGCAGGTTGTTGGCAAATTGAATATGTTTATTTATGATCAACGAATTCAGAAAAACGAGGACAGGTATGGTCAGATTTGGCAGGACCAGTGTGTCTGGCTGGCAAAATATAAATATGATTAGTGATGGTAGGGTTTATGACATGGAATGTTAGAGGAATGAATGAGAAGATCAAGCGAGCCTTGGTTCTTAACCAATGCAGGATATCTGCCGCTAATATAATCTGCCTCCAAGAAACCCATCTTTATGGGGATAAAATACTAGCATTAAGGCGGCCCTGGATTGGTAGAACCTTTCACTCGCAATTCTCCTCATCATCCCGGGGGGTCACTGTTATAATTAAAAAGAATGTTCCCTTTGAATTGTTAGCGATTAATATCGACCCAAGGGGCCGATTTGTTTTTTTAGATGGACGAATTGAGGAAATTCGATATTGCATTTTGGCCATTTATATACCTCCTCCTTTCTCGTTAGAGGTAATACGGCTGGCAGTTAATTTCGCAGCTGCCTGTCCAGATAGTATTGTTATTTGCCTGGGAGATTTTAATGCCGTGATGGACGTTAATTTAGATAGATGGAATAGAAGGGGACATAGTGATGGTCGCCAAACAAAATTGGCTGAATTTATAAATGAATTTGACTGGTGGGATGCATGGCGTGAGATGCACCCCAATGTGAAACAATATTCATTTTACTCTCCTCCACACAATGCGTTCTCAGGGATAGAGTATTATCAGTAGAAACTTTGCTTATCAAAATGGATTGCGGGATGAAATATATGTTTCAGAAAAAAAATTTTTTTTTGCAGGTGCTTTAATTAATGCACCTTTGCTTCACACAGTTACATCAGATTTTAATGTACTTTACATATTGTGACACATTTAAAGTGCACTTGCCAGTGGCTAGTTCCTTGGCTGGCTTGATGTCTATAAATGTGCATATACATTGAAACTGCCATGGCACCTTTCTGGAACCAGGAAAGGGCTGCCGTGATCATAGGTCTTCCCTTAAGAAGTGCTTTCTGCAATTGCAGCGTGGTCTGACAGTCCCTATGGGATGAAAACACCTCCTTATGGGATCTGCCTGTCCAGCATGTTACTAGCAAGAAGTGCTCCAATGCTTCCACTGCTAGATAATCCCTGTTGTTGGCAGAATTTACAGGTGGGCTACAACCCTGCAGCAAAAAGGCAAAATCAAGAGTAGTAGCCTATGTTGGTGATGTCACTGTGGTCCAGTCATCTGTGGCAGAGGCATGTGAGGTGGACCTACTAATTGGAGAGTATTCAGGGGCATCAGGGTCCATGGTAAATCTGTACAAGTGTGAAGCTTTCTTGATGGGTAAGGGAGGTGAAGAATTTTTCCTCCCAGACAGCTTCCCCATTGCCCGTTTTGTGCAAAACTTAGTTGATCCTAATGTTTTTCTTTTTTTACAGTATGTGTGTTTCTTCCCTCAATGTATGTAGTCTCTGATAGGTTATTTGTTCTGCTATTGTGGGGTAACAAAATTAACTTGATCGAGAAAGGCATAGCCTACAAACTGAGGACAGAGGAGGGACGAGACCCGGTGAACTCGTAGAGTTATTTATAACAACTATTTTAAAGATATGAAGTGGTGATTTTTTTATTAGAAAGTCTAGTTTGGAAAATGGTTTCAGGGAATATAGTCCCTTCTTTGGAGCATTAGATGTTGGGCAAGTGAAAAATCTCAGGGTGAGGAGAGGCTACTTCCCAATATATGTAATACAGTTTTTGAGAGCAATAGCTTGATGGGGTTTGGAAGTGGGTAGGAAGGAGATTCAGATGAAACTTACTTCCATGTCCCATTGGCCTTGAGGGATTGCCCAGGTGATGTGTTTTCAGAGGGAATATCTCTGATCTTGGAATATCTCTGATCAATTCTCAGATGATTGCCTGGCTCTTCTTTAAAGTAAAGAAGGAAACTAATGAAGTCCCAATGATCGTGATTATACACATGATAAGTGCTTAGGAGAGGAGGAAACCATGGACCACTTCTTTCTGCACTGTCCCTTTAATCTAGAAATTTAAATGACAGTCTCAAGAGCCTGATGTATTCCTTGCCTTTTGGGGCTCAGTTACCTTGAGACATTAGCCTATGAGACATTCAAATGATAACAGTTAATTACAATTTTTTGTCAGCCTAGATATTAGATATCATCTATGGAATGCAAGTTTCTCAGAGAGGTAAAGTCATTCTCTGCAGAGAGGCGGTGGGCTAAATCCTGCATGTGGTGAAGCAAATTATGGATTTGGCGAAGGGGAGGTTAGACTATTTTGACTGGTCCCAATTATGGTGACAGTTGAAGCCCCCTTATTGGTTGGTTGGTTAATTCCCCTTCTCCAGGCTCAGGGACTATTTTTTACCCTTCAATTTGCTAAAAAATGTTGTTGTTTTTTTTTGTGGGGGGGGGGGGGGGTGATTTGCAAATGTACTTCAGGCTATAAGTATCCTCTGTTAATTTCTCTATTAATATTGGTCTGTCCTGAAATAAATGGAGGATGTATAGAAATGAATAGGTTGGAGAATAAGAATTAATGGGGGAATGCATGGTGGTCGTGGGGAAAAGAATGGGCAAGTGATTGAAAGTAATGCAGCTTTCACACCACAAAACCTGCTTAGACCAGGTATTTAAAACATTTTTTTAAACGGGTCAGAGCAAGTTTAACCCCTTTCACATCGCATGTAAATACCTGGTCTAAAGCAGGTTTGTGTGTGAATGCAGCGATGGGGAGTGACCTCTTGGAGGTATAGAGAGAGGGGATCAGGCACCAGAGCCCACACCTAGACTGCCAGCAGGTGCTCCCGCACTGCAGGCAGGGAGGAGAGCTGCAGGACGTTGGAAGGGTAAGGGTAGGGGGTCGGACAGTGAGCAGTAGCTGATCTGCTCTGAGCCATATGTGCATATGTAATGAGCTCATTAAATATGCACCGCTCTGGGGACCGATAGTGTTCACTGCTGCCTGGGTACCGTTTCAGACCCGTTCAGACAGCAAAAAAAAACGGGTCTGAAACGGATAGGACCCTGCTTTTTTACCGTTTCCAAAAAAACTTTTTTTTTTTGGAAATGGTAAAGTCACTCTGCACCTTTCAGACCGCACATATTACCATTTTAAAATGGTTAAAAATCTGCAAAATACCGTTTCTTTAGTGCGGTCTGAAAGGGGCATAAGAAAGTGAGGTGCTCAGAGGAGGAAAAAGGTACAGGCTGAGTAAAAGGCAGGGTATAGTAAAGCAAACTCTGGAAAATGGTGTCATTTGTATAAAATAAAAAAAAGTGTGTTTATACATTTTTTGTTTCTCCAGGAACATCCTCAAAAACTGTGATGTAAATATGTATTACATTTATTGCTATGTAAATATGTTTTACCACTGTATTTTATGTAAAATGATTGCAATATTTCTTTTAACAAAAAACATTGCCAAGAAATCTCCATCCTGGCTCTTCCCACTCCCTAAATAGTGGCATCATGCCTCTTTTTTTCCAAAATGGAGCCCGCTGTTGCCCCCTTGGTCAATCAATGGAGACTGATGCCAGCCTGCATGCTACACTACACGATCCCTTCGCACTTGTCCTGTCCTATGTACAGTACCGAAAATCACCATCTGTAAAGCAAATGGATAGCACTATTTTATGTACATTCATTACACAAGTAGCGTGTACTTGGGTAAATACAATTATATACAGTACAGTACATTTACAAAAAGATTGCACTCTGAAAGTTTCGTTATGTAACTAAGATAGGTTATTGTTCTTTTTGTAAGAAAATAAAGCATTTTTTTGTATAGTAGAGTATGACTGAAGCAGTTTATGTAGCGTTAAGACTACAGTACTTTTGTATAAAGATTCACAGAAAAATACTTTAATATACTACAAGCTGAGAGTTTATGATACAGCAGAAAAACATATTCCATGCAGTGCTGTAAATAGCTAATGAATTTTAAAGGGGGAATGGTGTGGATTAGTTATTTGCAGGGATATCTCATGGAGAACATCACAAAGAACATTGTTATTTTTATTTATTTTTTTACTATTGACTGTGGCAGCCTTGCAGAAAATTGTATAGTAAATACTAAAAAAGCAACATGTCCCACATATAATACTAAGACTCAGCATCGCTCGCAGATAAATAGAAATAGGAATCGGGCCAAATCAGATGTGTTTGATGTCCCTATCCAGTTCCGATGCCTGGTCCCGTGCGTATCAGACCTGAGGTGGAGGACAGACCTGCTGGTCGTCTGTCTGACTTGGCCCCCCTCCTGCGGTCGCATGCAATACATTGCATGTGAAAGGAACGCATGCGATGTATCACGTGCTATCCTGCCACATGAGAAGGTCCCGGGATGGCTCATGGAGGTCGGGCGGCCCATACACTGCTGCAGTACATCGCAGTAGTGTATGGGCACCTTAACATACTTTGAAAATGGTCATGACACTGTTAAGGAATCCAGTACAAATGTATAAGACCCTTATAGCCCAGGGGAGGGTCTACCCCAAATAGCAGTCATGTCCAAAGTCCAGCCCGGGGGCCAATTGCAGCCCATGCTGTCATTTAAAGTGGACCGCAGTCTCCAGCTAGAAGTGAGTGGAACATCAGATGTGGGACACACAGCACTAAAGGTGGGGCCTCGGTGAGCACACCTTTACCTTGCTGTCTGCAGCAGTGAGATGTGTTTGGTGACTTTCGAGTGAGTATGCATCCAACCCCTGCAGCTGCAATTGTATATCACCCTCCTCCACAATCACAGTGACATCAGTGTGTGGGGAGGGGGTGCAGCAAGGGGGAAGCTTGCTCCCGTAACATGCAGAGTGGAGGAGGGCGGCAGCGGGAGCCCCAGCATCTCCTGTCCTTTCAGTTCCTGCTTTGCCTCTCCGTCCTCTGGCTCACACAAGGGGCTGGGAACATACAGAGAAGGGAGGGGGCAGGCAGGGGGACATACAGTCAATGGGGTCAGGCTGGGGGACATACAGTGAATGGAGGCAGTGATGGAAATTCAGAGAAGGGGGGGCAGGCTGTGGGACATAGTGAATGGGAGTCATACAGTGAATGGGAGTCATACAGTGAATGGGGGCAGATTGGGGGGCCATACAGAGAAGGAGGGTCAGGCTTTGGGACATACAGTGAATGGAGGGTCATGCTTTGGGACATACAGTGATGGACATTCAGAGAAGGGGGGACAGGCTGGGGATAGAGTTAATGGGTGCAGAGTGGGGAACATACAGTGAATGGTGGACATACAGTGAAGGAGGAGCAGGCTGGGGGATATACAGAGAAAGATTGTCAGGCAGGGGAATATACAGTGAAGGGGCAGGCTGGAGGAAATACAAAGAAGGGGGGGCAGTCTAGGGACTACACAGTGAAGGGGCAGGCTGGGGGACATAAAGTGAATGGGGCAGAGTGGGGGACCATTCTGATGTGATTAATGATTCAAAGAATGTCAGGCTGAATGGTCGGCCCCCCACATTTTCACCTCACCAAAACTGGCCCTTGTCGCAAAAAGTTTGGACACCCCTGCCGTATAGGAACCACCTGCTGTTCCCTTATTGTTGCTAGCAGTAGGGGCTTATACAATTGTCTGCAGACCATAGGAATTAGCTGGAGAATATGGAATAAAAGACTGAACTAGAACTTGCGGACCAGGGTATGTCAGGTTCTTGGCAGCACAGAGGAAGCATGGTGAAGGGGAAAATGACAAAGTGCAGATGGAAATAACTTGCAGGCTGAGCAGGAAGAAACACGAGTGAGGCAGACAACAGGTTAACAGAACTGGAATAGGAAGTGGATTCAGGGTGACACAGGTGGAATCCTACAGTACATCCCAACCTTTAGAATTAACAAAAAGGATGTGTGGTCTCAACAAAGGGGGCATGGCTTCATGGGAAAGCCTGAAACAATGAGCCAGCCGGGGCTCACCAGATTGCCCCAGCTGGCAAGCTGGCGTGTCGTCTGACTGGGACATGTGAACGTACCACACGCACGTGAGTCCCAGTTTTCGAGAGGCGGGGGATGCAAATCCTGATTGTCTCTGGTTCAGGTAGACATGCAGGGTTAGGGGGGAGCAGGGAGGTGGGAATGGGCAGTGGGGACTGGCGGCAAAGCGGCGGGGACCAGCGGGGAGCTCGGTAGTAAGGGGATGCGTGCGTCCCCTTCTGGCGGCTGGCGGTTGGCGATCCGACAGCCGGTCCCAGCAAGAGTGAAGGTCGCTCCATCTGAAATATTAGCACAATATGCAAGTGTACATTATTATCTGTGGTAAAATATATATACAATGGTCGAAATGGAAATTTTGAAGTGGGGGTATTAAAAAGAGAAGGTGTGTGCTCTGGAAAAGGGCGTGTGGCCACTCAAAATTGGGCATGTCCTTAAGTGTAGTGTACCATGCCATATACATACAGTATTATGCTAAAAATAGTAAATCCTCTTATACTTTCCCCTTCATGCACATCATGCCACCCAGATTGAGCCTTTGTGACAGGAGTGTCTCAGCATGGATGACTTTGCCACTGCAGAAAGGGGGGACCCTTTTCTAGCCATGAGAGGAGGGCTACTAAAAAAAGGGAGTCACAGTATTTGTGACCGTAGCCCCAATGCCCCATTATTAGAACCGCGGTAGGGTGGAGAGATCAGTGGTCGGGCCGTGATCAGATGGTGACTGTATGCTGCAATAACAGGAATTATAACTTTTCCTGTATGCAGCAGCTCCCAGTTTCCATCCTCTTACCCACGCTGTTCATACCAGGTCAGCCACTTTGATTTGGCCGTCCTTATAACAATCCGGGAGCAGTGCCTCCTTGGCGGCACTCTGCATAGTGGGTGGAATCATGTGGCCGCATGACCGCATCCTTGCTCGATTGCATTTTGACATAATTATGGGATTGCATCAAGCCACTGTGACGTGGCAGCACATCTCCTCCCTGGTGTCAATGCTTGTTGATCCTTTTATGGATGGACAAACCAGCCATGGCAGCCAGGGCTGGTGATAGGTTGTTCGTTGCCCCCTGCAATCTATAAAGTTGCGACCTTCCATACTTTACAAAGAGACAGCATGTGCCAAAGGCGCACTTCAAAAATGTACATTGTAATGCCCCTTACACATTATGCCACATGCTATAATGCTCATTATACATTATGCCACACCATAATGCTTATGCCACACACTGTAATGCCCATTACACATTATACCACACACCACAATGCCCCTTACTCATTATGAGACACACCATAATGCCCATTACATATTATGCCAAACAATGTAAAGCCTATTACATATTATACCAAGCACCATAAATCCTATTACACATTATGCCACATACTGTAAGTGCTGCTTACCTACAAGCTCGTTGCCAGGGGTTCCATGCTCATTGCCAGGGGTTCCATGATCATTGTCAGGGGTTTTATGCTTGTTGCCAAAATGGTTACATGCTCATTGTCATGTGAGATTACATGCGCATTGTCATGTGGGATTGCATGCTTGTTGCCATGTGGGAGTACATGCTTGTTGCAATGGAAGTTACATGCTAGTTGCCATGGGGGTTATATGTTCATTGCCAAGGGGGAATGCATGATCATTGCCAAGGGGGAAAACATGCTCTTTGTCAGGGGGAGATATATACTCATTGCCCTGAGGGAGTTACATGCTTGTTGCCCAGGGTTAGGAACCTGAAGGAAAACAAGAGGTGAAAAAAGTGGGCAGGCAGGGAGCACCGCCAGAGTGTCTGTCAGCATACAGAGACCCCGTGCCCTTACAAAAAATGACCACCAGCACCACAGAGGAGACAAATGCAATAGGTCCTCCTGCACCTCTAGTGTCTATCAGGGTGCTAGAGGTGCAGGAGCACCTTTAGCGCCTGTCTCTTCTGTGGTGGCCACCATTTTTGAAGGGGAGCAGTTTCTCTGTATGCTTCCACCGTGCCAATCACCCCACCCGCTTGTCCCTGGTCTATTTTTATATTATCAGGTGCCAGGGATTGGCTAGCCCATGTGGCCGTTGGCCCTTCTGGTATTTTCCCAAAGTGCCAGATGGACAGTCCAGCCCTGCCATGGGGCATGCCCAGTGTTCTGTGAGTTGTTGACATGACCCTAAACCCTCTGTCTGCACATGCGTACAGCATCTTTTCACTGGACACTGCAGCCAAAGGGGGAAACAGTACCAAAAAATGGGTATGTACTGTAAAAATCTGGACAATTTGGAGGTATCTGAACAGGGGAAAGGGTAGGTGGGGGGATACCGATGCACTAGCCGCTAGCACATATTATCTGTGGTGCTGTATATAAACAAAATTCAATGTTCGTTTCCACAATATGAACAGTAGTGTGCTGCAATACAGCTATGTAGTGACAACGTGGAGGTGCTCCCCTGAGAGTACGTGAAACAGTACAAGACAGAAAGAAAAGTACTCTCTGGTTTTGTGCCCCCAAAGAGAGTACTTTTCTTTCTGTCTTGTACAATTTAGAGGTATGCAAGGAGTAGTTGGAAGGCAGGTAATCCAGCAGATGGGCAGATGATCCACAGGATGAGCACATGGTGTAGGCAACTGGAACTAGGACCAGTAGTTCACACCAAGGACCTCAATCTGGTCTACACACAATGCTGCAAAATTCAGAGCATTGCATGTGGACTAAATGCCGACCGCAGGGATGGCCGCATCCCCCCTCACACACCGCGATACCCAGCATGGCTGCAAATATATGAATTGCATAATCATCCATTCACAGCCTTGAGTGTGGGGGAGAAATCATTCGATGATTGGCGACATGGGCGTAACTCGAAATTTGTAGGCCCCATAGCAAAAGTTTGTAAGGGCCCCCTATATAGCAATTGATGGTGATAAATGTATGTAAAACATATTACTTAGATGGTAAAGATGGGCCCCCCTCAGCTCTGGGCCCCATAGCAGCTGCACCCCTTGCACCTATGGTAGTTATGCCCTTGGTCGGTGACCATCAAACGATTTCTCCAGCGCTCACAGATCTGAGACACCTCTATGGTGTCTCTGATCTGTGAGTGCCTTGTGCAGGAAGTAGCCGGGCAGCTAACAGCTGCTGATGTCAGCTGCCCTCCCCCTAACACGTCTCTCGGCTATTTGCATGGAACACACAGCTTTTCATAGGAATGCCAATGAAATGATTGGGCATTCCCATGGGCTGTGCCCCCTGCCTCCAGTCCATGCTCCCCGCCCGCAATGCTAGGTGCGATCGGGATAGCAAACATGCAGGGGACCGATTAAACTTAGAATAACCCCCTAAAGCACAAACTATTACCAGGACCAATCAGCAGTGCTGATGAGAAGAACATCAATAATCACTTATCATGTGCAGTTGCTGTGCAACACATCTCTCCTGATCCAGGATGACAGCAGGAGACATCCATATTGCATACGGTACTCAGAAGTGATAAAGCTTGGTAGAATAGAATGGAGTTCAATGGGAAAATGTATGACCCCAGAGTCTAAATTGCACTTACATAGTGCTTACAATTGCAAAGCCTCCAATTACTGCCCCATAAAAGCAGTGTGTGGGAACATTAAGGCCACAGCCATATTCAATTAACAGGTATAAATCCTTGGCAGCAAACTAAACTTACATAACAATTAATGATTTTAGCAACTGAATCTGTTTCTGGACAGAACACAAGTAAATCATGTTAACCCTTGTCTGTAAAAAGCATTGTTATATTTTTAGCATTACAATGGGGTGATTTTTTTTTGCTAGGTAAACTGCAAAACTTACCATTCACCTGATATGCCACCTGATGGGGATGAACTTGCAAAAATCAAGTAAACCAGAATCATCCCAATGTTCTTTATTCTCTGAACTGTTTTGAAATATAAGCATAAAGAATATACTCAGGGCCATAACTAGGGATATGTGGAGCTTGCCATGGTACATACTATAGCACTGCAGTGTAGGGGTCGCTGTTGGTGGCAATTATTAATTATGTATTTTTATTACTTTCACTTGTATCTTTACTCCGCATTCCCAGCATCTACTGACTGCCTCTGTCTTATGCCCCCAACCACTTCTGTTTCTAATACCTATACAATATTCATGAATTTAACTTGAAAGCACTTTGTTATTCAGTCACACTGTCCTTTATTACATTTCAAGATGCTAGCAAATCTCAGGATTCAAACCCATTGCCTGTGGCATTGCAGTCAGTCATTCTATTCATGAATAATCTGACCCTGCATAGAAAGATAGAGAAATCTACTCATTCGAAGCTCATCTTGTACTTCATGAAAAATAATCAGGATTGCAGCTGAGCAGATCTATGTAGTGTGCAGGGCAGGTTTTAGGCATACATTGGGTACACAGCTGAATAGGGTCCTGAATCAGCTAAAGAAATGTAATTTATTTGAAGTTTTAGTTCAGACACAGGTACATACTGTATAACATTTTCATGCTGCTGTGTGGATCTCTGGGGTCATTCAGGAACTACAACTTTGAGCATAATATAGGTAAGATCCATGAGTAAGAGCTGAGGTTCGAAATTCATTGGAAGCAAAGGGGACAGAGAATGGAAGCACAGAGCCGAATATCAGAAGTTACCGCTTGGTACACAGAGCAGAAGGCGAGACCAGATTGAAAAGCTGCACAGAGGAGCCGCTGACCAGCAAAATATACAGTAAGGAACAGCCTAGGGTGGCCTCCTCAACACGGCTTACTTCTGCCTCACGGCTAACTTTAAAGACTGGTACTTTCACATTATATTTCGGCAAATGAATTTAGGACCATTCATTCATCCGGTCACCGCAAATCAATATAAAAGAGTGGAAACATTTGATGAGATTGCATTTTATTATTTTTATTCTTCCTTATGTTTGTCCATTTCTTTCTCCTTTCTCTTCCTTATATCCTTAGTGCTTTGTATTTAATTTTATAATATGTAAGGGTCACTACAACTGTGGGCATAGTGTAGGGGGCATTACAACTGTGGGCATTATGTTTAAGGGACATTATAGAGAGCACCATTTGTAAGGAGCACTACGACTTGGCTTTCCCCCTTAATTTTTTTCAGATGCATGATGAAGGCTAGCAGAAAAGTACTCCAAGGGCGACCAAGTATACAGTATATTCACTTATCACAGAATTTGGCCTCCTGCCGACCCCAGTAGTGTGCTGCTGCAAGGGAGTAGAGGGGTTATTCAGCATTTTTTACTATTCTGTAAATTTGCAATCAATCATTGAATGTCTGTGCATGAGTGGGGTCAAATAGTGATAAAAATAGTGTAAGTATCTGTCACAATCTCTTCAGAGTTTGACAGACAGGAAGTCACCATTTGGGGGAGGGGGGAAAGTCATTTTTTGGAAGTGCCCTGAATCAGTTGCAGAGTTGTGGCAGGGTCAAACTTACAGTACTCACACTTGAACAGATTAGAAAAATCATTTAATGGTTAGTGAATAGCGTATGGAGGTGCTAAATTATACTGGATTGCTTAATTTATTCACTTGTAGATTTACATAGGGCAAGTTTTCATTACTGGTCGGCAGCTTACTATTCACAGTCATCTGCAAATTTCCAGATCATTGATCAGGTCTGAATCTGCCTAGATGTTTGGCTGCACACTGCATGTAGTTGGAAATCTTATAGTTTTCATAGGATCAAATAAGTAGGGTGTTTAATTGGAATTCAAAAGATGATGGGTATGTGTATAACAGTGTATTGAAATGTGTTATTTCATAAAGGGAATTGTAACAGAATAACAAAGAGCTTTGAAATTAAGGAGGTAGTTCATATTCATTCGGTCCTCCGTGCATTTGCATGGAGGACCGATGTGCATGCGCGTTTGTGTGCATGTGCAGAGAAATGCAAACATTCTTCTCTCCAGGAGCATGCACCCTACACAGCGAGCGGGGGCGGAGAAGGGCAGTGGGCGCTGGGCAGCCCTATTACCATATGGGAATGCCCAGCATTTCATGGGCGTTCCCATGAGAATGCTGGGCATTCTCATGGTAATGAGGTGGTGACACTGGTGCCGGGGGGGGGGGGGGGGGGGCGGGCAGCTGACATCACCGTATGTCAGCTGCCCCCCCACATCTGTCCCAGCATACACACACATGGAAGTGACTTGAAAGTCACTATTATATACATGTACCTTCCACATCTTTCAATGGTCGGCGACCATTGAAATATGTGGGACCTTACCCAAAGCATAGGAATAGATGTTTATGCTAAACATCCATTCGCAGCCTGTGCAGGCGAATCCGTGCTGCGAGGGGGTTGGGCAGGCAGCCGGACATTCGCAGCCTTGCAAATCAACCAGAATAACCCGCATGAATGTGATATAAAGAGGATTTTCTAGCACCTTCATGTGCTGACTCTTTCTTGCTTGTCTGCTGATCTGCACTTGAAACAATTTCTTCTATGTCAGATAAATCACTGGTTGGTGCCTGTATGTTCTGCTCAAGCTATACAACAAGCTGGGCATCTGTTTCCTGCATAACCATGATTATGGCTGTACAACTATAATTCTGCTGAATAAACCTCTGCTTGTTCGTTGACTTTGTCGCCAATTGTTTTGCAACATTCACACTTTTCCATCTTATTTAAGTATCTCTTAATTTTATGAAATGGCTTCCTACTTGCCATAAAATCTGCATCCATTTAGAATTCTGAACATATTTCCAATAACTGTAATAATAATTAGGAAACCCTGAAAACTTCTAAATCTTTACTTCTATTTATCTCTTGAAATAGATCTTTGGCGATCACTGCTCCATTCTACTGTTTCTCCCAGCACATCTGAGCCAACATCTTTGGTGAGAGGGTCTATGATTCTTAAGCAGGTCTGGAGTTGACCAAGATCAGCAACAGCCACAGGTTTCCCGTCCTGCTGCCCCAGATCAGCTCCACAGACCCAAGCAGGTGCTGGCACCCCTTCTTGCTTATCCCAGGAAAGCTCTTATATGTGTATAGAAAGAAGCTCTGGTAATTCCTGGGAGACAAACCAGTACTTTGGATGGGGAGGAAGGTCAGAAGCAGTCATCTTATCAATATACCCCAGGACAGGGCATCACAAGTTCTGTCTGAGCACATGAAAGATGATACAGTCAAAAATAATAATTTTGATACAAATGCAGTTGAAAATATCACGTTAAACCTGCATAAAGAATGCAGCTTTAGATAAATATTGTCCTTAGAATGATGGCTTAAGGACAAAGAATTATGTAGCTTTTCATTTAAATTGAAGTGTAGCACAGCAGGAAAAATATTCCTATTCGTTATTCGTTGCAGCAAATACTGAATCTCTAAGCTTTCCTGGTATTTTTTTCTGTCACTAGCCTGTTATACAGGATGTACTGTATATCACACTATTACCACAAAGCTCCTGACTGGGTTGTGTAGGTCTTTGCATCTCTCTCAGGCTGCAGCTCATGGCTTGCAGCCATATTTATGATACCAAGTGGTCACTTGTAACAGATGAACTGTACATGGCGTATTCCCTTCTCACATGCTTGAAATGAACAAGAGTAGTAAAGTTTATTTCTAATTTTTGAGCGATCATGTGTTACAAGCAGATGACACATCATTTCTCAGCTTAGCAATGACAATATATTTCAACAGTACAGTTCTTTTCAGCACTGATGGTTTAATAGCTTTCAGCAACAGCTCAGTAATTTAGCTAAACAGTGGTAGATGGCTACAGAAATATTTTTGGTAGAATTGTATGGTAAGATTTAGCATTTCCTTTCTGTATTTCAAAACTCCTCTTGGTGGACTATCCTGTTCCCTTTAGACTCTCTTCAGACTATAGACAGCATTGAGGACTCTCTTATCCACTCAAGGCTGTCTCTTGCTACATGGGTGCGGATCATCTGGTCGACCTAAAGATGGTCAACAGTCATTAGGTCGACACCACTAGGTCGACATACTGAAAGGTTGACATGGCTCTAGGTCGACATGGGGCAAGGTCGACAGGTCATTAGGTCGAAATGCTCTAGTCGACAGTCAAACGGTCGACATGGGGTTTTTAACAGTTTTTTTACCCGAATGTCAACACAGTCAACATGGACACAGGATAAAGTGCACTGCGTCCCCTCGCATGGCTCGCTATTTCACTATTTTATTCTCCCACCACGCCCTAGTGGATGGTAGGGCATGAAATACCGCCTGATAGCACATGTCGGCTCAAACAAAAGTGAAAAACCCCATGTCAACCTTTTGATTGTCGACCTAGACCGTGTCGATCTAATGCTTGTGTCAACCTAATGACCTGTCGACCTTGTCACACATCGACCTAGACCCATGTTGACCTTTCAGTATGTCGATCTAGTGGTGTTGACATAATGGCTGTCGACCATCTTTAGGTAGAACATATTACCGTATCCCTGCTACATAATATCAATATGAACATTTGACATTTGGATGACTTACAGTATCTGTAACCAAAAACATATAACATAAAACATAATAAAACACATTTCAAAGGCATTCCAGTTCACATCTTTGTAGTAACGCATTTCGTAAGAGTGACGCTTTAGTTAAGATGCCAACATTATTTTACTCACTGGTCAAATCGGAGTAAGGTACTATCTACAAGTACAAAATGAAATTGTGTATTTTGGCAACATGATTAACTATGCAGTTAGTGTTAAATATATTGGTGTTTTAGGTCATTTTTTAAATTGCCATACAGTATTGTAAAAATGTACTTACCAGCATGTCATCACCAAGGGATACCTCAGGTTAAGCAGTTTCTTGCATTGGGCTAAGACTACTCACCTAAATATTGGTGATAATGTATGGCAAATGGTTTATGGTAAGTAAACACACTTACACAGTGGCGTAAATTCGTCCCAGTTGCCCTGTGGCAAGATAAATATTGGTGCTCCCCCCCCCCCCACACACACACACATACACCACCTTAAATAAATACATGTTATGTATATTATGTTTAAAATTAAGAGTGTGACATTTATGGTCCTGCTAGGAGGGGGGAGTCAGCCACTTAACCGTTATCCACGACTTTCAATTAACTGATTCAAATGTGCAGGGGAAGAGGTGCCCCCTTGGGAGCAGGAGCCCGGCGGCAGGTGACTCCATTGCCTCCCAGAGTTCTGCCTCTGCACTTACACCAAAGGTACATGGTAGGATAGTTTAGAAATGCAATTACCTGATAAATAGTGCATTATGATCTCCCTACACATCAGATCCCCCCTCCGCGTACCCCTAACTACTGTAGGTTGGGTAGTTTCAGTTTCCTGCATGACTGCTGCATTGCCATCCTCCACATAACGTGGTTGGGAAAGGGCAATGTTATGTAACATGCAGCCAGCCTGGACAATCATCACTACTTTTGCTGGGTGGTAAAGCAGAATTCCCGATGATCTGTCCAAACACCTGTGTTCTACAACATTGCGGGTGGCAATGTGTGCTTCGTTATAGTGATGCTGTGCAGGGCCTTGTGGGGAATGCAGAGGTGTTATGAGCCACGGGATACACCCATATCCTGAGTCACCTTAAAAGAAAAATGAGGTTAGTACAGTCAGGGCCGTTTCTAGACAATTTAGCTCCCAGGGTGAAATAGGGGGTGTGGTTTAATTTTAAAAGGGGGTGTGGCCTAATATAAGGGCGTGGTCTCGCAGGAAAACAATTACCTTACATCACACTTTTGCATCCTGCATGACCAGACATTGGTTACCGCAGGAATTGTCATTGTCCTCCCGCACTTAAGTTGGCCGGCTGAAGGCCACACAGTGACCTAGTTCACCTCACAGATCAAGGCCAAACAATGACAGGCTACTTAAATCATTATACACTATTTATCTGTGATGACAATTACACATTACGCCGCACACTGTGATGACAATTACATATTACGCCGCACACCGTGATGACAATTACACATTATGTCGCACACCGTGATGACAATTACACACTATGTCGCACACCGTGATGACAATTACACATTATGTTGCACAACGTGATGCCCATTAGACCCCACACTGTGATGGCAATTACACAATATTCCCCACACCGTAATGCCCATTACACATTATGCCCCACATGCCGCTGACGCACAACTGATGACGTTTACTAATATGCCCCCACAGTGCCAGATATGCCCCCACAGCACCACATATGCCCCCACAGTGCTACAAATATATACCCCCACAATGCCACACATATGCCCCCACAGTGCCACATATGCCCCCATAGTGCCACATATGCCACCACAGCGCCACAAATATATGCCCCCACAGTGCCACAAATATATACCCCCACAGTGCCACACATATGCCCCCACAGTGCCACATATATATGCCCCCACAGTGCCACAGATATATGCCCCCACAGTGCCAGATATGCCCCCACAGCACCACACAGATATGCCCCCACAGTGCCAAATATGGCCCCACAGTGCCACTCATATGCCCCCACAGTGCCAAAAATGCCCCCACAGTGCCAAACTCACTCTGGGTCTCCCCTGCTCCCATCGCCTCTGCCGAGTCTGCCTCTGCTGCTGCTGTTGCTTCCTTGGGGAGGGGAGGGGAGTGGAGCGCATTGCGCAGCTCTCCTTCCCCTTCACTGGGTACCTGAGCCGTCAGCCATTCATACCTCGCGGGCTGGCTCCTTATTGTGTGCCAGCCCGCGAGCTCTGATAGGCTGACATCTGAGCCTGTGACAGTGTGAGCGAGGAGGAAGGAGAGACGCGCAATGCGTTCCCCTCCCTGTCTCCTCCCTCTCAACCGCTGCTTGTGTGTGGATATGGACGCCAGGGAGGAGGGGGGAGGAGGGGGGAGGAGGCTGCGGCGGCAGCGTTGGGTGAGCTGCAGGGCGCCCCGGCTGTTACACAGAGGTGGACAAGCCGTGCGGTGCCCCGGGCTGCTGCACGGCTTGTCCGCCTCTAGAAACGGCCCTGAGTACAGTATATGGTAACATATGTCGATTTGTTTTAAATGAGCAATGGTAAAAACACATATACAGTAGTTAAAGAAGTATGGTAAAAGAGAGGGACTGAGGCACCAGGCAGTGGCGTAACTATAGCACCGCAGCCCCCGCGACCGCGTGCGGGGGGGACGGACGCTGTGCATGTGTTGGCGCCGGGGGATGCAGTGCTATAGTTACACCCTACCACAAAATGTCCGCCCCCATTTAGCAGACAGTTCTATGAACGGTTGGTTCGGCGGGGTTGGTGTGGCGGGGCGGGCGGGCGCCCTCCCTTTAACGGCGGGGGGGGCGCCCAAATACTAGTTACGCCACTGGCACCAGGGTACACTTACTGTTGGTAATTAGTGGTTTTAAAAACAAGCATACCCATATTTTAGCCAGACTGACATCACCTTTAAAAGTGATTGAGGGTTAGATACTTTCCACACTATTCACACACTACACAGGAGTGCAATAAATGTTTAGTATGTAAATGAACACATAATAGCGCTAAACATAGTGGCCAATCATTTACAAAAATTAAAATGTACTTACCAAGTAGCCAGCCCTCTGGCATTTGGTGGTCCTGGAATTGGTCCCAGAGGGCTGAGTGACGCAGAATATAGGCATCATGGCAGTTCCCTGGGTAGCCTGCAACCACACTGAGTATTTTGAGGTTGACATCACATTTCACCTGCACATTAAGAGAGTGATACCCACGCAGATTGACGTAGACGTGTCCTCTCACGTGCGGTGCCCGAAGCCCAACGTGGCTGCAATCTATGGCTCCCAGCACATTTGGGAATGCTGGGAGCCACAACGTGGAAATCTGATATATATGCGCCACAACTTCTTGAAAGCAAGTAACACTTGAGTTAAATGCTTAGAGAATGTGGCTTGTGAGACCCCCAATGACCATGAGGTTACAGCCTGAGTGGAGCCTGCGGCCAAGAAGTAGAGGGCACACATTAATTTCTGCAGCCCAGACACTGCATAGTTAACACCCCAATAAGGGTCCAAATCATCTCTCACCTGCTCATATAAGGAAAAAAAATTAGTGCAGTTCAGCTGAAACATCCCCACAACCTGTTGATCAGAGAGGGAGTCCAGGTACAGCCTAGCACAACCTACATGAAGCATGCAGTAATCAGGGTACCTGGTTCTGGTGCGCAGCAGACTCCGTCCTCCTGCGGAGCTCCTCCAAATGACCAAAGTCACAAACAGCCAGTACCACACCACTCTGCACAATCTCCATCTTTCAAACCCTCACAGGTGTCCTTATTGATGTTTGGGTATATGTAGGGGAGTTTATGAATAAAATTGAGGACACCTGTGTGAAAATTAACCATTTCTGCATTTGTACAAAGTTACTTTAGGGTCAATTCGCCCATCAGGACCTGGTCTGCATCGTTGGCGATTTTTACACACTTTTGAAATGCGAATTCTGTTCAATAAGCGATTTGTATACTTTTCAATGCGAAAACATCTGGATGCAAAAAAAAATGTAAATTGAAGCTGGCAAATGAAAAAGTGCAATTTATCTGATTTAGCGCACCCTATGAAGTAAAAAATGCCATTTTGTTGCCTAGATATCGCACAAATTCAACTAGCATATCCTAATAATTGTCACCCAAGGTTTTCTTTGGCTGTACAAGGGCCTCGTTCAGAAAAAAATGCATTGTACATTGCTGATGCAGCAGCAATGTTAAGATATGCCTGTGCAGCAGGAGGGATCTGAGGGGAAAAAATATGACAGCATTGCAGACCCAAGATCATTAGATTTAACAATGAATCATCTGAAAGGCTATGAGTAACATTGGAAGATGTAAACCCAGGCTTCGGCACTCCCAGTAAATGGAGGTAAAATGCCGTGAATAATGCCCAGTTCTGACCCTTCCCACCATCAGATGGCTCAACCTCTTAATCAGGCATGCAATGATGAAGGAGCCAGTCAAGACATGCACATGCAATGACTCCTAACCATCAGAGATGCATTGTATGCAAACCATTGTGTTTCCATGCACATCTGATTAAGGTCCTATAACTTCAAGACTTTGCAATGCTGGACTTTGCAGCTTCTTGAATGTGGTATGTTTTGGCAAATAGAAAATAAGTAGGAGGGGAGTGATAGTCAATTTGGCCATTTGTGTGTCTATTTGCAACTGATTTTAAATAGAACTGACAAAACATACAAACGTTACATTTCCCCAAAAAATTCCCCCCAAAAAGGGCAACATCAATGGAATTTACACCCTGGAAGATGATGTTGAATGTCTTAGATTATTCTACTAATTGATCTTTAGTAAGGAAACCCCAAAATCTCTTTTAGCCATAAGACCTCATTTAGCAATTTCTTTAAGAACCATATACTCTACCATGAGAGTGGATAAGGTAAAGGTTGTATCAGTGGCGTAACTATAAATTTAGCTCCCCCCTGCCAAAAATATCTATGGTGCCCTCCTTTCTTTAGCAAAACATGACAATGGTGCAGACTGGTTACCTGGGCCACTGTGTGCCATCATGTGTAGTGCTGCAGCTCCCCAGAGTGACGTGCACTCATGAAGCATAACAGGCAGGGAGGACATCCCGTCCGCTGACATACTGTAGCCTTCTGTCACCAGCCTCAGCTTCCAAGGACCGACCAGGGATTCTAGCGGAAGTGTGTGAGGGTAATGACACAGGCTGCCCCGAGGTGCAGAGGAGACGAGGAGACTGGGGAGGTGGGGCAGTCTGTCACCTACAGTACACAGCTACAGTATGCAGCCACCCACTACTACTGACTGACAGCAAACTGTGTATTCATACAGGACAGTAGGTATTTTTCAGTGCGCCCTGAGACCGCTGGCTCCCCCAAGCCCCAGCTGGGGCCGCCACACCATAGTTACGCCACTGGTTTGTATCTTGATTTCCCTGCTGACAGCTGTACCTGCCAAAGAAAGTAGGTATCCTGTGTGGGAATGCTTGTCATCTTCATCCCTACTCAGTATCACAGAATGCTTGTTTTCCCAAATGCTAGTTATAAGGATCTTGTAACTAGCTGAGGATGCATTTAATGGTTGTCCAGTGTTATCTTCCTAGATACAGCAGATTTCAAATTACATAGCTAAAAACTCCCTAACAGTTGGCCTTTTAGACCCCTTCAAAAATATCTAATATATAAAACCTTAACCAAATAATTAAAAACACATAACATATAAAGTTGGCATTTAAATAAATGAATCAAATGTATTTGATATTGAATTGAATTATTACTAAAATGTTAAAATTGTAGTGGACAAAAAGGCTATGGGCCAGATTTATAAAAACTTATAAAGTGGAGAGTGATAAACAACCAGCCAATCAGCTCCTACCTGTCATTTTGCTAACTCAGCCTATAACATGGCAGTAAGGAGCTGGTTGGCTGGTTGTTTATCACTCTCCACTTTATCGTTGTTTGAAGCTTAGTAAATTTGGCCCTGAAAATGAGACAACACAATGACTCGCAAACCACAATTGGTGTTCAAATCTGTACCAATCCACAAAACACCAATAAACCCTAAATCTTTATAACATTTTTCCAGTGTGTGCATCAACCTAATAAACAATACCTACAAATAAACATACATACTTTAAACCTTTGAGTGCCAACTTCTCTGTGAGAGATGTTCAAAATATCCACATAACAGGCCAGCGTCGCTCACATTTGTTATATAAAGTAAAATTAAAAAATGTTGTTTACAAAAAGATTATATTTCCTATATAAGGAAAACATTACAGGTCATTATGATGAATAAAAATGTTTGGTTCGACCTCTTTTTACAAATTTTGCTTGGCACTCAAAGGGTTAAGCCAAACCACAACACAATTAAAATAATAAATAGGGTCGGAACTTCCTGAAGTCGAGTGACTAGGTGACTCACATACTGACAAACGCTAGTAACTCATACAAAACTGCCTCTCACCATAGGGTCTATAAGGAAAATAAATATTTTTTTCAAAGGGGTGCAAATTTTAACTCACCTCTGGGTTTAAAATGGTCTCTTGCTTCTAAGTCAGCCTTATACCTCACTTTTTGTCACAACCCTTGACCCAGGATTAGTGGGACTAGTGAAGGTTATTTTATTCATTTCTTATTCATTTCCTCTACAGAGAACAGTTGTGTTTAGTTAGTGACATGACATTATTACTTCAATGTCTTACATCAAAAAATGTGATCTATTTTATTATAACATTGTTCTTTTCTTGTTGAAGTTGCAACAATTTAGGCACAGCGTGGTGCACCTACCACATGGTATGTTCTACAGACAGCAATGACTGTCTCTTATTTAATTTACACATTAGCTCTTGTGCGCTACCTACTTAATTTCAGTAGAGCTTTTGTATATTCATTTAATTGGATCTGCAACATTGACAGAACTGCTGATTTCTTTTAAAATAATAAGATATTTTTCAGTTCAAATATATATATATATATTTATTTTTTTTAAGTGAAGAAAAGAGACATTTCTGTGAAGTAATCTCTGGAAAAATAGGAATGACCTTTTGCGGGGTCCTTTCTGTGGTAAATAACTACTTCCATTTAGAATTTAGATATGAAATTCTTATGCTAATTGACAGATAAAACCCCATGAGTTGAACAGGGTTCATTATATCGTAATTTTGTGTGGTGATTGCCAACACAAAATACACTAGATTTCTAAAGGTAATTATTTCCAAAAATTTTGATGAATAGTAAAGCAGTCAGGAGTCTGTCCAAATGCCTCATGCGGTTCCCATTGCTTCTTCCAGGCTTTCAGTGCTGTCTAATTAAATTTATTGAACATATGTTTCAAGTCTCTGTCATTTTTATTTGTTGTAATTCATGTTGATGTGAAATGGGTTATAGGTGCTATTAAAACACTATTGCTGCACATTTGGTTTAAAACATTTGTCCACACCCACATTTTTAGAGTTACATTTCAATTACAGTAATTATGTCTTATGTTGGCATACAATAATACAGGTATTACAGGAAAATTGTATTCAGAATTTAATACGCTGTTTGAGTCACTGCAACATAATGAGGCTCTTCTGTGCTCAATATTCTGTAGATTGTGAGGTTTTTTTCTTATTTTTCCCGTATTGAGTACTTTCAAACTTTTCAGATTGTGATTTAGAGAAGGAATTTCATCATATCACCGAACTGTCTGGATTATGTCTATAAGGTATGGACCATGAAAAGCACTTTAAAAGTAAATGTACTTTATAATCCTTTTTAAATAGAAGGTGTATACATGGTAACTATAACCAAATTACTTTATTTAATCTGTATCCAGAATGATACCTCTGTTAATAATAATGTGTGTACAGAAGTTGTAATTGCAGCATTATGTAAGCAGACACCAGTGGATAACTCAAAATATAAAAATCTGAGGGGTAGATTTATTAAGCTCGGTGAAGTGATAAACTGTCTGTTTTTTTTTCACCGGCCAATATGCTCATACCTGTGAAGTTACAGGCCTGGTTTGAAAAATGACAGGTAGGAACTGATTGGCCGGTGATAAAAAACAGACAGTTTATCACTTCACCAAGCTTAATAAATCTACCCCTCCGTTACTTACAGTAGCTATGAGTGTGGGTTTATTGTACCAGTGTAACTGGTACAGATGTACTATGCATACACACTGGTGATAGACAGTGATCATAGCAAAATAGGTTTTCATACAAATAAACATGAGAGAATCAAAAATAAAGGGGTGGGTTGATGGTGGGAAGTCTGTAGTCTGTGAGTTCTTGTACTCCTTCTCCGACGACAACAATACATCCGCTTCTTACAATATTGTAAGACAGACACTTACATGAGTGTGCATGTAAAGGTATCTTTAAAGGTATCTTTCAGCAATTATCTCACACGGTCCCTTCTTGAACATCAAGTGGATGTAAAGCACTTTAAGATTCTACCCGCATGCACTGAAAGGTACTATATCTTTATGGTACACTGGTTTCCGGTAAACCGTTCCTAATGACATAATATTTCAAGAATGGCATTCCACAGCACACCAGACTTATGGCTTAAGTCAAATATCGTTATATTGCATATTGCCCCCATTGTGTAGGTGTGCAGAGATCAGGTCTTCATTTTCCAATGCAGATTCCTTGGCCCCAGCAGTACGATTTGCATGGCCTCCCATGAAACTTGATGGTTACTCAGAAGACTGATGTTATTGCGTAGTGTTTGCGGATGCAGAAGCCTATCACAGAAGGCAGCTGGAGTCATCTGTTTTTCCAAGACGCCTCCTGGGGCATTTAAATACTTTTGTTCCAAACTGTAAAAACTGCATCAATCTATGAATCATGTCTTCAGTCGCACACAGTACAAATGTCATAAACCCCAGTTAGTGTATCATAACAATGTATTTTTGCTGCTTCCAGTAGTTTTTTCCATACAAAAAAGATGCTCAGTGCGGCAGTGCCTGGAACACCCAAAGGAGCAGTTTTTTTCAGTACAAAAGGACACAAATGTAAGTAGAAGAAATAGAACATTGAAAAACACATTATATGCAGATCAAATTAATAAATGGTATTTTAAAATATTTAAAGTAGCATGGTTTTAAATAAATAAGGGGTGTGGTAAAAATATTCACAAATTAAAGGGTTCTACTAATAAAACAGTACGTGGTAAAAAAAAGAAAAAAAGAAATTATGAGAAAATCACCATCTCTGGAATGAGCTCAGGGCCTGATTCTAATTTACAGTACAGACATTCCTCACTTAACAACCTACCTGTTTATCGACCACCCGGATTTACGACCCAGTCTGTGTTTAGCGTCCGCGCTGTGACTGCTCGGACTTACAACCCCACCTGCTCGGATATACGACCTGCCTGCCTACCCTCTCACAATTACGAGAGGGGTTTTATATATGGTCATTTAACGACCAATTCACTTAACGACCAGGTTCTAGGAACGGAACCCAGTCGTTAGGTGAGGAATGTATACAAAGTCACAGAGAGCCCTGTGTCTTTTGTCTCAATCCATGCCAATGGCACAACTAATCCCTTCCCTGGTATTTATATATACAGTATGTGTGTCTCATTGTGCATGACTGAGAGACACCCACTCTCAGCATCTACTGTACAGTATATTACATTAGATTACACGTAATTGTTAGCGCACTATTGAAACATGCTCCAACCCTATGGTAGATACAGTGGTGTATGCCACCAATTTCAGTGATACAACTGCAACACGCCAAAAATACATGACAGGGGAAATTTACTAAGATGGGAGTTCTATTTTACAGAGGATGTTGCTATGGGCAACCAATCAGAAACGACTTTTCTATTTATTTTATTATGTTAAGCACCTTCTTGAAGTTTATAGATAGTATCTGATTGGTTGCCAATAGCAACATCCCATCTGAAATAGAACTCGCAATTTTATTTAAATTCAACCGACATCTTTTTAGCCACGATGTTACCTCCCAGTTGCCATCCAGGTGACTGAAGATAAATATCTGTACATTTAAATTTGAGCTTTGAAGTGAATGTACACAACTGGGATACATTTATTTATTATTAATTTATTACCAGATATTTATATAACTGCACGTGTATTCCGCAACACTTTACAGTGAAGTTGAACATTCATATCATTCGATGACCCAGTGGAACTAACACTATATTCCCTACCACATATACAGGCACACACATTCATTCTAGGGTCAATTTGTATACTGCCCTGCCAGTATATTATGGATTGTGGAAGGAAACCAGAGTACCCAGAGGAAACTAATGCAAGCAAGGGGAGCATATACAAACCATGGTGGGAATCAAACTCCTGACCATAGTGCTTTGAGACAGTAATGCTAACAATTACACCGTCAGTGCTGCCCTATATATGGACAGTCCACTGCATTGGGCATCACTGCTGTATGGTCTGTGGACAGCAAGATGGCATAATGGCAGTACTGTCTCACATAAAGGGGACTCAGAAATTAAATTCCTGAGTTTGCATATTTACCGTGATTACCCACAATATGAGTTTTCTCTGAGATGCTCTGGTTTTCTCTATACTTCACAATAACGAGTACAGTGTGTGTATTGGAGGGTTTGTTATGGCAGAATCCAGGATACTACTGCAATGCTCTGAGTGTCCTAAGGACACTCAGAGCAGCTGTACAGCATACAGGGTGCAAGGCTGGAATGTCCACAGGAAACACTGGCTGGCACTGCAGTAATAACACCCTGCTAGCAAAATACAGAGGCAGAGCAAGCTAGGGCACTCCGACCTTTGTGTCGGCAATGGCTGCACCACCATACGTTTGGCCCTGATCGGAAATAACCATAGTTTTTGTATTGAGTTCTGTAGCAGGTATCTGAGATATCTGCTGCATTTCCTCTTTTTTGTTATAGCATATATAGCATATATTTGCAGGCACCATTAAGCAGCTATTTTGTGAGATTTAACAAGCTTTCCCTCTTTAGATAAATGCCATTAGCCATTGTAGCCCATAGTTGCCTACCATCCTGCACTCTGCAGGAGACTCCCTGAAATGGTAGCGATCTCCCTGTCTCCCTGAAGTGCCCACATTACTGTATGTAGCAGTTACATTTTTGCAGAAGATAAAAATCTGAGTTATACAGTATACATTTATATTGAAATATCAGTGCCATTTCCCTGCATTGGTTAAAAGGCACAATAATCCCTATTGCTGCCTGAATTTTAAATATGATTTTTCGAGGCCACTTATATGGAACCACTTGGAAAACACAATACATAAACAAGCCCTGAAATAGATTACTGTATTTTCTTCAATAAGAACAGTAGATATTACTAAGTGCTTTGGGGCTCATTAACATTTGTATGGTAAGTCATTGTACAGTATGACTGGTGTGCAGTGGGGTGAGGCAGGCGAGGCAGGTGAGGCAGGCATACTGATGTGTATGCCGGAGTTTTGAGTTTATGTCAAAAATAGAAATAAACCATTCTTATTTTTATCATTCTAATCATTTTTATAGTCAAAACTTGCGCGTCCATGCCCTGTCCCCTGCCGCCACATCACCATCCGCCAGAAACCTGCTGATGGTGCTGTGGCGGCAACACTGAGCATGGCCTTATCTGTAGGCTACCTATTATGCATCATGGTGATCAAATCTCCTGGCGAAACATGTGTCAGTAGCGTCATGCAGCACTTCCAGTGACGGCCCCAGTACATCTAGACACACGCTGTCAGCCAGCTCTTCATTTAGAGGTAAAATAGAGTGTCACTCTCCACATACCCCGCTCCTGCCCTCAGCCCAGTGATCATCTTCATTTGTACACACCTCTGCCGCCAGCCTAGTGATTAATGCTGTCCCCGCAGATACGACTAGGGATCACTCTCCCGTCGCCATACATGGTACTAACAACCGACACCAGGGGGAGGCATTTATGCTAATAGCCACACTCACTGGTTCCAGTCAGATTTATAATTTTTTTCTTCTGACATTGTCAGTGAGGCCTTTCCAGGATATTTTGGTCTTTGTCCTGCCGCAATAGTAATAACAGCAACCAGCATACAGTGTAAAGAATAGGGTGTATTACCCAATACCCAGCTATTTATTTATGTTATTACCCAATACCCAGCTATTTATTTATGTTATTACACATGACTACTGCTGGTGCACTTACTGCGGTCCCTATATACTATTACCAACAGGTGCCCATCCTACTCTGGTGTCCAGTGCCATAGACTATATTTAAAAATGGTGGTACCTAACACCATATATTTCTGTCCATTGGTGCCCAAACCACTCCTGTTCAAAGCCAGTATGCATCCTGTTGTACAAGATATACTGTATGTTTTACTGACACAGCCAGATCTTCATTATACTATCCCCTGATTGCACACCGGTGTACAGTTGTCAAAGGTACTGACACTGTGGACATTCTTCAGCATTTGAACTATGGGTACTGTACATCCACTTACTGTGTATCGATGTACACGATAAAATCTCTTTTTAATGTACTGTGTGTTAGAGTGGGGTTTGCACATGTGGGGATTGCACATGCGCAGGAATGCGCAGGGCCCAAATTTGGTTCACCATAATCGGCCCAAATATCTGTTTGCCGCAAATACCGATAATTGATAAAAAGGCCCCTAAACGCAAATACTCAAAATGTCTGTATAAAAAAAGGAAACCGCATGATGCAACCTCTGCAGTCCACAAGCAAAACAGAAACAAACACATTTCGCAATTTCCCTTAGAATCAGTAAATATTATGGATTCATCCATAATTATTCTGCTACGGTAGGATGTAGTTTGTTATGTATTCAGTGTGATACTTGCTAGATCTACAATAATAAACTAAACATGTATTAACATAAGTTAGCGCCAACAAAGGATCTGAATTGTAATGCTTGGCAATACACTCGGTAATTACATGTTAACTAAAAAAATAAGGATGACAGAATGAATAAACAGAAAGCCACAGATACAGTAGATGCTGTTAAGGTCATTGTTCTCCATCTAGAAGGCTCTTCTCAGTTCCGTGCCAAGGTGAGAATTATTGTGGTACTATTTCAAAATATAATCTACAGAGAAATGCTGACAGGAATTGTTCCTCATTAGCTTTCTCTTAGTAGCATCTACTTGCTCTGATGCTTTTTATTTCTAATCATGATTCCTCAGATCAAGGTAGCACCATTTACCTGCTACAATAATTTATTTTATATATTTTTTTTTAACCTTCCTTTATTTTTACTTCTTCCATGTTATCATTAGATACTACTTCACAGTCTGAGCTCTAGGGATTATTTTATCAACCAGTGAGACCTCATTATCTTCTATGTGCTTTCAGAGTGAGTTTTGCTCCTTAGACTGTGAAATCACTGAATCAATTAACTCCAGATCCTTCTTTCCGATCCATCCTGTCTGGTACAGTGCTAAAACATGCTACCCAGTATAATATTCAAATCTTTTTTTTTTCCTCTCCCCTTCTATCCTCTTCTGTAAATAGTGGTGTTGGCACCATGTTTTAATTAGGTCCGATTTAGTGACATTTATACTTCAGTTAGGAGAGCAGTCATCCATTACAGAACAACCTCTGCTAGCAGACCGTACACAAATCGAGACAGATCTGTGCAAAGCTGATGAGGGGACGGAATAGAATAATAATTTTGAAAAATCAGTCCTTAGAAAGATCACCAGAATGAAGATATATCATTTGAAACAACGATAATAAAAATGTTAAGGGTTCATGTACCAAGCCTTGAGAGAGAGAGATTGAAAGTAAATTAAGTACCTGCCAATCAGCCCCTAACTGTCATAGATAAAAACTATGTTTAAAATGGCAGTTATGAGCTAGTTGGCTGGTACTTTGGGGTCTTCAAAGTACATCCTTACTGCACCCCCTCCCATTTACTTCAAAGGGGCCTGGACACTTGCAGCATGCCTTGATGTGTTCATATTGTGATTCTGCCACAGCATGCTGCTAAAAGCAGCAAAGCTGTAGCTAGACACATATGTATGTACTAAGGAGTCCATTTACTCAGCCATGGACAGAAATAAAGAGGAGAAAGATAAAGTACCAGCCAACTAGTTTCTAATAGTCATTTTTCAAACACGGTAGTTAGGAAATGACTGGCTGGGACTTTGCCCATGATTCTGGTTCACTCACCAAAGCAAATTATCTCTTTAATGGACAAAACCATGTGAACTGCGGGGGAAGGGGGGATATAATATGTGCGAGAGAATAAGATTTGGGTGGGGTTTGTACTTCAAACTCATATGTATATTGCAATGTAAAAATAAAGCAGTGTGTATTTACCCTGCACAGAAACAAAATAACTCACCCAAATCTAATTCTCTCTGCACATTATACATCTGCCCCCCCCCCCCCCCCCCCCCTGCAGTGCACATGGTTTTGTCCAACTAAGAAGGATTTTGTCAGAAAGAGTGAACTAGAATAAGACCCACAGTCTGGAGAGTTCATATATATATATATATATATATATATATATATATATATATATATATATATATATATATATATATAATAATAATATAATAGTATATGTGTTTAGAAATGAAATAGCCAAGATAAAATAGTTTTCAACTGATTGTGTGTTTGTTTGTTGTACAGACTAGTAGTTGCCATTATATTGGAACTAATTCCGGTCTCAAAATGGGAAAAAACATGTGCACTGCAGGTGGGGCATATGTAACACGTGCAGAGAGAGTTACATTTGGGTGGGTTGTTTTCAAACTGAAATGTAAATTGTTATGTAAAAATAAAGCAGCCTCTATTTACCCTGCACAGAATGAAACAAAATAACACCTAAATATAACTTTCTCTGTACATTATCCATCTGCCCCACTTGTACATGTTCCATCTGCCCCACCTGCAGAGATGACCACAGGGCCTTTGTAACAGGCCCCCTCTCCCCTAGAAGAAAAGATTCAATCAGCCCCTTATGGAGAGAGACCCGCAGCTAGCAGAGAAGAGATTCTGGGAGCTGCTAATGTCCCTCAAAGAACAGTGAAGATGGCGACTGCAGCGTGCAGGTGGCTGGTGGCAGAGAGAGACCCAACAGATTGTGGAGGAGGGATCCCAAGAGCTGCCGACATCCCAGGGAGACAAGTGAAGATGGTGGTGGCCATGCAGCTTGGCAGTGGTGCAGCTTCCGACTGGCCTGCGGCACTGAATAGGGGACATACTGCAGCTACTGTAGTTACTCATTTACATAAACGTCAGTGCTTTAGATAGAGGTATAGTAACAGCGACTGGCAAAACCTCTGTAACTCGATAAGCTGTACATTGCACGGTATATGTGGTTACAGGTGTAATGAGCACATGTGGGTTGTGCACGATGTCACAGTACTTACATTAGTGGGAATCCTCTAATGGATTTGGGGGTTATTTTGGTTCACTCTTTCTGACAAATTCCTTCTTAGATGGACAAAATCATGTGCAGTGCAGTGCAGGGGGCAGATGTAATATGTGCAGAGAGTTATTTTGTTTCTGGGAAAATACTGGCTGCTTTATTTTTACACTGCAATATAGATCTCACTTTGAAGTAAAACCACCAAAATCTAATTCTCTCTGCACAAGTAACATCTGCCCCACCTGCAGATCTCATGGTTTTCTCCATCTAAGAAGGAATTTGTCTGAAAGAGTGAACCATAATAACCCCCTTTGTTAGCAACGATTTCGGGTCACTCTTTGCAGGAAAAATTCTCTCTTTTTTTAAATCTTGGAGATTTGCCCCTTGTACTAGCGATGATCATTCTGCTGATGAACATGTGATAGACCAAGTCGTGTGCTGGTAAGATTTGGGGATTGCAAGAAAGTCACTCAGTGGTGGGGCAGCAGAACACTGCAGTGGATGGGGGCAGGTTTCACTAGGGCAAAGAAAGTTCTGGGCATGTTTTATTAAGCACTTGCAACTTTTAATACAAAAATAGGTACTTGTTTCCTAGCACGGCCACAATCGCGGGCATTGTGTGCCTTAACTTTAGGGCACACGATGCCCGCGATGCCCGCGATTTCCTTTGAAAAAAGCACAACTCGGGTACATTGCGTCGGTCGTGTGCCTTAAGAAGGCACACAACGCGACCGACGCGATGCCCACGATTTCCCCATAGGCTTCAATGTTAAAATATTTAACATTGAAGCCTATGCGATGGACCCAATTTGTCCATAGGCTTCAATGTTAAATTATTTTAACATTGAAACTGAGTCCATTTAACATAGTAAAAAATGGTAAAAGGCCCAATATGGGCCATTTCTCCTTGGGTATGGCCCCGTCATGTGTGTAAAAAATAATGTCCCCCCATTGTGGCCGCCACCCCCACGATTGACGTGAACCAGAAGCGTGGCGAGCACAGCGAGCCCGCGAGGGGCGTCGGTGCGCGTTCTCCGACCTTTTCATTCCCCTACTATCCACGTCGGCGTGGAGTTGAGAATAGATTAGTGTGGCGAGCGCAGCGAGCCACCGCGCCCGAAGCGTGGCGAGCGTAGCGAGCCCCGCGAGGGGACGCTGATACCGGTGAAGCCCGCGAGGGGACGCAGGGATCTGTGAAGGTATCAGCGTCTGCTCGCCACGCTTCGGGCTCGGTGACTCGCTGAGCTCGCCACACTAATCTATTCTCAACTCCACGCCGACGTGGATTGTAGGGGAATGAAAAGGTCGGAGGACGTGCACCGCCGCTCCTCGCGGGATCGCTGCGCTCGCCACGCTTCGGGTTTGCGTCAATCGTGGGGGTGGCAGCCACAATGGGGGGCCATTATTTTTTACACACATGACGGGGCCATACCCAATGAGAAATGGCCCATATTGGCCCTTTTACCATTTTTTACTATGTTAAATGGACTCAGTTTCAATGTTAAAATAATTTAACATTGAAGCCTATGGACACGATGGACCCGATTTCTCCATAGGCTTCAATGTTAAAATAATTTAACATTGAAGCCTATGGACACGATGGACCCGATTTCTCCATAGGCTTCAATGTTAAATTATTTTAACATTGAAGCCTATGGAGAAATTGGGTACATTGCGTCGGTCGCGTCGTGTGCGTTTTGGTATGCACCCGACGCGGCCGACACGATTTTTTCCGACACGACCACCACGATAGAAATCGTGGTGGCAGTGCTAGGAAACAAGTACCCAAAAATATATAAAAATATACAGATACATATAAATAACAGAAAATTAACTGAAACTTAAATAAGAATATAAACCATAAATCTGAATATAAACCATGCATATGAAAACATAGAAACCCTTAATTTAATTTAACTGCAATTTTTCCATCCTGCACAAAGAAACCCTTTCCTACTTGACTAATTAATCATTCATATCAACATTCACCCTCCATTCATACACCCTCCACCATCACTCACTCACACATCCATCCATCCACAGATACTCCCTCACTCACACCATACACCAACCACTTATTCTGGACAACACCAACAATAAATATAAGTTAAGTAAAGGATAGTCACAGTAAGAAAGTAGGAAATAAAAGTTCTGGGATGAAGGGATGCAATGTGGATCTTTACTCGGATACAGTATGTACAGATGTAGCCATGCTCATCATTGCTGCAGAAATTGGCGCAATCCGTCATGATGTGCACGTATTTAATTAGCTTCCATGGCACGCTGCATTTGCAATTTTGGCTTGACAAGCAAGCACTATCGAATGCATCACCTCAACTATGCTCGCGGTAACATTTGCATACATTTATTTGTGTAACAGAGTATTCAGGATAGGGAAGGGAGGAATCAGGACTGGGAAGCGGAGTAGTCAGGACTGGAGGGGGGAGGGCCAATATTAAACAGTAAGCACCCCCAAGAAGAATAGTCTACATCCGCTCCTAAGTGTACGTGGATTTTGAGAACAAATTTGTCCCGTGATCAGGTCTGAATTAGGCCCAATGCCCATGAACTCTACAGCCTAACTATGTAGGGCAAGAAAACACTATTGACAGATCAAATTATAGAAAATAAAATATCATATATTATCAATATTTTTCATTTATAATGCAACTAGGTAAACTAATTGAAACAGGAATTGAGCAAAATTAAAATATATTATATGTTCTATGGTGCATTCATTTGTAGATTGATTTAAATTAAATCTTGCTTTGGGTCTTTAAATTATTTGAAAATGCAACTTGTGCTGAATTAGATAGAGAATAATCTGGAAGAAAGCTTTGAAAGTTTGAGAAATATTTACTATTTTTAATTTAATTGCACCATCTGTGGGATTTGCTTAAAGCTAGGTACACACACAAAGATGTATCTGTCCAATTTGTCTAGTGGGCTTCTATAGGGTTCTATAGGGTATCCTCACCCAAAGATGGCGATACCCTGCCGGCCGAAGACGGTGCGGCAGGGTTTTAGTAAATTTGAAAATGCGGTAAAACAGGGGTTTTACCGCATTTTCGTCATAGTACATCCTGCCCTTTGTCTCATAAACCAGTTGGTTCTCTGACCCCTTGCCTGTTTACATCCTGCTATCTAACCACCACTCCCTCGCTTGCACCTCTTGTAATCTGTCTGTCTCCCCTTCCTACTAGATTGTAAGCTCCTCTGAGCAGGGCCCTCTTCCCTCCTGTTGTCAAAGCCCACTTCTCTTCACATTTCACTCACAGCTCTCCTTTACTCCAACACTCAGTGACCATCTTCGTCTGCATACTCATCTCCATCATTGGCCTCAAGCCTCTAGTTGTATGATGATTGAGTCCTCACTACTTACATTTAAGCTGTAATGTGTATTGAACTGTGGTGCTCTTTATTTGTACTGTATTTTTGTTATTTATTCAATGTTATGCCAAGCTTTGTCTCCCTGTATTGTTCCTTTGTACGGTGCTGCGAAACACTTGTGGCGCCTTATAAATAAAATTATAATAATAATGTGCTTCCATACATTGCAAGATTTGTTTCGCACCAGATAGATTGGACATATATATCTATAGGTGTGTACCCAGCATTAGAATGGACACTATTAACAGGAAACAACATTCTTGAAAACAATGGGGGAAATTTACTAAGATGTGAGTTGTATTTCACATGGGATGTTGCTATGGGCAACCAATCAGAAACTACTTCTTATTTTTTAGCACCTTGTAGAAGATAATAGATAGTATCTGATTGGTTGCCCAAAGTAACTTCCCATGTGAAATACAACTCACATCTTAGTAAATTTTCCCCAATGTGTTAAATTTAATTGCAAATGTGTTAAGATGTTTTTGGACCAACAAACTGAGTAAATAGCATGTTGCATTCATGAGTTATATGATCATTATGAGACATAACAATGATAACTATTAATTTTTACATATCATAAACAATTGACATGCATGAACATGTTTATTTTTAACTAAAAGTAAAGTTCCATAAGGCTGTGTTGATTAGAGAAGTAGAAATCTGTATAATCATCAGTAGTACTTAGAAATCATAGAAACTCTTTATAAACATGGGTCTCAGTGAATACACCCTCATCATTTTTCAAGTGCCCTTGTTCTTTTGTCTCATAGATAAAACTGTAGATCATCAAAATATCATGCACAACTTGCGGCTTGGTAAAGATGGCTGTGTGCAAAGACAGGCTGAGGCAAGTATATGCCAATATTTCCAATTAATTTGTGTAGTATGTATTATACCCACAAATGTATTGTACAAATGTACGTGTATGATGGTGTCAGGATGTATCATGGGATTAGATGCTACGTGTATTTCTGGAGTGTCCTTACTAAAGCATTGGGTACTTGTTTCCTAGCACGGCCACAATCGTTGTCACCCCACGATAGACGCCAACCCGAAGTGTGGCGAGCGCAGCGAGCCAAAGAGGGGCGGCGGTGCGCGTCCTCCGACCTTTTCATTCCCCTACTATCCACGTCGGCGTGGAGTTGAGAATATATAGTGTGGCGAGCGCAGCGAGCCACCGAGCCCGAAGCGTCCCCTCGAAGCGAGCCCGAAGCGAGTTATACGCGTGCGCTCGCCACGCTTTGGGCTCGGTGGCTCGCCACACTATATATTCTTAACTCCACGCCGACGTGGATAGTAGGGGAATGAAAAGGTCGGAGGACGCGCACCGCCGCCCCTCGCGGGCTCGCTGCGCTCGCCACGCTTCGGGTTGGCGTCTATCCCAGGGACCCGATTCACATTTGATTCAATCAAAAAATCTGGGCGGTCGCGTCGATCGCATCGCATGCGACCAAATTGCATGCGATGCGATCAACGCGATTTTTCCAACACGACCACCCCCTCCCGAGCATAACCAGACCCGGCTAAGTTTGGGTAGATTGTACCTGCTTGCTTTGCTCCAAAAACTCCCAGCCTAGTGAGCAGATCTGAATCGGACTCATTGTAACATTCTGAGAAGCATGTGTCCCTTTTTGTGTGTCATTTTTACAATGGTTGAAATGCACATAGATATACACTGTTCCATACTGTACATTGGGGAGATGCATCAATACAATAAGTATTAAGGTGCCTTTATGCATTTAACAATGAGCCTAGGCATTTTTAGTCAAAGGATACAAAACGTTGCACACCGACCATTGCGAAAAATCCTTGCTCTTCCCAAGAAAATGGTGGCAAAAAAAGTAATGTGACTTAATGAAATTCTTAAAACTAGGAAACAGTAGCAACTTTTCATACTCAGCATTATATGATAACAAATTGTTGATAGGGTGTTATGATTTTATGACAGATCTTCACCTTTGAACCATGTTATTAATTATCCTTTAGTCAGTGACAAAAACCACTGAGGACAAATGTTTAAAATCAGACAGTGAGTCTGCGTATTAGGGTCAGCTGACATTTTCTGTATGAGAAAGTATTGCTCAAGAACTACTGTATGTCTTAATATTAAGCCAAGATTCCCACTGGCTTCTGGATGGCAGGGAGTGAAGTTATAATGTATTTTTGTAAGTCATACAGAATTTAGAACCTCACAGCTGAGTTTGTGTTTTATCAACAGGAATTCCTGCTTAAAATCCCAGGCTATCATAAATTTAGATAAATGAAGACATATTTCCCACTATCGTTGCAAGAGTGGAGACATAATAAATAAAGAATATCTCACAATGCTTTTATCAGTATTCTCTGTACTCCTCATAGCACCTTCTGTATACCAGAATTTAATTTGCATTGCATGATATACAGTACATAGTCTTCTTCTTTTTTTAAATATTATGTTTTAAACTTTATGATTACATTTATACATATCAATTTGGAACTACCGTATGGTTCTTTTTTCCCAAATTCATTGTTTTTAGCAACTATAGACAATTTAATTGATGTACAATACATATGTTCTAATATATATATATATATATATATATATATATATATATATATATATATATATATATATATATAAAATCTAGAGTAACCATGTTTTAAAATGCTGACTTTGCCTTCACTTTTGTGAGAAGCACATTGGCATGAATATAAGCTCTCTAGTATCCAGTATCATGGGTCTTACCACCACAAAAGGCATATAGGAAGTTGCAATGTTGCTTTTAAAGGAAATTATACTCTAGCGCATTGGTTAACATCACAGCAGTACTATGTCCTTATATTGGATGCCTATGTTTAGAAGTATGTGTGTATTTTCTCTGTTTGTTCATTTTTTACTCATGGTCCATAAAAATTATACTTTTTTGATTCTGAATAAACTGGCCTAATGTGGCTGCTACTTACTTATAGTAGGGGGCTGCGGCAACCCTCGTGTAGTCAATAGAAAGGCATTGAATTGGTTCCTAAAGGAAGTTAGATCTTTGCTTATTGCTGCCCGGTCTGGCTGTAATGTCTGTGACTGACAGGTATGACTTCCAATAGGAAGTTACTGCCAGTCACAGTGAAGCCAGTGCAGTCACGGACTGTATCTGTCTCAATGACACAGAGCGGTGTGGAGTATTTTGCCTGGTGGGGCTGCTGTCCTACCACCCATAGGTTAAAACCACCACTGGTCATATTTCTACAGAGTAATTCCCCAGTGCTGAATGATTACATCAATAGATTCTGATGGAGCCATCCTCATCTAGGCATCCTATCAAAACTCACTTAATCCTATCAAAGGGCTAGATGAGGATGGCTCCATGTTTATGTTAAAAATCTTCACTCACCTATTCTAATAATTTTATGGTCTGATGAATGCCACAATCCAGTCATCAGCAAAACAGGGAATTGACCAAAGTAATTAGAAGTGGTTGTCTCATTAAATACTAAATTTGTCAGTCTGGATAAATAGACTGTTCTCTTTCTTTAGTATGCTCTTAATAACTGATATTAATATCTTATTGTGCAGAGTTGCCACCATGAATTTTGTAGCCTGGGACTGATGACCAGTCTGCCCCCCCCCCCCCCCCCATGTGGGGCACCATGGAGTTTCCCACGGTGGATGAGCAGGAGGTAGATTTATTGGCACTTGTGTAGTTTCACGGCGCCAACGCGCACACAGTCTGTGTTTACTCTTTCTTTGAAACTTGGCAGCTTGCCAGACTGCACGGCTTCAGTCTGTGTTTACTTTTAGTTTGAAACATGGCAGCTTTCCAGACTCCTTTACTGTACTAAGCTAGTGCGCGCTCACTCTGTGCTAACTGTGTGCTACTGTAGTAAGCTACGTTATCTGTGAAATAGCGTCTATTTTTTTGCGCTGGACTAGCGTCCCAGAAACAGCGTTTAGTTAACCACGGTCAGAAGTTGCGTCCCAGTCACAAACAGCATCTGTAGTCAGAAATAACGTCTAGTTGACCTCAGTCAGAAACAGGGTTGTGTAGTGTAACTGCTGACAGGCTGCTACAGATGGAGCTTGAGCCATCTTTGTAGGGGATGGTGGAAGAGTCGCCATCCCCTGCCAGCCGCCATAAGGGTACACGCGCCCACGAGATGCGCGTGTGTCCCCTTACAACGGGGCTCCCCCTGGGTCCCTGCCGCCTCGCCGAGGGTTGCCCCGGGTCCCCGCCGCCTTGCTGCACCCCCCCTGTAACCCTGTCCGTCTCCCTAAAGCGGAGACAGACTGGGTTCCCGTCCCCCGCGATGGGAAACTGGGACGCACGTGCATGTGAGACACACGCGCGTCCCAGTCTCTATCGCCGGCGCTCGCCAGTGCAAGGGATCTGGCGAGCGCCGGCCAAAGATGGGACACGCTACATCTGTACATTACTTGTGTGGTTTCATGGCTCCAGCATGAACTACACTCACAGTTCATTGTGGTACCATTAAAAAAGGGGTAAATCTGTTAATAATGACACCTGTCGATGTAACAGCTGTCGACCTTGTTTATTCCACTATTCACGCCACCCCAAAGCGTGGCGAGCGCAGCGAGCCCCACGAGGGGACACGGGTGGGCGAGCCACCGAGCCCGAAGCATGGCGAGCGCAGCGAGCACCGCGAGGGGACGTGGAATACATGTGAAGTAATCCGCGTTCGCTCGCCATGCTTCGGGCTCGGTGGTTCGCTGTGCTCGCCACACTATATAAAATCAACTCCACGCCAACGTGGATAGTGGGGGTATGAAAAGGTCAGTCGGACGCGTACAGCATCCCCTCGCAGGGCTCGCTGCGCTCACCACGCTTCGGGGTGGCGAAGATAGTGGAGCTGTTTTAGGAATACATTCACACCTGCAAAATCATACACCTGAGACAGTAATGACGACATTTTTTAACTAGTAACTGGTTTTAAGTAAAATATAACGAAGAATAAGGAAGATAAAATGATTCAAGAACTATATATAATTAATTTGAAGAACAATAAAATCTAGAAAGTAGTCATTCTTAAGAACAGGAAGCAGCTGCTGCATCATCACCACCACTTGTACAGGACGCAGCTGCTGATGTGGACGCTGTCGGCTCTGCATTGTCATCTTTCTCAAGTGGGGGGGGGGGGGCAGGGTCAGCGCGTACAGGATATGCTTAAAGGGGTCATGTGCAATTCCTCCAGATAAACTCTAGGAGGTACGAGTCCAGGTGATAGTGCAGTCCACCTTTGGAGCTTATTACGCCACTTGCAAGCACCCCACAATCGTTCTATGTTCTGGGTGTGGACCCTAGTGTTAGGATCCACAAAGTGGTACTTATGATTTCCCCTTCGTGTGGTGGTACCCGGCCTGCTACAACTGCTGTGTGTTATACGCCCTGCAGCAGTCGCTGAAGATGGTGGTACCTGGTTCCACGGGGGCATCAATGGCAGCCATTAGAGTGCTCGCATCCTGGCGCTCCACTGCAGTGATGAAGCACTAGCCTGTCTTCCTTGAGATGCCCCCAAACAAGCCATCATGCCTGCAGCCTGATAAAACACTCTTACAGGCAGGATGTAGTGAGTTTGCAAAATTCTTCTCAGATACAATATCAACCATCAGGGCTGAAATCTCCACAGTGCCATCAGAGGAGTTCCAAACTACCATGCCTGACAATGTAAGCCACCTATCCTCATGAACCAGCTTTGACCCAATGGACGTAAAGGACATTGCTGAAATTGCCTGTTTTTTGCATCCAACTACCTGTGAGCTGGACCCTGCCCCAACCAAGCTCCTAATAGTGTATATGGATATACAGTAATTGACAAGAATTTTTCCTCAAACCCTGAAGGAAACAATTGTTAGACCTCTTCTTAACCCCTTCCTGACACAGCCAGTTTTTGCCTTCCTGACAGAGCCATTTTTTTCAAATCTGACATGTTTCACTTAAGTGGGGATAACTTTTTTTTGCTTTTACTTATCCCAGTGATTTTGAGATTGTTTTCTCGTGACACATTGTACTTCAAGTTAGTGGTAAATTTGGGTCGATACAGTCTGTGTTTTTTTGTGAAAAATACCAAAATGTCGTGAAAAAATGGAAAATTTTGCAATTTGCAAAATGTCACATTTTCTGCTTGAGAGACAAATAAACATACCACTCAAAATAGTTAATAACTAACAAAGACCATATGTCTACTTTATGTTGCCATCATTATTTCAACCTCCTTTTCATTTTTTTGGACACTAGGAGGCTTCAAATATGAATAGCAAATTCTCAAATTTTCAAGAAAATTTCAAACACTGATTTTTTTAGGGACCAGTCCAGTTCTGATGTGACTTTGAGGGACTTGTATGTGAGACACCCCCATAAATGATGCCATTTCAAAAACTGCACCCCTCACAGTATTCAAAACAGCATTTTGGAAGTTTGTTAACCCTTTAGGTGTTTCACAGGAATTAAAACAAAGTGTAGGTGAAATTTCAAAATTTCTTTTTTTTTTGCAGAGTTTCAATTTTAATACATTTTTCTAACGAATACAGTAGATTTTACTAGAGAAATGTGACTAAAAATTGATTCCCCCAATTCTTTTGTTTTCATAAATATCCTATATGTGGCCCTAGTGTGCACGTTGACCAAACCACAGGCTTCATAATAGAAGGAGCACCTACTTGATTTTGGAGCCTCCTTTTTATGAGATTTTTTTTTAGGCACCATGTAGGTTTCTAGGCACCATAAGTGCTAAAAGTTAGGAACCTCCCCCACAAGTCACCCCATTTTGCAAACTACACCCTTCAGGGAATTCATTTAGGGGTATAGTGTACATTTCAAACCCCCAGGGGTTTCACCAATTTTGATACAACTGGGCTGTGAAAATGAAAAAATTTAATTTTTCATTTTCACAGCTCAGTTGTATCAAAATTGGTGAAACCCCTGGGGGTTTGAAATGTACACTATACCCCCTGATGAATTCCCTGAAGGGTGTAGTTTGCAAAATGGGGTCACTTGTGGGGGGGTTCCACTGTATGGGTGCTTCAGGGGTCATTCAACCAGAATCTGTGCTGCAAAATCCAAAAATCACTCCTTCCCTTCTGAGTCCTGCCATGCACCCAACTGGTATTTTTTGGTCACATGTGAGGCATTGCCATACTCTGGAGAAATTGGGGCACAGATTTTGGGGTGCTTTGTCTCCTTCATTCCTTGTGAAAATGAAAAATTTTGAGCCAGATCTGCATTTTTGTGTAAAAAAATGAAATTTTTTTACACAAAAATGCAGTTCTGGCTCAAAATTTTTCATTTTGACACTTGTGCCCCCCCCGGTCGGCGATCGCTGCGATTGGCTGTTCAAAAGTGAACAGCCAATTGCAGCGTTTTCTGTGTTACCGGCGGCTAAGCCGCTCGGTAACACAGAGATCGGTGGTGATCGGTGCTGTTAAGTACAGCACCGATCACCACCGAGCGGCAAACAGCCCTCCCACCCGCCCTTCCACCCGCCCGGCAGCCCGCCCTCCCTCCCGGCAGCCTCCCTCCAGCCCTCCCTCCCACCCAGCCAGCAGCCGCAGCGCCAGCCCCCCTCCCACCCCCCGCCAGCAGCAGCACAGTTAAATATTTGATTTTGGGCTAAATTAATTTATATGACCTATATATATATATACAGCAAAGGGTGACTCTAGTCGCGCCACTGAGAAGGCTGCTACTCTAAAGAGACTCCCCTGTTAGTGGGAGACAAAGGGTATGGATAGTAGAAAGTATAGAGAGCGCCAGAGGTTTCCACCACCTTAAGTGCAGTGCATGAATCAGATATATAAATGATCAAAGCATGTTTTTAAAATTGACATATTTTATTAAAACGTTTATGAGAAAACGTGTGGTGTCTCAGTTCTTTTGAAGACGGTAACAACCCAACGCGTTTCGTCTTTAGAAAGACTTCATCAGGGGTTTTAAAATAGACACAAAGAATACATGGAGCTGCCTCAAATATTTTCAAGATATATGATGATACTCAGTGATAAGAGCGAGCTCGCAATCTTAAATAGGAGTTAGAACTGGGTGAGAAATTATAGGTCCATATGGGATGAGACTATTGTAGGTCCCATACTCGATGTGAAGAATCTTCACAGGATAATCAAACCAGCACCTGCCGTATGATGTAAGTAAAATGTCTGAAATAGGACTGGACTGAATAGAACGGAACTGGATGGACGTTCTACGGGGTCAAACAACCGTAATTTCTTCCAGGCGGTTAACTGGGGTGAACCAGATGGTGCAGGTGGAACTAAATCCGCATAAACAGATGTTACTGTATAGATGCTTGTAAAGTAGCTTAATGCTACAGTGGTTCTTCCAGATGTTATTTTAGGGTGAACAGAGTGGTAAAGGATGGAACTACTTCCGTACAAACTGGCGTTGCTGTAAAAGACACTTGTGCGGTGGCTTTATGCAACCGTGATTCTGCGCAAATGTAGCAAAAAGGGCATCAGCAACGTCCAATATCACATTGGACGCGGTGACAGTTTAAAGCCATGACGTATATATACGTCATGTGTCGGGAAGTACTTTCCGACCATGACGTATATATACGTCAAATGTCGGGAAGGGGTTAAAAAAAAACCTCATTTAGTTCCTGAATGCATGACCATCAAGGGTTTGGTATCAAACCTTCCTTTTCTAGCCAATGTTATTGAAAAAGTGGTTGCAAATCAACTGGAAACCCATCTGATATGTTTTATACATTCCATTCAGGAGAAGACATAGCACTGAAACAGCCCTGGTATATGTGCGAAATGATCTTTTGATGGCAAAAGACACAGGTGACTGTTCAATCTTAATCCTCCGGCAGCATTCGGTACTGTGGACCACGGGCTTCTGATTGAGCACCTGAAAAATTTCAGTGGACTGGAGAGCACAATACTAAGCTGGTTCAAATCATTTCTCAATGGCAGGTCACAGAGAGTGTCATCTGGAGTATACTCAGTATCATCAGTGCCACTGCCATGTGGTGTCCCAGAAGGTTCTATACTATCCCCAGTGCTTTTTGCAGTGTACATGCTGCCACAAGGTGAAATAAGGAGGCCTTAGCCCGGTCTACCATTGCTATACAGATGATACACAACTGTACCTGTCCATTGCTCCGGGCACTGATAATACAATAACAACCCTAAATGGCTGTCTAGCTGAGCTCCAGGAATGGATGAGTGTCAGTTGGCTGAGACTGAATTCTGATAAAATAGAGGTCCTTATGACAGGGTCTCAAAATCAAAGAACAAGACTGTAGCATAGCCATCCAACTGGACTGACACTTAATTACAAAACAGAATTACAAAACTCTGAACATTTGCGGAATCTTAGCATGGTACTGGATGGTGGCTTGACACTTAACAATCAAATCCTTATTCTTTCAACAGAGGAACATAGCCAGAATCAAACACTTAATTACCTGCCAAAAGTCACACATGCATTTGTGTAATCTCAATTGGATTACTGCAATGCCCTCTACCTTGGTCTGTTAATTATCCTGCTCCATTCTAGCCACATAACATTTATTTTAAATACTTTTGTGCATAAAACTAACTGTGTATATTGAAGAACCAGAAAACAAAAGTGTCACTCAGTTAAACTCCATAATATTTGAATTTAAGATTTTCGGATATGGGAGACTCAACCTGTAACAAGCTTTTTCAAATATAAAAAGTAGCTATGCAAATGTTTCTGTGGTAAAATGTACTGCAGTATGTGACACATCAAAGATACTGCATTTTGTATTCAAACTACAGTAAACCACTGAAGTTATTGCTGCTTTGTAAACCACTGTATATTTATCCTAGTGAACATACTTAACTTCTTCACACTGGACTGAAAATAATACTATTTTATAGAAGAAACAACTGAATACCAATTATTTTAAAGGTCAACGTTGCATAGTATAATGCAATTCTTCTCTCCACACTAGGGATTAACTTGTGTGTCTCTTACCTCTTTGCCCGCTTTCTGTCATATGTTCGGTTTCTTCCAAACCTGCAGATACCTCCTAATGATGTCTCAACCAAATATTATGAAATGTTTTATTTTTGTGATTTTTACCTATTTTTCTTTACCAAAAGCTAATGAAATAATAAATACGGTAAGGAAACCAAGCTACAGTTATTTTTAGAGATGAGACGGTTCGGATCCTAGAGATCCAAACCCCCCGAACTAACATGATCCGAGGCAGGATCCGAGGAGTTCGCCGGTTCCCGCCATCTTTCCGAGTCCAAATCGAGGCTAAAACGTCATCATCCCGCGTCGGATTCCCGGTGGTCGGCGCCATTTTCAAACAGGCTGGTGATTTTATACAGCACGGATGTGTCCGTGCTGTCTGCTGAGGGGGGTGAGGGGGAAACCTGCTGGGGGGGGGATGATTAATGCATAGAGGGGGCTGCTAGTGCTACAGAGGGGGCTGCATTATTTTCATTAAATAAAAAAATTAAAAAAAAAAAAGTTTTTTTTTAAATTACTGCTGCCAGTACTCAGTATAAGTCCAGGGGTGCTGCATCAGTCCAGGGGTGCCCACATGTGTACTGTATCCATCCAGGGGTGCCCACATGTGTGCTGTATCTGTCCAGGGGTGCCCACATGTGTACTGTATTCATCCAGGGGTGCCCACATGTGTGCTGTATTTGTCCAGGGGTGGCCACATGTGTGCTGTATCAGTCCAGGGGCTGCCCGCATGTGTACTGTATCCATCCAGGGGTGCCCACATGTGTGCTTTATCAGTGCAGGGGTGCACGCATGTGTACTGTATCCATCCAGGGGTGCCCACATGTGTGCTGTATTTGTCCAGGGGTGCCCACATGTGTGCTGTATCAGTCCAGGGGTGCCCACATGTGTGCCGTATAATTCTATGGGTGCCCCCATGTATCCCGTATCAGTCCAGGGGTGCCCGCATGTGTGACATATAATTCCATGGGTGCGCCCATGTGTCCTGTATCAGTCCTGGGGTGCCGGCATGTGTGCCGTATAATTCCAGGGGTGCCCCCATGTGTCCCGTATCAGACCAGGGGAGCTGCCCTTTTTTTAATGAAAATAAAAAAAGTGTTTTTTGTTTTTTTTACTGTTAAATGCGCTGTAGTCCAGGGGTGAGCCCAGAGTGCTGTATATTTCATGGGGTGTTGCTAAGTCTGCCGTATAATTCCAGGTGTGCTGCTCTTTTTTATAATTAGAAGAATACAATTTTTTTTTTTTTACTGCAGGAATTTGTAAAAAAAAAATCAGAACCCAAAACCCAAAAACCAAAACGTTGAGGGGGTGTTTTGGCAAAACCCAGTAGAACCCAAAACCTGAAGGTAATCAAAACCCAAAACGCGAAAAGTGGCCGATGCACATCCCTAGTTATTTTGTGGCTATAAGTATATTATCTGAAGCAGAACTACTTGCTGATCATGAATCTGCTATGAAGGATCTTCAAGCTTGCTGTATCTCTGACAGTATCATTTCTGATGGAATAAACTAGGAATGAAATATAATCTCCCCTTTTCTCCCATCACTTCAGGATATTAGAAAGTGGGGTATTTCATTTAGCACTGAACTGTTCAGTCTTACCATCTGTTGTAAATTGGTGCAGTATTGCAGTAAGTGGCAATCTTTATTTTATACAGGCTTTCCTTCCGCGAACAGTGCTGGCAACTTGATTATGGTGTAACATTGCAATATGTACTATACTGATGGAAGGGACCATGTTAGAGATATCTATGATGAAAGGTTTAGGCTTTATAGACAAGATATCATTTTATTTGACTCCATCTGATGCGCCCTTTAAAGTAAAAAAAAATCATATAGGTATAGTTTGATCACATACTAATGTCATGTACATTATACTGGTATAATAAATTCTAAGCTCTAAATGACAGGATCAGTATTGTAAGGTTGATCCAACCTTTCACTCTACATACTGTATGTTGTCACAATGAATACTAGATCACTGACTTTGCGGACCCTTTGCAATGTTTATCCAATTTATGTCAAGGTATCAAAATAGGGCCATATTCCGAGTGAAATGTAAACCCTACTTGCAGTTTTTTTTTGCCACTAGTTGAATTTGTGTTTTATCGCATATGCAGTGATATTAGCAATGAAAATACTTCTCCATCGAGCAATTGTCATGCCACTGCTTGTTCCTAGGGTGCAGAGGTTAGGGATAGAATGAAAAGTGTTTGTGAGAAGTGGGCATGCATACATGAGCAGAGGTCAAACATATGAGGTCACAGTACACTAAGGGGGAAATTTACCAATATGAAAAACCTAGTTTTTCGTATTGGTATTTTCCCTACGACTGCATACGACTGTTTCAGTCGTATGCAAAGTCGTGTTCCGGAGGATCAGTTACAAAGCAGTCATATACGACTGCTTTGTAACCCACCGATGTCGTAGGAATTCGTATTAGCAGCCGTATATACGGCTGCTAATACGAATTATTTGTAGGCAGTCTGCACGGATCAGTCAGATCCGTGCAGGCTGCAAGGTGTAAAAAAAAATTAAATAAATAAAAAAAAAACCGGCGTGGGGTCCCCCCCACAGCCGAAACCAGCACCAGGCTGACAGAGGCTGGAGCCGGTAATTAAAAATCAGGGAACCCGACAAATAGGGGTTCCCTGATTTTTAACAACCAGCCCCAGGCTCCTGCTCTGGGGCTGGTTCCTAAAATACGGGGGACAAAATGAGTAGGGGTCCCCCGTATATTAAGAACCAGCCCCAGGCAAAACCAGCCAGCAGGGTAATGCCACAGCCGGGGGGAGACTTTTTATGCAAGTCCCCCCGGCCAAAGCATTAACCCTACCGACCAGTCAGCCTGGCCAGGGGCCCTGGGGGAGTGGGGACCCCCCCAATAAAGGGGTCCCCCCCCTCTAGGACTTACCTGACCAGGCTGAAGCCTGGTGCTGTCCTCGATGCCCCTGGGCGGTGGGCATCGAGCTGATAAATGGTGTAAAAAAAATAGATAAAACTATTGTTTTTTACTGTGGCACTACAAGTGCCAGCAAGCCTCCCCAGCAAGCTGGGACTTGGAGAACCACAAGTCCCAGCCTGCTGGGCATTAAAGGGCCCGCTGGGTCTTGTAGTGCCACAGTAAAAAAAATAGTTAAATAAAACACACTGACACCCGTTTTAAATAAAAGTTTAATACACACATTACATACATACTGATACTTACCTTTCTTGATCCCGTAGGTAGCCCTGGTCCTGATGTCCTGTGTCTTCCAGGTCCATGTCGGCTGTCTGCGTCGTCCTCCAGGTCCATGTCGACGGTCCGTGTCGTCCTCCAGGTCCATGGCGGTGTCCGGGTCCGAAGAAATCCATGTTGGAGCTGTGGAAGGAAATCCTACTCACCTGTTCCTGCGCTGAAGAAGTCTTCTCTTGATCCGACGTAATCCAGGTAATCTTCATGCTGTCGGCGCTCCCCGCTGTCTGCGCTGTCTCTGCATCGCGCTGAGGAAAGATGCTGATGTTTCATATTCGGCGCCTCTCCTCAGACTGAATTCTATTGGCCGCCTAGCGGGCCAATCAGGAGCCGAGAAAGTCGGCTCCTGATTGGCCTGCTAGGCGGCCAATAGAATTCAGTCTGAGGAGAGGCGCCGAATATGAAACATCAGCATCTCTCCTCAGCGCGATGCAGAGACAGCGCAGACAGCGGGGAGCGCCGACAGCATGAAGATTACCTGGATTACGTCGGATCAAGAGAAGACTTCTTCAGCGCAGGAACAGGTGAGTAGGATTTCCTTCCACAGCTCCAACATGGATTTCTTCGGACCCGGACACCGCCATGGACCTGGAGGACGACACGGACCGTCGACATGGACCTGGAGGACGACGCAGACAGCCGACATGGACCTGGAAGACACAGGACATCAGGACCAGGGCTACCTACGGGATCAAGAAAGGTAAGTATCAGTATGTATGTAATGTGTGTATTAAACTTTTATTTAAAACGGGTGTCAGTGTGTTTTATTTAACTATTTTTTTACTGTGGCACTACAAGACCCAGCGGGCCCTTTAATGCCCAGCAGGCTGGGACTTGTGGTTCTCCAAGTCCCAGCTTGCTGGGGAGGCTTGCTGGCACTTGTAGTGCCACAGTAAAAAACAATAGTTTTATCTATTTTTTTTACACCATTTATCAGCTCGATGCCCACCGCCCAGGGGCATCGAGGACAGCACCAGGCTTCAGCCTGGTCAGGTAAGTCCTGGAGGGGGGGACCCCTTTATTGGGGGGGTCCCCACTCCCCCAGGGCCCCTGGCCAGGCTGACTGGTCGGTAGGGTTAATGCTTTGGCCGGGGGGACTTGCATAAAAAGTCTCCCCCCGGCTGTGGCATTACCCTGCTGGCTGGTTTTGCCTGGGGCTGGTTCTTAAAATACGGGGGACCCCTACTCATTTTGTCCCCCGTATTTTGGGAACCAGCCCCAGAGCAGGAGCCTGGGGCTGGTTGTTAAAAATCAGGGAACCCCTATTTGTCGGGTTCCCTGATTTTTAATTACCGGCTCCAGCCTCTGTCAGCCTGGTGCTGGTTTCGGCTGTGGGGGGGACCCCACGCCGTTTTTTTTTTATTTATTTAATTTTTCTATTTTTTTAACACTGAAGCCTGCACGGATCTGACTGATCCGTGCAGGCTAAAACGCAAATACGACATGAAAATGGTGTTCTATTTTCCTGTCGTATTTGCGTGGGTGTTTCACACCACTTAGCAGCCGTATTGTCAGTACGGCTGCTTAGTAAATCAGAAACCACCATTCTTTTGAATGGTGATTTCTGTCGTATTCTATCGATGGTGTAGACATTCGTATTTGTAAATACAAATACGAATGTTCCATCTTTAGGACTACGAATTGTTGTATTTTTGGGATTGTAAATCCCGAAAATACAAATTCGTAAAAAAAAGGTGTATTTCTCCCTACGAATACACCTTTTTTCTACGAATCCATTTTGGTAAATGTCCCCCTAAGGGTCTGATTCAGCATGGTTTGCTAATTAGAGAAAAAGCAGTTGAGCAAAAATGATTGCTACCCTGCTTCCCTGTTAGCACATTCCTGGGACCGTCCGGCTGGTGTGTGGAGGGATCGTGATTGCGGCCTGTGCTCGCGCTGAGCCCCGGTTACTATTATCCTCTTGGCAGTGCGCTGAGGCTTTGTTGCCTCTTCTCTGGGAGGCACAGCGGGCGAGAGAGACAGGTGTCGGCTGCTCTCTGTTAGTGAGCGGAGAGAGCGACTAGCGTTCCCAACTGGGACACGCTGCCGCGGACCGCGCAGGGATGGTTGGCGCCATCTTACCCGCGTGCCTCTTAGGCGGTGGCATAGCACTCGGCTGTTATAGATTCTCCTGGACCCGGCTGGGGCTGCTGACATATACCTATTATCGGCTTTTACGATCCCCTACAAATATTGACTGTGCTTGCTGTGGCTGTCTGGAGACTCCTGGATATATATACATAGCTGAAAGCAGTCCTGGACACAGACTCCACATCTTTCAACTAAAATACCTGGCAAGTACACTTGACTTTATCTCTTTTATAATTTACTACGTGGAACATCCTGACTGAGAAGGGTGGAGGTGCAGGGCGGCCTACGGCTACCTCTCTATTCACACTATTGGGGCGTGCTAGCCGTCTCCGTCCTTCCACGAAGACATACTGTGGCTGTGGGACTGGTACTACACTTCTGCCTCCTCCATATACTCAGACCAAAGTGGAAATGGCACTGTGCCAGATCCTCCAGGCTATTGCCTCCTCTGCGGACAGGCTCATCAACAAACTTGATAGTCTGCAGCAGGATATGGTTCCTATTCCCTATGTTGGTGCTGCTTCTGCTGGGGAGCTGGCAATCACTATACCTATGCGCTGTGTCACTGCAAGATACATGGCTTCTACTTCTTTAGACACCTGTGATGAACACCCACAAGATCCTGCTTCATTTACCGAAAACAAGCCTGAAATCCTGCTTTACTATTTTATGTTCGCGGTTGCCTGCCCAGGACTGCTCCACTCTCCTATGATGTACTTGACATCGGTCTGCATATGCACAAACTCCTATTGTGGGACTTATCCTACTATTACTTCTGACGATGGAAAGGATCCTGCTCCTATAACTCTTTTATCTCCTGGTTTTGTAAGATGGCCGGACTGATGCTATGTGTTACATTATAAATTGAGATATCTCTTGATGTGTATTATATATTCTACAATTTTTGCTATTTCCCAGTAGATTCTTTTTTTTTTCAATTTATTAAGGGTCATAATGTTGTAGCCCTCAGTATGTCTCCGCTGATTAATACCCTGCCAAATTTATATTTCCTGGGGGTGGGGGGGTGGGGGGATAGATATTATAGTTAGTAGTGTAGCTTAGTGGATATAGGAAGGGTAATGTTGGGTTTAGGGCTCCAGGTATTCCCAGGTTGGGGGTGGGACATACAGGGTGGGGGGTTATTGGGGGGTTGATTTGGGTCCTTTTGGGTATATATACGTATTTCCTTTTTTTTAGATTATTTAGGCAGCAATTGGCTCTAGCAGCAATCTCCTTGGCCCTTATTCTGGTCTGTGCGGCCGGATCCGAATATGCGGCCAGCACCATGCGTCCTAAACCCCGCCTTCCATACGGATCGCCAACTCCGTCCGTACGCGGTAAGAAGCTGTCTGAACGGACCGCACGTGTATTTCTCATGAATACACCTTCTCCATCTCAGGGAACCTCCCCCATCATTCGATGGTCGCAGAACATCGAATGCAGGGCCGAGTGGTCCGCCAGCTCCCGCAACCTCAGACCACACGGGCATTTCTCCGTGCAAAAGCAGGGATCTGGGCGGGCAGCTGATATCCGGCAATGTCATATGTCCGCCCCCTACACGTGCGTCACGGCCGCATTACCATACGTACGCCCAGCGTTTGCATGGTAACGCCCATGAAATGCGGGGTGTAAACATATGGTAATGAGCCCAAACAGCCCTTCACACCCCTCTCCACCCCCTGTTCGTAGTGTACACATTTCATGCGGAATGTGGCCGTGCGTCCGGCTCGCACATGCGCAGAGTCGCCTCTGCACATGCGCAGACACAAAACATTGGCGGCACGAACGCACGCGAATATTACCGCACCAACCAGAATAAGGGCCCTCGTCTGTTCCTGATGACGTGTATATTTTCCTGTGCTCGTGTGGCGCCTGCGGGCACTTGAGATATTATATCTTTAGGTTAGCAATACTATTCTTGTACTTATGCTGCAATTCATACTGTCAATATATTTCTGTATACTCTGCCGTTCCACTATAATGATATTTTACTGTGCCTGGCGTATATATATGTCTCTGGGGTTTATGTTTATGTTCAATATGCAAAAATCAATAAAAAACTATTGAATTTAAAAAAATATAACAGCTTGATGTTCTGCGCCACCGGAGACTGCAGCCCAGAATACACACCGGGTTACCAAAGCCCTAAGACCAATACTGCCAAAAAGGTGTGATCCAAAGGGCGCTGTCCCAAAGCGATATTGGTTATCGCTTTGGGACAGGACCCTTTGGATCACACCTTTTTTGGTAGTTTCAACCAGAACCCCCCCCCAAAAAAAAGTACATATCATCTTCATGACAAATAAGATACATTTAATTAGAAACTATTGATTATAAGAGGTCTTTGACCAGTGACATATTTTATTAAATTATCATTGGCTTTAAGCTCCGGATTTAATATGATGATTATGTTACAGACTTTTTAAAATGTATTACTTTCATTATTTATTACTATTATATAATATATTATATTGTATATGGGGAAAATATATATTTTTAGAACTACCAAGCTACAGTACAGTAGGTTGATTTGATGACCATTTTAACCGAAAAGGTGTTGCCTGGCTTCTATTTATGTGAGTACTGTCTAAGTGCGCTGACATGCTGGTTAGGATAATCAAAGCCTTCTACAGTATTTAAATTATTCTATTAATACCACACTATTAGGATCAGATTTGCATTGCAATATGATTTTTGTTTTCTGCTAAATGAAGAGATCTCATTAAAATGCTCAAATTGATTTTAGCTTTGATGTAAGGGCTATACTGCTTCAGTATTCTGTTCAATACATTGATTAGCAAAGGTTTAACCTAGCTTGGTCTAAAGAAGTGAAACGATTCATTCATTACGTACTTTCAAAAGTCATTGATTAAAACAATTTACTGCTATGAAATACCTTACAGGGTAGCCTAATAACTTTATTTTTCAATTTGCATATGATTATAGTCTCCTTAAACAACTACTGGATTATGACCTCCTCTGGGCATGGCCACCCTTTAACCTTAAGTATTAACTAAGTATAAGGGGACTAGGTTAACTTGCAATGTGGGAAGCAAAGGGCCTGCCTGCTTCCCACATTACATATGGCATACTGCATAATTGTTATAGAGTTCTTGAAGAAGCTTGTGTTAAAAACTGAATAGAATACAGTATGTGTCTATTGGCAAATATAGTGTTCAACTAACCAAAAAGATATTGAAAATAAATGAATTTTAATTCAGTTTGACAAACTTAACAATGTACATAATACAGGTTGAGTCTCCCATATCCACAATTCTTGTGCCTAAAAGTATTTTCAGATTTTTCTACATCGCTGAATATTTGCATATTCCAGGTATCTTGGGGACGGAACACGAGTGCAAACATGAAATACATTTATGTTTCATCCGATATACACCCTATACATATAGCCCGAAGATAATTTGATAAAACATTTTGATAACAATAATATGGGTTATTCAAGGTTATCTATGGCATTTACAGTGTTATCACCTTAAAGAGAGGGCCTAATTCAGACCTGATTGCAAGACAAATTTGTTCTAAAAATGGGCAAATCTATGTTGCATTGCGGGGGGGGGGGGGGGGGGGGATTGTATCATGTACAGAGAAAGTTATATTTAGGTCCAGAATCCATTCGTAAATCTGATTTTTCTTTAAACTGTTTCCCTCTATTTACCAGAATAAGGGGTACATTTACCAACATTGGGGTTCTATATCAAATGGGATATTGCTATGGGTAACCAATCAGAATCTACAGTACTTCTTAATTATTTAGCACCATCTGGAAGATAATAGATAAAATCTGAATGACTGTCCACAGCATTTTAGTAAATTTACCCCTTTGTCTCTTGGCAACAGCATTTTAGTTAATATGTGTCATATTATTCATTTTCCCATAGTGAATCACCAGCAGTCAGAAGGGGGCGCATAAGACACGCCCCATTCTGACTAAGCCTGCCATCACCTCCCCGCCTTTCCCGTGCTGCTGCCCCAGAGCCAGCCCTAGCCAATCTGGTGCTCTAGGCAAGATTTAAGCTGGTGACCCCTAGTAAACTCTTCCAGCTCTCTCCCGCCGCGCTTATGCGCCAAAAATATAAACTGAACTGTTTCTGGGTCTAATTTTTTGAGCTACCCCCCAGTAGGTGACGGGGCAACAGAGATGGTGGTGAGGAGGCATGAGGGGGTGGTGAGGTGATGGGTGAGAGGGGGATTGAGGTGATGGGGGTAAGGTGACAGGAGGTGAGAAGAGAGAGTGAGGACAGGAGGCAGGTCTGCTTACCAGCACTGGCGGGTCACCTGCTCCCCAGTGGCATGCTCTTCTGCAGTGCTCCCTGGCCATCAATCGTCTACTGCTCTCCAGCCGCTTGCTGCTCCTCGGCTGATGACTGTCTCCTATTCCCTGGCTGGCGAGTGTCTGCTGATTCCTGGGCTGTTCCTGTGCCCCAAGCCACTAGGGTTCTGCTGCTTCGTGGGCAGCTCTTGCTGTCCTCCCACAGGGCATCTACTGCTCCCTGGGAGCCTCCTGCTGGGTCCAGGAGTGTATACTACCGGCGGCCACCCGCTCAGAGCAATATATTTATTACTGCAACAAGTGGAGCCTCGGCACTAGCTCTGGGCGATGTTAGTGCAGAGGCTCCACTCACTGCCAGTAATAATTATGTCATTCAGTGCAGGGTGGTTGCCGGAAGTGCGGCAGAGCTGATCGCTGAGGGATCGCAGGAGCAAAGGTGCACAGCTGTGTGAGCTGTGTGCGCTGCGCTGCTGGCTGCCCGCTGATCTCAGCTCAGGTAGGCAACACCAGCAAGGGGCCCCACAAACTACCAATGTAAACATGAGCCGCCCCTAGGCATTGTAGAGACCCTAGGCAATTGCCTAGTTTGCCTATGCCTAGGGCCGGCTCTGTGCAGCCCTAACCCTGCCCGTCTCCCTGATTCAAATACGGGCAGGGATTCCGCCATCCATGGACGCGCTTATGTGTGAGCCGCTTGCGTGTCCCCATCAGATACAGCGCATCTCCACCAGCGATCACCAGCTAAAGCAATCTTGCAATTCCCTGGGCTGGCTGAGAGGCGCTACATCTGTATAAGTAAACTGACTGACAAGAATACAGATAATAATATGATGATATATCTTGTGGTGATGGACACCTATACAATTTCCAAGTATAGAGATTTGTTAAGATGTCTGTCCTTGGTTACAAAATAACAAAGTATATACTGTATTAACAGTATATTTTCATTTGATTTGCTTCCGTTATACTTTGAAATTTTAATTAAGACCAACAGAATTAGGGAGATCTTATTTATTTTAGAACATAAACACTTATCAGTAATGGAATTGTAACTTATTTGCAGAGTTTATATCTTCCCTGTGCTTGGAAGCCTCACGCATTACAGTTAATGTCTGGATTTAATATGCTTGAAAGTCAGAGATGAAGCATAGCCAGGGTTAATGAGAAAGATTCAATGTGCAGGGATGCCAGAGAGTTGTCTGCAAGAATGGTCAGGGTAAATGTCAAAGATTCAGAACACTGGGTAGCCACAGCATTATCTGTGAACAAAGTCAGGGTTAATACCCCTGGTTCAGCACACTTAGAAGACAGAGAATTAGCAAACAGAGATTCAATAAACTTGGAATTCAGAGGAATCAGAAAACACGGTCAGAGGTGTAAGAGGTTGTAAATTTGGAAAAGACAAGGTGTATATTTATTAAGTTTGGAGAGAAATAAAGTGAAGAGAGTACCAACCAATCACCTTCTGACATTTTTCAAATATACCTTGTAAAATGATATGAGCTGATATGACATCTACAGTAGTTTCCTATTTCCTTGCAAACCCCACTGACATCATAAAAATGTGAGAACCAGCCAGTCTGTGCCTTAACCAGAAACACAGGGACAAGAGAGTTTAGAGACAAGAACATAAAGTGCGCAATTGGTTAAATATAAAATAAACAATCACGTTTATATGATTGAATGTCCCAACTGAATTTTCAGAGTAGTATAATGCGCAAAAGAACAAATGGTTAATAAGGGAAAGCTCCTTGCTTGGATCTGTGATGCACTCAGTTTGTGTAAAACCGGCTGTTCCGTGCTGAACCAACAGGTGTCTTGAATCCCACAGGCAAACGTACATCTACAACAAGAAGAACAGGGGCTCCATAGTGCAATTATCACAAGTTTAAAAAGTATTTTATTTTAAGAACAATCCACCACACGGGTCAGGGTCACGTACCACAAGTGTCCGTATACACTCACTGCAAAGATCAAAGCATAAAGGTCGGTGCGCAGCACCTTTACCACTGCTGGAGCGGTAACACTCACCTGGGCTCCACAGTCTGGATGACGTTAGGCCATGCCCCTACACCTTTCGTCACAAGGACTTCGTCAGAGGGCTGACACAGTCACACTGCAGAGCACATTTCTTATGGTTTATTGGCAACCCGTGGCTTGCGAGCCACATGCGGCTCATTTGTGCCTCCACTGACTTGTGCGGGTAGCAGCAGTGCTGAGAATGATTGGCTGGCACAGTTCCCGGGAAGTGGGAGAAGAGTGAATGCTGCGCGTGGCCGTGCCCCCAGTGGCTCGTGACACTCATCACTTTTCTGACAGGCGTAGGCAGCCCCTGTCGGGACCTGCCAGAAACCGTGCAGCTTGGAAGAAGCTTGTGCTGCTGGCTGTCCTCGTGCAACAGCGATAATTCAGTTCAGTACCCTGACGACCGCCACCCTTCCAGGAAAGCATGGCACCACAGCATGGAGAGTGACACATTGCTATGCACAGAGTGAGTAGCTGCCATCTCTCCTTCCTGTCACTACAGTCCCAGACCCCTTTATTCCTCCTCTCTCCACCATGAGTGCTCACAGCACCAAATGCTCGAAAACACCCCCCTCTTTAAACAGACAGTACTCCGGCACCTCCCCTCCCCAAACAGGTTGCCTTCTCCTCTCTCTTCTACTTATTACTTATAGATTGTCCTGTTCGGCCAGGACTTAGGGTATACATGTTTCTGTAATTGTCATAAGGCACCTGCAGATGCTCTAAAGATGGGCCTTATGTAGCAAAATGGAAGATGTAGGCACAATTCCGCCGAGTCAGTGTATATTTTAAAAGTGTCAATAACTTAAAAGGCAAAAACAATCTGTTTTGCTTTTGAATGAATGGCACTTGAAAAATATACACTGACACTCCAGAATTGCAACCCATGACTGGATCTCTCGGGCTACTACTGATAAGGGCCATATATTGTCATGATGCAGTACTGTATATAAGGGTTTGTGGAGATTAACATACATGTATAAGGTGGTACACAAACATAATACAGTATGTGATATCTTGGAATGCGCGAGTGTCTCACATGCGACTTGGCCTTGTGCCAGCTAGAAGCTAAAAAAATGGGACGTGGCCTTTCAGGAGTCCCCATCAGATACAGCACCCATTTTGCCTGGCGTCAGCTCTTTGTCTGAACCAAACACATTTTTGGGCTCTTTGCCGCTGATTGGTTGGCCACCCCTGGTCTATTGTGTTGAAGTTTAACCAGACCTTATACTATCTGCCAACTTTGGATGGTAATTGCAGCTATGTCATTGATTTAAAACTCTTTCTACACGATATGGCCCATCAAATTTGGATACACCAGTAGGAACTTTGATTTAGGCCATTATTAACACTTTAAGTTACCATTGTTCCATATAAGTATAACAATTTTTTTAAAGCCATTCCATACCAACATTACAATTGGTGGTTAATATTAAAGACAATCAATTTTACACATCACCCCCTGAGGGAAAATCTTTTTCTGATGGTGTAATGAGAGCATAAGCTTCAGGAATTGTTGTTGTATTACCTGTGAAACAACATCTATGTAATGTACACACCATACTCTGAAATGAACAACCCCTGATTAAGTCTTATAGTGACGAAACGCATTGGGTTCTTTGCTACTGTGAAAGTATTCCATCTATTCATACAAGTGTTGAGCATATCGTAACAGAGGATCTGTCATAAGTGAAATTGTATCAACTTTTATGAACTAAAGACTTTTTATGAAAATAAACATTCTCAAGAATTTGGGGACTTTTTATCGTTGATGACCCTATAAGGTTATATTGAATAAGTATTCACACCATTGGGCACCATCTTACCATTGTTGTTATATACTGTTATATATATATATATATATATATATATATATATATATATATATATATATATATATGTTGTATAGGATGCCAGCACTCGCAATCCTCCAATTACATCAGCGGGGGTGCAAATCTTTAGGCTAAAAAGTCCCAGGGGTATAGCCAATATATAGTACTTTTTTGAAAAGAGCACTCACCAGTCTTCAGAATTAAGCCAATCAGTGAAAAAATTTGAATACATCACCAAGTCAACTGTATCGCATGTCGACTTTTCGGGCTGATGTCAGCCCTTTGTCAAGACCACACACAGTGAAGGAAACACCACTGCCTGCTACTGTATTAAATTTTTCTTACTGATTAATTCTGAAGACTGGTGAGTGCTCTTTTCAAAAAAGTACTATATATATATATATATATATATATATATATATATATATATATATGTATATATATATATATATTCCAAAGACAAAAAACCTTGCGGTTTCACATGTCCCATTAAGGCTTCTTACACATGATCTGGCATTTCGGAAACCTGTTGTAACTCTTCCACTCAAACGCCAAAAAGCAATGAAATTACGATCATTAAGGCTGACGCCTTAATGGACGTGTTCCTTGCGCAATACAGATATGGTACGCCATCACAGCCTGTGGGTAAGTGCAGATTCAGCACTCTCACAGAGTGAGATTGCTGTCACTCACACAATGGTGGAGCTGCTAATTCACAGATTTGTGTGCTCATTGGAATACACACATGCAGTCTATGCAACTGAAGGTCTGAGCAGTTATGTGGCGCACTCATACTAATAAGTACCTGCAATCATCTAAAACGGTCTAGCCCACTGAATTACTATAGTATTCATTCTAGCACCCGCCATCTTTGAAAACTCATGCAGTTCTTCTTCCCTGCCTGGGGTGTAGCTGTCTGCTGTAGTGCTTCTAGCACAGTGTGATCTGTATATCAGCACTGCAAACAAGACCTGTGCTAGAAACACTACAGCAGACAGTAACACCCCAGACAGGGTAGAGGAACTGCATGGGTTTTAAAAGATAGCGGGTGCTAGAATAAACACTATTGCTAGAACTATCCCACTGAGTGTCCAACATCTTTCACACTCACTACTTATATCTATTTCATTTAGTATTCACATACAGTTACCAGAAACATCTTTCATAATTGCAAAAACTAGAATACTCCCAACTACTATGCATCTACACTTTCTTCTCCTATACGCCTTCATGCTGCTCTGTCTTCCCCGATACCTACTGCTGTGTGTATTCCCTCATCCACACCAATGTGTCTTTTCCCATCTGCCCTGCCCTGTCTTTCCACACAGATGCCACTGTTTCCTTCTATCTGTGCCACTGGCTTCCCCTCTATTAGTGATACTCTGTCTCCCCCTCCATCCATGCTGCTCTGCCCGCCTCATCCATGACATCTGTACTGCTGTCTCCCCTCTCCATCTGTGCTGCTCTGTTTTCCCTTTATCCCCTTTGCTCCGAACCCCCTCCCCCATCAGTGCTGTTTTTCCTCCAACTGCTCCTCTGGTTCCCACCCAATCGCATCACTCTGTCTTACCTTCCCCAATCTGTGCCACTGTTTTCCACCCATCTGCTTCGTTAGTCCCCCATCAGTGCTGCTTAGCCTTCCTACTATCTACGCATTTCTATTCCTTTCTATAAATTGAGCATTTAGTCTACCGCACCACACGGCCTCCTAACCCAGTCAACACCACTTTTACCCCATCCTCTCGGCTCTGCTTACTGCTCAGACCTTCAGTTGCATAGACTGCATGTGTGTATTCCAATGAGCACACAAATCTGTGAATTAGCAGCTCCACCATTGTGTGAGTGACAGCAATCTCACTCTGTGAGAGTGCTGAATCTGCACTTACCCACAGGCTGTGATGGCGTACCATATCTGTATTGCGCAAGGAACACGTCCATTAAGGCGTCAGCCTTAATGATCGTAATTTCATTGCTTTTTGGCGTTTGAGTGGAAGAGTTACAACAGGTTTCCGAAATGCCAGATCATGTGTAAGAAGCCTTAATGGGACATGTGAAACCGCAAGGTTTTTTGTCTTTGGAATTTCATAGCTTTTTTTCAATTTATTTTTTTAAATTCAGAAATGTAAAATTTCGCTGTAAAAATAAACATTGGATTTTTAAAAATGTTTAACAATAACACACCCTTGGCAACAAGCATTACCACTGGCTACAAGCATTACAAACCCCTGGCAAGGAGTATGACACCCGTCCCAGAGCATGAAAGCCCTGGCAATGAGCATAACACCCAGTGTGTAGAAGCTATACTGTAGGGCATAATGTATCATGGGCATTGCAGGGTGGGGCATATGGTGCAGGGGACATTACTGTAAGGGGCTTAATATGGTAAAAAAAAAATCTTCCTGTGGTGGCAAAGGTCTGTTGGTGCAGGGCCAAAAACTGGGGTGTAAGGTAGTCTTCTCCGGTGAGGCCATGCCCCTTGCCTGGGGCAGAGATCAAATTAAAAATGTATGGATAGGGTTAGGCTGCGAGTGTGTGTGTGTGTGTGTATATGGACAGGGTTAGGCTATGGGTGTATGAATGGATAAGGTTAGGCTGTGTGTGTGTATGGATAGAGTTAGGCAGCGGGTGTGTGTGTGTGTGTGTGTGTATGTATGGAGTGTGTGGATGGGCATGTGTGCAGATAGGGTAGGCTACATGTGTGTGTGGATGGTGTTAGGCTATGTGTGTATGGATACTGTTAGGCTACGTGTGTGTATGGACAGGGTTAGGCTACGTGTGTGTATGGACAGGGTTAGGCTACATGTGTATGTGCACGCATATATGGATAGGCTATGGGTGTGTGTGCTTGGCAACTGTGTTATAACCCTGCACACACACACATACACAGAGTCAATGATGCCTATCCCTAGATATACATGACAGCTGCGGGTGTGAGAGTATGTATGTATGGATAGGGTTAGGCTACATATGTGTGTGTGTGTGTGTGTGTGAGCGTACATATGAATGTATGGATAGGCTATGGGTGTGTGTGTGTGTACAGGGTTAGGATACAGGTGCCAGAGTCAATGATGCCTACCTATACATGACACGCTGACCAGACTGGGGGTTCCTCCCAGGGATGGCGACCAATCTGCTCCTTCTGTCTGACTTGGTGGTTTCCCCTCCAGCAGCGAGTTCCAGGCAGCCGCTCCCCTCTTCCCCGGTGTCTGCAGATGCTAAGCGGGAACACAGAGCCAGGCCTCCCATTTCTGGCATGACAGTGGTGCAGTCTCCAGACTGCATCGCTGGAGTTAAGGGGGAGTGTCGATGGGGTGACCAGGGCGGCAGGCTCCCTGTGGATCTCTGCCCGGTGCAGCAATGGCCCCGGGAGGGCTACTGCGCATGTGCCTCCTCCCTAGGTCCTCCCTGCAAAGGACCGTGGGAGGAGATACACATGACTGTGCATGCTCAGCAGCCCTCCCAGGGCCATTTTGGTTTTGTGCAATGATCAAATTTGTTTTTTGGGTACGATCAAATTCTGCTAAGAGAAATGTGACCTATTTCAGTCTAAACAAAAAGGGAGGGAGGTAATGAGTCACACCATACCTCTGGTGCTACAGTATATTGAATAGAAATAATAACAGCCAAGGAAAGCCGCATATGACAACAAGCAAACCAGCTTGTAAGAAATAAAAGATAACAATTGGAAAGCTGTCACAGCATTAGCAATTAACCTTTTATTAAAGTTAAAAATTAAATGTAATATATTTCCCCCTTTTCAATAATGGCACAAGACTCAGTTCAATTGAAATATCAAAAATATTTTATAAACACATAGTCATATACAAAAATATACATAAATCACATGTAATTAGTGGTAAAATAATGTAACTTAAGGTGCTGGCGTACCATATAATTAAAAGAAATGAACGTAGCAGCAGCAGACCTCACTTGAAGCTCAGGCAGGATGGTGATGGAGCCGTCGGAAAAGAGTTGGGTCATGGTCAGAGCCCACAGCGGGTGCCCACCGGCAGGGGAATCAGCACTGGTGCATCGTCGGGGGTGTGGGTGTAGGAGGGGGGTTTAGTTGAGGTCTGACAGAGCAGGCAGTACTAGGAGGAAGCCACAGCGAGAGACCGAGGCCTAGCCAGTTTGTGTTTATGCAGGACTGGGAGAGGAGAAGCCCCAGAGCAGATGAAAGCCATCGGTCACTGGTCGGCCGGGTGAGAGGTGCGGGCAGGGGGTGTGGGGGGAGAAGGCCGCAAGGGCCAGTGAGACACAATGGGCCAGTGAGTGGGGACACATGGGGTCACTGAGGGGAGGGGGCGACAGCGTACACATAGGGGCACTGAGGGGGTTATAGGCTGGGGGGTGTATGGTTAGGGTTAAATGCTGCGGGGTGTGTGTATGGTTAGGGTTATAGGCTGCGGCGTGTGCATGGTTAGGGCAATAGGCTGTGGGGGGGGGGTGTATGGTTAGGGTTATAGGCTATGTGGTGTGTGTATGGTTAGGGCTATAGGCTATGTGGTGTGTGTATGGTTAGGGCTATAGGCTGCGAGGCGTGTGTGTATGGTTAGGGCTATAGGCTGCAGGGTGTGTGTGTATGGTTAGGGTTATAGGCTGCGGGTTGTGTGTATGGTTAGGGTTATAGGCTGAAGGGGGTTTATGGTTAGGGTTATAGGCTGCGAGGTGTGTATGGTTAGGGTTACAGGCTGCGGGGTGTGTGTATGGTTGGTGTTATAGGCTGCGGGGTGTGTGTGGTTACGGTTATAGGCTGCAGGGTGTGCGTATGGTTAGGGTTATAGACTGCGGGGTGTGCGTATGGTTAGGGTTAAAGGCTGCGGTAGGTGTGTATGGTTAGGGTAATAGGCTGCAGGGTGTGTGTATGGTTAGTGTTATAGGCTGCGGGGTGTATGTATGGTTAGGGTTATAGGCTGTGCGGTTTGTGTCTATGGTTAGGGTTATAGGCTGCAGGGTATGTGTATGGTTAGGGTTATAGACTGCGGGGTATGTGTATGGTTAGGGTTATAGACTGCGGGGTGTGCGTATGGTTAGGGTTAAAGGCTGCGGTAGGTGTGTATGGTTAGGGTTATAGGCTTTGCGGTGTGTGTCTATGGTTAGGGTTATAGGCTGCAGGGTGTGCATGGTTAGGGTTACAGGCTGCGGGGTGTGTGTGGTTAGGGTTACAGGCTGCGGGGTGTGTGTGGTTAGGGTTACAGGCTGTGGGGTGTGTGTGTGTGGTTATTGTTATAGGCTGCAGTGTGTGTGTGGGGGGGGGGGTTAGTGTTATAGGCTGTGGGGTGTGTGGAAAAATGGGGGGTAATGCACTGGGTGCCGGACAGGTTTCCGACAGTCGGGATCCCAACTGTCAAAACGCCGACAGCCGGTTGCCCGACGACCACCCGCTATTTTCCCATGTGGGAGTCCACGACCCCCATAGAGGGAGAATAGAATAGGTGGCTTGCGTAGCGAGCCACTGTGCCCACAGCGTGGCGAACGCAGCGAGCCCGCAAGGGGCTTTTTTGCGCTCGCCATGCTGACTGACTCCGGGCAGACGGGATCCTGACGTCGGGATAATGACTGTCGGGATCCCGACTGTCGAAGTCCCATACCACATCAATGCACTGCGCTCGCTGGTTTTGTTGTGTTGGTCAGGCGCTGCCAAGCTTTTAAGGTTTCCCGGTCCCTTATTGAATAATAATGTTACATTTGGTTATGCTTTAGCGCTGCCTTTATGCTGTTGTTTCTGTAAGTGTAGGGTGTATAGAAAAGTGAATCTGAAAGAAAGAAAATCTACAGTATAAAGTAAATTGTAGATTTTATTGTTCATAAACTGGTGGTGTAGGAGGAAGGAATTGGGTGAAGGGCTTGGGTAAATAATCTTTTGTTGGTGTTTCAATCACACCTATATGGGGTCCCCTTTGGCTGAGAAATTTCCACTGCCGTGTCACAGAAGTGCGATTCCCGACAGGAATTCAGGTGTTCCTTTTTGGGATACCTTTAGCCTCCATAGGTTCACTTCTGATGCGATCTACGGTCTCACTTTGTGATGTGCAGTGGAAATCTGGTCAGTGTCAGGTCAAAGTTTATGCGGGGTGGAAAGGAGCCTGTGTGGGCTTGAGGCAGTTCTGTGAACTCCTGTACAATCCCATAGGTAATGTAACCTATTTCCTTTCCAGCCTCCGCTTTAGTGTAAATGCGGTGGTACTAAATGTCTTAAGCTGGGTACACATCTATACAATCCCTATTTCTTGCAACGTTTGGCCGACCGTACTCCCGTCGGACCGTCCACAAACAACAGCCGATCACGCGTGTACACACCTGTACAATTTTACTTGTACTCCCGTCCAAACAGTCGCAAGAAAAAGATTGTACCACCGTACACACTGTCTCTATTTGGGCTATTGACACGTCACATGTGACCAAAATGATCATAATGGGCTGGGTTAGGGCATAAATATAGCAGTCACCCTTTTACCTATTAAAAAAAAAACGGTGTGGGGTCCCCCCCACAGCCGTAACCAGCACCAGGCTGAAAGAGCCGGGGCTGGTATTAAAAAAAATCAGGAAACTCGACAAATAGGGCTTCGCTGATTTTTTAAAACCAGCCCCCAAAATACGGGGGACAAAATGACCAGGGGTCCCCCGTATTGTAAGAACCAGCCCCAGGCCAAACCAGCCATAAGGGTAATGCCACAGCCGGGGGACACTTATTATATAAGGTCCCGCGGCCAAAGCATTCAGCCCTCTGACCGGTCAGCCTGGCCAGGAGTCCTGGGGAAGTGGGGACCCCCCCCATCCAGGACTTACCTGACCAGGCTGAAGCTAGGTGCTGTCCCCGGCAGCCCTGTGCGGTGGCCACCGGGCTGAATCAGTGTAAAAAAAATAGAATTAAAAACTATTGTCTTTTCCTGTGGAACTATGAGTCCCAGCAAGCCTCCCCCGCATGCTGGGACTTGGAGAACCACAAGTCCCAGCCTGCGGGGCATTAAAGGGCCCGCTGGGTCTTGTAGTTCCACAGTAAAAAAAATAGTTAAATAAATACACACTGACACATTAGAAAAATAAAAGTTTAATACATACATTACACAAACACACTGATACTTACCTATCTTGATCCCGTAGGTAGGTCCCAGGGTCCGGTCCGGTGGCTTGGTTCCGGGGCTCCAGAGTCCGGGGTCCTGGATCCGTAGTAATCCAAAGGGGTACCTGGGGAAGGAAATCCTACTCACCTGATCCTGTGGCGACCACCCTGGCATCTTCTCTTCAAGTCGCGCTGCTCCCGGCTGCTGGGACCCGCTCCGCTGGACACTGCAGAGACGCAGAGATCCTTCTTCCTCTGAGTCTCTACTCAGAATGATTTCTGGCCAATCAGGAGCCGAGAAAGTCGGCTCCTGATTGGCCAGAAATCATTCTGAGTAGAGACGCAGAGGAAGAAGGATCTCTGCGTCTCTCCAGTGTCCAGCAGAGGCGGAGCGGGTACCAGCAGCCGGGAGCAGCGCGACTTGAACAGAAGATGCCGGGGTGGTCGCCACAGGAGCAGGTGAGTAGGATTTCCTTCCCCAGGTACCCCTTTGGATTACTACAGATCCAGGACCCCGAACTCTTCAGCCCTGGAGCCCTGGACCAGCCCCGGAACCAAGCCACCGGACTGGACCCTGGGACCTACCGACGGGCTCAAGATAGGCAAGTATCATTGTGTTTGTGTAATGTATGTATTAAACTTTTATTTTTCTAATGCAGGCTTTCCCAACCACGGTCCTCAAGGCACACCAACAGTGCAGGTTTTGTAGATATCCAGGCTTGAGCATAGGTGACTTAATTAGTACCTGAGTGATTCTGATTAAACCATCTGTGCTGAAGCCTGGATATCACTAAAACCTGCACTGTTGGTGTGCCTTAAGGACCGTGGTTGGGAAAGCCTGTTCTAATGTGTCAGTGTGTATTTATTTAACTATTTTTTTTTCTGTGGAACTACAAGACCCAGCGGGCCCTTTAATGCCCCGCAGGCTGGGACTAGTTCCACAGGAAAAGACAATAGTTTTTAATTCTATTTTTTTTACACTGAATCAGCCCGGTGGCCACCGCACAGGGCCACCGAGGACAGCACCAGGAATCAGCCTGGTCAGGTAAGTCCTGGAAGGGGGGACCCCTTTATTGGGGGGGTCCCCACTTCCCCAGGACCCCTGGCCAGGCTGACAGGTCAGAGGGCTGAATGCTTTGGCTGCGGGACCTTATATAATAAGTGTCCCCCAGCTGTGGCATTACCCTGCTGGCTGGTTTGGCCTGGGGCTGGTTCTTAAAATACGGGGGACCCCTGGTCATTTTGTCCCCCGTATTTTGGGAACCAGCCCCGGACCTGGAGCCTGGTTTTAAAAAAATCAGCGAAGCCCTATTTGTCAGGTTTCCTGATTTTTTAATACCAGCCCCTGCCAGAGATGATGCAGCTATGGAACGCCTGCATGGGCGTTCCAGCTTTGGCAGTATAGTCGCAAGGACGGCAGCATATCGGTCGAACGTGCGTACACACTGCACTTTTGTACCGATATGGGGCCGTCTTGTCGGTTGAAAATTAAATAGCAAAGAACCGTCGACCGACCGAGTATGAACGGTCAAGACAGTTTTTTGCCGTTTATCACTCGTACAGGACAGCGTACACACATATACAATTGAACGGCCGTAAGACCCAGAACGGAAGAATGGCCCGACAATTGTATATATGTGTACCCAGCTTTATTGTCTGCTTCTCTTAATACGATTATCTGTCTGTGTGGGGGCGAGCCTCAATGGCTTCAGGCGATCTTCCCAGACCCCTTTACAATCTCATAGGCTCTTAGCCTATGTCATGGGTCTTCAAACTGTGGCCCTCCAGATGTTGTGAAACTACATGTTCCAACATGCATTGCCACATTTTTTCCTATAAGAGCATGCCAAAACTGTCAGGGCATGCTGGGACATGTAGTTCCACAACATCTGGAGGGCCACAGTTTGAAGACCCATGGCCTATGCCTTCCCACAGAAATAGGTGTCAGTGTTATTGAGCCTTCCTGTGGCTCTCCTCCATCTGAGTGTGGTGTAGATGAGGTTAACACTCACGGTTTGACGGGTTCGTTATGCAGTGCTTCAGGCTCTTGTTGTTGTGCAGAACTATAGTGTCTTCACAGCCGGCACTTCTCCGTCTCAGCGTCCAGCTGCCCGGCGTGCGCTGCTTGATGACGTCACCTGGACTCCGGGGCTCCTTCTCCGGTGGCGTTTGTTGCAGATCTTCTTCCTATGCTGGCGGGAGTGATTTGGTTAGTGTTTAGAGGTGATCTCCTACGCCTTTCGTCTTCTTAAAGAATTTTTCAAGGATGCTGACTGGGATGCTTAGGCTGCTGACACCCTCCTCTGTCTCCCAGATGTATTGTCCCTTTCTCCCCGGCGCTGTCCGCGGCTCACAGCTGCTTCTTCTGGGGTGTGTGTGTGGTTAGGGTTGTAGGCTGCGCGTTGTGTATGGTTAGGGTTATAGGCTGTGAGGTGTGTGTGTATGTTTAGGGTTATAGGCTGCGGGGTATGTGCATGGTTAGGGTTATAGGCTGCGGGGTGTGTGTGTGTGGTTAGGGTTATAGGCTGCGGGGTGTGTGTATGGTTAGGGTTATATGCTGCGGGGTGTGTGTATGGTTAGGGTTATAGGCTGAAGCAGGATGTATGGTTAGGCTGTGGAGGGGAGTGTATGTTAGGTTTAGGCTGTGGGGATGGGGATGAGTCGGGTTAGGCTGCAGGTGGGAGGAGAATGGTTGGGTGAGGAGACAGGGCTAAAAGGGGAGAGGCGAGAGTGGGTGAGAAGTGAGGGCTAGAAGGGTAGAGGTGAGTGGGTGAGGAGACAGGGCTAGAAGGGGCGAGGCGAGAGTGGGTGAGGCTGACAGGGAGTGAGGCTGATGGGGCTAAAGGGAGTGAGGGTGACGGGGCGAGAAGGGTTGAGGTGAGAGAGTGGATGAGGAGACAGGGCTAGAAGAGGTGAGGCGAGAGAGTGAGATGATGGGGTGAGCAAGAGGGGGTGAGGTGACTATAGAAAAGGGTGGGAAAACCAAAACAAGAGGAAAGAGATGGTAGGGTGGGGTGGGGTGACGCTAGAGGGGGATATACCAATTTTAATCAAGCAAACTATTTGATCTGAATGACAGGCACAATGCCTATTACACATCATGTCAGGGCTTTACAATTTTTCATAAAACAGGGACAACAGGGATAGTGCGCGCCGCAGGGGCGCGCCAAAATTCACACCGTAATGCCCATTACACATCAAACACAAATTACATAGTATACCACATGCAATGATGGCCTGCGAGGCTTGCTGGTGCCGGGCCCCCGGCCCCCCCAACTAACGACTACACTACGGCACTATGGCTAGTGCCGTACAAGAATCGGTGTTAGTGTTACCTATGATTTCAATGCTAGTCCACAAAGCAACTTACTGAAGACTTTTTTCTTTTAACCGTAATCCTGTATTAAAACATACATCGCTCTCATACATACTCCGCCACTCTCATACATACATACATACATACATACAACACCACCACTCTCATACATACATACACTGTCACTCTCATACATACATACACTGTCACTCTCATACATACATACACCGCCACTCACATACATACATATATATATATATATATATATATATATACATACACCGCCATTCTCATACATACACCACCACTCTCATAAATACATGCATGCATACACTGTTCCCATGGATCCCATCCCTCCCTATGCTAGTGCACACACCGTAATCCTGTATTAAAAAATACATGCAGCCCTGGTAGAGAGGCAATCATTTTGCATATTCAGTGATGCTGGGCTGCTGGCAGTGCTGTTACTTACAGTTAGTTTATGCCACAGCCACTGGACTGCTGAGAGTAGTCTTCTGCTGCTCGGGGCAAGACTCAGGGGAGCAGGCCCCAGCACAGTATGCGCCTCTTGTAATGTGCGCAGTGATGTCATGACTTCCCAACGCACATACAATCACAGACTCGGAGTGAGACTGTCACTCCAGAGTCCGCTGCCCCGCCTCCTCCCAGTGCACTCCCTGGCATACAGTGCCCTGCCTGTTACTGGATGCGGCCTCTCTCCAAGCGGCTACTGTCCAGCCTCCTCTCCAGGCCATGTATGTTATATAAAATAAAAATAAATCCCCAGCCGTTGCCGATCAGTGGCCACCCACGCCGCATGCAGCAGCGCTATCCATTGCACTGCCCCCTCCAGAGGCAGAACAAGCGAGTTGTGGGCCCAGGTTCAAAAATATGGTTTGGGCCCCCCAAACACACACAAAAAACCCCACATAGTAGCTTATTTTGTTTACTTCAAATTTAAAGCCCATTACACACTGTAGTGCCTATTACATATTCACACACCATGATGCCCATTACACATTATATCGCACACCTTAGTGCCCATTTCATTTAATGCAGCACACCATAATGCCTATGACATATTATGCTATACACTGTAATGCCCATTATACATTATGCCAAACACTGTAGCGTCCATTACAAAGACACACACTGTAATGCAAATTACACATACCGCACTGCCCATTACATATTATGCAGCACACCACAATGCCCATGACATTATGCCACACACCGTAATGCCCATTACACATCATAGTACCCATTCCATATTATGTTGCACACCATAATGCCCATGACCTATTATGCCATACACTGTAATGCCCATTACACTGCACATTGTGCCGCACAACATAATGTCCATTACACATTGTGCCGCACAACATAATGTCCATTACACATTATACTGCACACCGTAATACCCACTACACATTGTGCTACTGTAATGCTCCGCAGCACTCCTGCTTATACAGTTAGCACATAATGCCCCCAATAGTGTCCATTACACACAATGCCCCCAGTAGTGTCCATTACACATAATGCCTCCAGTAGTGTCTATTACACGTAATGCCCCCAATAGATACCATTACACACAATGCCCCCAGTAGTGTCCATTACACATAATGCCTCCAGTAGTGTCTATTACACGTAATGCCCCCAATAGATACCATTACACATAATGCCCCCAGTAGTGTCCATTATACATAATGTCCCCAGTAGTGCCCCTTACAATAGTAATGCTCACTTTTTTTGCAGACTGGTATCAGGCATTCATGGAAGGAGAGGAGTGCAGAGCTGTCACTGGGTCCTTGTGTATTGTGGCTCCACTGCTCTGCTGGTGGCAGGGAGCTTCCAGTTGTTTGGAGCTGCTGTCGGCTAGGGTTTCACTTTATGGTTTGTCAGGGTCGGGGGCAAAGGAGCGACAGCTTCATTAGCATTTTGGCAGGGACAGGGGGAGAGCAGCGGTAACTTCATGGGCATCTCGGCGGGACAGGAGGAGAGGAGCAGCTGCTGCCAATAATCAATAATGCATGATGATCACATAATGTATAAAATAAAAATATGGTTTCCCGATCAGTAGTAGGAGTAGTACGTTTATTTATAAGGCGCCACAAAGTGTCCGCAGCGCCGTACATAGCAAACAAAAAACAAGTTACAAGGTAACGTACAGGGTGTGTTGAAAAATACAGCATAAATAGGGGTATAGCTGGTAGAACTAAAATCAGCATCAGTTCAGAAGTAGGTGTCGAAATTGTCGAGGAGACTGAAGATGAAGTAGAGGAAGGGAAGAACAGGACAGGAGCACAGGTGAGGTAAAGAGGTAGGGTGAGTACGTGAGGAAGCAGGGCCCTACTCATAAGAGTTAACATACTAAAAGGAGGTGGGTGGACGAACGAAAAACAATAGGATAAGTAGGAACGGGTGGGAATGGAGGCAGGATAGGAGGATCAAAGGAGGTTAGGAGGAGGGATAGGCTAGTCGAAAAAAGTGGGTTTTGAGGGAGCGCTTGAAGGAGGTAAGGGAATCAGAAAGCCTGATGGGTGGCGGGAGGTCGTTTTAGTGCAGGGGGGCAGCGCGAGAGAAGTCTTGGACACGGGAATGGGAGGAGGTGATTAGGTGAGAGGTCAGTCGGCGGTCAGCGATGGAGCGAAGAGGACGGGAGGGAGTGTAGTATGTCAGTGGTTCCCAAACTTTTTCATTCCAAGACACCCTTTGGGTCTCCATTACTTTTTCAAGGCACCCTTAAGCCAAAATAAATTCCAAACTGTCCCTTTTTTAAGTACTTGGGTCAAAACAATGATACCAGTCTTTAGATCAGGAAAAAAAAAAGACATTCATTCGTTTGTAAAAATAATAAACCTAAATCCCCTATGTCTTTTTGCAGTGGATTACTGGTCACTAGGGAAGCCAATCCTTGGGCATTTTTTCAATCATTGAAAAATGCTCAATCCCGGGATTCCTGGGATCCGCTTCCCTAAAAAAAAAAAAAATGCCCCACATGTTTACTTACATGGAGCCCGGTGGGTGGCTGGGCATGGTGATGTTGCTGGGTGATGTTGCCGGGTGATCATGTCAGGTGGGGTCACCGGGTGAGGTCGCTTGGAGGGTGGGCGGGAAGCCAGGAGGGATCGCCTCGAGCAGGGAGCTTGGTGGGTAGGTGGGGTCTCTGGAAGCCAGCCAGCACATTCAGGACACTAGGCTGTCTGTGCGGCCTGCGCAGCGTGACCTATGACCTCGTCACACTGCTCAGGGTACAGGGGAAGTCGGACGCTGCGCATGCACAGTCCAATCCCGAAATCCCGGGATTGGATACAGCAATCCCGGGATTGAAATCCCAGTGTTTTGAGGGCCAAATCCCGGGATCCCGCCGATCTACTGGTCACCTGCACCTGCCTCCATTATATATAAATATGAGTCATTTACCAGTCTTGAATTAGTACAAGGTTTTTTAATCAGGCAGCATGGCAGGAAAAGGATCAACGTTTCGGTGCACCTCTGGATATTTTTTGCAGTCAGATAAATAAATTTTAAAAAGGTTCCTGTACATCCATTCACCAAGACCAGCCCCTCTCCCCCACCTGCTTACCAACTTGTCCTCTCTTCCCTATAACATCATATAATCAGACCTGCGACCCAGCAATTACCCAGCATCATTTTGCCTGGTGCATTCTGACCCCCTTTCACACCGAGCAGCGGTAATTTGCTGAATAACACGGGTATATCTTCAATGTGAAAGGGTCAACCCAGGTCTTAAATCCCAGTTCGCTGACCCTGAAGAAGACCAGGGTTGGCGATCTGGGATTTAAGACCCGGGTTGACCCTTTTGCACAAAAAAAATACCTGTGTTAAGTGGCCTACACACGTATCGATGTTGAAGCATTCTGAGCGATCTAGCATGATCGCTCAGCACAATGTGTCAGCGCTGTGTGCTGAGCGACCTGTTAGGGCCAGTGTTCTATGGTGAGGACACTGGCCCTGACAGATAAATATCCAGCAGATATTAATTGTCGGGCGATAGCGAAACATGGGGCCTCATATCACTATGGCCCCTACACACACACACACACACACACAGCGATTTAGGGCCATTTTCTGTGCGTTGTAATTAAATTAAGTAACATCGCTCAGAAAAATGGTCTGACATCTCTATGTGTGTAGGCACCATTAGGCTCAAGGAATGTATTGCTCGAATTTTTGTTTGTATTACTCTCATTTGAAGATTAACCTAAAGCTGTGTACACACGGAGCAATATGATCGCTAGCAATATATTGTTCAGCAATCATATTGCTCAGTGTCCTGTTTTCATCTGCGACCAGAGATGGTCACAGATGAAAATGACATACTGCCGGGAGAAGAGGCAGAGGAAGTCACTGGTCGCATGAGCATGCTCCTCCGACCAGCGACCATAAGTGGGCTGAAAACAGGAGCGCACACCTGGCGATTAATCGCCGGTGCACACTCCAATCACTGGCAATATGGTCGCTCAGCGACCATTAGGGAGTACACACGGGAGCGTGCAGCTGGCGATTTATCAAATCACTGGCAATATGGTCGCTCAGCCAATATTTCAGCCAATATCGCCCCCCGTGTGTACACACCTTAACCTTCTCTGGCCGGTGTCTTCCACCATGCAGATGAGGTCAGCAGCCAGGCACAAATGACAGTGGAGTGCTGGAGCTGGTATCTCTTTTTTTTTTATTCTTTCTTTGCACAACTGGGTTTTTAAAGAGGAAACTGAGCATTCAGCATACATTGTTACTGCACCAGCGCCCCTCCCAGCAAGCATCAATACACCATACCCCATCACAGTGCACTTTAATACGCCATTACCACCACCTAGAACACATAATAATACACCATCCCCCCTCACACCATACATTAATATGCCATACCCCCATCCCAACGTACACATTACCCCCCACACAGCACAAATTAATAAGATTTCCCCACCCTCTACCAACCCATTTCCCACCCTCTACCAACATGCATAATAATAATAATACACCTTCACCCCCTCCCAGCACACATAATAATATGCAATACCCCCACCCTATGTCCCCAAAACACACTACAATGTCCCACCCATCATATTACTCTGTTTCCCCAACACAGTATTCTCCCCCCAACACATTACTCTTCCCCCAAATACATTATTCTGTGTGTCCCCAGCACAGTACTCTCCCCCCCAAATACATTATTCTGTGTGTCCCCAGCACAGTACTCTCCCCCCCAACACATTACTCTTCCCCCAAATACATTATTCTGTGTGTCCCCAGCACAGTACTCTCCCCCCCAACACATTACTCTTCCCCCAAATACATTATTCTGTGTGTCCCCAGCACGGTACTCTCCCCCCCCAACACATTACTCTTCCCCCAAATACATTATTCTGTGTGTCCCCAGCACAGTACTCTCCCCACAAAACATTACTCTCCCCCCCCCCCCCCCACCCCAAACAAACAAACAAAAAAGTATTTACCAGAGAGCTTGTGTGTGTGTGTGTGGCTCTCATGCTGGGCTCCTCCACGTGACGGCTCCCTTTTTCATAACAGGAAGCAAGGGAGTGAGACAGGGGTAGGACTCAGGGGCATTCCCCTCCCCACTAATGGGAGGAGAGAGTGAGATATGGGAGAGGGAGGGCATGGTGGAGGGCGGAGCTGCTGCCTGTCTATCTTCCAAACTGACAGGTACAGCAGGGGAAGGGAGAGGAGATCGCTGCTGCTTAGTTTCAGTGACGTGACAGTGTTGTTTGAAATGACAAGGCTGTGGCAGCCGGCAGCCGTAGTGCACAGCAGGGTATGAGAGCAGGGAGAGCCTCCCTGCACTGCATACCTCGCTGAGAGAGTAATGCTGGCCCTGGAGCCTATAATCGGTGGTATGTGTAATGGGTGGTCCGGTGCACCCCCGGACCACCCGATTCGCCTGAGGAGACCTGGGGCGGAACTAGACTAGGGGAGGTGATCGCCGCCCCTCCCCGCTGTATTCGTCCCTGCCAGTGCCTGCACACATCTCCCTGCTAGCTCTCCGTTTACAGGCATATACACTGCCCAGCCCACTGACTCGTCACAGGCAGCCGCAAGCCTGCTGCTCTGATGCCTATACTACTCACCCCCGCGCTGGCTGGCTAGCTAGCTACTGTACACACGCCGTCTGCCGCTGAGCAGCCCCCCAGCCCCAGTATGTCAGTGTGCGCATGTGCAACTTTCAGCGGCAGCAGCGGCCTCACTACTGTCGGCCTCCCAGGAAAGTTCCCGGTACATATAATGGCCAATCCGCCCCTGCGGACACGGTGAAGGGGGATGAGAAGCTAATGGGGCGGGGGTGGAGAGCGCACATACCTACTGGAGGTTCTGGCCGCAGCAGTTCCCATCGCTTCACTGTCGGCCATCTTGGCATACCTAAGTGAAGCCTCTCTGTGTACTCCCCCTGGTGGTGGCTTTTGCGCATGCGCAACAAGTTAAGCTCTCCTATCTTTATAATGGGGGACGTTTCACTAAATGATAAAAAAACTGCACCTATCTGAAAATCCTCAACCCCAAAAGGCACTCCACTGGGACAATATCTACCTAATAAAACAAACCCCAAGTCTCAATTGTTCCTCTACCCCGAGTTATGCCTTCCCAAAAAAACCCTCATAGACTAACATGGGTGACAAAGTGTCATTTCTGAAGTGTCAGAAAAAAACTGGCAGTTGGAAGTTTAGATCGCTCCCAATTGGTCATTTTTTAATATTTCGCCCTGAAATTTGGCACGCAGCACCGGTTGACGATTCTACGCGTACATGCCAAATTTCACCTCAGTACGCCCAGTCACTTTTGAGGTGCAGTCCCTCAAACACCATGCCCCCATCCGAAAAGTTCCCTATGGGAAAAATCCGTTCGTTGGATTCAGCCTTAATATAAGGGCACTACCGTGCCCTTATAATATATATATATATATATATATATGTAGAGTAGTGGTCCGGCATTGCCACTTGTAATAACGTGCTTGGTGGGTGCCCGCAGTCAGCTTTCTCCAAGCGAATATAGACTTCCAAACAACTGCAGCACTCTAGCCTCTTTTAAAAAATGTGCAAAACTTTAATACGGCATAGCAACACGCATTTCAATACAATATATGTATTTCCTCAGGCTGATTAGCGTGATCCCAACACTGACCTTATATGTGATACATCCCCATGCTCGGACCCGCTCGCTGCGTGTACGCCCGGCTTGTCCGCGCACCTGTGTGACATCAGCTTCAATTGGTCGATAGGTGGAACAAGAAAGAAAAGGATTGTCTTTGTTGCTGGCACACTGAAGAAAAGAGTTTAATATGTAACTTTTAATAATATCGGTAAAAAAAGAACCGTTTAGGGTGAAATATATGCTACATACATGACTTACATAAACATTGAACAATTATTAAAAAGATGCATGCGCTATGTGTGTGTTATTTCAAATGTGAATCGTATCATAGAGTTTCCACTATCCTGTTATTATTACAGTAGGTAGTGTAATAAACGGGGTTATCCTCAGTGTAAGCCCATGTTTCTATCTGAATACTGTCAGGGAGGTCGTGTGGGTAGTCTGACTGTATGTTATGTCAGGTTCCTCTATTATGTCACGACTTTACGGTTTAGTATTGATCGTTTTGGATAGATTCTATGTTCAATATCTGTCTATTGCATTGGTAGGTTTGTGTCGATTTAGCAGGTATTAGGTAGCCAGCACATTTATATCACACTATGATTTTGTGAGATGAATTGATTAGTGTGTGCCGGTGCCGTGAGTATTGCCGTGTCGGCGGCACCTCCTGCCCATCAATATGTTTACTGAGCAACTGTTGGTGTACAGTAAAAGATGGTTTATGTGCACAGTAAGATTTGTGCATATACTGTTAGCTGTGTACACTCTATTTTATGCCGACAGTGTCAATTTGGTCGATCGTGCACGTGATAAGAGCTGCAATCTCGGCCGTCCTTGCGGTTAGTGGGTGTTTTGTTCGGCAACTATTCCTGCATAAATGGAATTTTATGCTATGCACAGTAAAATTTGTGCGTATATGATTAGTTGCATAATTGAACCGATTTATGTCATTGATTGTGTGCACTTTGGTTGCACGGTCGGACAACTTGATTGCACACTACTGGTTGAGTACAGGCCAATCAGTTAGCAACTATTCCTGCATAAATAGAATTTTCATGCTATGCACAGTAAAATTTGTGCGTATATGGTTAGTTGCAGAAATAGACATAATTATGTCATTGGTTGTATGCACTTTAGTTGCAATACCGGACAATTTGGTTGTACACTGCTAGTTGGGTACAGAGTAAACAAGTATTTGCAGTAATCATTTATTTCTTATGAAATGTATTGCGCCGGTCACGTACAATAGACAAGTTGCATTATTCAGGGAGGTCACACCCGTATTTTGGAGGTACCCCTTTTGCACAGCTGGAACTTGTGTGCTATGCGCAATAAGTTTTGTGCATGTGTTGGCAAATGCCCGTATTTTTAATTAGTCATGAACTGCTAATTGAATCGAAAATAGACAGGTATTAACAGTAATTATATGTTCCGTTAATATAGATAGTATTACATTGACCATGCATGGTAGACAGGTGATATGTTTTCAGAGGGTCACGTTATTGCTTAGAAAGTACCTTAAGGGAAATTGTCTGGGTGATCTGACAGTGTGTATGGTGTCAGATTCCTCTATTATGTTGCAAATTTTTCACCTGGATACTTTAAGCAATTGTAGGTACAGTGTTTGTGTTTCCTTTTTACACAGGAATGGGAAATCTCAACAGGGATTTTGTCATTAATTCCATGGTGCTTTTATTTAACACTTTCTTGGTTGACAGTAGTCTATAGTCTGCTGGGTTTCAGATTAAATTGCGTGGGGGATCTCTGATTTATTATCGGTGTTTGCCCGCTGTGTATGGTGTCTATTGTCCGGTGCTCCCTCTCACAGAGCACTCGTCATAATAGACTGGCTTGAACAAATAGAGAATATACACGATACTGCTGATGATGCCTGCGGTCTGCTTGGTTTCAGACCCAGGCTTGCTAGTCACTCACGGTGACAGGCGGATTCATGCAATATTAGTGAGCACCAAACCCCACTACGCGGTATTAGCTACTGTATGACAATATTCCTGACTATAGGTTGCTCTGTTATGCTAGTATATCAGTTAATCAAAAAACATTATCAACACACAATCACAATAGCGCGTGTATCCGGCCAACACACGTTTCACATACCGCTTTTTCAAGGCTGGACCCGAACGGCATTGCCGGTGGGTATAAGTCAGATGTTTGACCAATCAGATGCTTTGTTGTGGTCACCTGGTTTGCATGCGTCATTTCTGTGTCTGCTCAGATGGTGTTTCCCCGTATCGTACGGAGTGGGGCTTCATAGCCTATTAGTGTTGAGCAGCGCATCCAATTTTGGCTTAAGACACGATATTTTGTTTGCGCGAACAGTCTATGTATAGGTTAGATGTGATAGTGGGTGTTGTGGGACATTCAGGATGTGTCGGCCGTTGGATTTTTAGCTTTGATAGCCCTTGAGTACGTGTTTGTTTTGTGTTTATTTATGTTGCATTTTTATTTTAAATTTAATTTTTATTATTGTTAATTATTCTTATTCTTATTATTTTATTTTCAGGGAAGGTGAGGAGTGAAAAAGAAAAAGTGAAAAGAGCACTGCAAACAAACTCTGGTGAGTAAATAAACCTAAGGGATTAGGAAATAAAGGATGGGGTTTTATTGTTATTATCATTCTCATAGCGTAAATATTGAAAATATTGGTAGGGATGGTGGTAAGTGAGGAGATTGGTGGCTTATATTGTGCCAAAATAGTAGTGTTTGTGGATCCAAAATTGGATGTTACCCAAGGAAATTGTGATTCTCTGAGTGAGGGTGGATAAGAAATATAGAGTACGTCGGTGAGTGGGGTGGGTGAAAGAAGTTTCTCACTCTAATGTGTGGAAACTGTGATTGTTATAGTGATTCGTGATGTGGGAAGTGCTTGAACATTTTGAAAATCTTTATGAAGGGTTGTTGATGAATCATTAGGAATAAGTTCTTTCCATCATAGATATGGTGAAAAGTTATTGTTTTCATTGAGTCCTATTGGCTGCAGACTGTTCATCAAGAATATCATCCTTGTTTCGTGCTGGAGTAGGGCTTTGTCAACGTCTCCACCGTGTATATTCATTTGAATGTGTTTCATACCAAAAGCTCTTAAATTTTTGGGGTCACTGTTATGGGCTTGTAGGAAATGGTTAGCTATTGGTGTTAAGGTTTTGAATTTGAGTTTGTCCTGTTTGACGTTTCTGATGCTGCCAATATGTTCCAGGATCCTTAATTTCAACTGTCTTTTAGTTTTGCCTATGTAGATCCTGTTGCAAGGGCAGATCAGTTGGTATACCACTCCTACTGTTGTGCAGTCTATGTAGGTGTCAATTGTCCACTTTTTGTTGTATTTATCTTCAAAGTGTGTGGTAGCTGTCATGTATTGACACGCCTTACATAGTCTGCACTTGTATGAACCCTTCTTAGCATGCAAAGGTTTTCTGGAGGTTGCCAAGTGGCTTTGTACGACTCTATCCTTCAAATTCGGTGCCCGTCTCCAACTTGTTTCTACCTTTGTTGGTAATATTTCTTTCAAATCCGGGTCCGTTTGTAGGATTTTCCAATGCTTTTGGAGGATTGAGGTGACCTTGCGCCATTTGCTGTTAAAGGTGCCTATGTATCGGATTGGTTCATCTTTTGTTCTTTTGGTGGTTTTAGGGACTAGGAGAGATTCTCTAGGGTATCTCTTTACTTCATTTTTTGCTGTTTTTATTATTCTGTTACTGTACCCCCTCTGCTTTAGTCTGCTGCATAATTGTGCCTCTCTTATTTGGAAGTCTGAGGATTGAGAGCAATTTCTTTTGGTTCTTAGTAATTCCCCTTTGGGAATACCTTTTATAGTAGCTGGTAGGTGGGAGCTTGATGCGTGCAAGATGTTATTTGTAGCGGTCTTTTTGCTGTACATGTCGGTGGTAATTTGTCCGTCTTCTTCTATCCTGATTGTTAAATCCAGAAATGTCACCTCCTTCTGGCTTTCTTCACCAGTAAGTTTCAGGTTCAGGTAATTTCTGTTTAGAATGGAGATGAATCTTCTTAGGTCCTCCTGTTGACCATCCCACAGAATCAGTACATCATCTATGTACCTTAAGTATAGAAGCATGTTTTTCGTGTACATTTCATATTGTTTGGAAAAAAACACCCCCTTTTCCCACCATCCCAGGTAGAGGCCCGCGTAGGTTGGTGCACACGCCGTACCCATCGCGGTGCCCCTAACCTGGAGGTAGTATCTGTCATTGCATAGAAAGAAATTCTTCGTCAGAATAAATTCCAGAAGTTTGAGTAGAAATGTATTTAAATCTTTATGTTTCCCCATTCCTAGGAAGTATTCTATCGCTTTAATTCCATTCCTATGGTCAATACTAGTGTATAGACTTTCCACGTCGTATGTGGCTATCCATGAGCCTGGATTTACTGAGATGTCCTGTAGCTTCGTGAGGACATTGGTCGATACCCAGGTTCAATACAAACAACTGTGTAATCAGATGGTAACCATAGGCAACCAATTTAGATAGCACCAACACCTCCAATAATACAAAATATTACAAACATACATACATCCTAACATAATACTCACTACACATATGCTGAATTTTCTAGCTATCTAATAATCCATTAATTCTTTTATACATAGCGGCATTGTTTAACAGTGTCACCCATTCTCTAGTGGGTAACACCTACAGTATACTTAGAGACAACAGATATCAATGTGAAACAATTTAAGCAAAAATTCAAAGAATGCAACAATGAATAAACATAGTTTCACCTAGGTTACCACATTAGCGCAGGAATACTCCCAAACCTGCCGCTTCGTTCAATCCCCGTGGGGCCAATTTTCCAGGAGCATAATCCACCTAGCTTCACATTGTATTAACAGCCTTTCCCTGTCTCCTCCCCTGACCGAAGCTGTTATATGGTCGATCATACGGTATTTTATACTAGTCATAGTATGACCCGCCGTTGCCCAGTGTCTATGCACCGGCTGTTGACTTGTGCTGGATGTCAATGCTCCTTTTATGGTAGACCTATTAGCTGTCATTCGTTCTTTAAAAGAACGCTCAGTCTTGCCTATGTAACTGAGGCCACATGGGCACACAATCTGATATACAACATATTTGGTGTTACAGCATATAAATGGGGTGCCCTGGTGGTACAGGACAGTGACAAATACCACAACCAAGTATTAAAACTCTTGGAGGACAAGAACACCTACAGCCGGTTGGCCATGGACCCATGGATAAATTCAAGAAAGAACTGTGTTCGGTATTACAACAAGCTGTAAATAATAAAATCATCCATAAGGAATTAATGGAAAAGCTTATACCTGAACATCCGTTGGCACCGGTGTTCTATTGTATCCCCAAGATACACAAGTCCCTTGTGGATCTGCCAGGAAGACCTATAGTGTCCTCCAGGGACTCAATATTTCAGAGGATATCATTATACATTGATAGCATACTGCAGCCATATATCCGGGAACAACCATATTATCTGCTGGATACGACGTGTCTATTAAAAAGGTTACAACAAGTCCCACAACTAGATGACGATTGTTGGTTGTTCTCAGTGGATGTGAGCAGTCTATATACTGCCATACCCCATGACGATGAATTGTTGGCATTACAACAGTTTCTGACCATTGTCCCTGACTAGGTGGGTCCAGATATTGGACTATTCAATTGTTGAGATTGGTGTTGACCAGAAATTTCTTTGTGTATAAAGATGTGTTTTACCTACAGAAGGTCGGGACTGCAATGGGGGCGGCGGTCTCCCCCTCATTTGCGAACATTTATATGTTCAAAATAGAAAAGGATATATTTTTCACTGATATCAATGTGACGGGTAGGATATTATTCTATACCCGTTACATTGACGACCTATTGATTATCTGGAAAGGTCCACCAGAAATGCTTAAACAGGTCATAGACAATCATAATGAAGGTTCAAGTCCATAAAATTCACCTATGAATTCAGTAAAAATGAAATTAACTCTTTAGATGTACATGTAGGAGTGACAGAAGGGGTGTTAAACACTAGTCTTTAAAAAAAAAAATGGATAGAAAGAACCTTCTTAATGCGTCAAGTTGTCACCCCAAAGGTACTGTACATGACTTTCCCCATTCACAGCTAATGAGAGTGAAAAGAATAAACTCTAGTGAGGTTAAGGCTGAGGAACAGATGAATACAATGGTTAAAAAATTTGCCATGAGTGGCTATCACAAAAGTGACTTGGTAACTGCTAAAGGTCAAGTGAGCGCGATGGATAGACAGATGATGCTGTCCGGTAAAAAAACAGGGAATCCCCACGGAGTCATATTTACCTTTTGTTAGCACTTATACCAATAATAGCCCTGATTTGGTCAAAGTTGTTAAAAAGCATTGGCCTATGGTTAAGTCCGATCCTGACCTTAAACTCAGTGATACCTGTCTGTTCCCATGTTATAAAAGATCAAAAAGTCTGAAAGACATATTGGTAAAAACATACACACCAGCCAATCAGCTAACTACGAGAAGAAAAAATCTGGGCTGTGTGCATTGTATGTGTGTCACATATAAATTTTTAATACCAGTGGACACGTTTTATCACCCACAGTCTGGTAAACCCCTTAAAATTAGACACACACTAAGTTGTAACACCAAATATGTTGTATATCAGATCGTGTGCCCGTGTGGTCTCAGTTACATAGGCAAGACTGAGCGTTCTTTTAAAGAACGAATGACAGCTCATAGGTCTGCCATAAAAGGAGCATTGACATCCGGCACAAGTCAACAGCCAGTGGCTAGACACTGGGCAACGGCGGGTCATACTATGACTAGTATAAAATACCATATGATCGACCATATAACAGCTTCGGTCAGGGGAGGAGACAGGGGAAGGCTGTTAATACAATGTGAAGCTAGGTGGATTATGCGCCTGGAAACATTGGCCTCACGGGGATTGAACGAAGCGGCAGGTTTGGGAGCATTCCTGCGCTAATGTGGTAACCTAGGTGAAACTATGTTTATTCATTGTTGTATTCTTTGTATTTTTGCTTAAATTGTTTCACTTTGATATTTCATCTGTTGTCTCTAAGTATAGGTGTTACCCACTGGAGAATGGGTGACACTGTTAAACAATGCCGCTATGTATAAAATAATTAATGGATTATTAGATAGCTAGAAAATTCAGCATATGTGTAGTGAGTATTATGTTAGGATGTATGTATGTTTGTAATATTTTGTATTATTGGAGGTGTTGGTGCTATGTAAATTGGTTGCCTATGGTTACCATCTGATTACACAGTTGTTTGTATTGAAGCCGGGTATCGGCCAATTGAAGCTGACATCACACAGATGCGCGGACAAGCCGGGCGTACACGCTGCGGGTGGGTCCGAGCATGGGGATGTATCACATATAAGGTCAGTGTTGGGATCACGCTAATCAGCCTGAGGAAAATACATATATTCTATTGAAACGTTGCTATGCTGTATTAAAGTTTGGCACATTTTTTCAAAGAGGCTGGAGTGCTGCAGTTGTTTGGAAGTCTATATATATATATATATATATATATATCCACACAAAGAAGATAGCACTCACCAGGACTTGTCAGTTTCAAAAGCGTGCTGCTGTGTTTACAGGTACATTATGAGGTACTATTGATAGGGATCTGTTGGTCTGTCTTTGATGTGGTCATGAGTAAGGCCACGTTCTGTGGCCGAAACGTCGACCTGACTATATGTGTCTTTGTATGATCTGCTGATGAAATAAACACAGCAGCACGCTTTTGAAACTGACAAGTCCTGGTGAGTGCTATCTTCTTTGTGTGGATATATTGTATGGCTCCGTCGAGGGACCATTGGAGAGCTACCCCAGGCATATGCAAGACTTACAAGTGAGTGCCAGCCTGTTCCAGGATATATATATATATATATATATATATATATAGAGAGAGAGAGAGAGAGAGAGAGAGAGAGAGAGAGAGAGAGAGAGAGAGAGAGGGATTCCCGGCACTCACTGTTGTAGAAGTGAGAACTATATATATATATATATATATATATATATATATATATATATATATATATATATATAGCCACACTCATTGGGGTACCTTTACTAACATGGGAGCTCTATTGAATATTGGATGTTATTGTGGGCAACCAATCAGATTCTATCTATTGTCTTCCAGAAAGTGCTACATAAATAAGAAGGTTTTGATTGGTTGCTATGGGCAACAATCCATCTTCAATAGAACTACCATTTACCCCACTGTGTCTACATTGCAGCCACAGGTGCCTGTTAGCGCACCAAGTTGCATCTGTGACTCAAGCCACCAGTCTGTGCCGGGCTTGAGTAATGGGCCACGGGTACAACTAAGGCGCATGTTGGTGTGCATGGACATTGCGCCATTCATGTCGCACCCGCAATGCAACGGAGCAACAATAAGCGTGGCTTCATCTGTAGGCAGAAATAGTATATACTTTACAATGCAGCTAAGCAGCACAAATAGTTTGCAAGGCTAAAAGAAATATAGCAGACTATATATATAGACAATTATTTGAATAAAATATATAAGGGAAATAATGACAGAATAAATTTGCAGCACAAGCAGGTACAACACTTCTAACCACCTTCATTTCTAATTTTCCAAACAATTTTCATGTTCTGAGAATAAATTACAGACTTTCTTCTGAAAAATTGAATAAAAAAACATAGGGCGAGAACATGGCTATAAAAGTCAGCAATTATTACTGCAATGTGCAAAAGTTATATGAGAAAATAAAGGAAGGGTATAAATGAATATAAATTATGAATTCTCAGCATCAATATAAGGACAATTGTTAAGCACCATAGTCTGGCTAATCAGAGAAAAATGAAGAAAAACACATGTTGACTTACTGGCATTGCAAATCAGAATGATATGTTCATACTTAATTGTATAAAAGCTGTCTCTTAATGCAGAACAAATTTTGTTTATTATTTATTTATTTACAGTTTCTTATATATTGTAGCATATTCCGTTGTGCTTTACAATTGGAAACAACAGTGATTGAACAAACTGGGTAGAAACAAACTGTCATAGAGGTAGGAGGGCCCTGCTTGCAAGCATACAATCTATAAGGATAATAGGAGGGATACATAAGGACAGAATTCCATGGCATAGCAGTCAGAGTCCCACAAGATTACAAGACAGTCTTGATGGGATGCAATTAGATATGAATGCTACTGGAGTTTGTGGGGGGGTTCCTGAATATGATAAGCTTTCCTGAAGAGGTGAGTTTTCAGGGAAAGCTTGAAAGTTTGGAGGCTACAGGAGTCTTGATGTGCATGGTAGGGCATTCCATAAGGTGGTTGTTGCCTGACAAAAAGCCTGCAAGTGTAAGTGGGAGTGAGTAAAGACTGTGGATGAGAGATGCAGATGTTGTGCAGAGCCGAGAGGTCATGTGGGGATAGTTAAACCTTATAGGGCATTGTGACAGATTTGCAGTAGTTTGTGACAGTTTACAAACTAGTAACGTCTCTTTAAATTAAATACTGTTGTAAAACATCTGGCCAGATAATACATTGGGACTCCGAACTGTAATACAAAGAGAAACATCTATGCTAATGTATCCTTATACTGTATATACGGCATTGAAGTGTTTCAAGCAGAGAGCAACTGTCACCTGAATTTAAATGAAAGCAGAAAAAATGATCACATAGCTCAGTAATTTCACCTTAAAAAATAAAAATAAGCGTCATGGTCATCATTCATTTTTTTAAAGGGACAGAATTAGGGTTCCTGTTCATCTTTCCTGCTGTGCAAACAGCAGAGAAACATCACACTTATCTTCCACTTAAAGGCACAGCATTGATGTGGCTGGTTCAGACTGGCTCTGTTTGAAGTAACAGCTAGTATGGAGATTAATTAATAAGATGCAGAATTGACATGTGCATGCACAGTGTGTTTGATGATTAAGGTTGTGATTAATTGCATGGCTTCCATTCTACTGAAGTACATAGTACACTCATGAATAGGCAAGTAATTGTGCATAGAACATCATACATTACTGTGTTATGTCCTAACAAAAGCTCATTCATTTTACTTTGACATCTGTGGAATGGGAATATGAGTGTGTATGAGTGTAACAAACTCAGTACATAATAATGCATTGCAGCACCTCACCTACTGTAGTAATATTGTTCTGTATAATTATTCTTTCTCTATTTAAAAATGCTCAGTTACTGAACAGATTAACCTTTCTGACTAGCCAGAAGGAAATACAATATGTCGAAGGAAAAATGATATCCAATACATCCTGATTTACGAGTCTCAATCCAGTCATCCCCGTTCCCCTCCCCTGCCCCCTCTTTTTTTAAGTTACTGTACAAGAACTCCCACAGCTATAATCCATGATACTGTATAACCCTTTGGTGTGCTGATAATTACCATGTGTCACACCTTTTTTTGGGAGGACTATACAGTGCTTAAACATTACCCCCCCCCCCCCCCCCCCCCCCAATGTTCCTAAAGTTACTTTCTAAGTATTCAGCTGTGTAATTGTTTGAATGAGTCTAGCATTAATTAAATTATGGTAAGCTTTATTTTAATATTTTTTAACGAAAAAAGATGAAACACTGAAACAAAAATAGTTGGATAGATACATTTCTAACATAATTCTTTAAAGATTTCTCACACTGATAAATGAAAGATCAACCTATGATTCATTGAATCCAAAAACTCCTGTTTCAAAATATGATCCTACAGAATGTAGTTTCTTCTGAGTGTTTTGGTTTCCTACCACAGTAAAGAAACATTACTGATCCTGCTCATTCTGGGTGAGAAGGTTTTTTTTGTTTGTTTGTTTTTTATGCATTTTTCTAAAAGTTTGTATTTGGATTACAATAATAAAAAAAAAAAAAAACAATGGATAAAAAATAAAGAAATCAAGCATCGGTTATTATCCTCAAACAGTGGTTTACATCTCATTATTACTGCAGGTAAGTAGGAATGCAGTTGTGTCATAATTTACATACAATAGATTAGGCAAAGTAACATGATAAAAAGTAAAAAGAAAAATGTACAGGTTACAGGTTCTGTATGGGCTACTGAAAACTGTTACAAATCTGGTAACACATATGGGGAGTCAAGCCCCCTGAACCAAACTGCCAATAATTTAGTCTGCTTTTCTGGCCTGGGATGTACATTCTTCCAACAGTTTCATATCCAGGAGTGTGCAGTCTGTGAAATGTTAGCTAGCCAAGTCTTGGCGATACACACTTTAGCCAAAGTGCAGAGATGAATTACATATCTTCTAGTTGGTAAATTCAATATGTCTTTGTCTATGGAGGCTAGAATACAGACCGTGGGCAATAGAACATCTTTAGGGAGACCGTATTGGTTATGATGTCAGCTACAGCTGTCCAAAAAGTCACAATATGGAGGCAGGACCATACTAGATGCCAGAAAGAACATTTGGGACATTGTGGGGCAGTAATGCTCCCCATGTGAAACAAACTAACTGGTGTGTGTAGTATAGTCTATGAATTATAAAAAATTGGATCTGTTGAAACCAAACAGTTAAGGTTCTAATATGAAGGCTGACAAGAGCCAATTCCCATGTGTCATCAGCTATAGATATGAGGTCTAACTCCCACATGGTTCTAAGCTTTGACAAATTTCTAGAGTGCACGGAGAGCTGGATATTGGAGTATAGATTAGACACTAAATGATTACAGGAAGTCCCTACTACAAGGGCCTTCACTGAGGAGTCTATAAGCAAAGGTGGGGCATCTCAAAACTACATGTTAAGGGCATGTCTTAATGTGAGGGACTTATTGAGAAATGATTTGGGCACTGAACATTCAGCGCAAAGTTTATGGAATGATTTGAGAATGGTCCCAGTATACAAATCACCCAAAGTAGAAATCCCCCATTTACCCCAAGTACAAGTAATATGTAATATAGTCAATTCAGGGAGACAAAGGGCGTCAAAGGGTCCCATCTCCCAATCCATCATGACTTGTACTGACTTCCTGACTAATATGGCTTTCCTGAGAAAGGGGATAACAGAATGACTACTGTTGCCGCATATCAACATTTGTAGGGGGGAAAGTGCAGGGAAGGATTGAGATAGCATTTGTGAATGTAAAGCAGATGGGTCAGGATCATTAATCCAGGTCCACACATATGTCAGATGAGCTGCATAAAAATAAGTCCTAAATGCTGGGAGGCTTAGACCACCTCTATCCTTAAGTTGTGTCAGGTTAGTTAATAGTAAATGGGCACGGAAGAAAGAAGACCATAAATTACTTGAAAAGTCTTCTATGGGATGTAAACAGGATCCGAAACAGCATGGGTTTACTGGGGGAAGATCATGTCAAACAAATGTTTTTGACTTGTTTGACTGGGTGACTAAAGTAATAGATCAAGGTGGGATTTTGACACTGTCCCAAATCACAGACTGTTAAATAAACTTGAAAGCTAAGATAGTTAAATGGATAAGATCTTGGTTGCAGGATAAAAAAAGAGAGTTGTAGTAAACAGAGTACAGTCAAAGGAAGGAAAGGTTACAAGTGGAGTACCCAAGGGATCTGTACTTGGACCAGTGCTTTTTAATATCTTTATTGGTAATATTGCAAATGGAATTGAGGGTAAAATGTGCCTTTTTGCAGATGACACAAAGGTATGCAACACGGTAGACACACCAGGAGGGGTAAAACAAATTGATGATCTAGGTAGATTAGAGGAATGGTCAAGAGCATGGCAACTACATTTTAATGCCAAAAAATGAGAAATCATGCACTTGGGTCTCAAAAATCCAAAGACTAAATATAGTATAAATGGCACTATATTGGAAACTACTGAGGACGAGAGGGATCTAGGAGTCACTATTTCAGGGGACTTAAAGGTAGGTAGGCAATGTAACAAAGCAATGAAGAAGGCAAGTCAGATGCTTGTTTGCATAGGGGGAGGTGTCTGCAGTAGAAAGAAAGAAGTAATAATGCCACTGTATAGGTCATTGGTACAACCTAATCTAGAGTACCGTGTTCAGTTCTGGAGGCCATCTCTCCAGAAGGATATAAATACATTAGAGACTGTACAAAGAAGGGCAACTAAAATGGTGCATGGCCTACATCACAAAGCGTACCAGGAAAGACTAAAATATCTTAATATGTATACTTTAGAGCAGAGAAGGGAAAGGGGGGACATGATAGAAACTCTCAAATATATCAAGGGTTTTAACAAGGTACAGGTGGGAGACATTCTTTACAGGAAGAGGAGCAACAGAACACGAGGACATGCACTGAAATTAGAGGGACGAAGATTCAGGGGAAATTTGAGGAAGAATTACTTCACAGAAAGAGTAGTAGATAAGTGGAATAGCCTCCCATCAGAGGTGGTAGAGGCAAATACAGTAGTACAATTTAAACATGCTTGCGATAAGCATATTGATATCCTTTAAAAAAATAAGGATCAAATATGGTTTGAGGAAACATGTTTAAAAAAGTGGAAGACTAGATGGGCCAAGTGGTTCTTATCTGCCGTCAAAATGTTTCTATGTTAAACTGAAGATGGTTGTAAAACATAGAGCAATTTGGACTGAAAGACCATTTTAATTAGGTTCACCCTGCCAGTTAAAGTCAATTTTTTTTACTGCATATCCCTACGCTGTTACATAGGTATGTGATCAATGGATCAACATTTAGTGAAACAAACTGTCGGTAGTTATTAGTGATAAATAAGTATTTAAATGAATCTGACCATTGTAAGGAAAATTAGATTTCTGGGGTGATTGGGGACCTCCCGGTTTTTGGCATAATACAGGATTTAGGGTGAGAAGGTTTCAGTTTGTTTGATGAGTCTACACAGTTGTTGAGGGTTCTTTTTGGAAACTGGTTTTTAAAGAAACTTTTTTACTTGTTTTTGGAATACAGTACATTACATTACAGTCTGATTCTGGAATAAAATATATTTTGTGAGAGGATATCCAATTTATTGCTGGTATCTTTACCTTTATACTTATAAGAGGATGTGATGGTTGATGTGTTTGGTTCAGGTGACTAAAGAAAACTTTTTAATGTCTATACCTGTTACCAGTTGAGTCTATGCCTGAAAGGGGTCTGTATCTGGTATGGACTGAATGTGATTGGAGAGCTGTGACCACCCAAATACCAAAAGATACCTTTATGTATATATATCTCACTGATACAGTCCTATGTGCAGCTTTAAAGCATAAACCAGTGAATTGATTCAGATGTGATTCCCACTATCAACTCCTACAATATGTCTTATGATGCTACAGTATGTGAAGTTTTTATATACACAAATAGGGGGTGACATTACGATGTGGTTGAAATACCAGTGCCGGAATCCCAACATCAATAGAGATGACAACGTCAGAACGCTTGAATTCTTATGATAAGTACACAAGGGAAGGAGGAAAGGTTAAGGTTAGGCTACTAGGAAAGGGTTAGGCACTAAAAATGGGGCATATGGCACTAAGGGGCAGGGTTATGCTTAGTCCATGGGGGAGGATTAGAGTTAGGTCATAATGGGCAAGATTACAGTAATGCAGCAGGGGGGAGAGTATTAGGGTGCAGGTAAGGAAGGTTAGGGTATCAAGCTTTGGTTAAGCAGGATGCCGCTGTTGTTGGTCTTCTGACTGCCATCATCCCATCTGCCGATCACCCATATGAATCCACAAAGAGGGAACATGAATAAATATTTGCATTTATTTTTCCAAGATGTCCATTCTGTATATTACCTGCTGCATATATTCTCCTGTTTTAAAACTAAATACAGGGACTTCTCTGTTCTATCTTTGACCCTCCCAGGATAATGAGGTGGGAGAATCTGTCAACAGCCAAGGGGTTGATCTAAGGGTTTCACCATGTAGGAGTTACTGTATGTAGAGCACAATACAATCATGCAAACACTACTGGGTTACAACAATAAATGCATTTGATATAATATCAAGTGAAGCAAATAACTACAAAAAATGCATATATTTAACCAAGACTGTAACAAGAATATGTTAAGATTAACTACATTATTGTACGGATTCGGTATGAAATCCCGACGGTCAAAATCCTGACAGGTTCAAAATCCCAAATGGGTCAAAATACCGACAAGGACAAAATCCCAACATGGACAAAATCCTGACATTTAAAATCCCGACAGGTTCAAAATACCGACATTTAAAATCCGACAGGGTCAAAATCCCGACATATAGATTGTACAGGTGAAACAGTCTACATGACTTTCCGTCAACAGGTGCAAGGTCGACATGGGTTTTTTCACAGTTTTTTGACCCGAATGTCGACACAGACGACATGGGCACAGTTGGAAGTGAACCGCAGCCCCTCGCATAGCTTGCTTTGCTCGCAATGCTTCGGGCACGGTGCCTCGCTGCGCTCGGCACACTTTTATTCTCCAGACACTCCCTAGTGGATGGTAGGGCATGAAATACTGCCTGTCGGCACATTTCGGCTCAAAAAACTGTGAAAAACTCATGTCCACCTCGCACCTGTCGACGGAAAGTCATGTAGACTGTTTCACCTGTACAATCTATATGTCGGGATTTTGACCCTGTCGGGATTTTAAATGTCAGGATTTTGAACCTGTCGGGATTTTAAATATCGGGATTTTGTCCATGTCGGGATTTTGTCCTTGTCAGCCCTTTGACCCATTCGGGATTTTGACACTGTCGGGATTTTGACTGTCGGGATTTTGACTGCATCCCTATTGTATATATTAGTAATAATATTTGCCATCTTCTCTACTTTGGTATGGACTACTTTTTCAAATGGATTATGTTTAGAACCAAGGAAACTTTTAGTTTATGCCAGGCTCCAGGTGGATTTAATTTACTTTCTCCTTGCTAATCAAAAGAGATGCTACTGAGTTCTAGAAGTCAATAAGATTATCACTTGGTTCAGAAGGGCGCTAGTTTGATGACATTGATGGAAAAACAGATTACTCGCTGGGTAGTGGTGTAATGGCAATTGATTCTGAGTTCAGTTTCTAGAGCTGTATCACGTGCACCTTAGCTAATGCAGAAATTACACATTTAACAATACCATTAAATTGGTCAGTTAATGTCATTTCTAGATCAAAGGAAGGTTGATGGGGGCATTCATGATTTCAGTGTACAAATATTGCACAAGATATATTGTTAAACATAATGCTATTGTGAGATTAAACTGTATGCTTAATAATCCTGTTTTGATTTACATTTTTGACTATAAAACAAGCATGTTGTTGACATAAGGACAGCAGCTTCGAGGTGAAAAACATTGAAAGCTTCTACTGCATCTTTGTTATTATTGAAGCTATGTATTTAAATCCCTTTTAAATTTGACCAAATTCCTGTTGATCTGGATGATTGTTGAATCAATTTTGTTCAATTTCCTGAATGAATCGGTCAAATTTACCACTTAAATCAATAGGCAATTTAAAATAACTTCAACTGAGCTTAAATAGTTTTTTTCTTGTAAAATAACTCTACCCCAAATACTGTATAAAATGAAGCACTGAGTGGAGTTTACTCTAATAATTTTAAACTAAGTAATGTTTATTACCTTTACAGTCTGAGCCCTCCAAGCCCTTTGACTGTCCCATCCTGCATCTTCTTTACTCCCAACTACTTTGCTTTTAAGCAGCTCTCAATGCCTGCTTGAGACAGTCAAGAAGAAATCGTGTACAGCAGGGATGAGGAACCTTTGGCCCTCCAGTTGTTGCTAAACTACACATCAAAGCATGCGGTGCTACAGTTTTGCTATTTGGCCATGCTAAAACTGTAGCAAAGCGTTCTGGGATGTGTAGTTCAACAACAGCTGGATTGCCGAAGGTTCCCCATCCCTGGTGTATAGGATGCCTGCAAAAGGATTTATATCACTTACGAACCTTAAACATTCACAAAAACTTTTTCCTAGAAGAGACGGTTACCTTACAGTGCTACAGCGAGTGACTAGTTACAGTGGACTATAATAAGCAATTCAGAGACTACACTCCAAGTATAACTTTGCACAATAATAATTATTATAACAATGACAAAATTAGATACTGTGTAGGAAATATACACTGTTTGCATTGAGACTCTCTATCAGATCCGTCAAAATAATCCCTTTTTCTACTTCCTATTTAGCATGCACAGTATCATAACTTCATAGCATGTGCACGGCATTTCTTCAGTGATCACCACTGATTTTGACATTGCCGTCACAGGGGGCCATACACATGGAGCAATCCGTGCTTCATTTCTCAGCGATCTAGACAAATCACTTAGATATAGGGCTGTAATCGCTACATGTGTATGGCCCAATAGACCTACAGCCAGTACCAGCTCTTACCTCTCCAGATGAGGGGGGCTGCCACGATATGCCCCCCTCCGCTGCCACGTTCCTGGTCCCCTCAGCTGCGCCAGTCCCCGTCCATGTCATGCGGCTGGTGCATGTGCTGTAGCCTCTTTAGTACTGCGCATGCACTGGTCCCCAGCCTCTGCGGGCTGCTTTTGCAGCAGCCCATGAAGGCATATTATGGGTCCCGGGTCCGGCGCATGTGCCCAGTTTTATGGGCTGCCACTCAGAAGCCCATGTAGAGGAGTACCGGAGGGAGGGAACTCCCAGTTGGACTGCCTTGGGTGACTGGCAGGTCAGACTTTCAATAGGAAGTCACTGCCAGTCACAGTGCAGCCAGAGCAGTCTCACAGACTGCATCTGGCTTCACTTAGTCAGAAACAGTGTTGGATTTTACCTTGTGGGGCTGCAGCCCTGCATCTCATAGATAAGAACTGCCACTGCCTATAGTGCTAAGCTGGGCTGCTTTATTCTGCTAGCTAACTAATGGATTTCTGTGGTGAGTACAGTCCAGCAGCACTTAGCACCTTTGTAGTCTGCAGTCTCAGTTCAATAGATTACAAGTGATACTAGGACACAGGTTACTTGAGCTGTAAATTTCTAGTTACTGTTAAAATATTAATCCTAGCTGCTGCAATTTATGCTGCCAGATTGTCCTTCTCTTTCCAGTAGTGATGTGAGGACTAATTAACCCATTTGAACAGCCTTCTTTTCCTACATCTGGTGTGACAGAGCTTTGCAGCTGTGGTTGAGTCGATGTTTCCACAGTGGCTGACTATCCTGTTTTCTATTCTCTGTGAACTTGAGTTAATCAGGCCTGCAGCTGAAATGTAAAGCTGTAGTGCTGAGGTGTGCTGTTTTGATTATTACAGACTTCACTCAAATGACAGGTCCTTTTAGCTGGCTGTCTCTGGGAGGTGGATATCTGATCTGATGATCAACGAGGGAAAATCTGTTCTTCAATGCTACCCACGGCTTGCTGTAAGAGGAATGAAGGCCAGCGTTAAATCTCCTATGGTAGTTATATAGTTACATAGTAGATGTGGCTGAATAAAGACTTGCGTCCAGCGAGTTCAATCTAGGTTTTAATAGCATATCCCTTGTTATACAGTATATTCTGATATTTTTAAAGACAGATTATGATTCTTATTAGTACCCTTGGATGTTTTTAACCAATAAATGTTTGTCCAACCTTATTTTAAACGTATTTAATGTGTCTGCCGACACCACCAGGAAGAGAGTTCCACAGTTTGACTGCTCTGACTGTAAATCAATTTTTCCTTCTAAGGGAACTAAATCTTATTTTTTCTAATCTAAACTCGTGCCTGTGTGTCCTAGATTCCTTTCTTGCAGTGAAAAGGGTGCTTAACAGTTCCTTATATTGTCCCCTGATATATTTGTACAGTACATATTGAGCATGTCCCCCCTTAGACGTCTCTTCTCTAGTGTAAATAGTCCAAAATTGCTCAATCCTTTATCAGAGCTTAAATTCTCCATTCCCCTAATTAGCTTTGTTGATCTTATTTGGGATTTTTCTAATTCTATGATGTCCTTTTTATAGTGTGGGGCCCAGAATTGTACTCCATATTCCAGGTGAGGTCTAACCAATGCCTTGTACAGTGGCATAATCACTTTTCAGTCCTTAGTTTCCATGCCCCTTTTAATATATGCTAGAATTCTGTTGTCCTTTTTTTGTTGCTATGTGACATTGAGCACTACACCCCAGTTTGTTATCTATTTGGACTCCTAGATCCTTTTCCAGTACTGACTGACCCAATTTCTCCCTGCTTAGGTTATAACTAGCACACTGGTTATGTCTCCCAAGGTGCACAATAATGACTGTCAGAACTGATTACAACTAAGTAGCCAGAGCAACCTCAGGTTTCCGCTGCAGAGAGTCCACCGCCATTGAGACAACACAGGGACTGGTAAACCTGATAGTGCACCTTATGAATCAAGGCAGACTTCAGTTTCTTTTAGCATTTCTAGATATCTTCAGACTTTCTTCATCTTTTTTATTTATTAACAGTTTCTTATATAGAGAACACATATTACGCTTTACAGAGAATATTGAACATTAACATCAGTCCCTGCCCCAGTAGAGCTTACAATCTATATTCCCTACCACATGTACACGCATACACAGACATTCTAGGGTTAATTTTTGTTAGAAGTCAAATAAGCTACCAGTATATTTTGGGAATGTGGGAAGAAACTGGAGAACCTGGAGGAAACCCACGCAGGTACGGGGAGAATATACAATCTCCGCAAAGTTAGGTGGGTGGGAATTGAACCTCAGTGCTGTGACGCAGCAATGCTAACCATTACATCATCATACTGGCAACAGTCTGACAGTATGCCAGTCTTTATGCCAGCGTGTGTCCCTCCTCCTCCCACTGAACACACATGCAGTTTGCTCTCTACTAGCTTAGTCTATGCCCCATTTACAAAGACAAGAAGATTTCCTCATTTAAAATCCTTGCATTGTACCCCATTAAATGCAAACAGTCTGGATGGACAGGAAAGAGACACATTAAACACCTTAGTTGCGAGAACACAGCAGGGAAGCATGAGCGATAAATTGCAATGACTATAGCAATAACAGCCATTATCATTAATACTTATACTTTTCACAATACTGCGACAGTCACTAACATGGCATGAGCAGATTCCATTGTGTTTTGAAATTTAAGGGGTTGGTGTATTAATAGAAAGTGGAGAGGAGAGATGAAAATGCAGTGTCTGAGGGCTGTGTTGCAGTGACCCAGTGTGCAGTGACTGGGAGACACCCTGGGTGGAGAGGAGAGACAAAAGTGCAGTGAATGGCTGAGGATATCAGACTTGGGGCGGGATGCACTAAAAATGCATTTTCGTGTGAACTAAAACCTGATCCCAAAACCTGGCAATGCCCCATAGAAGCCTATGGGCTTCTTATCACAAACCCTGCTGACCTGCACCGTCCCCCACTGCTCCCCCTTCGCCTGTGTCCACGCAGCTTCCTGCTGTGCTGCCCAAACCAGTGACCTCCTCCCAAGCACCATACTTCCCTTTCTGGGTGCAGGGAGGAGGAGGAGCCATCAAGACAGGGCACAGGAAGAGAGGGGAGTCGCCGGGGACCCGCTGCCACATCACCGGCTGCATCACAAAGGGCAGTTCTTAAAAAAAGAGCTGTCCTTTGCGATAATAATTGCATGTGTTAATGCATATGCGATTATTATGAATGTGGTAGCCAGTGTTGTGCGATGGACAGGGACTGCGCATGTTAGTGCATCCCACGCTTGGTGCAGTGTCCAAGAGGGGAAGGAATGTCCCAAGTAGAACAGTGCCTGGAATAGCTGAGATAGCAGTATCCCAGGGAGAGTATCCCAGAGCTGAGCATTGCATAGAGGGAAGACTTGAACACTGATCACTGAGGGGTGTGCAGTCTTCAAAAGGCAGTGTGTGGAAGATCTGAGCTGAGCAGTGCCTAGGGAGCTGACTGGAAGATCAGGGACCCAGGGAATACTGAGAAAGAGCCATCCTGTAGATTTTGCTGCTGATCCCTAGGAAGAGGGATAAGTGAGAGCTGAGACCCAGAGGACATCTGCTAAGCCAATATTGCACAGCTGGATGGAAGACTACACAGAGAGAGAGGTGAAGAGACAGACCCCCAGGAGAGGACCAGAGTATTACCCCGGCAAGGACTTAGGGGCTGATTCATACCCATTTGTATGGATCCGAATTTGGCCCCATTATCGATGGTGGGGGGTCTGCACATGTGCGTATGTGCAGACTCCCAGAGCAAATGCCTTCGGTAAGTATCACAATTGCCAAGGCGTAGGTACAGCCAGAGGAGGACGTGGGGGGCATCAGGGGAATGTCCAGCATTTTATGGGTGTCCCCATGAAAATGCTGGGTGTTCTCCTGGGAATGCAGGCGTAGTGTTGCCTGCTTGGGGCGGTCGTATTCAGTGGTCAGCGGCGGTCAGCGACCATCAAATGATTTCTCTCACTTTCAGTCCCATGTGAGGGGAGATTATATAAACCAGATACAAGTTTTGTCTGCTGACATGTGCCCCCCTTACCACCTCTGCAGCCACCGCACTAATTACATTGCAATGCCCCCATTCATTATGTTACACCATATCATCAGTACAGTAACTCTGTCATCCAGGGATGCTGCCATGGGCCTCTTCTAACAAATTTTCCAGGGCCCTTTTCAGTTCCCAATGCGCCCCTGGTGTCTGCGGAAATGGCATATTTTAAAAATAATTTCCCAACTGAGCATGCCAGTAAAATGGCCGCCCAGTGATTTTGCAGTCCTGCTAATGCAGGATCCTGGAGAGGTAAGTATTGATGCAGTGTGTGCAGTATGGGCCACCTGGATTCAGAGGCCTTTGTGCACTCCGCACTCTGCACCCATTAGAGATACACCGCTGAAATGTTGCCATAGGAAAGATAAGCAAGGAATAAAAAGGAGCTGCCTAATTGCATATATTAAATGATTAAGTGAGGAAGGGGTATCTATCTGATTCTCCTTACAAACTGAAGCATATGTGTAGTGATGGACTTATACTGAGGGATGTCTTGGGCTTTTCCTCAGACAACAAACATATTAGCCTGCCAATTGGAAAACTTGACAAACATTGTGAACTTAAATAAACTATAAAGGGTTTATTTTCTAAGATGGGAGTACTACTGAAGATATGATTTTGCTCATAGCAACCAATCAGAAACGACTTATTTATTTAGCACTGTAAAAGATCATAGATAGAATTTGATTGACTGCCCATCTCAATCTCCCATCTTCAATATAAACTTCAAACTTGGAAAAAAATTAAATAAATTAGTGTGCGTCAGATGTGAGTCTGTAGAGAGACAAGATTATGCATAACTAATGTATTAAACAGCTCTGATACAACTGTACACAATTAAACATTCACATCTCTCTTTGTTCCATACTTGCCAAGAATGGCCGGGAGGCTCCTGAAAATATAGTCCGCCTTCCGGCCCCCCTGGAAAAATGGGCAATTACCCCACATCTTCCCAGGACCCCAGAACTCCCCTTCACCACAGTGTTTAATGATGAATTTGCAGCACAGTGTCTCCTCTCTGGGTTTTTCCTGGAGAGAAGCACTGAAAAGTAGATCAATGACCATTAGGCCCATTGGGTTGCCATCAAGTTGACTTTGTCTAGGTCTGATGACAATTTTTAAAAAAATATAAACAGCATACAGCAGGGGCTGGCTGGCAACTTTCAGCCTGGGGGGCAACACAAGCAAGTGGCCCACCACCATCACCATCGTTTCCCCACCCTACCCTCTCCCCTCTATGTAGTATGCAGCAATTAAACAATCATTCCCCAAACACACACCCCCGAAATAGGGACAGCGCGTGCCGCCGGCGCGCTGCAAAATTTTACACTGTAATGCCCATTACACATAATGCCACACACCGTAATGCCCATTCCACATAAAGCCAACACCGCAATGCCCATTAAACATAATGCCAATTAAACAATGCCCATTACACATAATGCCAACACCGATATGATCATTACACATATTGCCGCACACCGTAATGCCAATTAAACAATGCCCATTATACATAATGTCAACACCACAATGCCCATTCCACATAATGCCACTCACCGTAATGCCCATTCCACATAAAGACAACACCGCAATGCCCATTAAGCATAATGCCAATTAAACAATGCCCATTACACATAATGCCAAAGCCGATATGCCCATTACACATATCACCGCACACCATAATGCCAATTAAACATATATTTGCCTGCTTTAACCCGTGGAGTGGCACTGTTTGAGAGAGAGAGACATATATATACACACACACACACACACACACACACATGTAAAAGTCTAGGCAGAACAATGTACTTACAGTAAAGGCAGTGTTTCCTAGCAGGGTCAGCTTGAGCTCAGCCTCCATGAGCTCCTCCAGGGCCCCCTCACTACATGCAGCATGAACTGTTCCTTGTACCTTCCTGGTGCAGGGCCTCCCACGCTCCCGCCGGCGGCCCCCGCAGGTTAACTGTAACCCGCCCTCTCTGCAGCCCTTGGTAAATGCTCATTGCCTAGGGGGTTCCTTTTAAACAGCACGCCAGTGCTACCCGAAGCCGCACTTACGGTTAGCGCTGGCCGCGGCACGCTGTCATCCTCTGACAGACACTAGAGGTACAGCAGTACCTCTAGTGTCTGTCTCCTCCTAGGCGGCGGCCATTTTTGGAGGGGCCGTCGCCATGGAGGCCTGTTTGCGGTAGCAGGACCCGACATGCGGCAGCAGGACCCGACGTGCGGCAGCAGGGCAATGATTATGTGAGTGCACACAGCCGGCCCCGGCCCAGACCCAGCCACTACATACCGGCCCGGGGGGCATGTGGCATCCTGCCCCCCGGCCCAGCCCGCCCCTGGCATACAGTATGGTAACAAAATGAGGATAAAGATAGCTCAACAGAAGAAAAAAAAAAAACAATTGCTGGTTTGCAAAAGCATCAAATTACAAGTATGCCAAATGTCTTAGGAAAATCTGCTGCACAGTATAATTGGAAGAAATACATGTTCATACAAAAGGAAGATACCAATACAGCTAGTATTGCACAATTACAGTAGAACTAGTCCATCCTGGGTAAATGAATAGGACTCAGATATTCAGAATGTCTCTATCTTGCAGTATGACAAGCAACTGTCTTTGGAGAACATGATGTCAGCTTCTGACAGGTTAACACAGCTCCAGCGTTACTGCTTAGAGAATAGCTGCGGGGCTGTGGTCTAACCTAATCAACAGATACTGGCATCTATGCTAATGCCTTCATAGTGTAACTGTATGCTACTATAGATGAATGTACAGTACTTCCTGACATACAGTACTGTAGTTTCTTTGTGCTCTTTTCTGGTTTAAGGAGTTTATCAATGCATATGTTGTCCAGTATACATTGCTGACTTCATTCAAATTTGCTCTCACATATTAGTTATTACTCCACATAGGGGATTATTCTAGTTCACTAGCAAAGGCACAATCACTCTCTAATGGACAAAACCATGTGCACTACAGGTGGGGCTGATGTAACATGCAGAGAGAATTAGATTTGGGTGGGGTACACAGCTAAATCCAGTGAGCACAACTACAGTACATTACAGGAGCAGGGACTTACAATGTGGCAGGGAAACACAGATGGGGGTACCTTGAGACAACAAGTGCCTCCACCTGTGAGGGAGCTGTATAAGCAGGGGCGGATTGGCCATTATGTCTACCGGGAAGATTCCCGGGAGGCCGATCATAGTGAGGCTGCCGCCGAAATACAGTACCCCCCCCCCCCCAGTGATAGTGACTGCCAGTGTAACCACAGCACAGAGAGAGAGACTGCAGGGAGACCAGAGCACTCTCTCGTGGCTAGGAGAACAAGTGTCACTATATATAATAAAATTAACAAAGGCTGATTCCAAATTATGTACATAAAGTAATAACTGTACAGGATACCATTCTGGACGAGGATAGCAACTGAGGTGCTCAGAGAAAATAAACTATTTAAAATTGAATAAGCTACCCATTTACCAAGAACTACACCAGGGAGTATAGACAGAGTCTATTGCTTTGATTAAATGGTCACCATCCATAGGACATGAATCTCAGAAAGAGTTCTTGATTTATCTGGATACTAATTCTGTAAAACATTACAAAAGTAACTGGAAGTGCACCAATGTATATGGCCATGCACATAGTTTATAGAAGTATTTAAGTTTAGTATGGGTTATTTAGCTAAAATAACTGTAAAGCTTTAAAGTGAATTGTTTCTCTATACAAAATAGTGAATGCATAGCCTACTATTGAAGGTTGTTTAAGGGCCACCCTTAAGGTGGTAATTTAGTTGTTATATTAGATTTACCTACAGATGGAGCCAGTCTTGTTGCATCCACCACCGTGATATATCTCTAGCACTGGCGGGCGCTGGGGGTGGGGGAGTGGCCGGTGCGCAGGGGTGGACTGTATCTCACACGCTCGTGTGTCCCATTGCCCAAAATGGGGCATGCGAGTGTCATCATATTTATATGATGTATATGCTATTGTGTCAAAGTATGTGCTGTGTTATGACTGTGGTTTTGTGCTTATGTTCCTGATAAATAAATTGAACAATGTTTTTATATTTATTGTGATATTTTCTGATTTGAGTCTTGGGAACCACCTGCCTCTCTGCTGTGGGCATGCAAAGTATGGGAGAAGCCCCAGGAATGAAGAGTTAGCAACTCATACCAGTCAGTTCTCCAAAACACAAATAGCCCACTAGGAGGGGGTTGCTACACATGCCTAATTTGACACAGTGTTTATACAAAAAGCATGAAACAATTGCACGGCAGGTCCTGTATTGTGTATGATCATGTGATATCAATATATTACATTGCATTGTTGCTGGGTTCATCAATTGTAGAAAGTTAAGGCATGAGCTAAATTTCTTACTATAGTTATAGCATAGGCAAGAATGTACAAACCTGTTTATTCAAGTGTCAATTCAATACAGATTTATCATGATTTGTTCAACCAAATACTTAACCAGACAATGCTAATAGTGCTAATAGCAGCACAAACAGACCGTAAAGAGCACTGCTGAGCAAATCCAAGATCTATTTTCTCATTGAATCACTGTTTTCTTTCTCATTTAATATGATCAAAAGCAAAATAATGATGTTATGCTATTAGATTAATTTCACAATAAGGTCAAGACAATGTTTACAGTCAGCATATACTGAATATGAATTGCATTGCATTACTAGCATTTGAATTTGTGTAAAACATATGGCTTTAAAGGCCACAGTAATACGAATTCACAATCATGTATACTGTTCCTACTTCAGAATTAAACGCCTGAAATGTGCCTGTTAAGGGAGACATGTAAATGCCCCCACACACTAGAACTATTTTTTTGGCCGATTGTCTGATTTCCGACCGATCGTACGATATATCGGCCGATTTTTATTTTTACCAATAATTAGCAATAATCGACCTATAATTGCCGATTATCAGTTTTAAAAAATCATCTGATATATCGGACGATCGGTCGGAAATCGGATAATCTGCAAAAAAAATCGTTCTAGTGTGTGGGGGCCTTAAGACCTGATTTAGAGTTTCATGGAAGTGCATTTACATAATGCAAAAAAACATCTTGGTGTATAATTGTTGCACTGCCTATGCATATACTGTATTTTGTATTTGTATTCAGAGTTCCCTATATCTTACAATTGAGGACATTTGCACCTTGGGACTAAGTAGCCTACAAGATATACATTTGTCACAAAAATAAACCCATTATAAAGTTTTGTTGTTGTTGTTGTTGGCGATGATGAAGATAATGCATTTTTGCTCTAAATCTACTGTATAGGAGATTTAAGGTTACATGTATGTAAATGTGCTTGCAACTGAAATTAGAGACATGGTAACACAAAATGTGCTCTTAAATAATATTTGGAATATGAATGGTTAACTCACTTATACTTAGTGGGCCAAATGGAGTTTTTCCATGATTTTAATGCGGCAATCATTTACACTAAAAAATCCGGTTGATGTTGCCATGTAATTGATTGTCGCTTTAAAAAAAAGTAAAAAAAAAATATAAAATAGGAAAACTCTCCCAAAATCTCTCACACCAAATTACATGTGGCCCATATAATCTAAGATTTGGGAGCATTTTAGGAAATTACTATTTGATTAAAGCAAAAAGGTTTTTAGTACCTTGGCTACATTGTGACCTGGTGGTCTGGACAATAAATTATAAAAGGACACCTACATTATGCATAGACTTGAACAATTTTACTTATGATTCTGTAGTAGTTTAGTAGCTTTTACAATCATTAGGTGGATACTCAATGCTCTCTGGGTGTCGCCATCAGACCTGTTAACCAACTTCTCTTTACAGTATGCTCAGTTATATAATAACTTTCCCAATGTAAGATGGGTATATAGTTTTTCTTCTGTTAGTAATGTTGCTATTCCAAGGCATTTGGATACACAATATATTCGTCTTCCCATCTCAATTTCTGTCAGTTATTTTAGTGCATTGATTTATGGTTATTTCAGTCAGTTATTACAGGTAAGTTCTGGCCAGCATACATCAATGTGAGGTTTCATTGGGAACCAAACCACTTGTATGTGTTCTTGGATCCAACGTTACCACTGTGCAGTTTTCATCCAAATCCATATAGTGGCTGGACCAAAGAAGGTCAAAATGCAGCCCAATGTAAACCAACAGGTAGTCTGACTGGTACCCCAACTATCTATTAAGTTTACTGGAATCCAATATTACCCCTACAGTATGTGAAGTTTTCTTCCAAATATATGCAGTGGAAGGCCCTAAACAGTATATAGTGAAGAATCAAGCCCACCATGTGTTGTTAGTTACAGTAGCACTCTTTTTCTCTAGAACAAAGAAAGTTTGCAGATCCTAGATTCCTGAAAACCACTTTTTGTCAGGGAATTGCAATCTAGCTACAGCTGGAGGGCAGTCTACCACACACCTGTTGGTTGCTTTGAGAGACCTAATCTTTGCTTTATTATAGGTCTACAATAATGTTATGGCTATATCCATATTGAAGGCAAATGAGTCTTTTGAATGAATATTTGTAAGGGATGATATAGATCTTCTGAGGTGCCTCCATTTTTGTTACTCCTCTTAAAAAAGTGTTTTTTAAGTAGTTTCAAACCTGCAGTCAGATTCATAATCCATTGAAAATAACCTCAGTGTATGAAGTAAATTTCCCTTTACGTAATTGGAGGTTATAGGAGGTAAGCCTCCTGCTTAACAATCTCTGTAGTATTTTGCCAATGTACATGCAGATGATCATCTGAGACAGATTTAGATGCAGTGTCACCAAGGAAAGAAACTGAGAAATTTCATTATCAGCAACTATAATGTAACAATGTATCCTGTAGAGCAGGGTTGGGCAATTATTTTGGCCAGGGGCCATTTAATAATTCCAGTAAATATTTGCGGACTGCACACAAAATCCATATTACGCCACACGGTATGAGCTCAAATTATATATATAAAAATAGGCTGTCTTACTTGTTTTGTAGGGAGCAGCCAGCCCATAGCACAGAGACTATCTTTGTCTCTCCTCCAAGCATCCTTCATCCACACGGCACACACTGCCCAGGATCTCGCCACCTGCAGGTTGCCCGGGATCCTGCCTCCTGCACACTGCCTGGGATTTCTTCTTACAACCTCTGGTTCCTGTGCTCAGGTCACATCTCAAGGACACAACCCATTTCCTTCAAAAAATTCAAACAATTACCTGGAAGGAGACTTATGCCTTTATGACCTTGGATGTCAAGGCATTATACACCAATATACCACACAATCTTGGCATTTTACATCTTGCCAACAAATTAGAGAGAGACAGTGATCTGACACAGGAACAACAATCCTTCATTATCTCATCCATTTCTTTTATCTTGACTCACAATTATTTTCTGTTTTCCAACACACATTATCTGCAGGTGATGGGGACGGCCATGGGCACCAGGTTTGCGCCGAGCTATGCTAACCTATACATGGGCGAGTTCGAGGACACCCATGTGTGGGGCGGCGAGTTCGGTGCGAATCTGGTGTTCTATGGCCGTTATATAGATGATCTCTTTATAATTTGGGATGGGGACTATCAATCAGCACAACACTTTGTCACCTCACTCAATCACAATCAATTTAATTTATCTTTCACTTCACATTTTAATCCCATACACATTGAGTTTTTAGACATATCCCTGAACATAGTCAATTCCACCATAACCACTTCAAATTACGCCAAGACTGTAGATACGCATTCATATCTACACTATAAAAGTTCACATCACAAACCTTGGAAGGTCAATATCCCCAAGGGACATTTGATGCGGATTCACTAGACTTGTTCAATGAACAAGCTACTGATATCATTACCTCTTTTAAAGAAAGAGGATACCCAGACCCCCTCCTACAAGATGCCCTCAACGAGGTCCGCAAAATGAGAAGATAGGACCTTCTGGTCCCTAGAATTAAAAAGCAACAGGACAAATTTCATGAAATGGCATTTATATGCAAATACAACACAGCACATTTCCAAATCAGATAGATAATTAATAAAAATTACGGTATACTAAAACATGATAGGATCCTGAAAGACCTATTACCTAACAAACCTACCATCATTTATAAAAAGAACAGATCCTTGAAAACGATGCTGGCTCCTAGCCATTTAAAAATGGCTGAGGAAAAAACAGAGAATCTGAGTACCGGTTCGTGGCTGATCTCTAGACCTGCGGGGTTCTATAAATGTGGCAAGAGCCGCTGTACTACATGTGATTATGCCACTAATATAACTCTACAGATACAGACCGAAGATGAATTAATTTTAATAAGGAATTTCATTAATTGCGACACCAAATTTATCATGTATCTGTTGATTTGTCCATGCAATTTGAAATATGTAGGGCGGACTACACGCCCACTTAAAATCCGCTTTATGGAACACCGCCGTAATATCATGAAGGGTATAACCAACCACAGTCTTTCTAGACATTTCTCTCAGTTTCATAAAAATGACCCTAGAGGTCTACAACTCATCGGACTTGAACATATCCCCCCTTCTTCGAGGGGGAGGGGATAGGTACAAGACCCTCTGTCGTCAAGAGGTCTTTTGGACCTTTAAATTAAATAGTTTACATCCAGATGGCCTCAACGAGGCACTAGAGCTAAATAGTGCATTATGATTACTATTCAGCTTTTTTTCCCCCTTTTTTTCTGGTTACCCCCCCCCCCCTTTTTTTCTTCTTTTTTTTCCAACCCCCCTTTTTGGGATATATATCCTTTAAATGATACAAAACCTTTGTTGCATAGAATTATATACAGTATATCATTTACTGCTTGGGGATTTCACCACAGCTCAGTCTATTTATGTGTACGGTACTTAAATGTATATGGCACATACTAAATATATCATCACTATGGGTGACCCCTCAGGATATATATATCTATATATATAAAAACATCATAATAAAATAATAATGAAACTGTATGTATCTCTGCGCTACATGACATTTGCAGATAAACTTAGATCTCATTTTGTCTCTATATACACTATGTATTATACATATATAATGAGAATCTCCTTTTCCATACAATCTCTCATCCATCATACTTTCTCTATATAATCGGTGCTAGCTTATTTATTATTATTATTTTTTATATTTACATTTATGCCTTGTTTATCTTTATTATATGCCTTTTAGAGATATTTCTTTGTTCATGTTATTTTTCTATTATATTAAAGCTGAATGTTTATGCCAACCAATGCACATAACGGGATTAAACTTCCGCCATCCAAAGTTGTCATTTCCAGCAAGATTGATCAAATCAACAAGCGTTGTGGAAACACCTATCACCGCGCAGCATATCCAGGATGTCTCTAGCTCTAACTAGAGACAACCGAGCGGTTACTTCCGCCAACCATGCGTACTTCCGCCAGCCAGAAGTATGACAGCCAGACACCTCCATTAACCACGGAGGTTAGATTAACACATCCGCTGATAACTATCTTTCAGAGACAAATTGTCTCATGAACGCTGGCTACATCTTTGTATATAACGCTATCTGCCCCATATTATTGATCTCATTTGAGAGACAGATTATAAATGTCACCTTTGGGATCATGTGATCGGCCCCGATCATGTGACATGATCACATGATCACTATATTGTTTTTTAAAAAACAGTTTTTAAAAACCAGTTTTTTGCTCTTATTGTGTATAGTATTAGATTTCTGCACATTTCCTCCTGTGCATACCTACCACATGTCTGTTTTGAATATATTTGATGCATGTTTTTAATAGCATTTAACATGATGATCATTGAAGTTCCCACACCATGGGAACAATTAACTCAGGGTATAAATACAGGGTCCTTGGACAAGACCCCATACCCAAGCTCCTGATGAAGACGCGAGTTAGCATCGAAACGCGTTGAGCAGCTTCCAGCATCTCTCCACTGCACTTGATTGCTCTGTTTGCACCATACCAGGACTGCACCAAATCCTGCACTTTATTTCCTGACCAGTTTACTTTTGTCTCCAGGACGTTCATCTTCCAGCAGCCATCAGCAATACCATGCCGGGTATATACATACCATAAGGACTGCCTACGACATACTTATCTTGACACCTGGACTCACTGGGCATTTTATCCGGATCAGGACACATTTCATGCAGTTATACCATCAATGAGACCTTCCCTATCTTCGTGTCTCCCCCTGGTAAATATAATGTGCTGGTGCATATATTGTGGAGCCTTTTCTCATCAGAGAGCCTCTGTCCAATTGGTTTTTATATATAATTTTATTGTATATGTTTTTATGAGAGCTCTCATTCAATTAATAATAATTATTTTGTAATAATAAATGTTATATTTATATTTGCATGTGGTAGTGTATACTTTCTTCCGATAAACGTAGCGCTGTACACCCACCCATTCCACTGCCTGGGATCCCGCCTCCTGCAGCCCTGCACAGCCTGTGGCTCAGCTAATCATTGAGCCTTGGAACACTACGGGACTGCTGAGCCATCGCTAAGCTGCCTTGCACTGCTGTGTGACACCGACGGCTCAGCTGTCACTCAATTGAGTCAGGGCAGCGGGGAGTCAATCTATGTGGCGCCGCTGAGGAAATGCCGGCCGGCTGCCCCCAGGTGGAGTGTAAAACATGTCCTCAGCAGCACTGCGGGCCAGTCAAGATCTAGTGGCACCACAGGCCAGTCAAGATCGGGTCGCCGCCTGTAGTTTGCCCACCCCTGCTGTACAGAAAGGTAATTGTAAATTCTATCAAGTGGTACAATGTATTGTTTTTTTTAGATCATCTTTCTTATGTTTATTTCTACTAAGAAATCTACATAAGGGATGTATTGTTATGAGCAGGGGCAGATTTTTGGGATCAAGCCACCCCTAGGCACATTACTGCCCCCACCTTAATTACGTCACTGCAATCTTCATTTCAGGGGCTAGTCTGGAAGCCTGACACCACTAAAGCAGGCCTAGCCCCCTACTACCATCTCAATTACCACAATCTGCTACCCTTTGTTCCAGTCCCATCAGTTGTAAAATAAAAATATATTAAAAAATTGTGCTGACAAAACAAAAAGAATCACCTGGCCTCATCAGCCTGATGCACTTTTGGGGGTTGAGCAATCATGGGTATCAAAAAAATAATAAGGTAAGCTCAACTCAACTAAACTTATTATAACTGCTAACACAAAGACAAAAGCCAGTGTCTTAGAAATAGACAATATATAAAAAGTATGTCAAGGTAGTAAAAGATATGAAAGGGAATCTGCAAGTTATTTAATAGTACCAGGCAGGTCTATTGCTTTTAGAATTATGTTTCTTTCTATGGTCATGTAAAGGAACATTAAAAGATTCTCTATATTCTGTTTTTGGAGGACATATCTGTCAAACTGTCCAGAGAAGAACTATAGTAGTGTGTGTCTCACAGAGTTATAGAGATTCAAAAGTTATTTTCTCAGCTCTTACAGGTAGTTCAAAGGTACTTTTATAAAGGTTACTCATATGGATTTATTGAGAGAAATGATCCTATCCCAGTGGAGACACATCTGGGGTGAAATATAATAGGAATTTACTAAAATGGGAATAAGACTTCACACATGCTGTTGCTATGGGAAACCATTCAGAATCTACTTATTATTTATTTAGCACCCTCTAGAACAGGCTTTCCCAACCACGGTCCTCAAGGCACACCAACAGTGCAGGTTTTAGTTTTCTCCAGGCTTCAGCACAGATGGTTTAATCAGAATCACTCAGGTACTAATTAAGTCACCTGTGCTCAAGCCTGGATATCACTAAAACCTGCACTGTTGGTGTGCCTTGACGACCGTGGTTGGGAAAGCCTGCTCTAGAAGATAGTAGACAGGATCTCATTGGTTGCCCATAGCAAAATCACATGTGAAGTCTAATTCCCATCTTAGTAAATTTCCCCCATAGGGTCTGATTTTTTACTACACTAAAAAATCGTACTAAGTCGCACATGTCATATATGTGATTTTCGAACATGTAATAGGGTGCGGTTTTTCCATCATTTTTTCTCCAGTTAAGGCCAATTTAGTAAATGCCAGCTGTGGGCAGGACTTTTCTGTCAGCACTGGACAGGATAGATATCCCTGCAGTTTCATGGAGTGATAAACTAGATTTGCCTCAACAGACTTCCCTGGGAGAAATCCAGATTATTTCTATTTACAGTATGTGTATCTGTTAACATAATTATAATACGGTGAAAAAAATAGGAATGAGTAGTTGGAGGTTTTACCTCAGAATGTGACATAAATTGGTCATCAGGTATTATGACTGAATGATTTCTCATTCTCTTTAGTAAATATTTTTTCTCAGATGAGTATTGGTCACTGATATACAGTAGCCTTCACCAAGGTTTTTTATGTCCATTTTAAGAATACTTGAGGAAAGAACAGTGGGTGAGATTTAATAGGATGAGAGATTCAAAAAGTGAGCGATTTGGTAAGAAATCTCCAGGTTTTTTTTAAAGCGGCAATCATTTACACTTCAAACCAGTTTGATTTTGCAATGTAAATGATTTCTGCTTTGAAAAAACTGGAGATTTCTTCCCAAATCTCTTACTCTCTGAATCTCTCATCCTATTAAATCTCACCCAGTGTGTCAGTCAGAGACTGCATCCTCCATTTTCCTGCACTGAAGAAAAACCCAATTCAGTGAGCGTTAGCTCCGCCCAGCTGCTAGCATTCAAGTGACCTGCTATCTGGACAGGTGCAACTCCACTATGCACTATAGCGTAAAAATGGAACTTCTCTGCTTTCCAGTGCAGAATTAGGGTACTTGCTCCCAAGCCCACCAGCTGTTGCTTGATTATTATTATTATTATTATTATTATTATTATTATCTCTCCTTGTGATTAATGTGAGCAAAAGTTTGGAGTAGTATAGCTTTTTCATATATACGTTGTAACCACATTACTTTGAATGCTTGGAATATGTCTCCATACATTTTTAGCACAACTTTCTTGAATATAGTGAAAGTTTATTTTTCACTTACAAATTCAAATCATATTAAATTGTATAACATCACACAGAATAACATATCCTTTCTGGTTTCCATAAAGTGCTGCACACACCCAACATTAGAAAATGTTGTATAGATACTAAGACATCACATGTTATAAACTGTCAGCAATCACAAGAAATCTCTTGCCTCTCCATTAATGATACTGGATCCTGTGAATTGCCTGCAGCAATAAAGCTTCACCTCCAACACCAGAAACAATGGCTATGCAGTAGATGAAATGCACGCTTGTCTTTACTCATTTTGGACTAAGCATTCTTGAAATGTCATCTGCATTAAATCTACATAGTATTAATGTCCTTGATGATGCCAATGTGCGGCTGCTATTATTCTCTGTAATAAATGATTGCAGAATGGGGGAGGGAAGATGTTCTTTATTGCTGAATTATTCATTACATATAGGGTCCCTTGGGGAAAACCCAAAGGAGGCAGATAAGCAATTAATGACTTTCATCACTAGTTCGTTCAGCTCATTAGTTAGCATCCCTGTAATCAATACTTCTTCCTAGAAATATATTTGTTTTTGAATGGGGCATTTGAATGTTTAATGGAACAAAGTTTATCACTTATATAAAGTTACGGTACAATATAATCTCAGCGACGTGCAAATAAACTTTAGAAATTCCATTATCTAGTTTATTTCTTTGTTTAATTCAACTTCAGCACGTGTTACAATATTGTATTTAAAATTGGTTTCATATACGGTATGAAGGTAACAGTTTCATTGCATTTACTTTGTATAAATGGTGTGCAAGCTGTTAATACTGTGCAAACGTGGAACATGAATTGTTACGTAACCAGCATTATGCTAGGTACACACCAGGACGACTAGGGCCCGATCAGCACAATCTAGATCCAATTCCGATCAATCGGATGTAGATTGTGTGCTGATTGGGCCCTTTTCTGACCTGGTGTGGAGCGATTCCGATCCGATGCGCGGTCCCGCGGGTCGGTCGGTCGTTATTGAGATCCTACCTGCTGCAGGTAGGATCTCAATGACGACCATAGAACCGGGTGCGGGTCGCCATCGGATCGGACCCGCTCACGGTGCACATCGTGAGCGGGTCGTGCCCTCCCGCGTCATCGTGAGCGGGTCGGACGAGACACTGACGACCCGCTCACGATGTGCATCGTGAGCGGGTCGTCCTGGTGTGTACCCCGCATTAGTGTAAAATCGTTGACCTGCTAACTTTACCGGAACCCAGTAAAGAAAATATTGATTATTATTACATTATCAGCCTTGTCATGTTTTTCACGATTACATAGATTTATTTTATAACAGTTATTTATATAGCGCACATATATTCTGCAGCACTTTACACAGTGGAGCTTACAATCTATAGTGGAGCTTACAATCTATATTCCCTACCACATGTACACACATTCATTCTAGGGTTAATTTTGTTTAGAGCCAATTAACCTACCTGTATATTTTTGAATTGTGGCAGGAAACAGAAGAACCCGGAGGAAACCCACGCAAGGACAGGGAGAATATGCAAACTACGTACAGTTAGGGCCATGGTGGGAATCAAACCCATGACCTCAGTGCTGTGAGGCAGTAATGCTAACCATTACACCGTCCATGCTGCAACATAGAATTGTTGTTGTTATCGCAAACTGTACCAAACTGCACAGACAGGCAGTATTTTGTAGACTTTCTCCATTAAATCCTTTATAGGCCACTGGGAGACTCTAATAAAATGTCTCCAATGAGGCAACAGACTAAACTTGATTATGGTTTACATTCTGTAATGCTTATACAAATAAATCTCCCCTGTGTCTTTTTAATTATTTGATTAATGCATGTGCTTCCCGCATATTACTGCTGATGGCCTGATATAACTGTTTAAAAATGTCTGTTGCTTCTTTTCTTTCCACTAGTGTATTTAATTAGGCAATTAAATTCATACTCATATGTCCCATAATAATAACTTGATTACTTGTTTATTTTACACATCCTGTAATTACTGTAAGATGAAGTTGATTATTTCTACAGATATGTCATCATACAGGGTCTTTTTCTGTTCACTCTCAGAGCCAAATTCCTTCTCAAATTGACAAAACCATGTGCACTGCAATGGGGGGGGGGTAGATGAAACATGTGCAGAGAGAATTAGATTTGGCTGAGTTATTTTGTTTCTGTACAGGGTAAATACTGGCTGCTTTATTTTTACACTGCAATATAGATCTCAATTTGAAGAAAAACCCCACCAAATCTAATTATATCTGCACATGTTACATCTGCCCCACCTACAGTGCACATGGTTTTGTCCATTTGAGAAGGAACCAGAATAAGGCCCACAGTGAGTGCCCTTATGTCATACAGCATGACTAATACGATGATGTGTAGTGCATGGTATTCTTGTTTAAATCTTTAAAGTATCATAAACACAGTAAAAACAAAATGTACACAGTGATGCTATGCTATAACTTTAACCACACATTCATTTATTTCACAGAATGACTCCATTAAACACATACTGTATGTACAAATGTCCTACATCCCAGTGGTGTATGATGGCATGTAGATTTGTTGCTTCCATTTATTTTGTGTCATAAAAAGATACTAGGCATCTGGGACCTTGTACGCTGGGATGCTGTTACAAGACCCCTGGGCCTTAAATGTTACTCCACTACTACATCACTCCCAGCAAGTCCTATGGTATGTGTGAAATAGAAGCTGGGGACAAAACCATGTTGCACTGTATTTTTAGCAAATGCAACATTTGAAGAGACTTAGATTTGGGTGAGGTGAAATTTGCAGTGTAAAAATAAAGCAGCCCTTTTTTCTCTGCACAGAAACAAAATAACATTTAACTTTCTCTGCACATACTACTGGGCTGCCACTAGGAATTTGGGGGTCTGGGACTGATTTATAGCCCGGACACCCCCTCACTTCACTTACTGCCATCCCTTACTCCCCCACCCCTCCTTCCCTGTGCTGCCTAACCTCAGTGCACTGACCGAAGCCCTGCTCCTGGAGCCAGGATGAGGCAGCTGTAGCCAGGGCTGCCATCAGGGGAGTGCTGTGGGTACAGCTGTCCAGAGAAATGTGCATGCACATGTGCACACCCTGACCATCAGGGCTGGGCCGAATTCAGAGGGCAACAAGCAATCCTGAATTGGCCCCAAAGAGAATTGCATTGCTCCATTTTGCCACAAAAAAAAGCCAATGGCTCAATTTCAATATACACTTCGGGGGAAATTTACTAAAGGGAATTTGTAAAAAATAGGTGTATTTGTATCCAGAAATACACTTATTTTTGACATTTACTATCCCGAAAATACGGCAATTCGTATTCGTATTGATAGCACATCAGTACGACTACGAATTGCCGTATTTTCGGGATAGTAAATGTCAAAAATAAGTGTATTTCTGGATACAAATACACCTATTTTTTTTTACAAATGTCCTTTAGTAAATTTCCCCCTTCACATACATTATGGTTTTCTATGTTAGGGGCTTATCTTGACGAGAAAAAACTGATTCACCATCCCACTGAAAGTATCCTAGATACATACATATGCAAATATATGGTTAGCCACAGCAAGGCATATGTGCTTCAGCGGTCCTACACTACATGATAACAGCACCTACTTTGGATCATACATTTATTGTTTGCTGTACATTTAGAGGTAACTCTCCTTAAAGGCCCCCAGGATCCTCCAGTATGACACTAATAGTGTCAGCATATCCTCCAATGACTGATCCCATACATGCTTTTCAGAACCGCGGTACACAGAATGGCAGTTGCTCTGCTTATCTAGGCACTAAATAACAAAACAAGTGACAACACAGTATGTCCTTATTCAGAAATGAATGCAAGATGGCCATAATTGCCACTGTATTGTGTGCACATAAAATAAATGCCTATGACCAGAATTGTGCACATGTTTTAGGATGTAGGAGGCACCACTCCTATCTGTTGTACTAGTTTGATACCCATTATCATCAATGTATCTGTATTACCCCTATACTTGGTGCAAAAGATACAAAAATATAGGTATCATTTCTACATCACTCTGTATAGATCAATGTTAAAATTTGCCAGTAGATAAGAACCATTTGACCCATCTAGTCTGCCCCCTTTTAGCCCATATGGTTACCTCAAATATTATCAACCCTAATTCATTTGTAAAGACGTCCTTATGTCTATCCCATGCATGTTTAAATTGCTCTACTGTCTTATACCCTACCACATCTGATTGGAGGCTATTCCACTTGCCCACTACCTCAAATTTCCCTTCAACCAAATTGTCATTAAGATACTAATCATAACAATAACATTTGTAATAATAATAACAACAATAATAATTATAGAAATAAAAATATGTGGACTGTTGTGTTTGTTTGTCTAAGACACAGCATCTGTATAACACACTGTTATATGTCCTGCACATACTGTTGCAGGAAAACACTTTCAAAAAGTAACAATCCCATCAGCTACTTGCCCTAAAAAGTGATAACTTGTGCAATAATGGGTTAGAATGGCTCACCAAGGGGACAGTCCCCTTCTCTAGGTATCAAATTCAGACTGTGGATTTGAGTTATACACATATATGATTCATTACACTGCAGGTATACTACTGTATGTTGTATTACAGTGCCTTGCTGTTATATTTATCAAACATAGACTACAGATGGAGGGTACTTCACTCACCGGGGGTCTGGCGGTCAGATCACCAACCGCCAACCCCCACCATCCCCAGCACTGGCTAAGAGGCACTCCAACTGTATGCACTCTAATCTCTCTAATTGTTAAGTAAACCAATGTATTGGCTTGTCACGCTATCTGGCCCATATCACCACCTTCCCCTGGTGCACCATTCCTGCCCCAGTCCAACACTGATTAAATACTGTGTCTACTATTGGGTATGTATTTTAGATACACTTGGTGACTACAGTGGTGTTTTTATGGGATACGGTCCACTAGGTCTACAAGAATTAGGTCAACAATCATTAGGTCGACATGCAAGAAGGTCTACATGAATGAAGGTCGACATGCAGGAAGGTTGACATGGGTTAGGTCGACATGGTCATTAGGTCGACACAAGCATTAGGTTGTCATGCAGGAAGGTCGACAGTCAAAAATTTAGACATGGGGTTTTTTCACTTTTTTTCCACTAGGGCAGGTGTGGTGGGAGAATAAAATAGTATGCCGAATGTAGTGAGGCACCGTGCCCTAAGCAAAGCAACCGTAGTGAGCCATGCGAGGGGACGCAGTGCTACATTTAGTGTAGACATTCCCATAAAAAAAGTATAAAAACCCAATGTCGAAATTTTGACTGTCAACCTTCCCCATGTCCTAATGCTTGTGTTGACCTAATGACCCTGCCGACCTAACCCATGTTGACCTTCAGTCATGTGGACCTTCCTGCATGTGAACCTTCAGTCATGTCGACCTTCATGCATGTTGACCTAGAGGGGTCGACCTAATGCTTGTTGATCTACAGGTTGGTGTCTATCCAATAATTCATACCCCCTTCCACTGAATCCCCTCGGTAACATGCAAGGGGATGTACGTGGAAACATCCCCTCACATGCGGTTGAAAGGGGAGAGAAAGCGACCATTGAATGATTTGTCTCCCTTTCGGAAATAAAAGTTAGTCTAAACTGACCTTTATTACCTTTGGTGTATGTTAATGATGGGACAGACGCTGATGTCATGTGACAGTCGCCCACCCTCTGAAGCGAATGGCTCTGCGAGTGTTGAACTCACCCCGTTCGCTCCTGGGGTCTGCACAGGAGAAAATATGCAGACCACCCGTCCGATCAGTGTTGAATCACCCCTATATACAGGTGATAAGTCATAAACTAATGTCTACCTGTCTACATCTTTCTACATGCATGTAATCTAGGTCTACTGGTCATTTCTAAGCGTAATAAACCCACAAACAAGCAGAATAAACTTTAGGTGAAGCAGAATCTTTTTGTGCGACATAAAACACTCCAAATCCACTAATCCATTTTTGTTCTTTTACAGCAGAATTAATTATGTTTACCAGAAGAATATAACTAATACTGTACTTGGGCTGTTTTATTGCCAAAGAGAATTTGTCATTTTGTGATGAAATAAATAAAAATAAATAAGTAAAAAGCACATTATACATTCTGGGAGAATACAACATCAATGCAGCACATAAATAAATGACCAGAAAAAAAATAAATCTCTGAAAACATCCTTTAATTTATGACATGGCTGCCACATTCGAAGTGATATTTATGCTCTCTGCTTGTCAATATCAAAAGCATGGGAAATCAGAACTTCTCATCACAAGTACAGGCAGAATAGAAAATAAAGCACATTGCTTAACATGTGAACCTGAGCGCATTAACAGTATTAGGACAAAACAAATACAGCTAAACAGGCTCATGAACAGTAGATGATCTGCATTAAAATGATATCATACCCTCCAACTGTACCGTTTTAGCCGATACAGTACCGTTTTTTAACGGTCTGTACCGGCTAAAATAAACTGTACCGAATGTACCGGGTTTTTTTAACATCAGCTTTAGCTGCCTGAGGGACTTTGGGAGATGTAGTTTATTACAATACCGACTGCTACCCAGAGAGCATGGAGGAGCGGCCGGCCAGGACTACATCTCCCAGGGTGCACGGCAGAGGGCTGTGACAGGCTTGCCTCCCTGCTCAGGGAGAGACTGTGGTTGGAGGATGTCACGGCTGTCCAGAGACCACAAGTCCCGGCCGCTATAGCACACCTCCGGGGCGGGGTGATGCCACTACAGCATGGATGTGCCGCAGCATGGAGAACCCAACAGTGGGGACAGTCGGCAATCTTATGGCCAGACCCAGCACAGTTAACGAGGTAGGGACAGTCAGTGCAGTATTTATATTAAAATGGGCCTCTTAAAGAAATTGGCACATGTAGTCCAAAGTAAATGGTCAAGGCCAAGCCCCCTTTACCCATGGCCACGCCCCTCTATCTATGGACACACTCATGTACCGATTTTTTAGTTGGAAATGTTGGAGGGTATGTGATATGCCCTTTCTTAAAGCAAAATATACAGTATGTATGTAAATAAAGGAGGGATGTGAAAGAGGATGGTTAAGTTTATGCAGTATTATTTTAGTTTTCTATTTGAAACACTTTTATTTAGCAGAATAATAGGGCCTGGGTTCAATGGTGTAAGTTCATCCCAGTAGCCTGTAGGCAAGATAAATATTGGTGCCCCCCAATTAGCTCAATCAGTAAGGTGTCTGTCTTCATTAAGACACTTCATGGCTTCTAATACAAGGTGTGGCACTTACAAAAATTACGTTAGGAGGGGAGTCAGCCACAGACTCCATATCTACAGTATTCAATTAACTGATTCAAACTGGCAGGGGAGGAGAGGTGCCCCCTTGGGAGCAGGAGCTCAGTGGCAGACTCCATTATCTCCCCGAGTTATGCCACTGCCTGGGTGCAAAGCCATATAGTCTGCTTACTAAAAAAATACTCCCTTACATTAAAGTAATCAACATTCTAAGCAGCATTGACACAGTCCTTTGCACTGTGTGTTGACAATCAGGGGTAAATTTACTAAAATTTCTAAAAAATAAAAAAAAAGGAAAGGAGATTATTTTGCCCATAGCAACCAATCAATTTTTTTTTTAAATCTAGGAGCTGGGATGAATGTGTAGGAGCCAGATGCCAGACAAACAATAAACAGGGACTGTGCGTGCCAAAAATTTACACTGATACACACACACAGCACTGCATCAATGAGTCGGCCCAGCACACTGATTACACACATAGCACTGCAACACCGAACTCCACCAGCACACAAAACAGTGCACCACGGAGCACACTGATACACATATAACACTGCACCACCACCCCAGAACTCCCATATACACACAGCACCCCTATACAGAACTTATATAGACTGTGGTACAAACACACTGCATAGCTCAGAATATGATCCTCTAGAGGAGGGACAGTGGCCGCTTTGTGCGGATGACCCAGGGGCACAGGGATCACCAGGCATCACTCCAGGGGGTGCCTGAATGAACTGCTCCTCCACTGTGACAGTGCTGGCCGCACCCACCCCCTCCTGTACACGATACTGCATGTGGAGCAGAGGAACACAGAGTCTGACAACTCACCCTTGCTGGCTGCCGATTCAGATCAGGTCTGAGACGCAGCTATTTCAAATCTCAGGGCTTCAATCGGCACTCACTGCCGGCACCTGATTAGCTGCCGAACCGTGAGCTCTTCGATTGGCTCGCGTCTAGGCAGCCAATCAGGTGCCGGCAGTGAGGTCTGACTGAAGCCTTGAGATTAAAATACCTGCACAGCGGACCTGATCAATCAGATACAGAGGCAGCCAACGGGGATGAGTTGTCACCTTGCGTGTCCGCTCTGTGTGTTTGTGTGCCTCCGCTCCATGTGCAGGACCGTGTACAGGAGGGGGAATGGTGCGGCCGGCACTGTCATGGTAGAGGATCACTTCATCAGGGCACCCGCTCGAGTGATGCCTGGTGATCCCTGTGCCCCTGGATCACCCGCAAAAAGTGGCCACTGTCCCTCCATGAGTTTTGAAACAGCCGCACCGACCATCAGTGCTCCTGCTCTGCTTCAGTGGCAGCCGGCTGAGTTGTCCACCACTCTGCCGGCTCCATTAACACAAGCCACCACCCTGCCCGGGGAGATCTGCTTCCTGCCAAACCTGGTCGTCAGGAAGCAAAATCTGGTCACCGTGACAACCTGGCTCCCTGGGTTTGTCGAGCCCTGCAATAGAGAAATGATAGACAGAATGGGCAACATCACCTTATTTTCAGTTTTAGAAGATTTATTAAATTTATCCATCAGTGGAGGCTTGTAATGATGGGAAAAATGAGTGAAAAGTGATAAAAGTTTTAGTAGATTATTCTGTTCCAATATACGCAGATATGTCAAATATCAATTTAAGGGTCTATTGGTGCTCCAGAGAAAAAATATATACAAGGGATGGTGAACCTTTGGCACTCCAGCTGTTTTTTTAACTAAGTTTCCCAGCATGCCCTGCTGCAGGTTTGCTTTTTAGCCATGCTAAAACCAACCGCTGGAGTGCAAAAGGTTCACCATCCATGCAATATATACAATCAAAGAAGGAAAATACTAAAATGTAGGAGACTATAATGATAAATGATAAAACTTAAATTGTAATTACTTACTGTAATTCTAAGTTAAACAAAACAAACAAGTGCAAACATATATTACGTTGACAATAAATGAGGTAGTAAAGTAAATTCTGGGGCATATTCCTCTAGACCAGTAGTTCTCCACACAGAATCACAGGTGAAATAATTAGCTCCACCTGTGGTCTTTTAAAATGTTTCATTGATTAATGAGTGCACCTGTGCCGGGTGTCCTGGAAAACATGCACTGTTGTGGGGGGGTCCTGAGAACTGAGGTTGAGAACCACTGCTCTAGATACAGGATGTAATTATGGCTATAATATTGAACAAATTAAAGATACATTCTCTATAATTTAGATATACTATCCAGGGCCGTAACTAAGGGGGGGGGGGGTCTAAGGGGTCACGCGACCTGGGTGCTGGATAAGGGGAGTGCTAGTGAGCCACTGACTCCATCCCACTGTTGCATGATGCCCACTGCCGAGATGTCCCATCCAGCCACCATCCATCCACCATGCAGGAACCCCCAGTCCCATAGCACTTACTCACCAGGCGCTGCCCAGGGCACACTCTGATCTCTGCAGCAACTCCCAGCTTCAGAATGCTAGTGAATCTCCGAGTAGGTACACAGAGATAATGGGGGCAGTAGGCTGGCTGATGCAGGAGTCAGAGGACGGGGTTGTGGGGGAAGTGGAAACAGGAAATTGTGTATGGTGTCACATATATGGAAACTGGGAGCATGAAGCAGAGAGATGAAGCTGTCAAAGCTGCAAGTGCAGAGAGAGGCAAAGTACTGGATGGGGGTACAAATGACGGCCTTGCCCCGGGCACCAGAAACCCTAGTTTCAGCCCTGATACTATCATAATACAATAAATCATATTGAAATCACATAGAAGAAAAGAGGGAGTAGAAAAAGAGATTTCCTTTGCTCTGGTGAGCTTCCTTCTGCTTTCCTGTTTGTTGGACAAGGTTAATTGATGAATGTGAGATTGTATCTGCAGTCAGGTATTAGCTATGAGACTGGGAGCTTCAATGAAGCAGGTTCCTATAAACAGAGGACCCCTGATGAGTGTGCAATTACAGTAGTTCAAAGGGATGAGATGTGAGCCAGAGAAGTGGATCATGGCAACCAATCAACTGCTATGCATAATTTTATATTATGCAAAGTATACATGTTACTTCAATACTGATTGGTTCCCATGGCCACTTCTCCTCTGGCTCACTTCTCCTACATTATCACTGCTTCAAACATCAGCCCTGTGTACCTGTAATGAATTATTTAAATGGCTGGAAGTAGAAGATAGCACCTGCTGTGCATATAGAGACTGTATGATTGTCCTGGATTGTTCTGCAGTTACTCACCTCTCTGAATAACAATAAAGTAATAATATAAAAATCTTGAAACTCAGCAGTAAATTACAAGACCCCTGGCAGCTTACTATCTTGAAAAGGCTGACCTCTTCCTTTAATTGGTATTTCTCTATATTAGTTTAGCACCTAATTTTTGTCAAACTGACTGATTGTCAGCTCTTTGGACAAAACATTTAATCATGTATGTATTGGTAGCTCCTTCTGTGAAATTTAGAGCTTCTTCACTGAGAGTTGCAGTTCAGTCTAAAGAGGCACACACTGAGTGATTTTGAGCTCTATTTGAAGTGATCTGACTAGATTACTTAGAAAGTAAGCACAAAATGCTCCTGAATAATGATGATGCAAATTTCTTAGCAAGTGACTGCTAATTTTTTCCATGTATGCACGGAATGAGTGGTAGCAATCTCGATCTATGTCACCCTGAACCACTACCCTGCAAAATCGCTTACACACATCGCTGCATGTGTATGGGCTCTCTATGGGCGATCTAGACCTGGGGTAGACAACTCCAGTCCTTGAGAGCTACCAACAGTTAATGTTTTCCAGATCTCCCCATAGAATCACTTGTGAAGTATTTAGCTCCACCTGTGGATCTTTTAAAATGTGTCAATGAGTAATTTGTACACCTGTGCAGCAGCTTGGTTGTAGTTGGCTACCACTGATCTAGACACTGGGAAATCGCCTATCCTAAATAGCTTAGCAAAAATGCTTAACACACATCTCAAATTGTGTATGCCCTATTTTAGAGCTGTGTGTCTCTACTTATCTCTTTCTGTCTCCCTATTTAATGAATGCACTCCTGTACTTTACTCTGCAGTAATTATCCTCCTCTGGCTGTCTCACCATCTCTGCCTCCACTGCATTTTACTTTGATGCAGTTTCAATTGGTATGGTGACTTTGTTTAAAATGAACATGTCCATCTCCTCACGAGCTGCAGTCCCATGATGCTACTAATCTCTCTGTTTGGGACCAAGTCATTTTTATTTGGTGGATTGACTTAATTTTTATTCATCAGGCATACCACTAAGAGTGACTCCTCTTTATTGTAATAGTTCAGTACACAAGTCTAATAACTATAGTACAATATATTTAAATGAAGATTATACTATTTGTGAATGATACCATTTCAAAGGCAAATGATGTAAAGCATGAGACCTTTCTTCTTTCTAATGTGTTTCTATTACTGGCTGTAACTGCTGAACATTGCAACAGCTATTGATTTAAATAAAATTCTTCACAATTCCATTATCGTAAATTTCATGTTCTATGGAAAATATCAATAAAATCTGAGATTGTTTATCATTAAACCAGTGTTTTATCTGTCATACTAATGACATGTTGTTTCCCTCTGATAAAACATTGGTTATACCCTGTTTGAAAGGTACACAGGTTGAATGCATTTCATTTAAAAGATTGCATCTCTGCCAGGGGACAAAATAAAACCTCATGAAAAGAATAAATTTGTGGACGATTGTCACTGCTGTTTTGGAACCATGCAACAACATGGCACGGCAAGTTTTTGAAGGATGCAACATTTTGCTCTAGGTGATGGATGGATTGGGATGGATCATGGCATTTGTAAGAGTTACTCTGGTTTTAGATTGCTTTAAATAGGTTGAAAACCAGAGATAAGTGAAATTTCTAATTTATGTAATCAGACAAGGAATTTGTGTGAAAAGCAAAAAGTAGTCTGTTGCTGACTGGAATTAATAGCAAGTGAAATAAAAATAGATATTGAAAAAATAGTAAAGAAAAAAAGATATTTTGGCACTACAAGCACCAACTGGAACAATTCCAGAACAGTATTAAACCACTAATGCCATTTTGGGGTTTAGTTAGCTCAGCCAACCACAAACATTCAAAATATAAACATTGCTATGACTGGCTGAGGTTTTCTCAATTCTTTTTTACGGACAATGCATTGACGGCAATGTGAATTCACTGAAAATGTATTTCTCATCCAAATAATTTGCAAAGCAGCAATTTGCTCAGCAGAGTGAAATTGTCCTATATCCCCAGATTAAAAGGAAATACATGAACAATTTATTAATTTAGTAACACAATCATGCGCTGATAGATAAAGCTCTTATTGTTCAAAAGTTGTATTCGTTTTGTGATTAGCATTATTAACCTTTTATTACAGTGTATACATTTCTTAGGCTAAACAAATATCTATGCATGTAGTTTATCAATTAACTAGGGACCAGAGAGATGAGTCACTAGTCCCTAGATTATAAAGGGAATTGTTAATCTGCATATTCACACATATATTCATTGGCGGTTTTTACCTATAGGCTGCAGGGCTGCACCCCCCCCTCCCCCAGGTAAAATCCGCCACTGTAGTGAAGCCAGATGCAGTCTGTGAGACTGGCAGAGACTTCCAATATAAAGCCCGACCTGCCAGTCACAAAGGCAGTCCCATTGGGAGGTACCTATATATAACTTACATTATACAGGTGCCGGGACCAAGATTGCTTCTATGGGCTGTTGCCCAAGCAGCCCGTAGAAGTTGGCTGTATGCGCGGTACACATGTGTACTGCGCATGCGCCAGTCCCGGCGCCTGTCACTCATCACAGCACAGGCACCGGGACGGAAGAGGAGGCAGCGGCAGCAACATGGGGAGGGGGGTGCCTGAATCGCGGCACCTCTGCTGCGGCGAGAGGCAGCCCCCCTCCCCCAATAATGTATGACCCGCCACTGCATATATTGGTACAGTACTCAATATATTTGCATCCACTAGATGTTGCCAATGCACTTGAAAATGATGGTAGATTGATTCGTTACTGCTTTCAAAAATTGTCCATAATGTACTATTAACTCCTGTGTCAACCATGTGTCTATCAACTCCACTACTGTGAAAAGCAGTGCTAATATTCTGTTCAATAAAGGTGTTAAACTATGTCCTTGTTAAATATCTGCCCATTCATTGCTGTTCTCATTATATGTCTCTTTAGTGTGTATTTATAGCTCTGTCGTTTCACCCTTGCCACTAACCATTGACATTATACGACAGGGGAGTAGTTTTGCAGTTATGTAATTACTAGGGAGTTCTCACATAGGGAAATCTATTAGCTATTACCTATTACAGCATACTGAAGCTTTATGTTATAATGAAAAACTATTTGTCATAATAGGAGTTTAATGTTTGATTTACAATCTTATCTTTAATTTTAAAACCTCCCCTTGTATCTCTTTAATTAAATTTATAGAGATACAGGTATTGTATAGTTATCAAAACCAGATGCAATATGTATTGCAGTTACATAGAACATGAAGAGTTAAATAATTGTTTATTTCTGTACACATTAGTAGTGCTGCAGAAGGTAAATGGAAAATGAAATTACTTGTGCACTCTCATTTTCTTCTCATAAGTTGAATTGTCAAGAAGAATTGTATTTACCATGATGAAAAAGTTAAAATATGCATTAAAAATGAAAAGCATTTAATGTTATTTACATTTATGGGCCAATGCAGAGTCAGATGTATACTTATTTGTAGTGCATATTTAAGTATTTTGCACTCCGCATGTACAGGAAACAAGAAGGGCCCATTTGATGGGATTGTTAGCTATGCAGACTTGGCCAGAAGCATAAATACATATAATTATCAGATATGTATTTTTGCACCAAGGATAGGGCTAATGCAAGTGGGCAGTGTTGATGATGATGACAGGTAAAAAAAAAATCAAGCAATTGGGTTAAACTATATAATTAGTTCCATGGATTAAATTTATGAGATATTTTGCATCAGTTCAACTCAGCACAGTGGGGTTGATTTAGGTTGGTTTGCAAAACACATTTGGTTTGCCAATGGATAAGAGTATACCATGTGCATTGCAGATGGGGCAGATGGAACATGTGCAGAGAGAGTTAGATTTTGGTGAGTTATTTTATTTCTGTGCAGGGTAAATACAGGCTGCTTTATTCTTACACTGCAATATAGATATCAGTTTGAAGTACAAACCCAACCAAATCTAACTCACTATACATGTTACATCTGCCCTACCTGCAGTGCACATGGTTTTGTCCATTAGCAAACCAAATGTGCTTTGCAAGTGAACCTGAACCTGAATCACCCCCAAAGTGAGTGTGTGTGTGTGTGTGTGTGTGTGTGTGTATATATGTGAGCAAGATTTTAGAAGATGCTATGAATTGCCAATTGTATCAGTACTGATAAATGATTTGAGTTGGGAGATGGTGTAGATGTTTAAATTAAATTTAAAATGGTCGGCAAATATGAAGACACTGCTCAAAAAAGCACAGCAATGGCTCTTCTACCTAAGGCATCTGCAGGCAGCAGGTTTGGACAAGGCCTTTTCTTAACTTCTACAGTTGAGAGTGTTCTGTTTTTCAGTATCATTGTCTGGTATCGCAACTGACCTGCAATTGAGAGAATGGGATTTGGGAGCTTAATAAGTACTGCAAGTAAAATCATTTGAGTTCAGTTGCATAACATTAATAAGGTCTATGGCATTAGGATCTTAAAGAGAGCCAGGAACATACTATCAGACTTGAGCTTTCCCTTTTGTGAGTTTATTAGTAAATTACCATCAAAAAAGTGGTTAAGAATGTTGATTGCACTTACAGTGCAAATGCAGTAGTGTACATCTGTTTAATAACAAAAATGTATTAAAGTACTCTGTGTGTTTTAGTTGGATTATTTGGTACTTGTTTCCTAGCACAGCACCAGCGATTTTTATCTCAAGCATCGGGACCTAAAAAAAAATTGCGTTGATCGCATGGCATGCAACCAAATCGCATGCAATGTGATCAACGCGATTTTTACATTGGAATCAATGTAAAATGGTTCCTGAGACCAAATTTTACATTGGTCCCAATGTAAAAAGCCCTGAAACCCCAACTTTAATTGCATACCCTCCCTCATGGGTGGAATGGCCCCCCATTGTTAATGCCACCCCACGATGAACGCCTACCCGAAGCGTGGCGATCGCAGCAAGACCGTGAGGGGCGGCGGTACGCGTCCTCCGACCTTTTCATACCCCCACTATCCACGTAGGCATGGAGTTGATCTTATAAAGTGTGGCGAGCGCAGCGAGCCACCGTGCCCGAAGCGTGACGAGCGAAGCGAGCCCCACGAGGGGACGCGCATAACTTCACAGGTATACGCGGCCCGTCGTGGGGCTCGCTGCACTCGCCACGCTTCGGGCTCGGTGGCTCGCTGCGCTCACCACACTTTATAAAATCAACGCCACACCGACGTGGATAGTGGGGGGTATGAAAAGGTCGGAGGATGCGTACCGCTGCCCCTCGCTGCGCTCGCCACACTTCGGGTTGGCGTCAATAGTGGGGTGGCGTTAACAATGGGGGGACACTTCACATATTTAAAACCCATGACGGTGCATATACAATCAAAAATTGGGCCCATTGGCCCATTTCCCATTGTTACCTATGTAACATTTTGTTGATCGCGTCGATCGCATCGCATGCCATTATAATGGCATGCTATGGTCGCGATCAACGCGATTTTATCATTTAAAGCTAATTTAAGATTGAGCCCTATGTAAAATCGCATTGATCGCGTCGGTCGCATCGCAAGCCATTATAATGGCATGCAATGGACGCAATCAACGCGATTTTCTCCTTGCCGGCAATTAAAACACTTAATTGAGAGAAAATTGCATCCATTGCGTCGATCGCATACCTTAAGTTACCTTAACTTAAGGTATGCGATCTACCACGACGGGCACCATGCTAGGAAACAAGTACCGAATTATTTCATACAGTACATACTGTATTTTTTTATTTTGTGATCAGCTGTTTACTGTGCAGATATGTTTTTACAACATAATTTCATTTGCCAATTTATTCTGTTTTTTTTGCTGATAACAATAAATTAGTATCATATCCTATTGTAAACAGGAAAGGACCCTATCACTGAAGGTATCAGGTGTCATGAATGAGAATTGATTTAGTTCTTAGTGATCCTGTACCTAACATATTGATGATAAAACTGATTCATATTGTTTAAGAAGAGATGGACCCTGGTGACATGAAGTGTGAGAGGAAAGATCAAGGAGCGCGAGAGTTTGGTAAAGACCCCAGAGAGGGAATTTTATGATTTAATAAAAAGCTACATTTTAAAGAGACCATTTAAAAATTGAGTGGATGGTAGATAGGCAGATAATGTGCAATAGTCAGTTACAGTAGATAAATAGGAAATGGACTGAATGCGAAGAGTAAAAACAAAGTAGAGTCGAGAATGAGTAGAGAGGCTGGAGGAAAGGTGAATGAGCAGATTAGATTTTAAGAGGAGATATTGAGGGAGAAGAGAAGATTGTTGAGAATGGACTATAGGGGATGTCTTCAGATAGAGGATATGAGAGGGAGATGGAGTCAGAAGTTAAGGCAGAAAATATGCAGTTTGTGAGATACAGTAGAAGATGAACCATGATATGACAGAGAATTGATGACTTTGATGGGGGAAGTTTTAATGGAGTGGAGAGGACAGAAGCCAAGGAATAAAATCAGTTGGAGATAGACAAGTACTTAGTAATTTGGAGGAATAGTGGAGGAGCCAAAAGATAGATTCATTTTGAGATGATGTTGGTGGTGGTGGGGAATGCATGCAGAAAATTAAGCAGATGAGGTGGGATCAAGAAATTGGGTATAGTGGCAACAAAATAAAAGGAGAATATGAACATCTTCCTATGAATAGGTAGTCTGGATTAAGGAGGGGCAATTTAGGAGGATATCAGGACATATTCTAAACCATCCAATCCTTTGAAAAAAGTCAGGTGGAGTTTCTACAACATGAAAGGCAGCAAAATTCACAAACTAACACACAAGTTACCTTTACTCTTAGTACAAATTAATACCAACATAGTGTTCCTGATTGCAGCTATAGAAAACCAAAATCAAACAAGTAATACAAACCAAGCATTGCAAAGAGATTATATTAATCAGCTAACTCAAGCTATCACACTAGGCTCTAAAATCTTGTCACGGTTACCAATACAAACAGGGTCAACTTCTTAAGATATAGGAGGCCCCTAAAAAATTACTATGGGCTGGATGTAATAGCATCAAAGTTCAGTGGCCAGCCAAACTCAGATATTTTTTATAGGGGCAATCATTTCTAAGTGCGGTTTGGCCCCTGAACTTGGAGGCAATTACATCCCGCCATATATGTATCATTTAAGGTCAAATTAAAATCAAGGTAATTGGTAGATACATAGACACACAGCATAGATACATAGCATACATACTTACACACATACATACATAAATACATACATGCATGCATACATACAAATAGAAATACAAACATATATACATGCACATATAGCATACATACACACAGCATACATACTCATGACACACACATTATACATCCATGCAAACATATACATTCAGCATATCTACAAACATAATGTACAAATACAGATGGAGCCGGCCTCTTCATTGCAGGGGCTGGTGAAAGTATCGCCACGCGCGCTCACATGACGCTTGTGCACCCTGTGGCAACTGAGCTTCCCCCGGGTCCCCGCCGCCTCCCCCGCCACTGGTCCCCCTCACCTCTTAGACCCCCAACCCTGCCCATCTCCATGAAGCGGAGAGGGGCAGGGAGATGCTGCCCAGCCACCGTGATATTGGGATGCGTGTGCGCGTGAGATGCACATCCGCCAGCGCTTGCCAGAGGAGAGGATCTGGCAGGTGCCGGGATTGAAAGGGGCCGGCTCCATCTGTAGCACACAGAGCTAGTGAGGAGATTAGTTGGTGCTGCAAATGCTCACTAGCTCCCTCCTGATGAGCGCTCTGTGTATCAGGTGCAGAAAGCTTCACTTGTTGAGCTCTCTGTGAGGAGCAGCCCATGCATATGTGGCCATTCTGTCTCTGCACTGGCCGAGGCCACTAATCAGAGATAATGTTTGGGTCTCTGTGGCTCTGCCTCTGATGGAAGCAATACATAAATACAAACAAACAAAATACAGTTTCCATTTTTGCAGATGACACTAAGTTGTGCAGGGTTATCAAATCAAGTCATGATGTTTTTATCTTACAGAGGGAATTAAACAAACTTGAGGATAGAGCAGACATATGGAAAATGCAGTTTAACGTAGATAATTGTAAGGTCATGCAACTCAGGAACAGTAAAAAGTGAGCAACTTAATGGCGTATAACTACTGTAGGTGAATCACTAATGGTAAAGGACCTATCGTTACAAACTGACAATTTAGCTATAGCGCTCAGTGTCAAGGAGCAGTGACCAAGGCAAATAGGATACTAGCTTGTATAAACAGAAGTATAGATGCAAGGGATAACACAGTAATATTAGTATTGTAAAGTGGCTTGCAAAAGTCTTTTACATATTTTGTTATGTTACAACCTGTTATTTACATGGTTTTTAATCTGAATTGTATGTGATGGATCTGCACAAAATAGGGTACTTGTGAGTTATCCGGGCTGCCGATTTTTTCATCGCGCCCGAAATCGTGGGTATCGCGTCGGTCGTGGCCGTTATAAGGAGCCGCGACGCGATGCCCACGATTTCCCATAGACAGTAATGTTAAAAGACACGATGGACCCGATTTCCGACACGATTTCCCATAGACAGTAATGTTAAAAGACGCGATGGACCCGATTTCCCATAGACAGCAATGTTAAAATAAAATGACAATGTGAAATTGGCCAATATGGCCATTTCACATTGGATATGTTTTTAAAAAAAATGTTTCATGGCCCCCCACCACCGTTAACGCCACCCCGCTATTGACGCCAACCCGAAGCGTGGCGAGCGCAGCGAGCCCGCGAGGGGCGGCGGTACACGTCCTCCGACCTTTTCATGCCCTATTATCCACTAGGGCGTGGAGTGAGAATAGAATAGTGTGGCGAGCGCAGCGAGCCCCGCGAGGGGACGCGGACACCTTCGCAGGTATCCGCGTGCCCTTGCGGGCTTCACAGGTGTCCGCGTCCCCTCGCGGGGCTCGCTGCACTTGCCACGCTTCGGGCTCGGTGGCTCGCTGCGCTCGCCACACTATTCTATTCCCACTCCACGCCCTAGTGGATAGTAGGGCATGAAAAGGTCGGAGGACACGTACCGCCGCCCCTCGCGGGCTCGCTGCGCTCGCCACGCTTCGGGTTGGCGTCAATAGTGGGGTGGTGTTAACGGTGGTGGGGGGCCATGAAACATTTTTTTAAAAAACATATTGGCCAATTTCACATTGTCATTTTATTTTAACATTGCTGTCTATGGGAAATCGGGTCCATCGCGTCTTTTAACATTACTGTCTATGGGAAATCGGGTCCATCGTGTCTTTTAACATTACTGTCTATGGGAAATCGTGGGCATCGCGTCGCGGCCCCTTATAACGGCCACGACCGACGCGATGCCCCCGATTTGGGGCTAAATCGCGGGCATCGCGTCGGTCGGGTGTCCTTAAGTTAACCAAACTTAAGGACAAAATCGGCAGCCCGGATAACTCACAAGTATCCAAAATAGTGTAAATTGGTGAAGTGAAATGAGAAAAAAAAAAAATATATATATACAGGTCGAGTATCCCGTATCCGAATATCCGTTATCCGAATTATTCCGAAATACGGACATTCCAGAAAGTGAAAAAAAAAATTTTTTTTTGCTAAAAACTTACTGGGGACATATGTAACAGCATCACTGGGGACATGATATGTAACTGGCACTATATATGTGCAAGACAATGATTGCTTGGCATTCAAATTCAGTGCTGAGATAGTACACACATTTTGTTTCACGTTTTGAAACCTTGTTTTTTGAACAATTAAAATATGTTTGTGTGTATTTTATGTGGTAATAAAATATATTTGTGTGTATATTATGTGTTTATACAGCATAAATGCAAGATACTTCAAAATACATCATTGAAATATTAAAATATTCCGAAATACGGAATAATCCGTTATCCAAAATTCTCCTGGTCCCGAGCATTTTGGATACGGGATACTCAACCTGTATATATATATATATATATATATATATATATATATATATATATATATAAGAGTCCAATGAAAGGAGGCACACGGATAGGGTAGAAAAAACAACAAGTGTATTCAGGGCATAGCACAATACTAGCGCTTTCGGGGAAGCATCCCCGTCATCAGGTAGATAGCCCGTTTACAAGGAAAAATCACAACAATATGACATAGGACAAACACAGATTTATACATACCCGCTCCTTCAGCACACCGCGTCGCCGTCCGTCCTCCCGGCGTGGCATCCTCCCACTTCCTGTAGTTCGCCGGATGTGATCGCTGGGACGCAGTCTCCTGCGTTCCAGGTACTTACTTCCGCGTTCCACCAGTCCGTCAGAGGACTCTCTCCGCCGCTGGGGGGATCTGACACTGGCGACCCTGGTAATAACCAAAAGAGAAGGACACACCATCAATACATATCATAATAACCACAGTGACAAATATAAAAAGAAGAAAAAACATAAGTTACATATTTAATGAACGCTGGTGACTACTATATATATCAGATGGAGGGGGCAGTAGTATTATACCAATGGATTAGTATGTTTAGCATATCGGGCATAAGAGCATACAGGTTAAGTGAGGCTGTTCCAATTTATTTTATCATTGAGACCTCCGGGTCGGATAGTCCCGAGTCTCAAGATCCATTGGGTCTCCTTGATCAGGAGCTTTTTGGCTCTATCCCCACCTCTAGCAGTGGGGGGGACCTGGTCAATGATATAGTATCGTAAAGATTCCAGAGAGTGGCCAGCCTGCTTAAAATGTCTGGGAACAGGCTGATCCACCTCTTTCCCTTCCAGTGTACGATTGATGGAAGACCGATGCCCTGTCATCCTTTCTTTAAACATACGGGTCGTCTGACCAACATATCGTAAGCCACACGGGCAAACGATAATGTACACAACGTACGAGGATGAACAAGTCAAAACTGAGCGAATATCATATGTTTTAGTACAGTGAGGGTGTTCAAAAGTTTTGCAGGTAATCATAAATTTACATGTGATACACATGCCACAACCATAGCAACCCGGGGGTTTGGTATATACATTGGGGGGAACTATATATATATTAAAAAATATGGAAATTGGCATGTGTTAGTAGAGATACACCTGTTCTGAAAATCCCCAGAGGCTGCAACACCACTAAGCAAGAGGCATCTCACCATGAAGTCCAAAGAGCTCTCCAAACAAATCAGGGCCAAAGTTGTTGAGAAGGTAGGGTTTTGTTATAAAAAAATATCCAATCTTTGATGATCTTCGGAGCACCATCAAACCCATCATCTTCAAGGAAGAATATGGTACCATAACAGAGGGCAGCCCACCAAAAATCAGAGACCAGAAAAGGAGGGCATTAATCAAGGAGACAGCACAGAGATCAAAGGTACCCATGAAAAAGCTGCAGAGTTCCACAGCAGAGACTGGTGTATCTGCAAATGAGACCACATGAATCCATACATTCCAAAGAGCTGGGCTTTATGGAAGTGTGGCTAGAAAAAAACCATTACTTAGTGTTAAAAATAAGAAGGCACATTTTGAGTTTGCCAAAAGGCATGTGGGCCAGAGGAGACTAAAATTGTACTTTTCATGAACCAAGGAAGACACTATAGGTGACATTCTATGGGATGAGAGTTTTTCGCACGTCAGTTTTTCGCCCATTATCGCACTTTTTTCAAATCGCATTTTTGCCTTGGATTCGCGTATTTAATGAGGTGCGTGTTCCGGCAAGAAAAGTGCGATTGAGTGCAATAATGGGCGAATTTTCGGCATGAAAATGTGCGATTTTTAGGCATGAAAATGTGCGAATTTGAGGTTATGTGCGATTTTGTGTTTGTATAAAAAAAAAATTGTGTGGGGTCCCCCCTCCTGAGCATAACCAGCCCCGGGCTCATTGAGCCGGACCTGGTTCCTAAAATACGGGGGACAAAAAGCATAGAGGTCCCCCGTATTTCTGAAACCAGCCCCGGACTCTAAAAAAACTGTTTGTGTATAATTTTAGATGAACATAAAATTTGAAAGTGTTTATATTTGTGCCCATACAAAATTTGAGCATTGCAAATGAATCTCTTATTAAATGTTTTATTCATTATCACCTAACTGAAGGATATACATTTGTGGTATTTTTTATTTTTTTAAATAATTACAGCTGAAATACTTGGTGATAAGTGTAGTCATAATCTGCCTTCCACTTTCCATGTTAAATAGTCAGCTGTTTGTAACAAAGCATTTGCCTGGTCACTGTCTGTTGCATAATTTGTGGGAGTGGTCAGGGCCGGCAACTGGAGGGCGGCACTTGGGACGGAGCAGGTCACAGTGTACCCCCTTCCCACCCTGGAGCCAGGTGAGGTGAGCTGCAGCAGTGCCCACACCCCTACCCCACCACCACCGTAGACCAGAAATCTCCGGCGGCGCTGTGCAGGAACTCTCCTGTGATTGACAGCGGGGGCTCAAGAAGTGCTGCTCTGCTAAGATAGTGCCATCGGACACACAGCACGTGGGGACACTGAACTTGCGCTGTCTCACTATCTGCACAAGCTTCTCCCCTCATATCAGAGCCCCCGCTGTCAATCGCCGCCCGGGAGAGTTGTCAATCGCCACCCCCACTCCCCAGAGTGAAACGGCGGCGGTGGATGCATCACTTCCGCCGGCAGGTGAGTGGCGGGTGCCCCCACCCTTCTGGGGCGTTGTAATGACTAGCACTGGCCCTGGGAGTGGTTGATTTAAGATTAGATTATGCAAAAGACATCAGCATAGCACAATATCAGACACTCTTGCTAGAGGATATAATAATAAGCCTCCCAATTTATCAACACACCTGAACCTTGCTTCAAACTGATATTGCAGTGTGACAATAAAACAGCCAGTATTTACTCTGCACAGAAACAAAATAACTCATCCAAATCTAACTCTCTGCACGTTACATCTGCCCCACCAGCAGTGGACAAGGTTTTGTCCATTAGAGAGAATTTCTGACAAGACTTTTGATATATTATCATTACTGCCACAGTATGCATAAAAGGTGCATTCAAGCTATTGGGGGCGATTGAACATTTTTTTAGATCAATCTTATAATGTCTATATCTTTTATTGATATCATGTTTGTTGTATACAGTATATAATCATATATATATATACTGTGGGCCTTATTCTGGTTGGAGCGTCCGGGCCGTACGCGTACGTCCCAGGGTTTTTCACGATCTGCGCATGTGCAGATACGCTAATGCGCCGGCGCGAACACTCCACAACGCTTACGGCCGGTGTCTCAACGTGCGAAAAAACCTGTACGCGAGTGTACGGGTAATGGGGCGGCATAGGGGCGTGTTGATGGGAGCGGCCGAAATAATGAGGGAAAATGGGCGTAAATATGGGCGTACACGGGGGTGTGCACCAAAAATGAGCGGTGCTACTACCGCACGATCGACTAAGGCACCGTTCATTTCGGACACAAAACAGGCGGCCGCCAACCGCCAGCTCAAACCACCCCTACAGATACCGCATGCCAGCGTGCGCCTGAGTTGGCTAATTAACGCTGATTACTACTCAAACACATACACCTGAATGTAATAAGCAATGCTGCAGTCTATTAACTCCAAACCATGATTTCACTGCCTGCAAGCCACACATACAGCACGCAAACACATTGGAAGCTTATGTTTCTATACTTCTCCACATTTAAAGGTTTGTTTAATTTAAGGTAAGAATCTTTTTATACACTAAGGTAGGTATTTGCTAAACAGACACATTCACTACGTGCTTTCATAGACTTTACGCAGTAGCACACTCAATCTACACAAGTCGACATGTGTCAACGTGTTCACTCTAATACTAACATAGGTTTTGTATTTAGGATACAATAACATAAACCACATCTAACACCTACAAAGGATGTTTCAGCAATGTTTGAAGCCCATGACCACTATTTTCCACACAATCTTTGTATAGTACCCAAAATACAGAACTGTCTTTATTAAGGTAGACAATTGAGTTAATAGAAAACAATAATTGAATAACAATTAGAATAATTAATTAATTGTCAGAATTGTAGTTGAAAGGCAAGATTTGCAGGTCCATATATGTGAAGGGTATGCCAGCGTGCACGGACGTACGCTCACTCTCACGAGCGGTGACATAAGCTGAGTTTTCCATTGAAAACAATAGGGACCCGTCCGTGCAAACTGGCGTACGCTCAGATCTCCGCAAGAAGTCGGTGGGGAGACGGAGGAAAGACGGCCGTAGACGGCGCCGTACGCTCAGTTGTACGCCTGTTGTCGGAGTGCAAGGGCTGGCCCGTCCGCGTACGTTGCCGTACGCTCATTTGTACGCCACTCCCCTTCTACGGTATTTCTGCCAGTACGTAAGCGGCTGATTTGTGGGTGGACTTAACCCTAACGGCCGCGTACGGCTAGCGTGCGGTAATGGCGAACGTACGCACGTTTGGCCGCTCCGAGCAGAATAAGGCCCTGTATGTAGAGGTGCTTCAAAAGAGAAAAAGGCCGTATGCATCCTCCTTCTTTCAGGCCCCCTACTCTCTCCCCGCCGCAGTGCCCCACCGTACAGAGCAATAATCTGAGCACTAGAGGGCTCACACTGTATTACGCATGTGTAGACCTCTGACAAAACGTGACACAGGCTTTTTTCTGATATTCAGGCAGGGCTGCTGCCTTCATTGTGTATAAAAATATGGGTGCATTGTGCACGATGTGGCCCCCTGAGATTCAGGGGCCGGTGTTCCCCATGCACATTGCACTCATTATAAATGTGCCATTGATGTATGTATTTTTAAGTCTTTAAATTACTTTTTACAATAGAACATGAAAATTACAGTAGTGGAACAGCAATAAATCAACATATTATTAGAAAACTATTCAAAATTAGCACTGTGTGATTTGCTGTAGGTATATACGCTGACACCAGCTGGATTTCAGGTACAAATATCCAGTTATGCATACTGAGAATCTTCTTCAAGCAAATGTCTGCTCCAGCTGGGTCTGTGATACAATAAATCAATTACTGTCTCAGCTTGAAGGAGATGTTCTCAGTCAGTATGTGTTAGATACACTGCATTTGTTGCCTTTTGTCAGATGACATGTGTGAGGAGATCAAAGTGGAGGGACCAGACCAACAGCCTAATCCATACTAAACAGGCAGCAAACTAAGTTCTAGTGGACAGCATCCCGCCATTATTTACTTATGTATAGCGGTTAATACTGTTCAATGTAAATGTTTCCTTAGTATTTCTGTCTTGAATGCTTAATGATTTAATATAGTCATTCCCTTTTATGAACATCTACATTTTCCACAGAATGAAAGATTTTATTATGGACAATGTCAATGTGGTGGAGGTGATGTGTGTGTGTGTGTGTGTGTGTGTGTGTGTGCGTGTGTGTGTGTGGGGGGGGTCACTAGGTACAGTATTATGGAAGGTCCTATTAAAGACCCACAAATTCCATTTTCATTGATTAAGCTAAACTTTTGGATCAATGTGGATACCACAGCCAATACATTTTACGAACAAATACTGTATGCAAATTGAGATTCACTTCTGCTTACACCTTGTCTGATTCACCTTACAAACTTTAGCCACCTACAGTATTAGTGTATCAGAATTAAGCACAACACAAGTGAAACCTAGAGAGGGTACAATAAAAAAGAAGAGTATATCTCTGCATATAAAGAGGGAACAGCTAGGTTTGAAAAATATAGACTAGGTACTAGCCATCTCTGTTCTATTTTAAACCTTCAATTCCTAAAATAACACAGATTTAAGAAACTTGAAATACATAATAGCCAAAGATACCATATTTATGTATAAAAAATTATACTTATTTTACACTACCAACTATATGCTGGATAATTGCACAGTGTGAAAACACCCAGTTGAAATAAGCCAGGTCGAGCATCCTGGAATTTCAACCCGAGTAGCAAGATGGGTTTGAACATTGGTTGAACAAGGCCTGCTGTGCAGTGTGAATGTGTAATCCAATCACAGCATAGGATAAATCAATGCTTAGAGATTATCTTATCTCCAAGCACTAGTTCATTACCCATTGGTGGTGACAAAACCAACATGGCAATAAGCTGGGCTTGGGTGGGTTTCACCCAGGAAGAACCCAAACAGAAAATCACAGGTGGGACCTTGCTTTAGCCATGTGAAAGAGGTATTGTTTTTAACCTTTTAGCACTTACTTAATCAAACTGGGTTATTGTTGGGTCTACCCAGGTCACAGCTTTGTGTGAAATGATCCTTGACAAATAACCCAGGTCTAGTAACATAGGACTCTGATTCTGAAGTTTTCATGGTTAGATGCAGGTAACAGTACAATGCAAACAGCTAGACCTGGGTTATCTCATCCAGGTTGTGCTTAAAAGCTGCTGATTGCCTGTGTTTGCAGAGGTCTCCCTCAAGGGAGTGTCTGTAAATGACATTCAGGACAGACTCAGAATTCCATGGAAACTGCAGGTTTTTTTCCTGCATGCTATCTGCAGACAGAATAAACACAGGGCTCCAGAGGCGTAATATGCCCCTGCAAAGCTAGATTGGCCTAATGCAGAGAAAACTGTGCCGGGAAGAAAGCCAGTGTGATTAGTTATGTGTGTTGTAAGTATGATGCAGTAATTATACAGCTAGGGACTGGAGATTGGTGCTCTTGTGACAGCTGCCAGTTATTAGGTCCTTCTACACTGCTGCATCACCCTGCAGTGCAGCAAAGTGATACTGTGATGTGACAAGGAGGAGCAGGGGTGCACAACAGTATAGACGGCAATGACCATGCCATACATAGGATATTTTTTTGCAAAAAAAAAAAATCTTCCAATAAAGCTGCTTAAGCGCTTTCTCACAAGCTCTGCCCCTGCATTTGATAAATGTATACAGCCACACGATGTAAGCAAATATTGGAATGTGGATTGGATTTTATCCCATTACATTAATGGAATCATATACAGATGATGATTAGTTGGACCCTTAAAGACAATAGATGCACAAACACTCTGAAGCACACTATTAACGTTGATTAAATTATCCATGATGCATCACAAGATCACTTTACCCAATTGTTACACAATATAAACTGTAATGAATATTGTATGCAAGATAGAATAATGTCCAGTGTTATAAATAAAATAAAATGTTGTAATCACCATGTAAAATACAATTAAACAAAAAATACAAATAAAAAATGTATTAAAAGAAACATATCCATTTTAAAATAGAAATATTCTTAACTAACACAGCGCAACAGTTTTGTTTAACAATTTTATATGATAAGGTCCTTCAATAATTAGCTTTATCAAAGCTAATACTAATCATATCTCGCTGAAACCAAGCTACATTATTTAAATTCACTTACTCTTATATGAGCCAGAAGTTCCCATCAAGTCTATAAACCACTCCCATGTCAATCATTGGCTCAGATATTTTCTTGTAGTTGTAGTATTTTATTAGAAGATACATGGCATTATAAGGGCCAACATAAGAGATTAAATTACACTCTTCCAGATGCTAAACTATTAAGAGACTTCATCTAATCTATTATATTACCTCAGATGAAAAAATAATTTGATCACTTACATCTTCATCCACTTTGCATTAATGATCTGAATAAAAAGTTGGATTAGCTTTGAAATCTCTATTCCGGAATGTAACTAACTTTATTAATACCTTTGTGAAATACAGTACGTGTCTATTTCTTTCATTTTTTCCATTTATTCAGTTGCTCTTTACAATTCTATACATAATTCTTCATCATCTATACTGACGAAGACCGTAGTCGAAACGCGTTGGGCGTGGCTTATTCTTGCTGACGGAGTGACGTCCTGTCTTCCACCTGTGCTCCCGATCGTGTGCGGCGAAGTCCTGAGGCTTGGTTCTAGGATCCCTGGGTCTGCGGCTGAGTGGCGGTGCTTTGGCACAATTCGAGGAGGTCCACCGAGATTAGGCTTCTACTAGGCTGGCAAGCATATTCATTTAAACTTTCAATGTACGTGAGCCTTATTGTGCAGTAAATTTGTCTTGAATTATATGCTCATGGTTGCGTCTCTTCTCTGGTTTTTTGCATATATATATATATATATATATATATATATATATATATATATACATATACATAAGTGTGGCAGACGTCCGGCACTCACACAAACCGAATACAGCTGCTCCCGGTAGCCTTGCCAAATAATAAATGTACTCCACTTGCTCCAAACGGAGCTGCGGCCGGCACTCAAGGAGACTTGTAGAAATAAATAGATACGACACCAATGTGCGGTCAACGTTTCTGAGGCGATTTATTGCCTCTTTCGTCAGGACATCATGTCAGGCTTTCTTAAAAATAAATATTCAACATATAATGTAAGATCTATAATAGCGGCAATTTATAAAACTCATCAAACAAGGGAAAAAGACACAATTATTTTGAGTTGTGACGCGGACAAAGCGTTCGATAGAATATCTTGGCAATATTTAGAAGCAGTCTTCCAAAAACAACAATTTGGCACAGAATTTATTCATATATTTCAGATGTTATATTATGAGGCATCAGCATTCATTACAGTAAATAATTATAATACAAATACATTTAAATTAACAAGAGGGACACAGCAAGGGTGCCCACTCTCTCCCCTAATATTCAATCTGGCATTAGATCCTCTACTGAGACACATTATATTAGATAAAGAGTGGAAAGGTATACAATTTGCGGAGAAGGAACTTAAAATATCCGCTTTCGCGGACGATATATTGTTATATATGACCAACCCCAAACAAGCCATACCAAACCTATTAAGATTACTAGCAGAATTTGAAAAAGTGGGGGGATTTAGGATAAATTATTTGAAATCCGAAGCCCTATGCCCTTTTGCAGAGGCAAAAAGGGGATGGGGTGACAAATTCCCCTTCAAATGGGCACCACCACAAGGAATAACATACCTTGGGGTTAAGATCCCACCGGACCCCGACAAATTGTATACTTTGAATTTTGATGCATTATGGGAGAGAACCAAAGGAGATTTTGCTAGGTGGAAACATCTTCCCCTATCATATATAGGGAGAATACACTTATACAAAATGATTACATTCCCAAGGTTTCTGTATATTTTACAAATGCTACCTATTATACCTAATAAAAGAGACATTGTTAAACATAATAGAGAGATCACAAAATTTATTTGGTTGGGGAAATGACCTAGGATTGCGCTAGTGAAACTACAGCAAAAGAGGGATTTGGGAGGGTTAAACCTTCCATGTTTAAAGACATATGCCATAGCGGCAAATTATAGAATGGCCACAGATTGGATCTTGGGCGATAACAAATATGCAGATTACAAAGTAGAACAGAGTTTTATCCCCAATATCCAATTATCAGCCCTATTACATAAACCAGCTAAGAGCATGCCGAGGGAAGTGAAAAATAATATACTGCTAGATACCACATGTATGGCATGGAGAATGGTAAGGGCCGGAAATAAACAATATTCCATCTTTTTGCCATTCTGGGGTAATACTAAATTTCCACCAAGTCAATATATGAATGTCTTTAGTAAGTGGCATAAGGAAGGGTAAAAATATGTGGCGAACATATTACAAAAATATATTAGAACACCCTTGACATATACACAATTAAAAGAAAAATACCCCCATTTAGATATAACCTACTTTGTATATATGCAGACCTTGAGTTACGTGGGCTCAGTCGTGACGAAATGTCAAGAGAAAGAGGAGTTGGTGCGATTAGATAAACAAATATATCTGGGAAAGAATATCACGACAGCACAAATATATGAGGCATACCAGGGGGAAATAAAATTAGATCAAAAACCAAAAGGGATGCTAAAATGGCAATTAGAATTCCCGGATATGAAAATGGGAGATATGTTGAAAGCATATAACCTACTGAATAGAACATTAGTATCCATATCATACACAGAAATGCACCAAAAAATATTACATCGAGCCTATCTGACTCCTAACATCAAAGAATTAATAGGAGAAGCCACCAACGCGAAGTGTTATAAATGCGGGGAAGCAAATGCAGAAATAGTGCACTGTCTGTGGGCCTGTAGAGTGGTGCAAACTCTCTGGTTGGCTGTGCAGGAGTATATAAAGCAGGTCTTACAAATAGATTTTACAATAACTAAAAAATGGGCATTTTGGGGAGTATATACACCCCAGGAACAAAAAGAATATGCCATACCCACTAGAAAATTACTTATAAAATTAGCAGCGGCCACGAAAAAAACTATATTGGCCGAGTGGATTAATACTAGACCACCGCCTATATCTCTTGTATAGCCCAGAATAGTGCATCTGTTTCTTATGGACTGGGCAGATTCAACATTACAAAAAGAAAAATTGAGAAAAAATTTCATGGAGATATGGTTACCATATATTGGAACGCTATCAGTGCCATTAAAAGGAGCATTGAGGAACTCCCTGGTAGAAACATCTTGGTATAGACAGGAATCCCTGAATGGGGAACCAATCTTTTAGAATAGGGAAGTAAGGAAATAGAAACGGGAAAATAAATATAGAATGGGATAAATGTATAGATAAGGATTCAATTGTGTTTTGTCTATTGTATATGTCTGTATATGAAACGAAATGATACTGGAATTAAAATTTTTGTACTGTAAATGTCTTTCAATAAAATAATATTTGCATATGAAAAAAAAAATCATTTTTCGGAACTTATTCATACTTTACCATCCACATGGACTCAGATCAAGAATGGTAATGCCTTCTGAGTCTAGTGGTAGGAGAGTGAGGCATTGTGCCAGAACCATGGCCAGCTAAGCAAGCTATGTGAGGAGATGTGGTACACTACTTTGGAGTCTGTGAGCAGAACGCCCATGAAACGCTGGAGTCCTGAACATAGCAGTGGCGCTGACAGTGCTTGGCTGACAGACGGGCATTGATTATGCTTAAACAGTCCGTCAGCCGCAGGGGAAATGTTGCTAGCTTGCTGAGTCTACACATACAGGGGCTTTGGCTCCTACTTCTATCATCAGTCCAACAAGTAAACATTACAGATGATGATCACAACTATAGAGGGTGCAGTGGATTCCCTTGGGGCCCCCCAAGCCGCTGGGCCCCATAGTAACTGCATCCCCTGCACCCTCTATAGTTACACCACTGGACACAAACTGTGTATATTAGCATAGCTTTCCTCTGGTGTGGTTATGCATACCTTAATACCTCTAAAAAAAGTGTACAACTGTATATATATGGGGTGTGTCACGAACCTGACTTGTTTCACATTTATTTCCTGATGCTGGTCTGGTTCCTAGCTGCTGCTGTTGCAGCTGCTTTCCATTCCTCAGTGATTAACTCCAATGAAGCTTCCTGAGTTCTGCACTAGTCACATGTTCCAGGTACTCAAGGTATAATTCTTAGTTCTGGCTGCTGCTGCAGCTGCAGACAATTAGCAATCACCTGGAGGAATATAAGCCAGCTTCCCAGAGTCCTCCTTGCCTTGAACAACTGTTCATTCTGCTTCCTGAGTGGTTACCCCAGAGACAGAGAGTTCCAAGGCTCCTGGTTATCCAGTCTCCAGTGATCCCATCTCCAAGTGTCCTGCTGCTTCTGCTGCTACTTACCTGGTTCCGGTCATCTCCAGAGACTCCTGCTAATTCCATCCTGCGGTTGAGTGAGCAAGCTATTCCCTGCAGAGGATACCACTGGCACTGGCTAGCAATCTCCACTAGCTCTCAGGCTAGACCCCTTGGCTTCCAGGCCAAACTACCTTCAAACCTATCAGTGACTTTCTTCCATCTCAGTCCTGATCTGCCGACAGGCACTGTCTACCTCACAGTCGACACTCAGCTTCTGCCGTCTATCCCTGACTAACAACATCTGCGTCATCCCTGGCATCCATCAGTTGCTGCATCTGAGTATTGTCACGTTATCATCTATTGTCGACATTGTGTCAACTGTTTACCAAAGGGCCTCCAGAGACTCTGTGCTTCCGTCATCTCCTGGTGACTAACAACATCCGTGTCATCTCCGACGTCCATCAGTTGCCGCATTCAAGCATTGTCACATCTACATCTGTTGTCGACATCCTGTGTCAACGGTTTTCCCAAGTGTCTCCAGAGGTTCTGTCACTCTCTCCAGGTTATCTACATCATGTACTGACGACTCCCAGGTCATCACCACCGGCTCCCAGGCCATCCCGCAGCTCCCAGGCTGCCAACTGTCATCACCGGCTCCCAGGCCGTCTCGCAGCTCCCAGGCTGCCAACTCCGGCTCCCAGGCCATCCCGCAGCTCCCAGGCTGCCAACTGTCATCTCCGGCTCCCAGGCCGTCTCGCAGCTCCCAGGCTGCCAACTACAACTCCGGCTCCCAGGCTGTCCCACAGCTCCCAGGCTGTCTACTATCTTCCCCGGCTCTCAGGCCGTCTCCAAAGACATTTCCTCATTTCTCCAGTGTCCTCACTCCCAGCCCGCGTCCAGAGGACCAGGACAGGGGGCCGCGACCTGCTTGCCAGACGCAGCCAAGCCCATAGTTCCTTGCGGGACTTCCTGGTGAACACCGCTGGCAAGTTAGACTCCGCGCCCCTGCTTCTGGTCTCCGCCAACCCTCTGGTTCGCTCTGCTCGGCTTCCCAGTCTCATCTGAGAATCCATCCTGTTGCTATACTGGTGCCTCCAGTCGCCTCACATCTGACTGCCGACATCCTACGTCGACAACTCCCGCAGCTTCCAGACTGTTCACTGTCAACCTTGGCTTCCAGGCCGTCTCAAGGCACAACTCCAGCCTCAGTCCCAGCCTGTACCCAGAGGGCCAGAGCAGGAGGCTGCGCCCCTGTTCCTGGTCGTTGCCAACACTGAGTTACTGTGCCCTGGTTTCCCTGTGTAGGTCACATACCAAACCTTCTATATCCTGCTACCCAGCGCCCTCCACTGGCCCACCACGGTCACAGCTGAGTACACAAGAACCCTCGGTGCTGACAGGGTGTTTAGTGCCTCAGTGCAAGCTATAAGCTGCTGCTTTTCCCCCAGTTTAACTGGAGACCAGAATCATAACATGGTACATGAGCCGGTCCCCTGTTAAGAGATGTAGTCAAACAGGCAGGATTCAGTATTGAATCCCGGCGGTCGGGATCCCAGCGTTCAGAATCCCGATGCCGGAATCCCGACAGCCGAAATGCCGACAAGGGGGGGACGTGGATTGCCCCCCCTTGCGGGCTCGCTGCGCTCGCCATGCAGCGGGCCCGGTGCCTCGCTACGCTCGGCACACTAATTTATTCTCCCTCCAGGGGTGTCGTGGACACCCACGGAGGGAGAAAGTGTCGGCATTTCGGCGGTCGGGATTCCGGTGTCGGGATTCTGAACGCCGGGATCCCGACCGCCGGGATGGTAACTGCATCCCAAACAGGCAGTCATTCCTACAGGACTCACATAGGGCACTGGGAGCCGCGACAGCTATTTATTATCATATCACATGCACAATGCTGTGAAGTGGTGGAGTGGAGGAGGAAGAGCCACATGTATGGGAAATTGATGGCACATGCAGAAAGGAACTGCACTCTGCTCAATAAATGATTACCAGCCAATCATACTAGACACAATCTCAAAAGTACGTCGGCAGAGCAACTCACATTACCTCTCTTGCAGCCATAGGCGAATCGAGAAATATGGTAATGGGTGGTCCCAGATCCAAAAACTGAAGCAGGTTGGACCTTTGCTTGACGAAAAAGGGGGCATGGCTTCATGGAAAGGAGGCATGTCATCATAAAAAGGGGCATGGTATTACACATTAGAGTAGACCACACACCGTAATGCCCATTACACATTTTAGGAAACTCCGTAATACCCATTACAAATAAAGCCACATGCCATAATGCCAATTACACATAAGACCACATGCCATAATGCCAATTACACATTGTGCCCATTACATACTATACAACAAACCACCGTAATGCCCATTACATATTTGACACATAAGTGCTGCTTACCTACATGTTCATTGCTAGGGTGTTCTTGCTTGATGCTAGGGGCTTCATGCATGATGCCAGGCGCTTCATGATCTATGCCAATGTGGCTTCATGCTCGTTGCCAAGGGGGAATACATGCTTGTTGCCAAGAGAGAGTTGTTAAATGCTCATTGCAAAGGGGGAGTGGGGATTGCTCATTGCTAAGAGGGAATACATGCTTGTTGCCAAGAGGGAGTGAATTGTTCCTAGCCTAGAGGGAGTTAAATCATCATTGCAAAAGGGGAGTTAATTTGCTCATTGGGGGGAATTGTTTGTTGCCAAGGGGGAGGGGGATTGCTAATTGCCAGAGGGGAGTGAAATTGCTTGTTGCCAATTGGGAGGGAATTGCTTGTTGCCAAAGGGGAGGGTTTTGCTTGTTGCTAAGGGGGAGTGACACTGGGTGCACACAATTTATAGAGATATGACAGCCGGGCAGAAAGGGCTGTGCACTGCCCGGCTGTATAGTCACTGGCTAACTTCTAAGCAAAGCAGAAGGCTAACCATCCCCATTGATATCTTAATTAAATACTCCTGTTGGACCGCAAGCCAGGAGCTCGCAGCAGGCAGCCAATCATGAGCGGCATTGGTGGCCGCTCCTGATTGGCTGCCGGACCAGCGGGAGCATTGACGTATCAATGGGGACAGAGCTGCTGCGTTCCTAGAACTTAGTTAGCCGGTGCCAGTGACTATATACAGTAGGACAGCGCACAGCCCTTTTCTGCCTGGCTGTCATTTCTTTAAATTATGTGTGCGGCGGCCGGCAGTCTAATAGGTGGTCCGGTGCACCCCCGGACCACCCCTTAGATTCGCCTATGCTTGCAGCTGCCAGGCATGTAACTTGGTGTGCTGCCACATCTCTATAAACTTTACAGGTGGGTGGAAGACTTGCCCCTTCTTCCCCTGCCTAGCCCACTGAGGTGATGGAAGACCTGGTCCAGGGAATCAGAAATATACCAAAACTTTATAAAGGACTGAGAATAAGTATTGTTATGTTTGTGTATGTGCAAATTAGAAAGATCCCTACTGTATGTCAGAGTTTGTTTTAAAGGTGCAGCCTACAACTAACCTTCGCCTCCCACAGCTCAACTCTAAACCTCACCTCCAGAAGCCTAACCACTGGCATCTTGACAATCAGGATGCCAACTACAGTTTCTGTACATACTATTTAAAAGTGTATTCTTCCAAGAGCTTTAAAAGCAATTAGGTATGTAATTAAAACATTAAACAGTTAAATAACAGAATACTATACATAAAGCTGGGAAAATAAACAACTAAACAGCACTATGCAATCCTTTCTGGTGTATATTCCAAAGATAGAGTCTGTGGATATAGCCACTAGCTGTTGGCCCTGCAGTGAGGATGGGAGTGAGATCTTAACATACCAGCAGCTGGAAACCATGTTATATATACAGGTGTGCAAATCTCTGGGGAGAAGCTCTGTGTCAATAGACATGCACTGCAGGTAACTCTGCTTGTGACAGGCCACTGTGCTACTGATTATCAGAATGTAACCACTGAGTCTCTCAGTCCCTGCTGCGGCTCTACCTTAGCCTACAGCTGCTCAGTTTCTCAGGTACAGCAACAGAGGATAGCATAGGAGCAGAGAGATTGCCTCTCCAGCCAGTTGCCCCCCTGCATTGATGATAAAATGGAGAGTGATAAACAACCAGCCAATCAGCTCCTACCTGACATTTTTCAAGCTCAGCCTGTAACATGGCAGGTAGTAGATGATTGGTTGATTGTTTATCACTCTCCATTTTATCACTTTTTGAAGTTTGATAAATCTGGCCCTGAGTAATTGGACCTGATAAGTCACTAAGGCATAGATACAGGTCAGCGATTTTCAACCGTTTTCAACTCACGGCACACTGAACAAGATTTTAAAATTGCCAAAGCACACCATCAGTCCCCCACAGCCAAACATAGACATATACACAAATGCCCCCCCCCCCCCATGAACATAAAAAAAAATCAAATCAGACCCTACATTAAAACAAAATCAATCATTCAAACTGTCCCATATAGAACACAAAAATAAAACACACTGGCCACCAGATGAACTCAGTTAAGTACAGTACAGAGTCTGTGCCAAGGTTATCTGCTTGCCGAACACAGGAGACCTTACGCCAATGCCAACTGTTTTTAACATGGAGTGCCCCAGGGTGTAGAGTTAATAATGCATCTCTGACTCCAGCAGCACACTAGAGAATTGCTCACAGCACACTAGTGTGCCACGGCACATTGGTTGGAAAACACTGCCCTAGGTGTATAACGACACAACTGTATCCTTACAACTTCTAGCAATTTTAATGAAATACTAAAGTGAACTAATGAGGCTTTGTAAAGAGGTACTTTAATTAAAATACAATAAAACACTGATTTGCAACAGCAAATTTTCCTTCATGTTGCACACAAGCCCTTGACTTTAACAGCATGCTGCAATGATATAAGACAACTTTCAAGGGCATCTACAGTATGATATGTTACATTCACAGAAGTAGATGAGGACAGACCTCATGAAACAATAAGAAAAAAGACCTGCTGAAAATGCAAAAGCATCATCAGACATCTACAATGCCTCAGCTAGTGCACAATAGGGTACACATTTAACATATTGTTGATTACCACTTGGTTACAAAAATGTTTGGCTTATGCACACTCACCAGCTATCGCAGTCAATGGAGCAATACACTTTATTGTTTGTAATAGAACCATGCTTTCAGGCTGCAGTATGCAGCATGTATATACTGTACAGTATTTTTATGATTGCTATATGAACAGTTTCCCACATATCCACTTGCTTATCCAACCTCTACCACCCTACAAATTGGTAGCCTCTTTTTTTCTGACCAACAGATTCAATCAAGCACATAATACTGTTTGTTCTTTAAGAAATAACATGGTAGTCATCACAGAGAGGATACAAAGTTAGTCTCATTTTCTTTGTAACAGGATTATTCTTTGAAGAAAAATATATTTAACGATGGAACTGTTCCATGGAACTGAGAGGTTTTAATCAGATGACGCATGTGGCGGGTTCACAAGGTACAATAAGGATGCCTTCACAAATAGATTGACAGGAAGAGACTATTTGTGGCTGTTAACACAGATACGCCGTTTCTGTTATTAGGTGTGTATCTGATGCAAGCCCTAGCATACAAAGACATGGCACCTGCATGTCTACTGCCATGTTTACTCTGAGTAGTCATAGACCCAGATGTTTCCCATTCTTGCATATAGACTCGATATGTATATGCAATTGTCAGGGTCAGATTAAGGTCTGTGGGGGCCCTGGACAACACACTTGTGGGGGCTCCTATCAATAAAAGTGATATAATGGTGGTTATAAAAATAAAGTTTTGGGATATATCACATGCGATCCAAGCTTAGCCTGCTCAGCTCAGAAGCAATCCAAGAGATTACTTCTGCAGCTGATGTGACTTGCAGGCCCCAGTGCGATGCGCAGGGGACTGCACATCACATTGGACATAATGGCTTAATGATTAGGAGAAGACTTTCAATGGGTCTCAGTCAGGGATCCACAAGGCTCAATGCCAGAATGGGGTCCCCTCAGTGGTGTTAAGCAGGTGTCTAGCTTCTTAGTAACTGCATGGCAGGAATCCACGCCCGTGTTTGTCCCCCCTGCATCAAAGATCTGTTACTGGGACCCGTTGTGAGGCATCCCATCGGCTCCACTGCTGTTACCCTCCGGAAGCTCTAAGGCAGAGAAAGGGCTGGAGAATGAAGAGGGGATCTAAGTCCGGGCTTAAGTTGCCCCAACGCCGCTGATATATGAGACATGGGACAAATGCGCTGTGGGGCCGCGTCTAGTCAGCTCACCCACCAGACCACACACCTACGATTAAGGGGGAGAGTGTGGGTGCCCTTAATGTGTGTAAGCCCCAGGACAACTGACCCTGTCACTCCTCCTTAGATCCGGACATGGCAATTTCAAATTAGTTATGGTAGCTCGGGTGCACTTATCTTTTCATTTTTTGGCAGCAGATTCACTTGCTTATATTAGTAGCTGCATTGCAAAGAAAACCACACTTGCAACTACTGTATATTAGCATCCATCTCTGAATCAGGAACAGTCATCTCACTGCAGTGACATTATGGGCCTTATTTTGGTTCACTCTTTCTGACAAAATCCTTCTTAGATGGACAAAACCATGTGCACTGCAGGGGAGCATATGCAAAATGTGCAGAGAGAGTTAGATTTGGGTGGGGTTTTACTTCAAAGTGAGATCTATATTGAAGTGTAAAAATAAAGCAGCCAGTATTTTCCCTGCACAGAAACAAAATTACTCACCCAAATCTAATTCTCTCTGCACATGTTACATCTGCCTCCCTGCAGTGCACATGGTTTTGTCCATCTAAGAAGTTTTGTCAGAAAGAGTGAACCAAAATAAGGCCCTATAAGACCTTCTTTCAGCAGAAGATATTCCCAATGCTGATTCTACAGTACCTCCTGCCTGAAAGTACAATTACTGTAGCTACTCTACATTGAAATCATATGGAAGTACCTATTGTATGTCCAAAAGTTTTCTTTAAGGCTGGTCACCACAAGGTGAAAACGAGATTAGAGAAAAATTGCTCTAACGCTACTTCAAATGTAAAATACTAACCTACAGTAGTTTACTTTGTAAATAAATGCACTAAGGTGGAAATTTCCTAAGATCAAATGGGTACAAATGCACTTATTCATACCCATCTGATGCGATAGACAGCCGGGACCCGGTGCCCAGCAAACTTACAAACTCAGCTGACTTGCCATTTTTACCAACGGTAACTTGAACCGAATTCAGCTTTAGGAATTAATACACCATTAATAGAACTTAACCATATATATATCTGATCAGCAAATTTACAATAATTAGCTAATTTTGGATAAGAATTTAGCAGTTAATACGAATGGAAAATACACCTAATTTTTCATGCTTATTTGGCTGTTGCCTGCACAGATCAGTCAGATCATGTGATACTTCACTGTGTGAAAAAAAGAAAGTATTTAAAAAAATGGTATGGGGTCCTTCCCCCCCATGAGCATAACCAGCCCCAGGTTCATTGAGCCGGTCATGGTTGTTGCAGAGATACAGGAGGAAAAAATGGGGTCCTTGGTATTTCTATAACCAGCACCAGGCTCTTGGTCCAGTCCCGATTCCCAAAATATGGGGACAAAACAGTCAACAATGTCATGCCACAGCCTTGGGACACATTTTACATAAAGTATTCCAGGCAAATCATAAGCTTCATGGCTGGTCAGCCCAGGTCAGGTTCATGGGAGTGGGAACCCCCCAATTAAGGGGTCCCTCCTTTCAGTAGAACCCAGCCTGGGCTGAAGCCAAGGGCTGTCCCTACCACCCCTGGGCTGTGGGCGGCGGGCTGGTGGTGTTAAAAGTGTAAAAATAAATGTTTAAAAATAAATATTGAGTTCTGTATTAGAACTACAGGGCACTGCGAGCCTGACTTGGAGAACCACAAGTCCCAGCAAGGATGGAATTAATAAGCCCACTAGGACTTATAGTCCTAAAATAGAACCAATACGCCAAGAACATACACACACATGTAAAAATAAAACTTTAATACCTACTACATACAATCAGACATACTTACCTATAGGGTACAACATAGGCCTATACTTTTGTACCGTAGAATCCACATCGGTACCTGTCAATAAAAATCATACTCACCATCCCACCTGGCGAAGATCATGTCCTCTTCAGTCCAAAAAGCATCCAGAGTTAAAAATATAAATAAACCAAATACCCCGCTTCAGCGGATTGAGGGAGCTGCAAGTGTGTTGACACTTGCAGCCACTCCCCAAGAATGAGGAAATTCCTGGTGATGCCAGTCACTAGCCCTTTCCTCAGCCAATCACAAGTGGACTCCAGGGGAACTCCACACCTGATATGATCTGCACGGCTCCATAGAAGCCCATGTTATGAATTTCACATGGGATTGAATGGTGGGAACCAGCAACTAAGGCTGAAAGCAAGGTGACATTATTGAGGGCATCATATTAACAAACAAGCCTCACAATTAACAAGCCCACTTACAAATTCTATTTATCATGGAAACTAAATGAAGGAAAGTGACTCCATATTTATAGTACTGTACTGTATTAACTGCTAAAAGTTCATGAACATGAAAAATAAGTGTATTACCTTCTAGGAAGAACAGCTTTTCAAACACCTTTAAAAAATAATGCTAACAGGTTTAGATTGTCATTATCTACAAATGGTACCAAAATGTGACTTCAAATGATGCCAAAACATTAGACCCATAAGATAAAACTCATTAAAACACTGTTTGTTGTTATCTAATTGGTGCCCCTATTAAACATTTACATATTTATTATGTACATATTTGTTTTTAATAAACTACAGGGGCACGTACAATGTATTTATTAAAAATGGGTTTATATTTTACATAGCAATATACTACAGGGGTGCCATGTATAATATTTATCATATACTGAATGTGGATACACATTAAATGGAATACACCATTGAGACAGATGTATTACCATAATATTGGCAAATTTACTTTATGCATTACCATACTATGGGGCAGATGTATCAATGGGGCCATCATGTTTATAAAACAATGGGTCCCGCTTCTCCTGCATAACAAGGAGAAGCTGGCATCCATTATGGGCGAATGTGTTAAACCCCTCAGCGCTGATAAGGAGAGCCGTTATGCCCATTATTAACGACTCTCATTATCGGTGCCCCAGGCAGCCCTGTACATTTGTATTTAAAAAAAAAAAAAAAGTTCTCTTCCCCGGACGGGTGTCTGGGCATGCGCGATGTTTAGCTTTTAGTGTGAGATCTCGTGCACAGCACGGAGGCAGCAGCTGGGCTAGCGTTGTCCCTACAGTGGGGATAGCCCTGAGCTGGCCCCGGCAGCTAATTACTGGGGGGGGATTGCAGGGGACAGCCCTGCCGAGCGTTACTCAGTGGGCTGTCTCTAGCGCACATTAGATGCGCTTTTAGTACATCTGAAAAAACATAATCCCCAAGGGAAGAATCTTCAGAGGATCTCCCACAGATTAAATGCTCAGCTCTTGATTGCTCCCAAACTGTATTTTTCAGTGAGGAAATAGTGAAAAATAGATTACAGAACCTAAATAGTAACAAATCTCCTGGCCCAGATACTAGGATACTAGGACACCCTAGGATACTAAAAGAATTGAGTTCTTTCATAGCACAACCATTACATCCGATATTCGATGAATCAATAAACTCAGGGATGATACCAAGGGAATGGAGCATAGCTAACATAGAAGTAATATGGTAAAAAGGTAGCAAAACTAACCTTGAAAATTATAGACCGGTCAGTCTTACATCCATTGTGGGGAAAATATTAGAAGGAATAATAAGAGATAGTATCCAAAATTTCTTAGAACAGGAGAAGGTGATAAGTAAGGCTCAGCATGGGTTCATCAAAAATAGATCATGTAAGACTAAGTTAATTAGCTTCCATGAGGAAGTAAGTATGGGGGTGGATTTAGGGAAATCTGTTGATTTAATACTGTACTTCTTGATTTCGCTAAAGCTTTTGACATGGTGCCTCATAAACGGTTATTAATAAAACTGGGTAATTTAGGCTTAGGAGATAACCTTTGTAATTGTATTAAAAACTGGTTGCACAATCGAGGACAGAGAGTGGTAGTAAAGGGCATACTTTCCAGCTGGGGTAAGGTCCAAAGTGGAGTCCTGCAAGGTTCAATATTGGGACCCACCTTGTTTAATATATTCATTAATGACATAGGAAGTGACATAGTGAGTAAAATTGCAATATTTGCGGATGACACGAAATTGGGTAAAGAAATTAACTCAGGAGAGGATGTGGAAACACTACAAAGTGACAATTAAACTGGAAAGGTGGGTGGAGAGGTGAAAAATGCAGTTTAACATTGATAAATGTAAAATGATTCATTATGGAAACAAAAATGAACTAGCTACTTATAGGTTAAATGGAGTTATTATAGGGAATTCTGCTGTAGAGGAGGTCATCATAGATGAAAAACTGGGTAATTGTGCACACTGCTCAGGTGCAGCACCAAAAGCAAACAAGACACTGGCATGCATTAAAGGTGGAATGGATTCAAGGGATGCCATTGTACTAGTGCCTCTTTACAAGGCATTGGTGAGACCACACTTGGAATACTATGTTTAGTTCTGGGCACATCACCTTAAAAAGGACATAAATGAATTGCAGCAGGTACAGAGAATGGCGACTAAGCTAGTAAAAGGTTTCAAATCACTAGAATACAAAGATAGGTTAACCAGGCTGAATATGTTTTCACTGGCGAAATGTAGGTTAAGAGGTGATTCGTATGTTCAAATACAGAAATGGGAATCATATGGAACTGGGAGATGATTTGTTCAGTAACAGGGCTATACTTAGGACATGTGGGCATGTACTGAGGAAAGAAATTCCCTACTGAATTAAGAAGAGGATTATTCACCATTAGAGCAGTAAAATTCTGGAAGTCATTGCCGGTGGGGGTGGTTACAGCAACTACTGTTACTGAATTTAAATCAAAACTGGATGCATTTTTGGCCATTAAGGGAATCCTATGGCTATGACTTACTCAAATCAGTAGTTACAAGTCAAATAGGTTGAACTTGATGGATTAACGTATTTTTTCAACCTTAATTACTATGTTACTATGTAAAGAAAAGGTCCTAAGAATGTAACTGACCTGTTCTTATTTGCCACTAGATCTGTATTGCTTTATAATACAAAACTTTTAATTCTCCTTACCAAAAAAAATTAAATTACCATTTTTTTATTCTCAAACTCTCTACAGGCTCATCTGTCTCAGTGTGAAATCTTAGCATCCCAGCAGAGGGTGAATCTGTAAATAAAGTAGTGTATATTTGTCTCAATAACTGATATGCTACCCTCTTGATTTTTCTTTTACAATTGCAGTTAGTGACCTGTTATTGATTTTATTTACTGTGCTTCTGATCTCGTTCAAAGCAAAGGTTACAAAGAGGAAAAGAGATACTCATTCAGAGAACATATATGGTATAACATTAAAATTATACATGGCAAACTCTGATTTACAACAAGCCTCACAACAAAAGAAAAAAATATTCTACACCAATGCCGGCTCTACTGTTAGGCATCTTTATGGAGCCCCCCCAAGGCATGGGGATCTGTGAATTCAGGAGGGGGGGTGAGGGGGGCACCAGCAAGTATGCATATGACAAAATTAAGGATGGCACATAAAGATGGCTAGTATTACTGCCTCACAACACTGTAGTCATACATTTGATTGCCAACATGCCCCTATCTATGTGGAGTTTGTATATTCTACGTTGCTTGCGTGGGTTTCCTCAAGGTACTCTGGTTTCCTCCCACAATCCAAAAATATTTTGGTAGTTTGTAAGCTCCATTGGGGCAGGCACTGATATGAATGTTCCAATATTCTCTGCAAAGTACTGCTGAATACATGTGCAATAAATAAATAACTGGTAGTAGTAGTAATAATAATAATAATAATAATAATAATAATAATAATAATAGTAAAATTAAGGATGACTATGAGAAAGGCATCCTGGTTGTACTTAATTTAGTTGGTGGCCTTGTAACATCTAAGACGTCACCTTCATCCTTTCACTGAAGAGGCTGGAAATTGGGTATTGGTGGCAGTGTAAGGTTGAGGGGGGGGGGGGGGGGCGCAGTAGATTGAAGTTTATCCCTGGGTGCCAAAAAGTCTTACATTGGCCTTGATCTCGTATGCACTGTTTAGTCTGAATTAAGTCTGTTGCTCACAATTAAATTCATATCACTTCAACTATTTAATTAACAGAGAAGAGTCAATACATATTACATATTTACACTAAGAGCACAACATAGTAGGGTGCGATTTTTTAACGCCACACATGATTGGATTAAGTCATCTCCATTGAGCAGCTTGTAAGAATAGCCCAGTGTTGGTTTCTTAAATTAAGATCCCAACCACTTTGCCCCCTGTTTTTTTAAGGGGAAACCAGGACCGGCTCAAAGATCCTGGCGCTGGTTAAGCTTGGGGGTGGACCCCACATCTTTTTTGTTTTTTTACTTTTAGACACTTTTTTGACAGAATCATGCACAGATCTCACTGATCTGTGCCTGGTTCTGTCAAAGTCGCCTGCTGGAAGCAATCTTTGGTCATGTTAAGGGTGCGCACCTGAAAATCGCATTGGCCATTTTTGACAAAAAAATGGCACATTACCAAAAATCGCTCCCTTTTACATTTAACCTAAATACTCCTTATTTCACAATTCTTATGACACTTTGCCTTTATAATTTGAATTGCATGTGGGGGGAGGGGGGGGGGGCCTTCTAGCACTTTAGCACCCATCAAAATAAGCAGAGAAGAGCAATATCAGGGGTCACCTCCCCTTCTCTTTTTATCTTCTGTACCTTACTCATGATACTATTTAAAGCCAATGAAGTAAGACAAGAAAAGAACATACAGTACATGGTTCAGAATCGTGATTTATATTAACTTAAAATAAGATAATGATTGGCTTGAATTGTACCAGATACACGGTATAAGAAAAATCTGTATCTGTAGTAGTCTCACAGTTCCTTAGATTTGTATAGAGGAAAGAAACTCTATGCTGAAGGTCATCTTCATATAATACATAAAACCTAGATTCATATCAGTCTTGCTAGGTCTCCATATTCCTATTAGCAGTGAACAGTTAATGAGAACACAACATTGTACGCTTCAATGAGTTTTAAAGGTAGTCTGCATCTGCTGTCGGCCTGAGGAATGGATTTCCAGGTCTGAGTTTCTTAAAATGCACTGAGAAATGGTACCTCTCAGTGGCCCTTATTCTGATCGGTGCGGCCGGATCCGAATATGCGGCCAGGACCGTGCGTGCGAAACCCCGCCTTCCATACGGATTGCCAACTCCGTCCGTACGCGGTAAGAAGCTGGCCGAACGGACCGCACGTGTATTTTTCATGGAATACGCCTCCTCCATCTCAGGGAACCTCCCCCATCATTCGATGGTCGCAGACCATCGAATGCAGGACCGAGTGGTCCACCAGCTCCCGCAACCTCAGACCACACGGACATTTTTCCGTGCAAAAGCAGAGATCTGGGCGGGCAGCTGACATCCGGCGATGTCATATGTCCGCCCCCTACACGTGCGTCACGGCCGCATTACCATACGTACGCCCAGCGTTTGCATGGGAACGCCCATGAAACGCGGGGCGTATGCATATGGTAATGAGCCCAAATAGCCCTTCACGCCCCTCTCCACCCCCTGTTCGGAGTGTTCACATTTCATGCGGGATTTGGCCGTACACCCCGCTCGCACATGCGCAGAGACGCCTCTGCACTTGCGCAGACACAAAACATCGGCGGCACGAACGCACGCGGATATTACCGCACTAACCAGAATAAGGGCCAGTATTTGGTGGATAGTTCTGCTGGTGCCAAAGTGAAAGGGAAACTCTGATGTGGGTACAATGGAGGTCACAGAGGTCTGATGTGCATTTGCCACAACAGGTTTGTTGACAGTCACTGATATATAAAGTTATTAAAAAAATCAGATTTTCTATTATGATTAGCTTAGTTTATTAGCACAAGTCAAACATTCAGCCCAATGAATCCTGATACTGGAAAGTTGATGGTCATCTGACATTTCCTGTGATGAGGAGGCCTAGTACCAGTCTTCCATGTCAGTTCTGAGCAAGACTATTCATATAAGTCACATGACAGTGTTATATTGGCTAAAATTGACTTATAATCTAACCAAGATGCGTCACTCTGTCAAACAGGCATACTTCCCTCTAGGTAATGACCAGCTATGAATAAGCAATAGTTTTTAGTGCACATAAGGAAATTGTGGACAATATTGGAAAAGAAACAATCTAATTCATCCTGGTCATAGATTGGTGTCATTAAAGTACAACAGAACGTTGCAGATACATTTCACATACAGATGCATCCACGCTTATTTGTTCAACTGGCGCGCCGCTCACCAGGACAGGGATGCATGAGGCTCTCACATGCCCGTGCATCCATTGCCGCGAATGGGGTGTACGAACATCCCACGCGCACCTCAATGGCACTGAATGACATGCCAGGAACAGCTCAGATGTGTGGCTCCATCTGTAAACACAAAAGCAAACTTTGCTCCTCTTACAGTGAATTCAGTACATTACAACCTTACTTTTTTGTTCTCACAGTTCCTATCATTTCTACTTAAACTAGAAACAAAAAGTAGTCTTTTACAATACAAAAAATATATCTATAATTTAATGACGGTTCAATTTGTTATATACACTATTCACCTAATCAGGTAATAACCAACAAAAAACTTCCTGTAAATGTGATCAGTATAAAGTATTAAAGAATGTATGAGTTATAAAATTAGATTGTTCTGTAGAGGGTTTAAATAATTTATGATGTAACAATAGTGTGCAGTATAACCCAATAGACATTACTTTGTATTTTGTTAACATATGCCTTTAAGTTAACCTCTGCATTTGCCCAGAGCTTTGCCAGTCTTATGCCGACACAGGATTTTTGTACATGTGATTATTGTAGGCAGGACCACATTGTTATCTTGAGGCCTAAATAAGCTTGGATAGTATATCCTCAGCTTTACATATGCGATCCTTAGCAATACAAATAAAGAAGTAGGTTCATTCCACCTCCTGTCATCATCCCAGCAATAAGCCGGATGTGAGAGGATTCTCATCCTGGTCGCACCCGGCTTGTACCTGTGCACAAAGTTACAGTTACACCCTCCAGCATTATGGTGTGAAAGGAGTATAAATAAGCTAGCAGTTTAGTGTAATATTGTCCATTTTGTATTCTAAATATACCCTTTAAAAATATAATCACTTCTTCAATTTCATATCAATGACATCACTGAAAAGATTAACAGTCACAGCCCAAATTCACTGAAGCAGCATTTTAGACTAGATCAGTGGTAGCCAACTCCAGTCCTCGAGAGCTACCAACAGTTCACATTTTCCAGACCACCTAGCTTCTGCACAGGTGCACTCATTACTCACTAACACATTTTAAAAGATCCACAGGTGGAGCTAATTACTTCACTTGTGATTCTGTGAGGAAATCTGGAAAACATTAACTGTTGGTAGCTCTCGAGGACTGGAGTTGGCTACCCCAGGACCAATGTTCCCTCTAATTATACGAAGGCTGTGTGCGGCAAAAGATTTTGGCTGTGCAACTTTGGAAGAAAATTTAAATTTTTGTGCGTCACTTATATATAACTGGAAAATGACGTTCAGAATTTGTGTTAACTTTACTTCAAAATGATATTAAACATTTAAACATTCAAAACAAAGCACACAATGTAGTTAATGGGTGAAACACACATTAATTGAGTCCACAACTGCAAAAAGGGACCACTGCTGCTTTGTGCGCTCTGTTTTAATGTCTGTGCGCACGCTCGTCAAGTTGTGTGCGCGCGCACGTGCGCACAGCTTAGAGGGAACACTGCCCAGGACTAGATTAACTGAATTGGATATCCTATGTAGAGTTGCAATACAAAAAGCAAATAACAATTAAATCTAAAATAAAAATGAAAAAAAAAAATCTACAGAAATGTTAGTTTGGTGTTCCCTTTTAAGGAAGCCTTTTTATGTTGGCGGAAAATCTCAAATATGTTGCTTCCTCATTAAAAAGTTTATTTGAAATAAGGGAAGTTGAAACACTGTAGTTGTAAAATTACATTTGCAACTTTTTGTATGAATTTTGGACACACAGAAGTCTTCCAGGTTCCCACTGATATGGTTCTCTGGTGTTGAGAAGCAAATAGTGCAGATTACAGGCAGATGTTTTGTGTTCTTTAATCAAAAGAGGGCACAAAGGGAGGATAAGGGAATGCATGAGTGCTCATATAGGAAAGCTGACTCATCTAGTTTTAACAGAACCTTGCAAAAGCGCTTGTCTTTCCCTTCAGACGCTACTAATGAGCTCATTAGCATCATCTGATGTCTGCTAAAATCCAACCGTGCCAGTTAGAATGGGAAGCTAACCAACAAGAGAGGCTTTGTAATTTTTTAAAGTATCACATTCTGCTAGCAAGGGTACAATATTTAAAGTAAATACGGTATTATCAAGGTCCAAAAAAGTGTAAACACAAACAAGACAACTATAAATGTACTGTATCAATTAAACTCCCAATTAAGTAAGTGAAGTACAGTGTCCTAAATATTTGCTATAAAATAATATGACCACTAGATGACAGTTTGCTCTTTAAGCATAAAAACATGATAATGTGTAATGTTGATTTTAAACATTTGACTAAGTAAATAAGGAGTAGATGTATGAATCAGGAGGAGAAGTGATGAAGTGCCTGGTACTTTATCACCAGCCAATCAGCTCCTGACTGTTAAGTTACAGGGTGGGTTTAAAAAGAGACAATTTAAAGATGATCGGCCGGTGATAAAGTACCAGGTACTTTATCGCTTCTTCTGTCTTATCACTCCTTCCTACATCTACCTCTAAGACCATTTTCTGCAGACAAGATAGAGAATTTGTATACAGAATATTAAGTGATATGATTTTGATTTGCTTTAGAATATACAGTATAAAGCATCCAAAAATGTATTCTCCTTGAATTGTTCCCATAGTTACATTTACGCAGTACGAGTACATTCTCAAAAAATTAAATTACACTTATTATCTTTTATTTTAAAAGAACAGTTACAATAATGGAGAGTGAAAAGATATTTATAGTATTTAAAATAGTTTATGAGTCACTTTAAACCGTAGCTAGAGTCCTCTTCTCCTGTCATATACCATGAAGTCGCATTTAGCATGACATTTTGGGCTTATGCTTTAATATGTAGATTATCCATCTTGATAAATGGATTGAGATGTAGATATAAAGGTACACTAAATACATAGGTGGCAATTCATTTACTAAAAGTCTAATTGATCACCCTAGGCTATTCAATTAAACCTGAATGCAGCCTGCGGCTACAGTTATGCTGACAAGATCCCTGATAAATGGCCCTACATATAGGTCCAGGAAATTATCCCAGATGATGAGTTTGCATCCATTCCAGTTAATTTACCAGGTAAGAAAAAAGGTCTCTAATTAGCTATGGATGTTAAAGCCCAAGGCTACGACCCCTCTTCATAATGGGTAAATTATCAGGGCTAACTGAATTCCCACCGGAATTTTTTATCATGCCCTTTTGCTTGACATCACACATCACTGTCAATGGTATGATATGAACATTTGTTCTGGTGCTAAGTGACCACTGTTTTTGTGCTTGTCGTACCCAAAGAACTGATTTTATCTGCACAAAGCAGTTAAACATGTCTAAAATATTGGGTCTTTTTTTTGCACATTTCAGCTCACCAAAGGAATGGGGGAGGGACTTGATTGCACACCCTAGATACTAATAATGGGATGTGCTACCTTACTGAGAATTAGGGTGGAATTTAATGCCGCCCGAGTTCAGCTGTAGTGCGAGATGTCCGCCGAACTCTGATGATTTTTTTTAAAGGGGAATTAACCATGCCTTGTAAGTCTGCCCTTAGTCTTATAACATAGGAACAGAGTAGAAGGTGCACCATACATCATTTACATTTTTATATATAATATATGAGGCTCTTGGCATAGTATTGGCCAATAGTATGAGGCTGCCCACCACTCGTCAAGGTGACCTCGTCGGACAGGTCCATAACATTATAGGGGTTCACCACTGGGGTGCAGGGCAGAGTGTAAGTGTAAAAATAAAAAGTGAAGTGCAGTATCAGTGTTAGAAAAGTGAAAACATGGCTAATGGTTAAAAGTGAAAAGTTAGGTATGTCAAAGTGTTACATATATTAAAACAAAGAATGATTTAATGTTAAATGGTGGTGCCCCAAAGTGGTCCAGAGAGCAATCCAGAAGCTCACCCTACATCTGACTTGCTATATAATAAGGATCTTACATATAGTTTGGCTATACCATTGTGCAGTCTTCAAATGCTAGATCCCTACTTTGAAAACATCAGGACAGGTTTACAGGTTGCAAGCAGAAATAATGGGTTCCTACAGTATGCTCGCCTGATAAGTGCAATGGATTGCATATACAATACAATCCATTGCACTCACAGTTGAGTATTACCAGCAGCTAGGGCGCCCCCTTTAAAACCAGAGAAATGTCATCAATCCAATGGTTATAATTCATAATTTTTTCAAAGCAAGGGACTCCCCAGTCTCCCCAGTCTTCAAGCATCTACAACAGTTATTATTTATTCATAAAGTGACATCATGTAACTGATGCAGCTAATGTTTTGGTCCTTAATCATGGAATACCTTTACCCACAGAAAACAACCAGCAACTGATCTGTTGCCAACATATATGTCTTAAAAAATGTAACCAAGTATGATCAATACCTACACCTGTTGTTTATTCTACAGCCAAACTGGAAGTACGATCCTTACCATACAATTACCACTAACACATCATATATGTAAATACATCTTAAATTTATCAACCCTCCAGACCTAGCCAAGACTGATTATGCTCACCAATCTTTCTTAGATGTGATGGATCGCCAGTGTTTGTTGTATTTATCTTAAGGTGCCCACACATGCACCGATCCCGGCGGTGCAATGCTATACGATGGGGTGCGCGCTCCCGTGGCACCCCATCGCGCAGTACAAAAAGTATGTGCTGCACATACTTTTTGTACTAGCTTTTTCTAGCATAGCATCGCATGCACATCGTATGCACAAGGCATACGATGCAATGCTATGTGTGCTAGTTAAGCCCACAACGCACGCCGGGATCGGTGCGTGTGTGGGCACCTTTACACCACCATATGGGAATCCTCTTCCCACTTCTGCATTCTATGGATGTGGAATGCATGATTGTATGACTAGCAGTAAACCAATCCATGGCCAGCCTCCACCAATTTCTTTTGGCCCCATTCAAAGTGCGGGATGTAATGTGGTGCAAGGCCTGTGGCTGATCAGGATACCGGCCGAAAACTGAGGTTTTTTTAATGGGGCAATAATTTACAAGGCAAAATTATACCTTGTAAATGACTGCCAATATAAAAGAAAACTTCTTGAATCAGCTGGCCCTCACACTGCATCACATCAAGCTCACAGTGTCTCTTGCAATGCAACAATAAAAGGAATATTGCAAAAAAATATATAGAGATGAAATCCTTTTCACGTATAATACAGTATAAGAATATTATACACAATACATTATTATATATAAAAATAAACAAAAAAATCATCTATACCTGTACTTGTTACAGTATCTCTGTCTTGATTTATTATAAGAAACATTTAAGTTATTGTACATACAAACATATAATCAAAGATTGTGACAGCAGATAAGATCCATTTGACCCATCTAGTATGCCCCTTTTTTAACCACATTGTTACCTCAACCCCTATTTGATCCTTGTTTCTTGGTAAGGATATACTTGTGTTTATCCAATGCATCTGTGACAGTCTATCCCCACATGTTAACTATTTTGCTGTACTCAACAGCAACTGCTGGGGCCCAATATTCTGGGCCATCTGGGTTTTAGGTTACTTCTCATGTTTTCTTTTCTCTTTGCCTTAGTTTTTTTCTGTCCTTTTATCTTATATTGTGTAGGATACATGTACATGTAGGTACATGTAAAATATCTACTCTTCATTGTTATTTCATTATGCCTAATGGTTAAGGTACACTTAAAATCAAAAGGCTTAACTCCACATAACCACATAGCCCTCTCCACTTTCCATCAAAAGAAATGCACTTCTCCTCCTCTTATCTTCTCCTGCAGGAGATGCATTTCTCCTCCTCATCACCCCATACTTTTAAAGACCATAGGTACCCTCCTATGGTATACCACAAAGGCCAATCCAAATATTCCCTTTACCTTGCATCAAAAAATGTAAGCTAAAATGATACATTTATTTTTCTGATACTGTAGGTATACTTAAGGGCACTCTGTTAAATGTAATCTCCTTAATTGCACACAACTCCTGCGTGATCACTTTTCTTTTAGAAACTTTTGAGGAAATACATAAAGTTCACCCAAGAACACTTATCAGATTGACTAATTATAGTTTGGTCTTCAACAATATGGAACTGCTGCCCAAGACCGCACCTGCTGTACTACACTTGTGATATGGATACTGTATTTTGCTTGCTTTTAAGATATTACTGTACATGCAGAGTTTGATTTGTATGATGTCTGGTGCCACCATTTACCTGACCAGAAATACTATACAGTACTTTCTATAATAGTTATTGCAGAATAGACCTTATCCACTTAGGCCAGAGAGTCCTTCAGTTTACTAGGAGAATTAAAATTCTTCTTATTACATGGTCTGACCATGCACCTGTTTTGTTGACTTGGGATACAGGTCGCTAATTATTTTCTGCATACAGGTCACCATTTCCTCTCCATGCCCATGGAGTTTTCCTGAATATCAACTAACGAACCTCAGATTCTACTGCCCCTTACTCAATCTCTTAATCTATATTTAAAAAAATGAATTTTCATGCCAGTGCTTCTATTTTCACTTACTGGTGTGCTTTGAATGCAGTACTCTGAAGCACCTCCATACAAAAGGGAGCTGAACTTACAGCAAAGCCCATTCACAAAAAATGTAGAATGTGATACAGTACAGTCAACTCTCTGGTCCTTGGAGTCTCAGAATCCAGTCTGTACAACCAGACCTTTATGTAAGCAATGTTAGGATGTTAGGTTATTATTATTATTTATTTATTTATTATAAAATACATTTAAGTTATTGTACATAGAAACATATAATCAAAGATTATGACAGCATATAAGATCCATTTGTGTGAGAAGCAGGTGTAGATGGACATATTGTATACAGTGCCGCATGAGAGAATAGCAGGTGTAGAGGGACATATACAGTGCATAGAGAACTGATGTGTAATCTGGCACAGTGAAATTGTTACAGAGAAAATGTGACTAGTGATATTAGGTTGAACAGAAAACAATGGCGATGAGCATTAAATCTTAGAGACCTGCAGACAGGGAACTCAGTGAGGGCTGTCCAGGTCACGCATTCAGTATGTGTTGGAGGTGGTGAAGTTCTTAGCTCACTGTTGAATATTCATAGCAGTCTGTTTGGGGGATTTTAGAAGGTAGATTGGTGTCCTCCTGTCATATCCTGTTTATTACCGATATATCTCTGATATTCTTATTAATATTTGTCACACTTTATGCTACCACACTCAGGGGCGGATTGGCCATAGACCTTACAGGGAAGATTCCCAGTAGGCCGACGCACCTGTGAGGCCTGTCACTTATTTTTATGATTTGGCCCTGCCATAGTAGTGGCCACTCCTATATAACACACACACAGCATTTACCAGTTCTCAGAGCAGAACTGCAAATACTGATCTAAGGCGATCTAAGGTGGGCGCCCATCTATATCCATTGTGACATCTGTTAACGGGACAGGAGTGGGTGCTATCTGGTGGTGTAACAGTTTATGTGGTGTGCTTGGGCTCCACTGGGGAGGATTGGGGATGGTCATTACAGTATATTCAGGGGATTATGGTCTTAAATTGTTTGGTTTTTTTGCTTGATGGAGGTATTGGAGTTTGTTATCTGTCTTAGTTGGGGGAGTTGGAGTATGATTTTTAATGTTGAGGTTTATCACAATAGATTTTAACAGTCTGGGGGTCACTAAACTGCCAATCTTATTGAAACCAACTGCTTTCACCCAGGTGTAGTGATGTGTTGGATCCACCTTCATTTACTTTGATGCTGCTCACGTGAGGCCACAATTTTTTCCAGGGCCACTTTTAGTTCCCAATCCACCACTGACCACACTTCACAGCTGCACACAACACAGCCACAGCCTCTTGTTGCCTCATCACCCTCTTTTTTTCTATATCCCCATGAAGAATTAATGTATAATTAAAAAAAATCATAGAGCACTCTGTTTTGATGGATTTGAATTCCTGGCAATTTAGATAGTGTACTTTTTACCTACTCTTTCCTGTAATTTACAGATACTGTATGTGAGTATGTTGTACTGTACTGTATCTGTGTTTTGAGCAGCAGCTTTTGTGCTCGTTTCCTATAGTTGCATATCAGACCTGCACAATGGTCTGGAGGAATTTTGTACCATTCTTCTTTACAAAACTGTTTCAGTTCACCAATATTCTTGGGAAGTCTGGTGCGATCGCTCTCTTGAGGTCAAGCTACATCATCTCAATCAGGTTGAGGTCAGGACTCTGACTGGGCCACTCCAGAAGGTGTATTTTCTTCTATTGAAGCCATTCTGATGTTGATCTATTTCTGTGCTTTATGTCATTGTCCTGTTGCATCACCCATCTTCTGTTGAGCTTCAATTGGTGGACAGATGGCCTTAAGTTCTCCTGCAAAATGTCTTGATAAACTTGGGAATTCATTTTTCCGTCGATGATAGCAATCTGTCTAGGCAGCAAAGCAGCCCCAAACCATGATGCACTCTCCACCGTACTTCACAGTTGGGATGAGGTTTTGATGTTGGTGTGCTGTGCCTTTTTGCTCCACACATATGGTTGTGTGTTTTTGCCAAACAAATCAACTTTGATTTCATCTGTCCACAGAATATTTTGCCAGTAGTGCTGTGGTGCTCTTTTGCAAACTTCAAACATGCAGCAATGTTTTTTGTGGACAGCAGTGGCTTCCTCTGTGGTGTCCTCCCATGAATTCCATTCTTGTTTAGTATTTTACGTATTGTAGAATTGTCAACAGAGATGTTAGCATGTGCTAGAGATTTCTCTAAGTCTTTAGCTGACACTCTAGGATTCTTCTTCTCCTCACTGAGCATTCTGCGCTGTCCTCTTGCAGTCATCTTTACAGGACGGCCACTCCTAGGGAGAGTAGCAAAAGTTATGACATTTCTCCATGTATAGACAATTTGTCTTAACATGGACTGATGAACATGAAGGTTTTCAGAGACACTTTTGTAACCCTTTCCAGCTTTATGCATGTCAACAATTCTTAATCAAAGCTCTTTTGTGCAAGGCATGGTTCACATCAGGTAATGCTGCTTGAGAATAGCAAACTGAAAACTGGTGTGTGTTTTTAAAGGGCAGGGCAGCTTTAACCAACACCTTTAATCTTGTCTCATTGATTGGACTCCAGGTCGACTGAATCCTGACTCCAATTAGCTCTTAGAGAAGTCATTAGCCTAGGGATTCACATACTTTGTTCACCCTGCACTGTGAATGTTTACTTGGTGTGTTCAATAAAAACATGAGAACATATAATTGTTTGTGTGGTATTAGTTTAAACAGACTGTGTTTGTCTATTGTTGTGACTTAGATGAAGATCAGAACTTATTTTATGACCAATTTATGCAGAAATTAGGTCATTCCAAAGGGTTCACATACTTTTTCTTGCACCTGTATTTGGTTGGTCCACTATTACTTGTAGAGAAAACTACTTCTGTTGGCAGTTAACTGCTACAATATGTTAATTTACAGTACAATTTGATAGTTTGATAATATACCAATATTGAGTACAAAATTGTAGGTAAGCAAATAGGTTTTATAAAAGGATCTCACATTTAGGTGATCTTAAAATTTGTACTCTTCCATTTATAAATGATCTTTACTGACTATGAGTATAGTTGTTTTTAGGGGTCAATTCAATTACTTCAGCACAATTTGCATCCCAACTTACAGTACAACCCATTTACCATGGCAATTCACATGTTTTTGATTCAGACCCAGCTGAGCAGGTGAAAAGGTTAGGGAAAGATTATTTTATAGTAAATAAGTTGGGTCACAGTGTAAAACCTCCTGTACACCCCCAAAAATAGTACTAATGCATTTGAAGGGGTGTAGATATTATAATTTGGGATAATAAAGATATTTTACAGTCAATTTTATCTTAAAAATTCTAGAATGGGATAAATGTTCACATGTATAATGAGGGTTTGAAATGAAAGCAATTTTTTTTGTGATTGCAGATTGGAAATACTTAAACAAGTTTTTTTTCCCAAAAAAATCCTTTACAAAAGTACAAAGTAATAACTTTTTAGATAAAACTTTTGATGGAAAACACTTGTGGGATATCATTTTTCCATCAACCATTTGGGACCTTTTAAGAACCTCCAATACTTCGCTCAGAGCCAATAAATGTCCTCTATATGGTCCAGAATTTAAACTTTTTGGTGTTCAGAAGGATACCCCTGCTATTTTACACCCAGCTCCCAGCTTGCTTTTTGTAGAAAAGTTGTCATACTCTCTCATGAGTATTGGCATATCTAATAAAATGTAGCATTTCTCAGGTGGGCCCGTGTGAGCAAGTAAGGTGTTCCTAAATTGAATCACGTTGGATTGACCGATTGAATATAAGAGCGCATGATAATATCTCAGAGGTTGAGAAAATGGGTGAGATTTAATAGGATGAGATATTCAGAAAGTGAGAGATTTTGGAAGAAATCTCCAGGTTTTTTTAAAGCGGCAACCATCTACACTTCAAAATCAAACTGGTTTTGCAGTGTAAATGATTGCCGCTTTAAAAAAACCTGGAGATTTCTTCCCAAATCTCTCACTTTCTGAATGTCTCATCCTATTAAATCTCACCCAATGTGTGCTGTTTAATGAGAGTGCATAGAAAATGCAAGGAAATTAAGTTTATAAAATAAGTTGAGTATAAATAACACTGAGACTAGATAAAAATAAATCACATATACTGTACAAGTCACAGGTGCAAATCTTTAAAAGTTCCAGGTGCAAACCTTAAATACACAAGTCCCAGGTGCTAAACTGTTAGATCCTAAATTAGCTTTCAGATTACTGTTTGTGTTCCTTGGTATATATAGGTCTTTCCAAAAAAACAAAATATATGACATTTTCTTCATGCACTAAATAACTAAATCACAGTAGAGATTGTACATACTATAATACTTTACTTGCTTATGGACAGGGAACAGGCAGGAAAACAAACATGTCAACTTTGTTTTTGTGTTCTTAGTTCACGTTTGCAGAAACTATTTTAAAATATATTCAGAAATGTTACATTTTAAATACAGAAGAGTGTGCTGTTGTTTTATAGGCTATCAAAGTCATACATATCCTTTATTTTAAAATACAATTGTAACATTTTAACTCAAATTATGACAAAGCTCATGAGAGTAAAAAATGAAAAAAGGCCTTTCAAATTGACCTCATGAAGCTTCAGACTCTGAAAGAACAGGTCCTACTTTATGAGGTCAGAGTCTGAAGCTTCATGAGGTCAATTTGAAAGGCTCATCACTGAGCATTCTGGGCTGTCCTCTTGCAGTCATCTTTACAGGATGGCCACTCCTAGGGAGAGTAGCAACAGTGATGACATTTCTCCATGTATAGACAATTTGTCTTAACATGGACTGATGAACATGAAGGTTTTTAGAGACACTTTTGTAACCCTTTCCAGCTTTATGCATGTCAACAATTCTTAATCATAGGTCTTCTCAGAGCTCTTTTGTGCAAGGCATGGTTCATATCAGGTAATGCTTCTTGAGAATAGCAAACTGAAAACTGGTGTGTGTTTTTAAAGGGCAGGGCAGCTTTAACCAACACCTTTAATCTTGTCTCATTGATTGGACTCCAGGTCGACTGAATCCTGACTCCAATTAGCTCTTGAAGAAGTCATTAGCCTAGGGATTTACATACTTTGTTCACCCTGCACTGTGAATGTTTACTTGGTGTGTTCAATAAAAACATGAGAACATATAATTGTTTGTGTGGTATTAGTTTAAACAGACTGTGTTTGTCTATTGTTGTGACTTAGATGAAGATCAGAACTTATTTTATGACCAATTTATGCAGAAATTAGGTCAGTCCAAAGGGTTCACATACTTTTTCTTGCACCTGTATTTGGTTGGTCCACTATTACTTGTAGAGAAAACTACTTCTGTTGGCAGTTAACTGCTACAATATGTTAATTTACAGTACAATTTGATAGTTTGATAATATACCAATATTGAGTACAAAATTGTAGGTAAGCAAATAGGTTTTATAAAAGGATCTCACATTTAGGTGATCTTAAAATTTGTACTCTTCCATTTATAAATGATCTTTACTGACTATGAGTATAGTTGTTTTTAGGGGTCAATTCAATTACTTCAGCACAATTTGCATCCCAACTTACAGTACAACCCATTTACCATGGCAATTCACATGTTTTTGATTCAGACCCAGCTGAGCAGGTGAAAAGGTTAGGGAAAGATTATTTTATAGTAAATAAGTTGGGTCACAGTGTAAAACCTCCTGTACACCCCCAAAAATAGTACTAATGCATTTGAAGGGGTGTAGATATTATAATTTGGGATAATAAAGATATTTTACAGTCAATTTTATCTTAAAAATTCTAGAATGGGATAAATGTTCACATGTATAATGAGGGTTTGAAATGAAAGCAATTTTTTTTGTGATTGCAGATTGGAAATACTTAAACAAGTTTTTTTTCCCAAAAAAATCCTTTACAAAAGTACAAAGTAATAACTTTTTAGATAAAACTTTTGATGGAAAACACTTGTGGGATATCATTTTTCCATCAACCATTTGGGACCTTTTAAGAACCTCCAATACTTCGCTCAGAGCCAATAAATGTCCTCTATATGGTCCAGAATTTAAACTTTTTGGTGTTCAGAAGGATACCCCTGCTATTTTACACCCAGCTCCCAGCTTGCTTTTTGTAGAAAAGTTGTCATACTCTCTCATGAGTATTGGCATATCTAATAAAATGTAGCATTTCTCAGGTGGGCCCGTGTGAGCAAGTAAGGTGTTCCTAAATTGAATCACGTTGGATTGACCGATTGAATATAAGAGCGCATGATAATATCTCAGAGGTTGAGAAAATGGGTGAGATTTAATAGGATGAGATATTCAGAAAGTGAGAGATTTTGGAAGAAATCTCCAGGTTTTTTTAAAGCGGCAACCATCTACACTTCAAAATCAAACTGGTTTTGCAGTGTAAATGATTGCCGCTTTAAAAAAACCTGGAGATTTCTTCCCAAATCTCTCACTTTCTGAATGTCTCATCCTATTAAATCTCACCCAATGTGTGCTGTTTAATGAGAGTGCATAGAAAATGCAAGGAAATTAAGTTTATAAAATAAGTTGAGTATAAATAACACTGAGACTAGATAAAAATAAATCACATATACTGTACAAGTCACAGGTGCAAATCTTTAAAAGTTCCAGGTGCAAACCTTAAATACACAAGTCCCAGGTGCTAAACTGTTAGATCCTAAATTAGCTTTCAGATTACTGTTTGTGTTCCTTGGTATATATAGGTCTTTCCAAAAAAACAAAATATATGACATTTTCTTCATGCACTAAATAACTAAATCACAGTAGAGATTGTACATACTATAATACTTTACTTGCTTATGGACAGGGAACAGGCAGGAAAACAAACATGTCAACTTTGTTTTTGTGTTCTTAGTTCACGTTTGCAGAAACTATTTTAAAATATATTCAGAAATGTTACATTTTAAATACAGAAGAGTGTGCTGTTGTTTTATAGGCTATCAAAGTCATACATATCCTTTATTTTAAAATACAATTGTAACATTTTAACTCAAATTATGACAAAGCTCATGAGAGTAAAAAATGAAAAAAGGCCTTTCAAATTGACCTCATGAAGCTTCAGACTCTGAAAGAACAGGTCCTACTTTATGAGGTCAGAGTCTGAAGCTTCATGAGGTCAATTTGAAAGGCTCATCACTGAGCATTCTGGGCTGTCCTCTTGCAGTCATCTTTACAGGATGGCCACTCCTAGGGAGAGTAGCAACAGTGATGACATTTCTCCATGTATAGACAATTTGTCTTAACATGGACTGATGAACATGAAGGTTTTTAGAGACACTTTTGTAACCCTTTCCAGCTTTATGCATGTCAACAATTCTTAATCATAGGTCTTCTCAGAGCTCTTTTGTGCAAGGCATGGTTCACATCAGGTAATGCTTCTTGAGAATAGCAAACTGAAAACTGGTGTGTGTTTTTAAAGGGCAGGGCAGCTTTAACCAACACCTTTAATCTTGTCTCATTGATTGGACTCCAGGTCGACTGAATCCTGACTCCAATTAGCTCTTGGAGAAGTCATTAGCCTAGGGATTCACATACTTTGTTCACCCTGCACTGTGAATGTTTACTTGGTGTGTTCAATAAAAACATGAGAACATATAATTGTTTGTGTGGTATTAGTTTAAACAGACTGTGTTTGTCTATTGTTGTGACTTAGATGAAGATCAGAACTTATTTTATGACCAATTTATGCAGAAATTAGGTCAGTCCAAAGGGTTCACATACTTTTTCTTGCACCTGTATTTGGTTGGTCCACTATTACTTGTAGAGAAAACTACTTCTGTTGGCAGTTAACTGCTACAATATGTGAATTTACAGTACAATTTGATAGTTTGATAATATACCAATATTGAGTCCAAAATTGTAGGTAAGCAAATAGGTTTTATAAAAGGATCTCACATTTAGGTGATCTTAAAATTTGTACTCTTCCATTTATAAATGATCTTTACTGACTATAAGTATAGTTGTTTTTAGGTGTCAATTCAATTAGTTCAGCACAATTTGCATCCCAACTTACAGTACAACCCATTTACCATGGCAATTCACATGTTTTTGATTCGGACCCAGCTGAGCAGGTGAAAAGGTTAGGGAAAGATTGTTTTATAGTAAATAAGTTGGGTCACAGTGTAAAACCTCCTGTACACCCCCAAAAAATAGTACTAATGCATTTGAAGGGGTGTAGATATTATAATTTGGGATAATAAAGACATTTTACAGTCAATTTTATCTTAAAAGTTCTAGAATGGGATAAATGTTCACATGTATAATGAGGGTTTGAAATTAAAGCAATTTTTTTTGTGATTGCAGATTGGAAATACTTAAACAAGTTTTTTTTTTTCCAAAAAACCTTTACAAAAGTACAAAGTTATAACTTTTTAGATAAAAGTTTAAACTTTTGATGGAAAACACTTGTGGGATATCATTTTTCCATCAACCATTTGGGACCTTTTAAGAACCTCCAATACTTCGCTCAGAGCCAATAAATGTCCTCTATATGGTCCAGAATTTAAACTTTTTGGTGTTCAGAATGATACCCCTGCTATTTTACACCCAGGTCCCAGCTTGCTTTTTGTAGAAAAGTTGTCAGACTCTCTCATGAGTATTGGCATATCTAATAAAATGTAGCATTTCTCAGGTGGGCCCGTGTGAGCAAGTAAGGTGTTCCTAAATTGAATCACGTTGGATTGACCGCTTGAATTTAAGAGCGCATGATAATATCTCAGAGGTTGAGAAAATGTGTGCTGTTTAATCAGAGTGCATAGAAAATGCAAGGAAATTAAGTTTATAAAATAAGTTGAGTATAAATAACACTTAGACTAGATAAAAATAAATCACATATACTGTACAAGTCACAGGTGCAAATCTTTAAAAGTTCCAGGTGCAAACCTTAAATACACAAGTCCCAGGTGCTAAACTGTTAGATCCTAAATTAGCTTTCAGATTACTGTTTGTGTTCCTTGGTATATATAGGTCTTTCCAAAAAACAAAAATATATGACATTTTCTTCATGCACTAAATAACTAAATCACAGTAGAGATTGTACATACTATAATACTTTAATTGCTTATGGACAGGGAACAGGCAGGAAAACAAACATGCCAACTTTGTTTTTGTGTTCTTAGTTCATGTTTGCAGAAACTATTTTAAAATATATTCAGAAATGTTACATTTTAAATACAGAAGAGTGTGCTGTTGTTTTATAGGCTATCAAAGTCATACATATCCTTTATTTTAAAATACAATTGTAACATTTTAACTCAAATTATGACAAAGCTCATGAGAGTAAAAAATGAAAAAAGGCCTTTCAAATTGACCTCATAAAGTAGGACCTGTTCTTTCAGAGTCTGAAGCTTCATGAGGTCAATTTGAAAAGCCTTTTTTAATTTTTTACTCTCATTACCCCTATGAGCTTTGTCTGCTCATATGGGAAAAGGGGATTACATTTATTTGATCTTTGCCTACAATGTGGTTAAATATGGATTCTTAAAATAAAGCTAAAATCAAAGAATCTGTTACCCCTGAAGAAGTTCTTTTAAGGACGAAATGCGTTGGGTACCACTTCTTGACTGTGAAAAACTGTTAAAGAACCTGTTGGCTTGTGCCAGTTCATATTTAAGACTTTTTTTAATAAAAAACCACTGGCTAAGGCTTCTGCTTCGTATTCTGGATATTGGAAAAACTGCAATATTCACATTGGCAACCAATATGGACATTTATTACTAGTGCCAGTAACACTACTGTCTTGTGTATGTATATATATATATATATATATATATATATATATATATATATATATATATAGAGAGGAGTTGGACGGATCAGCACTCAGTAAGGAAAACGTCAAAGAAGCAGTACGGTGCCCGGGTGCCTACCAAGGTCACCAAGATGCCATATACAACAGGGTAGGGACGGAGGCACTCCAGGGTCTTGTAATAATGAGACAGACACAGCGGTCCATGTGACGTTTCGGTCTTTAATGACCTTTTTCAAGCTCAGTTGACACATAGCAAAAACATACCTTTATACCTTCACCAAACACCTTGATAACAATCGACAGCCATCCGCCGCAGGTCCGGGTCATCGTGAAGTCACTAGCCAGCGACGCATACCAGCCGGTATGTCGGGACATACTGTAGACGGGTTGCTAGGCGACCTAAAAATACAAAGTGAATTTAAAAGACAGGCAAATCTAACCGGAACGTCCTCTGTGGGGAGCTCAAAAATGTAAAGCAAGATTAAACAATCTGATTAGGAAACAAAAGGAAACAAGCGCCTAGGACAATAAACCTGGAACAAACGGATCACACATGCAAAATCACAGCATATAACATGTTTTAGAGAAACGGTAGGAAACTGCAGGCTTCATTCAAACCTGATGGAGCCACTGTGTTTAGACGGTGTATCCAAGTCTCACGTTGCAGAAATTTAGTATCACGATCACCACCCCTTAGAGTTTTGGGGATGTGATCGATCATTTTGTATCTTAAGGTAGCTAACCCATGTTTGAATTCCCAAAAGTGACACGGGACTGGCTGCTCGTGGGTGGGGTATCTTTCCTTCAAGGGCTTTCCTAATATGGGAGCGGTGTCCTGTTATCCGTTCTTTAAACTGGCAGGATGTTTTGCCCACATAAAGTAGACCGCACGGGCAGCGTATAATGTAGATGACATGGGTGGTAGTGCATGTCATCACATGTCGTAAGGGAATGCGGGCCCAAGTATGTGGGTGTGGAAAGCTGTCTCCAGTTTCCAAGAAGCTACAAGTGGTACAATGTACAAGGGAAAAAGGGAATTGAGACCGCGCTCGCTAAAAACATGCAACAGGTGTAAATGTATGCTTCAACCATTTAATAAAACAAAACCTAAAATATTCAGATATTCAAATAAAACATATATCTCATTAAAATTGGGGGTACCACAATGTAACAATGAGAGCAAAGATAGTCTCCCATGAAACAATCCCTTTAAATAATTATTCCATTTAGTATATAATGACCACTGAGGTGGTCCGTGTAATATAAGATATAAAATAAAACAGAATAACCCAAATACGCATAATATATGAATATATGACAATGCTGGCCGTTCTTCCTGTATAAATTACATGACTATGAAATGAAAAATAAGATCTGCTTTGTATGTGATGACTCTATGGATTCAACCTTGTTTTATCCCCATATATACTTAGTGTTATTATTTACTTCCCTGTGGATCTGATTTTTTATCCTGACTTCTGTATTTATATATCTCTATCCATATCTCCACTTCTGTTTGCAAATGTATATAAGCCAGTGTATTCCCACACTATAATCATGTTGTCATTCCTTCGGAGATACATTATCCATTTTTATTTTTTATTCTTTATGTTCTTATTTTTTATTTTATATATGATTGATACCTCTAATTATAGATCAGCCCCATCCAGACTCAGCATTTTGCTCATATTAATCAGCTTTGTGTAATGTTATATAATTTTGTAAAACCGCATATGCGCACCACGAATAAAAGGTGCTGCTCTATTTAATCAAGAAACGGAACTAAGAATACACAAACACTAGATTCCCAAGAAAGGAGGAATAACCTCTAAGGTAACACCCGCTCCCCCAGCATGAACGGAACCTGGGGAAGCGGCTAGCTCCGGCGTATACAAACCGGAAGCATAGAATCCGCCATCTTGTTAAAGGGCACAAACAGCCCAAACAAAGAGATACTGCATCCAGTATTGGTGGAACGCATATGCCGTTCACTATACCCGGAAATTATAAAACCAGATGTCCGGAAACGGGCTATGTATTTCTACATGTTCTACTAAGTTTTTCTGCACTTTAAACCACTCGTTTTTTAATCAAAAAGGTATGTTAGGATAGAGTTCTGTCTCCTATTTCTATTAATATAGCTATATAAATAATATGTGAAAACAACTAAAGTTTCCAATTAACATGCAACAGGTGCTAATCGTTTTCCCCTAACACAGAGGGTATATAACACTGATAGTAGGTACCCCAGGTATCACCTTGAAAAAGCCTTTGAGCGAAACGCGTTAGTGGAAGGGAGCAAGGACACCCAAAACTACCCAGACGCCTCACTTTTCATCTCCTGCAAACCGGACCAGTCTCCAGAACCATTACCATAATCGGGAACCTAAGGGCAATACTTCCATGCACACCAGGTAGAGCACCTCACAACATCAGGCGCTCCCTGGATTGGAGATCAGCATCTCTCCTAAATACAAGTTTCCCTGCATTGGCAATCCTTATGGGACGATTATCTGGAGGCACTATAGGAACGGACACAGGACATTAAACGGTCGGACTGTGGGTGACTATCCTTGCTCTCATTGTTACATTGTGGTACCCCCAATTTTAATGAGATATATGTTTTATTTGAATATCTGAATATTTTAGGTTTTGTTTTATTAAATGGTTGAAGCATACATTTACACCTGTTGCATGTTTTTAGCGAGCGCGGTCTCAATTCCCTTTTTCCCTTGTACTACTGTTTTTTGGGCCAGACTTCCCAAAGTTTAGAGACCGCAGCTCCAGCGAGACAACCCCTCCCAGGCGCCCTTTCAGGACACTTTGGTGACCTATTCTCTTTCCACAAGTGGTACAATGTATACACCTGTAGCATCCTGGTTTGCGGACCATGAAATTACTGGACGGGGGTTCTTTAATTCTGGTAATATCATTGTGGACCAGTATATCTTTAAGATTACGTGCTCTTTGGAAACTGGGCATAATTGATGTATGGGAAAACATCTTTAAATCTGGATCTAAGGTCACCATTGGCCACAGGTCTTAATAATGGCTTCACTTGAAGAATTAAATTTCTGCACAAAGGGAATTTTGTCTACTATTGTCTGAGTTCCTATTGTTGTGACTTAGATGAAGATCAGAACTCATTTTATGACCAATTTCTGCAGAAATTAGGAATTGGGGAGCATCCTAAGGAATTGGGAGAAGGGGAGTCCTCTCTTAGAGGCTTCAGGATGTGCACTATTGGCGTGGAGCAGGGTGTACATGTCCGTGGGTTTTTTGTATAACCCTGTAGTAATGGCACCCTCATTAAGCCTAATTAGAATGTCGAGAAAATGGATATTCGTGTTGCTAATCTCATGTGCGAACTTGATGGTGGAATCCATCAAATTTATGGATTCCATCAGGCTGGTAAATTCAATCTGCGTACCTGCCCAGACCATGAGGAGGTCATCTATGTAGCAACCCCGTAACAAAATTTTGTTGGCAATCACAGGGTTACTAAAAAAGACATCCTTTTCAAATTCAAACATAATACTATTCGCAAACGCAGGGGCTACGTAAGATCCCATCGCGCAGCCCCTGCATTGCAAAAACCATTTACCATCAAATTGGAAATAGTTCCGTTGTAAGGTGAGAGACAGTAAGGAGCAAAAAAAGGTTATGTCTGGACCATTGTAACAGTCACTGTTCAATAAAAGTCTCCTGACAGACTCAATACCAGCAGCGTGTGGAATGTTAGTATATAAACTAACTACGTCCATAGTACATAGAAAGCAGTTAGTGGGTAATGTAGTGAGGTCCTGTAATATCAGGATCACTGCGGTTGAATCACGCAGGTAGGTTTTCTGGACCTGGACTGTTGGCTGTAAATGAAAGTCAAGAAACTTAGACACCTTGTAATATATTGAGTCTCTGGCCGCTATGATGGGCCTTCCAGGGGGGTTAGACATACTCTTATGGAGTTTAGGGAGGGAATACAGGACCGGAGCAACAGGATTTTCCTGAATCAGAGCTTTGGCTATATTGGGCTGTATTTTAACTTCAAGAACAGCTTGATCAAGGGTGTTCCTCAGTTCCCTATTATAGCATTCAGTCAGGTCAGCTATGAGAGGAGCGTATACCTCTGTATCATTTAACTGCCGGTAAAGCTCATCTTTATATTGTTGCAAGTCCTGAATCACTATACCCCCTCCTTTATCCGCCGAACGGATAACAATAGAGGGGTCTTGCCCTAAAGTTTTGAGACACTCGTGATCTTCTTTCGACATGTTAGGAATCTTTTTCATGGGACGTGATCCTTCAGTGGAAACCAAAAAGTCAAGGGCTTTATTAAAGCTTTTGAGAGTAGTGTTGCTAGTAACGGGGTCAAACGTAGATTTCATGCGTATCGGGCATACAACCCTTGTGGGTTCAGACACATCCGAGTCCGATTTATGATGATATTCACGGAGACGGAGTTTACGGTTGAAGCAATAGGATTACATTTTCCATTAGAACTCATTGTACCTTGATGTGGGGACAAATGATAAGCCCTTACTAAGCACTGCCATGGTATGTTTTTGCTATGTGTCATGTGAGCTTGAAAAAGGTCATTAAAGACCGAAACGTCGCACGGACCGCTGTGTCTGTCTCATTATTACAAGACCCTGGAGTGCCTCTGTCCCTACCCTGTTGTGTGTATATATATATATATATATATAAATATATATATATATATATATATATATATATACAGTCCAAATTATAGGCGTCACTCCAGGGCTTGTGCAAATTCAGTGAAGATTTATTATGTTTCCAACGGTCTACGCCGTTTCGGACCTCTACCCTTCGTCAGGACCAGAAAACACAGCAAAATGGTGCAACAACCTTGCACCATTTTGCTGTGTTTTCTGGTCCTGACGAAGGGCGGAGGCCCAAAACGGCGTAGACCGTTGGAAACATAATAAATCTTCACTGAATTTGCACAAGCCCTGGAGTGACGCCTATAATTTGGACTGCATATTGGTGGATTTATTCCACAAGGGAAGGCACCCAGGCACAGTGAGTTATTGAGGTGGGGAGTGCCGGACATAGAGGAGATATATATATATATATATATATATATATATATATATATATATATATATATAAGAAAGGAGGGGGGATTGTGGTGCGCTACCTAATACAGAAACTGTACCTCCCAATATAGCATAGTAAAAGCATTATGACATTTCATAAATTCGTTTCCTTGTATTTTGAAGACATCCACAATGATTAGGCCCAGTCCATGTCTGGATAAATAGTCCTTTTATTAAAGATGAACAAAACCCGACGCGTTTCATCTATAAGACTTCATCAGGGGTAAAAACCATTAGAAGAATTAAATTTGTGCAGCTGATCCTGGTAGGAATATCTGCTGATCATTCAATAAAAAACATCACAATGTAATTTTTTGATATGATCCAATTTTGGTAAATACTTTTTCTGGACTTAGTTGATAAATGGGCTTCTGCTATAATTTAAATGGATCCTTGCTAGAAAGAATACCAGGACACGCTTTCTGTTAATGATCTCCTTGCTCTGCATTCAGAATTCCTTTGTATTCAAATGGCATTGCTGCAGTTTACTAAAACTAAACTGCTGCAAGCATACCAAGAAACCAAAATACATAATCAAAACAATCATCTATTATTTTGTTTATTTTAAATGATAGGAACTTCAGATCAAAATCCCACTGAGAATCTCATCTAAAAAAAAAGATTATAGGTACATGGTAGTAGTTGCTGCTACTAATAAATATCAGGGGGGAAATTAATCATTCATGTCAATTAATAATCATTGCGCTTGAACCAAAGTCGGGAGAGCTGCAGTGTGGGGTTGGCAGATTAAAATGCAGCTGAGCTACTTTGGTTACTACTGACAAACCACTTGATGTGGCAAATTTCTATGCATGTAATATCCCCTAGGGAGCTGGCAGCGGTGGGTGGCTGGCAGGCAGCGTGGACTGTTTGGCATGGGGCGGGCAGCGGGGTGCATGTGGCATGAGGCAGACAGTGGGGTCTGTGTGACATTGGGCAGGCAGCGGGGTCAGTTCAGCAGCTGGGAACTAGTAGCACTATTTGCCAGGCATTGGGGTTGGTAGCGGCTGCTGATGTTAAAAAATATTTCGAAAAGCCCATGGATTGGCTGAGAGAATTCTGCTGAGAATCAGTCGCAGTCCAGTCTTTTCACCAGTCTTTTCAAAATATTTTTTATGTTCAGCAGCTACTTCCCACCCCAATGCCTGGCAAATAGTGCTACTAGTTCCCAGCCATCGTGCTGCCCCCGCTACCTGCCCCACAAAATCTGCTGCCTGCCGCTGCATATAGGTGTGTGCCAGTGGTGCTTCATTGCTGGCACACTTCCAGAATTATTCGGACCTCATATTGCGGGTGCTGAAAAGCACCCGCAATATGCCGCTGAATGGTCCGATATAATAAATGTAATGTGCAGCCTGTCTGATCTCCCCAATCCAACCAGATGCGTGTGGGACCACGCATCGGGTCAGAGGAAATGTCAAACACATCCGATTTGAGCAGATTTCTTGGCCCGATCCGTCGTGTCGGGCGAAATCGGCCCAAATCAGACAAGCGTATGGGCACCTTTATGAGGCTGAGTTGCTCAATACATTATGGCCCTTATTCTGGTTGACTGGCAAGGTTGTGATTTTCGCAGCCTTGAAAGCCCCATGCATGCCGCAATTCCCCACACAGCTGCGAAAGGATGTTTAGCATAAAAAAACATTTGCAGCCTTGGAGGCAGGGGAGACATCATTTCTCCAGCGCTCCTAGATCTGAGAAACCTCTGTGATGTTTTAGATATTCGGGCGCTCTGCGCGGGAAGGGGGCGGGCAGCTGACATCTGCTGACGTCAGCTGCCCACTACCCAAATCTGTGTCATCGGGGAATTATCATGAGAACGCCCAGCATTTACATGGGAATGCCCATGAAATGCTTGGATTCCCATGGGGGCATCCCCCGGCCTGCCAACCCACACACCCCGCCCACACTGTTGTGTGCGAGCGCACGGCGAATAATCTATTCGCCATGGCTGCTTGTACACAGCGGCTGCACATGTGCATAAATGACTATGCGCAGTCATGAAAAATTGCTCGCCTGCAAGTACACTCAGGGGAGCATATCAATCAGAATAAGGGCCAATGTTATGCATTTGTCCAGTATTAATCCAGGTGCCTGCATTATGGAAAATATTCAAAACACTACTGCCCATTAAATAGTTAGTTTTAAAGAATTAAGAAGCACAATGACTGATTTCTCACAGGAACAGGGTCATTCTGTTCCTCACACTACACAAGTCTCTTCTTTCCAGGATGAGAACTTTTGGTGCTAATTAGTTTGACAAATGATACAGCTTTTTGATGTGAGCTAAAAAAATGTATGTCTAGCAGTTCAGTGCTAGCAAGTTAATAATAGTTATCTCTGATTAATAATATTGTTCTGGAAACCCATATGTAAATTAAACGATTTAGTGAAACCAGTTTGTTTACATGTTAATTAGTATATTTTTCATATTTATATTCCTGAAGGTTAATGTAGTTTATATTGTTTGCATTTGATGCTGCGGTATCACAACTTTGGGGGGTATTCAATGTTAGGGTCACGGCAGTCGAGCTTGCTCGACCGCCGTGACCCAGTCCCGTTCTCGGTCAGCTCGACCGAGAACACGCAGGTGGGATTCAATGTCCCGCCTGCCGGGGAGCGAAAAGGGGGCGTGGCCGCGAGTTGTGGCCGGGAAGAGGCGAGCTGCAGCCGGCAGCTCGTCACTTCCAGGCTGTTCTCGGCAGAACGAGCCCGACAGCTAGTGATGTCGGGCTCATTCTGCCGAGATACCCTGCTCAATGCTGTCAGGGAAGACAGCATTGAATAGGGCCCGGCGGGCATCTCCCCGATGGGAGGTGCTCGCCGGAGATTGAATATCCCCCTTTGAGTAAGCCATGATTTAAATAAATCAAATGTTATACTATATTGTACAGCATATTGCGTAATAATATGTTATATGTTGCACAACTTCTATCATCCTTATGCTGTTATCTCTTTCTTGATCTATGTATATAATATTGTTTGTCTACTAAAAATGTTATCTAAATAAGTAGATCTCCACTGTTTTATATTTGCTGAGATAATTTATAACTCCTGTTTGTAAGATGCAGACATGTGTGCAGGGTTAACATGGAGTACAGTATATATGCATCTAAAAACTTTTCTTATGCAAAGTTTTTAATGAAAAAAGTCTACATTAGGTAACAAAAAGCACATAAGATGGACATTTAGGGTGAAATGTAGTAGGATGAGAGATTCAGAAAGTGAGATGTTTGGTAAGAAATCTTCAGTTTTTATAGCGGCAATCATTTACACTGCAAAACCAGTTTGATTTTGAAGTGTAAATATTGCCGCTTTAAAAAAAAAAACCTGGAGTTGTCTTACCATACAGTATCTCTCCCTTTCTGAATCTCTCATACTATTACATTCCACCCTTGATTTAACCACAATACCAATAACAAGCTACTGTACTATTTGATCTAAAAAGAACACACATATGAACTGAAATGAACATAAGCAAAAATTGCATATAATTAGGGAGTCAATAGCAGCAAGGACAAAGGGGATAACGATCGTCGATGGTCGGCCTACTGTGCATGGGCAAGGGTTCAATTCCCACCATGGCTCTAACTGTACGGAGTTTGTATATTCTCCCCGTACTTGCGTGGGTTTCCTCCGGGTACTCCGGTTTCCACCCACAATCCAAAAATATACTGGTAGGCTAATTGGTGCCCAACAAATTAAACCTAGAATCTCTGTGTGTGCGCATGTGGTAGGGAATATAGATTGTAAACTCCACTGGGGCAGGGACTGATGTGAATGTTCATATATTCTCTGTAAAGTGCTGCGGAATATGAGTGCTATATAAGAAACTGTTAATAAATAATAAAATAAATAATCGTGGCCTGACTGACAGTAGGGCAATGTTCTGGGGTGGAACCCTGGTGTTTAATGGGCGTGCACACAAAACATCTGAACGCAAGTTTTTCCCTGCATGCTTGGGGCCGGTACAGGACATCAGCAACTGCCCCAATTTTGCGTACATCTGTTCATTGTTGAACTCCTGGGTCACGTGGCCACTATGAGTGCCAGGGAGGGGAGGAGAAATCCTTTGATTGTAAGTAACTATCACAGGGTTTCTTCTCTGCCCCTGCTAGCAAACAGATGTGTACCGGGACTCAGATGCAGGAGTGTGTGTGCATTCAGCGGGGCTGCCTTAACCTGCTTGCTGGGCTTCCAACACATGCAGCCTATTGAGCAGGTTTGAATAGGGCCCATAGGAATGACCAATGGATATATGGTAAGTAAAGTTAAGCAGAGGGGCAGAGGAGTTGAGAGTGATGGAAATATCTGCGGTCAAGGTTGGTGGTTCAGACTCCCATGTGCCAGCCGGACATGTAGCATGTATAGCTCTGACGTGTTTCCCCGCCTGTGTCTGTCGGCGGCTTTTTCAAAGATCGAGTGATAAAGCCACCGACAGACGCAGGCGGGGAAACGAGTCAGTTATATACCTGCTACATCCATCGAGTGTCCAGCCGGCACACGGGAGTCTGAACCACCAACCTTGACTGGAGTTCACTAAAGTTAAGGCTATCATCAGCTGTTCACAGCCACTACTTCAGCAACACTCCCTTATTGGACTTATTGGTTCACTGTGTACCAAGTGATTGAAAGCTAATGGATGGCGCATTGGTGTTGCAACCAGAAAAACAATTGGTTCTCTTAACCAGGGAAGATAATAATACCCCCACCAGCTCCATATACATTTTTTATGAAATTCTTATTTTTATACTTACATATATATAATCTTTTTAATTGTATCGGCCGGTACATTTTTGTATAATATTAAAAGTTATGTTTTTATTTTTATTTATTATGTGTTTTTCATGTATTTATTATGTTGTTTTTTTATTGAGAAATTAACATAAATGTATTGATTACAACTCATTTGACTGGCATATATTATTAATTTGTTCTTATTTAGATTAGTAGTATCGATTCATTTGGTGATTATTTTAGCTTATCGGTTCCTAGCGCTACTGTTAGTGTCTCTTTTTTTGACTGCAGACAGACTTGCCAAGGTTAAGGCTGCTGATGAACTCAGTGAGGTGTGCAATATTTTAGGGCTTTGGTGAGAGGAAGTTAGATAATGGTCCATACGTAATGATTGGATGTAGTGACGTGATTGGAGATACATATAAAAATGAGCATTGGGAAGTTAAAATGTATCCCGTAAATTAGCCAAGAACAGTACGTGGCCCCCAGGGTCAAGTAACTGGTTTGCTTTGAATAGCTCTCCCCCCGCCATTGCAGAAAGTTGGAGTTGTGTAGGGAAGGAAAGAAGGATGGGTTGCCCCATAGGGTCACATACGGGGGGCCGTATGGTCTAGTTTCAGTCTCTTATGAAACTTGACCCAACTAAGATATGTTTCGTGGAAGAGGGGGTGATTGAAAATGCGGGGTGGTATGAGGGGTTTCCTAGTATGTAAAAAAGCGCAGAGAGAATAAGGATGGGACATGGCTGCCTCAAATTATAAATCAGTGTATGTCCCTTGTTGAAGTATCCAGTCCACTGCACAATGGGAGTGAGTGGAAACGGAGTAGGATGCAAATTTTGTCAAATCAGCTCCATCATTCGAAAAGTTTAGTGTATAAATACACAATTTGAGGAGATCCCTTCACCGGCGCACACCAAAAATAGAGAAATGTTACGTCCCTATTAGGTAGGCAACGTTTCTCTTCTCCGCCTCCGAATCGGGGATAAGGTTACTTCTCCCGAATTACCCCTTCGCTTATTTCGGGCACCCTTTTTCTTCTCCCTGTGCAGGAAACTGCTTCCTCGGTGTGAACCGTAGGTTTGCAGACCGGGATAGAAGGCACAGAAATATCCAATAGTGAAGTAAGTTTTTAATGGATTTTTCAATATAAAAACATGCAAAAAAGTGAAAACACATATACAGTAGGAGCAAGTTTCATCTTTGCTCCTTTGGTCATGGCTAGCCATGGCAGCTGAGAACAATAGAATAGCCATGGCTAGCCATGGCTAATCATGGCCAAAGGAGCAAAGATGAAACTTGCTCCTACGGTAACACACCAAACAATAGTGGGCCAGGTACTGGTAGGGTGCAGGTGGATAATTACCCTCTAGATAGAGAACTGGGTTTAAGCAGCTCTCATAGATCGCATTCAGGTATCCAAGGACTCTAGGTAGGTACCGGTACACCTTCGTTGAGCTCCAAGGACACAGGTAAAGACATCCACGGTGCTCTCCACACAGAACTTCCTGGGCCCCTCTGACACGTTTCTATCTCTACTGAGGTCTTTATCAAGGAGTGTGTCAATGTAAAATGGAGTCCGCTATTTATCCTCTGGTCAGCCAATCCTCAGTGTCCCTGATCAAACACGTGGCTAAGTCGCGCGGCTGAGTTTTGACGCTGTGTCTGTTATGCTTCCGGTAAAGTGCGGCTCCCGCACTTCCGGTTTCGTATGCCCCACTTCCGGGATCTCCGTCTTCGATTTTTTTGGTAGGACGGGTCCCTCGTAGTACTTTCTGAGATGGCCACGGCATCAGCGCTTTTCTTGTGTTGTGAAAAACAGTTTTCTCTCTCTTCCATTTTCGGCATAGCGTTTTCTTATGCTTCTTTATGGATGTAACTCCGTGCGCCATCTTAGTTTTGGGCAAACTGTGCCCACAGTCTGCTACTGGCTGTAACCGTTGATTTTCCACATAGAAAAGAAAATAAAAACAGCATTATGGTTAGAGAATGACATCTTGATAGAAAATGTCCTAAAAGTATTTTTTAAAAAACCTTAAAAAAACATATTTATAAAATAACATATGTTTAAAATGCTGTCAAATATCATATCATTATAAAAAATGTCAGATGAAGTGTAAAAGACTTAAAAGTAAATGAGTGTATATAAAAGGGTTATAAGAACCACTTAAGTTCAAAGTCTAAATTCAAACCACCAGGTTTCAGGGTGTTAAATTTGTGAATCAGTTTAATCTCTTCTTTCGCCAAAGAAGAGATGCAGAATGGTTTTCTTTCATTTCCCTTCACCATCTTCAAAGCCATGAATTGTTCTATACATGATGTTAATGAATTGTGAACTAGTTTGATGTGTTGCGAAAGAGAATGGCTCTCCACGCCTTTTGTGATATTGTTGAGGTGTTCTCCCAATCTGATCTTAAGTGGTCTGGAAGTCCGTCCTATGTAAAATAGGTGACAGGAACATTCTATTGTGTATATGACGTTCTTTGAGTTACAAGTTAGAAAATCTTCTATTTTCATTTCCTCGTCATTGATGGTCACCATATCGATTTTCTTCTGTCCCTTGCTTTTAATGCTTCTGCACCCTCTGCAGAGGCCGCACCTATGGAATCCTTTAGTTAGGACGTGGGTTGTTTTCGGTCTCGGGAGGGCACTTTTCACAATTTTTGTAGCTATTGTTTGTGCTCCGTCTGTAAATGAATTTCGGTGCTTCTGGTAAATGTGTACCCAGAATTGGGTCCCTTTTCAGGATTGCCCAGTTTTTTCTGAAAATTTTCTCAATTTTCTTATATTGGATGTTATAGCCCGTGATAAAGGATCATTCGTATCCTGTGTTCTGACTATTGCCTCTGTTGTTCTCCTTTCTCAATAGTTCACCACGATCGAGTTTCTTAGTGTTCTGTATTAGGTTTTTCATATCTTGTGGAGAATCCACTGTTGGAGAATTTTTTTGCCATGTTGGTGGCCTGTTCTTCAAAGGTGCTCTCTTCCGAGCAATTGCGTCTCAGTCTTTTCATCTGGCCGCCTGGTATAGCTCGCAGCCAGTGATCATGGTGGCAACTGTCCCTCAAGATATAGGACTGACTGTCAGTAGGTTTTTGAAAGGTTTTAGTCTTAAGACCATTATCTACGAATATCGTGATGTCCAGGAAATCAACCGATGTTTTATTTATACAGAAAGTTAATTCAATGTTATATTTGTTTGAATTTAAATAGGTACAGAAGTTTCCTAATTCTTCCTTGCTTCCTCTCCAGAAGAAAAGGATGTGCCGGTAATTTATCTATTACCAAAAGTGCACAAGAGCACAACTCATCCACCAGGAAGGCCTATAATTTCTGGGATAAATTCCCCTTCTGCTAATCTATCAGAGTTTATAGACTTCCACCTACAGCCCCTAGTGGTGTCAAATAAATCACATCTAAAGGACACCAAAGAACTTTTGAATCTGTTACCCACTATTCCTTGGGAGGACAACTACTATCTGGTTACAGCGGACGTAAAGTCCCTGTATACGATCATCAAACACAGATTGGGAATAAATGCCGTGAAGAAATACCTGGAAACATCAGGACTGGAAGTCGGCCTTCAGGAATTCTTAGTAGAAGGAGTTGATTTCATCCTCCATAACAACTTCTTCCTCTTCGAGGGGAGTCACTATGTACAGAAGGTGGGAACTCTCCAGTTATCCACCTACCCTTCCCAACCACAGCAGTGCAAAAAGCTACTGCAGCATACAGATTAGGTCTCCTACTATTCACCTACCCTACCCAACCACAGCAGATCAAAAGCTGATGCAGCAGGCATAGAAAGTCTCCAACTATCCACCTACCCTTCCCAACCGCAGCAGGGCAGAAGCTGCTGCAGCAGACAGAGCAAGTCTCCAACTAATCACCTACCCTTCCCAACCACAGCAGGGCAGAAGCTGCTGCAGCAGACAGAGCAAGTCTCCAACTATCCACCTACCCTTCCCAACCACAGCAGGGCAGAAGCTGCTGCAGCAGACAAAGCAAGTCCCCAACTAATCACCTTCCCTTTCCAACCACAGCAGGGCAGAAGCGGCTGCAGCAGACAGAGCAAGTCTCCAACTATCCACCTACCCTTCCCAACCACAGCAGGGCAGAAGCTGCTGCAGCAGACAAAGCAAGTCTCCAACTAACCACCTACCCTTGCCAACCACAGCAGGGCAGGAGCTGCTACAGCAAATACAGAATATTCAAAACCCTCAATGAATAAACAAACAATCAAGAGAAAATAATAACTGACTGAGGACCGATCTCACATGGATTTCACAACAATATCTTCAGTGTCCTATTCACAGACCAATCTCGATGAGTTGCTTATTATTTGCAGTTTGTCAAAAGTTTTGAAAAGTTAAAATGTTTCTCATTTAATGGACCCTTATAGGACTTTAAGGGTCCACCTAAGGGAGTCTGTTTATTATTTTGTATTCAGAAAGTCATAAGCTTTCCAATGACATATCACAATGCATGAAAACAACATAAATATCATTGACACTTTAGACAACACTCTTAAGGGTTCATCCAATTAAACCCATCTTCAAACTAAGATCATCGCTTAAGATGAAAAAGTAGTGTGAAAAGTTTGAAGACAATAAGCTAAAGCAAAAGTTTTCATCGAACATAGATACAAACACTCTCACACACAATTATTGTTCAGTTATACTTATGTAGATATACTTAATATTTCCTTCCGCATAACTTGTGAAACATTTATGCATTGTATGGTTACAGTATTGTATGTTTCCAATCAGAACATATCTTTTCTCAAAAAAGTCCATCATACAATAGACAATGTACTGTAGACTCGACTACAGTATTGTAAGTACTGTAGAACTAATACAGCCTAATTCAAAGATGTACATTAAAACATTTGCATCTGTGATTCCCTATGCTACATACTGTATGTGTGAAAATACGCTAAAGCAAGCTGTTGCCCCCTGGCAATGTATTACAATCAGATGCAATCAACACTCATTGGTGATTTTTTCAGGTTCTCAAAAGGATCATCTGAGTGCAAAACTGATACATTTTCCAGTAAACTGCGTTTAGGTCCAGGGGGGGGGGGGGGAAAGATAGTTGGAAATCTATAGCGATAAAAAATATTGGGATAAATCCAAACGGAATACTGAAGTTGTAAATCATGGGTCTTCAACCTGTGGCCCTCCAGATGTTGTGAAACTACATGTTCCAACATGCATTGCCACATTTTTTCCTATAAGAGCATGCCAAAACAGTCAGGGCATTATGGGACATGTAGTTCCACAACATCTGGCGGGCCACACACCTGTGTTCTAAATCATCCTGTAAAATTCAAAATTGTAAAAATCCATGTTATAATTCTTAATGATGAAGACTTTCTTTAAAAAATGATTATGAGATAATGCTGTTTTGTAAAACATCATTACCCTACCCTCTGTTTAAGCATTATGTCAGCTCTAAGTATCTCTGATCATTTCAAAATTCTATGAACCATAATTCTGGGTTAAGGTTTTAAACTCAAGGGCATTGCTTCACACTTTTCAGACTAAAATTAAAAAGAGAGCATAATATAGCTAAGATGCATGATCATCAAAACTGACAAGCCAGTGGTTAATTCATGTCAAACATAAGTAGCCCCGACATGTGTCGATATGCCCTGAAGACAATCTTTTTCACATTTTGCATATCATTGAATTTCTTGTCACCTGATAACCCTGCAAATTTGTCACAACAAGAAAGAGCTATTGATTTCCATAGGTTAATGAAATATTACATTGCCTCTACTAGATCAACCAAACAGATGCATGAAATAAATCTAGGAATAGGATATCGGGGAAAAATAGCTAATTATCTACTTCATTTATAATACTTGACAGAAAAATTATTACATTGCCATTTTGTTATCCTTTACTTATTTATCATAAGAATTCAGAATGAATAGTTAATGCAAAGTCATATTTAGAATTTTAGGGAACAGGGGCTAATCAATTGCGTTTAAGGCAAACTTTCTTCCTAATGATCCTAGTCTACATACTGTATTTATTAATAATTGCATCCATAAGAGTCATTCCAAAGTAATTAGTAGTGTTTATTAGGTATTTAGCCAGATCAAAATGAGTGTGCGCTATGTATGAGTCAGGCAGCTAAATGTGCTTCATTTTGTTTCTTATTATTCTGTATTGCTCTGAGAAATTATAATTGGAAGCAGCACATGGTGTCTGTATTAAGAAATTAAAGATGTAGTTATTGTTATATTAAACAGTTAAACATTTGTGAAAACAATAAGAACTGACTTTGTAGTGTTGAAGAGTCACATGAAGGACATAGTTGCTTACAACATCTACAGAATGACAGTAAAGTTGTGTTGGAACATCACTGCTGCTGCTATCTCTCCTCTGCGTTTTGTTGATTTTCAATCCCTATGTGGCACAGTTGCCTACCCGCCTGCATTCTGCAGGAGACTCCCAGAAATAACATCAATCTCCTTCTCTCCCTCATTAGTCTAGCAATCTCCCTAATTTCACCTAGCCCACATTACACTGTTACAGTTTTAGGGAAAAAAGGAATGAGAGATAGATACATTTACATTTAATCATTAGCACAATTTCCCAGCACTTTAGCAAGTATAGTAGCTCTTACTAACTGCTTTGGGGCTCATCCACATTTGGATATAAGTAATTTTAAAAGATTCCTTACAGATGAAGTAGTACACACCCACGCTTCTAGGTATCACGTTCACAATGTATTTTCACAATCTCTCCATATATGGAACTAGACACGCCCTTTAAGTGGAGCATGACACGCCCCCTCAATGGGCACTGTACAAAATTATACTACCAATTATAATCTCCCTGAAACTAGTGTTCAAAAGTAGGCACGTATGCTATTTGGTGACATCAAAAGTTGAGAAACATAGGTAACAACTGCCATGGCTCTGTTTATAGCATTAAGCCAAAATGGTGTTAGGAAGCATGGCCAGCATTTAGGGGCCCAAAATATGTGTGTTCCGAATTAGATTGTGTAACTGCCTAAAAAACCTTCTATTGTCAGCCCATAAATAGGTGTTTTGTCAACTTAGCCAACAAGTTAAAGTGTACAGTGAAGGTTATTCTGGTTGACTCGCAAGGCTGCGAATGAATGCCCACCCGCCCCCCTCGAAGTGCTGGTTCACCCGCACAGGCTGTGAATGGATGTTTTGCATAAATATCCATTCGTATGCCTCAGGTAACCGCTCACATCCTTCAAAATATGTGGTGCGTGCATGCATATAGAAGTGACTTTTAAGTCACTTACATATGCATGCACACTTGCACACACACCAGCGTCACCACCTCATTACCATGAGAACACCCAGCGTTCTCATGGGAACGCCCATGGAAAAAGCTGGGCATTACCATATGGTAATGGGGCAGCCTGGCGCCCCCCGCCCTTCTCAACCCCCCCACATGCCATCATGGGTGTGTGCACCCGGCGAACCAAAAGTTTGTGGTGGGTGCATGCAACCTACGTCTGCAAATGCGCATCAACGTGCCTGCGTATGCGCAGATGCGCAACATAATTTCTCCCTGCGAGGACCGAACAAATGTGAATAACCCCCAGTGTCTGTTGCTGTAAGCAGGGACTCACTACATTAGATGCTGTATCACCAGGGAATAGTCCCAGTGCTGCAGCTCCATAAATTTTGATGTAATTCAGTAAGCCCTAGTCGTAGGCTTTACTTTGAAAGCACTGTGGCCAAGACTGAACATTACTTGTCCTGCATAGTTCATAAAAACAGTTTCAGATTGTACCTATGGGCTGCTGGGACTAGAGCCTCCCAGTTAAATTCTGTCACCCTGATCATTGCCAATAAGCTAGATCCAGTAACTGACTGCAACTGTAACTGGCAGAGACTTCAAATTGGAAGTCCTACCACTCTCATATCACCCCTCCTCACCTCTCAGGCATTGTAGTGACAGCGCTAGTGACAGTAGTGGTGACAGTCATGGTGGGCCAACAAAGTTCTAGTTCCTGAAAGCATGGTTTATGGTGTGAGCAATTTTTTCCCCATTTGTATTCAAATTTAAATAAATGGATTTTTTTTTATAATAAAAACAAAATTTTTATAAAATTTGAACTACAGATAGAGCAGCCCCCATTGGATATAGATTCGCCATGCACCAGCCACTGCCAGCTGACAGAAGGGGGCGTGCGCACACGAGACACTCACATGCCCCATTCTGTCGGGGCCCTCCACCGCCCACCACCGCCCTCAGCAGCTCCCCTATACCCCCCACCAGCTGCACCCAGTTCCACCTGATTTCCGCCCATCTCCCTGAAGTGGAGACGGGCAGGGAAACCACTCCCCACTGCTGTGCTGATGGGGGCACATGTGCATTTGAGATGCTCGCGCGTCCCTGTCTTATTACTAGTAACTATTTAATTTTTCTTGTTTACTATTGTGTCTCATTGATCCAAGCATGATGTACCAACAGTAGCTGCGGACAATGGTGGAACTAGTGACTAGTAGGCCAAGGTGCAAATATATGCTTTTGGCCCCCAACAACGGGCCTCCCACCTCACCTATGCTGCACTACTTCACTAAACTACATACCATAAAAAGCTGCACTAAATCACTATACCAGGGGTTCCGAAATGTTTTTGAATCACGGCACCCTAAAGCATCAAAATGTTTTCAAGGCACCCCTAGGCCAAATGTTTCTTATTGAGAAATGTAGAAAAATATTACATGAAGTGCATTGTGGTTATATGTCACAGTTATCTGGTGAGGGACAGGATTGGCTCCTGTTTGTCCACATATATTATAATTAGCAGCCACAAGCACTGGTTTTACCTGGTACACTGACCATAATAATATGAATTGATCCTGGTCCACCAACCCAAGGCACACAGTTTGGGAACCACTGCACTATACTATGTGGGGTGGGGGTGGTTGATTCTTATATGCTTGCTAAATAGTGAGTTTGGCCCTTTCCCAATGGTTGTGAGACTATGCATGTGCATGGTCTTTTATACACATGTGCAGGTCCCCTTTGCGAACAGCTTCGGTAACTTGCAGTGTCGCTGAGCCATTCACAGGGATCGGAGGGCGGTCAATGGCAAGGACGGGCTCACCCATGGCAATGTTTCATTGAGGTGAGGGTGGGATCACAGGACGTCAGCTGCCCGACCATTCTTCTTCCCACTGCTCACAAATAACAGTCAGTTTCCACTGACTTTTATTTGCGAAGCCAGGGAAATTATTCAATGGTTGTCAACCATCAAAGCAGTGGCATGTGAGGGGATATGTTTTCATAACACATCCCCTTGCATGGTTTGGATAATTGGTGGGGCTGGCACTCTGGTGCTCGATAAGCTGTGATCTTCGCAGCTTACCAAGTCAACCAGAATCAGGCCCTGTATCTTGTAACACACGGCATACATCACTACACAACCTCAACACAGCATGCTGTAATAAAGTACATTCCCTCAACATGTTGTACTATATCACTAAACGGTACTTATATGTTAGTTGGGCGCCCACTAAGTTATTTGCTTAGTTTTCCACACCCCCCCCCGCAGGGCTTGCTGCGCTCGCCACGCTTAAGGCATGGTGGCTCTCTGCGCTCGCCACACTATGTAGAATCAATTCCACACCGACATGGATAGTGGGGTTATGAGTGTAGTAACTATAGTGTGCGCCCAACTAACATAAGTACCCACTAAACTATATCCCCTAAATGCTACACTACACTGCATTTCATTACTGTACATCTTGTGCGGGAAAGGGATAGTTTCACTGTCTCTCCACTGCCTACAGCTCACTGGCCAAAGTCTGCAGCATGATGTTCTCTGCTACTGCCCATAGCCCACATCTTCCATCCCCCTAGAGCTCAGCTTCTGCTGGTTGTTCTGCTACAGGCTGCAGAGACCAATAACTATATTATCACAGGCAGGTGATATTGATATTGTCTAGCCAGTTGTGGTTTTAGGACCAGCAGATACAGAACTTATTTATCAACCTAGACACATCCATTTTCTGGATGTGTCTAGGGATGGACTTCGACCATCTGTGATTCGCAATCATCAATGGTTTATAACCAATGTCAAACCAGATGGTTTCCCTCCATTGATGGCATAGCAAAACTGATGTTTTTTTTCCCCAAGGTGCGGGACATGGAGCATAGCTCCACCCCAACAAACCTGAAGCCCCACCCCCACATTATGATTGGTCCATGGGTCAGTTAGTCAAAGCAAATGGATGACTTTTGATAGCTAAAACTATTGATGGTTTTCCATCATGTAGTTTTTCACTATGGAAGGCTGGTTGCAGTATCGCCATTATTGGCAACAATTGACAGTTTTTTGGGGTGGTGCTGGCGCTCTGGGGTTGCCGTGGGAGATGGATGGTAACTGTGGTTGTTGGTATCGAAAAAATTGTCAGGGTGGTATGGGGGGTGCAGGTATCAAACGCGTTTCATCCCTTATAGGGACTTTTTCAATTGTGAAAAAGTACCTATAAGGGATGAAACGCGTTTGGTACCTGCACCCTCCATACCACCCTGACGATTTTTTCGATTGTATATAGATTTTACAGCTAAATACATTTGATCTTGGATTTAAGCACTAATCAGTGTTCTTCATTTTGCCACCCCTCCTGCCACCTAACCTCCACACACGGAACACTCTTGGCAAGGAGTGCATGCTGATTCAATAAAACTTAAGGGTAAGTCACTACAGCAGCATCTGTATATTTATTGATCCAATCTGACTCATCCCCTTGAACCGGAGGTAACCACATCATAAGACAGAAGCAAGAGACCCCTATCCTTAGAACTCCCAGCCTCAAGTCCCCCTGATTGAAACATCTCTCATCGTGGGACAGGTGACTCAGATCTACAGATCAACACCGGTCCAATTCTCCCAATACCCAGCCTCAAGTTTTTGCCCACTGCCAAAAGACCTGCATACCAACAACCACAGTTACCATCCATCTCCCACGGCAACCCCAGAGCGCCAGCACCACCCCAAAAACCTGTACAAGATTAATCAAGGGGGGATTAGGACCCCCCCTCCCGGTGCGAGCTTCTAAGGGTTTAGCCTTCCCCTTTCCGAGCGCTGTGCTAACATCATTTATGCACAACAATTGACAGTGACTGCACTGATGGCCATCCCTAAATGAAAAATGAAGGCATGCCAAGGCAGTTTTTAGGTGGAGGGGCGGAATCTTAGACTGCACACTCTATTTACATGAGGTGCTATCACACTGGGACTAGTTCTGCAAAGCAAAAAAACACAGTGCAGAAGCATACTCCACATTATTAATCAGTAATTGAGGTTCTTAGTATCAGTGGTGTAACAATAGCCCCGCAGCCCCTGTGGTAACAGGGAGGAGCTGTGTAAGTGTGGGCATCGGGGGGGCTGCAGAGCTATTGTAATGCCGCTGCCACAGACCTGCAGATTTATTTGTATTCACTGCGGTGGTCCTGGCTCCCCTCCTGGCTTCATTCTGATGCTATGGAGATGGACCAACATAAAATGTCCGCCCCCATATAGCAAACAGTTCTCTCTGCTGTATGGGGCGGACATTTTGTGATGGTCCATTTTTCATAGCATCAGAATGAAGCCAGGAGGGGAGCCGGGACCACTGCATTGAATACAGGTAAATCTGGGGGGGGGGGTGTTGGGGGGCATGGGCGGCCGTAGGGTGCTGCTTAATTATCAGCGGGGGGGCGCATAAATTATAGTTACGCCACTGATTAGTATTTTCATTGGCTAAGAATTATTTGCCCACCAACCAGCAGAGCAGCAAGGTGACCTTGTATCTCTGATGGGTCCCTGATGCCATGTTTGACTCTGGGGACCGGACCCCAATAAGCCAGCAAAAGTCAGTCACCACAGGTTAGCACACAAGTGAAAAACTAAAGGTGTCACTGTGTTACTATCAAGTAAGCAGAAGCTAGGGGTTAAAAAGTGTTACAAAACTGAAAGTGCTACAAAGTATAATATTAGTGGAAAAAAAAATAGTTCTAAATAAATGTTAAGGTGTGCCATCCCTAGGCAACTCAGCCACACCAACCCAAGGGGAGCCACACCCCAAATCCATCTCTAAGAACATTTATTATTGATTAATAATTTGGAGTGTGCATCTGCACTGTGTATTGAGCTTTTCAGATTTGGTTCTCTGATGTCAGTGTTGACCATTTCCACCATGTCTCAGTCGCAGATAACTGGCTACCTCAGACCTACTCATATTTGTTTTTCTGATATTTGCATATGGATCTGTGATGCATTTGTAAATTTGCACGGGACATTTTTTTCTTTCAGACTGGACATTGCTATTCTGATTGCAGTCAACTGTAAATTCTCCAATCAATGATCCAACATGAATTAGCCGCTCTGATCAGCACTGTATGATAATATAATCATTACTGACTTGATGATAAAAAAGTAGTTTCAGTTAACAAATTCGGCCTTATTCACACATACAGATGAATCTATCCTCATCCCTGCTGGCGATCCACCAGCAGCATGCTGCTGGCGGATCGCCAGCAACACGGCGCCGCTATCTGACTGTGACGCGCATGCGTCCCCCACGCATGCACGTCACAGTATCCGGGCGACGGGGCGGCGAGGCAGACGCATTACTGTCCGCCTCCTGCTCGAGGGGCAGGGGGGGGACCCGAGCAGGCTACGGGGGGGTGCGGTCGCCCGGTGTGGGCACCGGGCGACCGAGGGCAGCACCGTCGGAAGGGGACGCGCGCGCACCTCGTGCGCGCGCGTCCCCTTCCGCCATACAGATGTTGGCGGGGCAGGGGATGGCGATGGCGACGCCATCGCCATCCCCTGCAAAGATGAATCCCGCTACATCTGTATATACACTGAGGTGCCAAATTATTATGACAGTTTGACACTTCTACGCAGATCGGCCATTACTTCACGTTTTTGCTACTAGAGGGCGAGATAACTATATAAGGTAATGTAGGACAAGTGAAGCATCAATTGCACTGTGTTGTTTGCAAAGAAATGGGCAAAAATGTGATTTAACTGAGTTTGAACGCAGGATGATTGTTGGCCCTCGAACCGTCAGAACCAGTATCAGCAAAACAGCTGCACGTGTGAAGTGCTCGAGAGCAGCAGTTATTAATGTTTAGGGAGAGTGGACTACCAAGCAGAAAACTGGGTCTCAACGCCAGGCTTGTGGTCATCACAGGCTACTGAATGCTCGATCTGAAAGGAGACTTGCCAGAGTTGTCCAGTCCAACAGAAGAGCAACATCACCTCAAATGTTGGGGAATCTTAATAAAGGAGCAATTGTGATGGTCTCTGAACGACATGTTCGCAGAACATTACACCATATAGGCTATGGAAGCCGACGACCTGTTCAAAAGCCTCTACTGTCTGCCTTGAACAAATGCAGACATCTCCAGTTTGCAAAGAAGCACAAGGATTGGACAGTAGATGACTGGAAAAAGGGTCAAGCGGTTCAATGAATTGCACTTTCAATTACACCATGCAGATAGCAGGGTGCAAATATGGAGAAAACAGCACGAAAGCATGGACCCCAACTACATTGCCACAAGTTCAAGCTGGTGGAGGCAATATTATGGTTTGGGGGATGTTTTCTTGGCATTGTATGGGTCCTTTGATTCCTGTGGAACATCATCTGAATGGCCTAGGGTATTTGAGTGTTATCACAGATCACGTACATCCTGTTATGTTAATGACGTATCCTGCCAGGGATGGATATTTCCAGCAGGACAATGCTTCCTGTCATAAAGCTGGCATTGTCCGCAGATGGTTCGAAAAGCATGACAGAGACTTTACCTTGCTTAGTTGGCCTGCACAATCACCAGATCTCAATCCAATTGAGAATCTGTGGGATGAGATTGAACTGGTCATCAGGCAGTTAGATCCAGTACCATCAAATGTTAAGGAATTGGAAAATGCAGTTTATCGGATATGGTCTCAAATTCCTCATACCACCTACCAACATCTCATAGAGTCCATGCCAAGAGGAATCCATGCAGTATTAAGGGCAAACATATTATTATTATTATTATTATTATTATTATTATTATTATTATTATTATTATTAGTAAGGTGCCATAAAGTCTATGTAGCACTTTACAGGGTACACACATACCTCCCAACTTTTGCATATTTCAAATCGGGACCAACTGCGCCAAAGGCATGGCCTCCCTGCCAAGCTTGCAAAGCTTTAGACTTGATGGGTGTGATTTTAGATATAGGACATGGTCTAGCACAGCGACCACCACTTTTGACAATTTTGGGGGCATGCCAGCACTCCCCTCGGCTCCCTGCACCTTGTAGGGATGCTGTGTGCATGATCCAAAACAAGAGCAGCAGTGATCTCCTGATCCCTCAACTGGACCCCTGCCCGTGAGACACTGTGACCCATGATGAGAGGGACAGTGGAACAGTATGCAATTAGCAAGACTGTCCCGTTGTAATCAAGACAATTGAAAGGTACTGTATGTAAACATAGAAGCCAAATATAGATATTTATGCTATGCCATAGACCTGAATTGAAACCAGGCTCCCATACATTGGAACCCAGATGTGATGTAAAGTAACATTCACGGCATGCTTCTACAGTACTGTATAATCAGAAAAGCTGTAAAGGGACACATTTTATAACACTACACACTGGGTAGGACAGATAAAACAGGGCAGGGTGTTAGCAACTTTGGCATCTACAGTCCAGAAAAGGCTGCTCTATAGAATGGCAACAGATAGTTAGACAGATTCGGTATGGAATCCTGGTGGTCGGAATCCCGGCGGTCAAAATCCTGGGTCTAGTCTGTCACTGTGCTGCGGCACCCCAGGGAGCCGCGGCGCACAGTTTGGGAACCACTGCCCTATTGTATTGTTCCATGTATTGTATTGCATCTGAAAACAATAGGCCTTGGTGAGCCATGGCTATCCAGAGAAAACTAGTTGAAGTGTTGATTTAGGTTGAAGGGTTTGACATTCCCTTTTTTTTTTTTCAGCTGCAGTTTGGAGTAATTAGGCGGTTCAGTGCTCAATATTGTTTTGCTTTCTGTCAACTATGTAAATACCTGTTTAACTACATTGTTATTTATATATTTGATGTTCATTTTGTTATTTATTAATTTTATACATTTCATAAACACAAACTATAAATTCATATTTTGGGCCAGATTGTTTTTTCTACTACAATTTCTACTACTTAATGGGCAGTATTCAATGAGGCTGATTCGCCATGTTCTATGGCGAATGTGTGCTATTTTTGTGCTCTAATGTGAATCTTTTTACTGCAAAATTTCACCCTATTCAACGTGCACTATTCGCCAATGGCGAACAGTGAAGGATGGACAATTTGCCATCTGATAGACACCGCAATTAGCTGTGATTTTTCAATGGGTTTTTCAATGTGATTCACCGCAAGTGTATTCAATGATCAGATGCCGAATTGCTTTCTGAGTGATTTTCGTTGTGTGTCACCGTGTAGCAATCGCCATCTTTTTATGGTGAACTGGAATGTGAGGAGTTTTTTTTTAATTTTGTTTAAAAAACATCAGGAATTTTATTATGTGAAGGGCATGTTATTTTTATTCATGTGCTTACAGCACATGAATATATATTACATTTTTAATTTATTTTATTTTTTTTACACATAACAGCCAGCAGGGGATCGGGAGCCGAGAGCCGCTCATTACATATTCATATATTCACTTCACACTGTTCCCACTCATTACATATGCACGAGCGGGAGCAGTACAGTGGCTCCCTACCCCAGTCCCCTGCCAGCTCTCCCGGGGGGAAGCTTCTGCTGCATGTGTCCCCGGGAGCCCTGCTTCTGCCCCACAGTGTCCGGCTCAGGCAGGGAGGCTTCCATCTCCCTGCCTGCCACCGTTCCCCAGCTCCCTGCGGCGAACGTAAGAATTGCCGTCAGGGGCAGCGAGCCCCTGCAGCATTGAATAGGGCAAATGCTCCAGCCCTCCGGAACACGGCGACTGTGCAGCGAATCCTAAACAGGGTTCGCTGCACATGCCAAGTATTCTCATTGAATAGTCCAATGTGAGAATTGAATATATTACCTATTCCCGCAGTATGCACTGTAGATCCTTGGGAAGGGCAGGCAATCCATCTATAAATGTGCAGTGTAATTTCTTCTTCCAACAATGTTACCTCAATGCTGTCTGGCATGTGCTGCTCTGAAGTAAATTCAGACAAAATGGAGACCTAGTGGGCAATGCAGCATTGTGATGTCACAATGTCAGTCAAGTAACCAACCAATCAGCTCCTACCTGCCATTTATCTTAACCCCAGTGTAAAATGGCAGTTACAGGTAGGAGCTGATTGCCTCGTACTTGGGGGCAGATGTATTTAGCCTGGTCAGGTGATAAAGTGATCAGTGATAATGCACCAGCCAATAAGCACCTAAATGTCAAGTTACAGGCTGGGTTGAAAAATAGCAGTTAGAAGGTGTTAGGCTGGTCCATTAACTTCACCAGGCTTAATACATCTGCCCCATATAACCTATTTTTAGCTTTTAAACCAATAACTTGAAGAAATATGCCGTAATGTAGCTATAGAAAAGTGTTTATCAAATGTAAAAAATTTTGTATTACACGACAAAGAAGAAAAAAAGAGTAAATAAAAATAAACTATTTGCTCCTGAACTCTCATTTACTCAGATTACTAGATTTTTGAGCCAATAAGGTGGATGTTGCATATAACCTTAAAGTGTATGGCCAGCTTTATCAATGTTCCACTTTCACCCATTTTATAGTCGCTGGCACAACCCCCTACTGATTGGAGTATTTCATTTTTATGTACCTATTATGGAAATGGTTGTAGTTATCCTTTATTATACAAAACATATCCCACACAAACTGTAATGGTAAATATAGTAATTTGTTGGGCTTATCTCAGGTTATGTATGAATGTAACAAATGTTTATTGCAATGGCATCCAAACAATGTAGTTTATCCAAATTAATAATACATGAAAACTGACAGCAGTGTGTGTATAAAATAATATACACAACATGTATTTTTGCTTTTTATGCACACATGGTAACTCCATTACATTGAAATTCATTACAATGTCCACCACCTCAAAATAAGTGGGACAGGTAGATGCAAAAATATGTCACATGAATAAAAAAATAAGTGTATTGTGTAGTACTAGGTATCACTAAACAGATGAAAACTTGCTGTATCTGATACAAAAGGTACACAGTACACAAGCGCTTAGAATTTGCATACAGGGAAATAGTTTGTTTGACCTTACACTAAATTGTCTCATTACCAAAATCATATGAAAGTAATCAGTCCTGTCCTCCCAGCAAATAATGTCCCTTTCTGGGGAGAGACTCTGTCAACATACAGGGTAATATTCAACTATACGGCGAGCGCACGGCAGCGTACACTGTTTTGGATTCACTGTGCGCTCGCCATGCTTCCTCCATCCTCCCTGTCCACCGCCGCCCTCCCTTTCATCGTATTCAACTCTTCAGGGACTCGCTGCCCCTGATGGCAAAACTGATGAAATCTGGCACACTAAATACTGCCCTGCAGCAACAGGGGGATGGCGGAAGGAAAGGGGGCGGTGACAGACATCCTGACGGTGGCAGGGAGAGGGAGCGGCAAGTGCAGAGGACAGAGACGGGTCCAGCAGCAGCAGACTTCCAGCTCCAGCAGCCCCAGCACTGACATCTACTATCATAGCGAACTTGTGAATTTTGAACTGCCATTTTATCCTAAGTGACATTTTTAATAAGTGCAGAGTTATATCCAAGAAGGAGTTACATCCAGGAAGGGGTACAACCAGGTTGCAATAGGCTTCTGTCCCTTCTGTTTCTGTTTTTTTTTTTTTTTTTTTTCTTGCTTGAAGCCCAGGTGCCTGACCTGTTTAAGGGTCCACAAAGTGCAGATAGTGTGCTGCATGATCTGAGAGTGGGCCACTGAGGAAAACGTGCAACTGGAAGAAATTACAGAGGAAGCGGACAGATACAGAGTGGTGTGTCAGCAGACTGCAAGACAGCCAGTATCAGCAGGAGACCAGAGAACAAGATTAGAGCCCTACTGTCGCTGCTGCAGAAACATCAGGTGTGAGGACACCAGGAGTGTGACACAGCTGCAGGAACAGATAAGTATCAACTTTCTTATATTTTGATAGAAATTAACTTGTAGTGTGTAATTGCATTGTAATTTAACTCTCTATTGTATACTAGGGGGTTAGTCGCAGGGAGGTAGATAAAATGGGTGGGGCCCTGATTGAGAATCTCACTCAGTGCATGTTGTGCAAGATGTATGCGCACCTGGAGTATGAGTCCCAGTGCGAATACATCTGCACGAGATGTGAGCGAACGTCCACCCTGGAAGCCCAGGTCACTGATCTAGAGCGGGCCGTTCAGCGACTGAGAGACATTTACAATCTTGAGCAAAGCCTAAATAGAACGGTGGAGGAGTTGCAGATGGGGTCACTGGTAGAGGAGGAGGATCAGGCAGCCAGCTGGGTCACGGTTAGAAGGGGAAACAAGAGGGACAGGAGGAACAGGAACGACATCTCGGATCTATCACACCCAAACAAATTTGCCCGGTTGGACGAAGTTTCGGGGGAGGATAGAGACGAAATGACGGAGCTGGAGGATACGGCTCCCTCTAGCAACCGGAGGAGCGGTCCCTCTAGCTCAAACGGGATGACAGTTAGTGAGGTACCAAGGCAGATAGTGGTGGTAGGGGATTCCATCATTAGGAGAACAGACAGGGCAATCTGCTATCGGGACCGCGATCGCCGCACGGTCTGTTGCCTCCCGGGTGCTCGGGTACGGCACATCGCGGACCGAGTCGACAGATTGTTGGGAGGGGCTGGGAGCAACCCGGCGGTCTTGGTGCACATCGGCACCAACGACAAAGTCAATGGTAGGTGGGATGTCCTCAAGAAAGAGTATAGGGAATTAGGTAAGAAATTAAAGGCGAGGACATCTAGGGTAATTTTCTCAGAAATATTACCAGTGCCACGCGCTAGCTCAGGGAGGCAGAGGGAGATCAGGGAGGTAAATGTGTGGCTTAAGGATTGGTGTAGGAAAGAGGGATTCGTGTTCATGGAACACTGGGCGGACTTCTCGGTCAGGCGCCATCTTTTTTGCCGTGATGGATTGCACCTGAACGAGGAGGGGGCTGCGGTGCTGGGGGGAAGGATGGTTAGAGGGTTGGAGGAGATTTTAAACTAGGCGACGGGGGGGGGGTGGGGGCAGCAAGACATTATGGGACCATCAGGGAGAGAAGCCGGACTGGGATCAGGAATCATATGGGGGAAGGAGATGATGGGGGGGACGGAGACATAGACAAAGTCCCGGGACATAACAAGGGTATAATCGGGGGTAACTCTCAGTGTGCATCAGGAATGTCATGTAATAAAATGTTATGTTGTAACAGTCACGTTACCCCACTACAGTTCTTAGGTACAGATGATCTTAGTATACAGGAAGGAGGGAAGGACAGAGGAAGAATTCCCAGAACTATAAAGAGGGCAGGCAGTGTGCATGGTGGGGAGGCCTGTAGAGAGTCTATTGAAGGGGAGAGGAGAAAGAGGAAGCTAGTAAAGAATTCAAATGGGTCCTGGGGTGAAACTAATCACAATATTAGAGCCATATCTAAAAATAAACATAAATTAAAATGCTTACTGGCTAATGCAAGAAGCTTAGTGAGTAAAATCGGGGAGCTAGAAACGGTGATCAGTAGGGACGACTACGACATCATTGGTATTACAGAAACATGGTGAAATGAGTCGCATGACTGGGCATTAAACATGGAGGGATATACACTCTACAGGAAAGACAGGGAAAATAGAAGGGGCGGGGGTGTGTGCCTATATGTAAATAATAACTTAACATCATGTGAGAAAAATATGAGCACAGACCTGGAAGACGACAACTCGGAGACAGTGTGGGCAGAGATAACCGACAATAATAAAAAAACAAAAAACAAATTTATAATAGGGGTATGCTATAGACCACCAAATATAAACGAAAGGGAAGAGTCTCTTCTTTTAAACCAAATCAAACAAGCATCAAATCAGGGTCAGGTATTAATTATGGGGGATTTTAATTTACCCGACATTGATTGGGAAAACGAAACAGGTAAATCAGCAAGAAGCAATGGGTTCTTAAGCTTACTTAAAGACCAGTTCATTACACAAACGGCGGAAAACTCCAACTCGTGATGAGGCACTCTTGGACTTAGTTTTAAAAAATAACAAAGACTTAGTTTCAAACACAAAAGTAATTGAACAATTAGGGAACAGTGATCACAATATGGTTTCACTGGAAATCAACTTCAGTAAATTACATCAAAAAGGATCTGCAAAAATACTAAACTTCAGAAAAGCGAACTTTGAATTATTCAGGGAAGCCCTAACAGGAATTGGGTGGGAAACGGTTATGGAGGGAAAAAATGCAGAGGAAATGTGGGATACTCTAAAAAAGGTGCTTGATTCACTAACTATTGAATACATTCCTAAAGTAACTAAAGGTAAATTCAACAAAAAAAAGCCACCATGGTTGGACAAAGAAGTAAGGTCAGCTATCAACAATAAAACCAGAGCCTTTAAATTCTATAAAAATAACTTGAATGAGGAGGCGTTCGCAAAATACAAAGATTCAAACAAAACTTGTAAAGGGGTAATCAAAGCAGCTAAAATATTATATGAAGAGTGCATAGCCACTGAAAGCAAAACCAACCCAAAGAAGTTTTTTAAATACATAAATAGTAAACGTTTAATTAAGGAAAACATAGGCCCACTTACTGATACTAGTGAAAAAAGTGTTACTGAGGACAAGGGAAAAGCAAAACTGTTAAATGAGTTCTTCTCATCAGTATTTACTAAAGGAGAGCAGATTGTGGAACGAACATTTACCACAAATGGGACAAATAAGCCAGATCTCATTGTGGATTTCACGCCGAAGGAAATAATACTGAGGCTAAGCAAACTCAAAACAAATAAATCACCAGGGCCAGATGGGATTCATCCGAGGGTATTAATGGAATTAAGGGATGAACTAGCTACCCCCCTACATTATATCTTTAGCAAGTCACTATCGTCAGGTATAGTACCAAAAGATTGGAGAATAGCAGAGGTAGTGCCAATATTCAAAAAAGGAAAAAAGGAAGATCCCGCTAATTACAGACCCGTTAGTTTAACATCAATTGTGGGTAAACTATTTGAAGGATTTTTAAGGGATGGTATCCAGAAATATTTAGATCATCACAGTCTATTCAGTGCTAACCAACATGGGTTCGTGAAAAATCGTTCATGCCAAACTAATCTACTAGGGTTCTTGATAATGGAAATGCTGTAGATGTGATTTTCCTAGATTTCGCTAAAGCATTTGATACTGTCCCACACAAGAGATTGATTAATAAAATGGAGAACCTAGGATTGGGTGAAAATATCTGCAGATGGGTAGGGAATTGGCTATGTAATAGAGAACAAAGAGTGGTTGTGAATGGTGCCGTATCAGATATGATACCGGTACTAAGTGGAGTGCCCCAGGGTTCGGTTTTGGGGCCCATTTTGTTTAACATTTTTATTAACGATATTGGGATAGGGTTACTCAGCAATGTATCCATCTTTGCGGACGATACAAAACTTAGCAAAGTCATCAAATCATCAGAAGATGTCACCATGCTTCAAAATGATCTTGCAATTCTAGATGAGTGGGCAAAAAAATGGAAGATGAGGTTCAATGTAGATAAATGTAAGGTTATGCACCTTGGGAGACACAACCAGTGTGCAAGTTACAACCTTAGCGGAGAGGAACTGGGTAATTCCATACTTGAAAAGGATCTAGGAGTCCAAATAGACAGCAAACTAGGATGTAGTGCCCATTGTAATGTAGCTACAAAAAAGGCCAACAAAATTCTGGCATGTATTAAGAGGGGAATGGAAACTAGGGACTCGAGGGTAATTATGCCACTATATAAAGCATTGGTGAGACCTCACCTAGAGTACGGAGTACAGTTCTGGGCCCCACACTATAAAAAGGACATCATAGAATTAGAAAAAGTCCAAAGGCGAGCAACAAAGCTTATTAGGGGAATGGAGAATTTAAGCTACGGGGAGAGATTAAGCTATTTGGGACTATTTACATTAGAAAAGAGACGTTTAAGGGGGGACATGCTCAACATGTACAAGTATATCAAGGGCCAATATAAGGAACTGTCACGCACCCTCTTTTCTACAAGAAAGGAATCTAGGACGCGAGGGCATGAGTATAGATTAGAAGAAAAAAGATTTAATTCAGCTAGTAGAAAGAATTTCTTTACAGTCAGAACAGTCAAACTCTGGAACTCTCTTCCCAGAGAGGTGGTAGCGGCTGGCTCATTAAATGCGTTCAAGGCAAAGTTGGACAAACATTTACTGGAGAAAAACATCCATGGGTACAAATAAGAAATATAATTTGTCTGTAAAATACCAGAACCTACCAAATCAGCAATGGATATCTATACCAGGTTGAACTAGATGGACGCAAGTCTTTTTTCAGCCTTACCTACTATGTAACTATGTAACGGCAGTGGATGCTGTTTTGGATTCATTGTGCGTTCGCCATGCTTCTGCCGTCATCCCTGTCTACCGCCAGCCCTCACTTTCACCTTATTCAACTCATCAGGGGCTCGCTGCCCCTGATGGCAAAACTGATGACATCTGGGGGACGGCGGCAGGCATCTTGGTGGTGGCAGGGAGGGGGAGTGGCCAGCGCAGAGGACAGGGACCGGTCCAGCAGCAGCAGACCTCTGGCTCCGGCAGTCCCCACGATGACATCTACTATCACCGCACTGAATCAGCAGCAGCACCAGAACACTGCAGTGGCATTGAACATGTTAACCCCTGGCATAGAGCATGTTAACCCCTGGCAGAGAGCATAACCCCTGCCAGTGAGCAGGTTCACCGCTGGAAGACATGTCAATCAAATGGAGGGGGGGGGGGGAAATCACCAAAAAAAATAAAAATATATTAATGTGGCGCTTGTTAAGAAATACAATACTGAAGATCCTTCAAATAATAAATAAATTGAATTGTAGAAGCCAAAAAAATGAATAAAAAACATTTATTTAATAAGTAAAAATTTCAGTTCACCTAAAAAAGATGTCGAAAGCAGAACAGAGAACTTCACCAAAAAAAACCCCACAGTTCTCTATTTTGGCATTGAATACACTTTCGGTGAACTAAGACGAACTATGCAAAAATCCCCATAGAAATACAACAGCGAATAGCGGCCACTATGAAATGGTGAATTGGCCAGCATTCGCTGTTCGCTTTCGGTGAACAGTGATCATTGAACATGGCAAATACCATTTTGGCTAAAAAAAATTGCCGTTTCGCCAAAAAAACTGCCCTGTTCACCAAAATAGCGGTGAATCAAGAGCAATGAATACTGCCCATAATAAATAAAAAACACTTCCACTAAACAGCATTAATTCACAATCCAGGCTTGGTCATATTGTGGCCGGAGGGAAAGACGTGCTGCTTTGAACTGACCCTGTACCCCCTGAGTGTCCGGAACTTGGAAGGAAACCACAGATTGAGAAGTGTCCTCAGTAGACCTTTATTACCTGTTGGTGATTAATATATGATTTCTCAAACATCTACTCATTTTCAAAAGCATTGACAACTGCCGCCGAGTTATATGATTTAAAACCAGTGACTGCTTTATTAATCTCTGCATGTGTGTAACTAGAGAGCAAAATAACAAGCTTCCATGCTACTCACACAATGCTTTATTATTTCATTACTATATAAACTAGGGAACAATGATGGGTAAACATATGACTATATGCTAACATTATTATCATTTTCACTTTGTATAGTAGATTGACAACTGAACAGTAGACAGATGATTATTGTTATTGTTTCTAGAATTGTATTGGCCATTGGCAATTATTGTATGATTAAATTACCATTTTCTTAGCACTTCATTTAAAAAAGAAAGTACGGATGGTGTAATGTTTAGCATTACTGCCTCACAGCACTGAGGCCATGGGTTCTATTCCCACCATGACCCCAACTGTACGGAGTTTGCATATTCTCCCCATACTTGTGTGGGTTTCCTCTGGGTACTCCGGTTTCCACCCACAATCCAAAAATATACTGGTAGGATGTGAATGTTCAAATATTCTCTGTAAAGTGCTGCAGAATATGGGTGGGCTATGTAAGAAACGGTTAATAATAATAATAATAATAATAATAATAGATATGTTTTTACTCTTACAGTAGTCAAAGCAGGACATTAAAAGACCATGAACAAGAGCTTTTATGGCACTGTGGTTAAGGAATGTCTGTTTTTCAGGTAATACTCCTGAGCTGGGAATGGCAATATTAAGAGATGTAAGTGGAAGAGGGAGCAGAGCCATAGCTAATACATAGGATAGGAAGTAAACCTAGAGGCTGGTGTTGTTATCAACAGAAAAAAGAGAGATGGAGAGCTGGAAGGACCCATTAAGGAAGAAAAACAATGTGTTGGCCATATTAAGCATCAGGAATCTCGGGGACATCCATTAGGAGGAGGAGATAACAGACTGTTGGAGGGTTTGATATTGGAGTCATCAGAGTATAGATGGTTTTGATCAAAATACCTGAAAATGGTTCCAAGTTAAGAAATAAAGAGGTAAATGATTTAGTGAATAATTATGTCCTTTATAATCCTTTATAATAACGGGACTGACCTTCAGTCCACCCCCACCCCCCTCCCCACACTCCCCCCCTACCTCGGAACTGATCTTCATTCACACTACTTACTTACTTACCTAGCTGCAGCATCCGATTCCCACGTCTCCTCAGGAGCGCACACTGCAGTGCACAGTGCAGCCTGCAGAGCGCCTAGCCCCTCTGTGTCCTAGGCTCGGCGCTCTGCAGGCTGCACTGTGTATCGTGCATGCCTGGCTGGGGGGCTGCCCGGTGGGGGAGGCAGTGTGCGGGGGTGGGGGGTGTCGCTGTGGGCAGCTGCCTAAGCCCCTCCAGAGGCCAGGGCCCAGGACAGCTGTACCCACAGCACCCACCTGTCGGTGGCCCTGGAGATGTATATCCTCCACATCAAAGATGGATTTGTCATCTGTAGCTTCTGGGACAAGGAGACACGAGACAGCTAATTTGCTGCCAGTCAACTGTGTGCCGCAGGTACAGCTGGAGAGCCAGTGGATGTACACTTAGTGATGAGCAGTCACGTCTCTACCAAGACGGAGCCTCTGACTGAGGGCAGCTGAAGGTATACCGCTGTGATCTAGCTGTGCATGCCACCTGGAATAACATAACGGCCCCCACTGGAAACATCCGGTTGATTATTACACTACACCCATATTGACTTTGCCAAGCATGTTACAATAAAATACAGGCATTAACAAAACAGAGATTAATAAAGTATCACCGGATTGGATTATTATTATAAAGGATTATATTCAATAAATGATTCACTAGATAACCAGCGGCATAAGGTATTATTTCAGGATATTGATGAATTCTGATAATGATGTTCACTTGTATTCAGTGAGAAATTAATTCATATTTATGAAGCTTTGTGTTTTTAATAAATCTGCCCATTGTGAATGTTGCCTGGTTGCCTTGGTGTATATTCTATTAATTTATTTGTTACTATTATTGGGCTGACATATTTCTTAATTAAAATTTTGTCGCAAAATTATACAGAGAAACGGACTGGGAAAATGGTCAGAATCTTAATTTCACTGATTTATTTGACAGCAAAGCAATATAAGAAGCAACCAGATATAGTAAATGTTTTTTAAACATAATATTATCATATTCATAGCAACAGCGCATTGGTAAATGTTACAATAAAAGCATACATCATTTCAAAGATCATCGTTACATTTCAATACATCATTAAAATTCACACTGCTCCTCTTCCAATCAAATGTCAACACTTCATACCTGCCATAATCCCTCCCTATATATATATATATATATATATATATATATATATATATATATATATATATATATATATATATATATATATATATATATATAGTACTGTATGTCTATTAACTATTGTGTTGCTGTATTCTTCATAAGGGACCACCATGCGGTTGGAACAGTTTTGTCTCCATGATATGGTAGAATTGAAAAAGCTTAAAATTTAGATATTGAATGTCTTCACTGATGGCTTTTTCTTAACATAGGCCTTGAGGCAACTGTCTCATTGGCGCTGACCTTGAGTCAGCCCTGATTTCACTGCACATTTGGAATGGCTGACCTGAAAACTCTGAAATCACCATTCCAGAGATGCAGAAAAACATTATTTTTTTACTTTATCCAACCGTAAGGTTATAAAATAAAAATAAAACAGTGTCAAGGGTGCTGAAGAAAACCTGAGACACGTTTTAATACACTGAGACATTCCTCTCACGGTGTTGCACAGCACATTCCTGCGTCTGTTCTGCCTCGCTCCCCACAAATGTTACTGCCACAGGATACACTATTCAAATATTTCAAAGGTGCCGGCAGCTCTGCGGGAACAATTTATTTCTCATCTGCAAATCCAGCTCAGTACAGAATGTCAGATTTGGCATGCAATCTTTCCAGGTTTTTGAAGTCTGTTTCCTCTTTGGACAACACAGACAGCTCTTCTTATTTGTTTTGAAGGTGCATTTTGAACCTATAACATTTAAAGCAAAATAGTATATTTTTAATGCTAGACTCATCATACATTGGATAAAGTAAATGCAATGATATATCTGCATTAATAACTCCTTTTGAAATGGCCATCTTTAACATGCAGGATATTTTTCAATCTATAACTTTTGATGTGCTCTTGTCAATTGGTTACAATATGATTGGATAAATTAAAGAATAATGGTGGAATTCATGGAGGAGGTCCAATTAAAAGTTACCTGTAGAAAGATTTGAGTGCTAGGGACAGGTGTGCTGTGCCACGTACAGATGGCTGCCTTTTGGTAGAGGGATGCCGCCCTCACTTAGGGATACACAGAGAAAAAGAACCAGTGGGCGCCTTCTGTACGCTAAAACAATTTATTACACAAATAACACAAAAACACAATATAAACACACAAAATTATAGTAAACAAAACAGTAATTTGCATGCATGCAATACCACAATAAAAGATTATTAAAAAGCCATTTCACTGCCAATGCATAAGGTGTAACAAATAGTTACCAGTTCCTGATTGGGTGGATAAATTGCCAGGTGTGGATAGATGTTTCAGTCTCGCACAAAGTTGCTGTGGGCAAAATTTTATAAATCCTTCCAGGTGGGATCAGGGTTTCCAGGACGGATAGACCAATTAAAAGTTACCCTAAAGTTATTAAAACATTAAAAAATGTTGTTTTCCAAGAACAGAAGATAATTTAAATTGATTTATTACAAGAGACTCTGAAAATAACTATATCGAGTCTCCAATTCTGATTCTGCCAAATATAGCATAGTTTGAGATGCATCCTCATACATCTATCCTCAATACACCTTGCAGTGTGAGCACTATAGAAGAATGTACAAAAAGTAATGGTACAGTAAAGGTTCAAACACACTGGGCGACTATGCTCAGCGTGTATGGACAGCGATGACGTCAATCATCGCTGCATACACACTGAGCGGCTTTCCCCCTGCCCGGAGCCCATGGAGGGGGGAGGATCGCTATGCAAAGCCGCCCTCAAAGCCGCTCATCTGCTGGTAATACCGGCGATGATGCTGTAGTGCGCAGCAGCGCTCACCGCTCATAGCCGGGGCATACACACCGGGTGGCTTTCAGCTGAAAGCCACTCAAACAGGCTGTTTTGAGCGGCTTTCAGCTCAAAGTTGCCCAGTGTGTATGGGCCTTTAGTGTTACAGTGTCACATTGGCACAGCCACCTGGCATTCAACTTAAGAACTGTAGCCCCCACTGTACATTGGGATGGGTGATAGCATGGAATAAATTAGGCCTTCATTTACAACCTGGGTGCCAGCTGCCCCCCAATCCTGTTGACCTAGGCTGCAGCCTAATCAGCTAATTGGTTAATCAGACACTGAGCGTGAGATGCCTGGTATGAGTGAGCCACCAGGTCCCATGCAACTCTGCTATCAGATATCTTTATTTTTGGGAAAAAAGCACATTAGTCACAATGTAAATTGACTAGCACCATATGCATGAGGAAACTGCTGATTAAATTGTTATAATACATTTGTATATTGTGTGTGAGTCTGTATACAGAGCAGAAAATAACTTGTTTTGGAAAAAACTATGGCTACTACATTGTAGCACTTCGTATGATTCAGAGGGGTACATTTACTAAAGATGAAAATGTGATGTTATCAAGGTGATTTTGCTCATAGCAACCAATCAGATTCTGTCTAGGATTCTGTCATTTCCTAGGAAAAAAATAGACAAATAATGAACAGAATCTGTTTGGTTATCATCAGCTCTTTTAATTTTTAGAACCTTTAGTAGAGTCATGTGTTTTAGTTGCGTTGCTACTAAGTTGCAATTTCGGCACAATAAAAAGCCCAAAAGTTGCTCAACCCTAGAAGATTCTCATGGGACCTGGCGTGCACATTTCTGTGGATGCGTATGCGCTTGATGTGTGTGACCACGGCAAACAGAATGTGCGCCGGGTGCATGCACCTAACCGCTGGGCCTTCTCACGGTAATGGGCAGATGACGCAGGTGCGGCGGGCAGCTGACATATCCGGATGTCAGCTGCCTGCCCACTTCCCTCAGAATGTTGCAAGCAGATCTAAGGTTGCACCCTTAGATCTGCGTGCACGTTATACATCATTTGATAGTCGCCGACCATCAAATGATGAGGGTGTTACCCCGCACGCTGCAAATGGATGTTTATGTAAAACATCCATTTGCAGCCAGTGCGTGTGATCACATGCTGCAAATGGTGGGCCGGCGTACCATCATGTTTGTTTCTTTCCTTAAAATGCAATACAGTATTTATTATATTTTACACTAACATTTATATTAATAACTAAAACATTACTGGAATACTTTAATGAATGTAGTAAGAAATGATAGCCCTTTGCATTTCAGGTTGTCTCTATTGACAAAAGTGAATGATGTAATCGGATCTATTTACCAAAGGCTAAGTTGCCTTTGCATGGATTATTCTGAAAACAATTAAAGCTAATGATAATACAGTAAGACATACATTTGAGACCATTGATGCATTACTACATTACCTAAGCTACATATGATATTAATTCTAAATATAAACATTGTAGAACTAAGTGAAAAATACAGTATAGTACAATATACATTATGGTAAAATACATAATAGTATAATTATAGTATATAATACATTATAGAGTATCCATGATGGATTTTTGGAAAGTAAATTGAAATACATTTTCATTTTAATGGTCATTTATGAGTCACATTATTCATTATGATATCAATGATACATGGCTATTTCTAGTACACATTGTTTTATATTTTAAAGGAGTACAATCTATTTCTGAATGTATGGAGCCAGTACAAAAGAATGGATTGTAGATAAGCAATGGTTATATTAACCATATAGGTAAATTAGGCACACACCTGGCTCCAGTGTCAGACTGGGGCATGAAGGGCTCACCAGGAAAATACACTCACAGAGGCCCACCGAGGGACGCGGTCATTTGCTAGAAGGGGCGTGGCCACCTGACGAGAGGGACTACCAAAAAATTCCATCGTAATGCCTGTTATGTCACAAACCCATTACATATTATACCACACACAGTGATGCCCATTACAAGTTACGTCACAAACCCTGATGCCCACTACACGTTATGTCACACACCCTGATACCAATTACATGTTATGTCACACACCATGATGCCCACTGCACATCACACACCGTGATGCCCACTAGACGTCACGTTACACACCGTAATGCCCACTAGACGTCACGTTACACACCGTGATGCCCACTACACATCACCTCACACACCGTGATGCCCACTACACATCACATCACACACCATGATGCCCATTATTTCACACACCCTGATGACAAATACACTGTGATGCCCACTGCACATCACACACCGTGATGCCCACTACAGGTCACAGACCATGATACCCACTACACATCACCTCTCACACCGTGATGCCCACTACACATCACGTCACACACCGTGATGCCCACTATGTCACACACCCATATGCCCAGTTCCATTATGACACACACCCTGATGCCCACTACAAGTTATGCCACATACCCTGATGCCAATTACATGTTATGTCACACAACGTGATGCCCACTGCACATCACATCACACACCATGATGCCCACTACACATCACCTCACACACCGTGATACCCACTACACATCACGTCACACACTGTGATGTCCACTACACATTATACCACACATTGTAATGGCTATTACATGTTATGCCACATAAGTGTCACTTACCTACATGTTAATTGCTAGGGGTAACTTGCACGATGCCAGAGCCTTCATGCTCGATTCCATGGGGGATTTCATGCTTGTAGCGTAAGGCTGAGGGCCAAGGCAGGGCCAGTCAGGAGTCACTCAGAGCATCATCTGCAGTACACGACACGGGGGGCTCCTTGGCACAGTCAGTCTCACTCAGGCAGTCCTGGATCAGAGTCTAGGGCCTGCTATGGCAGGGGCTTCTAAGCCGCAGCCAGCCAAAGGGCACAGGCCTGCACAGGGCTGGAACACTGCACCGTCATTAGTCTCAGGTGGTGTGATCGGGTGCAGTGGACTCCGCGGGCTTCCATCGGGTGAGGAGGTGGCGGCCGCGGTGATTGCATGAGCTGGGCAATCCTGGAAGTAGCAGCTGAGCTGCTCCTAGGTGCGGTGAGTGCGTGCAGAGTTCATGCTGCTCGGACACTCCTCTCCTCAGGTCGCAGCGGAAAATCTCTGTCACGCGTCGCCGGAGGGCACATGAAGATGACAGCACGCATCACGGCTCCCAGCATGCGTTGCTGCGGAGTCTACGGTCATGAGATCTAGAAATGGGCCAGGGGGAAGTCAGTATTCCCGGACATGACTGTCCGGTGGCATTAATCCTAGGGTTGCGTCAGGTCCCGCCCCCCTCAACAAGTGGGCAGAGTCAGAAATCACCAGGGCCTACTGGGGGATACCCTGATTCCCCGCCAAGCTAGTCCAAGCCTGCCTGGCTCAGAATCGTTAAGGGGACACATCCCTGTACTTTTAATTTACTTTTCCATTTCCTTTTGCTGTTCATATTTCCCAGACATTTATCTTGCAAAGAATGTAATAATGCTGTAGAGAATAAAACTTACTACATTAATTTAGGATGTAATCAAACAAAATGCCTTGGGCAGTGCCAACTTGTATTATAGTCCTGAGGGCAGGCTCCAGAAAACACAAAGATTGATAAATGCTGTTATACTTGGAAAATAAAAAAAGAAAGGTAGCAGCGCTGAAAACAATTGGTGAAGAAATTGGATGATCTTTACAATATTAACAATTTAATATAAGCATGAATTACACAACAATATAATAATGCATAGGAAATTCTTTTTTAAAAAGAGGGGTTGATAAACGCAATAAAAATTAATGGGTTAAAAACCCTTTTACCACACTAAGGGGGTTATTTTGGTTCACTCTTTCTGACAAGTTCCTTCTTAGATGGACAAAACCATGTGCACTGCAGGGGGGGGGGGGGGCAGATGTAACATGTGCAGGTAGAATTAGATTAGGGTGAGTTATTTTGTTTTTGTGCAGGGTAAATACTGTCTGCTTTATTTTTACACTGCAATATAGTTCTCAATTTCAAGTAAAACCCCACCCAAATCTAATTCTCTCTGCACAAGTAACATCTGTCCCACCTGCAGTGCACATGGTTTTGTCCATCTAAGAAGGATTTTTCAGAAAGAGTAAACTAGAATAAGGCCCTTCATTTTTATTGTGTTGCTTATCAACCCCTCTTTTTAAACAATAATTGCCTATGCGTTATCATATTGTTGTGTAATTCATGCTTATATTAAATCGTTAATATTGTAAAGATCATCCAATTTCTTCACCAATTGTTTTCAGCGCTGCTACCTTTCTTTTTTTTCTTTTGCTATTTTATACAGGAGTAACTACTCTGTTTTCAGCTCCTGCCGAGAGCCCCTATTAGACCCCTCCTATCCCCTACGTGTGTTCTCAAATGTTTTCTTTTTGTTATACTTGGAGTTGGAAGCCATAATTGTAAAATGAAAATATTGAATGTACTGTTTGTGAGCCAATAAATTATAAGGGATCTATTTATAAAGCATTCATAACTAATTTTTTGGGGGTATATTAATCAGAGAAAGGGATTGTCACTGTTTCTACAAATTTTAGATATGGAAAAACCACAAAGATGTCACTTAATTCCTTTGTGGTCCCTTTGTTTGGCCTGTTACCAGCATTGACACATACATAGGGATTTGGTAAAACATGGAATGGTCTGGAGAGGATGCCTTCATCGATTTTATCCACTGTGGAAATAGTGGCATGCATCTGTCCTGGTCTATGGGGTGTCCCGTCCAATGGAATGTATGTGACATTAGTCACTGTGGAGACAGGGTGTTACGATGCCCACTGTGGCACAAGGAGCAACGGTTGGCGGATGTAGACAGGTGGTCAGGCGTGAGCCCGTAGCTGGGACCGCCTGTTAGGACGGCCACAGCGGATGCTACTCTAACTGTGTTGAGTCCCTGAGGCAGATGGTAAACCCCTGCAGAGCTAGGCTTCACCTGTGGCCGCCGGAGTGAGTTAGGCCCGCTCCAACCCCGATGCAGCCAGGTCTTATGAATTGACAAGGGGAAGACGATCGCCAAAGGGTACCAAGATGGAGACAGTGGGCCAAGCGCAGGCTCAGGCTGAAGCAGGTCTTCTGGCTGAAGCAGGATACAGAACAGGACACTCAACGGAAGGCTGGGGGAAGCAGACACTGGAAGAACAAGGAGCTGGACAAGGACTGTGGCCTGGGAAGCCCAGGGGACTGGAATGCAGAGCGTCTGCTGCCGCCGGGCAGAAGCTCGGGGACGTTGCCTGGCAACGTCCCGATCCTCCGAGTCAGAGGGAGGCTTGGGACGCTGCCCGGCAACGTCCCCTGCCACGTCACTGTGTGCCGCATCCGCCGTCCGTGCGGGTGCACTACAACCCGGGTGGCGGCGTGCAACACAGGGAGGGAGAGATTCCAGTCTTTCTGTATGACCTGGGAATGTGGTCAAAAACTGGAACAGTCAAGACCATACAGTGAGGCTTTAATCTCTCTCTCTCTCTCTCTCTCTCTCTCTCGGTCTGCCCCAGATGAAACATACCACAAACAACAATGAGCTGAGATGCAGCCTAATATCTACACAGTGGATAAGATTGCAGCAGTAAGCCATTTTGGTCCAGCATTCCAGGCTCTGGACATTTTTGGTACTTACCCAGTCCCATAAAGATTGGGTAAACTCAATTTAACAAAATGGCAAACTGCTTTGCCTTCTGCTGCTACATATCAGCTTAGTATGTACAGATGGAGCCGGCTTTAACTTTGCAGGGCTGGCGTTTCTATCGCCGGCCCCGCCAGGGGCCGGCTCCCGCACACGTAAGATATGCTTGCGCGCCCCGTGGCAATGAACCTTGTCCCGGGTCCCCGCCGCCTCCCCTGCCACCTCCGCCGGTGCTCCTCGCCGCCCCACCATCCCCCTAATTCTGCCTGTCTCCCTGAAGCAGAGATGAGCAGGGACCCGCAATGCCACCGTCGAGATACTGGGACACGCGTGCATGTGAGATGCACGTGCGTCCCAGTCTCTGTCGCCGGTGCTCGCCAGCGCAAGGGGTCTGGCGAGCCCCGGTCAAAGATAAGACATGCTACATCTGTATAATAGCCACGTGGGAGCTGCTGTGCACACCTGCCCACAGCAGCCGCAGCATCATCACCCTGTGGCTCTGAGTCCAGACTCCAGCTAGCTGCACAGAATGCCCAGCCGAGGCCCTGTACTCCTATACATGGAGTGTGAGTTTCATTAGGAGGGCACCAAGGTGAAGTTATTCGTTGTTATCTGGGAGTACCGACATGGTCGACGTGTATATATATATATATATAGATAGATAGATAGATAGAGAGAGAGAGAGAGAGAGAGAGAGACACGGGTATTGGGGTGTATGTCAGTGCCATGTCATGGATAACGGTACTGCCATAAATATCAGGTAGCGAGGTAAACACTCCCTAGGAAAAAGGGCATCAGCTCAGTCCAATTCAGGCTTTGGTGGGCCACCTGACTAGAGACAATAAAAATAGAGAATAGGGGTATTTGGACATTGGCGACCAGCGGTGTATTATAATGATGTTAAACAAGACTAAGATACAGTACATATCTAAAAATTAAAGCACATTTATTCTCAATAAATAGAAAAAGTAAACATAATTAATCGTATGTATAAAAAATATTATATATAAAAAATGTTCTTTAAAAATACAATATTAGAGCATAAAAAGGTATGTTAAAAGGACAGGGAATCAGAATCAAGATAAACCTGGGCATAAAAGTATCTTTACTTATGGCAAAGTGAGGTAGGTATCAGAAGTTGAAGTTGTAAGTCACAGCATACTCACATATACACATTGCTAGTGCCTGCCCCCTGGGCAATCAATGGCGCCTGCCTTCCAAGCCACTGACAATGCCTTCCTCCTGAGCTGATAGCATACCTGCCTCACGAGCCGCCACTGTGTCTGCCTCCTGAGCCACCAAAGGTGCCTGGCTCTCGAGCCACTGTCAGGTGCCCAGTGGCTGCTGTGCTTATGTGGAGGTTCCACGGCTCCTGCCATGTCTGAAAGCCCCATGTCAACCTTCCCCATTTTGACCTAATGACCCTGTGGACCTAACCCCAAGTTGACCTTCAGTCATGTTGACCTCCATGCATGTCGACCTAGAGTTGTCGCCCTAATGCTTGTCTTTCCAGTGACCATATCCCCTTTAGATATAACCTAACAGCACAGCCACTTGTGGATGTGCCACCACTTGGATTTACTCTAATCCCTGATGTTCAGGTGGACTTCATTGACATATGCAGTAATTTCCAAAGCATGAAAATGTTTGCTAGTCTCATTGTCAAAAATTGGTACAGACCCTGCAATGTTGGTTATCCCTGCTTTGTTACTCACTTTCCTGCACATGCACTGGCTCCACTCATGCTTTGCATAGGCATACTTGATTACTTTTTCTGATCCTGCTGGAGACACACAATTTTTAGGACAGTTCCTTCACAGACCTGGAAGAATGGGCACACCTCAAGCATCCTGACCACTTCCTAGTGAAGTGAGCAGAATAGGGATATAAACAATGGGAATCCTGCTGTCCCAAAGAGGGGGCATGGCCTGCATTTCTATGAAAATGTGTAATTCAAATATAAACCAATCATAGTGTATTTCCTGTAAGGGGTGGTAACTAATGATGTGCCTGATCTGGCTCCGCCCCTGTCAATGCCCACCTGCATTCCCTCTCCAGGCTTTTACCAAAGATGAATAAATAAACATGTTAATATGAGAATAGGTAATTTGCTCTCCTGAGCATGAAGCCACACTAGGAGGCTGGCTTGACATAGCTGTGCCTCCCTCATTACAGTAGAACCTTTCTATACCTTAACTTTTTTCTGTATGATTGCTCATTAAACTGTTTAAGAACATTGTTCTAATAAATGTACTGTCAGATGTATATAAATCCAATAACGTATATACAGATGGAGCAGCTCAGCCAGTTTGGTTGATGGCGGCTCCATCTGTAGCATTAAATATTTTACTTTGGAATTAACTGGACTGCCCGTCAAGAATGTACCTTGAGTGGTATGCAACGCTCTTCTACAACAGCAAAGTGTCAAATGTTATCAATGTTTCCCAGCTTCATTAATCAAAGCCTTCATGCTCAGTGTATCATAATAAGTAAAACATTTATTATTAATTGCTGGCTCTAGCACAAAATTCCATGTTCGCTTATAAAATGTACATTGTTCTCAAATGACTGCAAGATAAAACAACACAATTATTTGCTGAATCTAGCATTATGCGGTAATATTAATAACCTTTCCAAAAACATAATGATGATGTTACATTTTATGCAGGCTTCTTGAAGCTACTATATTTAGTCTCATAAAGAACAATAATAATAAGGTAATTGAAAACAACATTTCTTGCAAAATTTGTATTAATACGTTTTTTCTTTTTTATTATAATAACGTTTTATTAGTTTTCAAATCAGTTGTCCAACAAGATATTGTATACAATTGCAATTGTTTCATATCAAGGTTCTAAACAGATTAACCCCAATAGACATCTCAAGGATTCTTAAAGGAAGCATTTACATCTCTATTGTATAGACACCAAATAATATATGCACTAACATCAACAAAAATTTCCACTAAATTCTAATCTTAACTACCCTACATTCGGACTCACACAGGTTGGGAAGATGGGGGGGGGGGGAGTTTCCATTACTGGGTATCCACGCACATAGTATTATACTTGGTACTTGAGCGTTCAATGTATATCTCAAAATAAATTAAATTGTCGTGGGGAGGGTTTTAATAGATTAATAAATTCAGATGCCTGATAATCTTTTTAGAAATTAAATAGTTGTCCAATGTCTTAATTTTTGGAATTATGTACATATATATTAAATCGAGGGGGAAGGGGGGGATAAATGCTTGCTGAAATGAGACCCTCTCAGTCCAATTCCAACAACGGATTAATTATGAGCCATAGGCGTTTTCCAAAATAGTCCATTATAAATTGTCTAGAAGTGACGTCCAGAGAAGCAATAAACCAGCCCCATTTATTATGGAATGTATCCGTTGATATATTTTCATTCAACAACAGTGATCTAATGTCAAAGTAGACAAGTTGAAGAAGTCTTAGTTTAAGTTCTTGCAAAGTAGGGGCTGATTTCTTTATCCAATGCCGTAGTAATATTTTCTTTGCCATAGTAAACAAAATAACCAAGAAAGGGATATTCTTAGCACCTTGCATAGCCAGATCTCATTCATCAAATATAAACAGTAAACAGACTTCCGGAAGCCCTACCACTGATAGATCTAGTATTGTATTGATATAGTTTATAATTTTGTTCCAGAATCTCTGGATTTTATTACAACTCCAAAAACAGTGTAAATATTTTGCATTTGTCATAGAACATTTATAACATTGTCCTTTATCGTCAGGTGTCATATACTTACATTGAGCTGGAGATATGTATATTCTAAAGAAAGTTAAAGAGGTATGCTGATTGTAATTTTTTTAGTGTAATTGCAATAAGTTTTTAATATCTTATCAGGGTGCGTTATTTTACCTGGAATGTCCTCTTACCATTTAGCATAAGCTGATGGGAGTATGTTTTTGGGTTCATCTTAGCTTCTATTAATATAGGATATAACTGATTCAATGTATACTTTCTGGTGGGCCTGATTTGTAGCAAAGTAAGAATAATATGAGATTCTTTCCCCAAGAGAGAGATGGGATGTAGTTTTTGACTATAATGGCAAACTTGGAGATATAAGTAAAAATGATTATATGGTAGTGAATATCTCTGACAAAGTATACTGAAAGGGATAATGACCCCTCCTGGGTCAAAGACCCTGTTCACAAGAGCTAATCCATTCTGTCTCCAAAGTTTAACAGCTGGATTATATAATGAAGGTTCAAAATCTGGGTTCCCCCAGATCGGTATATATGGGGACTGTCTAAAATCTCTCTTAAGTTGTTTGTGGAGGTATATCCAATTTGAGTAGGTATCTCTAAATAAAACATTGTGCATAATTTCTTTAGGTACATTACTTGTTTTCATATGGAGCAGGGCAGACGGTGAATAAGGAGAAAAAATTACTTCGTCCAAGGCATAATCAACATATAGTGAACTCTCTAGCAGCCAATCCCTTGCATATCGAAATAGTACTGTGGTGGTATATGTTGGAAAATCAGGAATTTTAAGTCCTGCTTGTGATTTGGGGAGCATTAATTTTGTCAACGCTACCCTAGGCCTTTGGCTTTTCTATAAGAATTTGAAATATAGGAATTAATACTTATTAATTCTCCCTTTCGCAATGATATAGGGAGCATCTGTATAAAGTAGAATATCTTAGGGAAAATTATTGTTTTTATTGTTGCTGCTCTACCTAATAAAGAAATGGGTAGAGAATTCCATGCATCCATTACGTTTTTTACTTTGGTAATAATAGGGTTGAAGTTAGCTCCGTATAGGCGATCTATGTTGTTCGTTATATTGATGCCTAGATATTTAATCTAATTTTGCTTTTGTTTAAAACAAGCTAGTACCGGGGCTGAATTTTCATCTATCTTGGGTTTCCCTACTAATAGAATCTCGGATTTATCCAAATTTACTTTATATCCTGATTCTTTACCGAAAAGTTTTATCAAATGAGAGAATAGCAGGTATAGATTCTTGGGGATTAGTGACAAATAAAATTATATCATCCTCAAATAAATAAACTTTTAATTCATATGATGCAATTTGTATCCCTGTATATTCAGGAGAATGATGAAAAAGCAGCGACAAAGGTTCAATCGCAATAGCAAAAAGCAGGGGTGATAATGGGCATCCCTGCCTCATTCCTTTTTGTATTGGGAAAATTTGGAGGTATGTTAGTTGCATATAATTTGGGACTCTGGGTTAAAATATAAAAGTTTTATATAGGATATAAACCTAGACGGTATCCCGAACCGTTCCATAGTGGAAAAGAGATGAGGCCACAAAACAAGGTCGAAGGCCTTTTCTGCATCAATAGAAATAATAATTCCTTGAGGGGAAGTACCTAAGGTATTTTGTTGGTATTGAAGAGCTGCTATCACCTTTCTGACATTCATGACAGAGTGTCTCCCTGCCACGAATCCGGTCTGATCCGGATGAATAATTAGATGCATGAGGGGTTTTAACCTTTCTGTTAATATTTTAATTAATATCTTGTAGTCCGAGTTCAATAATGAAATCGGCCTATAAGAAGCCGGATTAGCTAATCTCTTCCTGGCTTTGGGAGTGTCCTTATAAATGCTGCATTAAAATGATTGGGGAATTTATTTTCTTGGATCATATGGTTTAGGGCTTTAGTCAATGGGTCAAGAATGTAGGGGAGCATTAATTTATAAAAACTATTCACAAAGCCATCATGGCACGGAGCTTTCCCTTGTTTTAAGGACTTTATTGTGGTAATTACCTATTCAGAAGGTATAGGGGAGATAAATGCTTGGGTTTTGTCTGGGGGGATTCTTGGAAAACGTATTTTAGAGTAGAGGTGTTCCAATTCTATCCTTGTTAATTGATCCTCTGGTTGAGTGGTGTCTGTGGTGGAATAAAGTGAGGAGCAAAATTCCTTCATAACTTCTGCAATTTGATGAGGTGAAGGTCCCATCTGGTAGTTTTAATGGGTATACTACAGCAGGAGGTCTAGTACCATTTAATAGATTTGCTAAAAGTTTCCCTGTCTTATTGCAAAAGTGATGGTATCTCTACAGTAGTACATGTTGTATAAATATTTCTTTCCTTTATATGTCAGATATTCATTAAAATGTACTTTTGTTGAGATGTAAATCTGCTTATTTTTTTGGGGAAAGGAGTATGTAAGTAGTTTGAGTACACCAAAGTTCTTTGTAGTTCCATATATGAGGCTGAGTATGTTTTATGAAGTTTCGCCACATATGAAAGGATGTCGCCTCTAAGAACTGCTTTAGCGGCCTGCCAAAAAAGTGATGGATTGGTAGCAATATAAGACTCATTATTTAAGCAGTATTCATCCCATCTATCTTTCATATTAATTTCCGTAGACACAAGAAGGTGTCCAGGGAATCTCCAAATTGTTTTATGTGTAATCTCTTCCATAACCGATAACTTGAACCACAACAACGCATGGTCAGAGACCGTTATAGGTTCTATCTCTGTATCTAATACTCTTGTGAACAAGGCCACGGAAATCAATAGATAATCGATTCTTGAGAGTGAATAGTGAGCCGCCGAAAGGCAGGTGTACTCTTTAGATGTTAGATTTGTGGCCCTCCATACGTCAACTAATTTAAGTTGTGAAGTAAATTGTGTTATCCCCAATTTAGGTAGGGGGGGGAGGGGGGTCGAGGGTGTTGTGAAGATCTGTCAAGATATATATCTGTAATTAAATTAAAGTCCCTGCACACTATTAGAGCTCCATCCATATGTGGTGTCAGAGTAGGTTTAGGAAGAAAATTTTCTTATACACTGTGGGGCATAAATATTACAGAATACGTATTTTGATAAATATGAAGAAATATGTGTTATTGTATACCTTCCCTCAGGATCCGAAACCATCTTAATTATATCATGAGGGATTGATTTCTTGATCAATATATCTACCCCTCTTGGTTTTGAGGAAAAAGCTGCACAGTATAATAGTTTCCATCCCAACATTTTAAGTTTTAAATATTTAGTTGTATAAGATGAGCTTCATGTAAAAACACCACATCTAATTTAAATTTGTTGCAATACACCAAATTCTCCTCCTCTTTACTGGTGAGTTAAACCCTCCTACATTTAAAGATCCAATCTTAAGTTCCGACATGTTAAATTTTTTGTATGAAAAATGTGTATATGCCCTGCGACCCAGTAAATAACACAGATACGTTACAACCAATACACATATTGAATAGGGGAAGGGAAAACACATTAGGTAGGGGGAGACCAACATTCATCCGACTATGAAAAACCAAAGATGCGCATTGCGCATTAACAAAACATGTTTCTTTGTTGTGTGCCTTCAGGTTAATTATCAACAACACGATTGCCATTGTGTTACTCTATGAACTATATTTCTGTCCGGAGCCTGGTTCTCTCCAGGCCCAAGTGAGTGGTCAATTTAGCATAACTATATTGTAATGTAACTATAGAGCTTCTATCTATTTCCCTTTCTGTCCTATTATATAATTATTCTAGAAGGCAAAACCTATCTTAAGATAGCATAAACATGTATGTAAAAAGATCACATTTAGATCTAATCCAGTATACTTTACTAGGCATCAGCGATGTCTTGTTCAGTTTGGGAATTACCATCCCGAAGAAAGTCCAAGGCTTCAGCTGGGGACGTAAAGTCATAGCACGTATCATTTTGAAAAATGCGCAGTTTAGCTTGGTAGATTAAGGCAAACTTCCTCTTCTCGATTAAGGTAGCACAAATGGACGAAAAGGCTCTTCTTGCTTTTGTAACTGTGGCTGAGAAGTCTTGAAACAGTCTTATGAGATTGCCTTCCCATATTATAACAGGATCTTCATTGAAGCTTTCCAAATAGCCAGTTTATGGGTATAACTTAAGCACTTGACTATTGTGATCATTAAGTCGAGGCGTGGGGCCTATGCTATGCACTCTCTCCAATGTCATATTTTTACATTCGTTTTGAATACCAAGTAGTTGCGAGGAGTGTTTGAGGCACAAAATTCTCCAGACCCGGTCCTTTTATGGCTTCTGAAAGTCCTATCATTCTAATATTATTTCTTCTGGACTGTTTCTCAATTTCTTCTAGCCTGTTGGTAAGGGAATAGTTTTCCTTTTCTAGTTAGGGGGAAATTTACTAAGAAAAATTAATGAAAAAAAAAATCGTATTTTCATACGAAAATACGATTTTTTTTTGCTGTATACATATTTTTGGCATTTACTATGCCAAAAATACGAATTTTCGTATTCGTATTGACGGGACATTCGTATTTGTATTTACAAATAAGAATGATTACACATCGACAAAATGAATAGGGGTCCCCCGTATTTTAAGAACCAGCCCCAGGCCAAACCAGCCAGCAGGGTAATGCCACAGCCGGGGGACACATATTATATAAGGTCCCGCTGCCAAAGCATTCATCCCTACCAACCAGTCAGCCTGGCCAGGGGCCCTGGGGGAGTGGGGACCCCCCAATAAAGGGGTGCCCCCCTCCAGGACTTACCTGACCAGGCTGAAGCCTGGTGCTGTCCTCGATGCCCCTTGTTGGTGGACATCAAGCTGATTCAGTGTAAAAGAAAGAATAAACTATTATTTAATACTGTGGAACTATGAGTCCCAGCAAGCCTCCACTGCAAACTGGGACTTGGAGAACCACAAGTCCCAGCATGCGGGGCATTAAAGGGCCCGCTGGCACTGTTCCACAGTATGAAAAATAGTCAAATAAACACACACAGACACAAGAAAAATAAAACTTTAATACATCCAAAGCCCACACATACTGATACTTACCTATCTTGAGCCCGTCGGTAGGTCCCTGGGTCCGGGGCTCTAGGGTCCGGTGCCTTGGTTCCTGGGTCCAGGGCTGCAGAGTCTGGGGCCTTGGTTCTGGGGCTGGTCTGGGGCTCCAGGGATGAAGAGTCCGGGGTCCAGGATCCAAAATAATCCAAAGGGGGACCTGTGGAAGGAAATCCTACTCACCAGGTCCTCTGGCGAAGATCCCGTCTTTCCGCCGTAGTCCAAGTCGCGTATCACCCTGCGGTCACTGAGGGACTGAGGAGAGACGCAGAGATATTTCATCTTCCGCACCTCTCCTCTGAGTGATTCTATTGGCCGCCTAGCGGCCAATCAGGAGCCAAGAGCCAGGGGCTTCAGTCTGATCAGGTAAGTCCTGGAGGGGGGGACCCCTTTATTGGGGTGTCCCCACACCCCAGGGCCCCTGGCCAGGCTGACTGTCAGTAGGGATGAATGCTTTAGCCGCAAGACCTTATATAATAAGTGTCCACTGGCTGTGGCATTACCCTGCTGGCTGGTTTGGCCTGGGGCTGGTTCTTAAAATACGGGTGACCCCTATTTATTTTGTCCCCCGTATTTTGGGAACCAGCCACGGACCTGGAGCTGGTTTTAAAAAAAATTGGGGAACCCCTATATGCTGGGTTCCCTGATTTTTTATTACCAGCCCCGGCTCTTTCAGCCTGGTGCTGGTTACGGCCGTTTTTTTATTTATTTATTTATTTTACACACTGCAGCCTGCACGAATCTGACTGATCGGTGCAGACTGCCTAAGAATTCATATTAGTGGCCGTATATATACGACCGCTAATACGAATCATTATGCCATCGGAGGGTTACAAAGCAGTCATATTTTACTGCTTTGTAATTAAGCTCCGGAACAAGACTTTGCAGACGGCTGAAACAGCCGTATGCAGTCCTATTCATTCGTATTAAGAATCTGAATGCGATTTTTTGTATTCCTATTCTTAGTAAATTTCCCCCTTAATCTCACATTGTGCATTTGCCAGATTATGTGCTATTGTGCCAATTTTATTTTCAGCAGTGTCCAATCGCACTGTCAGCTTTTATAATTGAGATGTTATGTAATTTACTCCTTTTGCTAACAAAGGTGCCATAGTAGCCGTTATGGCATCCACCATGTCGTCAGAAGTGAGTGGGATGTCACGGTGATGTTGTGTAGGCTCTGGATCCTCATTTTGTACATTTTTACTAGGTTTTTTGGTACTTATGTAATATCTGGGCTCCCGTTTTTCTTAAGAGACCGCATCCCCTCGCCACGCTTCGGGCACGGTGGCTCGCTGCGCTCGCCACACTATATAAAATCAACTCCATGCGTAGTTGGATAGTAGGGGTATGAAAAAACTGGGTGCATTTAACATGGGAGCCCAGATAATACATAAGTACCGGTTTTTTAAAAGCTGGAGAGGAGGTTGCATCTCCTTGATCAGCTTCAATTGTGGAGATGGGGCCACACTTAATTTGTTTCCCAGTCTGCTTTTGGGATCGTGGTGGCTGCTGTGCTGTCATATATTTATCCATTTTAATCTTCTCTTGTACCAATGAGTAGTAGTATAGAGTTATATAAATTAAAAATATATTTTCTTACTGTATTTATATAGAAAAAGAGGGGGGTTGTTTGCAAGAAACAAACGGTAAGACAAATGTGCCTTTTTGGGCGCACTCTTTATTCTATAAATTATATGGTATGATTATTTAGTTAAAACATAACTTTTAATAGACTTCTTGGTGTAAAATATATGGAGCATTCCTTAATTTTTGATCAGTCATTTAGTACAATTATCATTAGACTGTCAATCAAACAAACCAACACATAACACAAAACAAAACAAGGACATACATACATATATACACATGATAGTATTATCTTAAAGTGTGATATCCTTAGTTATAACTTTTCACACTTCTATTGATTCACTATTACTGTTGCTTCAGCAAATATCATTAGTTTACATTGGTCAGCTTTGCCAGCTTGCCCAGGTAATCCCACACAATTGTTTATATGTAATCTGCTTTCAATATCCCCCCTCTTTTTCAGTTACAAATACTGAATGTGTTGGGCGCACCACCAATCCGAGACTACAAAAATTTACAAAAGTAGTCCAACATATTGGTCCTAATAGATGTTTATCTAGAATGTTCTAATCGACGGTAAAAGTCTGTGCGGATCCAAACCCCCTTTCTGTGTACTGTATTTATAATAGAGCAATGGAACCTTTTCTGTGCTTTTACTTGCTTATTTGCACCTCCCAGGCTGCCAGTCTAGAGGTCCTTGTAAGCTCATGAGAATTCATATATTGGATTGGAATAGTAAAGTTTTTACCTTTTGGTAAGCCTAAATGCGAATGCTGTGCGGATCTTCAGAGAGATACACTTTCGCAGTGTAATTTGTGCCTCCTTTAGGTGTAATAAAACAATCTCTCCCCTGAGAAGAAGGAAAGGAAAGGGGTGACAGAGGCAAGCTGGGGCTTTGGCCGCAAATACAGCCCGTCCTTCTGAATCTCCGGGATCCTCAGTTTGGTCTAGAGGTTATGTCAGAGCCCCTCCGTCAGATATCAGGCAGCCTGTGTTGCGGAGATATTTTATTAGCTGCTTCAGCCATCGGCCAGCAGGACCGGGACTGACTCTGGCATCACGTGCAGGCGGCAGAGGACTCAGGAGGCCTACTTCAGATCAGCGGCGGTGATGTTTCCTTCTCTGCAGGAGAGCCTGTGGGAATAAATAGCCGGCTGCCCACCACACTTCTAAGGCAAGTCTCAGCTGTCGTCGGGGATAGTTCTAAGGAGGCGGGTCGCCTTGTAAAGCAATTTTCCCCAGTCATGTCAGGACAGAGCTGTGAAACAGCGTTGCTCACTCCATAGCACCCGGAATCGGAAGTCTTGTATTACTAAGTTTAATAATATACTGTACCTAAAAAAACTGATCTGTGAAATATATTCTATGCATGCTTTAGAGTCATTTACAACTCTTGGGCAATACAAAAGTTTGAGCTAGAGTAATGATTTCAGAAATGGTGCAACCACAAAAAGGGGCAGATGAATAAAGATTGGTAAAGTGGGAAAGGTGGTGATAAAGCATTAATAAAGTGTGAATTCCTGCCGACCGCCGCCCAGCGAATATACATGCCGCACTGCAAATGGATTATTTGCATAGACATCCATTTGCAGGCTAGCATGCGGGCCCAAAATCATTTGATGGTCACCAACCATCAAATAATTTCTACAGTGCTCGCAAATATAAGTCAGTATCTGCTTAGACTTGTGGTGTAGAGAACTGGGTGGCCGGCTGCATTCACATGCCCAAGAAAACTCAGAACGTTCGCATGCAAACACCCCTGCCCGCCACCAACCCCTGTGCAAGCACCATAGAGATTATGCAAGTCTCTGAAAGTGCCCACACAGAAGCCCTGCACATGTGCATAAGCAAATAAGTGCATGCACAGGGCTTCAACATCAGTGCCCTGTGCAAACATGTGGGGGATTGAGCCAATTGGAATCATTGCCATATACTAATGTAACAGTCTGGCTCTCTGGATGATGCCATATCTCTGCAGTGCCTTCCTTGTAGATATACAGCCATGCAGATCTTCACTAGTAGGGTAACCAGTTGAAGAAATAGGCAACACTCCTCAGACTTCAGAAAATAGTGTATTAAACAAGTAGTAATACAAAGTACATTTACAAAGTTGTCAAAATGTCAAGGCCAAACTCAGACTGTATTACACCCCACTGCTTATTTTTTATGAATTATTGCATTATGGCCAATTGACCTGTTAAGAATTTGTGATGTTTAGTTTCTGCAGTTTTTCAGCATTTCAAAAGTATTTTTTGGGGTATTTCAAATATAAATACATTGAGAATATTTAAATTCTATAGAGATTATTTAAAAGGTATCTTACTTTTTCAGATGTAGATACTACTGCTTTTGCGTATATGTATCTAATAAATGTAACGTGATAGAGAAAATCTTTTTCCACTGAAGTTAGCATTACTAAATTAGACAAATTGAACATGCCAAATGCAGAAAGTTTTAAAAAATATGTTGTATAGTGTAATCCAGTGATTCCCAAACAGGTTCCAGATGGCTGACAGACAATATCTAGTCAGACAGTCAATACAGTAGGTCGACAACAAAAGTGACATGCATTAATTAGACATTGTCAAAAGTTAGATATATTTATATATTGTTGAAGCAAGACAGGGTTTTATTAATAAGCAAACTAACAGGAGGCTTATCAGCAGTCCAAAACAAAACAGGCTTTTCTTCAGCAGCAGCAGGTAAATGTATTTACATTCAATTTGAACACAAGGTCTCTGCTCTTTTAGCTTCAGAACAGGCAGGCATAGACCAAGGCACTTACCCTGTCTCTGTATTAGCAGGTCCCAGACAGACCCTTGCATCTCTCTCTCTCTCTCTCTCTCTCTCTCTCTCTCTCTCTCTCTCTCTCTCTCTCTCTCTCTCTCTCTCTCTCTCTCTCTCTCTCTCTCTCTCTCTCTCTCTCTCTCTCTCTTCTCTCTCTCTCTCTCTCTCTCTCTCTCTCTCTCTCTCTCTCTCTCTCTCTCTCTCTCTCTCTCTCTCTCTCTCTCTCTCCTTCCCCTATTAATCAACTCCAGAACTGCACCTGAACTGCCAGCACAGGAGATGATTAATCTGGTGTGTAGTATGTGAATGGTTTGTAGCAAACCAACACAAGCATACCAAAACCCGGACCGTACCACCCATTTCAACCCTGTCTGGGATTTATACCACTGACATCAGCAGTCGCAGTGGCACATACCTGCCATCATGCAATTTTCCTGCTGACTTCCTACAATATATATATGTATATATATATATATATATATATAGCAAGTTCCCTGGAACGGGGGGGTTGGGAGCATCACTCAGAAGGACTTTAAAAGCAAAGTAAATCAAGTCACATCACAGGTAAATGGGTGATCGACGTTTCGGTTTAATAAAACCTTTCAAGATCAAGCAAAACAATACAACATACACCTTAAATACCTGTCTGTGCGCAGGAAGCACCGGGCGCACAGCCGCCATTCAAGATCATCTGCAACACCCCTCTCTCCCCTGTGTGTTCCATGCATTAGCTGATGAGGTCACACAAGGCGTGACAAGCGGCTCCCCGCTCCATAGGCTGAGCGGCGGGTTGCCCGGGCAACCGACATGCACAGCTGAAAAATACAAAAAAAAAACACAGAGTGAAAATGACAATACAGACAAAAAGTACAGCATCATATGAAATAGCACTGCATCCATTGTACATCAGCGGGATAATCCCAATGTAATCAATGCATATGTAGTGAGGTGAGCGGAGTCACCGGGCATCTAACAGCAGGATGCAAAAAGGTGCAAATACAAAAATAAAGAGAAAGCGGCATGAACACTGACATGAGCCACCTAATATAAGGATGGACACAACTCTAGGAGGGATTGTGCTAATCTGAAGGAATGGTGTAATTTACAAAAAACATGCCATTGGCAGATGTTCATTCAGTCCCCCAGGTGAGACTGTGCGCAGCTTATAGATCCATGCTGAACCAAGATCTTAGATCTGTCTCCACCTCTCTGTTTTTTGGGGACCTGTTCTATGATTTTGTAACGCAGAGTGGCTAAGCCATGCCCTGCCTCACAAAAATGGAGGGCCACTGGTTGTTCAAGGTCAATCTTTTTCCCACTGAGGGATTGCCTAATAGAGGTCCGGTGCATGGCCATTCTCTCTTTGAATTGCCTTGTGGTCTTCCCTACATCGAGAAGACCACAAGGACACCGCATAATATAGACAACAAAGGTGGCCATACAACTAAGCACCTGCCTTATAGGGATTTTTGTGCCTGTCTGTGGGTGACAGAAATACTCGCCAGTTTCCATAAAACTGCAGCATGTGCAGCCTGTGCACTTATAACAACCGGGTTTTTTCATCAAAAAGTTGGAAGGCCTTGGAGGTCTAAACGAGTAAATATCGTTATGGACCAGCCAGTCTTTTAGATTATGGGGTCTGGCATAACTCGGCATCAAGGTGTAATCTTTAAGGACTTTAGTGTCTTTGTCCGTGGTGACTATGGGCCAAAGTTGTTTAATTCTACGGTTGATGTCTGGGCTGGCATCATGATATTTCTGAACAAAGGCTACTTTTTTGGAAATGGTCTGCACTGGTGTAGATTTGGGTTCAAGGGCTTTAGTTCTGGGGGTGGCTAACACCTTCATTTTAGCTTTGATGAGATCCTTCAGGGGATACCCCCTGGAGACAAATTGATTGTTCAGGATGTCAATTTCTCTAATGGTATTTTCAAGGTTATCCGAGATCCGATGGATCCTCAGAAATTGGGAAAAGGGTAACCCCTTCTTTGTGGACATGGGATGACAGTTTTGGAAATTCAGAATTGTGCTTCTGTCAGTGTCTTTTTTAAACAAACAGGTCTTGATTTGTTGGTTACAGATAGAAATACATACATCTAAATAGTTGACCTTGTCTGCACTGATGGTGTGAGTGAACCTAATGGGTGAATCAAGGGCATTGGCCCTTCCAATCAGGTTGAGTAACTCCTGTTCTTCACCAATCCACAATAACAGGAGATCGTCAATGTAATGGAGAAAGAAAAAAATGTTGTCCGCCACATTGGGATCCGCAAAAAAGATTTGATGCTCAATATCAAACATATATGTGTTCGCAAACAAAGGGGCCACACAGGACCCCATCACACATCCTTGTAACTGAATGTACCACTTATTATCGAACACAAAGTAATTGCGCTTCAATGTCAAATTGAGTAATTCAAGGAAAAACTCGATATTGGGACCAGTGTACATGGTATTGTCAGACAACAGTTTGCGAGCAGCCTGCACACCAGCATCATGAGGGATACTGGTGTACAGGCTGACCACATCCAGTGTGCTTAAGAAGCATTTTTTAGGCAACAGGGGCAGAGCACAGAGCATATTGATTAAGGTGGTGGTGTCCTTGACGTAAGTCCTCTGAGTCCAGAAATTGTGAAATCACATAATATATCGAGTCCCTGGCAGCAATTATTGGGCATCCTGGTGGGGTAATGGGGTCTTTTTGTAACTTAGGGAGTGTATAAAACACAGGGGCCACTGGGTGGGGTTGAAACGGAGCCTTTTTAGTAGACAGAGATGATGCTACTGTCAACAGCACGGTCTAAGATGGTTTCCAATTCCCTGTTGAAGACCGGCATGGGGTCTACATCCAGTTGACGATACACCTGTCCATCCCCAAGTTGGCGATATATTTCAGTGCAATACTGATCGAGATCCTGTACAACGATGTCGCCTCCTTTATCCACTGAGCGGAAGATGATCGATTGATCCTCACTCAAAACTTTCAAGATGGCTCTGTCACTTTTGCTAAGATTGGAACGTCTGTTTTTTGCAGATGCGGCAATGCTGAGACCTTTTTGTTTAATGACCCATGAAAAGCATCTTAGGGATAGGTTGTTGTTACAGGGATCAAAAGTTGAGTGGGGGCGGAATCTGGTATCTCTGGCGTTGTAGTCCCTCGATGTGCTATCAGCAAAATGTTCTTTTAGGCGTAACTTACGGCCTAGTTTAAAGGTGTCGATTTTCCACTGGAAATCATCAAAAGAGCTGGAGGGAATGTAAGACAAGCCTTTACTAAGGACTGTAATTTCTGCCTCAGAGAATATCCATTTGGACAGATTAAACACTACTTGGCAGTTTTTTTGTTGTTCCTTGCTCTCCCTCTTCCTGAGCCTGTTGCTTTGGCCCCCCCAGCGGGTTGGTCTTCTTCTGTAGGGACCCGCTTTGTGCGGGTCTGTACCACTAAAGGGGGTTTCTGATGTCTGGAAGTACGTGGATGTTCAATGTCACTCGGAGATGAATAACCTCCGCTGGAGGTTTCAGAATCTCCAGTGAGGCGCTGAGCGTGGCGTTGATGGAACGGTTTTCTTCTACCTTCTGGGTTAAACACTCATGGGTAGACTTTATTTTCAGCGTAATCACGCTGTACTGTCTGCAACTTATCACGTTTGAATTTGACGAGTTCCTTCTTATACGTGTCAATTTGTGTGGTGAGTTTCTCAAGCCACTTTTGATCAGGGTCACTGCACAGTGTATCAAGGTGGGCAGTTTCAAATATGGACAATTTGGCTTTGATATCCTTCAGCTCTCTGGCTGACTCCTCTATGACCAAGAGGACAAGGTCGAGGCTGCATTTATTAAGGATAGCAACCCACCTCCGGCAGAACTCCTGATTGAATTTGCCGATGGTGGGTGCATTCCTCACTCTGAAACTACGGGGAATGAGGCCACTGCAGTGGTAGTCAGACAACGTGACTCCGTGCATGTAATAGTCGAACTCTTTTTTCTGTAGGCAGAGTAGCTGTGTAAAAAGCTGTTCTTTAGACTCACTGCCCCCACAAGTCAGCACGTTATCCTTGAATCTAATATTTTCTCCATCAGTGTCCGAAAAACTCCAGGTTTCACCAATCGGAAGAGTGACATTCCTGAATCCTGCACTGCTTTCCATAAATCGCTGCACTGTGCCTTTAAAAACAACCAATCATGTGTATACACACAGGCAAGGAGAAAAGGTATAATCCGAACTGAAATTTCAATAATACAGAGGTAATGGTGGAGGGTGCCAATAGTCCAATCCTATTGGGGGATACCACAGGAGATGGAGACCCCGACTGTGTAGGAGTAAATGTAGACAACAGAGGTGACCAGGCACTCCAGTCTAACAATGCCTTGGTGTCCGCTCAGCCGTGCCTCAGCACGTAACATGCAGCAAGTTCCCTGGAACAGGGGGTTGGGAGTGTCACTCAGAAGGACTTCAAAAGCAAGGTAAATCAAGTCACATCACAGGTAAACGGGTGATCGACGTTTTGGTTTCAAATGCATTGATTACATTGGGATTATCCCGCTGATGTACCATGGATGCAGTGCTATTTCATATGATGCTGTACTTTTTGTCTGTATTTTTGTCTGTATTGTCATTTTCACTCTGTGTTTTTTTGTATTTTTCAGCTGTGTATGTCGGTTGCCCGCGCAACCTGCTGCTCAGCCTATGGAGCAGGGAGCCGCTTGTCGCACTTTGTGTGACCTCATCAGCTAATGCCTGGAAGGCACAGGAGAGAGAGGGGCGTTGCAGATTACCTGGAATGGCGGCGGCGCGCCCAGTGCTTCCTGCGCACAGACAGGTATTTAAGGTGTATGTTGTATTGTTTTGCTTGATCTTGAAAAAGTTTTTATTAAACCGAAACGTCGATCACCCATTTACCTGTGATGTGACTTGATTTACCTTGCTTTTGAAGTCCTTCTGAGTGACGCTCTCAACCCCCCTGTTCCAGGGAACTTGCTGTATGTTATGTGCTGAGGCACGGCTGAGCGGACACCAAGGCATTGTTAGACTGGAGTGCCTGGTCACCTCTGTTGTCTATATATATATATATATATATATATATATATATATATATATATAAATAAAAAAAATAAAAAGAAGAGACTGGCACTCCTGGGACTTGTGAAGGAAATCTGTATTCAAAAATATACAACGACCAACGTTTCGGTGCAGATGCCCCTTTGTCAAGGTGTAGGTGATAACACATAAAAACAATAGTGAATACCTTAAATAGGGAGGGTGATGTTAGCCGCCAGCACGATGCAGGACGCCCCGTTAGCTTGCCGGATGTCACCGGGATGCGTGAGACCGGAAGTGTCGTCAATGTTTACTTCCGGTGAATGGAACGCATGTTACTAGGAAGATGGAACGCACGCTGTCTGGTTACTCGGGTAATCCGCTTTGTGGTTACTCCGGTGTCAGCGTGAGCTGTATATTGCTGAATGGTGCTATGTTGGGCCCTGCATCATACTGGCCGGCCAACCTGGAGTGGAGACAATGTAACAGTGAAAAAATGTTATTGCAAATAACAGTGGAAAGATATGTTAATACAACATATATAAAACATAAATGCAGTACAACTTTACATCATTGTGGGTGTGTGAAGTTCGGGGCAATGCTATGAGGTAGTGCACCATGCAGGCGGTGCAAATATTGGTGAAAATTGATGGCAAGAGGACTTAGAAAGATAAAGGGATAGCAAGAGTTATAGATGGAGAAGAAAAAAAGCACACATGGGGCATGTTATAATGTCCCTGTTTGGGTGTGATGTGTTAATGTCCCTGTTTAGGTGTGAGGTGTTCACCGTCACATTGAGTATCTCATGTTACAATATTCCTAGGGGCTAATGATCTATAAGTTTTTAGAAAGAGAAAGGGATAGCGAGAATAAAAGACGGAGAAGAAAAAAAGCACACTTGGGGCATGTAATAATGTCCCTAGCTCGGTATACTGTAGTCTGCATCCTGCAGTGTGGTGTCAATGGAGTGGTGGCTCTTTAAAAAGGAAGAAGAAAGGGATAGCGAGAATAATAGCCGGAGAAGAAAAAAAGCACACATTGGGCATGTTTTGCCCACCTGAATGGGGGGAGAAAAAACTGTCCCCCATAGGTGGTGAAAAGAGCACCCTTTTCAATATGCGGTGGTCTTGGTTTTAGTCGTGTGTCTATGTATGATATATGGAAAAGAAAGGGATAGCAAGAGATTAAGCCAGAGATGAAGAATAAAGCACACAAAATGATGACTGATGAGTGTCCATGATTTTAGATGAATAGGTTGTATGGTATCCTGTCGTTCAGTCCCACAGGTTTAATGGAATTCAATTTGTGGATCCACCTAGTTTCCAGGTGCAATAGTTGGTTTCCTCTGTCGCCGCCTCTGTGGTTCTCTGGGACGTGGTCTATGATCATATGTTGTAAGTCTGACAATTTATGTCCCTCTTGCTTGAAGTGCTTGGCCACGGGTTGGTCATTTCCTTTGCCTCTCAGGGCTTGGCTGATCGCAGATCTGTGTAGTGCCATTCGTTCTCTAGCCGTTCTAATGGTTTTGCCCACATATAAGGATTTACACGGGCATGTGATTACATACACCACGTGTGTTGTGGTGCATGATAGCACATGTCTGATAGAATATTTTTCTTCAGTTCTGGGATGTATGAACTGGGGTCCCGTTATCATGTGTGAGCAGGTCGTGCATTTAACACATTTGTAGCAACCTGGGGCTTTACTAAGGAAATGTCTATCTGGCCGGGCTTCCGACTGGAAGTCGGTGACGTCATTGTGCACTATGATGTCCCTAATGCTGCGGCCTTTAGAGAAGCACAGCATGGGTCTTTTCTGGTGGAGTCCTGGTAGCCCCCTGTCTGTTTTGACAATGGGCCACAGGGCTCTCGAGGCCCTCGGTAGTATCGCACTGGCTGTGTTAAACCTGGTGACAAAAGGTAGTACGTCTTTCTTGGGACATGCAGTTTTCTGTTTCAACAAATCAGCTCGGTTAAGAGATAGAATTTCATGTTTCTGTTGAGACAGTGTCTGTCTGTTGTATCCCCTGCTTTCAAATCTGGACACGAATTCATCTAGAACTGCTGGCAGCTGGGTGACATCACTGGTGATTCTAGCGGCCCTAATCAGTTGTGATTTAGGCAAAGCGGATTTCAGTGACCTGGGATGGAAGCTATTAGCTCTCAATAGCGTGTTTCTATCGGTTAGCTTTCGATATACTTCGGTGCTGAGGGTGTTATCTTTAATCTTGATCAGGACATCCAGGTAATTGATCTCCGTTGTCGATGAATCGTGCGTGATCTTGATCGGGGAAGTTGCGCCATTGATCCTTTGTACTAATTCTTCCAGGCTACCTTGGTCACCTGTCCAGATCATGAACAGGTCGTCAATGAACCGGGTGTACATGACGATATGTTGTTTTGCACTGGGGTCATTCAGGATCAGAGTTTGTTCTTGCTCGAACATGAAAATGTTCGCGAATGACGGCGAGACGCAGCTGCCCATAGCGCACCCCGACGTTTGGCGATAGAATTTGCCATTAAAAAGAAAATAGTTCCTGGTTAGGGTTAATTGTAATAGAGTCATAAAGAGCTCTAGATTTAATGAGTCCATTTTGTTCGCAACCAGGAACCTGCGTGTGGCTTCCAGTCCTTCTGATTGTGGAATGCAGGTGTAAAGACTGGTAACATCCATTGTTACCAGTAGGGCCCCGGTCGGTACCTGTTGGATGTCGCTCAGTCGATTAAGGAAATCTGTGGTGTCCTTAATGTGCGAGGGTTGTTTGACAATAAGGGGCTGAACTATACTGTCCAATAGTCGGGAGATGGGTTGAAAAATGGAGTTGGCGGCACTTATTATAGGCCTGCCTGGTGGTCTCTGGAGTGACTTATGGATTTTTGGTACCGTGAAGAACACTGGTACCACTGGATGTTCCTGAGTCAACACGGTCTTCAGTTTTTCCGAAATTTACCCTGCCGTTAATGCTTGACACAGTATCACATCCACCTCCTGTTTGTAAGTGTCCGTTGGGTCTCTGGGTAGTGGTTCATACACCCCCTGGTCGGACAATTGGCGAATGGCCTCCTCAATGTAGTCTGAGGTGTTCTGAATGACTACCCCGCCTCCTTTGTCTGCCGGTCTGAAGACTACATCCCTGTAGCTTCCCAGGTTTTTTAGTGCTCTCATTTCTTCTCGGCTCATATTGTTATGGGTCGGTACCTCAGGTGCATTATACCTGTTGACTGATTCCTCCAGAAGACGAAGGTATGAGGCAATGGATGGATTGGAAGATGGGGGGTCAAAGGTGGATTTGCTGTGCTTCATGATGAATGGGGCGTGAGGATCCGTGTTAGAGCTTTGTGGGGTGTGTTGGAAATGTTCCTGAAGGCGCAATTTTCTACCAAAACGGTATAGGTCGCACTTCCACGTGAAGTCATCATAGTGAGTGGTGGGTACATGAGATAGGCCCATATTGAGGACCTTTAGTTCGACATCACTGAAATGTCTTTGTGACAGGTTGTAAATTAGCGATTCTTTGTTTCTTTTATTCTTGGAGATTCTCTTATTTTGCCCGCCCCTGCGGGTGGTTTGCCTCCTTTTCTGTCTTTGGTGGCGGCGGTAGCCGCCGTTGCCCCTAAAGGGGTTACCACATCTAGAGTGTCGGAATCAATTTGAAAATCGCTGTCACTTTGTGACAAGTTAGGAGTTTTTCTGGTGCTTTCGCTCCTGGCTCTCCTGAATGGTCTGCTTCTTTCCCGCTGTGGGTGTCGCTGGTGGGGTGAATTGCCTGAGAGCCATCTATAAACTGCATTCCTCTCGTAGTCATCCTTCACAATCAATAATTTATTTTTCTTGAACTTAATGAGGTCACTCTGGTATTTATTGCAGTCTTCCTGTAACTTGGTTAGCCAGTCAGTATTGGTGTCAGCCGCCAGTGAGTCCCTGTGGGATGTTTCGTATGTGTCTAATTGGTCCTTGGTTTTCTGTAGTTCGGACCCTGACTCCTCCACCACAAGGACCATGAGGTCATGACTGCATTTATTCATGATACCTACCCACCTACGGCAGAACTCAGGATTGTGTCTGCCTATGGTGGGCATGTTGCGTATCCTGAATCCCCGTGGTATCATGTGGTCACGTATATAGTCTGAGAGGCTTACCCCATGCAGGAGAAAGTCAATCTCCCTCTTTTTAAGTTTGAGCCATTCCCGGTACACCAGCTCTACATTGGGCTGTGCTTCCATGCTGTTGAGGCTCTGTGTGAAGAGACGTTGTGCGGTGCCCTCCTCGGTAAAGCTGTATTGCTCCCTCAGATCCACTGTTATGCCGGAGAATCCAGGTGTACTGGATTGAGGCAAACTGGTGGGGTTGCTATCAGTAGCTCCCGCCGTGTATCTCCCTTGCGGTATACTCATCCTTGCAGACTGCTGCGGCCCACTTTGTGCAGTGATGGTGCAATATGGTGCAATATCCGTGCTTGATGTGAAGTGATGGGGAGTGAGAGTGATAATCACCTCATGATGGTAAGGTATAACACCTGTAGCAAAATGCGGGGGTGCCCTGGCTCCGGTGGGCCTAGCGGTCCTGGACTGTATCTGGGTTGCGGTCCGGCACTCACCCCTCCTGCTCGACTGCCCGGGTGCCCGTTCAGTTAAATGGACAATAAATAAAAAGAAGAGACTGGCACTCCTGGGACTTGTGAAGGAAATCTGTATTCAAAAATATACAACGACCAACGTTTCAGGGCAGATGCCCCTTTGTCAAGGTGTAGGTGATAACACATAAAAACAATAGTGAATACCTTAAATAGGGAGGGTGATGTTAGCCGCCAGCACGATGCAGGACACCCCGTTAGCTTGCCGGATGTCACCGGGATGCGTGAGACCGGAAGTGTCGTCAATGTTTACTTCCGGTGAATGGAACGCATGTTACTAGGAAGATGGAACGCACGCTGTCTGGTTACTCGGGTAATCCGCTTTGTGGTTACTCCGGTGTCAGCGTGAGCTGTATATTGCTGAATGATGCTATGTTGGGCCCTGCATCATACTGGCCGGCCAACCTGGAGTGGAGACAATGTAACAGTGAAAAAATGTTCTTGCAAATAACAGTGGAAAGATATGTTAATACAACATATATAAAACATAAATGCAGTACAACTTTACATCATTGTGGGTGTGTGAGGTACTGTGTGGATGAGGTCGACACGGTGTCAACCTTGATTATATATGTGGGTGACACGGCAGTAGACTATTGGAATGTAAAGCATGAATGCATGTCTTCTAGGGTATATAACCCTGTTGCTGGAGCGGGGGCACACATCGGGCTAAGAGATCACTAATGGTGAAGTTCGGGGCAATGCTATGAGGTAGTGCACCATGCAGGCGGTGCAAATATTGGTGCAAATTGATGGCAAGAGGACTTAGAAAGATAAAGGGATAGCAAGAGTTATAGATGGAGAAGAAAAAAAGCACACATGGGGCATGTTATAATGTCCCTGTTTAGGTGTGATGTGTTAATGTCCCTGTTTAGGTGTGAGGTGTTCACCATCACATTGAGTATCTCATGTTACATTATTCCTAGGGGCTAATGATCTATAAGTTTTTAGAAAGAGAAAGGGATAGCGAGAATAAAAGACGGAGAAGAAAAAAAGCACACTTGGGGCATGTAATAATGTCCCTGGCTCGGTATACTGTAGTCTGCATCCTGCAGTGTGGTGTCAATGGAGTGGTGGCTCTTTAAAAAGGAAGAAGAAAGGGATAGCGAGAATAATAGCCGGAGAAGAAAAAAAGCACACATTGGGCATGTTTTGCCCGCCTGAATGGGGGGAGAAAAAACTGTCCCCCATAGGTGGTGAAAAGAGCACCCTTTTCAATATGCGGTGGTCTTGGTTTTAGTCGTGTGTCTATGTATGATATATGGAAAAGAAAGGGATAGCAAGAGATTAAGCCAGAGATGAAGAATAAAGCACACAAAATGATGACTGATGAGTGTCCATGATTTTAGACACATACAAAACATCCCACAGGGACTCACTGGCGGCTGACACCAATACTGACTGGCTAACCAAGTTACAGGAAGACTGCAATAAATACCAGAGTGACCTCATTAAGTTCAAGAAAAATAAATTATTGATTGTGAAGGATGACTACGAGAGGAATGCAGTTTATAGATGGCTCTCAGGCAATTCACCCCACCAGCGACACCCACAGCGGGAAAGAAGCAGACCATTCAGGAGAGCCAGGAGCGAAAGCACCAGAAAAACTCCTAACTTGTCACAAAGTGACAGCAATTTTCAAATTGATTCCGACACTCCAGATGTGGTAACCCCTTTAGGGGCAACGGCGGCTACCGCCGCCACCAAAGACAGAAAAGGAGGCAAACCACCCGCAGGGGCGGGCAAAATAAGAGAATCTCCATGAATAAAAGAAATGAAGAATCGCTAATTTACAACCTGTCACAAAGACATTTCAGTGATGTCGAACTAAAGGTCCTCAATATGGGCCTATCTCATGTACCCACCACTCACTATGATGACTTCACGTGGAAGTGCGACCTATATCGTTTTGGTAGAAAATTGCGCCTTCAGGAACATTTCCAACACACCCCACAAAGCTCTAACACGGATCCTCACGCCCCATTTATCATGAAGCACAGCAAATCCACCTTTGACCCCCCATCTTCCAATCCATCCATTGCCTCATACCTTCGTCTTCTGGAGGAATCAGTCAACAGGTATAATGCACCTGAGGTACCGACCCATAACAATATGAGCCGAGAAGAAATGAGTGCACTAAAAAACCTGGGAAGCTACAGGGATGTAGTCTTCAGACCGGCAGACAAAGGAGGCGGGGTAGTCATTCAGAACACTTCAGACTACATTGAGGAGGCCATTCGCCAATTGTCCGACCAGGGGGTGTATGAACCACTACCCAGAGACCCAACGGACACTTACAAACAGGAGGTGGATGTGATACTGTGTCAAGCATTAACGGCAGGGCAAATTTCGGAAAAACTGAAGACCGTGTTGACTCAGGAACATCCAGTGGTACCAGTGTTCTTCACGGTACCAAAAATCCATAAGTCACTCCAGAGACCACCAGGCAGGCCTATAATAAGTGCCGCCAACTCCATTTTTCAACCCATCTCCCGACTATTGGACAGTATAGTTCAGCCCCTTATTGTCAAACAACCCTCGCACATTAAGGACACCACAGATTTCCTTAATCGACTGAGCGACATCCAACAGGTACCGACCGGGGCCCTACTGGTAACAATGGATGTTACCAGTCTTTACACCTGCATTCCACAATCAGAAGGACTGGAAGCCACACGCAGGTTCCTGGTTGCGAACAAAATGGACTCATTAAATCTAGAGCTCTTTATGACTCTATTACAATTAACCCTAACCAGGAACTATTTTCTTTTTAATGGCAAATTCTATCGCCAAACGTCGGGGTGCGCTATGGGCAGCTGCGTCTCGCCGTCATTCGCGAACATTTTCATGTTCGAGCAAGAACAAACTCTGATCCTGAATGACCCCAGTGCAAAACAACATATCGTCATGTACACCCGGTTCATTGACGACCTGTTCATGATCTGGACAGGTGACCAAGGTAGCCTGGAAGAATTAGTACAAAGGATCAATGGCGCAACTTCCCCGATCAAGATCACGCACAATTCATCGACAACGGAGATCAATTACCTGGATGTCCTGATCAAGATTAAAGATAACACCCTCAGCACCGAAGTATATCGAAAGCCAACCGATAGAAACACGCTATTGAGAGCTAATAGCTTCCATCCCAGGTCACTGAAATCCGCTTTGCCTAAATCACAACTGATTAGGGCCGCTAGAATCACCAGTGATGTCACCCAGCTGCCAGCAGTTCTAGATGAATTCGTGTCCAGATTTGAAAGCAGGGGATACAACAGACAGACACTGTCTGAACAGAAACATGAAATTCTATCTCTTAACCGAGCTGATTTGTTGAAACAGAAAACTGCATGTCCCAAGAAAGACGTACTACCTTTTGTCACCAGGTTTAACACAGCCAGTGCGATACTACCGAGGGCCTCGAGAGCCCTGTGGCCCATTGTCAAAACAGACAGGGGGCTACCAGGACTCCACCAGAAAAGACCCATGCTGTGCTTCACTAAAGGCCGCAGCATTAGGGACATCATAGTGCACAATGACGTCACCGACTTCCAGTCGGAAGCCCGGCCAGATAGACATTTCCTTAGTAAAGCCCCAGGTTGCTACAAATGTGTTAAATGCACGACCTGCTCACACATGATAACGGGACCCCAGTTCATACATCCCAGAACTGAAGAAAAATATTCTATCAGACATGTGCTATCATGCACCACAACACACGTGGTGTATGTAATCACATGCCCGTGTAAATCCTTATATGTGGGCAAAACCATTAGAACCGCTAGAGAACGAATGGCACTACACAGATCTGCGATCAGCCAAGCCCTGAGAGGCAAAGGAAATGACCAACCCGTGGCCAAGCACTTCAAGCAAGAGGGACATAAATTGTCAGACTTACAACATATGATCATAGACCACGTCCCAGAGAGCCACAGAGGCGGCGACAGAGGAAACCAACTATTGCGCCTGGAAACTAGGTGGATCCACAAATTGAATTCCATTAAACCTGTGGGACTGAACGACAGGATACCATACAACCTATTCATCTTAAATCATGGACACTCATCAGTCATCATTTTGTGTGCTTTATTCTTCATCTCTGGCTTAATCTCTTGCTATCCCTTTCTTTTCCATATATCATACATAGACACACGACTAAAACCAAGACCACCGCATATTGAAAAGGGTGCTCTTTTCACCACCTATGGGGGACAGTTTTTTCTCCCCCCATTCAGGCGGGCAAAACGTGCCCAATGTGTGCTTTTTTTCTTCTCCGGCTATTATTCTCGCTATCCCTTTCTTCTTCCTTTTTAAAGAGCCACCACTCCATTGACACCACACTGCAGGATGCAGACTACAGTATACCGAGCTAGGGACATTATTACATGCCCCAAGTGTGCTTTTTTTCTTCTCCGTCTTTTATTCTCGCTATCCCTTTCTCTTTCTAAAAACTTATAGATCATTAGCCCCTAGGAATATTGTAACATGAGATACTCAATGTGACGGTGAACACCTCACACCTAAACAGGGACAATAACACTTCACACCCAAACAGGGACATTATAACATGCCCCATGTGTGCTTTTTTTCTTCTCCATCTATAACTCTTGCTATCCCTTTATCTTTCTAAGTCCTCTTGCCATCAATTTGCACCAATATTTGCACCGCCTGCATGGTGCACTACCTCATAGCATTGCCCCGAACTTCACCATTAGTGATCTCTTAGCCCGATGTGTGCCCCCGCTCCAGCAACAGGGTTATATACCCTAGAAGACATGCATTCATGCTTTACATTCCAATAGTCTACTGCCGTGTCACCCACATATATAATCAAGGTTGACACCGTGTCGACCTCATCCACACAGTACCTCACACACCCACAATGATGTAAAGTTGTACTGCATTTATGTTTTATATATGTTGTATTAACATATCTTTCCACTGTTATTTGCAAGAACATTTTTTCACTGTTACATTGTCTCCACTCCAGGTTGGCCGGCCAGTATGATGCAGGGCCCAACATAGCACCATTCAGCAATATACAGCTCACGCTGACACCGGAGTAACCACAAAGCGGATTACCAGAGTAACCAGACAGCGTGCGTTCCATCTTCCTAGTAACATGCGTTCCATTCACCGGAAGTAAACATTGACGACACTTCCGGTCTCACGCATCCCGGTGACATCCGGCAAGCTAACGGGGCGTCCTGCATCGTGCTGGCGGCTAACATCACCCTCCCTATTTAAGGTATTCACTATTGTTTTTATGTGTTATCACCTACACCTTGACAAAGGGGCATCTGCCCCGAAACGTTGGTCGTTGTATATTTTTGAATACAGATTTCCTTCACAAGTCCCAGGAGTGCCAGTCTCTTCTTTTTATTTATTGTCCATTTAACTGAACGGGCACCCGGGCAGTCGAGCAGGAGGGGTAAGTGCCGGACCGCAACCCAGATATATATATATATATATATATATATATATATATATAGCAGCATGTACCCCGGCATTCAGACAAAGTTCAGCATTTTAAAAGTGCTCTGGTGCCTTCCATGGAACGATACCTTCATAGACTGGAAATAAGGCGGCACTCGTCAGACTTCGTTTGCAGTGAAAGCAAATGTAGTTTATTCCTACATTTGTTTTCACTGCAAACGAAGTCTGACGAGTGCCGCCTTATTTCCAGTCTATATATATATATATATATATAGCAATGTGGTGTTGGTCGGCACTCCAATGGTAAACGTGTAGACAGCTTGCACGGTGCCTTCCCCGGTTAGGTAACCAAAATACAGCAGTGTGGGTGGGCGTCACTGGTGTCAATCTCCAAAATAAACTGACTCAGAAAGTACAGATATAATAACGTTTCGGTTTATTAATCTGAAGACAGTTAATAAACCGAAACGTTATTATATCTGTACTCTCTGAGTCAGTTTATTTTGGAGATTGACACGAGTGACGCCCACTCACACTGCTATATATATGTATATATATATATATATATATATATATATATATATATATATATATATATATGTAGTTATAACTTATATTAGACATTGACAGTAGATAGACATGCCAAAGCTTTCAATGTACCTCCAACTGATATATATTTTTTAAACTGACTTGTTCATACTTTGCTATCTCAGTGAGCATAGAGGGAGCAAGCAAGGTTAAATGGTGTCCATGTACACATATTGATTTTCCATGTCGACAGTTTACTTGTGTCTTTGCTTTTATCACTGTCGGACTAATTCATGTCTAACTTTTGGAGCTGTCAGACTAATTCATAACTATCTTTTGTCAATGTCTAACTAATGCATGTCTTACTGTTGTCAATGTCTAACTAATGCATGTCTAACTTTAGTCCATTTCTAACTAATCCATGTTTAACTTGGTGTCGACCTATTGACTGTCTGTTAGACATTGACATTGCATAGCTACCTCATCATTCCCAAATACAGTCCTCAATGAAAACTCAACAGTCCAGGTTTTAATGTAAATGTGTTTTTGCTAAAACCAGAGAATAATAACAAAACACTCTTGACAATTTTACCAATAACCAACATTTCGGGTCAGTGCACATCTCTCATATATACTGTATGATTTTATGTTTTTACTTCTGTATTAATCCATTTTTACAGACCCAATTACACACATACAATAGGTTATCACAATAAAAATGTACACTTCTAAATCATAATGCAGTATTTTTGGTGCTAATTTTCACCATTCAATTTAACCCCTTCCCGACATTTGACGTACATTTACGTCATGGTCGGGATGTACTTCCCGACACATGGCATAAATGTACGTTATGCCACTAAACTGTCACCGCGTCCCTGACAGCAGACATCTTCCCTCATTGCCCAGGGGGGGCAGCGATGCCCCCCCCCCCCATCGGCGATCGTTGCGATTGGCTGTTCAAATGTGAACAGCCAATTGCAGCGTTTTATGAGTTATGTGTATAATTTTGACTCTGCTGCCCCCTAGTGTCCAAAAAAAATAAAAGGAGGTTGAAATAATGATTAAAACATAAAGTATACATATGGTCTATGTTAGTTATTTACTATTTTGAGTGGTATGATTATTTGTCTCACAAGCAGAAAATTTAACATTTTGCAAATTGCAAAATGTTCAATTTTTTTACGACATTTTGATATTTTTCACAAAAAAAAAAAGACTGTATCGACCAAAATTTACCACTAACTTAAAGTACAATGTGTCACGAGAAAACAATCTCAAAATCACTGGGATAAGTAAAAGCAATAAAAAGTTATCCCCACATAAAGTGATACATGTCAGATTTGAAAAAAAGGGCTCTGTCAGGAAGGCAAAAACAGGCTGCGGCTGTAAGGGGTTAAACTCTAACACAGAAAAGGAATAATATGGTTGCCCAAAAAGGCCTGTATCACGGAGAAAGTGGAAAATCTGACCTCATCAACGTTTTCCATAGTGCTTGGTGGCATTGTCTGGTAACTGTTCAAAAATACCTTCTAAAGTGCTGCATCATTTGAAAGATGGGGCACTTTTTATAAGCAAGTGCCCCTTAATGCCCATGAGCAATTATGGGCTTTCCTGGGCTTTATGGATAATATTGATGGGGACATTTGTTGGTGACTAGGTATTATTTTTTAGTTACTGATCGTCGACCACATCATTCAAGAGGATAGAAGATGTGAAAAGGTAATTAGTGATAGATAAGGGCTGAGAAGGTTTGGTGCAAAAATAGTGGTCAGAACTGATAAAAGAAAAAGGAGGGAACAGATATGCTTTCGGGACATCGGTGCACATGGGGATGTAGGAAAAGGCAGACAAATGGGCAGAGATATAGGCAGAGACACAAATAGTTATTGGGCATATATAAATAGATGAGAACCCAATGTACACAGAATATTTTTTGGGAGACAGACAGGAATAACGTGTGGGTAGAGTGCTGCAGATACAGATATGTAGGGTGACATTTAATGGGAAGAGATATCTTGACTTTTGCGATTTTTAGTCAAAAACAGGTGACGATTTATTGTCTTGCATTATGGACATTTGCAACCAGCATGTATCAACACATGTGTACATTTATATGAACTAATTCACTATATGGCGGAACATGACATTTGACTACTGTTCAAAACTTTTTTTTTTTTATCTTTTCACATAATAATAACAATACAAAAAAATGCAAGTGATGTTTCTTATTAGATGATGGTGTTACAAATAAGTTATAAAATGTTGCTGTTTAGTACATTTACAGTAGTAGGTAATGAATTGTACAATAACAGTTGTGGAACTACATGTCCCAGCAGGATCACCAAACTTATCATTTCAACTTTATCTTTGCATGAGACCACATTGCTGGGATATGTAGTGACGCATCATAACATGATTATTACATAACAATGCTTAGTTGTTTGTGTAAATATGACAAGACTTACCAGGTTGTGATGGGGATGACGGTCTTTTTGTGTCAGCAATATGTAGACTTGGAAGGACTTCTGGCGGGATCAGTCTTTTCAATTTCTCCTCATAGGCGGTGTAGGTAATTTTCACACTGGTTCCTCCCCCTGTATGACTGGCCTGCTTCTTCTCTGTAGTCATCTACTGTATGTTTTAAGGAGTCTTTTTATATCATTGAAGCGATTCTTTACAATGCGCACTTTGCGCTTCTGGTTGCTTACTGCATTAACTGCAGCAGTTATCTCATCCCACATTACCCACCTACCCTAGTAATTGCTTCAGTATCCTGTACCCTGATGCAACTGCCTTTACTTAGCATGTACAGTACTTGTCCGAAAATTGTCTTGTACTGTAATTCGTTATTTGTTTCCTCATTTATGTATTGTTGGGCACGTCAGAACCCTTGTGGAGCCATATAAATTAATGATGATGATAATAATAAATAATTAGAGTAACATAAAAATAAATCAAGGGTGGGTAGGCTACAAAAGGCAAATAATGGTATGTGGGTCAGCTGACTTTACAAACCAAAGGAAACTATAATAATAATAATAATAATAATAATAATAATAATAATAATAATAATAATAATAATAATATATTTGTTCATCAGATGTTATTAAACTTAATTAACAGAAAAAAAAATAAGATTAGACAATGTTATCTCTATTAGCCAGAATATCCTGGACAATTGACTGCATCTGCAATTTTTTTTTTATATTCAAATGAAAATAAAAAATCACATATTGTCCCATGATTGTGATGCATAAAATATATGTTGATCTGATATTCTGTTAATTTACATAGTTTAGCACAGAGATAACATTAAAGCCCACTTTTCTCTATGTATACAGCATTGTACTTCCTTTGCTCAATATACTGTAGTTGAAAATACTGACAGAGTTGTAATGTGGTGATTAGAACATTGGCTGTAATTGAATGTCAATTATATCAATACTAATTTAAAAAAACAAACAAAAATAGATAGAATCTGATTAGTTGCCCACAGCAATGTCCCATCTGAAATAGAACTCCCTTCTTAGTTAAAAAAAACAAACAAATCAAAACCCTTAGTCTGCATAATACTTATGTGACCATAGAGCATTTTGTTGTTGATGATAGTACTGTACAGACATTCCTCACTTAACGACCGGGTTCCGTTCCTACGACTTGGTTGTTAAACGTACAAGTACAGTACACTTCTAAATAAAGAAAAGCCATACTCCTCCAATCCTCCTATTCTCTGACATGTTGCAGAGGCGCTTCAAAATGTGAGCAGCACGGCTCACTAAACAGTCTGGGCAGGTCATAAGTATGAATGGGTGGGCAGAACGCAAGGGCGGGGTCATAAGTCTGAGCAGTCGCAGTGTGGTCGATAAAAGAAGGCCAGCTTGTAAGTCTGAGTTGTTGTTAAACAGGTAGGTCATACTGGGCCTTATTTTGGTTCATTCTTTCTGACAAAATCCTTCTTAGATGGACAAAACCATGTGCACTGCAGGGGGGGCAGATGTAACATGTGCAGAGAGAATTAGATTTGGGTGAGCAATTTTGTTTCTGTGCAGGGAAAATACTGACTGCTTTATTTTTACACTGCAATATAGATCTCACTTTGAAGTAAAACCCCACCCAAATCTAATTCTCTCTGCACATGTTACATCTGCTCCACCTGCAGTGCACATGGTTTTGTCCATGTAAGAAGGATTTTGACAGAAAGAATGAACCAAAATAAGGCCCTAAGTGAGGAATGTCTGTATATACAAATATCTCAATGGTAGTCAGATGTGTATTTGGCAGACTGCTTGTCTTTTTTATGTAATAGTTAGCTGTCTTTTGCAAAACGGAAGATACCCTCTGATAATTAAATAACTTAAAAATCAATTACATAAATTAAAACCCAAGTACAGTCACCTCATATAGTTAGTTTTTAAATGTTTTGTGTAACATGACATAAAATAAAACACTTCCTTGACATCAAGTACAAAATATTTGGGAAGTGTATTGAAGAAATATAACTTTGATATGGCTGCAATCAAGTACAGTCAATAAGTTTAAGAAAGTAAGATAATACTAAATCATAAATACATATTTTTAAAGAATTACATATCTTAGCCTATTTGACATTATTTTCCCCACAGGAATATATAGCAGTCTGAGGGAGAGATATACTTTGGGGCAGATTTATTAAGCTTGGAGAAGAGATAAACTGGAGATAAAGCGGAGAAAAGGTAAAAGGAGATAAATCACCAGCCAATCAACTCCCAACTGTCTTTTGCAAACACAGCTGATTGGCTGGTGCTTAATCTCCTTTTACCTTTTCTCCGCTTTATCTCCAGTTTATCTCTTCTCCAAGCTTAATAAATCTGCCCCTAAGCCTTGTAAAATGATAAAAATGGAGAGTGATAATCCACTAGTCAGTCAGGTCCTACATGTCATTTTTCAAATCTAGCCTGTAACATAAAGGATTATTGGGGTTTACCTACTCACTTAATCTTTGTTTTGGGCTATCTGCCGCACTAAAGGACGACTGCCTCCGTTTGGTTTATAGAATTACAATATTTGGGTAGTGCTGCACTCAGCCTTTATCTGTGTTGTAGTGAGTGGTGCTGCGCTGATTGTGTGTAGGAGATGATAGGTGATGTTGTTGGTGGTCAAATGGAAATGCTTGTGAAAGAATGTAGGGGGACGTGGATGGTTTTAAAATTGTATTATTTAAAGGTAAAAACATCCACTTATAACATAAGATACGTTACATACTGTATATGCATGAAGTTTTAAAATTAATAACATAAAAAATAAACATATAAAAAAAATTACAAATCTCAACCGCACTCAGAGCAGCTATACAAAAACTATCTGAAAGAGATCGTCAAATCTCTTATACCAGGAATTTGACAAAAATATGTGAGATAGTTCTTTAAATTGCGCTCTTACACCTGGACTGGTGATCAGTAAACAGTCTTTTCACTATCCTTTTTCTGTATATTTCTCGTTCTCCCAAGGATGTTAAAATATGTGGAGATAACAAAAGGAAAGAAACATAGCGTGGTCGATTTAAAAAAAAGGCAAAAAAAGTTTATTTTCTCAGTGGTCCCGTCAACCGTTTTTCAGCTATGGGTAGTGGAGAATTCCTTCTATAGGGTCACCACAGTGATGGAAAGAGAATATTCTCTTACATGAGAAAAGCCTTTCCCTTTATGAAAAAATCAGTAATTAAGCCTGCTCGCTTTAACCCTGCAACCTCCAGTCCTACTGTAATTCCTGAATCCCACACAAACCCATATAAACCCACTCTGGTGACAGTGGCATTCATTTTATAGGCATTACGGTGTGTGGCTTAATATGTAATGGGCATTACGGTGTGGCATAATGTTTAATGGCCATTACCATATGCGGCAAAATATGTAATGGCTAATATGGTATGTGGTATGTGTAATGGGCATTATGGTATGCATAATACTTGCACTTTGTGTGTAAGGAGCTCTACCTGGTGCATTGTATATAAGGAACTCTGGCTGGTGCAATTTGGTGGCACTACTGTGTGGTGTAATGTTAATTTGTACTATTATGTGGCCAAGCCCCGTCCCCACAAAGCCACAATCTCTTATTTTTGGGGTATGCCTTCAGCACTCACTGTCCCTATTTTTAATTTGTATGTCTGTGGGGGGGGGGTCATCAAAATGTCTTAATTACGGCACTGCTGTGACTGTGCACATGTGTATAAGAGGCCTTACTACTACAGGCTTGATACACCCTTTTTTCAGTGTCACATCTGCATTCATCCAAGTCCGCCTTCCCGGTCAGTCACCCTTACTGGATGCTGCAGCAACCACCTTTCACGCCCTCCGTTTGAAATTTGTAACTAGGACTACTCATTACCAACTTTCTAATTTTGCCTGTGCTGCTATTAAATGTATATATTGATTTGTATAGACTGTGATAAAATTCATGTGTTTGAAGTTACATGATTTTGGCATGTATGACTTTAATATCCATTTAAAACTCTGATATACAGTATGGTGCAGAAATTACAAATTCTAATAACCCTAGTTATAAAATGAAGAGAACTGCTGAGTAGCGTTGCCTTTACAAAAGAATTGAAAAATAAAAAAGCTGCATATGAAAGTGAGCTAAGATCCAAATTAAACTGTGGAATATACAAAAAGCTACATTTTATGCTTTATGCAGTACATGCCACTCACTGTCTGTCTCTCACAATATGTTGCTTAGCAACCATTTCTACTGTTCAATCATATAATTATTGAGGAATGCTGTGGAATGCTTTGCGTTAGTTCTTGTCATGATTTGACTATAAATCTGTTAACAAAAATGTGTTTATTACTGATTTTGTAAAATATAACATACCCTTTGTTCACTTAATGTACTTAGGTAACATTAACTATATATATATATATATATATATATATATATATATATATATATATATATATATATTGAACATAATTGTGGTATTTTCTAATTTAATTAAAAATATTGTACATTACAGTGATATTATGTTGGGGTGTGGGTCATTAGGATGACAAGCATATGGTTAAAAGTCAACATGGTGTAAAGGTCCACACGAGCACAAAGTAAACATGGAAAAAGGTTGAGATGCATTTTGCATTTTCCATTTTTTTTTCTCTGTTGACATAGGTCGACATAAAAACTGTATTCATTTACTGCGCCCCCTCGCATGGCTCACTTATGCTTCGGGCATATCGGGAAATAATATGTGATTATGCTGCCAATTAAGTGATACTTATCACAGATAATTAACACCGGTAAAGAGAAGGTGGGTATAAATACCCGATACTCACCTCATGTAACCACACCCCCTGATGAAGTCCTACAGTGTGACGAAAGGTGTTGGGCGTGGCTTCCTCTTGGTCCGGCGTGGAGACGTCCTGCTTCCACCTGCGATCCAGCCGGCGATCTTTCCTACTCTGTGTGTGCTGTTCCCTGGTCTGCGGCTTGACGGCGGCAGCTGAGTGGTGGCGGTTCTTTTACACTGATGTCCGGGCTGTGACGGTGATAAATTATCTAGCTGGCAAGCATAAGATTTTTAACCCCAATGTATGTGAGCTTTGTTACATAAGTAAAGTATTGTTACATTCTGCTCATTGGTGCGTCTTCTCTATTCCTTTTGCATATATATATATATATATATATATATATATTGAACATAATTGTGGTATTTTCTAATTTAATTAAAAATATTGTACATTACAGTGATGTTATGTTGGAGTGTGGGTCATTAGGATGACAAGCATATGGTTAAAAAGTCAACATGGTGTAAAGGTCCACACGAGCAAAAAGTAAACATGGAAAAAGGTTGAGATGCATTTTCCATTTTTTTTTCTCTGTTGACATAGGTCGACATAAAAACTGTATTCATTTACTGCGCCCCCTCGCATGGCTCACTTATGCTTTGGGCATATCGGGAAATAATATGTGATTATGCTGCCAATTAAGTGATACTTATCACAGATAATTAACACCGGTAAAGAGAAGGTGGGTATAAATACCCGATACTCACCTCATGTAACCACACCCCCTGATTAAGTCCTACAGTGTGACGAAAGGCGTTGGGCGTGGCTTCCTCTTGGTCCGGCGTGGAGACGTCCTGCTTCCACCTGCGATCCAGCCGGCGATCTTTCCTACTCTGTGTGTGCTGTTCCCTGGTCTGCGGCTTGACGGCGGCAGCTGAGTGGTGGCGGTTCTTTCACACTGATGTCCGGGCTGTGACGGTGATAAATTATCTAGCTGGCAAGCATAAGATTTTTAATCCCAATGTATGTGAGCTTTGTTACATAAGTAAAGTATTGTTACATTCTGCTCATTGGTGCGTCTTCTCTATTCCTTTTGCATATATATATATATATATATATATATATATATATATATATATATATATATTGAACATAATTGTGGTATTTTCTAATTTAATTAAAAATATTGTACATTACAGTGATGTTATTTTGGGGTGTGGGTCATTAGGATGACAAGCATATGGTTAAAAAGTCAACATGGTGTAAAGGTCCACACGAGCAAAAAGTAAACATGGAAAAAGGTCGAGATGCATTTTCCGTTTTTTTCTCTGTCTATGTTGACATAGGTCGACATAAAAACTGTATTCATTTACTCGCATGGCTCACTTATGCTTCGGGCATATCGGGAAATAATAAGACCTTTTCTTTTCCTGCTGTGTATAAAATAAATAAATTAAAAAAAGGTGTAATACTTCATTTTTTTACAATCTAATTACATCTAATTAAATTGTTTTCATAGTGTGTTATTATTGCAGTATACTGTATTTGGGTTATGTACAGTGGCGGATCCAAGGACGCTCATTCCCCGTCATTTCTGGATTTTTATTTTAGATGGAGAACATCAGCAGCCTGTCTAGTGCCATGGTCATAGAAAGGTTGGCACCCACCTGCTTCTTGAGCTGGGACCAGCGCAAAGCGTTAAGCAGTTGGGTATCAGAAGCAGCATGCGGATAAGCGTGCAAGAGGAAGAGTATAAGAATCAGCAGCAGAGGTTGAGCTGCTGTCTATGTGGTAACACTCAGGCCAGGGGAAAAGGTTATATGAAGAAGGATGTGTTTAAATCTCAGTCACCTAGTCAAAAGAGCTACTGTACTCCCTGATTTCTATGACTTTCATCCCTGGCTTTAAAAGGAGGAACTTCCTTCTGATATGGGGTACAGACCAGAACGATTTGGCCCAAAATGACCCAATTTAGATACAATCTCGACCGATTGTATGTGAATTGGGCATGTTTTGGGCCATTTCAGAGCATTACAGATCTGATCCGGATCTGATGCACGGCCCCACAGGTCATTAGGTCATATTTCAGATCTTACCTGCAGCAGGTAGGTTCTGAAAAATGACCTTTGAAGTGAGTACAGGTCATGATCGGATCGCAATCAGATCGCATGCAGTTATTGAGTGGGTTGTAGGCTCCACCAGAACGTGAGCGGGTTGCATGATCATCTAATGACACGCTCATGATCTGCATCGTTGTGGTGTGTACCCAGCAGTAGTGGTGCAAATAATTTGCATAGGGTGTTATTATTTAGAATTACACAGGATGTGGATTTAAAATAGACACACTTGTATATCTCAGAAAATAGTATGGTGCTGTAAACTAGTAAACTTTGGAATGCATATATCAGTTGCCACAATAGTGGAGGTATGCCAGCTTCCAAATATGTACTCTAAAGAAAAAAAGCACTACTGTATGGCGCTAGATAATGCGTTAAAAATCTACTTATTAAATAGACATCATATACATACAATATGCAGGGGTGTTAAAATGGGGGGGGGGGGGGGCAAGGGTGCGGCTCACCCCCCAAGCATGAGAGAGGCGCTCTTTGAAGGAGTGAAGGAGCACCTGCTTGGAGGCTCCTCTGCAGGGTGCCGGGTTACAGTTGGTGGCAAGCCCAGCTGGTTTAATGGCCACACTCGTCATTTCCACCTCACCTCAGGAAACAAAGAATGAGGGGGAGTGAGTTGAATCCTTGATGGCGACTTATTCATACTTCTCGCCGTCGGTGACTCATCATCAGAGCATTGAATACCCCTCAAAAAGGTAGTAAGACCCTGCTCGCAAGCTTACAATCTGAAGGGAAATAGAATTGGTACACAACAAAAGGTGTTATATATTGCATAAGGGTTCAGTAAGAATGCAAAGTTTCTTGGTGGTCTTGATGATATTGTCACACAGCAATGTTGACTGGGAGTCAGAAGGCTGTTAAATGTAAAAAAAATTAATATATGAGGGTATGTGTGGACTGTACAGAGGGAATGTAATTATATCTGTTTTCGAAGGTTTTCTCTTTGGGGTACCAGAATTTTATAGATTTAAGGGAACACTTGAAGGTTTGGAAACTGGAAAAGTCCAGTTGTGCATGGGAGCATATTTCACAGAGTGAGTGCAGCCTGAAAGAAGTCCGGCTTAAATGGCAATGAGCAATGCATGTGGATAAGGTCAAATCGGGAGATATTTTGAGATAAGTGAAGATACCTATGCTGGTGTAGTTTTAACAGCCTTATGTGTAAGTAAAACTACATCATTGCCACCAGCTCGCGTTGGTGAAGGTTTTGGCATTCCGCTTTTCTTCTTGCGCTCCCGTCTGCCAAGGGGCGTGGGTGCACACCAGGCAATACAAACCGCCACCACTGGGTGGCTAATGCTCCATCAATCTAGCGTCTGAGTTATATACTGTACTGTATTGATGGAACCCCACCATTTGCCGAGCGGAGAACACTTACAATACTATGCTATGAGACGCTTGTGTGTTATGAGATGCCCATGAACATTGCTGCGAGCAAATGGGCTGTGTAGTGTCTCAATCCTATAGGCTAATGTTTACCTTCACGTTCACGTAGCCGATTCAAAATATTTTGAACATTGGGGTATTAAAGCAGTGTAGAACATTGGGACATTAAGGTAGTACAAAAAAGGACAGCCAGGGGAGGCGGGAGTCAAATTGAGCTAAATACTGTACATTACAGTACTTTACCTCCAACAGCACTAATCACAATCGTCTCAGATGCTCCCGCTACTCGGGTTTCGCCAACAGCGCTATGGTTGCCACTGATTATGCCAGCACTCTACTGACTGGCGTAGTGTAGTGGATAGCTGCGCAGCTCTGCATGCTGGAAACCCGTGTTCCACTACAGTGTCAAATTCATTTTTCTAAATATTTTGGAAAATTATATTTAATACAACTAGACATACATAAAAGAACCAGTTTCCATGAAAAACTTTTTGGTTCCATTCCTACTGTCTTTTACACATTTTGCACATGGTGACCCAGATGAACTGAATCAGCCTCATGCATTGCATTACTGTATATTCCAGGGAGTAATGTGTATTCAGCTGAAGTCAACCGCCACCTCCCCTCCCCCAGGGGGACAACTTGACCTGAATACATTACTTTAGCTCCAGCAGCGCTGATCCACAAGGGGAACATCTCAAACGCTTCCGAAACTTGGGTTTCACCAACAACGATACGGTTGCCACTGATTATACCAGCACTTTAATGACTCCACACACCCATGTGCAGTATACTGTAACTGACCTACTGTATTGTGTGAAAAAAAATGGTCCCTTTATGAATCGAACTCAAGCAAACTGGACTTTATTGTGAAGAAGAAGAAAAAAGAGGATTTGTGTTTGAGGGAAGGTATATTTCTCCACGGTTTCTGTCTGTGAAATTTAAAACCCCAGAAAAGTATGTTTTAGCCTTAGAGAAGGCTAATCAATGATTACACCTGGATGGATGTGCTAAAAGCCTGGGTGCAAGCTGAAAGCTTGCAGAGATAGAGAGACCATTGAAGTGAGTACTGTTTTGAAGTGGTGTTTTGGTGAGATAGACAAGTCCTTATCACATATGGAAAGGGAAACTGTGTGTATAATTAGTACCCAGATGGGCTAAGATAAAACACTGTTTAACTGCTCAAGATATTGACTTTGAAGCCAACTAGCAAGAGGTCCCTAGTATCTACAGTAAAGTTTGTCAAAAAAGTTTTCAGCCTATGGGCCAGATGTACTTTGCTTCAAAAGTGATAACATGGACAGTGATAAACAGCCAGCCAATCAGCTGCTACCTGCCAAGTCACAGGCTGTGATTGAAAAATGTCAGGCAGGAGCTGATTGGTTGGTTGTTTATCACTCTCCATTTTATCACTTTTGAAGCTTAGTGCATCTGGCCCATAATCTGATACTTAACATGGGAGTGATATGCAACCATATTTATTCATATAATTTAGATTGTTACATCTAAAGGTGCATACACACTGTACAATGTATGCACTGAAAGACATTGGTGACTAATTTCTCTTGAACTTCACCAATGTCCTGGATGAAAGATGTGGTGCATACACACTGAACGATTTGACAAAAGATGACTGACGAATGACAAATGGTCTAGCTACAGTCTATCAGCTTTTTCTGAAAGATATCCAAAATTGAGCTGTCTGCACAGTCGACAAACAACCTTGATGAACGACCCTTGGGTACGTGCATTGTTGTCATTGGTAGCATACACAATGAACAATATTTTGACCAATATCATTCAGAAGGGCCAAAACTAATGATATTGGTCAAAAAATCATAGAGTGTGTGTGCACTTTAAAATTAAAAAATGCCCCAAATTATGCTTTTGTAATGTAGATATAGGCCATTACAAATGTATGCCAGGTTAGCTTCTGTCACAAACATGTCAGAAATCTGTGGTTAAGAGATACTGCTTATTATATGACTGTGCTTCCAGATAAATGGTGGGTGTAAGAAGAAGGCTCACTGACAACAAAAACAACAGCCATCAACAAAAGAAAAATGCAGGTAATGAAAAGAAAAACACATTTGCTTTCAGGTGAAATTCAGTATTCAAATGATCTCATTTGCTGAGCGAACGTTGAGCTGATTCAAACAGGAACGTATTTAATTTAGAACAACACTCTTTAGGGAGCTAGGAAAAAAGGATGAAATGCATTAAATAATTGATCAACCTGGGAATACATGCTCTAGTGGAGAAAGGGATATGTCTAGGGTAAGTAGCTGGATAGAAAACACATCAATTTTTATCATTCCTCTAGCAACATATTGCGCTGTTTGGATGCCTTAGCCAGAGCCTCAGGCAGGGGTTAATTAAATAATTAATTAGTTGGAGGCATAAAGGTAGAAGTCCCAGAGTGGACAGCTGCACTGCGTGTCCTAGAAATAACCTGACAAATTAGGCTGAGCTCAGCAAGATGACGGGAGGCTCTTTGCAGGCCTCTGTCCTGATGCCAGTTCCCGGTGTACTCACAAACAACATTGAAGACCTCCTGTTAGTATGCCAGAGTATCTCATTTACATTTCTATATACAAAGCATTCTTAGAAATGTTTAATTTATTATAAACCACTATGGGTTGTTATACTATAGGCATTTAAGTGTCTTATGTCCTTAAGCAGTGTGATTGAATCAATATAGCAACATGAGGACAAGCCTATAGCTGTGGAACAAGTCCCTTGGTACCTTTAAATGTCATACAAGATAATATCCAATATCTGAATCTCTTCTCCATCCCATACAATATATCTCACAGTGTTAGAAAGCTGTGATAATGTATCATCTGCCATCCGTTAACCTTATATACAGTTGTCTCCTGTTTTTTTGACCACTTACTACTATATTAAACTATGTTGAATTTAAACCCTCTTAAAGTGGCTATTCAATCCATGGGTGAAATTTAATAGGATGAGAGATTCAAAAAGTGAAAGATTTGGTAAGAAATCTCCAGGGTTTTTTAAAGCGGCAATTATTTACACTTCAAAATCAAACTGGTGTTGCACTGTAAATGATTGGCACTTTAAAAAACTGAAGATGTCTTACCAAATCTCTCACTTTCTGATTCTCTCATCCTGTTAAATTTCACCCAATGTGTTTACATTTTATATTCCCCCTTTGCAAACAGTTTTATTAACTGTTCTGTTACTACTTATGACTCAAAATCAACGTTTAATGGAACATATTGTAATGATGTGGTGGGAATGTTTTATTTATCATAACTGCCCTCTATCTGCTAAGTTATTTGAATGGCTAACACTACATTTCAAAAGAATATAAATTCAGCTAAACTTATGAACATTACATTGATTCCATCCTGCTCCAAATCAATAAAACGTGCCTTATGGAAAAGCAAATTAACATCCATCCATGACCTCTTTAAGTCAAACGGCCTAAACCAGGCATGTCCAACGTTGGCCCTCCAGATGTTGTGAAACTACACATCCCAGCATGCTTTGACACAGTTTTGCTATTAGAGAATGCTAAAACTATTGCAAAGCATGCTGGGATGTGTAGTTTCAAAACATCTGGAGGGTCATCGTTGGACATGCCTGGCCTAAACCTTCTTTAAGAAATAGAAACATGCTCACACAACCAGGCACGGCCACCTGCGAAGCACTTTCCACCAAGTCTTGTAATACTAAAGGAGTCGGGGTTGGAATAGAACAGCCTAAATTTCCATATACACAGTTTTACCTCAGTTTCCATCGCTCACATTTGCATTGCTTGAAGTACATTCTATCAGATTGTATCTTATTTTCTCTGTCCTTTGCGGCTGTCATCATGTGTGATTTCAATATGTCTATTCATAGTCCACTATCTGCCTTCAAACCATGGGGTAGATGTATGAAACGGTGATTAGGGAGGAGAAGTGAGCCAGAGGAGAATTGGCCCATATCAACCAATCAGCTGCTCTGTATAATTGTATGTTATGAAAATTATAGATGTTACTTTAGTGCCAAATGGTTAACATGGGCCACTTCTCTGGCTCACTTCTCCCTTATCACTGCTTCATACTGTACATCTGCCCCTAAGTACTCTCTCTAACCTCCTGTCTCTGCCTCTCAAAATGTACTGACTCCCCTACTAATCAGGATAGCCACTGCCTTGATTTTGTATTCACCAGAGTATAATAAGTTCAATAACACTCTTTTCCCTCTCTCAGATCACAACCATCCAAGTGATGTTTTCTCATATAAGACTATCTAACATTATTATAATAAGTTAGCGTACACTGCCAAACAAACATATAGCCAATCTCTTATCTCTGCACACAATTCTAACAAAAAGTAGTGGCGTTCTGTTAGGACAGTGATTGGTGAGGCACTGGAGCTGTGACTCCGAACTACAGGGACGGGAGATGTGCCTCCTGGGCTAGTGCAGGTGTGTCAGGGGAGAGCTGGGCGGACCATGCAGCTGATCCAGCAGATAAGTACTATCCCCTTCCCCAAGGTGAGAGGATCTGATGCCCAATCACATCTGCCTTGGAGACAACGGCTTGCTTTCATATGGGCAGAAAGCATGTCCCTGTCACTGAGGTACTTATATAGGTGCCTCTTATACAGATTTTTAATGGGCTTTTCCAGCCTGCAGCTTTGTACTGGCTCCATGGGCGCTTGCTAGTTTCTTTTTCTGTGTTGTGATGAGTTGGAAGGCCTTGGAAGTGCCCACAAGGAACAGAAAAGCATGATTTCGAATATAGGCCTCCCTTTCCCTATAGCAACACTGCAGAAATTGCTGGAAAAATGTCTGCTGCACCAATTTTCCATAGATCTGCACATGCATATTCGCGTCTAAACCCTCTCGAGCTCAGACCCTACACTGCTACGATGCTACCATCAGTGAGGAGGGGTCCTGGATGAAAGAGGATGCTACACAAGGACCAGCTCCTCTTCTAAAATAGACCTTGTTGTGGCACACCCTGTTGCTGAAATGGTTTGTTAAACTGTGCATGTCCTGTTAATACAACATAAGGTTGGTGGGACGATCCAAGGGTAATTGCATCAGGACAGTTCCATCTTGCACCTCATTTATTTCTGTGGGGGTCCAAACGAACCAATCATTTCAGCCACAGTTGTGGCAGACCCTGTCGCTGAAATTATTGGTTTGTTAAACTGTGCATGTCCTGTTAATACAGCATAAGGGTGGGTGGGACGACCCAAGGGTAATTGCATCTTGCACCTCTTTATATATATATTTCTGCTACTCGGGGCTAGATGCACTAACCTTCAAATGTGATAAAATGGAGAGTGATAAACAGACAGAAAATCAGCTCCTACCTGCCATGTCACAGACTGTGTTTGAAAAATGTCAGACAGGAGCTGATTGGTTGGTTGTTTATCACTCTCCATTTTATCACGTTTGAAGCTTAGTGCATCTGGCCCTTGGTCTGCTATCTCCAATATTGTATTTTTTTATATAAATATAGTCCATTAACTTATCGTCTATGATCACATACAGTAAAGTTGACAGTATTGTCTATGGAAACCAGTAGAAGTGAGTCCTCTATAATTACACTTAAACAACACAATGTAACTACAATTCAATCACACTTCTGTGAAATCAAACTGTCCACTTAGGAAGCAACACTGATTGACAATGAATTTCACATGCTATTGTGCAAATGGAATATACAATAGGTGGAAATTATAGGCAATTAGCAAGACACTCCCAATAAAGAAGTTGTTCTGCAGATGGTGACCACAGACCACTTCTCAGCTCCTATACTTTCTAGCTGATGTTTTTGTCACTTTTGAAAGCTGGAGGGGCTTTCACTCTAGTGGTAGCATGAGACGGAGTCTACAACCCACACAAGTGGCTCAGGTAGTGCAGCTCATCCAGGATAGCACATCAATGTGAGCTGTGGCAAGATGGTTTGCTGTGTCTGTCAGCGTAGTGTCCAGAGCATGGAGGTGCTACCAGCAGACAGGCCAGTACATCAGGAGATGTGGAGGAGGCCGTAGGAGGGTCAACACCCCAGCAGCAGGACCACTACCTCCGCCTTTGTGCACAGAGGAACAGGAGGAGCACTGCCAGAGCCCTGCAAAATGACCTCCAGCAGGCCACAAATGTGCATGTCTCCACTCAAATGGTCAGAAACAGACTCCTTCAGGGTGGTATGAGGGCTCGGCGTCCACAGGTGGGGGTTGTGCTTAAAGCCCAACACCATGCAGGACTGCCAGATAACACCACTGGCACCCTGTGCTCTTCACAGATGAAAGCAGGTTCACACTAAGCACATGTGACAGAAGTGACAGAGCCTGGAGACGCCAAGAAGAACATTCTGCTTCTTGCCACATCCTCCAGCATGACCGGTTTGGCAGTGGGTCAGTAATGGTGTGGGGAGGTATTTCTTTGGGGGGTCGCACAGCCCTCCATGTGCTCACCAGAGGTAGCCTTACTGTCATTAGGTACCAAGATGAGGTCCTCAGTCCCCTTGTAAGACCATATGCTGGTGTGGTTGGCCCTGGGTTCCTCCTAATGCAAGACAATGCTAGACCTTATGTGGCTGGAGTGTGTCAGCAGTTCCAGCAAGATGAAGGCATTGATGCTATAGACTGGCCCGCCCATTCCCCAGACCTGAATCCAATTGAGCACATTTGGGACATCATGTCTCGCTCCATCCACCAACGCCACGTTGCACCACAGACTGTCTAGGAGTTGGCGGATGCTTTAGTCCAGGTCTCGGAGGAGATCCCTCAGGAGACCATCTGCCACCTCATCAGGAGCATGTACAGGCACGTGAAGGCCACACAAACTACTGAGCTTCATTTTGACTTTTTTTTAAGGACGTTACATCAAAGTTGGATCAGCCTGTAGTGTGTTTTTCCACTTTAATTTTGAGTGTAATTCCAAATCCAGACCTCCATGGGTTAATACATTTGATTTCCATTGATAATTGTTGTGTGATTTTGTTGTCAGCACATTCAACAATGTAAATAACAAACTATCTAATAAGAATATTTTATAAATTCAGATCTAGGATGTGTTATGTTAGTCTTCCCTTTATTTTTTTGAGCAGTGCACATTGTGCCAAAGCTCCAGCTGGATTGCCTATATCCAAAGTCTCCTTCACAAGCCACAAGTATTAGATCATACATGCCAGTTGTCTACCATTCATTATATTCACATGGGCAGTATGACTGGAAAGTCACTGAGCGCTCATACACGTGTGTCTAGCAGCTTTAAAAGGAGAATTACACATGTATTAGCCTAGGCACCTGGAACCATAAATCAGGCCTTAACTATTTGCAATCAACCATACCCTGGAAGCTCAATGCCTTCAATCAATTATCTATTCATTACCTCTGCCAATGATTATTGCCAGTCTTCTTACAGGTCTTTCCGAAAACAGACTATCACTACTACAATCCATATGAATACAGCCAATCTATCAGTCCTTCCATTGGTCACCTGTATTTAGTGTATTTCCCTATAGAGTGTAAGCATGCAAGCAGGGCCCTCTTATTTCTATAACTTATGCACAAAAAATGGATTCCACTGATCTCACTGCACCTAGAGCAGCAATGGAAAAAAAATTATAAGGGTATAGTTCCGTTCCCCAAACAAACTTAAATATACACAAAAACAGGGAAATTATCCAATAACGCTTAAAAAATATACATTAATAATACAGTAATTACATGTACAATGATGGAGAGTAGATATGTGTCCTCTTTGAGGCCTGACTCTCCTCTGTAGGTTACCTCCTAAAAAAGAAATGATGAAACAATCATAGTGTAGTAATTTTTTAAAAGTTCATAAATTGAAGAAATTCTTCTTCCCGGGGAAAAAGTCCTTCAATCTAGGAGGTGATTATGTTCACTTTTATAAGATCACTCTTTTGTGTTGATAATGATATTCTTGCTTACAGAAAGCTTACATCAACAAAACAATCACCAAGCACATAAAGGTATATTTTCATATGTTCACATGTATGCTTACATTAGCCAATAGGGTACTTGTTTCCTATCTGGGCGCCCATCGCGGGCATCGCGGGTACATCGCATTTCATTATAATGACATGCGATGCGACCGACGCGATTACCGCGATTTTACATAGGGACCAATGTTAAATGTCCCAATTGACCCGCGATGACCGCGATTTACCATAGGAAACAATGTTAAATGGATCAATTTCCCCAAATTATCATAGGGAACAATGGGAAATGGGGCAAAAACACCCCTGAACATAAAAATGTCCCCCCAAAAGTAGTTGACGCCACCCCGCCATCAACGTGAACCCGAAGCTTGGCGAGCGCAGCGAGCCCGCGAGGGGCGGCGGTACGCGTCCTCCGACCTTTTCATGCCCTACTATCCACTAGGGCGTGGAGTGAGAATAGAATAGTGTGGCGAGCGCAGCGAGCCACCAAGCCCGAAGCGTGGCGAGCGCACGTGGATACCTTCACAGTTATACGCGTCCCCCCGCGGGCTTCCCAGGTGTCCATGGCGACGCGGACACCTGGGAAGCCCGCGAAGGGACGCGTTTACCTGTGAAGGTATCCGCGTCCCCTCGCCACGCTTCGGGCTCGGTGGCTCGCTACGCTCGCCACACTATTCTATTCTCACTCCACGCCCTAGTGGATAGTAGGGCATGAAAAGGTCGGAGGACGCGTACCGCCGCCCCTCGCGGCCTCGCTGCGCTCGCCACGCTTCGGGTTCACGTTGATGGCGGGGTGGCGTCAACTACTTTTGGGGGGACATTTCAGTGTTCAGGGGTGTTTTTGGCCCATTTACTATTGTTCCTATGCTGATTTGGGTAAATTGATCCATTTAACATTGTTTCCTATGGTAAATCGTGGTCATCGCGGGTAAATTGAGGCATTTAACATTGTTCTCTATGGGAAAATCGCGGGCATCGCGTCTGGCACATCGCACCCGATTTTTTATTGGCCGCGATGCCCGCGATGGCCCCGATTTTACCCCCGATGCCCGCGATTAAAATCGTGGGCGCCCAGATAGGAAACAAGTACCGCCAATAGAGTATCCTCCCGTAGGAGGGATTTTAAATCCAAATGCAAAGTGTTTCTCTCACGCCCAGTAAATTGTTAAAGATGTAGTTTTGTTGGTAAGAATAACATATAAAATACAGGGAACCATAGCCAATCTCACCAAAGTACTGTTAGCAGGGTCCCTGATAGCAATAAAACCAACGCGTTAGGACGGAATGTCTTTTTCACAGTATAACACATACAGTCTGCCTGGTCTTCCTTATATACCTTGAGTGAATCCAAACTTACTTCCTGGGGCGTGTGAGAACACAGCAATAATTTGATCAAAACTGAATAAAATATGTATGCAGAAGATTAAAAATACATAGACACAAAGCAATAGATGAACATTTGCACATACGCTTATCTTACACATTGTAAATCATTTTATACTTTGTAAAAAATACTAATTGGCATATAATAATGGCGTGCATTCCAATTCAGTGGAACGCATGTGCTTCCGCCCTAAGTGACATAAAAATCAATGAATAAATGTAAAAAACGCACAAAAACAATATAAAACTAAATAAGTGCCTTCAGAGGTATGTGCTCAAACATCTATTCATAGACAAATTCAAATATACATTGTTTTTTTGAGGTAGGATGGGGGGAAGCTCCACATTGTGGACCCTCCATACCGGAAGTGATGTAATTATGCGTTCCATAAGCGTTCCATTATAAATTACGTCCATATATCCGGTAGTGGATGAAGAGTATTTTTGCTAAGGGGTAGATAACCACAAAACTGTATAAATACCTCCGGGGTATTTATTCAGCCTGGCAGTTATAACAACCTCTATCATTATATAACCCTGTTATCTTATTTAAAGGTTGGCTAACAAAAGCCGCAGTTTACAGAGAAACTACCTAACTCAGGGGTAGATTTATTCAGCTCCTACCTGTCATTTTTCAAACCAAGGCTGTAACTTCACAGTTAGGAGCTGATTGGCCGGTGATAAAAAACAGACACTTTATCACTTCACCAAGCTTAATAAATCTGCCCCTCAGTACCACTGTTAAGGAATTAGCATCAATCATACCACTACAACCCACCTGTTCCCAAACATAAGTCTGATTTTGTGGCAAATATACTAAGCCTTGGAGATTGGCTGGTACTTTATCTTACTCCACTTTATCAATCACCTACTAACTGCCATGATACAGGCTGTGTTTGAAACATTGAATTTGAGGGCAAGGGGGAAGGGGAAGATGTGTTTGAAACATGTCAATAATGAATCAATTGCTACATTTTTTAAAAGCTTCTTAAGCTTCTTCTTGCAAGAAGCGGCTTAAAAATTTATTAATTGATTAATTGTTGACATTTAGGGGGAAATTTACTAATAGGAAAAACCGAGTTTTTCGTATTAGTATTTTCCCTACGACTGTTTCAGTCGTATGCAAAGTCGTGTTCCGGAGGGTCATTTACAAAGCAGTCAGATACGACTGCTTTGTAACCCACCGATGTCTTAGGAATTCGTATTAGCAGCCGTATATACGGCTGCTAATACGAATTATTTGTAGCAGTCTGCACGGATCAGTCAGATCCGTGCAGGCTGCAAGGTGTAAAAAAAAATAAAAAAAAATGGAAAGTTGGCTCCATATTGGCCGCTAGGCGGCCAATACAATTCAGTCTGAGGAGAGGCGCCGAATATGAAACATCTCAGCATCTCTCCTCAGCGCGATGCAGAGACAGCGGAGACAGCGGGGACCGGCGACAGCTTCAACATTACCTGGATTACGTCGGATCAAGAGAAGACTTCTTCAGCGCAGGACCAGGTGAGTAGGATTTCCTTCCACAGCTCCAACATGGATTTCTTCGGACCCGGACACCGCCATGGACCTGGAGGACGACACGGACCGTCGACATGGACCTGGAGGACGACGCAGACAGCCGACATGGACCTGGAGGACGACACAGGACATCAGGACCAGGGCTACCTACGGGATCAAGAAAGGTAAGTATCAGTATGTATGTAATGTGTGTATTAAACTTTTATTTTCATTGTGTCAGTGTGTTTATTGTACTATTTTTTTAACTGTGGAACTACAAGTGCCAGCGGGCCCTTTAATGCCCAGCAGGCTGGGACTTGTGGTTCTCCAAGTCCCAGCTTGCTGGGGAGGCTTGCTGGCACTTGTAGTGCCACAGTAAAAAACAATAGTTTCATCTTTTTTTTTACACCATAATCAGCCCGATGCCCACCGCCCAGGGGCATCGGGGACAGTACCAGGCTTCAGCCTGGTCAGGTAAGTCCTGGAGGGGGGGGACCCCTTCATTGGGGGGGTCCCCACTTACCCAGGGCCCCTGGCCAGGCTGACCGGTCACAGGGATGAATGCTTTGGCCGGGGGGACTTGTATAAAAAGTCTCCCCCCGGCTGTGGCATTACCCTGCTGGCTGGTTTTGCCTGGGGTTGGTTCTTAAAATACGGGGGACCCCTACTCATTTTGTCCCCCGTATTTTGGGAACCAGCCCCAGAGCAGGAGCCTGGGGCTGGTTGTTAAAAATCGGGGAACCCCTATTTGTCGGGTTCCCTGATTTTTAATTACCGGCTCCAGGCTCTGTCAGCCTGGTGCTGGTTATGGCTGTGGGGGGGACCCCACGCCGTTTTTTTTTTTTTTTTATATTTAATTTTTTTTCTATTTTTTTACACTGAAGCCTGCACGGATCTGACTGATCCGTGCAGGCTTAAAGCAAATACGACAGGAAAATGGTGTTCTATTTTCCTGTCGTATTTGCGTGGGTGTTTCACACCACTTAGCAGCCGTATTATCCATACGGCTGCTTAGTAAATCAGAAACCACCATTCTTTTGAATGGTGATTTCTGTCGTATCCTATCGATGGTGTAGACATTCGTATTTGTAAATACAAATACGAATGTTCCATCTTTAGGACTACGAATTGTTGTATTTTTGGGATTGTAAATCCCGAAAATACAAATTCGTAAAAAAAAGGTGTATTTCTGCCTACGAATACACCTTTTTTCTATGAATCCATTTTGGTAAATGTCCCCCTTAGTGCCAAAAAAAAATTCTTCTTTTTCTCTAGCACAGTGATTTCGTGTTTGTATTGTCTATAAAAGTGATAACGCTTGGCGTGCTTTACTTCTCACTTGCAGCTGAATTTTTTTTGATAAATTATAAATTTTTAGGTACTTGTGTATTAGTTGGATGCCCAATTACCATACTTACGCATGCGTAGACTAGCTATGCTGTCAGCGTAGTCCAACGGCTGTGTAGCGTAGTTAGCGCAGTCACTTCACGACAGCCCAGCTCTGTCCCCGGCGTCCATGGCTCTGTCCACGGCGTCCATCGCTCTGTCCCCGGCATCCATGCCAAGTCTAGTGAGCGCCTCTCACACAGCGCCGGTAACCGCCAGATCCCTTGCGCTGGTGGACGCCGGCAGAGAGGCGCTCCAGCTGTCTGAGATGTATGTGCGTCTCAGACGCTCCTGAGTCTCAGTAATTATTAGCACGTGCACCTCATGCATAAAAGTGGGTCCTATGCACAATAAAGGAGGCATTTTCAATTCCCTACTATCCATGGCAGCACAGCGAGCCCCACGAGGGGACGTGTTACGTGTCCTCCCAACCTGTTCATACCAACACTATCCACGTCGGCGTGGAGTTGATTGTACAAAATGTGGCGAGCACAGCGAGCCACCGGGCCCGCTTTACGCTCACCACACTTTTTAAAATCATCTCTACACCAACATAAATAGTGGGGATATGAACAGGTCGGGAGGACACGTAACGCGTACCCTCACATGGCTCGCTGTGCTCACCACTCTTCGGGCTGCCATGGATAGTGCACAGGTTCTGCAGCCATTACACTGTCACTTCACCTTCCACACTATGCTACTTCAGACTGACTACGCTATGCGGGAACACTATAATGATTCTGACAGAGATGCTGGCTATGCGGCCACAGGAACACTATGCTGATTCTGACAGGGATGCTCACGGGAACACTACGCTACTTCTGACTGACTACGCTGACTCTGACTGACTATGCTAACTACACTGGCCGCAGGAACACTACGCTGATTCTGACAGCACCGATACGCTAACTACGTACCGGGCTGCCCGGCTAATACACAAGTACCCATTTTTAATACATATTTAATAATACCCATTATGAGAGCAGAAGGTTTGATTACTGAAATAATTTCAGCAATCTTTTTTTCTTAACTAGGAGCAGATAGGTTGGTAGCTTATATCTCTACACTTTGTTAAAGTCGAATTACATTCACGCCATTTTAGAATAGTATGGCCGCCATTTTGGTTCGCAGAGTTGCGCAAATAAAGTATTATACACAGGTTCTGTGTAGCGAAGCAAACCTTAAGAGCCGCCATACTAATGCACATAAATTCATATCCCACAGTAACACAGAATAAAGTATATTTAATTAAAGGTTTAGTGTACTACACATAGTTTGACCAATAATACACGATTGTTTCTGTACATGTTTGGTATCTTTATGTTCCATGTCCCGTGCGCAGTATTCAGGTCGCAGCTAAATATTCGCAAGTCCTATCGTCTGATAATTACGGACAAAATCCTTATTATCTGTACTTTTGCCATGTGTCCTGGGAAAGACAAAGGATCAGGATGTAGCCAGCTCTTTCTGTTGATTTACGACCCCTATGACGATGCCAGCTGACAAAGGACCCAGAAGCACATTCCTTCTCTACCAATCCATGTAAAGTGCTGTACTTTGCCCAAATCCCTGAGGACTTGACATTTGAACCCTTAACCAATGGAAATGGCCTTTGACCCCCCTTTGTTTGAAAACTATAAAGATAGCTATCCCTGAGCTGGCTCAGTCACTTCGGCACTGCATCTATCCCTTCATCACTGACCGGGCTAAAGTTCTATTTGAACATAGCGAGTTCCGACCGGACTGCGCTGCGATATTTCTACAGTATATGACGGTAACATTTGTATTCATGTGTGTGTAGTGTGGCTGATTATATTCTGTATCTGTTTCTGTTCCCCTAGTAGTTTAAAGTGTACTTAGTATTGTTAATTTAACTGTATCACGTGTCATACTGTGTTCTTTCTTTCTGTATCCCCCTGTTGTCCGCTAGGGACTAAAATACACTATCTGGAGAATCTATCTCCTCACTTTGAGTTATATCCTTGTCTCGACTATTATTCGCATCTAGCGATAAAGGTGTGTTACGGACATTGTCCATAAAGGTATTCGCAGTTTAGGTACTAAGTACTGCGAAGGGATACTCAATTACTGGTGTCGATCCAGCGTGTACAATACACGGAGAAAGGTCTGCTACGCTTTGTTCGCACGTAGCTAGGTTTAAAGGGTAAGCAGGTTACGGAAAGAGTACGTATTTCACTTATTGTCCTTCTGGTTACATTTATATCAGTATTAACAACTTTATCACTCTCCAAGGATCAGATCTTCCCCTCTTTCTCTTACTCTAAATTTGGATTTGTGTGAAGCTATTGAATCCAGGAAAATATCATATTTTCTCCTCAATATTTGAAAAGCATCAACTTCAAACTGGACTTGATTCAGATGTAGTTGCAGTTGCTATTGCTGCTTACATAGAAGCACTAATATGGTATGGTTGTGGAGGCCTCATGCATAATAGTGCATTACTTATCTGAGCTACATCCATGGACACAGTTTTTGATCTTCCCTGGTACCATTGGGCGCCTTGCAGTAACCATGGGTGTTAGGGTACCTGACTGCGGGGTCCCAGTTGTGGTTGTTCACAGGTCCTGTTTGCTTCCTGCAAGCTAAGGCTTCACCTCTAACAGCCATGTTTGTGGGGTCAAATTAGGTCTGGCCCCAGACTGGAGTCACCAGGTCTTGAGAGGGACAAAACAAGAGCCTTAGAATTACAGATTAATCTCTCCAGACTTAAGCGCTGGTGACAAAAACAATCTTTCTACTTTTTGAGGGACAAGGCTGCAAAGGAAGGGTGATATAGTGGCCACACTCAGACCCCCACAAATGTGGTAAAAAGGCCAACAATGCATAAGCTGTAACCTGCTAATCTATACCCCCAAAATACAAAGGATGCAACATTGCACAGGTGGAATAATATAAACAATAGTGTTGCCAGCACAGCGGAAGGTAAACCACCTATCCCAAGCAGGGACCACCCTACTGTTCTGGGAACTGCAACAATGCAGAAGAGTATGCCAAAAGACAATATATAAGGCAAAACTGCAGGGAATGTCCCCTGACTTATCTGGGCGATGACGACCGGCAGACAAGGACAGGTGGACACTGCAGCTGTCAAACAGGCCCGCTACACAAGAACCAAACAGGAACTGGGAACACGCTGGACAGGGAGTACCAGTATGCTGGCTGGGTGCAGACAACTATATAACCGGTGCCATGAGACCTGGCTGGCCAGAATTTATTTAAATGTCCCGCCTACTGCAGGACTGTGACATCAGTCGCTGCCCCCATTCTGCGTGCCTTGCTGTCAGGGAAGAAAACGGAAGTTTGGGGCGCTGCAACATCTCCGATTCCATGCAGAGCGCTCAGCAGAACCTGGAAGATGGCCACCACTAGCCTGCGTCCCCGAGACTCCTGTGCCAACATTCATGTAGGGGCACGGGGACCCAGCTGGTAAGCGGCAGTGGCCACTTTCCCACTTAACAATGGGGATGAACAAACCGTCTTTTGCAATGGCCAGGAAACAGAGGTTGTTGTTATCCACTCCTTGCCCATAAATAGCATTACACTGTCTATTTATAAAGCATGGGGTGTAATTCTATCTGTGCAGTGAAGCAGCCTGTATTCAAATTGAGATAGAGGGTACCACGTGGATTTATAACAAATTGACAAAGAGAATCTCAGTATATGAATGTGGGCACTTAGAAATAAGAGGCAAATACTCCCCTGCTCATCTGATGAGTCCTGATGTGTCCCTTCAATTCAATAGAGTTATTGAATCATAGCATATCAGGTGGGTCTTTCTCCTCACGTGTCTTCTTACTCTTTCCTCAATTCTCAATGTATAATGGAATATAAATGCCCATATAAGGAAAGAGAAAATAGAATACGGATACTGTAATATGATAAAAACAGATATCCTTTATGTTTGTAAACGTGATAAAAACACAATGGAGCCACTTAACTGGAGGAAATCGGTCAAGACTGGAAATGGTGGTGATGAACAAGGAACAGACTGGGGCCCTGTCTCTTAGTCCAATATAAAAAAATGTACAATAAATTAGAGATGAGCGGGTCCGGATCCCCGAGATCCGACAGATCCGAATATCGGGGATCCGGGCCAGATCCGAGCCGGCTCGGGAGTTCCCGCCTGAATTCCGGACCAATAACGAGGCCGAATGTCATCATTGCGCTGTCGGATTCTCGCGGGAGCGGGATCTTATAAAAGACGCACACGCGCCCCGCCATCTTCACTCCAATCTTGGAGAGGGAAGAGGATGGTTGGGAAGCTCCGTGTGCTCCGTGCTGTGCTCTGTGCCATGTGCTCCGTGCTGTGCTCCGTGACCTTCCCTGTGCCCTCACTGCCCTGTGCTGTGCTCCGTGACCTGCCCTGTGCCCTCACTGCCCTGTGCTGTGCTCCGTGACCTGCCCTGTGCCCTCACTGCCCTGTGCTGTGCTCCGTGACCTGCCCTGTGCCCTCACTGCCCTGTGCTGTGCTCCGTGACCTGCCCTGTGCCCTCACTGCCCTGTGCTGTGCTCCGTGACCTGCCCTGTGCCCTCACTGCCCTGTGCTGTGCTCCGTGACCTGCCCTGTGCCCTCACTGCCCTGTGTTGTAGACTTGAGAGTCAGTGACTGTTTATAGGCCTGAGCTCTGTAGTGTGATTTAACTAACTAGGTGCTGCAGTGCTCACACGCAGGGGCTGCAGTGTCCACTGTCCAGGGGCTGTCCTGTGGCCCGTGCCCTGTTGTGATTTATTTAGCCCTAAGCCCTGTGTTGTGATTTATTTAGCCCTGAACCCTGTGTTTTTTGTGATTTAACTAACTAACTCAGTGCTGCAGTGCTCACATGCAGGGGCTGCAGTGCTGCTGAGTAGTACACTGTGTACAGGGGCTGCAGTAATACAAGGGGCTGTGTCCAGTGTGACGGCCTATATCTTATCCATTGTCCAGAGTCACGAGTCACTCACGACATATATCCTGTGTCCTGTGTGACGACATATCCTGTGTCCAGTGTGACGACATATATCCTGTGTCCAGTGTGACGACAATATATCCTCTGTCCAGTGTGATGACATATATCCAGTGGCCAGTGTGACATCTAACCATTGTGTGACGGCATATATCCAGTGTCCAGCGTGACATATATCCATTGTCCAGTGTACAGGAGCTGTGTCCAGGGGCGGTGCCCAGAGGCTGTGTCCAGTGTGACGGCTGTGTCCATTGTCCAGGGGCTGTGTCCAGTGTGACAGCTGTGTCCAGTGTACAGGAGCTGTGTCCAGAGGCTGTGTCCATTGTCCAGGGGCTGTGTCCAGGGTGACAGGCTGTGTCCAGTGTCCAGGGGCAGTGTCCAGGGGCAGTGTCCAGGGGCTGTGTCCAGGGGCAGTGTCCAGTGTGACAGGTTGTGTCCAGTGTAAAGTAAGAAAAAGAAATAAAAGTAATAAATAAAATAAAAAAAACACATTTTTGGAGGATGATGGAGGAGGAAATAGTGGGAGTGCTGAAGCTGCTACCACCAGTCATGACAAGGCCGATACCTCTTTGTATTTGCTGTTTGGAGCAGTTCTCTTTTTTTGGGATAGTTTATTAAACTGCCACCCTGTCTGCCCCTGCAGTGCCGCTCTGCCAGGTTGGAAGTGTAAGGTCCACATGTATGTGATGCCGACTGCTGTCGCTTAGCTTAGTCATCCAGCTACCTCGGTATACCCTTTTGGTCCAACTACAGTAAATTAAAAAAAAATTGTAAGCTGTGAAGTGATCAAAATTGACTAGAAATGAGTGGAAACTAATGTTATTGAGGTTAATAATACTTTAGGGGCAAAAACAGGCCCAAATTCTGTTATTTTAGCCATTTTTAGCATTTTTTTTATAAAAATCCAGATCCAAAACCAAAACCAAAACCCACAAGGGTGGTTTTGCCAAAACCAATCCAGATCCAAAACACGAAGGGAGATCCAGATCCAAAACCAAAACCAAAACCCGAAAAAGTGTCCGCCGCACATCTCTAATTAAAATAATAAAAAATGAATCAATTATGAATCCACTTGGCGGAGCAATCAAGGTGAATTTACTGTTGTAAACTGGTATCCTTAATACTGCTACTAGAGCACTTAAGTTTGCATACAATCCTGTATATTATCCAGCAGCTGTTTTTATATTGTGTTTGCTTGAAAATAGTTGGAAATAATGCAATCACTTATAATAGGCTGTACATCCTTTCAACAGACTCAAATAATAGAAGTCTCAATGACTAAATAAATTAACCCTAGATTGTCTGTGTTCATGTACATGTGGTAGGGAAAATAGATTGTAAGCTCCATTGGGGCAAGGACTGATATGAATGTTCAAACATTTGTCTGTAAAGCGCTGCGGAATATGTGTGCGCTATATAAGAAACTGTTAATAAATAAATAATGTAAGAAGTAATATAAATCTGAGCCTGCTCTTAACTATCTTTTCTAAATATGTTAGTAATCTTGTAAACAAAGGAAATAAGTCATACAAATAATAATATTTAATTATAATTGATGTTTATGCATATCCTGATATTATGGACAAAGGGTTTTTACGAGGTCTTGCGCTAAGTATGTATACATCAATAAACAAATAAATGCTGGACGTGATTGCAAGTGAAAAAAGCACACATTTATTGCTGCGGTAATGAACAAAGTTTTAACATGTGTCTTGCTACGCATGTACTGACAATGTCCAGTGGTGATACAGGCAATAAGCAAGTGCTGCAGTGCAAGTATGGTGAGCCTGTGGCTCAAGTTCCCAACGGTGGTGGGCAGCAGGATACGCTACACAAGTGTGGTGGGGAAAGGCAGTCTGGAATGGGGAGGGGGGGAAAAGAAAAGTCTAGGTGACACAGGACTGGTGGTGCGGGGGGCTGGCGTCCCGTCCTGACCGCAGTACACCTCTGACCTGTGTTTGCCGGACTGTGTTCTCCTCAGGTCCCACGCCGCGATCACCTCTCGATGCGCACCTCAGTCGTGCAGCCCGCCGGGCTCCACAGATTGTGTTTGGGGTGAGACTTCCGGGTACCGTTATCGCGAGATCCCGGCACCGGCGTCTCAGTCCCTACACGCTCCGTGCACTCTACTCCCAGCCGGGAGGAGACTTTGACTTGGATATGGTGTGGTGTCTCTCCAACGCGTTGCGACCCTTGAAGGGTCTTCTTCAGGGAGTAATGCTGTAGGTTTGTCTAGACGTGGTATTTACCTTACTGACGGTGGGAGGTGCTGATTGTCCGGTGGCCATATTTGTTGAGGGCAAATAGCCCTTATCACTTGTGCGTAATTATGATATGGAAGCTGTATGTTTTAAATAGCAGAATTGTATTTCCATAATTACGCAAAAGTGATAAGGGCTATTTGCCCTCAACAAATATGGCCACCGGACAATCAGCACCTCCCACCGTCAGTAAGGTAAATACCACGTCTAGACAAACCTACAGCATTACTGAGACGCCGGTGCCGGGATCTCGCGATAACGGTACCCGGAAGTCTCACCCCAAACACAATCTGTGGAGCCCGGCGGGCTGCACGACTGAGGTGCGCATCAAGAGGTGATCGCGGCGTGGGACCTGAGGAGAACACAATCCGGCAAACACAGGTCAGAGGTGTACTGCGGTAGGGACGGGACGCCAGCCCCCCACATCACCAGTCCTGTGTCACCTAGACTTTTCTTTCCCCCCCCCTCCTCATTCCAGACTGCCTTTCCCCACCACACTTGTGTAGCGTATCCCGCTGCCCACCACCTTTGGGAACTTGAGCCACAGACTCACCATATATTGCCTGTATCACCACTGGACATTGTCAGTACATGCGTAGCAAGACACATGTTAAAACTTTGTTCAGTACCGCAGCAATAAATGTGTGCTTTTTTCACTTGCAATCACGTCCAACATTTATTTGTTTATTGATATATGTATACATACTTAGTGCAAGACCTCATAAAAACCCTTTGTACATACTATTTATCAGAGGGTAGCCCCCCTCTTTGAGGACCTGCAGCTTGTATACAATTACACCCCCAATTGGGTTAGCGCCAACCATCCTTTTTCTGTATATCCTGATATTAGTTACTTTTTACACCGCATAACCGAACAGTTTTATTCAAAGAGCTCTATACTTTAATTGTAGGAACTGTAATGCCTACCCAGCAGTTTTTACTGCATCGGTAATCCCTTCATTGTTTTATCTTGAATCTCTGAATCACCTTTTACAAAGCTAAAATCATTTAATGGCAAAAAAATAGGCAAATACACAACTGCATACAACATAGCCCAGGAATTATATAGTAATATCATCTGCTTAGCATATGAATGTATCTCTGATTTGACAGCCGGCTATTTAGGCTAAAATAAGCAGCTAGTGATCAGACGTTTGCTCAATGTTTATACAAACGGCTGCCAGGCACAGACTCAAAATAAAGCATTGCAGGGATGGTTTTGCCGGAATAAGTAATAGGCACCTTATCTCCTTCATTAAATCTGCTCACTTTGTTATTAACACCTTGCACTGTCAGTATGGAGAACAGCACATAGCACTTTCACTTCTAAATACTACAATTTCTCAAAATAAATAGAGTAACCCTAGATCTTTTTAAGATCATTTTGCAGTGCAGTTAAAATTTCAGTAACATTTTGGTACTCAATTTCTGACTGAGTTCAGCACACATCATTATCTTTATTCAGAGTGCCAGGAATGGGGCTCCTCTGGGACCTGGCTTGCCACTAAGCTGAATCCAAGATTGTGTGGCTTTGCCAACCTTATAAAATTAAAGGATACCTAATAAGTTGGCGCCATACCTCCCTTTGGCCACTCTGCCATGCATTGCCTCAAAAGCTCTCAGCTATGCTGGGTTAGAGCTTTTTTCCATATATGGTAGGTATTTAAAATAATAATAATAATAGTTTTATTTATATAGAGCTCTTTCTCCAATCAGTCTCAAGATGCTTAACAGATAGAATGGAAGGAATACAAAACAGGAACAATAAAGTACAGAAAAGCTTTTTATAACCTGCAGAGAGCATGGAGATATTTAAGGGAATTACATACATTCTTGAGTAAACAGGAAAGTCTTGAGTTTGTTTTTGAAGGAAACTAAAGTGGGGGCCTGTCGAACTGTGCGGAGAAGTAGTTCCATAGAGTTGGAGCTGAATAGCTAAAAGCTCTACCCCCAGATGAATTACTGCTGGAACTTCTTAATTTACAGATCGCAGTAATTGGGTGGGAAAGTATGGAATCAGAAGATATTATATAAAGCTTGAACTTAGTAGTTATATGTCGTGCTGAAATTTAGGACCTTATTCTGGTTGACAAGCAGCTTTGCGAAGTTCGCAGCACTACTTGTCTTCTTAAGCCCGCCTGCTGCTCGCATTGGTGCCTGCCCCTCTTTGCAGGGCGAATTTGCCCGCACGGCTGCAAATGGGTGTTTTGCATCCTTTCAGAGCCTAGGGGGCGAGACCCACATCATTCGATAGTTGCCGACTATAGAATGATGTGGAGCTAACACACAAAAACTAAGACAATCTCAGGTGTCTTAGCTTTGGGTGTGTCCTGTGCGAGGACAGGGAGTACAGCTGACATCCGGTGACGTCAGCTGCCCGTACCTGGCACCTGCATCATCGGGGCATTAGCATGAGAATTTCCATGGCGCATCCCCGGCCATCTGCCCCATGTCCCCATCTGCACTGTTGTGTGCAAGCGCCCGGTGAACTGTGAGCATGCACATGCGCACAGCAGACTTGCTGCTACACAGAAGCCAGGATAACAACAATGTGACTCATTGCTCTGGCAGTGAGCCAGATAACTGGAAGGAACAAAGCCACAAAGGGTGTAAATGGGCCCACCAGGCATGAGGGGCGGGATTTACTAAGATGTGTATTCTACTTCACATTGCTATGGGCAAGCAATCAGAATCTACTTCTTATTTAATAAGCACCCTCTAGAAGATAGTAGACAGGATCTGATTGGTTGCCCATAGCAACATCACATGTGAAATAGAATACACACCTTAGTAAATTTCCCCCATGGATTGTTAAGAAATCTGCATAAACAACACTAGGGCAGTTTGTAGTAAGAGAAATTAAAGAAGACTGGAATTTAAAAGGAAAATAATAGAATAATATAAAGACAAACAAAACTAAGAAAAAGGAAGAAAAAATGACATTTTAGAAAGAACAATAGCTAAGTTCACCCCATACACATACTAAAAACCTTACATGCCCATAAAATCTGTTATTTATGAAACAGCAAAAACACTGCAAATATTTAACCCAGTAGTGTTATGCAACTAACACAATCTACAGTAGTGTTGGGATTATTAAATCCATCCAGTATATTAAAATCCTTTTTTCTCTCCGTTTATTGTGTATGAGCTAGCTTCCCTATGTATTGTGAACCATTAAGTCTGAAATATGTAATCAATTTTTATGAACATTATTATTTTTTGCTTACACTGCCTGAATGTTAACATCCTCTTTTTATTATTTAAACATAAAAATATTATATAAATTTACTTTAATAAAGTGAAAAACTGCTTGTAAAGTTTATCCTTTCAATGTCAGTGTTCTAAGAAATATCTTGAATCACACATTTCAGGTAATTGAAACACCCATTTGGGCATTAAGTAAAAATCAAGTTTTTGTCTTCACCAAGAAAAACTTGAAATTTTAAGGTAGCTATGAATAAGTGTAAACCACCACCACCTACAATAAGTAAGAATGGAGTGCTGTCAAGCCCCTTTTGACTGTGAGCCATTTCTTTTGCAGTACTGAACAAGGATAGAACTTCTGAATAAGATATGCAGAAGCAGCCATTTTGCATACAGTTTGGAAAATTCCGGAGCCCATAAAACACTGGACATTCACAAAGTGTGTTTTAAATGGCTGCAAAGGCAGCCTAAAACCGGGCCTATACCAGATTATTTGGGGACACATTTTTGAGTAGCTTCATTACCACCACCACCACCACCACAAAAATGAAGCAACAAACCATCAATAGTAGTTAAACCTAAGAAAGAGTATTGTTGTATTTTGTTTTGTTTTATTGTGCCACGACTAGGATTTTATTCAGGACATACATCCTATTATCTTAAGGCAGCTATTACCCAAATTGTATCCCATATATTTCATCGTTCTCATCCCTAAAGCACATTTCTAAAGTTTAGTCATTAAACCTACCTGAAATTCAGTAGGTTAAGTATATCTGTAAAGAAGTTCAATTGGTGAAAGCTACTACAAACTTGTGGCACTTGATCAACAGGAAAGTAATAGGTAACAGAGGAGGACATATTATTATTCCTCATACTAATTTTTATCCTTCATTTTGCAATGTACAGTAATTGAACCGCTCTACTAGACTATCTGTCTGTGCATGGTAGGCAGTCAGTTTCACCTACAGTCGGTCACCTTTCAGAGTTTCAGGATCAGGCATATAATTGGCTTCATTTCCGCAAGGATCATTTTTGTTAAACCAATCTGGGTTAATTCTTCCACCAACTTAGTGACCACATGTTTGGCTTATAAATGTGTGAGGAAAATAACTCTAGTTACTTGGGGGCAAAGTCTGCTACTGTGGGGGAAATTTACTAAAGGAAATTTGTAAAAAATAGGTGTATTTGTATCCAGAAATAGACTTTTTTTTTACATTTACTATCCCGAAAATACGGCCATTCGTATTCGTATTGATAGCACATCAATACGACTACAAATTGTCATATTTTCGGGATAGTAAATGTCAAAAATAAGTGTATTTCTGGATACAAATACACCTATTTTTTACAAATTTCCTTTAGTAAATTTCCCCCTGTATGTCCAAATAAAACATGTACCATCAACACGATGGCTTAATAGGTTACACCAGTGCCCCTGACTATTTTTTTCAAAAGCACACCAACAACAGGAAGGGGAACCAGTGTAATGGTTGCTTTGTTCTTCACAGCCATCCTCTTACAGTTTAGCCATCCCAGATGATACAATTGGCAAAATAAATCCATTATTTGATAACCTATTTGTCTCCCCATAATTGAAACAACCTCAGATGAGAAAGTTGTGCTCGGAAAAGCAATGTCACTTCTTCATTGAGATTAGAGATTTACTTGGATCTCAAAGCGGGATCTTATTGGCTATGGGCTGTCACATGTTTTGGATAGCCTACAGGTTTGGATAAATCTGAACTTGCGCTAATTTGACAGTAATAACCAAGTAATTCTAAACCCGTACATCTCTAATTGATATTATGTAAATCTCTATTATATTTTTATTTAAATCTCTTCCCCATCAGAACAACTGATCCAGATCCTGTCAATCAAAATATTGCTGTGCACATCAACAAGATAGTTTAGTGAACTTTCCAAAAGTAGTTACTTTTAGGACTGAAGAATCAGGAAATAGAACTCCGACTTATCTGCTCTTGGTTTCCATTGATAAAGGGCATGAAAATCAGCTGGTGAATCTCAAAGGCAACTAAGAGGTCATGCCCCTGCCCCCTAATTTGTTGCCAATGTATTTTCCAACAATGAATACTACAGTCATTGACAAATTCTCTATTTTATGAAACTGAAGCCTCAGTAGCAAAGGAGGCCTGTGTGATGAAGACAGGTACACCATTTCAAGGTTACAGCTTTCACTTCTTGTAAAGAGTCACTTACAGTAGTTGCATTATCTACAAATATATGCATTATGCCTGGGGGCTGACAGCATGGCAATACCACTGGTTTCAGTCAAGTGAAACAGCCATCATAGTCACTTGACTGAAACCAGATGGGCTATTCACCATTTAATAACAGGTATAATTCTCAATGGGAACTGCCATACATGTGGCGTCTGCTTGAGTCTCCCTTGTTATTGGAAGAGCAAGCCATGAAGCCCAAAAGTCTTAAGGCTCATTCTTGTGGTAAGCACCCATTTTACTGGTATCCACATCTCTGTAATTAATCAGTCTCAGGCATTGTTAATCAAATAAGAATCTCCTTAGCAATCATTAATATTATGGCTAATAATGCCAACAGATGCTGATCCCTTTATTGTTGTGGGCCACAAAGCAATGCATGGCTCCGTTGCAGATAGTTCCACCCCTGCATTAGACAGATGTGTAACAAATACATTCTATGTACAAGCTGAATTATATAGCAATAAGGAACAGTAAGCATTGATGGACTATGTTGATGCGTTGTATGTTTAGATAAATGGAAATACATTTTAATTTAAGCAAATCAAGCAATAACTATTTATTAAGATGCTTTAATATGGAACAACCCCCTGCTGTTTACAGTCATATCAAGTGACATCATTCTTGTGACATTATAAATCCTATTACTGCGGGGTCAGTGTTTTATGCAATGCTATGAAACCATTCACTTGCCCTGTATTAATGCGTGTTCATTCCCTGCAAGTGCTGAGACTTACACATAAAATGCTGCTTAAATGTCACCTTTATGTAATATATGAAGAGAACTTCAGGATTTATGTGAATTTAAAATATAAATCTGCTGCTTTGTAGGAGTTTGCAGAAGTGTAAAATTGATATGTTAATTAAAGAATAAATTAGTTTCTGTGTGTAGTAATTGGTAAGAAGCAGATTAAGACAAAAGGGTATTTTTCTTAACAGCTGAAATTCTACAATTAACTTCCTGTTAGAGTCAAAGACATCATGGACTTATGTACAGTACACTTATTTTACATCCTCAGGGTGGTTTTACTTCCTTGCATCATGGAGAATTCATGCTTGTCTTCAAGAGCTCCAATTGGTTATTATCATTGTTGTCTGCTAACTTTTATACAAACAAGAGAGAGAGAGGAACATTTTTTAAAATGGCTGCTATGACACCAGAGATTCAGTATGCATGACCCGCAGTTGGTATGTCAGTGGTCAGACTGACAGCAGCATTCCAGTAAACAGAATCCCAACAGGGTTGAGTAAGCATATTCACCTCCCCCTGCCCCTGGTCAGATTGTACCTGGTGGTCTCGGTACCTTGTCCTTGTGACAGAAGTATCTCCAGAGTCTTATTTTACATGTCCTGGCAGTAATGCATCTGAGTATCAGTGTTCTGGTTCACATGTTTTAAACCAACCCTAACTGTCCCTTAGTGGCTAACCCCTTTACTTTTCCTCCACCTGCACCTAACCCTATCATCAGTATCTTCAAAATATCAACATTCACGTTACGACATGTATGCACTTACAGTATAAACAGTTTGAAAATATTGACCTGGTGCCTTTCAACACTTTGAGCCATGCCTACGTTCTGATGTTAACATTCTGGTGTGGACAATATGAACATAAACATGGTGATTGTTGACTGGATACCAGATGAATGAATATGTGCAAAGTTCAGTGATTGCATGTCAGATGCAGACACACCAACAGGGTGATATTATTAAAGATTTCAATTAAACAACCATGCCTGTTTGATATTGCACTCAGCAGTGGGTACAATGGTTACATCATTTAACTACTGTATTTCCTCACCGGAAATCACTCTGTTTCTTGAGATTTATTCTGATTTCCCTTCAGTCTCACACATTGCTTTCCTATATACTAAATACATTCAAATAAAACTTCGATTTGGAAGACAGAAACATATTGAAATAAATTGCAACTCTCTCGGTTGTTGGAGTTTTTCTTGTTGACATCACACTGAGATTTTCATACATTTTATTTCACAAGACCAAATATAAATATGCTGCTAGATGTGTTTATTAATCAACAGCAAGATAAAGTACTTGAAGGTCCCTATTTATATCCATTCACTATGAAGGAATATTGTTTTGCTTTGTATTGTATTGAATTCCTTTTGATCTTGCAACATATATTCCCAATGTACCACAACTCTGAAGGTAGTTGCCAAGGTCTCCATATGTGATGCAGGTTAACAATGCTTCTCAAGTCCCTTTGATGTATTCTGTTACCCTTCCTCCATACTACAGAATAACATAGATGGCTGTAATATAAAATGACAACATACCTACTGAGTATAGAATGGAAAGTGAAAACATCAATCTGCTTTTCCTTGTTTCAGCCCCAAGTGACTAGTAACCAGCAGTATTTCATTTTTAATGAAAATATCTGGTCTTTAATTAGAACTATACTATACATTTTATATACTGTATACTCATAATAAAAGGTCTATGTATTAAATGTACTGTATCTGAGGGATGGCATAATGTGAACATATTGGTCACAAAACAAACCAAGGTTTAGAGTGCCCCTAAAACACCATGCCTGGGATAGTAATAAAAAAAGATAGAGATAAACTACAGATGTGCTCATCCTCACCCTAAATTCTATTCATGTCAAAATGCGTTTCATGTTTACATGCATATGCACCTGCATGCGGCTGCGACTAATTATGTCAAGTTGCATAAAATCGCTGATGTGCATGTATGCAGGATAACCAGGGACACATCAGTACTGGCAAATCAGCTCTTAGGCCCTTATTCTGATCTGTGCGGCCGGAGCCGCATACGTTGCTCCGGCCGCACAAACCAATCCCCGCCTACAATACGGATCGCCACGGCCGTCCGTACGCGGCCGGCTGGCGATCCGCATGAAAATGGTGGGGCGTACGCCTCCACCATGGTGGGAGCTGCCCCCTGCATTCGATGGTCGGCGACCATCCAAGGCAGGGCCGCACGCTCCAGCAGCTCCCGCAAGCTTAGACCACACGGACAATCGTCCGTGTGAAAGCTTGTATGGGGGCGGAGAGCTGACATCCGGCGATGTCAGCTTTCCGCCCCCATCACTGGCGTCATAGCCTCATTACCATGCATACGCCCCGCGTTTGCATGGGAACGCCCATGAAACGCTGGGCGTATTCATAGGTAAATGAGGCTATTAAGCCCCTCACGCCCCTATACGCCCCCTTTGCGGCGTATAAAATTTTTGTGCGGCGATTTCCCCTGCACATGCGCAGAGTGACCTCTGCGCATGTGCAGAGCGAAAACATCGGCGGTACGGCCGCACGCGGGCCGTACCGCCCAGATCAGAATAAGGGCCTTAATTGGCTTTCCAGAAGAATGGCCAGAACTCCTGATTGAGCCTGGACTCCTGCTTCATCCTACACATGGCTACAAATGAATACCATTAACTTTGTTGTGCAGACATGGCTGCTCTTCCAAGGAGGCATCCCCAAGATAAGCAAGTATGCTTCAGCAACTAACATAAAGTGGCTGCAGTCGGCAGCTGCATGGCTTGTAACCTTTAAAACCCTGATTGTTTTGATACAGATGAGATATTTAGCAACCCTGCTCTACATGTGTAACTATTTTGGTTATGGAAATAAAATACAGTATAGTTGATAGACAAATAGATAAATGCCTGGTAATCATACTGTATATTTTGAGATTTGAGAAGATTGGTTGAGAAATCCCCGTAGAAATGACTTTATTGGTTGCAAGAAAATGTGCTACTGTACCAATACCAGATTCACGAAACGACAGACACAATCAACATGCTTAGGAATAATGGGAAAGCTTGGCTATCAGTGACAATCTGATAATTTAGTGTGACAAGAGAAAATACTGACTAACCAATATTGATGCATATGGAGCTCCAACTCTAGGTCTTCACTTGCATACAGTATATGGTCATTATCAACATTTTTAAAATGGGAAATCTAGTTATATCACAAAATTCAGAAATGTTTCTATTTTAAGGTATTAAATCAGGCAGTGAGGCTATAATGTAGGGGTATATACACCCATGTGGCACTGGCCACAACTTATTCTCTTCTTATCAATGTATGTTGTTGAACATTTTCTGTCCAATGTCCATGTGGCTCTGATACAGTCCTAAAATTGATTTCTGCATACAGTACATTGTTCAAGTGTTGTCAGGGCAGAAGAGAGCCTGGCCGGACCCTTTCTGGGGGCATGGCCTAACTGTGGGAGGCATGGCTATGTACCCTTAGTATAAAATATAGAAAAAAATAGTACTTTATGCACCTCCCTGGACAGAATGTGCTGGATTGAGAAGACTTGCTGCAGCTACTGCTGCCAGGTAACGGGGTCCCCACTGGGCCTCTCCTTCAGACCTGGGCCTGGGTAATTAGTACCCCTCCCCACTCTTGGTGGCATAAGGATGGTGTGCAGGCCTACTTTTTACTGTACATAAATGGATTTGTTGGCGCACTGTATTGAATGATACAAATACTAGTTTAATGTATTATTTAAATAATAGTATGTTAAAAAAAACTGTATTGTTAGGGCTGTTTCACACGATCCAGCTCCTGCCGGGTGGCGAAACCCCACACGGCCAGGAAGCCGTGCCGCACACAGAATTTTTCAAAGGCGGGGATGGCCACAGCCCGGCAGCCGTCCCTTCAAGTGGTGGGATCCGGCTGCAACCGGGCAGCCGGACCGTGGTCCGTGTGAGTGGACACATTTGTGTCCATTATTAACTAATATGTGTGGCAGGGCTTTTCGCCATGCAGGGTTTTGCCGCCCGGCAGGAGCCGGACAGTGTGAAATGAGCCTTAGACAACATTAAAGTTTGGTACAATTTGTTTAATAACGTTGTCTACAGTATTATACACATTCTATTTTTGTAGTGCAAGTCCTGCTATGGAAACCTTGAGAGATTTGCTCATGTTTAATCACATACAGTATGAATGCAGTAAGTGAAAGAATCACAAGCTGTGTGATATTTACATGTCACCTAAATGAGTAATTGCAATATGTTCCAGGTTCTCATTGTTTGCAATCATTTTGATTTAGACGAATTATGTGACTAACTTGTTACCTTCTAATTAAGTTTTACAATATATTTTGTCGGGTTTTTTTTATATATTTTTGTTATCCCTTTTGTATGAAAACTTTGTTTAATTATTTGTCTTCATCACCTTTCCATTAAAAATAGATTGACATATGACCTCTGCTATATTATGAACTGTCTTTCTATCAGTTTAAGGTCTACCTCAACAAAATTGTAGCTATCCCATAATAAGCCATACACCCCCTCAGGTGATCTATGGTTCCACTCAAATGAAAATCTTGCTCTCATTTAAGTAAATTCAAGTTCAGTGACCTTTCCCAGGTTTTTGGTCCAAATCTATTATAAATGCTGGTTATTGATATATGCCTTTTGCTGTTGAGGTATCCATCGTACAGCTCACAACACTAGTAGAGAAGCTTATTTATCTTTCCATGCTACTTAAGGGAAGGTATATTGGATTTGCAATAAAGTGAATGCATTAACCTAACACTCTTTAAAGTTGTAAGCATTTATTTTAAAGTAGGTTTGCTTTTATATGGCCTTGCTTAAGAGCTTGAAAACTGCACCACTCAAGGATGACTGTTAGTCGATGTTTAAGTAAAAATAATTTATTGTTGTACTATTCTGGATAAATAAGCGTTAATTCTATACCTTACAGTGAAGATTACTAAGCATATTTAAACAGTGTTATCGAAAGACAATTCATCTTAATGATTTAAAAAAAAAATATGAGTATTTCTTAACAATAGAGATGTGTGAAATTATGGCCACATTCATACCCCAGCTGCTGATGACAGCTTTTATCTAAATGACTTTAGCACTACTTATAAGAGAAGACATATGGCATCAGCAAAGTCGAAATTGGTCAGCTTTACTATTTTACAACAAAGAATAGGCAGTTTATCAGTGACATCACTTGAATTTTGCAAGTTCACTTCAAACAATGTCTATATACTGTAGGCCAACTGCCCTAACAACAATGGCATTGAAGTGTTACGTCCCTGATTCCCATACCAATACCATATGCAAGACCTACCTGAGCTGTACCTAAAGGTACAGTATGCTGGCACTACCACCATCCAGGGCACAATGCACTGGGTTCTGACCATTTTTCCCTCAACAATATTTTTGGCAGATTCTATACGGTAGGTGTTGATACACTGTAGGTGCAAGCTGTGTGTGATGTGGTCAGTCTCTATGATGAACAACTTAACCAGGTATAGGTTTTTAAACTAGGTAGAATAAATTGCAGTGTAAAGGTCCCATCCACCAGTGAGACTTCTCTGAACTAAAAATTGTATCCAATTTATGTCCGATTTGCCCGGCAGCTTCCTGGAAGTAATGCGATTTATGATTTGGTACTTGAGTGTTTTTTTTTTTTACATCCAATATATCACATCTGATTTATCGTTCTGGGATACATCTGAAAGGACATTTTTACCACAGTCAGATATATCTTGTGGGATGGGCTAAATAAGCATATATAATCAGCAGTCACTCTAAAATCTGGTCACACTCTGCTTTGTGATTAGTGAGGCTGTACTCGACACAGCGGAATGCATCGGTGGAGAGGTGCTTATCTACTCTTCTATTTACCCAGAGATGCTGATCCAACTGCCCTCCAAACCCACAGTCTACAGATTCATTTGAGAGTAATAATGCAGATGAACTCTACCCACACCTGCTAATCAATCACAGTGGATGCCATTTGTCCAATTTTTACCAACTAGTTCAAGCTTACCTATCTGATCGCTCTTTTAGTGTTCACTTCTCTGACTCTACTTCCTCTTCACTACCTCTGTCAGTCGGAGTTCCGCAAGGCTCAGTCTTAGGTCCTCTGCTTTTCTCAATCTATACTTCCTTTCTTGGCAAACTAATCAGCTCTTTTGGATTTCAGTAATACCTATACGCGGTTGATACTCAAATCTATCTATCAACCCCAGAGTTGTCACCAGTGGTTTTGAGCCGAGTCTCTGAATGTCTCTCTACCATCTCATCTTGGATGTCTTCTCGCTAACTCAAACTCAAGATTTCCAAAACAGAATTACTTATATTCCCACCAACTAAGAACAGTTACGTCTGACATCTCCATCGCTGTTGACAACTGGACAATCTACCCTACCCCATAAGCTCGTTGCTTAGGGGTCATCCTCGACTCTGAACTGTCCTTTCTTCCCCACATTCAATCTGTCTCCAAATCATGTTACGTGCATTTAAAAAACATATGCAAAATACGACCACATCTCACACAAGACACTACCAAATCTCTTATCCATGCATTCATTATATCCTGCATTGATTATTGCAATAGTCTCCTAACTGGTATTCCCAAGAACAGACTCTCAGCACTGCAATCCACTTTAAATGCTGCTGCTAGGCTGATCTTCCTTGCAAGACGCTCATCGTCTGCTGATCCGCTCTGCCAGTCCTTTCAATGGTTGCCTGTATCTTACCGTATTCAATATAAAACACTTCTACTCACATATAAAGCTATTAACCCTACTACACCAACATATATCTCTTTACTTATCACAAAATATCTCCCATCTCGACCACTCCGCTTTGCACAAGATCTGTGTCTCTCTTCTGCATGGATCACTAGCTCCCATTCACTTTTACAGGACTTTCATCGGGCTGCTCCCATCCTATGGAATGCCCTTCCACGCACAATAAGACTCTCCACTAGCCTCCAAACTTCAAGCGTTCCCTGAAAACTCACCTCTTCAGGCAAGCCTATCATATTTAAGATCTATGGGCAGTATGGATGGTGTAATGGTTAGCATTACCGCCTCACAGAACTGAGGTCATGGGTTCAATACCCACCATGGCCCTAACTGTGCAGAGTTTGTATATTCTTCCCGTACTTGCGTGGGTTTCCTCCGGGTACACCGGTTTCCTCCCACAATCAAAAAATATGCTGGTAGGTTAATTGACTCCCAAAAAATTAACCCTAGAATGTCTGTGTGTGTGTGTGTGTGTGTGTACATGTGGTAGGGAATATAGATTGTAAGCTCCACTGAGGCAGGGACTGATGTGACTGTTCAACTATACTCTGTAAAGCGCTATGGAATCTGTGTGCGCTATATAAGAAACTGCTAATAAATAAATAAATTTAAGTTCTACACGCATAACTCTCGGAGGCACTTATGTATTATATAGCTTCCCTTCTGTAACTACAAGCTATGCTATTACTGATGCCTGTCCTTGTGTTTCCCTCCTATATCCCTAGAGATTGTAAGCTTGCAGCAGGGCCCTCTAACCTCCAAATTTGTCTGCTGTTACCCAGTTTGTTTTATCACTGTCTACTATTGTAAAGCGCAATGGAATCTGCTGCGCTATATAAGAAACTTTAAGAAAATAAATATTTTTTTTCCTAATACTTTGCACTTTTATAATATTTTTATGTTTTTTTTTAGCTGTAAAAGTCCATACACACTGTGCAATATGCGGCATTGCTGATATCGTTAAAGATGTTGGCGGTGCCGTGAAAGCGGATGACCCGCAGATAAACACCAAAAGATATCGTTAATGATATCATTCAGTGCCATCAGTATTGTCAGATTGGACTGCAGGTTCAGACGAAACAGAATATCTTTACTATATAGTGGGTACACACTGAATGATATGCACAACTATATCATTAATGATATCGTCATTGGGCATATTGTTCAAGAACATACAGTAGTATAGTGTGTACCCAGCTTTGGGAACACTTTGGGGGAAATTTTTTTTACATTGGATGTTGCTATGGGTAACCAGATGCTATGAATTATCTTCTAGAAGGTGCTAAATAAATACGAACTAGATTCTGATTGGTTGCCCATGTGAAATAGAACTCTGAAATAAACTTACCCCTTTGTGTATTCTGTTTAATTAGAGAACGATAGTGTTATGTCTGTAATATAAATTAAGATTGATTTATTTGCAATGTGAGCCACACTAGAACTTGTATTGTTATATATGCAATATTTCACACCATGCTAAAATGTAATTACAGACTAGCAGAAGAGTGTATGGGACTCTTGTATATAGCATATGTTTTATTCTAATAGAAGAAGCCTTCAGACTGGAAGGTATTAAAAATTAAAGCAGTAAGGCTGAAAGACTGCCCTAATGTCAGGAATACCCTGATCCAAACTGCATTTCAACATTTGTAGTGCTGCATTGTGTTCTGTTGACTGACACTATAAGCAGAATAAGTAACAAGGTTAGTAATACACAAGGGGACGTAAAAGGAAAAATAGAAGGATTGTGGCATAGATCAGAAAAGTAGATTTCAGACATAATCAGCAATGTAGAACATTTGTGCCAACTCTTAATGATTGTTACTTTAGATTAACATATACTATTTGGGTGATCAGATTCATCAGATAACCTACATCTAAAAGCTCAGGAGTGAGTGTGCATCCATATTCAGCCATAAGTGACTGGCAGGTGCAATAATCGTGCAATGTGACAGTACAGCAGGATTGGGCAGGATATCCGTACACTCCTGAGTAATAAGTATGTACTGGATTATGCACAGGGCACAGGCTCTGTGTTTCCTGCATGACCCTGCCTGACTCTTGCTCTTACCTATTATATACCTGCACTGACCTTGGCTGTGGACTATTCTGCTACATTGTTCTGTAAAGTTTCTTCATTATTGTTGTTGACATCGACTTGATCCTGTGCTTGCTTTTACATACTGATTTGGTGTGGTAGTAAAAATTCCTTGTGGAAGAACACATCTGGACTTTATGGAAATACATCATCTGTATACTACAGAAGCAGGTGAAGACTATTTTACAATAGTCATTACTGTTAATATAAAACACATACATGGCATACATTTGTATTGTTACAGATGGAGCGGGCTCATTCAGTGGGGGTCTGGCGGTCGGATTGTCAACCGCCAGAAAGGGACGTGCACGCATGAGATGCCCGCACGTCCCCTTTTGACGGAGCTCACCATTGGTACCCGCCGCCTCGCCTCCCCACCAGTTCCCATTAATCGCCACCGCCTCATGTGCCTGTGGGACTCTCGTGGATCCCAGTCAGATGGAGCAAATTGAGATTGAGCAGCTTAATTCTGGCGAGCCATGGCGCTGGCTGCGAGGTGCTCCAGGTACTTGTTTCACGGCACCAGTGTTTGTTTATTAATCCAGACAGCTGTATTTAATGTTTCTTTGAAAAGTGGCAGCTTACCAGAGTCTGTGATTACTTTAACTGTGAAACTTGGCTGCTTTCCAGGCTCCTACACTGTACTAGACTAGTGCGCGCTCACTCTGTGCTTAATATATGTAACTGTCACAAACAGCGGCTGTAGTCGCAAACTGCGTCTAGTTTGCCGCAGGCAGAATTTGAGTCCCAGTCACAGGTGCGTCCCAGTCCCAAACACACTTTCCACGCCACCCTGAAGCATGGTGAGCGCAGCGAGCCCCACTAGGGGACGCAGTACGCATCTGACCTACCTTTTCATATCCCCACTATCCACGTCAGTGTGGAGTTGATTTTATATAGTGTGTCAAGCGCAGCGAGCCACCGAGCCCGAAGCATGCCGAGCAGACGCAAAATACATGTGAAGTAATACGCGTCCCCTCGCCACGCTTCAGGCTATATAAAATCAACTCCATGCCAACGTGGATAGTGGGGGTATGAAAAGGTCGGTCGGATGCGTACCGCGTCCACTCGTTATGCTTCGGAGCAGCGTGGAAAGTGTGTTTGTGACTGGAACGCAACTGTGACTGTGACTCAAATTCTGATTGCGGCCAACTAGACGCAGTTTGCAACTACAGCCGCTGTTTATGACTGTGACGCTACTGCAGGGCAAAAAAAATGCTATTTCACAGATAAAGTAGCTTAGTACATTAAAGGTGTGCACAAATGGCAGATCCTGCCATAAGATGCGAGTCCTGATGTGATCAGATCGCATCAGGACTCGCATCTCACGGCATGCTAGAGGGGCACAATTTACACTATATAGTGCAGATCTGCACTATATAGTCTTGCCTGCCCTCTCCATCTGGCTGCCAATTTGCGCTCACATGGGAGAGCGCATCGGCAAGCCCTAAATAAGCATGAAATTTGCATGTGATATGGCTTTCGATGTTCACTATATCGGGAAAATCGGAAGCCAAATCTTACCGTCTGTTCACACTTTTACACAGATTAAGCACAGAGTGAGTGCGCTAGTACAGTGTAGGAGCCTGGAAAGCAGCCAAGTTTTACATTTAAAGTAAACACTGACTCAGGACGTGGACTCTGGCATGCTGCCAAATTTCAAAGAAACTGTAAACACAGCTGTATAAACAAACACTGATGCCGTGAAACTACACAAGTACCGTGCTCCATCTGTATATTTGAGAAATAGATTAATATGTTTCTCTAAATTGTCTACTTTATATAGGGATGTGCAAGTCCGGGTTGGGGGGAATCCGTACACCACCTAATCCAAACTGCTTTTCGAGCTTGTTCGGGAATTCCCACACAGACTCTGAACGTGGGTCTCCGGACTTTGTGAGATCCCTCCATTGGATCTTGCGAGATCTGGAACCTTTAAAGAGGTGGGCGGCTGGATGCCATCTTTACTCCAGACATGGAGAGCAAAGATGAAGAATGTCCTGGCCGGCTGCCTGACTGCCTGCTTGCTCACCCACGTGATAGTGCTGTATAGTCCAGTCCAGTGATAGTGCTGTATGGTCCACTCTATTGATAGTGCTGTGGCATAAGTCCAGTCCAGTGGTATTGTCATCAAAGTCAAGTGGTACTGCTGTTAAATTCTATTGCTACTGCTGATAAAGTCCATTGGTACTGCTGCATAAGTCCAGTCCAGTGGTACTGCTGCATAAGTCCAGTCCATTGGTACTGCCATTAAAGTGTTACAATCTGGGGAATAACTGAGGTAAATGAACGTCTCCCAGACTGTATGGTGGAGCTGCATCTAACCTCACTCTATTGGACCTCCCTGACAGGTGGTCATGGACTGCGGGATGCTAGGCTTTGCCTGTAGCCACCACGGCTGAAAGGGCGAGTTAGGCCCGCCCAAGCTCCGGTACAGCCAGGTGTTATGTGGGGACAAGCCCACGACCAACGCCAAGGATAGGTCCAAGAGGACAATCTGACTAAAGTAATAACCGTGAGTAAAGAGGATAATGCAGAAGTATGGAAAATAATAATGAAAATATTGCGACTCCGTCACAACTAAAACAACAGTCAAATGACCCTGTCGCAACCAAACACCAGGCGACCTCGTCGCACACAGACAAGTTGTTCCTAGCACAACTTAAAGGGGAACAACCCCACATAAACAAACTGGAGGAATAATGCCCAACCTCCTCTTGGGCAACTGACATGCACCACAGTGCAACCTAACCGTAGCATAAGACTACTCACGACACCTGTCATAAGATGGAAGGTAGTGGTTCCAAGATACTTGAGAGTCAGCAGGCTCACAAAGGAAAGGTAGCAGCAGCACGTCCCAGGAAGAATCTAGCATAAGGCACAGGATGACTGGACCAAGACTGCAGCAGGACAAGACAATCCAGACCAGGAAATTGCAAACCAGGAAACAGGAAGCTATCACCGGCTCTGCATTGCTGGGGAGAATGCCTTAAGAAGGACTCAGGTGATTAACACACCTGTGACATCTCCAGCCAACCTGCAAGCAGGAATAATGAGCTCATATCAATCAGCCTTTTGAATTATTAAGACTCCAGAAGATTTGAGCTGCAATGGCACAGACTGACTACTGGAGGCCACCAAAGAGTCAAATGCCAAACACAAACAAAACAGAACACAAAACAAAACTGAACCATAATAAAGTCATGTGGTACTGCAGTCAAAGTCTATTGGTACTGCCAATAAAGTCCGGTGGTACTGCTGCATAAGTCCAGTCCACTGATACTGCTGCAGTGTAGTGGCTTTGCCATTAAAGTACATTGGTACTGCTGCATAAATCCAGTCCAGTAATACTGCTGCATATATCTAGTCCATGCATAATTCCAATCCAGTTATACTACTGGTGCATAATTTCAGCCCAGTGATACTACTGGGGCATAATTCCAGTCCAGTGATACAGCTGCATAATTACAGTCTAGTGATACTAATGGTGCATAATTCCAGTCCAGTGATACTTTTGATGCATAAATCCAGTCCAGTTGTCCTACTGGTGCATTACTTCAGTCCAGTTATACTGTACTACTGGTGCATAATTCCAGTCCAGTGATACTTTTGGTGCATAAATCCAGTCCAGTTGTCCTACTGGTGCATTACTTCAGTCCAGTTATACTGTACTACTGGTGCATAATTCCAGTTCAGTAATAGAGCTGTAATTCTATTCCAGTGGTACAGCTGCAGAATTCCAGTCCAGTGATAACACTGGTGCATAAATCTGTTCAGTTTACTAGGCAGGCGATATCCAGGATTTACAGAGATGTCCGAAATAGTGGAAATTATTATTGTTATTGAGGTTAATAATAGCATAGGAGGAATAAAAATGTGATAATAGCATAACACGGAAGTGAGGTGTTTTGGAACAGATCCAGACCCAACACATGGCCTGAGATACAAACCCAAAACACGAAACATGAAAAGTGCCTGATGCATGCCCCTAATTTTATATGTAAATAGTTTAGAAGCATCAATGGTTAATGACCTATTTTTTCCCACATTTTTATATTGTGCAGTTTCACTAATTACCAAACTAATAATATTCTTCCTTACTGTGCCATTTTGCAATGTTCCTCATTCATGTTAAAGTGACCTGTCGCAGCTCGTCATGGAATCCTCTGATATAACAGAGTTATGTGTTTGATTAACATTTTCTTTCTCATAAAATAAGAAAACACCCATTTAAAAAAGATATAAGAAATGATTACATTACATAACACAATGCATGTTTTGTTCTTCTGTCTACTTTACCTCCTTGTTAAAATGTGATCATTTTATTTGACAAGTAGACTATGTTGTTCACTCTTATCTCCCCAACATTAGAATGATGTGATGTGGCAGGAATCTCCTCCCAAAAAAGGTAAGAAAGTAAGTTTAATTTATATAACGAAAAATAGGTTTTCGGAGGAGACTCTTCAGGAGGCGCATTAAATAATAGTAATAAATAAACAGTGACACTTTAAATGTGATTATAACAATTGAATAAAGTGAAAGAAAAATTCTTTTCTTATTTTTTGGTTGTTGACTGTGTCCTTTCTTTCAAATAAAGATGCTCCATGTTGTGGTGCTTTTTCAAGGTGATATATTCAACGGTGCATGTGCAATAAAAAAGGTGAGATGAATATGTGATTAGATCATTATATGCATATTGTGAAAAATGAGCTTTTCTGGAACTTCATATAACAGTGGGTGTACCTCAACTCACTCTGATGATGTTTATTTTCAAACCTATAACTGTTTCTTTTATCCTTCTGGGAGTTGATGATTCGTCGCCTTCAGAAGTTCCTGATGTTGATCTTCATAAAAATGTGTTAGTCAGTATGTGTGATGACTCTCATAAAGGTTTCTTTTGTCAAGATGAACTTAACTGGTGAGCGTACCATTACTCGCAGGAAACACTTGGTGGGGACTCTTATCACGGTTTCTTTCAAACAGGTAGTGAGGTCTCATATCACGATTTCTATCGATGTCTTCGGTATTCACTGCTCAGGGAATTGCATTTATATGAGTACCGAAGAGTAAGGAGAAAAAAACAATCCAATGTATAGTATTGTAGAGGTATCTATTCAGTATAAGCACTATGGTGTTATTCCCCTCAACTTTTTTAGAAGAAAAGGGAGGGGGGCACACTTGTGGCAGTTTCTTTAGCTTTAAGGATGCCGTAAATAGCGTACCTAACTCACCAACTTGTGAGTGGTACCCAATGTGTAGCGTTTACTTTATATCTCTCCAACAGCAGGGGTATTTCTATGAAGAGCTAGAGAAGAAGGGCGTACCCTACTCACTGCTTGATATAGAGATCCTCCACATATAATGGTTTCTTTAATGTCCCGTGATCTAAGGAGGGCCTTTAGGTTTTCTTTCTCCACCTCCAATTATTACACACTCACGTGTATAAATTCAAAAATGAATTTTTAAGAACGATAGCAGCAACAAGATATAAAAGAGTTCTTACTGATATGGCAAAAAGAGGTAGTGTCCCTCCGAAAACAATAGGGGTTCAAAAACCATATATATAATAAAAAGAAGCATACAAAATACATACAAGTTCAATAGGTTAGTGGCTGTTCACCCTCCTCAGGAAATCATCAACGCGTTTCGGTCCTTGGGCCTTTCTCAAGACCTTTCTCCAGGGGACCTCGTTTCCAACTGTGGCTCCAGATCAGCAGGAGGTTTGCATCCTCCATCAAGCCTCTTTTGTTGGAGAAACAATGTACCGGTACCACAGCAGATTCATCAAATACGGTTCCGTATAGACTTAAAACATCAGTCACCATTTTTTTATGCTATTCATTTCAATATATTAATTTATTAATTGTTTGTACTTATTTTTTTTTTTTTTTATATATGTTTATTTTTATTGGATTATTATATTAAAATAGACTAAGCATCACTTACAAATTGTTCATTTATATATTGTGCAGTCATTCATTCTTTTGATAAAAAAAACAGTGCAGTGCTGTGTGCTGAGCGATCTAGCATCGTTCAGCAAAATCATTTTTGCGGGTGTACGCCCCATTAGTAAATTACTCTCATGGTGTTCTTTACAATGAAGCCATGACATTTTTGTAAGCAATGATGGGCAGATCACATGTTCCCTAAACTGATAGACAAAGCATAGGCAAAATGCTGCAAAATACAGTATATTGAAGGAATGTGCTATGGTTTGCTAGTGAAGACAGACTTTAAATTACATTTTCATGTACTGTAACAGTAGACTAAGAACAACATGATACTATTAAAACATTCCTTGAGCATTTGCTTCAGGGAATCTAAGTGTTATAAAATATGTTGAAAAGGGAGAGTACAATGACAAGTGTGAATTGCAGTTTTTCAGTATGGACTAGCTGGATAACACATTTTGATTGGAAACATATTTTTTTTTCAGCTACAAATTCAGCACATTTGGTAATCAGTAACCAAGCCCAGTCACATCTCCTCACTAAGCTAATAACAGCCAGGCCTCAGTGGTACTGTGCAGAAGGCATAAACAGAACTGAGTCACATAATTGTATCCATGAAAACCACACACCAGCATGTATCCACTGTGCAGGATGGGTGAAGATAATTGACGCTTTTAGTAGGGGGTACGTAGCCTCATGAATTTATGTGCAAGCTGGACAGACAAAGCCACATGACTGTGTGACTTTTTGATTACAAGATACATGTTTGTTCCATGAGGTTTTGTTGTACACATAAAGGAGGCAGAAATAAAAATAACATTTATGTGGTTTGTAAATGTGCCATCGATTCAGATTAGGTTTGTGACTTTAACATACTGCAAGACAACATAAACTGGTACATTTGTAAATGTGCTCATCATGCATACTAATATATATTTAAGCTTAATTAATACAAACTAAAATGTTATCGATTCCTATTCAATTGTCCACAATAAATATACTCCAACGATGTTCCATATTTCATGACACCCCCTGAATGACCTATTAGGACATTAAACACTTAGAAGTTTAAAACATTTTTAATTGGCTAGTAATTACATCATTTTTTAGGTAAAAAATGCAATGTAATGGAAACTGGGGTACTTTCTGTGCTTTAAGAACAGGACAGGTGTTTATGGGTTTGCAGATTGGAGTCATTTATTTTTTAAAGTTTTCTTAGAGTGTCTTAAAAAGATACAGTACTGTATAATACCCATTTTTATGTAGCCCCACTTTAATCTAAGCACTTGCTTTCTATAATTTGTCATATTATTTTTGAAAAATGTATTTAACAGCCATTTGACCCAAATTAAATTCCCTATATCTCTATATTATGACCATTAATAAACTTACAAACTTTTTCTATGGCAGTTTGGCTTTTTTTTTAGGGTACAGGCAAATTTTCAGTAGGATAGGTCAAATCAATGCATACCCTCCAACATGACCCATTCCATTCGGTACACAATGCTCTGTTCCTGGACGTCCCTTGTAATGTATGATTGCCATCACCTGTGTTGAAACACCCTTCTCTTCAATTACCTAGTTCCACACAGGTGCTGGCAATCATACATTACCAGGGACGTCCAGGAACAGAGCATTGTGTACCGAATGGAATGGGTCATGTTGGAGGGTATGTCAATGGAGCATGCAAACCCATACATTTTGATTTTGTCTGAGTACAGTCCAAATGGGGTAAATAACAGAATTATCAAGGTTCATTGAGGTCCCTCCATTATAGTTTATCTAGTGATATTTTGAAAAGCTAAGACTGTGCCTGTTGACTGGGTAGCATTAAAGTGTATAAATTGTACTTTGAAGGATGATGTCAGAGCTTGACATGGATATAAAGCCAAGCAAAAATACATCTTAAAGGAAATTGAAAGATGCCCATTCTATGTATTAGCAAAACCTTTATTACCTTTTGTAAGTTATCATTAGCAAATTTCTAGATTCACCTATGGCTGTACTTGCCTAATCCATGAAAATGAGTGACAGAAGTTCAGTACAGATGTTTTGGAAGCGCAATATGACTGTGAAACATGAAACCTTATAAATGCATTTTGAAGCTATTGTTTAAACATTGCCAAGTTCTTAGAAATTTGCATAAATGGATATTGTTAACATTCCTTTTTAACACTGATGGATATTGCAGAACTTGCTAGCAATACCAGCCCAAAGGATTGCGCTAGTTTTTATTTCTGTACAATGGCTATTTCTGTACCATCATTTTCGAATATACTCCTATCATATTTTTCCTGTATACAGTATTTCTTATAGTTTACTTTCACGTTTGATTACCTACAATTTCATAATATATAGTATTAACCAGAAGCATTTGTCTAGACACAAAGATAATACATAATACCTATGCTTGTGCAGAGAAGGAAAGGCTAAGGGGTGACATTGCAACACACAAAAAGTAAAAGTAAGAAAGGTTATTTAGGAATTTATATGATGTTCGAGTTGTGATGCTAAATGTAGCCCCAGAGAGACCAAAATGAATGGCTTCACAGCAGCAAGTAAGTCCATTTCAGGAATTGCATGGCTATTAGCAGCATTAGATAAGCCTATTAAGTGGCCAGGAATTATATTTATAACACCTCTACTAGGTCTGTCATAAATAATGCATGTTTAGGTTTTATTGAAAGGAATAATCAAACCCCAGGGGTGTTATAAGGTAAAAGATAATTTTTGATGTGGTTAAGCCCCCCGAGGACGTATTTAATTAACCCAGTGATAAATATCCAAAAGTTGCAGAATTCTTTAATAGAAAAAGTTTTAGCTTACTGAAAGAAGTTTGTAAAGGTCACAATTATATTTAGAAAACAATAATAATTTGAATTCTTAGTTTTGTTGTACAGATGTGCCCTCATACATGTATCTCTAATAAGTCATACAGCTTTAGAATCTCAGCACAACTGAGATGCTCTGAGAGGGTGTACCATAGTGTCTTTCTCTTTTAATTACTTGTTTAACTCACATCACAGGAGGCTCCCACTCCTGGGCTTTTTTTATTAATAATCTTCTTAAATGGGGGTCTATGGTAGGAATCTTTAACATGGGCAGGTAAGGAGCCGCAAACAGTTAATCAGCCGCGGAGCTCCCCTGGAATCCGCAGCTGATATGGTGTCGGGACAGTTTTTTTTTTTTACACCCGTGGATTGCCTACATGGATGTGATCTACCATGAAGGACATGGTGAGTATAATTTCCTTGCACGTGTACCTAATGGATTACTATTGGAGAAGAGGTTAGGACTACTGTACCATGGACCCTATAGGTAAGTATGGATGGGTGATTGTAGCGTGTATTAAAGTTTTATTTTTCAGGGTGTCTGTGTATTTTATTTGGCTATTGGTTATGTTGTAGATCTACAAGATCCAGCAGGCCTTTTAATGTCTCCCATGCTGGGACTTGTGGTTCTCAAAGTCTCTGCATGCGGGGGAGGCTTGTTGGACTTGTAGTTCCACAATTTAAGGCTATCAGCACAGTCTCCACCAACCAGGGGCACTGGGAACAGCCCTAGACTACAGCCCCGGCCGGGGGTGCCATGGAATGGGGGACTCCCCTAGGGTCCCTGACCAGCCACAGGTTAATGCTTTAGCCACAGGAAATTATATAAAAAGTCTTCCCTGGCTCTCTCATTAGCCTGCTGTTTGTTTAGGCCAGGTTTGCTTTGTCCCCGGTATTTTGAGAACCAGGACTGGCCCATGAGCCTGGTGCTCATTATAGAAATACCGGGTGACCCCAACTCCACCCCCCCTCCTGTTTTTCAGCAACCAGGACCACGTTCAATGAGCCTGGGGCTGGTTATAGCCAGGCATGGAGGATCACATGCCATTTTTTTATATTATTTATTTATTGAATCTATTTTTTTACAGGACAACATTGCATATATCCGAGTGATCCATTTGATGCTGCTGCATCATACATATTTGGAGGCCATTAAATACAGCTGGCAAATATCAATGGCTACGACATCAGAAAATACGAATCAGGAGTATATGGCAGCTTAGTAAATTTGCCATATACTCCATTCGGATTTTGGCCGATTACGGACTATCCAAGTTGTATCCATTTGTACTGCAGATCATCCATAAATGGTGATCTTAGTAAATTTCCCCCATTGTATGTTAACATTTTTCCAAGTATCAACATCATACATCACTAAGAAACATCAGAAATCTGTAGATTGCTTGTTGGAAGAAGAAAACAACTGATAAAAAGAAACCGCTACACATACTGTATGGTCATTCCTCTATGCACTGTATGCAGCCTGTCAATACACTTGTATCTGCTATCATCACCCACCTTTTTTTTTCCTTTTTGTCCAACACAAATACAGTATACTTTTTTTTTTTTCATCTTTGAATATTCACTTTACACTGGATTCTTCCTTCCGGTTGAACGCATACATTCAAGCTTAAAACATGAAAAAGTAAAATGTTTGGGATATACAGGTTAAGGATAAGGGATAAGGGATTTTTCCTGTTTTTGGAATTTTTTTTATATACTTACCTGGTCCCTCGGCATCCCCCAGCGTCCATGGTGTCCCCTGGCATCCACGGTGTCCTCCGCCTTCAGGATCCTCTTCAGCGGTCCCTGGGTGACATCACTGGCACGCCCGTACACTAGCGCGCCCGTGCACTAGCGCAGTACCCCTGGGACTGGAGATGCAGCTGAAGAGGATTCTGAAGCCCGGCGTGGACGCCGGGGGATGTGGTGTGTAAAAAAAAGGGTCAGGGTGGGGGGGGGGGGGGGGAACAAACAACTACAAAAAAAAATCTGAAAAACCACAGTTTTTGGAATATTTCGTTTTTTTGGATGTACAGGTGTACTGTATAGTTTTATTGTATGCACTGTTATATTTTGCTACATGCACTATTATATTTTTGTTTCTTATATATAGATATTGTTTGTTCCCAGTGTTTAGGTCACCTCCACTCTCTTTTCCCATTTACATCTGTAGTAATGGTACACAAGTCACCAGTGAAATAAAAAACTATAAAAACAGGATTCATAAAAAGACTGAAGATTGTTAAAGTGGTTCTATGATGAAAGGAAAGTTTATAAGCTAAACCTGGGACTAAAACACATTTGTACTAACAGATGATTATTTAGCATATTAATTTAATCCTTCAAACACGACATCCATTTAGATTGATTTTCAATGACAAGATTTGTGTTTGTTACTGTTTTGAAATTGTCAGTAGCCAAGGTGTTAATGTAGCTAAAAGGTATCAGGAGGTGAAAAATATCTTGGATTTTTTTTTAATTAAAATATCTAAAAAATGTAATTTAAATTAAATCTAATTTTTCTTTTAATTTAATTTCATTTAAATTGGATTTTTATAAAAAATGATCAAATTAACAAATAAACCAAGTAAAAACAATAATACAAAGTTATTTTAAAATGTAACTTGAATATATTTAATTTATGTGACTTGACAGTGTCACCATGAATCATGGCATACAGTACAGTAGCATAGCAACCTACACACAAATCACGAACTGCAATAGGAAATAAATAGCAATGATGTTAAAGTTACATTAGTTGGAAATTGCCTTTCCTGATTTCTAAATCTGGTTTATGGCATGCCTTCAAAAGAAAGACAAGATTTGCTGCTTTGTCCATACCCAAGCGTTTTTCTTTTTAGTTTTGATTTTACCAAACCAAGGGCCTAATTCAGCGTGAATTGCAAAGTGATTTTTTTTCATATTTGACAAAACCATGGGCCTAATTCATACCTGATTGCTGCTGATTACTGATAGCCTGTGATGCCATTCAGCAAATACTGTACATTCTGCTACTTTTTGATCATTAGCCATTTGCAAGGTGAATGACAGGAAGCCAGCATCTGGGAGTGGTGCCTGGCTGTTTCATGTGCGTGTGTAGTGAAAAAATGCAGGCATACCCAAGCGTTTTATTGGAGGGTGTGTGATGTCATCTTTACCCTCGATCATGCTGATTTCATCAGAGCTGCTGAGTAAGTCCAGGGCTACTCGGAGCTTGCGAACAGTGGTGAACAGTGGGGAAATCATTAGATGTGAGCAGCTTACGGACGGTTTTGGCAATATTCGCACAGCTGCAAAGTCTTCGCACACCATACATATCTTTTCGCACAGTTTACAGATTGATTCACAAAGTGGGATTTCACTCTGGTGGGGTGGTGTTTATTGCTAGTCACTGCAAAATAGCAGCCATGCGAACAGGTCTGAATCAGGCCCCCATGTGCACTGCGGGGATGCAGTTACAATCCCGGCGGTCGGGATCCCGACGTTCAGAATCCCGACGCCGGAATCCCGACGTTCAGAATCCCGACGCCGGAATCCCGACCGCCGAAATGCCGACACATTCTCCCTCCGTGGGTGTCCACGACACCCCTGGAGGGAGAATAAATTAGTGTGCCGAGCGTAGCGAGGCACCGGGCCCGCTGCATGGCGAGCGCAGCGAGCCCGCAAGGGGGGGCGATCCACGTCCCCCCCTTGTCGGCATTTCGGCTGTCGGTATTCTGGCGTCGGGATTCTGAACACCAGGATCCCGACCGCCGGGATTCAATACTGAATCCGCACTGCGATTGGGGCAAATGAAACACGAAGGGGGAGGGGGGGTAGGTAGAAGAAAGAAGCAGTTTAATAGATTTGTGTTCACAAATGAGGCCACATTTTGCGCTTTACCAGGATTAATTTGAACAGGAACTACTTGGCAGGATATACCTTCTTGTGTTCACACACTGCATTTTAGGAGGATGTAGTTTTTAGCAAGGGTTCCCCATATTTTTAGAATTAGGACTGGGCTCTAGGAGCTTTCCCTGGTTCCTAAAATTCAGGGGAGAAAATAAATGGGGGTCCTACATATTTCAGGGTCCAGCACCAGGCTCCACTAACAGGGGGTGTAACACCATAGCCAGGGGACACATTTGACGGGGTCCCATGGCCAAAGCATTACCCACCCTAACTAGTCAGCTCATGCCAGGAGTTCTTGAGGAGGTGAGGACCCCCCAAATAAATGGGTCCCCCATCTCAAGGACACTCGAGGCCTGGGCTAAAGGACCTTATTCAGATCTGAGCTCAGTACAAATTTGTTTGGAAAATGGGCAAAACCATGTGCACTGCAAGTGGGGCAGATGTAACATGTATAGAGAGAGTTAAATTTGTGTGGGGTGTGCTGAAAATGAAATCTAAATTGCAGTGTAAAAATAATGCAGCCAGTATTTACCCTGCACCGAAACAAAATAACTCACACAAATCTAACTCTCTCTATACAGGTTACATCTGTCCCACCGGCAGTGCATATGGTTTTGTCCATTTTCCAAACAAATTTGTACTAAGCTCAGATCTGAATAAGGCCCAAAGCCCGGGGCTATGCCCTGCTTCTCTGGATGGTGGATTCATGATTGATAGCGTTTGCATTAAGTAATATTGTCCTTTTCAGTCGGATTACAAATCCTAGCAAGCCTGCCCTTATGCTGGTATTTATAGAACCGCAAGTACCAGCATGGCTGCCGTCTCCACAGGACTTCCACCAGATTCTTAATCTGTGTTCTTCACCTTGGGGTGGTGACCTTTAAGCTCTTTTGCATTGCAATCGCCTCTCCAGGGCTTTGTCTCTTCAAGAGCTCTTCTCTGCTCTTCCTCCAACGTTTGACCACCTGCCCCATGTTTTGTGCTGGCTAATATAGCCAGTTCAAAGGTGATGATGTGGTGAGCAGTGATAGGCTGACCTGAGCAATTTTGAAATTAGAAAACAAATGCTGCGCTCTCTCTCTCTCTACATTGCAAGGGACACCAGCCATCCGCTGCTGGGGGTCCCTGGCCATCACCACCGATGATGGGGGACCTGGACCACTATCCTCGCCACTGATGATGAGGGACCCAGACCACTTCCGCCACCACCGGGGCACCAGGCCATCGCCATAAGTTTCACCCTCTTCACAACCGCCGACCGAATTTCAAGTAAAACAGTGCAGTACAGCCACACTGTGTAAACACATACATTGAAATGTATGTTTTGCCTTAAAATCATCCCGCCCTCTTGTCAAAATGCAGCATGCCGCGGTAGGACCCAACGTTTGCGGCCCCACCACATATTTGTGGGCAGACACATAGGAGAGTGTGTACAGTCTCCTTCTAGCCAAGTGGGTCCCGCTGAGTGGGACATGCTAAAATGCTGTGTGTGGCCTCAGCCTAAAACGCAATGTGTGGCCTAAGCATAACTTGACACCAGATGGCGACACCAATGTCCAATTTCCACAATGCAAATTACTACTGGAAACTGGTCCTTTAAGTCAGGGGAGTGCTAATTTGCTATGAAGTACCACTGCTTAGGGCACAACTGTAGGCACAGTTTGTGACTGGTAAGTGCACTACTTTAACTGAATGGCTACAGTATGTGTGTTCATAAAACGCTGAATTAATGTACTTTTTTAAAGGAAAAGTCAACTTTAAGGCTTATCCTTTACCAAATGTCTTAATTTTACTGCTATACTGTTTATATTTCAGTGAACAGCACATTTACTGATATATCCAAAGCCAAAGCAACCATGCTGTACAAATACATTTGTTAAATCCTGTACACATACTGTAGAGCACAAAGTGCATGGGTTTATGGAGCAAGTTGGTATCATTTGTGAAGAGATAGAAGATTGTTTGGCTCATTGGCAAGGAATTCAGCCCCGTCCCCCCTGTTTGGGGTTTGCGCATGCACATGCACGATTCTGCGTATGTTCAAACCCTGGAAGTGAACAGTGTGTGAAAATAGCTGAGCCATTCGCTCCATAAATGAAGGGCTGGGGGCGGGCAGGGGGCGGCAGCAGGGAATAGCCAGCACTTTATGGGTGTCCCCATAAAAACACTGGGTGTTCCCACTATGAACTCAGAATCTCCAATGGCATGTGTTAGCGAACACATCCCCTCGCATGGTAGAGAAGGGATTCACGTGGCGAGGGGGGGGGGGGATAAACTATTGTAAAACACTTAGCATTTAATTGGTGGTGTGAGATGATGTGCATACCTATTGGTGGTTGAAAAAGGGCACATGGTCATTCCTAATCTGCCAGTCTTGGATCTGTGAACATTCAGTTGGCAGAGATGAGACTTTGGTTTCATACTTAGTTGTGCCTCTTCAATTTGTACATCAGAAAAATAACACATCTCCAGGTATGATTTCTCCCAATGAAAACAAATTGTCAAGTGCACAAACATCCTATAAGTTATGAAGGCACAACCAACATTCCCTTAAGGCTCATGCACACTAGTCGTTTTTAAAAGTAGGTCGGTTCTACTATTTTGAGCTACTGTGAGCTCAACATGTTCTAGTGTGTATGGCCCGCGGATGAGCGCTGATGCTCACAACTCATCGCATCATTGCTGGCCGGCTGGTTTTACTAGTCGTGTGAACCACTTTCCACAGGCTCCTTCTGTGAATACTCATTCACCTCCTACGATATTCACTTCATTGCTCTGCATACATGCTGGGGAAAAAACGCCCAGTGTGTATCTACCTTTACACTTAAAGATTTATTAAAATTATAAATGAGCAATGTCAGCATTGGACAAATTACATTTTGAGGATTAATATCACTGCATGTGTCACTCTTTCCTGCTCATTAAGCAATGAATATACAAAGTGATCGACTGTACAAAATAGCTGCGATAAACCCTACAGACAGAGGATAAAACGTTCCCGCTGATGTCACAGAAAACAGAATACCAAGCATGATTGTAACAGACTGCTGTATACATTTCTTAGTCTTAATTGTGTTTAACAACAGCATTAAGCATTGGAAGCCCCTCAAATAAAATTTAACTTAAAATACTGTATGCAATTGAATGACATTTAAAAATGCTACCAGGGCTGTATGAAACGGTTTGTAAATTTTAGGATTGCTTAAGAGTATTATTAATCACATTAGAGGAAATAAATAATCAAGGATCGTTTTCAAAATATGAAAAAATGTGGGTTTCCAATTAGCTCAGAATAGACATTGAGCGTGAAAAACTGATGTTTTTTTGTGTTCTTCCTGTGTTTCTCCGATATATATTACATACATTTAGGCCCTCATTCTAATTCACTTGGTCCCCGGCGTGTTTGTATCGGAGACCGATGTGCATATTCTCTTATGTGGCTGTGCAGTGCTTCTGTACGGGCACCTTTGGTGACTTGCATAGTTGCTATGGTGCTCGCACAAGTGAGTGGGATGGAGGTGGCCAGGGGGCGTGCACATGGGGACGTCCAGCATTTCCTAGGTGTACCCACAAAAACGCAAAGCGTGTCCAGAAAAATGCTGGGCGTCCCCATGCAAATACAGGCGGGCAGCTGCCTGCCAAGAAGGGGTTGCTGATGTCACTGGATGTCAGCTGCCTGCCACATTCTCAGACTGGACTCCGCAAGTCTAAGTCAGCTCAGACTGACTTAGATTTACAAGCTGGGGAAAAATCATTTCATAGACTGCAACCATCAAAGGATTTACCCCCGTACGTTACCCTGCGAATAGATGTTTATGCAGCAGCGGGGATGAGCAGAAAGAGACATTGGGCAGGTATCTTCATGCCTGTTGGGCGGTGTTAGAAGGCTTGCAAAGCAGCAAATTTTTGCTGCTTAATGAGCCAACCAGAATCACCCCCTTAATCCCTGTTTTGTGAGATTTGGTATTGCCTGCATGAGGCAGACAATACAAAATCCCAAATAAGCCGTGACATACGTCTGCTTATTGGGGCTAGTTGGATAGTCCCCAGCTAGAAAATTACCCCGAATTACTAATACCTGGGTAAATGGATACAGCTGATAGTATGCATTTAAAAATGTTTGCATGTTTTATATGTGTGTATGCTGTATGTACTGTATGTATGTTTGTAAGTACAGTAAATGTGAGTGTATGCACAAGCTGTAAGGCCCATTGGTTGCTGGTCTGGACATTGTGCTATCACACTGATATGGATGCATATTTCCTATCATCCCTATATACTGTACTATACACAAATCTTATGCCTCATGCTTCTTCTGAGCTCCGCAGTAGCCGTAATAAGATAACATAATATAATCTACATTGAGTGTGCAGGGTTGCCAGAGCAGACATCATTTACCCATCTCTTTAATTCATGTCAGAAATAAGACTGAGACAGAGTGCAGAGGAAGTCAGCGGAAATCACGAAGACAATGACAAGCGCTACACACAGGGTATGGTTAAAATTAGCCTAATGCAGCATTTCATATTGTTAAGAAAAAGAAATAGCATTGTGAGCTCTACTGAAGCTACACTGAACACAACAACACTATATAAACCGTCTTCTATTTAGAGAACAGTCTTGAAATAACATTAGTGGAGTTACCCTTCAATTACATCTGCTGATCCCATCACTGCTTCCCTCTAATGTCTTTACAAATATCAATCAAGAATCCAACACAGAGAAGGCCTGTTTGTTATTGCTGTGAGTCAAAGTGCAGTCTGAGACAGATATCACAGAGAATCAACACAATGGACCCGTCTAACAGCTTGTGTGCTGGTATCCTGTTCTAAACCACTATTTAAAGGGTTTTTGTGAGTAATGGGCCCTTAAATGACCCTGTTCAATAATCCATAGATGTGCATCACTTTTTTTGTGTGTTTATGTCCAGTGCAAGCGCATCTGTTACCTCTTTCTTTTAGTGATGGCTAAACTCATGGGTATGTAATAAATATACCCATGATTTAATCACAAAATGCAGATGTACTGTACTTCCTCTATTAATATAGTAGATTCATTTAATATTGCTTAAACTGTGACTTGATTTTTCATACATGAATGTAAAATGCATTGTTCCATAATTCCCTAACAATTTAAAAAAGATAAGTAGTTTATAGAGTCACTTCTTGGATCCTGGTACAGTGCTGTTATGGACATAGGCGGATTAGCGAGTCTGTCCGCCCCTAGGCACAACATTATTAGCTGCCCCCCCTCCCCCCAAAAATGATAATAATAATTTTGTCTTTGTGCTCCCACCATAGAATAGAATGTGCCTCTTTATAGTATATAATACAATGGGCGGGATGTATTAAAATACATTGCCTCCCTTTGTCACCCATCGCACTGATGTTGATCCCATATGTAATAACATATGCGATCAACATCGCACTGTGGTAACGTAGGCCTCAGTGATACCTGTGATGTGCTGTGCGAGGATCTCCATCCCATCCCTGGACTCTCCCTGGCCTAAGAAGCAGAAGTCATGGGCACCTCCTCCTCAGATCTGCAACCAGAAGGACCTCTGCCGGAGGTATGCCAGGGAGTGGGGTCGGCATCTGCTTCAGGTTGCGGCGCCTGGCATTAAGAAGCCCATAGGCTTCTATAGGGTATTGCCATCCAAAGGTGCCATCTGAGGCAGCCAGGTCTCAGTACATTACAAAATTTAGTAAAAACCCCAAAAACTGCATTTTTCCTTTAGTACATCCCACCCAATGTGCCTCCGCTTAGTATAGAACAGGCATTCCCAACCACGGTCCTCAAGGTACACCAACAGTGCAGGTTTTAGTGATATTCAGGCTTCAGCACAGATGGTTTAATCAGAATCCCTCAGATACTAATTAAGTCACCTGTGCTCAAGCCTGGATATCTAGAAAACCTGCACTGTTGGTGTGCCTTGAAGACCGTTGTTGGGAATGATTGGTATAGAATGTAATGAGCCTCCCCCTCCTTTAGTGTGAAATGGAACCAGACACTGCCTTAGCATCCCATGACCAGTTCCAGCTGTGCCTCCCCCTGCATCATGCAGGGAAGGAAGCTGCTGTGCCACCCCCAGCATGGGCCGCCCCTAGGTGCGTGTCTCAGTTTCCTTAGAGCCAACAATCCTCCTAGAATTGAATTGCTTAAACTTCAATCTGTGTAGAACAACAGCTAGCTCTAACTAATTTGGTGCTTTATATCCTGTACACACTAGGTGACCTGCTTGACAGCCAATATAGTTAATCATTGCCACTGAACACTGAATGATATTGTTAATGAACTGAGTGATATCTTTTAAAAAATTGTGTACAGCAGTGTGTAAGCAAGATTTTTCCTGGTCATTTTGTCTGGTGATCCACATTCCCCACCTCTTCATGGTGTGTGGTCAGGGTCGGCACTTCTTACTCAGCAGAGGATGCAGTGCATTGAGGTGCCATGCTCTGCATCCCTGCTGATAGCTGCTGCTGATTCCTGCTGTTGCGCCAGTCACACACTATCTGACAGGTAGCAGCGGCAGCATGAAGCTCCCTCCCACTACCTTTGATAGCACCAGCAATCAGGGTATTAAAGGGGCGGAACTAAATGGACCTCAGGGAGCAGAGCTACCAGTAGAAGCACTACAGGATGAGCTGCCAGTAGGGGCACTACTGTGTATTGTTACATGAACTATTGGCACTACTATGTGGTGTAATATGAATCAAGGACGCTACTTGCAGTGTAATTTGAATGCTTGGGATAGGCATATTGATATCCTTACAAAGAAATAAAGATAAAATATGGTTTGACGTAACATGTTTAAAAAGGGGCAGACTACATGGACCAAGTGGTTCTTATCTGCCGTCAAAAAAAAATCAAATTCTATGAATAAGATTGAGTTACCATGAGGCATTATTTGAAATGGGTGTATTTTTGTGTGGCCACATACCTTCTTTCTGCTTTAATCCTGCACGGCTGTTCCTTTGGGTAGTATGGGAGAGCACACATTTATTGTTTGGTGGGGTGTCGAGCACCCTAGCACCAGCCCTGTGTTTGGTATAGCTCCCAGACCATGTCTAGTTCAGTGGTTCCCTAACGGTGTACCTAGACACCCTAGACACCTCAGAGTGGTGGTCCAGGACCAATGAAATTATTTATTGACAGTGATGGGCAAATCTGATGCTGGTGGCAGCCGATCAGAAAATATATGGACAATCAGAAGCACGACTGCACTCCATCACATAATTGATCCTAACAATGACAGGTAGGCACAAACTGCTTAATTTAATATTTTTCAAAATTTATCAATAAAGAACTTGTATCCTAGGGGTGCCCTGAAAAAGTCATTGATACTGTGCTGTGATTCAAGAAAGTTTGGGAACCATTGGTCTAGTTACATAGTCAGTATGTCAACACCAAAGGTTAGACATGCATTAGTCGGACATTGACGAAAATTGTCATTGACATAACTTCTACACTCATTTGTCTGATATGACAAAAGTGTGACACAATGAAAAATGTCTACACATGAAAAGGATGCAAAGACTTTTTCATGTTTTTGTTTTAATGTCACCTGAGCACGTGGACCCCCAATTAGTGTAGTATATACTCTCCGATGGCTTGATTTGCTCGCCATGCTTCTGGCCAGGTGCTTCGCTCCACTACTACTGTGCTTGGCACACTTTACAATTCCCATGTGGAGTCTATTTGGATGGTAAAACATCCCCAAAAAAGGGAAAAAATTGTGTCCAAACCCCCCCCCCATGTCGACATTTTGACTGTTGACCTAAGCCACGTCAACCTAATGACCCTGTCGACCTAATGACCCCGTTGACCTAACCCATGTCGACCTTCCTGCATGTAGACCTAGACACATGTCGACCAAAATGCATGTAGACCTTATGGTGTCAACCTAACGACTGTCTAACAACTTGCTGGTGACCCAATGACCGTATCCCCACATCATGATCCCGCTATTTTAAAAAGCCATTCACATGAACAACTTACCGGGAAACATCTGTAAAAACAATCTTATAAAATATTTTAAATATCACACAAGTCGACACTACTCAGCAACATTATTACACTTTCTAGTAGTGGTCATCCAATATCTGGACTCCAAGTCCTAAATACTGTATAAAATGAACCCAAAATGTAAGGAAATGACGGATGTTTCCTTGTGTTTTGTGGCTTACTCTCTGTCAGTATCAACTAGAAGCAAAAACTGTAAAAAAGAGTTGTGGACAAAGTAGGCAGCAAGGAGGAAACTGATGTTCAAAAAGAACATTACTTTGTTTTTATACTTTGCCGCAGACCATACCAGTGATACGAAACCTATACTGTGAATAGACGAAACACAGAAGAGTTTTTGACATAAATAAAATATGTTATGTTTGGAGAAGATATAAACAATCTTATCCCAAACACAAAGTGGTGGGATAAATATGGTTTTGGGCAGACGTTTAAGCATTGGAAACTGTATGGCTCTCAGTCATTCAGAGAAAATGTCATGCTGGGATCTTCTGCACATTTTACACAAGAATTTCAAGTGAACTGATTTTAACACAATGTGGCTCAAAAAACACTAAGCCGGTTACATATGAGGGCTTCCTTTGTGCCTACATACTGGCTGTACCTTTATTGTATTTCATGTAACCACCTCTTAACCCAATCTTTTTTTTTTTATTTTTTTTTTTAGACACAACACATTCTAGCTGGCAGACAGAAGGTCCACATTTGATCACTTCCATAAAGTTGGAGGACCATAAAAATCAATTACAAAGTTGCTATTCGGATTTACTAGCTGTAGTAGGTAAACCTAACATCTCATAGACAGATGTGCCCACCCAATTACACAAATTTGTGGTCTTCAATCCTACTGATCACAAAACTAATGCTGTGTACACACGGGGGAGATATATTGCTCAGCCATATATTGCTGAGCAATATATGGCTGAGCAATATATTGCTCAGTTTCTCCTGTTCATCAGCGACCAGAGATGGTCGCTGATGAAAAAGAAACTGCCTGGGGGAGCCCGGCAGTGGTAATCAGCTGGTCGCAGGAGCATGTTCCTGCGACCAGCGATCACCACAGGGGCAAAAACGGGAGCGCGCACCCGGCGATATATCGCCGGTGCACACTCCCATTGCGGGCAATATGGTCGCTCAGCGACCATATTTCCCACGATTTTGGACAAAATCGCCCCCGTGTGTACGCACCTTTAGATTCTAGTGACTCCTCCTTTACTAGCTACTGTAGTTGTCTTCTGCCTGATTGCAGTAAGTGAGCACAATCACTACATGGCCTCTGGACAACATATTATCCTCTCAACACATTGTTAACATTTTTATTTTATACTGTTTTGTTTGGAATTGAGTTTCATAAAGTGCCCAACTGCCAAGAAAAATAAAATATAACAAGAGAGGATGGTAAAGATTACTTATAAAGAGAAAGTATATTCCTTCCCACGTCATCACATCTAATGTCTCTTCCTTTTTAGACCTTTCTTCTCTTGTGAGTAACTCTTATTTTTGTACTGACTGGGCCATGTTTCCCTTCCTCCTGCAGTAATATACATTCTCCTTATATAGGGCACACACATTCTATAGCGCCTTTACAGAGAATGTGTCACCATTTGTCACATCAGTTCCTGTCCCAGTGGTGCTTACCATCTATATTTCCTACCACATGTAGATGCATACACACATTCACACTAGGGTTAATTTTACTACTTTATCTATGGTACCTACTTGTCTGCAAATCCTAAGCAAACAAGTGAGTAACTTTAAGCTAAAAAAAATTAATAACTTTTTTATATAAGTAAACAAAACTAATCTGGAATCTTGTTTTGGCAGAAATTTAGCTGGACGTTGAATCTTTTATCCTTAAGTATACCCAACAGGTCATGTCTTCAGGATTGAACATTTTTAGCCAGATGACAAATTGACAAATTCCTGCCTTTACACAGGTCTCTGAACTTACTATATCGGGTATAACCACAAGTTAATGTTGATGACCCCTATATTTGAGGTATGTAATATTGCATTAACCTTTATTAAATCATATCCCAGGCTGCACATATCTCTTTTGGTTGCAAAAATGTAACCTATTGTCTTAAATATTACCATTAATTCTATCAAACTGGAATTCTATGTAGAAAGGCGTCTATTACCAATATTAGGTAATACAGTATAGATGTGCCATAATAATCAAGTTCTGCTACAGCTTCTATGTGCTTCATGTGTCCAGATTAGTAACTATGTAGCACTGTCTGGTAGCTATGTTTCTTTCTATTGAACAACGTTTCAAGTTGATTTAATAAAACAGGTTTGCATTTATGTGATACATGTGCTGGAACACATATCTACTGTAGAGAAAAGAAACTGCCTCTTTTATTGGATACAATATTTACGATACAAGTATCAAGTTTGTGAAAAATGTATCCATATACTGTAATTTGATTATTAAGACAAACCAAATGTGAAACAGTACAGGCAAAACATGGGTTACAATCCAGACAACTGTGGACTTCTGTATAACATACATATTCAGAAATATGTCTTTGCTAATGCTCCTAACAGGTGATCTCTATTTAAGCTTGAAGAGAATTAAAAGGTTTTCTCCTAAATGGGAATAAAAATGTATTATCTAACTGATATATTGTATATTAATCTCTTATATAGGTGTTTTAACCTCTCTGTGGTAAATTAACTATGAAACGTACTTTTAACACTAATTCACCTGTCAATATACAGGGTTGTAAACTTAACTTTTTTACTTAATTTGGAAATTTGTAGGTCTTATGTATATCTCACAAACAATATGGTAACACTGCGCTGCTTTGGGGAGAAATAAAATCTATTCACCACCATGGGATAAAAACATGTACATTTATTCAAAGATATTCATTAGTAAACATGGTACTTTTCATTCATTAAAAAAACTTTAAAAAAAAAAATTGTAAAAAATGAACGGGATGTTCCTATGGTGACCTCTAATTTTATAGGGAGTGTTTCACAAAGCTGACCTCGTGCACTCACTATGGCCCTTATTCTGATCGGTGCATACTTTCCCGAATTCTTACGTAGCGGGCCGCACGCCACGCTGTGCGGACATCGTCCGTAGAAACGCCCACCGAGCCTCCGCATTCGGACGGACTCACTGTTTAAGAAGAGGGCGTGTTTACAGACAACATCCAAACCTTGCGTGTGCGGTGGACACGCACAGATTCGGCACGGTCTTACAGCGTAAGCACGGTTTACCGCGTCAGAACGGACGGGAACCTGGCCGTACGCACCGATGCGGTGTATTTACGCACAAATCACCACTATTATCAGAACACCCAAATCTGTAACATGACCCACTTATGCAATTAGGCAACCTCATTCAAAAGGGATTGTTTTTAATGGTCATCTAGTATTTATCTAATTGATAATTAAACACTTTAATACCACTTTAGATTAACCCTTACATCATGCTAAGTTCACAACATTCTTTCTTGCCCCTTTACTCCCATGTGTTATGTATGCATATGACATCATCAATTATTCTACACATGCAAACACACACATACACATCAACACACTATGTACATCTTTACATTACCCTTCACTTGCAACCACTTGTATGCACTAAACCCATCTATATATACTGTATATCCCTTTTGCACCTTACATAAATAAACACCACTATTTATACTTATATACTTATATTTATACTTATACTGTAAAATAATACAATAACACACAGACCACTTCTAACTTTAATGACAAAACTTTATTAACATATAACACAATAATTTAAATAAACTCTTCACACCAGGAGGTCGCACACGTCCTGCACCTCTGCAGCCATGTCGAGGAGGTGCTGGCGCAGCCTGAGGAGGGCCCCTCTCAACCCCTCGCCTTCTTGCCTCTGGTCATCTGTGGGCATGTTAAAGGGGGTTCAACATTAATTATGCTATTCAGTTCGACCTTGTACAGTCAATCCTAAGTACCTACAGCATGAGAATTCATACATACAAACAATTACATAGGCAATACTGTTTGTAATGGAAAAAAAAAAGATGGGCCCACACACACACACACAGTGGGTTACACTACAGAATATGTGAGTGATAAAATTGCCAATGTATGTATCAAAATCATAACAACACTTGAGCCTTACTCACACTTCTCCTGCCTTAACACTCACCAATCTACTAGAAAGCTACATCCACTAGAACATGCCACATTTTTGCCATACATATATACCTGCATGTCACTGCTTAATAGCTAAACTGCATGATAGATAGATACCTAGATGGATACATAGATGGATGGATGGATGGATGGATGGATGGATGGATAGATAGATACCACATTTAAAGGCCAGCCTAGTCCCTTTACCCCTTACTTACTGAATTATTGTCACATTGCCAGATAGGTGAAAGTGCAGCACTAATCCGCTTCCATACACCAAACAATTTCTAAAGTCAATCCATCCTACAAAATAGCTTTGCAAAATACATGGCAACAACACGGGCCAACTGGCTAGAGGGGGGCCCAGGGGAACTGGCCACTTGTGACTCCATTATAAATCAGGCCTGACCATACTCCATTGATGTTTTATTTGTGCTTGTATAGAAAGGCCCTCCATAAATAAACACTCATCACCTACGTGAGCCTCCAGATTCCACGTTTTCAGCTTGGGCCTATAACCCCTAAGTGTGTCTGTTGTAACCCACTTTTGTTTATTAATTAATAATAGAGTAAAACACACTAGATTCAGCAGTGGTACCTAACAAATAGTAGTACCACCAATTATTAATGATGCCTTATGTTTACCTACATCTTCCTTCAACCTCCACCACCTCACACGCCTCCTCCTCGCCCACGACCTCCTCGGCCAGCTCCTCCTGGGCCACGACCTCCTCGGCCAGCTCCTCCTGGGCCACGACCTCCTCGGCCACCTCCTCCTGGCCCATCAACTCCGAGGCCACCTCCTCCTGGCCCATCACCTCCTCGGCCACCTCCTCCTGGCCCATCACCTCCGAGGCCACCTCCTCCTGGGCCACCTCCTCCTGGGCCACCTCCTCCTGGGCCACCACCTCCTGGCCCTGCTCCTCCTGGCCCTGCTCACGGGCCTGTCTTGCAAGGTCACGTGCTGTAAGAAAAATCAAAATGCAGAGTGTTAAATAAGGCACATGATTTGTTCATTCATCATGCAGCAAAAACAATGACATATTAGACCCACATTACAGCATGTCAAACGTGAAGTACCACACACATATAGTGTATGCCATGTTTAACTCGTGATCAGCCAGGTTACCTTATTGGCCAAATAAAGGTCATGGAAGTAATAATGTACAATTGGCCATTTAATGTGTAAACACTCACATCTTGCAATGCTGGCCCTGATTTCCTGGAGCAATTCCGGCTGTCGCCGCCTCAGATCAGACCATCGCCGCTCCAGCTGTGCGATGGTCCTGCGCACCTGGGTGCACGCGAATATGCGCCTGCGGGCCGCGGCATATGCATGGCGCTTCTGGCGGTTAGTAATGAAAGGGCCCGCACGCCCCAGCCTGGTCTCCATAACGGAGACCAGTGCCCTCAGCTCCGCAGGAGAGAATGGGGCTGCTCTCCCATAGGCCGCCATCTTAGCAATGGCACAATTCAAGCAATCATGTCCTGTAATTGGTTGTTCAGAGTGATATTTGGTATTAACTTTATTGTTCATTTTGTCATTAACAGCGTGTATGCGCCACAACAGACGGCTAAACCATTGCATCGCAAAACAACACTTGCTGTAGCTTTGCATAGTTGAGCAGACCATGCCATTACTTAGTATCTCCAAAACAGACAGGGTGAAAGAAGTTTGCAACCCATTATATATAATCTATTACATTCACCAAACATGGGTGAAAACAACAGGTGAAATAGTGTGCATCACTAGCCAGTTACACCTAACTCTACAAGGTACTAAACTAGACAGCTTTATTATAGTGAAAGCTATACACCAGAAACATAGCAAATAGTGCAAGACCTTTTCCCAATATTAGGCCATGGTGCAATGTGAACACTTACCTTCTACCGGCCCACACTAGAGATGTGGAATTCAATGTACCTAGCATCAAGCCAGTATTTGGAGACCTTTCACATGTAATTTGGATGCAAGCACTGATTACTATTGCCTGAGTGGTGGACTGGATTTACATATGGAGTGGGTTAGTGTCATTAGTAGTACATACCAAACAAGTGCACAGTACAAATGTACATTCACATATACATTTCATGTCTGGCCACAGTTTGAGGTGTTTATTGGTGTTCAAATCTGCCATTAACTACTAAATCAGACTTAGCAAGTATGCCTGTTTTTTTTTTTTGTTTTTTTTCGCTGGTATGGGCGCGGCCTATGCGCCGCACGTTCTACGCTGCTGTACGGAACGCTGCCGCACGGAACGCAGGGTGTCGCTGATGTACGCCAATTACAGAAATAGTATATAAAGGTGTGCTAGAAAAACTAAATGTTGTTGCAAACATGGCTGGATCTCAATCTGAAGGAGACCAGGAGTGCCAGGAACTTTTTCAACGCCTGGACTCCAGCACCTCCTATGTGCCCCTCACCACAGACCAGCCAGTGGGTGAAGAGCAGGCAGCTGGGCCATCCACATCAGCCCAATCTGCAGCTGGCCCATCTTCTGCCTCAGCAGAATCATTGGGAACACAACAGGTGGCTTCCCAACAGAGTAGCCTGGCCAGTACTTCAAGTACAGCGACAGGTGGCTATGGCCGTGGCCGTGGGCGTGGCCGAAAGATGCCAACAGAGGAACCAAGCAGCAGGAACATGGCATTTGAAGCGCAGGAGCTTGCCATACTGGTACCCCGCGCACGGGATTGGATCGAGTGTCCACAGGACAGGTTGACACACACAAGGAGATGGAAGATCTGGGAGGACATAACTGCGGAGATTAATGCGGTAGCTCCACAAGTTCGTGAGGCAGAGCACGTTAAGAAGAGGCAAGTTCATGTGTGTTACATTTGAGCAGTACAAGACCAGTAATGTTTAAATGAGATGTTAGATGGAGTTGGTAAATGGTCGGTCACGTTGCTTGGAGCCACAGGCATGATTGCCATGTCATTTAATCGATAGTTATTGTAGGGTGAGTGTGAATGTATCTTCTAAGGGTTGGTTTTATATTTTAATAGAATGTAATTTTTGTGTAATGAAGCACATGTTGTAATCTGTTGCAGATTGCAATGGTTGCTACAGCAAACATCAGGAGTGACATGTAGTAATATGTAAACTTTGATTGCAGGTGGCACAACTTCAAAACCAACCTCAAGAAGAAACTGACCAAACGGTGGGAACACAGCCACACCTCTGGGGCTGGCCCCATGCCAGGCCGCCTGAAGCTCACCCCCCTGGAGGAGATGGCAGAGTGCTGCATTGCAGTAGAGGAGGTCCGGGGGCTGAGCAACATGGATAGCGAGGCCCAAGCGGAAGTCTTTGCTGCTTTTGTTGAAGGTAATTATTTGGCATGGCATAAGTAGTTGGTACTAATTTCCTAGGAATGTGTTGTAATTGTAATTTTCTCCTTCACCAGCATCCCCACCGCTTGGTCAAGAATCTCTTGAGGAGGTGGAGGAGTCTGTGTCACCTGCCACCAGTGGCAGGCATGTGCAGCAGCAGCAGCCACTGGCTGAACCGGATTACGACAGGTGGGTGCAGGTGCTTGGGCAGATTCACCAGCAGGGAGACTTAGCATCAGAGCGGATGCGTAGGACCGAGGAGGTCATGCAGGGTTTGGTCAGCACCCAGCACACAATAGCTGGGAGCCTGCAGGCTATTGCTGAGGCCCAGCAGGCCATGGCTGGCACACAGCAGTCAATAGCTGCAAGCCTGCAGGTGCTGGCAGATCAAGCCCTGCGCCAAAATGACCTCCTCCTCCACCATAATGAGCTTATGGTGGAGCTAGTTTCCAGCAATAGGGCCCTATTGTCATCCGTTTCTGGTGCATTTCCACCAGCAGCACTCCCTTCTGGCAGAGGGGGAACTCCACCCCCCCCTCACCAGCATCTGCTCCACCTGGGCCACCATCCCAACGTGGCTGTGGCCGAAGAGCTGCAGCACGTGGCAAGGATCCTACCAGGGCCAAACGTGGCCGCAAATGAACTTGTGTCCTCATTAATCTCCACCCTTATGTCTTCCCAAATCTTTCATTTAGCTGTGTGTCAGCTTCCTGTGTCCAATCCCGTGCAGAGGGTACCCACATTTGCACTCGGTTCGAATGTCTTGTTTGGTTCCCCTGTTGGCCTCTTTCGGCTACCATTACTGTCTGCTGTACTTGAAGTGTTGGTGCTATACTGTTGTTGTGAAGCCACCTGATGTGTTCCTAATGATTCAGCTGTGGCTATGTATGTCACAAATACATTTATTTATATTTTTTATTTTTGTACATTCCTGCCATGGTACCTTTTTATTTGTTGCATGTGTCAAATAACATGCTTTCCATTATGTTTTTGAAGTTATTGTAATAAATTTATAATTTGATCCCCAAATGTGTGGTTTAATTGTTAAATGTAGAAGTGACATGTCTATTTATATTAGTGATAGTAAGTTCTGTCCATTGGTTGCAGTGTAAATGTGTGTCCAAACTGCAGCATATATGTGTGTGTTTAGTAATGGTCCATTTAAGCTGCAATGGTTCCAATTGAAGCACTGACAAGCGTGTAATTAATGAGTAATGAGTAAAGGAGTGGATTGTATTGTGTTCAGCTGACATTGGTTGCGGTGCGCCCGTAGTGATTAGGCGTTCCGATTGCCTAGCGCATGACTGAGTGGTGTCCGCAAAGAAATAGTTGCTTATGGACACCGCATATATCTAGCCTTTTGGTTCGGTGTGTTGTCCGAATGCACGCGTACCAGAATGATTGCACTCCCTCGTGTACGCCCATGTTTACGCCCAGTTTAGCCCACTTTGAAAGTACGCCCCTGTGTAGTTCCGAATGACGCCCATAATACGCCCATATTTCCCGAGTGATTGCGGTGCACAATTCTGTACGGTATTAGTGAGAACAAGTACGGAGGCCATGCGTGGCACATGCGCATAGCGTTGCCTACGCATGCGCAGACGGCTGAAAAACGACATCCAAAAGAGTGCGCGAATGTACGCACAGACCAGAATAAGGCCCTATATGTAGATCCTCACTCACTGAAAACTTGTATTAGGCAAGGAGTATCCTGGAGTGGAGTAGTTATGGCAGCACAGGGAAGACCTTTTGGCCCATAATTGGGGCTCTAGAAGTCCTGAGTCAATTGTATCAGTCTGGCCCGGGGCTGGAAAGTAACTGTGGATGGATCCAATAATGGAGTTTTGTCCAAGAGAGGCTTGTTGATGGCAAATGCTGGTAAACTGACACGTTTCACCAGTTCAACTGGCTTTTATCAAAGATGGTAAATAGGTTTTATTTCTCCTCAAAGCAGTGCAGTGTTACCATATTGTTTGTTTTTTCCTTCTAGTGGGCCTGACTACCCCACCCCACACAGCAGCTGGGATTTAACCCAAATCAGCTCCTGACAGTGATTTTCAAACTTTTTACCTTGCGGTACACTTAATAAGATTTAAAAATTGCGAAGGCACAGCATGAGATCCCCACAGGGCAAAATATATTAGCCCCCACAGGGAAAAAAAACAAACCTATTGTCCCCATATAAAAAAACAATAACACTGGTCCCACAGGTAATAAAAATAAAATACATTTGCCCTTTTCATGAAAAGAAGAGACCAGTAAATACCAGTTGAACTGGGAGTGTCTGTAAACTGGTTTGGGCATCTCTAGATCTGGGGGCACACTTTAGAACAGTTCAAGGCACACTAGTGTGCCATGGCACAATAGTTGAAAAACCCTGCACTAACCCCTACAAATAATCTAATAAAATGATCAAGTCATCATGAGTTTTTTTTTTTAAATCGACTTGTTTGTATGTTACCATCCCAATGGGCACAGAGGGAGTATACATTAGACTGCCATACTTAGTGAGGCACTGTGCCCAAAGCACGAGCCATGTATGGTGATGTGGTACACTAATAAGGTGTCTATTACAACATATTATGCCTGAGATTTTAGAATTTGTCAACAAAGACACCCAAAAATGTGAAAATGAATGCTGACCTTTCCTACGTCGACATTTCCCATATTGTCCTTTTATATGTCAACCTTTTGGCTGTGTTGACCATTTAACCAGGGCCAGAGCTACCCACTCAGTGAAAGATGCAAAGCAGGGAGGCGCCAGCTAGAGAGGCGCTCTCTCCCTGCTCTGCATCCCCACTGATGTGTGCTCTGCTCAGCTGCCTGTCAAATGGTAGAACACGCAGCGGCGCTGACAGCTACAAAATCCTCTCACTGTAGCCCCATTAAAGCAAGAAACAACTGCTCCTGAAAAAGGGGCGTGGCTACACAAGACATTGCAGCGGGCAAAATGTCAAAAGGGGGCGGGGCTACATGGGAGGAAGTTTCCAGGAATTCACAGTGGCAGCAAAGCTTTATTAAAGTAGTGGAGGGAACAATCAGTGAGATAATGTGTGTGTTGTGTGTATGCAGCATTATTTATGGAAGTGGTGCAGATACTGGGAACATTATGCATGTAAATGGCACTGCTACTATGGGCATTATGCATGTAATTGCATAAATGTAATTGCATAAAATGTACAACTGTAGTTAACCAAAATAATTCCAGACTTGCCCTATTGTTCAATATTTATTGCATTTAATTTTCAGATAGGCAGATACTAATCTTATAATTTATGTTCCATTTACCCAAGAATGGGCAATTTTAAGAATTATTGTCCAAATTAATGAATGACCCTAGAGAGTAAGAAGTTATTGCTAGTCTTATTGCAGCAGAAAGAAAACAATACTGCAGAGCTGGATACACAGTAAACCCCCCAATTATTATTATTATTATTTTTTTTGCAAACTGTGGGCCTAATTCAGCGTGGATCGCTAATTAGAGTAATTGCAATTCGTCTGATTATCAAATGACTATGCATGTGCTGTGATTAAATTGTGCATGCATGCATGAGAATTGCAAATGAATATGCGAAAGCATAGTAGTAGTTGTAGTTTGATTGACAGGAAGCCAGTTTTTACGGTCAGAAATATGGCATGTTCCGAGCCGTGGTTGTGAAAAGGCAGACATGCCAAGGACTTTTTTGGGTGGATCTTTGACATCAGCGATGACCACTTCCAGCCTGTTTTTTAATAGATTAGTGGAAGCCTTATACTTATTCAGATTGAAAATATTCTTCAGTGTTCTGATTTTTGATAATGGATCTGCAAATACATCAATGTTTGTGATGCATTTGCAATTTTATAATGGGCATTTATTCTTTCTTTTTTTGCTGGTCTTTTTGATAGCAGGAAACTGCTATTCCTTTAATTATTCCTGCTTACGATTAGAAAAAAAATAAACTTCAGTTTCAGAAACATTGGGTCAGATGTATTAAGCCTATGAAGAGATAAAGTGGAGAAAATTGGAGATAATGCACCTGCCAACTAGGGAAGCCAATCCTGGGGCATTTTTTAAATCCCGGGATTGAAAAATGCTCAATCCCAGGATTCCCGGGATCCCGGGATTGGCTTTCCTAATAAAAATACACCCTAGCTGCCCCACATTTACCTTCATTTGAGGGTGCAGCAGGGTTGCCAGGAGCCCGGTTGCTGGGTGGGGGGGACGGGTTGTCCATGGTGCGGGCTGGCGTGCTGGCATGCTGGCTGGCTTTGCACTGGCTGGGCGGGCGGGTAGGCTTGTTGGCTGGGCAAGTGGGCTTGCTGGGCGGGTTCATAGCTGGCTGGGCGGGCGGGTGGTCTAGCTGGCTGGGCGGGCGGGTGGGCTTGCTGGCTGGGCGGGCGAGTGGGCTTGCTGGGTGGGTTCATAGCTGGCTGGGTGGGCGGGTGGGCTTGCTGGTTGGGCGGGCGTCACGGCATCACATTGCCGGGCGCGACCTCTGCCTGCGCAGACCTCTGATCTCGTCACGCTGCGCAGTGCTGCCGGGGGAAGTCGGGCAGCGTCTGAGCGATGCTCAGACGCTACCCGGCATTAGACTGCGCGCATGCGCAATCTAATCCCGAAATCCCGGGATTGGAAACTCCAATCCCGGGATTGAAATCCCGGCGTTTTGGGGACCAAATCCCGGGATCCCGCCGATCCCGATCCCGGGATTGGCCACCCTACTGCCAACCAACTCCCAACTGTCATTTTTAAACACAGTTGATTGGCTGGTGCATTATCTCCTTTCATTTTATCTCCACTTTATCCACCAATCACCAGGATTATTACATCTGCCCCACTTTTTGATATTGCACTAGAGAATACAGCAATACAGCATCCTCCAATTTCCTTAGGTTAACATGACAGTAAATTCTACTGTAATGTGTCAACATGTTTATTACATAAAATTGTTTAATGATTGATACCTCAATAAAAAAAATGTACAAAAAAATAGATTCAGTAGTACTAGTTGTACCTGTAATAGAACTTCAGTTAAATGGCTGCTTAATTAAAGTCTAAATCAAGTCTGAATCATGCTACAGTATGTTCTGAATTATGTTCTGGGTTTTTTATTTCATTTTATGGCTAATTATATAACATGTTGCAGGTATTTATTAAATTGTCTCCAGGAGAGCAGACAAATATTAGTCCTATGTAAAAGGCGATAATGTGGACAAATATCACACTGAGATTGTAAAGTGGTGAATAATGGTGACATGATTTCATGGTGGTAACATACTGTGACATAAATCCCATCAGATCATTAAATATGGTATACCAGGGTTTAACTAGAAACATGTAATTTAAATCCTACTGATAGTTAATTTTAGTTTCTTCAGACAATCTGTACAATTTATACTTCTTAAATACATAATAATCATCTGTTGTACATTAATGTAGAGACCATTTTTTATTTTTTTTCGTAATTTAAAAATACCTTTTTGTTTTTCTTCTCTTAAGAAACTTAAGACACTTACCGATTTCCAGTTGAAAATTGGTCAAAACAGCCGTTTTGAGCGATTTTCAGTTGAAAATCGCCTAGTGTGTATGGACCATCCATTCCCGACTAGCGATGATGCGCGCTCTTGCATCATCACTAGCAAAGTCTCCCATCTGCTGGTTTTACCAGCATGCCAGCCATGATGGATGATTTATCATTCATCATCGCTGTGTGTGTGCGGCTGCTGGGCTGAAAGATTAGATACTTTCAGCCCAGCTGGCCGCCCGCTCCCTCCCCCTGTTCCCTGCACTCCCCCACCCCCGCCTGTGCATACTCACCCTGCCACTGAGCCCACACCGCCACGCGTTTTGCTGCACCCGACTCCATCTGCAAGGCCACTGGCCAGGCCACACATCCCGGCGGAACGCCCCGCACCCAGGCACATCGCCCCACCCCCGGCACATCTCCCGGCTGACTGCAATGCTCAATGGAGCATATGCAAGCCCCTGTGAATTTTAAGCCAGTAATATATAGATTGCTGACACATGCCAGCAATCTATATATTGCTAGTACCACTGGGCACCAATGTATATTTATAAGCCACTGGCCACCAATGTAATTTTAAAGCCAGTAATATATACAGATGGGGCAGGTCCAATCTTTGCAGGGGATGGCGATGGCGACGCCAGCTGCCATCCCCTGCCAGCGCCATAGCTATAGGGAGAAGGGGACGCGCGCACGAGAGGCGCGCGCGTCCCCTTCCGACAGCGCTTCCAGCGCTTCCCCCGGGTCACCGCTGGCTTGTTGGCAGTGACCCGGGGTCCCCGCCACCTGCCCGCACCCCTCTTAACCCTGTCCGTCTCCCTGAAGCGGAGACGGACAGGGTTCCCATTGCCCCGCCGATGGAGATTGAGACCCGCGTGCGCGTGAGACGCATGCGCGTCTCATTCAGATGGTGAGGCAGGCCGCTGGCGGATCACCAGCACTGACGTTCTGGCGATTCGCCAGCAAATAAGAGGCCTGCCCCATCTGTACATTGCTGGCACATGCCAGCAATGTATATATTACTGGTACCACTGGGCACCAATGTGTAATTTTTATGGCGGCAACGTATACATTGCCCGCGCAGGCCAGCAATGTATATGTTACCGCCACCACTGGCCACCAATGCGTTTTTTAATGGCGGTAATGTATACATTGCCAGCAATGTATACATTATCGCTGCCACTGGACACCATTGCAGATTTTATTATAGCGACAATGCATACATGGCTGACGTAGGCCAGCCATGTATACGTTACCGCCACCAATGTATATTTTATTTAGGGTTACCATCCATCCGGGATTACTCCAGACAGCCCGGTAACTAAGCCCAGTGTCAGGAGTCCGGACAGGTGGCATTTCCGATTTACAGAATGTCCGGGAACAGGCAGCAATTCAGACCCTGCCCATTATGTAAATCGCCTTATAACTAAAGATTTTAAGCAAAGTCTTTTGTCTCCTGAAAATCTCTTGCTCTTTGGGGAAAATAGTTTAGTGTGTACGCACTACTTTGGTGAAAGATATACAGTATCTTTCAAAGATTTTGGCAAAGTCTTTTGAAATGAAAATCTTCTAGTGTGTTTAGGCTTCAAACTGTATATAATACCTTTCTTTAAACAATAAAGACTTTTTTTATTTTGTTATTTTTTCAACTATTGTTTAGGGCACATAAAGTATATAACAGCACTTGCAGGAACCTTGAACCGCTGTTAAAATGGAAGGATATCAAATGTTTCCCTGGAGCTAATAGAAGACTAATATTACCCACTGTAGAACTATAACACAATCTCACGGTGGCTCGCACATGCTCAGTAGTTGCATCAGTGAACATCTTGGTACAGGGAATGAAGCTTTTCTGGAGGAGCAGACAAGGATGGCTTGTGTGACCCAATGACGGGAGTTCTATTTCACATGGGATGTTGCTATGGACAACCAATCCGAATCTACTTCTTATTTATTTGGCACCTTCTAGAAGATAATAGATAGTATCTGATTGATTGCCCATAGCAACATCCCATGTGATAAAGAACTCCTATCTTAGTAAATTTTCCCCATGGGTTTTCTGCAAATACCTGATGTTGTTTCAGTGATTCAATTCTGCATCCTAGGATGAAGATCGGATCACTTCTACAGCAGGAGGTGTCTATTTGTAAAAGTCCGCCGGAGAGCCACAACCTGTTTGGTTTTACTAAAGAAACCCAGAGGGCACCCGTGGCAGCTGCCTACAGCGTGAGTGCTGGCCTGACAAGTATTGAATCCAATCTGCGGACTTATACCCTTTCCTGAGCCAAGGCACCTGCATCCCATTATCGTTCTAGTACCTGATACGCTGCAGTGTGCAACATACCACTATTCCTGTCACCCCCCGTTCCCAATCACTGCACTATAGCACTTTAGTGGGATCCATTCATACATCCATGGAGTCTCCTGTATTGGCACAATTTTAATGAGCAACCTGCTTGCAGCCAAATTAAGTTTAGTAGAGGCAGTATATTCAGCTATACTGATGAAGAGGCCAAAAAAAGTGCAGGGCCTATACCGTCAACTTTTTAAACTAAAATGCATGGAAGTGGACTTTCTCCTCCACAGGATCTCCCTCTTTGATTATTACAGCGAGAGGATGATACCCCAAGGTTTCAGAAAATCAGGAACATGCCCACCATAGGACACCACAGTCCAGTGTTTTGTAAAAAAAGACCAGAATTTAAACACATGCAGCCTAGATCTCAATGTATTGGTCATTGAGGAGTTGGGAAAATAACTTTTCAAAACCAAAGAGGCAGTAGCCCACTTTGAAAATAACCAGGGCCTAGCCCTAACACAGGATATCTCACAAGACTGAATGATGAAACTGCATGCCCAAGTTGAGAAGTATCGCAAAGATCTCCTGAAGTTTACGTGAAATAAGTTTCAAACAGTGAAGTAGGACTATGAGAGGAATCCTGTATACCGCTGGCTAACAGGTGGTGAAGAAAATCGCAAAGCCACCCAACAGTCAGAGATTTAGGGACCGCAAACAAGCCTAAAAAATCCTTAAAAGGCAAAGGTCATCCACCCGTAGGGGAGTCCAGGAAGAGCGGCTTCACAAAAAGGAACCCCCCAGAAGGAACAATAATTTAAAACCTCTCAAAAAGGCACCTTACCAACACAGAAACGCAAGTTCTTAACAAGGGCCTTTCTTTTGTTCCCACCACCAGATTTTTTTCAAAATCAAACAGATTGGACATCTACCCATGCTAAATCAAGAGTTCATCAATTCCAGATCCAAATCCTAATTCGACCCAGTCTCCTAAAACCCGTCAATTAAATCTTTCACTTGTCTTTTAGACAAATCAGGCCTTAAATACACATAAATCAATAATCAAAACAAGCGTCACTATAATCTCACCAAAGGAGAATGGTCGGCTTTAAAAAAATCTTAGCATCTACAGAGATATAATAATCAGCCCCACCAATTAAGGTGGGGGCATTGTAGTCCTTGATCTTGAATACTACAGAAATACAATTTTACAACTATTAGCTGACACCAGCACATACTGTGTGCCAAACTACCACTGGATAGAGCACAAAAGGACTGTTTAATTTCCAAGATGATGTTAACACAGGAGCACCCAGTGGTCCCCATCCTCTACACAGTACCTAAGGTACATAAAAGCCTGATATCACCGCCCAGGTGACCAATCATATCAGCCCAAAATTCACTTTACCAGCCAGTGTCATTCTTGGATGTGATACTACAACCACTTGTCACACAACAACCGTTCTATATCAAGGACACTACTAGCTTTCTAAACAAACTAAATGAAGTTGGCTTTGTCCCTGAGGGCACTCTTATATGTGTATTGATCACCTGTAGTTTGTATACTTTAATTCCTCACACAACAGGCCTACAAATCATGAGGGAATTCCTTGTGAAAGAAAATCTCCATTCTCTGGACACTTAATTGTTTATACACCTGTTATAATTTACTCTTAAATACAATTATTTTTATTTGACAGTGCTTTTTTTACAGCTTAATGGTTGTTCTATGGGCAGCAATGTGTCCCTGTCATTTGCAAACACATTAATGTTTCACAAAGAGGTCCAGATGTTTTTTGAAAATCCTACCACCACTTCACGTATCCTATACACACGGTTCATTGATGACCTATTTCTATTGTTGACAGGAGGGGAAGAGTCCTTGAAGAAGCTGATTTAATTCATAAAAACCATCAATAATCAGAGTAACACACCAATATTCAGCAGCAACATTGAATTATTTAGATGTCCAAGTTACCATTCAACCCAGCACACTACAGGCAACAGTGTACTCTAAACGACAGACAAAAATACCCTTCTCCAACACAACTTTAATACCCTAAACCATTGATTGAGGCTTACCCAGGTCGTAAATGATCTGTGCAGCACATATTACAAGCAATCTATTGCCCCCAGAACTGGACAAACAGATCCATACATTTTCTGCTAGAGTATATAAAGTAAAAACTTCAACAAAAGAAAGATTCAATTTTAACCCCTTCCTGACATTTGACGTACATTTACGTCATGGTCGGGATGTACTTCCCGACACATGGCATAAATGTACGTCATGCCATTAAATTGTCAGCGTGTCTATAGACGCGGTGACAGAGGGACGATGTCTGCTGTCCCTGACAGCAGACATCTTCCCTCATTGCCCGGGGGGGCAGCGATGCCCCCACCCATCGGCGATCACTGTGATTGGCTGTTCAATGTGAACAGCCAATTACAGCGTTTTCTGTGTACCGGCGAATAACGTTCGCCGGTGACACAGGAATCGGTGGTGATTGGTGCTGTTAAGTACAGCACCAATCACCACCGGGTGTAAGGGTGTCACTGATGGTCACCCCACCTCACCCCACCTGCCCCCAAAGGCTGTGATTGGTCCGTCGGACCGACGGACCAATCACAGCCATTTCACCTCAAATGAAATAACGGAGACAGCCCTGCAGCCGCCATTCCGGTCAGGAACAGCGTGCAGAGCGGTCTCCGTGCCCATCTGTGCCTATACTGACCTGATCGGCGTTGGTGGCATCCGTGCTGCCAGCTCCTGCTGTGACTTCCTGGTGCTCGTGCTGCTGGTGCTGCTGCTGCTGCAGCAGCGTCATTGTGTCAGAGATTTATAATTGTGTGATATAATTTTGTATCTGCTGCCCCCTGCTGCCCCCCTTTTGTGCTGATCAGTGTAAACTAACTGATCAGCATTTTTTTGGGGGGTGCAGGGTTTTTTTTTTATATATATATACCCTGTCAGGTTGCACCCACAGCTGTGTGCCTGCTGCCCCTCACTGCTAATCAGTGTTGCATCACTAATCAGCAGGTTTTTTTTTTGAGGGTGCTGTGGGGTTTTTTTTTTTTATTTTTTTTACACCCACGGTGATTTTGTGGGTGTCCTGTGGCCGCAGAGCGCTGATCAGTGACGTACATCACTGATCAGCATTTTTGATCTAATTATTTTTTTTTGGATCAAATTCCTGTTGTCTTTGACTCATCAGAAGTTTTTTTAAAATTTATTTTTTTGGAGGGTGCTGTGGAGTCTTTTTTTTAATTTTTTTTTACACCCACGGTGCTTTTGTGGGTGTCCTGTGCCCGCTGAGCGCTGATCAGTGACGTACATCACTGATCAGCATTTTTGATCTAATTTTTTTTTTTTGGATCAAATTCCTGTTGTCTTTGAGTCATCAGAAGTTTTTTTAATTATTTTTTTTTGGAGGGTGCTGTGGAGTCTTTTTTTTATTTTTTTTTACACCCACGGTGCTTTTGTGGGTGTCCTGTGCCCGCTGAGCGCTGATCAGTGACGGACGTTACTGACCAACATCTGTGCTCAATTTTTGGCGCAGGAGCTTTTTTTTTTCTTTTAACTTACACGTGTTAAAGCACTACATACACACTACATACCCCCCGTGTTGAAATAAAGTTTGTACCCCCCCCTACACTATACACGCCTACACAAAAATAATAAAAATGTCCCAATCATCGCAAAGACTGTTTTCAGCGGAGGAGGCATATGCCCTTATTGCCTCTGACACTGACACAGCCAGTAATGCAAGCGATGAATTTGCATTCGCCTTAAGCTTCTCTTCCTCCTCTAGTGATGAGGGACCCCCTCAAAGACGCCCCCGTAGAGCAGCTGAGACCCTACCCAATGATTGATCTCGTATGGACCCCACCACCAGACAATTTTGAGCCCCAGGTTCCTGAGTTTTTGGCCAACCCAGGAATCCAATTTGATACTACAGGCCTCAAAGAAATTGACTTTTTCAAAGTCTTTTTCTCTGATGATTTTATAAATTTAATGGTGGACCAAAGTAATTTATATGCCCAGCAGTTTATTGCCCAAAACCCCACATCATCATTTGCTAGGTGGACCCCTGTAGATGCAGTAGAGATGATGACGTTTTGGGGTCTGGTGTTACATATGGGCATAGTTAAAAAGCCAGAAATTAGGCAATATTGGAGTACAGATGTTCTGTACAGCACCCCACTTCATCGTATGGCCATGACCCGGACTCGTTTTGAGACGATCCTTAAATTTTTGCATTACAACGATAATGCACAGTGCCCACCCAGAGATGATCCCACCTTTGACTGGCTATTCAAAGTCAGGCCGGTCATTGATCATTTCAGCGCCAAATTTGCTGAGATGTACATCCCCCAAAAATTAATGTGTGTAGACGAGTCACTTATACATTTTAAAGGAAGGGTTAAATTCCGCCAGTACCTTCCCAATAAGAGGGCAAGGTATGGCATAAAAATGTATAAGCTGTGCGAAAGTACCTCAGGGTACACCCACAGGTTTAGGGTATATGAAGGGAAGGACACAAGAATTGAACCGCCAGAATGCCCCCCCTCCCTCGTAGGTGTTAGTGGAAAGATTGTCTGGGATTTAGTGCACCCCTTCCTGGATAAGGGTTATCACCTCTATGTGGATAACTTTTACACCAGCATCCCCCTGTTTAAGGCCCTTGGTTCAAGAGGTACAGCAGCTTGCGGTACTGTGCGCAAGAAACAAAGAGGCCTCCCAAAAACGCACATTGCCCAATTACTGAGAAAGGGTGAAAGCAGGGGAATATGCACCGAAAATATGTTGTTGGTCAAATATAAGGACAAGAGAGAAGTCCTTATACTGACAACAATTCACGGAGACAGTACCACCTCCGTCCCTGTACGAGGTACCAGTACCCACACCTCAAAACCTATTTGTATCCTAGATTACAATAAGTACATGGGCGGAGTGGATCTTTCAGATCAGGTACTGAAGCCGTACAGTGCCCTGCGGAAAACAAAAATATGGTATAAGAAGCTGGCCGTGTATATCATCCAGATGGCACTGTATAACGCTTACGTACTATTCCGTTCTACCAGCCAGACGGGGACATTTATGCACTTTCAAGAGGAAGTCATAAAGGGCCTAATATTTGGGAACCAGCAGGCAGAGGTCCCCAGTACTTCTAGTACTGGCCCCAGTACTTCTAGTACTGGCCCCCGTATTGTATCAGGGCAGCATTTTCCTAACGAAATCCCCTCCACTGGAAAAAAGGGCAGGACACAAAAAAGGTGCAAAGTTTGCTATAAAAAGGGAATACGAAAGCAAACTATTTTCCACTGTGAAACTTGCCCCGACAAACCCGGCCTATGTATGAAGGAGTGCTTTAAAATATACCACACATCTATGGATTATTAGGTTCATCATTTCACCGTGCTTCGGGGGTCTTGCTAATGCGACATAGCACCCACCATTCATTCCACCAGAATGTGTGCTGCAAAATCCAAATATCACTCCTTCCTTCTGAGTCCTGCCATGCACCCAAATGGTATTTTTTGGTCACATATGAGGCATTGCCGTACTCTGGAAAAATTGGGTCACAGATTTTGGGGTGCTGTGTCTCCTTAATTCCTTGTGAAAATGAAAAATTTTGAGCCAGAACTGCATTTTTGTGTAAAAAATGTAATTTTTCATTTTCACAGCCCAGTTGTACCACAATTGGTGAAACCTCTGGGGGTTTTAAATGTACACTATACCCCTAGATGAATTCCCTGAGGGGTGTAGTTTGCAAAATGGGGTCACTTGTGGGGGGGTTCCACTGTATTGGTGCTACGGGGGTCTTGCTAATGCGACATAGCACCCACCATTCATTCCACCAGAATCTGTGCTGCAAAATCCAAATATCACTCCTTCCCTTCTGAGTCCTGCCATTTCTTGGTCACATATGAGGCATTGCCGTACTCGGGAGAAATTGGGGCACAGATTTTGGGGTGCTTTGTCTCCTTCATTCCTTGTGAAAATGAAAAATTTTGAGCCAGAACTGCATTTTTGTGTAAAAAAATGTAATTTTTCATTTTCACAGCCCAGTTGTACCAAAATTGGTGAAACCCCTGGGGGTTTGAAATGTACACTAAACCCCTAGATGAATTCCCTGAGGGGTGTAGTTTGCAAAATGGGGTCACTTGTGGGGGGGTTCCACTGTATTGGTGCTTCGGGGGTCTTGCTAATGCGACATAGCACCCACCATTCATTCCACCAGAATGTGTGCTGCAAAATCCAAATATCACTCCTTCCCTTCTGAGTCCTGCCATGCACCCAAATGGTATTTTTTGGTCACATATGAGGCATTGCCGTATTCGGGAGAACTTGGGGCACAGATTTTGGGGTGCTTTGTCTCCTTCATTCCTTGTGAAAATGAAAAATTTTGAACCAGAACTGCATTTTTGTGTAAAAAATGTAATTTTTCATTTTCACAGCCCAGTTGTACCACAATTGGTGAAACCCCTGTGGGTTTGAAATGTACACTATACCCCTAGATGAATTCCCTGAGGGGTGTAGTTTGCATAATGGGGTCACTTGTGGGGGGTTCCACTGTATTGGTGCTTCGGGGGTCATGCTAATGCGACATAGCACCCACCATTCATTCCACCAGAATCTGTGCTGCAAAATCCAAATATCACTCCTTCCCTTCTGAGTCCTGCCATGCACCCAAATGGTATTTTTTGGTCACATATGAGGCATTGCCGTACTCGGGAGAAATTGGGGCACAGATTTTGGGGTGCTTTGTCTCCTTCATTCCTTGTGAAAATGAAAAATTTTGAGGCAGAACTGCATTTTTGTGTAAAAAAATGTAATTTTTCATTTTCACAGCCCAGTTGTACCAAAATTGGTGAAACCCCTGGGGGTTTGAAATGTACACTATACCTCTAGTTGAATTCCCTGAGGGGTGTAGTTTGCAAAATGGGGTCACTTGTGGGGGGGTTCCACTGTATTGGTGCTTCGGAGGTCTTGCTAATGCGACATAGCACCCACCATTCATTCCACCAGAATGTGTGCTGCAAAATCCAAATATCACTCCTTCCCTTCTGAGTCCTGCCATGCACCCAAATGGTATTTTTTGGTCAAATATGAGGCATTGCCGTACTCGGGAGAAATTGGGGCACAGATTTTGGGGTGCTTTGTCTCCTTCATTCCTTGTGAAAATGAAAAATTTTGAGCCAGAACTGCATTTTTGTGTAAAAAATGTAATTTTTCATTTTCACATCCCAGTTGTACCAAATTGGTGAAACCCCTGGGGGTTTAAAATGTACACTATACCCCTAGTTGAATTCCCTGAGGGGTGTAGTTTGCAAAATGGGGTCACTTGTGGGGGGGTTCCACTGTATTGGTGCTTCGGGGGTCTTGCTAATGCGACATAGCACCCACCATTCATTCCACCAGAATGTGTGCTGCAAAATCCAAATATCACTCCTTCCCTTCTGAGTCCTGCCATGCACCCAAATGGTATTTTTTTGGTCACATATGAGGCATTGCCGTACTCGGGAGAAATTGCGGCACAGATTTTGGGGTGCTTTGTCTCCTTCATTCCTTGTGAAAATGAAAAATTTTGAGCCAGAACTGCATTTTTGTGTAAAAAATGTAATTTTTCATTTTCACATCCCAGTTGTACCAAATTGGTGAAACCCCTGGGGGTTTAAAATGTACACTATACCCCTAGTTGAATTCCCTGAGGGGTGTAGTTTGCAAAATGGGGTCACTTGTGGGGGGGTTCCACTGTATTGGTGCTTCGGGGGTCTTGCTAATGCGACATAGCACCCACCATTCATTCCACCAGAATGTGTGCTGCAAAATCCAAATATCACTCCTTCCCTTCTGAGTCCTGCCATGCACCCAAATGGTATTTTTTGGTCACATATGAGGCATTTCCGTATTCGGGAGAACTTGGGGCACAGATTTTGGGGTGCTTTGTCTCCTTCATTCCTTGTGAAAATGAAAAATTTTGAACCAGAACTGCATTTTTGTGTAAAAAATGTAATTTTTCATTTTCACAGCCCAGTTGTACCACAATTGGTGAAACCCCTGGGGGTTTGAAATGTACACTATACCCCTAGATGAATTCCCTGAGGGGTGTAGTTTGCAAAATGGGGTCACTTGTGGGGGGTTCCACTGTATTGGTGCTTCGGGGGTCATGCTAATGCGACATAGCACCCACCATTCATTCCACCAGAATCTGTGCTGCAAAATCCAAATATCACTCCTTCCCTTCTGAGTCCTGCCATGCACCCAAATGGTATTTTTTGGTCACATATGAGGCATTGCCGTACTCGGGAGAAATTGGGGCACAGATTTTGGGGTGCTTTGTCTCCTTCATTCCTTGTGAAAATGAAAAATTTTGAGGCAGAACTGCATTTTTGTGTAAAAAAATGTAATTTTTCATTTTCACAGCCCAGTTGTACCAAAATTGGTGAAACCCCTGGGGGTTTGAAATGTACACTATACCTCTAGTTGAATTCCCTGAGGGGTGTAGTTTGCAAAATGGGGTCACTTGTGGGGGGGTTCCACTGTATTGGTGCTTCGGAGGTCTTGCTAATGCGACATAGCACCCACCATTCATTCCACCAGAATGTGTGCTGCAAAATCCAAATATCACTCCTTCCCTTCTGAGTCCTGCCATGCACCCAAATGGTATTTTTTGGTCAAATATGAGGCATTGCCGTACTCGGGAGAAATTGGGGCACAGATTTTGGGGTGCTTTGTCTCCTTCATTCCTTGTGAAAATGAAAAATTTTGAGCCAGAACTGCATTTTTGTGTAAAAAATGTAATTTTTCATTTTCACATCCCAGTTGTACCAAATTGGTGAAACCCCTGGGGGTTTAAAATGTACACTATACCCCTAGTTGAATTCCCTGAGGGGTGTAGTTTGCAAAATGGGGTCACTTGTGGGGGGGTTCCACTGTATTGGTGCTTCGGGGTCTTGCTAATGCGACATAGCACCCACCATTCATTCCACCAGAATGTGTGCTGCAAAATCCAAATATCACTCCTTCCCTTCTGAGTCCTGCCATGCACCCAAATGGTATTTTTTTGGTCACATATGATGCTTTGCCGTACTCGGGAGAAATTGCGGCACAGATTTTGGGGTGCTTTGTCTCCTTCATTCCTTGTGAAAATGAAAAATTTTGAGCCAGAACTGCATTTTTGTGTAAAAAATGTAATTTTTCATTTTCACATCCCAGTTGTACCAAATTGGTGAAACCCCTGGGGGTTTAAAATGTACACTATACCCCTAGTTGAATTCCCTGAGGGGTGTAGTTTGCAAAATGGGGTCACTTGTGGGGGGGTTTCACTGTATTGGTTCTTCGGGGGTCTTGCTAATGCGACATAGCACCCACCATTCATTCCACCAGAATGTGTGCTGCAAAATCCAAATATCACTCCTTCCCTTCTGAGTCCTGCCATGCACCCAAATGGTATATTTTGGTCACATATGAGGCATTGCCGTATTCGGGAGAACTTGGGGCACAGATTTTGGGGTGCTTTGTCTCCTTCATTCCTTGTGAAAATGAAAAATTTTGAACCAGAACTGCATTTTTGTGTAAAAAATGTAATTTTTCATTTTCACAGCCCAGTTGTACCACAATTGGTGAAACCCCTGGGGGTTTGAAATGTACACTATACCCCTAGATGAATTCCCTGAGGGGTGTAGTTTGCAAAATGGGGTCACTTGTGGGGGGTTCCACTGTATTGGTGCTTCGGGGGTCATGCTAATGCGACATAGCACCCACCATTCATTCCACCAGAATCTGTGCTGCAAAATCCAAATATCACTCCTTCCCTTCTGAGTCCTGCCATGCACCCAAATGGTATTTTTTGGTCACATATGAGGCATTGCCGTACTCGGGAGAAATTGGGGCACAGATTTTGGGGTGCTTTGTCTCCTTCATTCCTTGTGAAAATGAAAAATTTTGAGGCAGAACTGCATTTTTGTGTAAAAAAATGTAATTTTTCATTTTCACAGCCCAGTTGTACCAAAATTGGTGAAACCCCTGGGGGTTTGAAATGTACACTATACCTCTAGTTGAATTCCCTGAGGGGTGTAGTTTGCAAAATGGGGTCACTTGTGGGGGGGTTCCACTGTATTGGTGCTTCGGAGGTCTTGCTAATGCGACATAGCACCCACCATTCATTCCACCAGAATGTGTGCTGCAAAATCCAAATATCACTCCTTCCCTTCTGAGTCCTGCCATGCACCCAAATGGTATTTTTTGGTCAAATATGAGGCATTGCCGTACTCGGGAGAAATTGGGGCACAGATTTTGGGGTGCTTTGTCTCCTTCATTCCTTGTGAAAATGAAAAATTTTGAGCCAGAACTGCATTTTTGTGTAAAAAATGTAATTTTTCATTTTCACATCCCAGTTGTACCAAATTGGTGAAACCCCTGGGGGTTTAAAATGTACACTATACCCCTAGTTGAATTCCCTGAGGGGTGTAGTTTGCAAAATGGGGTCACTTGTGGGGGGGTTCCACTGTATTGGTGCTTCGGGGGTCTTGCTAATGCGACATAGCACCCACCATTCATTCCACCAGAATGTGTGCTGCAAAATCCAAATATCACTCCTTCCCTTCTGAGTCCTGCCATGCACCCAAATGGTATTTTTTTGGTCACATATGAGGCATTGCCGTACTCGGGAGAAATTGCGGCACAGATTTTGGGGTGCTTTGTCTCCTTCATTCCTTGTGAAAATGAAAAATTTTGAGCCAGAACTGCATTTTTGTGTAAAAAATGTAATTTTTCATTTTCACATCCCAGTTGTACCAAATTGGTGAAACCCCTGGGGGTTTAAAATGTACACTATACCCCTAGTTGAATTCCCTGAGGGGTGTAGTTTGCAAAATGGGGTCACTTGTGGGGGGGTTCCACTGTATTGGTGCTTCGGGGGTCTTGCTAATGCGACATAGCACCCACCATTCATTCCACCAGAATGTGTGCTGCAAAATCCAAATATCACTCCTTCCCTTCTGAGTCCTGCCATGCACCCAAATGGTATTTTTTGGTCACATATGAGGCATTGCCGTATTCGGGAGAACTTGGGGCACAGATTTTGGGGTGCTTTGTCTCTTTCATTCCTTGTGAAAATGAAAAATTTTGAACCAGAACTGCATTTTTGTGTAAAAAATGTAATATTTCATTTTCACAGCCCAGTTGTACCACAATTGGTGAAACCCCTGGGGGTTTGAAATGTACACTATACCCCTAGATGAATTCCCTGAGGGGTGTAGTTTGCAAAATGGGGTCACTTGTGGGGGGTTCCACTGTATTGGTGCTTCGGGGGTCATGCTAATGCGACATAGCACCCACCATTCATTCCACCAGAATCTGTGCTGCAAAATCCAAATATCACTCCTTCCCTTCTGAGTCCTGCCATGCACCCAAATGGTATTTTTTGGTCACATATGAGGCATTGCCGTACTCGGGAGAAATTGGGGCACAGATTTTGGGGTGCTTTGTCTCCTTCATTCCTTGTGAAAATGAAAAATTTTGAGGCAGAACTGCATTTTTGTGTAAAAAAATGTAATTTTTCATTTTCACAGCCCAGTTGTACCAAAATTGGTGAAACCCCTGGGGGTTTGAAATGTACACTATACCTCTAGTTGAATTCCCTGAGGGGTGTAGTTTGCAAAATGGGGTCACTTGTGGGGGGGTTCCACTGTATTGGTGCTTCGGAGGTCTTGCTAATGCGACATAGCACCCACCATTCATTCCACCAGAATGTGTGCTGCAAAATCCAAATATCACTCCTTCCCTTCTGAGTCCTGCCATGCACCCAAATGGTATTTTTTGGTCAAATATGAGGCATTGCCGTACTCGGGAGAAATTGGGGCACAGATTTTGGGGTGCTTTGTCTCCTTCATTCCTTGTGAAAATGAAAAATTTTGAGCCAGAACTGCATTTTTGTGTAAAAAATGTAATTTTTCATTTTCACATCCCAGTTGTACCAAATTGGTGAAACCCCTGGGGGTTTAAAATGTACACTATACCCCTAGTTGAATTCCCTGAGGGGTGTAGTTTGCAAAATGGGGTCACTTGTGGGGGGGTTCCACTGTATTGGTGCTTCGGGGGTCTTGCTAATGCGACATAGCACCCACCATTCATTCCACCAGAATGTGTGCTGCAAAATCCAAATATCACTCCTTCCCTTCTGAGTCCTGCCATGCACCCAAATGGTATTTTTTTGGTCACATATGAGGCATTGCCGTACTCGGGAGAAATTGCGGCACAGATTTTGGGGTGCTTTGTCTCCTTCATTCCTTGTGAAAATGAAAAATTTTGAGCCAGAACTGCATTTTTGTGTAAAAAATGTAATTTTTCATTTTCACAGCCCAGTTGTACCACAATTGGTGAAACCCCTGGGGGTTTTAAATGTACACTATACCCCTAGATGAATTCCCTGAGGGGTGTAGTTTGCAAAATGGGGTCACTTGTGGGGGGGTTCCACTGTATTGGTGCTTCGGGGGTCTTGCTAATGCGACATAGCACCCACCATTCATTCCACCAGAATGTGTGCTGCAAAATCCAAATATCACTCCTTCCCTTCTGAGTCCTGCCATGCACCCAAATGGTATTTTTTGGTCACATATGAGGCATTGCCGTACTCGGGAGAAATTGGGGCACAGATTTTGGGGTGCTTTTTCTCCTTCATTCCTTGTGAAAATGAAAAATTTTGAGCCAGAACTGCATTTTTGTGTAAAAAATGTAATTTTTCATTTTCACATCCCAGTTGTACCACAATTGGTGAAACCCCTGGGGGTTTTAAATGTACACTATACCCCTAGATTAATTCCCTGAGGGGTTTAGTTTGCAAAATGGGGTCACTTCTGGGGGGGTTCCACTGTATTGGTGCTTCGGGGTCTTGCTAATGCGACATAGCACCTACCATTCATTCCACCAGAATCTGTGCTGCAAAATCCAAATATCACTCCTTCCCTTCTGAGTCCTGCCATGCACCCAAATGGTATTTTTTGGTCACATATGAGGCATTGCCGTACTCGGGAGAAATTGGGGCACAGATTTTGGGGTGCTTTGTCTCCTTCATTCCTTGTGAAAATGAAAATTTTTGAGCCAGAACTGCATTTTTGTGTAAAAAAATGTAATTTTTCATTTTCACAGCCCAGTTGTACCAAAATTGGTGAAACCCCTGGGGGTTTGAAATGTACACTATACCCCTAGTTGAATTCCCTGAGGGGTGTAGTTTGCAAAATGGGGTCACTTGTGGGGGGGTTCCACTGTATTGGTGCTTCGGGGGTCTTGCTAATGCGACATAGCACCCACCATTCATTCCACCAGAATCTGTGCTGCAAAATCCAAATATCACTCCTTCCCTTCTGAGTCCTGCCATGCACCCAAATGGTATTTTTTGGTCACATATGAGGCATTGCCGTACTCGGGAGAAATTGGGGCACAGATTTTGGGGTGCTTTGTCTCCTTCATTCCTTGTGAAAATGAAAAATTTTGAGCCAGAACTGCATTTTTGTGTAAAAAAATGTAATTTTTCATTTTCACAGCCCAGTTGTACCAAAATTGGTGAAACCCCTGGGGGTTTGAAATGTACACTATACCCCTAGATGAATTCCCTGAGGGGTGTAGTTTGCAAAATGGGGTCACTTGTGGGGGGGTTCCACTGTATTGGTGCTTCGGGGGTCTTGCTAATGCGACATAGCACCCACCATTCATTCCACCAGAATGTGTGCTGCAAAATCCAAATATCACTCCTTCCCTTCTGAGTCCTGCCATGCACCCAAATGGTATTTTTTGGTCACATATGAGGCATTGCCGTACTCGGGAGAAATTGGGGCACAGATTTTGGGGTGCTTTGTCTCCTTCATTCCTTGTGAAAATGAAACATTTTGAGCCAGAACTGCATTTTTGTGTAAAAAATGTAATTTTTCATTTTCACAGCCCAGTTGTACCACAATTGGTGAAACCCCTGGGGGTTTGAAATGTACACTATACCCCTAGAGGAATTCCCTAAGGGGTGTAGTTTGCAAAATGGGGTCACTTGTGGGGGTTCCACTGTGTTGGTGCTTCGGGGGTCTTTCTAATGCGACATAGCACCCACCATGCATTCCACCAGAATCTGTGCTGCAAAATCCAAATATCACTCCTTCCCTTCTGAGTCCTGCCATTTTTTTGGTCACATATGAGGCATTGCCGTACTCGGGAGAAATTGGGGCACAGGTTTTGGGGTGCTTTGTCTCCTTCATTCCTTGTGAAAATGAAAAATTTTGAGCCAGAACTGCATTTTTGTGTAAAAAAATGTAATTTTTCATTTTCACAGCCCAGTTGTACCAAAATTGGTGAAACCCCTGGGGGTTTGAAATGTACACTATACCCCTAGATGAATTCCCTGAGGGGTGTAGTTTGCAAAATGGGGTCACTTGTGGGGGGGTTCCACTGTATTGGTGCTTCGGGGGTCTTGCTAATGCGACATAGCACCCACCATTCATTCCACCAGAATGTGTGCTGCAAAATCCAAATATCACTCCTTCCCTTCTGAGTCCTGCCATGCACCCAAATGGTATTTTTTGGTCACATAAGAGGCATTGCCGTACTCGGGAGAAATTGGGGCACAGATTTTAGGGTGCTTTGTCTCCTTCATTCCTTGTGAAAATGAAAAATTTTGAGCCAGAACTGCATTTTTGTGTAAAAAAATGTAATTTTTCATTTTCACAGCCCAGTTGTACCAAAATTGGTGAAACCCCTGGGGGTTTGAAATGTACACTATACCCCTAGATAAATTCCCTGAGGGGTGTAGTTTGCATAATGGGGTCACTTGTGGGGGGGTTCCACTGTATTGGTGCTTCGGGGGTCTTGCTAATGCGACATAGCACCCACCATTCATTCCACCAGAATGTGTGCTGCAAAATCCAAATATCACTCCTTCCCTTCTGAGTCCTGCCATGCACCTAAATGGTATTTTTTGGTCACATATGAGGCATTGCTGTACTCGGGAGAAATTGGGGCACAGATTTTGGGGTGCTTTGTTTCCTTCATTCCTTGTGAAAATGAAACATTTTGAGCCAGAACTGCATTTTTGTGTAAAAAATGTAATTTTTCATTTTCACATCCCAGTTGTACCACAATTGGTGAAACCCCTGGGGGTTTGAAATGTACACTATACCCCTAGATGAATTCCCTGAGGGGTGTAGTTTGCAAAATGGGGTCACTTGTGGGGGGTTCCACTGTATTGGTGCTTCGGGGGTCTTGCTAATGCGACATAGCACCCACCATTTATTCCACCAGAATCTGTGCTGCAAAATCCAAATATCACTCCTTCCCTTCTGAGTCCTGCCATGCACCCAAATGGTATTTTTTGGTCACATATGAGGCATTGCCGTACTCGGGAGAAATTGCGGCACAGATTTTGGGGTGCTTTGTCTCCTTCATTCCTTGTGAAAATGAAAATTTTTGAGCCAGAACTGCATTTTTGTGTAAAAAAATGTAATTTTTCATTTTCACATCCCAGTTGTACCAAAATTGGTGAAACCCCTGGGGGTTTGAAATGTACACTATACCCCTAGTTGAATTCCCTGAGGGGTGTAGTTTGCAAAATGGGGTCACTTGTGGGGGGTTCCTAACTTTTAGCATCTTATGGTGCCTAGAAACCTACATGGTGCCTAAAAAATAATCTCATAAAAAGGAGGCTCCAAAATCAAGTAGGTGCTCCTTCTATTATAGAAAGGGGATATGCGTATAGACACTGCGCTCACCGATTGAATCTTATCACATACTGTCATCAGCATACCTAGGGGTACACATACTCCGTTATTACAATAGCGCAGGTCTCCATACCCCCTGCTCCTTCTATTATGAAGCCTGTGGTTTGGTCAACGTGCACACTAGGGCCACATATAGGATATTTATGAAAACAAAAGAATTGGGGGAATCAATTTTTAGTCACATTTCTCTAGTAAAATCTACTGTGTTCCTTAGAAAAATGTATTAAAATTGAAAATCTGCTAAAAAAATGAAATTTTGAAATTTAACCTACACTTTGTTTTAATTCCTGTGAAACACCTAAAGGGTTAACAAACTTACAAAATGCTGTTTTGAATACTGTGAGGGGTGCAGTTTTTGAAATGGCATCATTTATGGGGGTGTCTCACATACAAGTCCCTCAAAGTCACATCAGAACTGAACTGGTCCCTAAAAAAATCAGTGTTTGAAATTTTCTTGAAAATTTTAGAATTTGCTATTCATATTTTAAGCCTCCTAGTGTCCAAAAAATTTAAAAGGAGGTTGAAATAATGATGGAAACATAAAGTATACATATGGTCTATGTTAGTTATTAACTATTTTGAGTGGTATGATTATTTGTCTCACAAGCAGAAAATTTAACATTTTGCAAATTGCTAAATTTTCAATTTTTTTACGACATTTTGGTATTTTTCACAAAAAAACACAGACTGTATCGACCAAAATTTACCACTAACTTGAAGTACAAGGAGTCACGAGAAAACAATCTCAAAATCACTGGGATAAGTAAAAGCAAAAAAAAGTTATCCCCACTTAAGTGATACCTGTCAGATTTGAAAAAAAGGGCTATGTCAGGAAGGCAAAAACAGGCTGCGTCGGTAAGGGGTTAAAGACTTCCAGAACTATTGTATTGACCTCCAGGAATAAACAGCAGGAGGCAGCAATCCCATGGGTCTCACACTACAACACATCAAGCACTGTTATACTCAGAGCATCAAGAGCATTGTGGCCCATCGTAACCACTGATAAAGAGCTTCATAGTTTCAAACATTAGACCCATGGTTTGCCATACAAGGGGTAAGAATATAAAATGATATGTTGTCCATTACGACATATCCAAGATTACGGACACCAAGACATCACAAAGTTTGCTAAGCAGAGGTCCAGGGTGCTATACGTGCCATAAGTGCACAGCTTGCACCCACATAATAATAACTAGGAGCACCTTTTCAATGCTGCTAGAGACAAAGAATATTATATAAGACACATATTAAATTGCCTCTCATCTTTTGATTACATTATTCCTTGACCTTGTCAGCTACTGTACATGGGAAAAACCACCCTCCACAGGTCAGCCATGAAAACGGCATTATCAGGCAAACCATTGGACCAGCCAGTTGCCCGGCACTTTGCCAATAAAGACCACAAATTATCGGACATGAAACATATTATCATCGACCACATACCACCATCTTGCGAGGGGGAGACTGAGCGGGCATTCAGCTATGCAGAGAGACTAAGTGAATCTACGCTTTAAATTCCTGTAAACCTAATGGTTTATATGAGAGACTGTCACTTAACACCTTTACTTGAATAAATTTGGACCTGGAACATATATCAGTTTTTTTTTTTTTTCATATATTTAAATAGCTCCCAAGCAGGGGATTAAATAGAGCAGATACTTCAGGAGTTTGAATGTTAAACCAATTGATTTGTTTAGAAGTATTATTATACTAGGTGATTCATCGCGCCCTAAGGGCGCTCTTCACAATGTCATAAGGGGCTATGCCTTATTAATGTTTGGGGTGGTGGGGGATGGTGTTGGGGGAAGGTGTGTGTTGGGTTAGGGATTTTGGTGAGGTGGTGTAGGATAGTTTGTCTAGGTGTAGAGTGCAGGCATTGGTGCTATAGTGGTGTAAAGATACTGTGTGTGTTTTAATTTTGGGTTGGGGGGAAGGGATGTGTTGGGTTAGGGATTTTTGTGGGGTGGTGTAGGGTAGTTTGGCTAGGTGTAGAGTGTAGGCGTTGGTGGTTTAGTGGTGCAAAGAGAGTGTTTGTGCTATTACTTTGAGGTGCGGTGGGGATGGTAGTACATATTTCAGTGGGTTGCTGTAAGCAAGGTTGCATAATTATATACAGTGTATGCGTTGGTAGAATAGTGGTACCTGTAAGTGTCTTCTCCTGTCAGGTACCAGGAGTCCTTGCAGATGCTGAGGTAGCAGGCATTGCCGTTGAGTGCTTTCGCAAGTGTCAGGGTAGCGGGACTTCTGCAGGTAGTATGCGGCTTTGTGTCTGTGAGGGGAGTGTGAGGTTGTCGGTCGCGGTTGGAGGGGTGGTAGCGTAACTTCGGGCGGGTGCGGAGGTGGAAGGCGAGTTTTCGGCTGTGAGGGGAGTGAAAGGTTAGTGGTCGCGGCTGGAGGGGGTTGCAGTGATTGGGCGCACTTTGCAATACTGTGCGGAGGGTGATGCCGCAGCAGTTCCCGCAAGACTGGGAGTCTGCTTCCTTTGACCTATGTTTCCTGTGCTTCCAGGATCGCAGGTCCCAGCCAGGGTGATGTCGGTGTCTTGTAATATGTGGGTGGCGGTGGTGTTTGCTGGCAGTATAGGTATAGTGGTGGTTAGTGTGCAGCTGGGAAGGCTGCCTGATATATTTTAGCCACATCTATGTATTATGGGTGGGCTGTGTGTATAACGCTGGGCAGGGGGTGGAGTTTCATGTGTGACCCCGCCCAGGGTTATACACACACTCCCAAAATGATTGACAGATGTAGCTTTAAGATAAGATACATAAAGTCATTCAAACCCTTTGTAACAAATAATGTATCCTTTCATAATGACCCCACTGCTCTTTCTTAATGTCACATGCATTTCATATTTAATTTTACAAATTGTGTGCACAGTAATAGTTTTTTCATATGTCACCAATATTGCTTGTATTTTAACTGCGTGGTATGTTTTTCCAGCGGTTGCCAAACAATGCAAGCTCAGCGTGCGAACCCGCACCCACCATACCGGAAGTTCGGACAGATGTCGCCGGGCAGCCGTCACGAACGGGATCTTCTGCACCTATCCTACCTATTTTTATGGTAAGACCTCTGTCATTGTCACTTTGTTTTGTACACCTTGAAAACGGGTTCTTTATAACACCAAAAGTCGAAATTTGCACAATAAAAGCACTTTAAAAGTCCGCAGGAGTGCACATATATATAATATATTACATTAAGGTCCACAATTTTTTAGAAAACCTTAAATAGTATATGATGCAACCACGTATTCAATCTCATACAAGATTCCTTCTTGATAACAGCACTTTATTGAATACACTGCAGCATTGACATATAAAATCTGGGTACTGTTATCCAGCTTTACAGGGGTCTGGAGGCTGTGAGGTGATAGCTTACAGGCCATGTTATGTATAACGGTCCAGGCATAGAGTTCTGCATAGAACTTCTGCAAACAATTTTGACAAAAAAATAAATTGTAAAATATCGTTTTACCTCTAAGGCTGTGTGATGGGGTCCATTATGACCCCATCATATTCTAATATTTTCATGTTCAAGTTTGAACAACAGATCTTTTTTGATCAAAATGAAGTTTCCAATAACATAGCATTTTACTTTTAGTATATAGATGATCCTGTGGCAGGGTAGTCAGTACTGTAGGCTCTTAAAATATGCTATCAAAATCACTTACACTATCAGTGATACAATGATCAATTATTTAGACTTGCAAATCTCCATCATTGAGGGTTTAATAATTACCTTAATATTTTCTTAATATTTTATAACCTCACTGTTAGGAATCTGCTCCACTGTAGTAGTATCCACTCTAGACCACTAAAACCTGGAGTTACCTATTCACAATTTTTGCATATCAGGCGTATTACATTAGACTCAATTGTGGCAGCAAACACAATTGATGTAATCCACGGGGCTCGATGCGCTCGCCACACTTTAAAAAATCAACTCCACACCGACATGGATACTGGGGGTATGGCATGGATAGTGGGGATATTAAGCATTGTGTATTTTAGGGCTCCGGAGCCACTTACGTAGTTTACCTAGCCAGCATGGTGCTGTATTGGTATTCTGAATACACCACTACGTAAACTACGTAATGGGCGCCCTGATAATAGACAACTAGAAAAGTTGAATGGAAATCAAAAAAATTCGATTTTGATTCGATCCCGATCAATGTTCCCTCTAATTTTTACAAAGGCTGTGTGTGGCAAAAGATTTTGGCTGTGCAACTTTGGAAGGAAATTTTTATTTTTGTGCGTCACTTCTATATATAACTGGAAAACGACGTTCAGCATTTGTGTTAACTTTTCTTCAAAATGATATTAAACATTCAAAACATTTAAACATTCAAAACACAGCACATGATGTAGTTAATGGGTGAAACACACATTAATTTAGTCCGCAACAGCAAAAAGTTGACCAATTCTGCTTTGTGCGCTCTGTTGTAATGTCTGTGCGCATGCTCGGCGAGTTGTGTGCACGCGCCCATGCGCACAGCTTAGAGGGAACACTGATCCCGATGTGCAGCCCTGTGGCACTGAAATGTAGTAGAAAAATAGTCTGTGCAGGCAAAACTCTATAGTAAAGATCTGTACTACTGTATATAGTCTAAATTGATTATGTACAAGGCATCATGCGTTTTGATCCCAATTTGATACCGATTCAATCAATCTAATCGGGATTGAATTGAAAATACATCGCACTGTGTGTATACTCCTTTAAGTTGACATGACAAACATCTGTGTAAAGTTAAGTTTGAACTAACCATTCCACATTAAATGCAAGACATATATTACATCCAATGAAGACGGAAATTATGTTCATTAATATGCTCATGAGTTTTTTCATCCCTACATTCTAAGAAAGATATCTCAAGTGTATGTTATATTTGTAATGTATCGTAAACATGTTTCTGTATGGAATTAGCAAAAAATTCTTAACCTTATATGATGCTGACAATAATAAACATAATAATGTTTCTTTTTTTTTTTTCTCCAGTCAACTGGTTTATTTCCTGGTTACTAAAGCAACAAGCATCAACTGGGCTATTTATAGAAATATGGTTAATAAAGGCTAAATAAAAGGGCAGTACACTTGTTAAAGAGATTAAATAAGAGAAAAACAATTATTGATTGAGGAAAACAAATATTTACATTGTATGCATCAAAAGGTACACATTTAAACAAATGCATTTAAAGTGAACCCTTATGTTACAAACAATGAGGATACTGTATATATTTTATGCTTCTGCTTTAGTGGAAAATATTCCCAGAAGAGTGTAGTAGCAAAAAGGAGACCAACTTCATAATGGTGCCTATTGTTTTGAATTGTGATGTTTTACAAACATATTTGGGTACTTATGAAACAGAGGACTTGGTTAGGGCCTTAATCAAGTCTTGCAAAACCTTACATTCTTCATCTCATGTAGAGATGTTTCTTAACATTTATCACAGAGCATACAGATGGAGCGGGTCTCTTCCTTGCAGGGGATGGTGATGGCGACGCCAGCCGCCATTCCCCGCCACCCGCCATCTGTATCTGCGAAAGGGGACGCTTGCGCGTCCCCTTTCGCACGGTTCCCCCTGGTCCCCGCCGGCTTGTCGGCGGTCACCCGGGGTCCACACCGCCTCCCCGCACCCCCCTTACGCTGTCCGTCTCCCTGAAGCGGAGATGGACAGGGTTCCCATCGCCCCGCCGCCCGGAAACTGAGACGCGTGTGCGCGTGAGACGCACGCGCGTCTCAGTCAAATGGACGCAGAGCTGCTGGCGGATTGCCAGCGGTGACATTCTGGCGATTCGCCAGCAAGAGGGAGCCCAGCTCCATCTGTATTTATTATCACCACACAAGCTTTTTAATGGGATATACGGACTCCAGTGCCTGGTGGCGTGGTGCAGATCTTTACCACTGCTTCTTGGCCTGCCCAGTGGTTATCTTTACCACTGCTTCTTGGCCTGCCCAGTGGTTAGGTGCTTTTGGCTTCTGGTAAAAAAATATGTAGATATGCATTTACTTAATTACACTTCTTTTACAGCTGAATGGGCAGTTCTGGGCATAATTCCCCTTGATCTGAGGGTCAGCAAAGGTGGTAGATGACTAATACTAGCAATAAGACAATCTGACAGGAATAGACATCTAAATCACACCCCCCCCCCCCCCCCCCAACATGCCCGCTGTTTAAGTACAAGCTATTTCACCTCTTCAGGATGGACTGGGTTGAAACAAATTTAAATAATCAAAGGTCAAGGGATTCTTCACAGTATGGGAAAGTTATATAAACACCTTATCCATAGAGGTGAGACAACAGATACATAAAAGCATGAAAGATACTTCTTGGTATCTGCTACAAACTATAGCGGAGGATCATCCTATAGTCACAGGATAGCTCACATATGACCTGTTGTGGGGTAATTGATAAGAAACTGGAGACTGAGAGGGGAAGTGACAAAAGGGGAAAGAGATATTTTTTTTATATTGTTTTCTTATTTTTCTGATGTTAGAATTCATGTTCCTTTTATTTTATGACCTAAATGGGAATGTACACTATTACAATGTACCTTGTCATGACAAATGCATTTCTCAACAACATATTGTGTAAATGCTATTAATTACATAAACATAATTTCAAAATCTAGATGTACACAAATTTGACACGTTTGTACAATATTTTATTTTCTCTTTCATACTTGATGTATACTCAAAACGAATGTACATTTCATATATGTTTCATGTATGTTTTGAAAGTGCTTAATATAAAAAAAAAACATATTTGGGTATTAGTAAGCCGGCCCTAAGCTAATGCTTTGAAAGCTAGTAGATGTAGTTTCACTTGCTGCCAACATATGACAGTGTAAGCCCGGTCGAAGCAAAAGCTTCCAAAGCTATGTAGTTTCCCTTGTTGCCAACAGAAGGCAATATTTCGGAGACACATGGATACTAGACCTATATATTATAGATTATGTTTGGGTGTCCACATACAATTATTATTGCAGTGTATATCATGCTTCTGGTCTGTAGAGCATTGCCAATAAATGGGTTCATTTACAGTTAGATGCAAGCCACATTCTTTTGCAAAATATATTCTTTTTATTTCATGCACTTGTATCCTTGTATCCATTTAAACATTTTTTGCATATCCTTGACATGACCTGAGTCAGTATTTATCAGTAATATTTTAGTAGAATAATATGTAAAAAATATATTTTTCCGCCATATTCAATAATTTGATTATAATATAAATTTATCAAAGCACTTTTGGAGAATTTTTATTCAGTTTTATTCATTTCTGTCTGGCCATACAAGGGACAAGTGTTATATTGTTTTTTCCCTCTCTCTCTTCCAAAAGTGGACATAAAAACATCCATTACTTGATACCTTACAGACTATACTAACGGATACTAATGACCCTTGCTATGGTCCATTTGGCAGCTAACACAGTTGATCATAAATTACCCCAGCAGCCAACAGATGATTTTATAATAATAATAATAATAATAATAATAATAATAATAATAATATAACAATTACTATATGTTTTTTAATTTTATTGTTGTGTACTGTTTTGTGTCACTGGCCAGTGAATTCTAGTATAATAAATATTTGTAATTTTATATACATTGATTCAAGCGTGATTTATATTCTTTCTTACTGTTTTGTTAATTTGGGCATTTCCCTATCTATATATAGATGGAGCCCCTCTCATTCAGCTCCAACGCTCGCCAGAATGTCCCCCCTGGCGAGCGTTGACTGACAGGGACTCCATCAGACTGGGATGCGTGAGCTTCTCACTCGCACGTGCGTCCCAGTCACTCAGTGACGGAAACCCTGCCCATCTCCAATTCAGGGAGACAGGCAGGGTTAAGGATGTGCGGGGAGGCGGTGGGGACCAGTGAACAGTGACGGGGAGGAGGAGGATGGAAGTGGAGAGCTTCTTCGGAATGGGAGCTTGAGTGTCTCATATTGATCGATACAGGAGTCCACATATGCAAATTGTGTCTATATGTAAATGTGTATATGTTTCAAAATCATACAAATTAAGACTGCTTGATTCAATGTGAACATGGGGACAAGCACCAATATTTCTGTCCTAGTGTATATGCTTTTGGAGAAGTTTTGGTAAAAACTCATACAAGCCATTAAATTCACATTATTTTAGCAAGCAGATCTCATTTCCCTTACCTTCAATTGGAAATGTGATATGTTAAAATTTGCTAATGTTAAATTGTTTAAAAATGACCATAGGGAGCCTATATTAATAATGTCATCTTCAGATCACAGATAAGGAGCCAACCAGTCACTGAGCAGCGTGCAGGTAAGTTTTTTATTATTATATTTGAGAGGGATCTAGAGCAGGAGCACAGAAGGAACAGGTAGGAGATCAGCAAGGTCAGGAACACAGACTGGCATAAGGGTCAGCAAGGGTAGACAGGCAGGAGATGCTGTAGATGGGACATATTCTGGCAGTATTTAAAAATAAAAGACCCTTAGAAGTGTCAGAAGGGATTCGCAGGGACAGCGCTTACTCACAAGCTCTGTTCCTATATGTAGATTTTAATACGTTCTTATGATATTTGCAAATATTACAAATCAAGATTTTTACATTAAAATTACATTTTGTCTGCAAACACTGATCAATAGACCTTTTATTGTAGAGTTGGAAAAAAAAAGGAAGTGACAAGCAAGTCAACAACAGTAACAACTTCCCATATTTAATTTATAGTTACAGATAGACAAAGTTGCAGAGAGGCTGTTTTGTAGATTTAACCTGTCATTTGTGAATTTATTTTTGGCCTTTACTGAGCATTAGGTGAGTTAAAGTAGATGAATCCAAGGTCACACTTACTCAGTTGCCCCTATATTCCAAGAGCAGAGTACAAGGAATTGTTTAAAATGGTAGTTAGTGTAGGAATATGGAGACTAACAGTGTGACAAGTGATGTGCCAAATGAGTGTTCATCAGTTAATAAAGCTAAAGGTCAGGGCAGCTAACATATAGAATAGGTCCAGTAATATAGCACACTATCAGCTTATCATTTGTATGCTAATTAATGTGTTTTTTTCCCCATTTTGCCTTCAACCCTTTTATCTGGATGGATATGGAATGTTCTGAAACTTCATAGACACTTAAGGGGTATTCAATCTGGGATTCCGACTGTCATTATGGCCCAACAGTCGGATTTCCATTTTCACTTTACTCGACTGTAACGCAACAGTCAGAATTCAATGTTCCCGCTGTAGAGTGTCATAAAGTCCGAGCATTGGTGGAAACATGGCCATTTTGTCAAAAAATTGCATATTTTGGAGTCGACAATTGCTGACAAGCCAGTCAGCAATTGCATCTTGCTGAAATGGCTTTTGAAAATTTTGTTCTTACAGACGACAAGCAAAGTTCAGCACAATAAAACAGGAACAAGAGAGGGGATACAGACTTGAAGTACATGCTGTACACCTCTTGAAATCTGTTTACATTCAAGCAGCTGTACATTACCAACAATCTGGCCTTACCTATAAAATCCTAGACATTTTTGCTTCCTGGTTCCTTCACTACCTGTCTTTAGATCTTCATTCCATTATTTTTTCTTTACATTTTTTATTGAGACATTGATTTTCATGGTAATAAACACATTTGAAAATATACATTGTATAAAGGTTGCATGAACATAACAATTTCAAACATAGTCTATTAGTATTTTGAGTCCAATCATCATTCAGATCATAAGAATAACATTGAATATAGATTAATGGTCGATGCATGGAGACATCAGTTCAGGGGGACAGGAGGATCTTGAGCAGCTGTCCTAGTAAGATACCCTGTAGTTGATTGTAAGCTATCATGTATATTTGTCTTGTGTTGAGAGGAAGATTTGGTATGTATGAATCCCGTAATAGAAATAATTTTTCCACAGGTTTCCCTCTGTCAACAATTGCATCTACCCAATCCATCCTAAATAGGAAGTGAAGTTTGGTTAGAAATAGAGGAAATCATGGTGGGTTGGGGTCAATCCAGCCTTGAAGAATGGTTTTTCTACCTGCTGCACTCAAAGCTATTAGTCATTTTTTACTTTCTCTCATCATGCGGATCAAAGATGCCCAATATTGCCTATTCTGGAGATAAAGGGATGAATGTAACTAGTTTGGCTTCTGCATAACGTTTACAAAAAGCCAGAAGTAACGAATGATTGGGCAGGCCCATAAACAATGGTAATTATCAGCATTATCATGGCGGCATTTTGGACAAGTGTGTGTATCAGAGGTTCCCAAATGAAATGTCTGATGGGAGATAAGTAAGAATTATGGTAAACATTGAGAAAGACTTCCGTATACATACTGTACTAGCCTTTAATGTCTGCCGAGAGTAGAGGAGGCCGTTTTGCAATTGTGGTACAGTTAATGAGGGAAAATGGTCCAACCACGTGGTCATTACTCTTTTTGTTTTGGTGTAATCGAGAATTTGCCTCAAAAAATGTTTAATGTACAGATATAGCCCAGAAATTGGAACCGGGTAGGAAAGCATAGTGTCCAAAGTGTTATTCCAGTCCTTATCTGAGAAAAGGGAAAGTACATGAGAAACATAAAAACTGGCTTGTACAAACGCTAAGGGATATGGGCTAATCATAGGATATTGTGCAGATAATTCAGAAAAGCGTGAAAGATGCTTCTCTTCTTTCATAACCAATGAGCCAATAGAGGTGATTCCTACTGAACTCCAAGCTGAGAAGGGGTGAGCAGCCATGCCATTGAGAAAAGCCGGGTTTTTAAGAAGGGGTAAAATTAGGGAATGGTATTTAGACTGGTTGAATGACATAAAATATGCCATATCTTTCTGGTTGACCATAAAAGAGGGTTATTTTTTATATTTTCTGATACTTCCTGGTCATGTTGGTGCAATAGCCAATTAGACTAATATTACCCAAAGAGCTTTGCAATTCGAGCACGTCCCGCTTTCCAAATAAATTTATGAAAAAGCCTCATGATTTGTTGGGCGTCTTTTTTAAATAATAATACTGGACGTATTTGTATGGGTATAGTATTCTTGGAATGGCCACCATTTTCAGGAGATTATCCCTCCCTTAATAAGATAATGGAAGACGCTTCCATTTGGTAACATCATTGGTCAAGGAAGCAAAAGCTTTAGTTACATTCAGAGTATATCGAATAGCAGGATTACAGGGTATTCAAATTCCTAGATATTAAATGTGTGAAGTCTGCCATTTATCATTCCATTATCTTAAGTGACTTCAATATCCCAATCAATTTCCACTCAAAATCCTCTCTCAGCTCCTGCCTGACATTTTTCAAACACAGTCTGTGACATGTTAGTTAGGAGGTAATTGACTGGCTGTTTATCACTCTCCATTTTATCACTTTTGAATCTGGCCCTTAATCTGGTCTTCACCTAATGTTGTGATATTTATAACTACACCGGTACATCTTTTCCCAAGGCGTTTCTACCATAGGTGCATGGGGCGCAGTTGCTATGGGGCCCAGTGCTGAGGGGGCCCATCTTCTCAATATAAGTTACATGTGTTTTATAGACTTATCACCATTGGTTAATTTATAAGGGCCCCTAAAACCTTTTGCTATGGGACCTACAAATATCTAGTTATGCCATTGCTTGTATGCATTGCGTTTATACTACAGAATCCTGTTATACAGTATGTAGCAACAATGAAGCAGAACACATCTGGAAATCTAGAATTTTCCAATGTTCATTACTAAACTCACCAAACTCTACCAAAGTTCATCAAAATTACAAATAATTTAAAAAATGTATCATATGCAAATTAAACCAGTAAAATGAATATATGGCTACAGATGTGTCCCCGTTCATCTTAGTCTATTTGTGGAAAACACAACTGATTTGTCTATGTAGAAGTATTATTAAACATTTTGTTTATTTTTCATATCTGCTCATTATTTTTGTGGCATACCTCTATAGAGGCAAAAAAATATATATTACCTTGTGTGGGCAATCTATTATTTGCTAACACCTATGTGATAGTAGCAGTCCTACAACAGTATACAATACAGTTAAATCATTACAAAATACTGCTGAAAAAAAAAACTCACATCCTGATTCCATCTCTCTCTTATTGTCTACCGGGCAAATTTAACAAATTTTCTAAAAATGTAAAGAGGTGATTTTGCCCTTAGTGACCAATAAGACACTGTCTCTCATTTTCTAGGATGCCATAGAGAAATTATAGACAGAATATGATTGGTTTCTATAGGCAACATCAAGCTTTAGTAAAGTACTTACTGTACCTAACAGAAGAACCGTGTCCCACATTTTTAGAGTAAAATGCCAACTGACTGTGGGAATGAGTGGTCTAATTGTTTTTCAAATCTCCAAAAATCTCTGTGAAATTGAAGATTGCCTTCTTTTTAGACACAAATTTGGCAAGTTAAAGCATATGTAGACTTGGTTTGTCTTGGTTACCCAATATATGTCCTGGATTTGAATTTAGAACCTGAACTGTAAATATATTTTGCTACCATAGGTGCAAAGCAGCTTATACTGCCAAGTTGACTGGTTGACTAAGGGAAGCAAATTATCTGGTTATTTGCAATTTTCTTAAATAACCCCCAATGTTTCATCTGGAAAGCATGAGATGGATTGCTTATACAAAATAAAGAACCACAACTGTTGTAAATGTAGCATGCCACTAAGATAAATAAGATACCCTTTCAGCTTTCTGTTAGAATGATCCTTCCACACTGGAACCTCTCTATTTATACAAGTCTTGTGACAGCTGAGTAAAATCAAAGCACAGCACCTCTAGATATCACAAAATATTGTACATGATTCTTTTGGCATAAATGCAATGCCGCAATGGAGATTAATGTATAGATTCCACAGCATCTGTCATTTTAATATCCTTATTTCACCAGAGATTATGAAGGAATATTTACAGTCAAATCCATTTACTTTAGCTCTTTGGAATCATCCAGCAAAAATTGAATTGTTTGCCTTAGCAAGGTGCGTACTTGTGATATTCTGCTATGTTTGTACATGATGATTTTGAACCTCAGTCCTGCGAAATTGTAATGAATAAAATCTTGACACTATTCCTTCCTGCATTAATCATTTGAAGCTGATCCTACAGGATACAAGGGCAAATTAAATTCTATTTGCAATTTCATGCATGACGCACAGAAGCGAGGGATGTCTGAGCTAGCAGTTTTTCAGCAAGACAAGCGTGTAAGTTTTTTCCCCCCATGTGCCAGTACTCTTATTACTGACAAATTTGTAAATGAGAATGTATGAATGGTATTAAATTCACCTTCAAGGATGTAGCAAATTAAAAACAAGAACTTTTTTGAGAGAAATGTTCGTTTGTAAATGTTACATATGAGTAATGGCTTTGAGTGTACAAATATCTGCTCCTTGTGACCTTCTGTCTGTAACACTCCCCGTATTCATCTTAGTGAATAAAGTCTCCATAAGCCTTGTGCCATTTTGTGCTGTTAAGACATCCGAGATGAGGTGATATGTCTCTTGAATTAGGGTGATTGTTTGAATTCTGTTCAGTGTCTTTCTCTACATTAAAACCGCTAAAAGCTTAAAATGTATTTTCTGCATTGAACTGTATGTATGAACTATAATACAGAAAATGGATTTTCTGTATTATATGAACTTAATGCACCAAAGTTTCAAAAATGAATTATTAAAGGTTTATGTCCTCAAATCAGAAGCAGATGTTTGAAGATGTTTTTATATTTATTTATTTTTTTTTTTTTTTAAATCTTTTTTATTAAAGGATTTTCATTTGCACATACAAATAATAAAAAGAAAAAAAACATAGAAATACACATTGGACAATAATCTGGAGCATTATACATATATAATTACGGTTACCTATGTCCATATCTCTAGTTCGCATATGATATATTATAAAACATGGCATACATTCTCATACCAATATCTCCATGGCATTTACCACGTCTTAATAGCTAGATAAACAAAGATAGATATACGACATCTAACACTTAAAAATTTATCTAGGTATGGGAATTCAATGAATTACTTTAACCCGCTAAGGGTTTAGCCAATAAAAAACAGTTAAACCAACCCATCTCTAGTACACTAGGTTTATCAACTTATAGGTTGCCGCTTTCCTAGATCCTTAGAGCTAACTTTAACATAATACTCCTCTACCTAAGACAAAAGACATAAAAATAATAAAATTAGAAAAAAAAAAAAAAAAAAAAAAAAAGGAAACAATTATAAGCTAAGACAAAGACAATTACTTAACCCTAGCCTATTTTCCTCTTCTAGATAGTAAAATTGGAGTAAATTATGCTGCCAGGAATTAAGTAAATCAGGGGGAGGGGGAAGGGAGGGGGAAATTATATTTATTTTTTTAATAAAATGTAATTCAAGGCAACTAATACGTTTTTCAAACATAATAATCCATAATTAATGCTGTTAGTATTCCCTACCAATAAAGTTGATCTGGAATTACTTAACCCTCTTTTTGTTGTTTTCTGGAAGTAAATAAGTGTTGGCATGTTCCAGTTTGTTAAGAGCTATTTTGATCTGTTGTGATGGATATAATCCTTTAGTAAAAATAAAATATACTTTAATCTTGTCAGTAAGAAAAAGTAAGTCAGTAAGTAAGTAAGTTTAATTTATATAGCGCCCTTTCTCCAACAGGACTCAAGGTGCTTTACAGACATTATAACAATGCACATAATACAGAGGATGTTGGTAGTACAGTAACAGACGAGTCACAGACAAAAGAAACCCTTGAGCACACAGTAAGCCTAATGCAGGAGTGGTGCAGCATTTTGGATAATAACTTCCATGGGTTGTGTACTACAACCTGACAAGGTACCAGGTGTGGCAGCCATTTTAGGCACTCTGCATAGGATTACCCTGGGTTGGATAGATTACCCCTGAAAGAAATTACCCAAAATGGGTGATTTCAGTGTATATTCAGGTCCATGTATTTTTTCATCCCATCCACAAGTGCACCAGATGAGGCAGCCAAAGTGGGCGCTCTGCGAAGATTACACTGTAGGAGGCGAGCCATACAAGGACCCAATGCATATATTGGAAAGCAAATACTTGTGTAGTTGTATGATAAACCCTGCACAGAAACATCCACGTGATCTACATCCTGCCCGCAGAGAAACCATCTGAGTAAACCATCTGGGTGCACTGCATAGGTCAGCGCTGGCAGGGTGTACAATCTGCTGAGGTACACATTACAGGAAAAGCACATGGTGGGGTAGATGTATGCCACAAGGGGGGGAGCGGCAGGAGAGATAGAGAAAAGACATGAACACACCTTTGCCAGGGACTGACGACAGGGAACTATTTTGAAATCATTTTCAAAGAATCATCAATGTCCAGGAATCATGAGAGTGCAGGTGGTTATGAGAAGGAGGGGGGGGGGCATTCAAGTATGGGGGAAGTATTGCTATGTAGACTGGCCCTGGTGCATCCCCCCCACAGCTCCATGCTCACCATGAGGGGAAGGCCTTGGGGCAGTCCTGGTGTTCTCAGCCGTAGGGGTGGTGGGCCTGGTCCAGGTGTTCTCATGGCAAAGGTGAGTTGAGGCCACGTGATGTTCCTGAGTGTTCTGGTTAATTCAGTCCTTCAGAAGTAATGTTGGAGTGTTGTTTGCCTTCTGGTTTCCTTAGGTTTAATGCCAGTATAACACTGCTAATAATTTAAAGCTAACCCTTTATATCTAGACCCTTCATATAATAAACCCCCTAACATCCCAAACTACACTGAATATATCAGCCTAAAGAACCATATGTCCATCCTGAATTAACTGCCCCTCCCAATACACCTCCACCACAAGCAATAGTTGCTAATCAGACCTAACAAATGTAAGGTCAGTAACACTATCCCAGTATTTCTAAGTTCTTCACATAGCACAGATAAAACCACAATGACAACTTTTTACAGATCGAAAGCGATAATCTGCAGTTGAATTCTGAAATATGATTAGCTAGATATTTAAATAAATTCTGCATAAGAGGTGGAATACTCTGCATCCAACATCAGCATAATGAATGCTGGACAGTTACCTGTTTAGAAAGAGAAGGAGGAGTCAGTTCATTCAGGATAAGCTGAATATATGTTTAGAATGCTAGTATAACGCTGCTATTAATCTAAAGCTGACCCTTTATAACTAGACCCTTCAGACACTAGACCCCTAACGTCCCAAAGGATGGATATAATCGCCAATAGATATATATGATGATCCAAAGGGTTAGCAGAGGTGGGAGGAGTGTGGCATGGTGCAGATAATTTGATGATCTTGGTCCAGCCCTCTGCTGTGGAAAGCCATATAAGGGTAATTACTGTGTAATACAATCATGTCAATTAAGCCTCAGCCAGTCTACTTCACTGGGGGCAACATCTAGGAATTATATTTACTTTGTCTGGAGTTCTGGAGATCTCCCTAAAATTACATGGACACTGATACAAATTTTGGAAACATACAGTATGAGCAGTGTGAGAACTAGCAGTAGTGCAGCCAGTACAATACACCAGGGCCCACCACAGTGAATTGACCAGCACTCGCTGGCATTACAATGAGTCACATTGAATCATTGCATTTTGTCACCAGCTATCCACCGCCATTGCCCCCAATTCAACACAGCTGCTTCCACTCACACCTACCATTTTGTGTGGTTTTCACTAACCAGCTGTTCGTAGGCCTCCTGCTTAAATAAGCTGGCACTTCATGTCTGCCCCAGCACCTTGTACCGGTTTCTGCTGCCAGCAGTGCCCCGTCCTAAATTCTGTGGCTTCTTCAGTGTCTTATTTGCTTTTGAGCTCAAAAATCTGAGGAAGCCGCTGAGTCCCCACGGAGGCGGGGAAACGCGTTATATTGAGCTAATATTTTCATCCTGAAATACAGGAGGACCTGCCCATGATACCTGCCTAAAGTGCTACATATTACCGGAGAAAACTGTTATCTTTCCTAAAGAAGGAGCCCGGGCTTCCAGGAAATACCATCAATACAAAGGAACTGCTGCTAACAAATTATAAAGCACACAAACCTGGGACTTCTAGTGCAGGTACAGGGAGGATACCTCCCCTCCTTTTATTCCTATTTTTATATATATTTTTTATTCGATTTTTTCTATACATTGAACTCTTTTTGATGTCAGGCCAGACAAAATATAGCGAGAGAAGGTCTCATATATAGAGGAATACAAACATCCTCCACCCATCTCGCAGGGAGAACCTATGTTTGAAACCAAATAACATCTCTACCTTCATATAAGATTGTGAAATTTTTGATGGCGGACTAAACTCCCCCCCCCCCCCCTTTTTTTTCTTTTTCTCCATTTTAATATTCTAATGAAATTGTTTGTAACAATCCTATTTTTATCACTGGCCAGTGTATTTTCTATTTAATAAATTTATATATATTTATACATTGTTTCTAGTGCATTATATGTGTTTTTCTGTTTCTTATTTGCTTTAGTGCCTCCCACTGGCTAAGCACTTTGGCTGCTAGTGACTCCCCAGTTCCAGCACCTTTACTAACCTGTGGCTGCTAGTCTCTGGGGCCACTTTCCGCTGCAATGCATGTACAGGTGAGTCTGCACTGGTTAAGGCCTGCACATTTTACAAAGGTGAGCATGCAAATCTTTTAAGGGGGAGCCTTACAAGGGGAGCAAGCACATCTTAAACAAGGCACTACAGTGTGGTATAATGTGTGTAAAGAGCTCTACTGTGTAACGTGACATCTATAGGGAACTGTTGTATGTGATGCAATGTATATAAGTGCTACTGTGTGGTGTAACAGGTATAAGGGGTACTACTGTGTGGCATAACATGCAGCACTCGAAATATGGTGGTATATGATGATATGACATACTGCCACTTCCTGCTTCCCACTTACAACACGGCTGCACTGGCTGTTGGCAGTGGGACAGAACATGGGGTTGAGTGCTGGCAGAACACCAACAGCAGACGTGTTACTGTACGTCCTTTCTACAGTACATTAAAAAAATCTATTTATCTCATATCCATTTATATAGCACCAATATACTTTAATAAAATAGTTTGTTTCACAAAATAACTTAAGTGGAAACTATTGTTATTTTAAAGTTTTCATCAATTAAATGGGACCAAATGAAGGTAATAAATAATCATAAATGTACAATATTCCAGAGGTGGTGAAACAGAGCAGGAATTCCATTTATTTATTTTATTAACTTTTCTATTCTATTCTAAGACGGCTTACTTGTTCTCTGTAATAGTGCCTGAAAATTATCTGTACCCAACAACTTTCAGCACAAGCACTAAGGCCATGCACCAGAAAACTAGAGCAAAAATAGTGATGAAAATCCAGGCACACATGGCTGCACATGGAATAAGTACTGTATTCAGGATGAGACTACACAGCCATTCCCTAGTAGACTTCTAGAATTTCACACAGCAGCCCTAACCATCATGTTATGTTCTATACCGTTGTGTATTAATACCAATTTGCTGACATTATACATATGTATACACTGTCAGTGAAAGTATTTAGTAGTGGTTCAGCTAATTGTGAGAAAATAAAATAAAGCAGGGATTGTCACACAACTATTATTAACTTATTTATTCATTTATTTATTTATGTAGCCTAAATGTTAGAATATACATTATTTCTGAAGGGAAATCTCTGGGAGAGTGCTGTTGATGATGGTACTGTATATGGATACTGGAAAATTGTGTTACATCATTATTTCAACTGGAAAGTTTCCATTTTTTTGGACATGGTAGTGCATGGTATTCTATGCAAACTGATGTAGTACAGTACTTAATCTACATCAGCCCCAAAGGGTCAACTTTATGTTAAATGAGTTTGGCACCTGGATCGCTCTGCAAAGTATATACATTGTAATGAGATGCATAACATTTTGCATTAGCATTACATTGACCCATGTAAATTATTTGATAAATGTGGTGCAATATGATTTTTTCATTTCAGGGTTGTCACACCATTTAGATTTGTGAGAGTGTGACATATTCTAAGTAATATATGCCATATTGCACCTTCAAATCATACTTACGTCAATTGTGTGATTTTGGAAACATGTTAAGTAGAAAAAAATAGGTATACAATATTTCACTAGCATTCATATATGGTAATGGGTTCATTTCAGTGTCACTGCCTGTGCCTTTACATTTAGCCTGCTGTTGATTAACTCTGCTACTAGATGTAAGGGAATATTTGTCAAATTGTGGGCTTAAAAATGTAGTGATGTTACCCATAGCAACCAATCAGATTCTACTCCTTTATTTAGCTCATTCAAGAAAATAATAACTGCAGATGGAACTACGTCCATTTATGCCGGTCTCGGCCAAACCGCGAATAAGTGAGAAGTCCCTGCACCCCATTCACGGCAATGGATACGTAAGCATGTGAGACGATCATGCATCCCCATCAGGGTGAACAGCACACTGAGATAGGTCTCCCTGGCATGGGGTTGGCATAGATGGAAGTGGCTCCATCTATAGAAGTTCTTTGTTTGCTACGGGTAACACCTACACTTTTAAATACCAGTATTTTAGTAACATTTACTCTTTTTATACCCCAATAAATGTTTGATTTAATTTGATAAACTTTGCCAGATAAATGAATGGTCGCCAATGGTTGCATCTGACAGTCGAGACTTCATTATCAAACAAAGCGATAAAGGTGGAGGAATTGTTATCCTGAATAAGAAGATTATATAAAATAAATCTATAACTAACTTGGAGATGGGATAATTTTTACAAAAGTGAAATCAGATCCAACTAAAAAAATTAAAAATGACTTATATAAACTCGCTATGCACCCCTGTACATATCGGCACTGCTATTGAAATGATAGCAGGCCGAATGTATGAACGGTCAGCAGTGCTGACCGTTTTGCCCGCTGCTACTATCTAATTCGCTAGCGGCAGGATGGCGAAGCCCTATCTCAACAGCAAGGACAACGCTGTCCCTGCTGCTGGCTCTGGGCTGCGCTGGAGATCTCGAGTATGCCCAGTCCAGTCGGCCAGGGGGGAAGGAGACAGCGCGTTAGTGTAAACTGATGGGCAGTCTCCAGGAGGGTACATCATCGGAGGGGGGAGTTTGCACTCACCTGCTTTGGCAGAGAAGATGTTAATACATCTTGTTGATGTCCCTTCCTGCTTTGCCTCATTAATGAGGTGAAGCAGGAAGTATCATAGCGGTGCGTTATATGTCGCTATAATACATCTGCCCCAATGAATTTTAAAGGTTGCTGTTAATGACACGCATTGCTAAATCAGGCCATTTTACTATCAGCACTTACACCTACCCCATGCTTTATGCAATATATACAACAACATACTCATAATAGCAAGGATATCCAACTATATGCTATCAACACTTCCATGGATAAATGTATCTCTTTACTGTGAGGAGAGAGATAAACACAAAGGACCTTCTGTTAAAGTGTGTATGCATTTGTATACAGGACATGGGGAAATTTACTAAAATGGGAGTTCTATTTAACAGGAGATGTTGCTATGGGCAACCAATCCGATATTATCTATTATCTTCTAGAAGGTGTTAAATAAATAAGAAGTAGATTCTGGTTGGTTGCCCATGTGAAATAGTAAATTCCCCACATTTTGTGGCACATTGGTTGCAAAATGTGCTAATATTTGTTAGATGTGTCCCTTTTGGATTCTCATGTGACTCAGTATTAGGTTACAAAAGATGGTAAGCATACCTCTAATAATAACATAAATATATTTTTGCACAACAGGTAAAGCAAGAAAAGTTCAGCCTAGCACTGATACAATGCAGCTGGTCATAACCCTAGAGACAATCCAAAAGTATCTTAACAACACATAATACAAAAGGAAAAATAGGGCTATAATCAGCGCTAAAGTATAGGACAGAAGATACACCCAAGGAAAATGGGATTAGCTGGTTTCCTTAATTTCTATTCAGCATCAGTTGTAATCAGACTTCCCTCCCTTTACTTGTGGAATAACATTTAGATCCATGCAGGTGTTCCCATAAAGGTATCTTTAGTGTATCTAAAGGATATGATTAAGCAACTGTGGTACTGGGTGTGTTATATACAAATAACTGGGCACAATAATTTACATTGAGGCTGCAATAGGGGATTTACTGCACAATAACGTGCTGGGGTAGATCTGGAAGAGATCAGATGGGGAGTGAATTGGCCAAGGAGTTTCTCCGATGAAGAAGTGTGGAGAGAAAGAGAAGAAGGTGGCACTCATCAGCTGCAGTGCACATGGTTTTTGCCCATTTTGAGAACAAATTTGTAGTGCGATCAGATCTGAATAAGGGCCTGTATGTGTTTAAATATTTAAAAATAATAAAAAAAATTGAATATATACTGTACTGTATATTTGGTTCATTTACAAGGAGATTACCCCACAAATGTAATTTAGCATACAGTATGTGGAAACACATCAAACAAAAAGAAAAATAAACATTTATTTTTTTCTAAATCCAACAATTTCTTTTTTTATTAGTATTAAATTTAAATATATAGTTCACAGCCAGTCCAATTATTTATACAACTATGTATTGCACTGTATAATTATGCTCTTACTATACACTCAACCTTTTAGTAGATAGAAAAAGGTAATTATTTCTAATTCTTTTTACATTTCCATGTGCCCACTCCATGTTTTAAGCACCTCTTTGATATGCCTCCAATATTCCCATAAAACTGTAGTTTGGTGCTTACGATTTCATTGTGGCTGCGAAGAAATAAAGATTTTCTGTGTGCGTCGCCTCACATGTGTCGATCCGGCAGCTCCTGATGTATCAGGATTATTTCATGCATTTTTTAAGCTCATACAGAGAATCATCGCTGTAAAATTGCAGCATCTATCAAGAAAATTATCTGTGCATTGGAGTCAAATTCAGAGACTGCGCCGCCTTCAAATCCTAACTGTTTAGTGTTTATAATGATAATATGATGGTGATGAAGCAGCTGTTCTCTTGAAACAAACAGATAATGGTGTCACATATGAGCTGAGATGTTATACAGCTTGAAGGACTCCACCAAATTTCGCCAATTATTGCTTGCGTGCCATGGGAAGATTGATATAAGCAATAATCTCAGCGGCACATTCACTACCTCCAATAATTCAACACTCGTAAGGTCATAAATACATTGATATTGCATTGTGCTGGAAATTTAACTCTAATAGGCTGACTTTAGATGAGCAAAAGAGGCCTGGAAACATTTTATTTCATCTACTAGCACTGCTTTGTGATCCAGTGTATCACATATATATCTAGATATTTAACATCTATTGACTTGACATTTACAATTCAGCATTATTGCTTGATGGAAGGACTTACTTAGTGTCAGATGAGGTTAAGCACTATTAAGTTAGTGGATTTTTTATTTTTCATTTTGCTAACACAAGGAGGCTGTGTCAGAGCAACAGACGAATTACAGTGTATAAATGTTCCAATCAAGAGGCTGTCAGTATTAATTATCATTTCATTTGTCTGTTCAGGGCTGTATACAGTAGTAAAATGGATAGCTGTTTTACCAAAAATTATGACAGACAAGGAGTACGGTGTACAGGACAGAGGTTCCTTTTAAAGGGGAAATGGCATTTTTTACTACATGAAGGCTTTGCAGTATTTTAAAACATTCTTGATAGATTTGTTACATTTTAAGTTATTAAACATAATGATTGAAAATAAAAATCACCATATGTACTGGACATGCAAAAAGTATTTGTATAGTAGTAAAGGCTTTTTTTTTTTGCTGTTTGTAAGAAAACAGCACATCTGAGAGGCTAGAATATGTAAAAGAACTCCACAGGGGTGAATTTATGAAGCTTGGAGAAGTGTTATCTATCCCCACAAAGAACGTTATGAGCAAGGTGATAATGGTTCAGCCAATCAGCTCTTACCTGTCAATTTACATATTGCAGCTGATTGGCTGAACCATTATCACCTTGCTCATAACGTTCTTTATGGGGATAGATAACACTTCTCCAAGCTTCATAAATTCACCCCTCAGTTCTGTCATAAAATGTTGTACTGTCTTCTTTATGGCTTTCAATTGGGCTACTGTCATTAAGGAGAGCCTATTAAGGTCAACATGCATCAGGTAAACCACTGAAGGTAGACAGGCCTTAGGTCGACAGGGTTGGAAGGTTAGCACAAGCATTAGGTTGACAATAGGAAGGTCAACAGTTAAAAGATTCACATGTGTTTTTTCACTTTTTTTAAGTCGACACGGGCCGACAAGAGGTATTTCATGCCCTACCATCCACTACGGCATGGTGGGAAAATAAAATAATGTGTCTGAAGCATGGGTCTTCAAACTGTGGCCCTCCAGATATTGTGAAACTACATGTTCCAACATGCATTGCCACATTTTTTCCTATAAGAGCATGCCAAAACTGTCAGGGCATGCTGGGACAGTTCCACAACATCTGGAGGGCCGCAGTTTGAAGACCCATGGTCTGAAGCATGGTGAGTTCAGCGAGCCATGTGAGGGGACGTGGATCACTTAGATGTCGACCTTTTGACTGTAGACCTTCCCATTTTTAACCTTACCTATGTCGATCTATTTCAAGTGTCAACCTAAGGCATTTCGAACTTCAATTTAGTTTTAAAAGAGAGAATAAAGTTGATGTGTGTTGCGCAATCAGCAGGTGCTGGCACGGGGTAGTCACTCCCCTATGTAAAACTATGAAGATAATTTATATAATGCGCCAGCACTGGCTGAATAAGGATCTGCAAGACGGAAATAAAAATCGAACAATTTTTAATAAATAAACATATATCAATAAAACATACACTTTATGTATAAAAATATCACAGTTTGAATATAAAATTGCTGCCATTAGGATGAAGTCAGCTAAAAAAAGATGGTTGCCGAAATGGTGGAAATAGCAGAGGAGATGGGAGATGTGCAATCTTGCGTTATATATCAACGTATCCCTTATATCCTCATAAATGTGCTTTAGAATATGATGACTCTGTGTACTGGAGAATTAGGATCAGATGCCAATGTCCCATATGCGGTGTCCAGCCAGAGTGAAGGTATTGATATCAGCAATATTTGGGTGGATGGTATTGCCAGTTAGTGGGAACATTTATACAGACTCAACACGTTTCCCCCGGATGCACTCCATCTTCCTCTGGAGCAAAATTAATAATAACAGTCCCCGTGGAGAGGTATTTTATAGTACTCTGCTAATTGAAAACCTTGTACACATGTGGAACCTACACACAATAATTTAATAACCGTCTTGCAAAACTTATAATTAATCACAGATTTAGCTTAGAGGCAGTCAAGAAAGGAAACAAAATCACCATAAGATAAATTCTGAAACACTAATACAAACTAAAGTATAACAAACACCTGTATGTCTGAAATCAATTGAGTAGAAGAGGAGCTAGCCAATCACGTGACCCAAAAATAAGTTATATCATAGATTTAAACTTAATTAAATAAAAGTACTCACTTTTAAACATACTGTATGTCAAGCTTTCTATATAGAGGCTCTACCTCTCTGGGGTGTCTGATCGCCTCAGTACACCCCAGATCACCTGTCCAGAGATGCTGCCGTCCGGCGCTGTGTACAGCAACTACTGTGTTGCTGGTATCCGGGCAATGGCGTCTTACTTACGGGTGCATCATCGCATCCGCCGCCGGGGGTTTGATGCTGAGTGAATCAATAGGCTAAGGTGTACATCATACGCAGGACGTCTATAGCCTATTCACTCTATAATAGTGAGAAAATCTATCCCGGGTCACCTGATCAGAGAAACTACGACTAAAGTATGTTGGTGTTACAAAAAACAAATTCACAAAGTAGCTGAATAGTATGATTGAATAATATAAAGAACTAATTGAACAAATAATATACATAGTATGAGAGATGTTTCTATATAGTTAATTATATGAACATTTTTATACTGAAAGTTGTATGATCTAGTAATTGCATTACATTTCATATTATATAGAATCAAGATTAAATACAATTGGAGGGAGAGAGGATCATGTAAATAAAAAATAAAAATAAAACATTTTGGGACATTAATATGTGGAATGAAAAAAGGAGACATCAATACATAATTACACATCTGGGTACCCAAAATCACAATACATTATATTAATACAATTCCTATACATATTTATTATTAGTTTTGTATTTCCATATAGAAGACGTAGGGAAGGAAGGAAAGAGAACAAAAAATAACTCAGGACTTATGATAGGGTTTTTAATATACGGGTAGAGACAGGGATTATCCTTTTAAAGAGACATTTAGCTGAGCATATCTTATATATATATATTAATCAAATTACCTAAACACAAACAAAAAATGTATATTTTTATCCATATGTCTCTTTAAAGATAATATATGAAATTCAATTCAAATCTGTACTCACAATATCTAAGATAATGAGGGAAGGAACAAGTATATAAAACTAAGATCATTTTTAAAATAATACAAGGGTTTTAATAGGGGATATTTTTAAAGATATATAAAGTGTATGGTTATATGTGACCAAAGACTCTTGTGATTCTGTTGCGGACCCGTGCCTTAAAAGCTAACCATCCCAATGCGTAGCACGGACTCTGGGTCTGCTCCAAGTCCCCAAAGTCCTAGATCACCAAATTAATCTCTAGGGTTTCGTTCAGACCATCAGTGTACAATAAGGTAAATTTCAGAGTCCAGTAAATTTCTCGTTGGCATAATCTGTTGTACCTATCTCCCCCTCTTTGTGTTTTAGTGATTCTTTCTAGGCCTATAACAAATAATTTTTTGGGTCACTATTATGATGATCTTTATATTGACAAGAGACACTATGTCCCGCAAATCCTTTAATAATGTTCCTTCGATGTTCCATGAATCTAACATGGAGTGGTCTTGTTGTAAGTGCTATATAAGAATGACTGCATTCACATCTTAGTAAATAAATAATATAGTATATAATATTAATATATAATATACTTTATATTACAATAATATAATATAAAGGACTTTAGATGGTATGGTGATTTGAGGGGGGGCGGGGGCAGGGTTCTTCTGGGTATATAGGTACACATAGTACATCTGGACTTTCCACATTTATAAATACCATTAGGTCTTTCAATCAACAAGGTTGTTTTTCTATCAGATTTTTCTTTTTGGAGATAACTAGGGGCCAATAGTGGTTTTAGAGACTTATTTTTCATATAAATCACACAAGGTTTATCAGGAATTATTTTAGAGAGCACTTTATCCTGTTTCAGGATTTTATAATTGCATAATATTATAGATTTCACATCATTGGAGCAATTATTAAACTTGCTTATTAATGCCAAGTCTATTTCATTTTCATGTACGGTTGTTCCTTGATTCTATCTATCCTCTCCTTTTTGTTATTTTTATTTTTTATTTTGTTAGGAATCAGATTATCTCTATTCATGTTGAGTACCTCTGTATATGCCTGGTCCAAGAGTTTTTTACAGTATTCCTTTTCTTCAAAAGATTTCAATAACTCTAATGCTTGTTCACAAAAAGTGTTGATGTTAGTACAGTTGTGTCTCAGTCTAATTAGCTGACCATTCGGTATAATTAGTTTCCAGGGTGCATAATGAGCACTTTTAAAGTGTAGGTAGAAATTTGTATTAACTGTTTTGACATCATTTGAGGAAATAATTTAGTTTAGTCTTATTCACTTTCCTAAAATTTTACTAAATTAAATGTCACATTTCAGTCAAACTTTTTTAATTTTGTCTTAGTCAAGATTTAGTCAGTGGGTCTTTTTCTTCTAATTTTAGTAATCGATTTAGTCAGAGCTTTGCAGTTTATTGATAGTGTACAGGCTTTTTAATGAAGATCATATCTCCATCATTCCCATGTATACCTTTATATCTATAGTAAGGTGCTTGGTCTAACTGTAATGTGTGTCCTGCAGCAGTTTATAAAAAGATTGCTTGACCCTCTTTGTAGCATAAAAGACAAAAGAAAATAAAAAATTGCGTTTGGAAAATCATTCAGCAATTAATTATACAAATATATTTATAAAAATAGTAATTTTCACCGGCCAGTGACAAAGTTAAAAACAAAAAAAAATAACCTTCGACAGACAACACATAAAACACAGAATATGGGCCCTTATTCATATCTGATCAAAGTACAATTTTTTTTCTCAAAATGGGCAAAACCATGTGCACTGCAGGTGGGGCAGATGTAACATGTGTAGAGCAAGTTAGATTTGTGTGAGTTTATTTTGTTTCTGTGCAGGGTAAATACTGGCTGCATCATTTTTACACTGCAATTTAGATTTAAGTTTCAACACACCCAACCCAATTTGAACTCTCTCTGCACATGTTACATCTGCCCCACCTGCAGTGTATATGGTTTTGTCCTTTTTGAGAACAAATTTGTACTGTGATCAGATCTGAATAAGGGCCATGGTTTGTTAGTGTAAATATTAAGTCTATCATTTATTCCTGTATCTGTCACAGTTGTTAGTCCATTTGGTTAATGGTCTCCCCTCCCTGGTTAGTTGGATTTTAATGGCTAGGTTTTCCTTTTGATTTGTGGTAGGGTAATAAACAGTCCTTTACTAAAAAGAACAATGGTGGGGAGTTACAAAAATGAAAAACTAGAACTGGCCCGAAGGACAGAGCTAGGGGGCGCTTCACTAAGAGTTGATTGTTCTGCTGCTGCTTTGGAAGAGGGATAGTTAGTCCCGTACCAAGAATACACGAAAAAGAAAACAAAATAAAGCAGAGCACACAGGGGCGTAACTATAGCACCGCATCCCCCGCGGCCGGTGGGGGGGCGCTGTGCATGTGCGGGCGCTGCAGTGCTATAGTTATGCCCCACCGCCCCACCGCCATACCCCGCCGCCATCCCCCGCAGTCTTTACCTGTCTTCAGTACACGCTGGTCCTGGCTCCCTTCTTCTGCTATGAGGACCACCACAAAATGTCCGCCCCCATTTAGCAGACAGTTCCCTGAAACTGTCTACCGTATGGGGGCGGACATTTTGTGGTGGTCCTCATAGCAGAAGAAGGGAGCCGGGACCAGCACGTACTGAACGTAGGTAAGACTGCGGGGGATCGGGGGGTTTACATGGGCGGTGGGGTGGGGGTTGGTGTGGCGGGGCGGGCATCCTCCCTTTAACGGCGGGGGGGGGGGGCGCCCAAAACCTAGTTACGCCACTGAGAGCACAGTTTTGAGACTGAATAAAAACATAGTAGATTGGATGTTCTTTTACAGAAATTTTAATGACATGGATCACAATTTAAAATGTATTAATACACGTAAAGCATAAAAGATGATATTAAAAACAATTTATGGACACCAATAATAGTTTTGAAAAATACCGTAGAGTCTGATCCTATTGTACCCAACAACACCAAGAACATCCAACCTACTATGTTTTACTCAGTCTCAAAACTGTGAGCTAATGGTGGGGAGTTAATTTACTGCCTGGCCAGACATTGTAAGAAAATACCTTTACCTGCTCACTTGGCCGCACCTCCCAGCTGCTGGTGCTTATCCAGTAAAAACTATTTTTTTTTCAGAATACTTCCGTGACTGCTTTCTGTGCTGTTGAAAAGGTATTGAAGAGCAGGATGGTGCAATAGTTGGTGGACATGTTTCCCCACCTGTGATAACTGTCAGGGCTTCCTCAGAACCAGTGGAATCCTTTTAATATGTGTTTAGTAATCAAGGTATCAAACAAGTGCAAAAGAAATGCTATTTCCTTCACAGCAGGTTGTTGATTTTCTGCAAATATCAATTCAAGAATATGATCTTTTTTTTTTAATTAAAGAAAAATACAACCTGCCTGATACAAGTAAGTAGTAATAGTAATAGTAGTAGTACAGTACTAGTCTAATGCAAAATAAAATGCAAATTTGCATTAAAAGCTGTAAAGATGAATATTATAATATATATCTATTTAGTTGACTAATTAGCTATCTACATAAACTGACTGATTCTCATGACAGAGTTATTGTGCAGCCGCAGCGCAAAAAAGTAAATTTAGATTCAGGGAGGATGGAAGCGGTATAAAATACAGTATTGTTAATTAAAGAATCCAAAAAATTAATCAATCGAAAAATGTGGTGTCCTTCTTTTAATTTTGTGGTTTTAGTCATGACAATATAGACAAATATTTAGTCAACATTTTTGTTATTGTTACATTTTAGTCACAGAAAAAACCTTCATCAAGGAATATTTTTAGTCTAAATTGTCATCAACAAAATTAACACTGCTATCATATTTCCCATACTTATTATGGGACATGTGATTTGGCCAAATTTAAAATGAAAAAATGTGAAATAAAATCATTTGGCCTTATTGTAATAACGCCAGCTTCAGGTGGGAATCACAGAGCTCAGATGTGAAATGGTAGCTTCTGCACAGCTTTCTTTGCTCCTAGGCAGATCACAGTGTAGATTTTTTTTTTAAATAATAATAAATAAATAATGCATGCGATAATTGAAGCATCTGTGAGATGTATTCAATTATCGCATTGAGAGTTTGGCTGCATCCTGAAATGGGCCCCTTAGTATTATAACATCATAATTTGTAATAACATCACATACCTGACTGACAGTCTGACTGGGTGTCCGTCCATTGTATACCTTCCAGTTTTGATAGCAACATAATTTTGTTAGCAATGGTTACTGTCAAATCATACTTTCCTACTTTTGGAAAAGCATGACAGGTAGATTGTAAAGGTGGCACTAAGAAGTGCAGACATGTACTGTGAGATGTGAGAGCCATGTAAAAAATGACATATCCATATGTAGATAATCCCAAAACAGTTAATAAGATTTACTGTACTTGTTGAAGAAAAGACAAAAATTTCACTATTGTGTTTTACAAGTGGTTCTATATAAGTGGCCTCGAAAAATGCATGTAGCCATAGAGATCATTGTGCTTTATAACCAATGCAGGGAGAGGTATATATATATATATATATATATATATATGTATATATATATATATATATATATATTCGTGTTGTGGCCAGCTCTCCAACTTAATGAATGACAAAATCAATGCCCTGGGTGCCTCCGATGACAGCACAGATGTGGTCCCCAAAACAAACACGATATGAGGTGGCACTCCCCGGACTTCAGAAAAACGACACCAGGCCTTTTTAGTTAGTCACCGTTTCAATTGCTAACATGCAATTTTTATCAGGACAAACTTAGATATAACACACAGTGAAATAAATACTTACAAACCCACAGAGAATCGCCGCTCCGTTCCCACGCCACCACACGCTGCGGGCCGCCTACTAGTGATGTCACACCACGTCTGACATGCATGCATCATCTTGCCGCGTCCCCGGCAACTACTGTAGTCGCTTCTTGGCCTTTTGGCTAAAATCAAATGTAGTATCTGTTCTTATCAGTGGGTATGGACTGTCCTCTGGCAGAGAACAGAGAAAGGCTTGACTGAGTAGCTGCTCTGATGGGTGTAGGGTTTGGGACCCCTCATGCCTGGGAGTGGTGAAAAGTGTGGCTGAGTACCTTCACCTCTGCCATGTGGTAGGAGGTGTTGTTTCTGTAAACCCACTGGTATGAGGGGGGAGAAACACCGGGCCTAGTAGTTTGGCTCTCTTGACGGGGTTCATAGCCCCCAAGGATGAGACAGTGAAAGGCTCAGTCTAGTATCCATTCCCAAGGAGCGGAGAAAGGCTGGGACTGAGTAGATGGCTCCCAGGTTCGTAGCCTCTGATGGGGAAACCGTGAAAAGCCCAGCTTAGTACCTTAACCTTGGGATCGGAGAAACACTGAGTCTGAGTAGATTGCTCTTCCAAGGGGGCCTCAACACCTAAGGGAGTCAGTCAAAAAGCCCAGTGGAGTACCCATTCCCATGCCAGGGGCTGGAAAGTGTCCTATGATGGGAGCAGAGAAACACTAGGTCGGACGCTGATCGGTCGGCTGCCTGGAGTCCGAGGCTGCACTGTGCCCCAGGGGAAACTCGGGGGTGCCGAACATGCACGGGTGATCCCAAAAATCACCATGCACTAGCAAGCACTAGCACTGCACACTTCCCCTCTAGGTTAGGCTGCACATCCTTACCTTGTCCTTTTGGATGGGGTAGGACAATATTTCACACCCCCACCTCGGCCTTCTGGCTCTTTATTGTTTATTTCTCTTCCTTCTCCACATTCGTGCAATTTTCACGTTTTCTGTTTTCTCTAGTGTGTCACTTGTTTTTTTGGGGTTGTGTGGATGACCCTTATGGGCCTACCATTCCCCAATGTACCGAAGCTCTCATACGTTTGGGTAGAGCTTCGTTCCCCTCGAGGGCCACCCCGAGACGTAAGGCAGAGGGAAACCTAATGCAGGTCTCTCCAAACCTTTGGGTGTGGAGGACCCACCATCCTAACCCTTCCGGGGTTTGAGGAAAGCGTCGGCGAAGAGGACCCACCGATCCATTTTTTCCCCTCTTCGGCCTTTTGGCTGAGAGGGATTAGGGGAAAAATGGGGCCCTTCTCCTTTGGGAGAGGGTTCATTCAATCGCACGACCCCCTATGCACATGTTTAGGCACAGCACTGGTGGTGGTAGCACACCTCGGGCTCCCTGTGTTTCTTCAAACTCATCTTAGTATACAGGCAGCGCTTCAGTGTCACAAATGTTTAGAGGTGTGGGATGCCGGGCACCTCATCGCTGTCACTGTGTGGTCTCTGTGACTCTCCAGCAGCAGCAACAGGGCAGCACTAATATACTTATGGTGCTGACAACCCCAAATCTGGCACTAGCAGTAGAGGGTAGGACAAAGCAGAGGCCAGCAGCTGAATAGCTGTATTGACCAAGAAGGACAATGAACCAGGGACAGATAGAGTCAGATGGGGCAGCAGAGAGGCAGCAGCTACACGTACAAATTCAGAAAGGGAGGCGGAGACTCCACCACTGGAATGCAGAAGCGCAGTCATGACGCTGTGTAGCAACTAACATGTGCACCCTGGGACCGCTGGGGACTGTAAACCTTCAACTCTGCCTGCTGCCTGATCACCGCCAGCCACAGTGATCAGGACTGCAGTGGCTGCTGTAAATATAAAGTGTGCCGAGCACTATATATATATATATATATATATATATATATATATATATATATATAATATCACTCCGATGGTACATATTCTGCCATATATATATCTCTACTGGTGCATCTATTGCCATATAAATAATACCAGTCGACTCTACTGGAGCATCTACTGCTGTATATATAATATCTCTCTGCTGGTGCATATACTGCCATATATATAATACCTCTCTACTGGTGCATCTACTGCCGTATATACTTGCACTCCAGTGGTGCTGTCCTGTGGTGAAATATATTGCATATCTCCACAAAAATATTGGAGAATCAAATAGGGAAAGATGAAGAGCCGCTTCCTCCTACTTCTGAATCTGCTGCAATTGCAAGTATTAATGATGACATAGATGATGATATGAAATCAACGTCATCTGCTTAGGCCGATGTCCAGTGTCAAAGTACAGGGCATGTAAAATCCAAAAAGTCAAAGTTGAGTAAAAAATGGACCCAAACAAATAAATTAAAATCATTGGAGGAGAAACGTAAACTTGCCAATGTGCCATTATCGACACGGAGTGGCAAGGAATGGTTAAGGCCCTGACCTGTATTCATGACTGGTGGTTAAACTTCACATGACGATGCAAGCCCTACTACTCCCCCCCCCCCTTTAGAGATTTTAAGAGATTTCAACTGTCATCAAAAACTCAGCAAACATCTCTGCCTACTAAAGAAGACATGTTATCACAAACCCCCAAGGAGAGTCCAAGGGTGTTGGTGGTTGCAATGCCTGACCTTCCCGTCACTGTACGGAAAGAGGTGGCATCTTCCACCATTTTCAGCACTCCCTCTGCATATGCTGGAAGGATCACCCACAGTGCAATTCCTGATTTAGATAATGAAGGTGTCAATGTTGTAGACGGAGAGGAGGATATTGATGTAGCTGGCACTGAGGAGAAAGTTGACAAGGAGGATGCTGAGGTGGTTTTATTAAATGAGTCAACAGGGGGAGAAACAGTTGTTGTCCATGGGAATAAAAAGCCCATCACCATGCCTGGGCAGATGACCAATAAATCCACCTCTTCGGTCTGGAATTTTTTTATCCGAATCCAGACAACATGTATTGCCATATGTAGCTTAGTTAAAGCTCCAATAAGCAGGGGTATGGATCTTGCCACCTAGGAACATCCTCTCTTTTATGTCACCTGAAGTCCCATCATAATTCAGTGTTTAGTTCAGGAACTGTGGCTAGGACTGTCAGCAGTCCAGGGACAATTAAATCCCTTGGTCCTCCTGTTGGAGCCAAGCGCCTGAAAAGCACACGACCAACTCCCTCCTCATCAATTTCCTTCTTGATCCGGATTGGGGGGAGTCCTGCAGGCCACGTCACTAGCATGACTGACTCCTCTTCTATCAGGGATTCCTCCAGAGGATCCTGTAGCACTATGCCTACTACTGCCTCTCCTGCTGTTGCTGCTGGGAGTCGGTCATCATCCCAGAGGGGAATTCGTAAGACAGCTATGTCTTTCACTGAGCAATTGACCATCTAACATTTGTTTGCCATGAGGACGAAATACGACAGCACTCATCCTATGGCAAAGTGGATAACTGCAGCCTTGATAGCTATGTTGGTGTTAGACATGTGTCCGGTGTCCACCATCAGTGTAGTGGGAATTAGAGGGTTGATGGAGGTATTGTGTCCCTGGTACCAAATCCTGTCTAGATTCCACGTCAGTAGGCAAGCGTGAGGCGCCAGAAAAAGTGTCCTCAGTGCCCTAAATATTGCGGCAGTACCCACGGTCCACTTAACTACGGACATGTGAACTAGTGGATCAGGGCAAACTAAGGACTATTTGACTGTGACAGACCACTGGGTAGGTGCCTCGCCTTCTGCAGCAGCAACAGCATCTCCTGCATGCCAGCTCCTTCCAAGGCAGGCTACGCTGCATATCACCAGTTTCAGGAAGAGGCACAATGCCAAAAACCTCTTAGAGAAACTGAGGGAAATCATCTCCCAGTGGTTTACCCCCCTTAGACTCTCCTGGGGATTTGTGGTGTCAGACAACATCAGTAACATTGTGCGGGCATTACACATGGGCAATTTCCAGCATGTGCCATCTTTTGCCCACACAATAAATTTGGTGGTGCAGGATTTCATCAGAAGTGACAGGAGCGTGCAGGAAATGCTTGCGGTGGCCTGCAAAATTTGCGGACACTTTTGGCATTCTGCCACTGCCTGCTGAAGGCTGGAGCAGCAGCTAAAACTCCTGAACCTGCCCTGCCATCAGTTTAAATAAGAGGAGGTGATGAGCTGGAACTCCACCCTCTATATGCTGCAGAGGATGGAGGAGCAGCAAAAGGCCATTCAAGCCTATATGGCCACCTACGACAAAGGCAGAGGAGCGGGGATGCACCTGACTCAAGCACAGTGTAGGCTGATTTCTGTGTTGTGCAAGGTTCTCCAACCATTTGAACTTGCCACACATGAAGTCAGTTCTGAAACTGCCAGCTTGAGTCAGGTGATTCCCCTGATCAGGCTGTTGCAGAAGCAGCTGGAGAAATTGAAGAAGGAGCTAAAGCATTGCGATTCCGCAAAGCATGTAGCTCTTGTGGATGAAGCCCTTCATACACATTGCCAGGATACGAGGGTGGTCAGTCTGTTAAAGTCAAAGGAATACATTCTGGCCACCGTGCTCGATCCTCAGTTTAAAGCATACAGATCTAGCCGGCCACATCTTTGCAGGGACTGGTGATTCTAACTCCAGCCCTGCCAGCGACTGGCTACCGCCAGGGGCAGACGCGCATGAGATGCTTGCGCGCCCCATGGCAACGGACCCTGCCGCTGGACCCCGCCATCGCCATCAGTCCCCCTCGATGCCCTGACCCCCCCAACTGTGTCTCCCTGAAGCGATGAGGGGTAGGGAGACGCTGCCCAGCCGCCGTGAGATTGGGATGCGCATGCGCGTGAGACGCATGTTCATCCCAGTCCCTATTGCCGGCGCTCACCAGTGAAAGGGATCTGTCGGGCACCCGGCAAGGATGAAGAGGGCTACATCTGTATGTTGTGTCTCTGTTTCCGGCTTACACAAGTCTACAAAGGTGCAAAGACCTGATGGTCAGGAGATTGTCATCTGAAGGGGACCGTGACATGGCCACAGCTCCTCCTTCATTTTTTCCCACACCTGTGTCTGCGAGGAAATAGCTGCGATTTCCCACACAAACCACTGGTGGGGAAGTAGGGCAGGCAGGAGGGAGTTTGGACATCTGGTCTGGACTAACGGACCTGCCAACGATTGCTGACTTGTCTACTGTCACTGCATTGGATGCTGTCAATATTAAAAAAATGGTAGAGGATTACTTTGGTGACAGCATCCAAGTAGACAGACAGTCCTTACCTGTACTGGCAGGAAAAAAAAGGCAGTTTGGAACCCCATGTACAAATTGGCTCTATTTTACCTGAGTTGTTTCCCCTCCAGTGTGTACTCCAAAATAGTTTTTAGAGCAGCGGGGAACCTGGTTAGTGAGCGGCGAAGGAGGTTACTTCCGCAAAATGTGGAGAAGATGATGTTTATAAAAATGAATTATCAATTATTCAATGATGACCAGGATTTGTTTTCAGAGATTATAATGGGACCTGTGATTGTGGAGTCCAGCGGGGACGAATTGATAATCTGTGAGGATGAGGATGATACACACTGAAGGAGGCGAGGAATTAGAGGAGGAGGATGATGAGTGACGATTACATCTTGTCTCTGTAGAGCCAGTTTATACAGGGAGATAGGAATCTTTTTTTCTGTGGGGCCCCAAACAAACCAACCATTTCTGCCACAGTTTTGTAGGCCCTGTCGCTAAAATGTTTGGTTTGTTAAAGTGTGCATGTCCTATTTCCGCAACATAAGGGTGGGTGGGAGGGCCCAAGGACAATTCCATCTTGCATCAAAATTAATTAATTACACTGCTGAGAATCATTGATATGTGAGATAAGTGGACTCGTCTTTAATCACATACAACTGTTTCGCTCAAGTGGTAATAATCACAGAGCTGAGCAATCCCACTGCTGAGAGTCATTGATTGCTGCACGAATCGCACACTGCTCCTCAGCTAGTGGTAAACACGATCAAGCCAGATATTGGCCTTATTGGATATTAAACTGACAAAAACAGATACACACTCGCAAAACAACTCAGTGGTGCACCAATCGCCTATTGCTCATCGGCGCCTGGTTATATCTGGTCAGAAGGTTCCACTCATTTGCAGCTATTGCATAGGTGCACTACAGGTCTATAGTGCTCCAGATATGTTAATCTTTAATATAAAACTATTATTACCACAACACTTACCACCTACTGTGGGAGTGCAGAGAGGAGCCTTGATGCCTTCATACTGTATAAGATCATTTCAATTTCAATTGAACCTAACATCTTTTTGGTGGGCCCTGTTACCCAAGGAAATTCTGCTTCAGAGTCCCAGTATGATGGGAGGAAGGCGGGTTTGGGGCACAAGCTCATGCTGGTAGATTTGAATGCCAGTGCTTAGGGGAACCTTGTTGTGTGTGGGGATTAGGGGGACATATGATATCTTTTTATATATTAATTTGCTTCTCCTGGAACTATGAATTAAAATGTTAGTCGGTACTTGTTTCCTAGAACGGCGCCCATCGCGGGCATCGCATGTACATCGCATGCCATTATAATGGCATGCGATGCGACCGATGCGATGCCCGCGATTTTACAAAGAAATGCATGGTAAAATGTAAATCGCGTCGGTCGCATCGCATGCGGCCAAAAAATCGCATGCGATGTGACCGACGCGATTACCGCGATTTTACATAGGGAACAATGTTAAATGGGCCAATTGACCCGATTTTACATAGGGAACAATGTGAAATGGCCCACAGACCCCAAATAGCCACCCTGAAGTGTGAAATGCCCCCCCCCCCAATTGTTAACGCCACCCCACGATCAACGTCAACCCGAAGCGTGGCGAGCGCAGCGAGCCCACGAGGGGCGGCGGTACGCGTCCTCTGACATTTTCATACCCCCACTATCCACGTCAGCGTGGAATTGAGAATAGAAAGTGTAGCAAGCGCAGCGAGCCACCGAGCCCGAAGCGTGGCGAGTGCAGCGAGCCCCGTGAGGATACCTGTGAAGCCCGCGAGGGGACGCGGATACCTGTGAAGGTATCCACGTCCGCTCGCCACACTTTCTATTCTCAACTCCACGCCGCTGGACCCCGCCATCGCCATCAGTCCCCCTCGATGCCCTGACCCCCCCAACTGTGTCTCCCTGAAGCGATGAGGGGCAGGGAGACGCTGCCCAGCCGCCGTGAGATTGGGATGCGCATGCGCGTGAGACGCATGTTCATCCCAGTCCCTATTGCCGGCGCTCACCAGTGAAAGGGATCTGTCGGGCACCCGGCAAGGATGAAGAGGGCTACATCTGTATGTTGTGTCTCTGTTTCCGGCTTACACAAGTCTACAAAGGTGCAAAGACCTGATGGTCAGGAGATTGTCATCTGAAGGGGACCGTGACATGGCCACAGCTCCTCCTTCATTTTTTCCCACACCTGTGTCTGCGAGGAAATAGCTGCGATTTCCCACACAAACCACTGGTGGGGAAGTAGGGCAGGCAGGAGGGAGTTTGGACATCTGGTCTGGACTAACGGACCTGCCAACGATTGCTGACTTGTCTACTGTCACTGCATTGGATGCTGTCAATATTAAAAAAATGGTAGAGGATTACTTTGGTGACAGCATCCAAGTAGACAGACAGTCCTTACCTGTACTGGCAGGAAAAAAAAGGCAGTTTGGAACCCCATGTACAAATTGGCTCTATTTTACCTGAGTTGTTTCCCCTCCAGTGTGTACTCCAAAATAGTTTTTAGAGCAGCGGGGAACCTGGTTAGTGAGCGGCGAAGGAGGTTACTTCCGCAAAATGTGGAGAAGATGATGTTTATAAAAAGGAATTATCAATTATTCAATGATGACCAGGATTTGTTTTCAGAGATTATAATGGGACCTGTGATTGTGGAGTCCAGCGGGGACGAATTGATAATCTGTGAGGATGAGGATGATACACACTGAAGGAGGCGAGGAATTAGAGGAGGAGGATGATGAGTGACGATTACATCTTGTCTCTGTAGAGCCAGTTTATACAGGGAGATAGGAATCTTTTTTTCTGTGGGGCCCCAAACAAACCAACCATTTCTGCCACAGTTTTGTAGGCCCTGTCGCTAAAATGTTTGGTTTGTTAAAGTGTGCATGTCCTATTTCCGCAACATAAGGGTGGGTGGGAGGGCCCAAGGACAATTCCATCTTGCATCAAAATTAATTAATTACACTGCTGAGAATCATTGATATGTGAGATAAGTGGACTCGTCTTTAATCACATACAACTGTTTCGCTCAAGTGGTAATAATCACAGAGCTGAGCAATCCCACTGCTGAGAGTCATTGATTGCTGCACGAATCGCACACTGCTCCTCGGCTAGTGGTAAACACGATCAAGCCAGATATTGGCCTTATTGGATATTAAACTGACAAAAACAGATACACACTCGCAAAACAACTCAGTGGTGCACCAATCGCCTATTGCTCATCGGCGCCTGGTTATATCTGGTCAGAAGGTTCCACTCATTTGCAGCTATTGCATAGGTGCACTACAGGTCTATAGTGCTCCAGATATGTTAATCTTTAATATAAAACTATTATTACCACAACACTTACCACCTACTGTGGGAGTGCAGAGAGGAGCCTTGATGCCTTCATACTGTATAAGATCATTTCAATTTCAATTGAACCTAACATCTTTTTGGTGGGCCCTGTTACCCAAGGAAATTCTGCTTCAGAGTCCCAGTATGATGGGAGGAAGGCGGGTTTGGGGCACAAGCTCATGCTGGTAGATTTGAATGCCAGTGCTTAGGGGAACCTTGTTGTGTGTGGGGATTAGGGGGACATATGATATCTTTTTATATATTAATTTGCTTCTCCTGGAACTATGAATTAAAATGTTAGTCGGTACTTGTTTCCTAGAACGGCGCCCATCGCGGGCATCGCATGTACATCGCATGCCATTATAATGGCATGCGATGCGACCGATGCGATGCCCGCGATTTTACAAAGAAATGCATGGTAAAATGTAAATCGCGTCGGTCGCATCGCATGCGGCCAAAAAATCGCATGCGATGTGACCGACGCGATTACCGCGATTTTACATAGGGAACAATGTTAAATGGGCCAATTGACCCGATTTTACATAGGGAACAATGTGAAATGGCCCACAGACCCCAAATAGCCACCCTGAAGTGTGAAATGCACCCCCCCCAATTGTTAACGCCACCCCACGATCAACGCCAACCCGAAGCGTGGCGAGCGCAGCGAGCCCACGAGGGGCGGCGGTACGCGTCCTCTGACATTTTCATACCCCCACTATCCACGTCAGCGTGGAATTGAGAATAGAAAGTGTAGCAAGCGCAGCGAGCCACCGAGCCCGAAGCGTGGCGAGTGCAGCGAGCCCCGTGAGGATACCTGTGAAGCCCGCGAGGGGATGCGGATACCTGTGAAGGTATCCACGTCCGCTCGCCACACTTTCTATTCTCAACTCCACGCCGCTGGACCCCGCCATCGCCATCAGTCCCCCTCGATGCCCTGACCCCCCCAACTGTGTCTCCCTGAAGCGATGAGGGGCAGGGAGACGCTGCCCAGCCGCCGTGATATTGGGATGCGCATGCGCGTGAGACGCATGTTCATCCCAGTCCCTATTGCCGGCGCTCACCAGTGAAAGGGATCTGTCGGGCACCCGGCAAGGATGAAGAGGGCTACATCTGTATGTTGTGTCTCTGTTTCCGGCTTACACAAGTCTACAAAGGTGCAAAGACCTGATGGTCAGGAGATTGTCATCTGAAGGGGACCGTGACATGGCCACAGCTCCTCCTTCATTTTTTCCCACACCTGTGTCTGCGAGGAAATAGCTGCGATTTCCCACACAAACCACTGGTGGGGAAGTAGGGCAGGCAGGAGGGAGTTTGGACATCTGGTCTGGACTAACGGACCTGCCAACGATTGCTGACTTGTCTACTGTCACTGCATTGGATGCTGTCAATATTAAAAAAATGGTAGAGGATTACTTTGGTGACAGCATCCAAGTAGACAGACAGTCCTTACCTGTACTGGCAGGAAAAAAAAGGCAGTTTGGAACCCCATGTACAAATTGGCTCTATTTTACCTGAGTTGTTTCCCCTCCAGTGTGTACTCCAAAATAGTTTTTAGAGCAGCGGGGAACCTGGTTAGTGAGCGGCGAAGGAGGTTACTTCCGCAAAATGTGGAGAAGATGATGTTTATAAAAAGGAATTATCAATTATTCAATGATGACCAGGATTTGTTTTCAGAGATTATAATGGGACCTGTGATTGTGGAGTCCAGCGGGGACGAATTGATAATCTGTGAGGATGAGGATGATACACACTGAAGGAGGCGAGGAATTAGAGGAGGAGGATGATGAGTGACGATTACATCTTGTCTCTGTAGAGCCAGTTTATACAGGGAGATAGGAATCTTTTTTTCTGTGGGGCCCCAAACAAACCAACCATTTCTGCCACAGTTTTGTAGGCCCTGTCGCTAAAATGTTTGGTTTGTTAAAGTGTGCATGTCCTATTTCCGCAACATAAGGGTGGGTGGGAGGGCCCAAGGACAATTCCATCTTGCATCAAAATTAATTAATTACACTGCTGAGAATCATTGATATGTGAGATAAGTGGACTCGTCTTTAATCACATACAACTGTTTCGCTCAAGTGGTAATAATCACAGAGCTGAGCAATCCCACTGCTGAGAGTCATTGATTGCTGCACGAATCGCACACTGCTCCTCGGCTAGTGGTAAACACGATCAAGCCAGATATTGGCCTTATTGGATATTAAACTGACAAAAACAGATACACACTCGCAAAACAACTCAGTGGTGCACCAATCGCCTATTGCTCCTCGGCGCCTGGTTATATCTGGTCAGAAGGTTCCACTCATTTGCAGCTATTGCATAGGTGCACTACAGGTCTATAGTGCTCCAGATATGTTAATCTTTAATATAAAACTATTATTACCACAACACTTACCACCTACTGTGGGAGTGCAGAGAGGAGCCTTGATGCCTTCATACTGTATAAGATCATTTCAATTTCAATTGAACCTAACATCTTTTTGGTGGGCCCTGTTACCCAAGGAAATTCTGCTTCAGAGTCCCAGTATGATGGGAGGAAGGCGGGTTTGGGGCACAAGCTCATGCTGGTAGATTTGAATGCCAGTGCTTAGGGGAACCTTGTTGTGTGTGGGGATTAGGGGGACATATGATATCTTTTTATATATTAATTTGCTTCTCCTGGAACTATGAATTAAAATGTTAGTCGGTACTTGTTTCCTAGAACGGCGCCCATCGCGGGCATCGCATGTACATCGCATGCCATTATAATGGCATGCGATGCGACCGATGCGATGCCCGCGATTTTACAAAGAAATGCATGGTAAAATGTAAATCGCGTCGGTCGCATCGCATGCGGCCAAAAAATCGCATGCGATGTGACCGACGCGATTACCGCGATTTTACATAGGGAACAATGTTAAATGGGCCAATTGACCCGATTTTACATAGGGAACAATGTGAAATGGCCCACAGACCCCAAATAGCCACCCTTAAGTGTGAAATGCCCCCCCCCCCAATTGTTAACGCCACCCCACGATCAACGTCAACCCGAAGCGTGGCGAGCGCAGCGAGCCCACGAGGGGCGGCGGTACGCGTCCTCTGACATTTTCATACCCCCACTATCCACGTCAGCGTGGAATTGAGAATAGAAAGTGTAGCAAGCGCAGCGAGCCACCGAGCCCGAAGCGTGGCGAGTGCAGCGAGCCCCGTGAGGATACCTGTGAAGCCCGCGAGGGGACGCGGATACCTGTGAAGGTATCCACGTCCGCTCGCCACACTTTCTATTCTCAACTCCACGCCGATGTGGATAGTGGGGGTATGAAAAGGTCGGAGGACGCGTACCGCGTACCTGTTAGTCAAACTCATCATGTTGATAACAATGACTGGCGTCTGTTTGGGCAAACCTAGATAACCACGGAGGGTATCCCCTATAACAGCCACCATTCCCAAAGTAATTCCTTATGGTACTAATATGCTATCAGGACTTATGTCCAGGATAATGGAGTTTATGTAATAAATACTGGTGGGCACAAGGAATGGGTTGAAGTAAGAAGCAGAGAGAATAAATTCAGATGGTGATGGTAATACAGAGATTGAGAAGGCAATTGTGATGAGCAAGGTCAGGAGACAGGCAGTCAATATACTGCAACCTTGTACTAAAACACCTAAATATTGAGAAAAAAAGACAAGCACAGGTCTTGGCAATTGCTAGGTGCATGCTAAAATACCCAAAAGCAAGAACACGGTGCTGGATAATGCATGCAACATCTGGCAGACTAGCACAAGATAAAAACAACAGGGCAGAAGCTGTAACTAGCCACAAGACTAGCTCCCATACACTAGTCCTTAGGACAAGTCAGACCAGTTTGCCCTTGAGAGGCCCCCAGAAGCTCCCTGGGAGACTCGCTTTTAATTTGGCACTCGATGTGCCAAATTATAAATGCAATAAATCGCATGTGATTTATTGCATGTATATCCCCAGGGAACTGGCAGTGGCGGGGGTTGGCAGGGGGGTCTGTGCAGTGGGGGGTGGGCAGTGGGGTCCCTGCAGTGCTGGGCAGTAAGTCAGTAACTAAGTAGCGCTGTGTGGCGGGTGGTGTGCCGGGAAGCGCTGCTGAATTTGAAAGCATTTTGAAAAGACTTGTCGGATGCTGTTTGGCTGAATCTCAGCCAATCAGCATCTGGCTAGTGTTTTCAATTTCAGCAGCAATTCACGTGCTGCAATTCAGCAGCAATTCACGTGCTGCCGTCCAGCAATAGCAATTCACGTGCTGCCGTCTAGCAATAGCGCAACTTAGTTCCAAGCCGCCGCACTGACCCTACTGCCCAGCACAGCAGGGACCCCACTGCCCACCCCGCACCACACGGACCCCGTTTCCCAGACGCCACTTACCAGTCTCCACTGCATGGACCCTGCTGCTGCACCTACATGTGCCGCTGATGGGTCCAATCAAACAGCTTGAACATGCAGCAGGTTTGATCTGTAGGGTCCTACCCAATGTGCACGGGACCGTGCATCAGGTCAGATAGGTGTCAAACACATCCAATTTGGGCAGATTTCTTGGCTGGATCCATTTGGATCTGGCAAAATCATCCCGAATCAGACAAGTGTATGGGCACCTTGAGGCCTCACTGCATTTTACCAGAACCTGGGATCAATCAGCATAACAGAGAAGAGCTAAACCCTCTGAAAAAAAAAATAAGATTCTGATCCGATATGGATAAACACTATCTGGCACTTCAAACAATACCACACTGTCAGGATAATCTTTCCATTTCCACCTAGAACCAACATTGTTTGAATAAAAGTTATATAACTGAAGATGCAAAGGGGTTCCATGATTTACCCAATGTATTTAACCAAAAAATAGAAAATAGAATAGAATAAAATAGACTTATTCAATGTAAGAAAAAAATATGTGACAAAAAAATAAATTGACTTGCCTTTGTCAATTTCAAGGGTCTATTTATCATTCATCAGCATGTACCAATTCTCTTTCCAAAGTGAGACTAGTTGGGACATTATTGTGTCTGCATATACGAAATAAAGAATTTCTGCAATGGTGCATTACCATATACAGTAATTTAATATGTATTATTTTCTAAAAGGCTACAAAAAGGTGACATATACAAATCACATCAGCTGACATGGAAAAGTAATGGAGACTGTACCAGAGATTTGCTCCAGTAAGGTGTGTAATCATAAAATCAGTGCGCTGGAACTCCTTTGATGACGTCATGTGCTTCGGAGGTCTAGAATCCTTCCTTTCAAGCACCAGTCAACCAATCACTCCTCCAACTGTCGCCAATGGATTTTCTTCATATTCTATTTGTCAAGGCATTGTGGAGAGGAGGGATGAAATGGTTTATATAACATATATAAAAACCGGCAGAGAGGGAGGCAGAGCATCCAGCTGAGGAAGCCGCTGAACGAAATAGAGGCGGAGAAACGCGTTCTGGAGCCTGCTCTGCCCAGATTATTGCCAGTCATTACCACTGTGGATTACAAATATCCCAACTGGGATTGGACAGTTCAAAGGGGACGGAACCAGTACCTGGAGCTGAACTCCTACAACAAAGGAGTGGACATCCACTGCAAATATTTTTGGCAATTCTTGCTTGGATATAGGATCTGGGACCTGTACCCTGAGATACAAGTGGGACTATTCATTGTGGACTGGTAATTATTTGCTCACAGCCAATTTATTGTCTCATAGAATAGTATATACAGCCAAACAGCCTCATAGCCAGCCCGTGTCTAGCCTATTATATGCTGTATGTTTCGAAAAAGAAATTGTTTTGAAATCACAAACAGGTGCGCACCCAGGTGTGCAGCAATAGTATTGAAGATATCGAGGAGGTAATTCCACAACCCCTCCAAGGCAGAATATAATACAAAAAAAGGATGATATCTTCTATACTTATGCGCACCACACTTTCATATGTGACAACTACACCAAATATTTAGAGATATCTTAGCTTTAAAGTAATTGGTCCAAAACTCTTCTTCAGATTCTCTCCGTTTTGTGTCATAGAAGAGAGAATTGTAAAACAACCATAGTGTAAAACAGTTTAATAAGACATGTAACACATAGGTTTAAAATACATCAGATATTGTGCTGGTAAGAATTGCAAATTACCAGATAAAAGTGAGAACTGTAAACAAGTTCTCTATATGAGCATAAAACACTTAAAAAAGATGGTCCGCCACGTCACTCCAAAGCAGAAGGAAGAAAAAGTCAAAAGAGTCATTCAAGATGTTGAATGACTCGCATCTGCAGGAAACGGGGGACGTCCTTAAGTTCCTACCCACGATCCAGTGGGAGGAGGGGATGTTCCTCGTGACGGCCGATGTGAAGTCATTATATACAATAATAGAACACGAAAAGGGTATAAAAGCAGTTTCGGAATTCCTGAACAAAAGTGATATCAATCCCCAAGCTCAGGAGCTCATTAAAGAAGGAGTGCTCTTTATACTAACAAATAATTATTTTTTATTTAATGGCACATTCTTCATACAGCGGAATGGTACCGCTATGGGCACCAGGTTCGCCCCTAGCTACGCCAATATATTCATGGGCAGTTGGGAGCTCGAATGTATTTGGCCAAAGGAGAGGCATGGGGCGGGCCTGGTAGCCTGGAAAAGGTACATTGACGATGTGCTCTTTATTTGGAGGGGTGACAGAGAATCACTGGATGCTTTCTGCACCACTCTAAATGAGAACACCTGGAACATCGAATTAACATTCAATGTAAGCACTAAAAGTGTTGACTTTTTGGATCTCACTATATTCCCCGAAGGAAATATGCTATGTACAAAAACTTTCCACAAACCCACAGATTCTGGGTCATATATTAATTATGACAGCTGCCACCATCTCAATTGGCTTAACTCGATTCCGAGTGGCCAATTGAAAAGGATGAAGAGAAACTGCACTAATAATGAAACCTATCAAGAACAAGCAGGGAATCTGATAACAAAATTTTCAGAATGTGGTTATAGGAAGGATGTTATTGAAAAAGCTGCAATCCAAGTGGAAGGAATAGATAGACGGGAACTATTAAATAAAGAAAATAGTGAAACATCCACAAGCAATAGATATGAATGGGCCTTTATTACAGGTTATAACGTTCAATTTAAAGAAATTGAGAAATCATTCCGTAAACACTGGAAGGTTCTACATAAAGACCCTGTACTAAAAAGTGTCCTACCAGAAAAACCAGCTTTTATCTATAGGAAGGCCCCAAACCTAAAGGACAACTTGGTTAGTAGTGCCCATCTCCCTAAACAGAGAGAATGCAACATCAGAACAAAAGGGTTCCATCGGTGCAGCATCTGTTTGGGGTGCCGTGGAATAAAAAGCGATGGTAATAGTAAAATAGAAAAAATTGAAATTAATGGAAAAGAGCTAGTTATAAGAGATTTCATTACATGCCATACCAGCAATATTATATATATGCTAAAATGCACATGCGACCTGGTATATATAGGGAGAACCTCCAGGCCACTTAAAGCTCACCTGGGGGAACACCTAAGAAATATCAAAAAGGGTCTGGAGACCCATTCATTATCTCATCATTTTAAAGTAAAACATAATTGCTCCACCAGTCACATTAAGTGTTTCGCAGGCATAAAACTCATTAAAAAAAATATGAGGTATAAGAACACTGCATCAATGCTTGCAAAAAAAGAAATGCAATATATATATGAATATGGCACTCTGGCACCTGAAGGTCTAAATTTAGACTTCGAACTGAAATGGTTTCTGCAATAGATCTTGCTGAGCTCCTATGTGTCAGTCACCTTGGGTTTATTCACCCTATGTTAAAACTACCAAAATATTGTGTTTTATGAGACTTACGTGTTTTTATATTTTTACAGATATATAAGGTTGCCATAACAACTAAGGTATACAAAAACAACAAATAATGGAAGACGTCGCCGCGGTCATGTGACCTGTACCTGCGGGCGTCACGGATAATACTCAGTAACATCTAAATTACGCACTATACAGGAAGTTCCATTGTGGCCATTTTTGAAGAGGGCTGAATGTGCCCATACAGCTCAGCCTATAGACGGACGGACCCGCGGACGTCGGTCACGTGACGGCGGTGACGCCGCAACAGGGGGCGTCTAAGCCTAAGAACTTTTGATTGGATAATTGGGACTCCTCTGTACTATAAGAAACTGTCTACAGCGAAAATGGACATTCGCCTTCTACTGCCTTGAAAAAGACCACGGACGTGGTCGAAACGCGTCGGCCTAAAGAGGACCTTGGTGACCCGCCATCCGGAGCGCGAGCAGAGGGAAAGTGACGCTGCCGAAGGACTGCTGCAGAGTTCCAGGAGCGCCATACAGCCGCACACCTTACCCGTACAGAGAACCGAGTACACCTTGGGTTCTCAACAAGATCCGGTAATTGTGTTGACTTTTTCTTCCTTCTGCTTTGGAGTGACGTGGCGGACCATCTTTTATAAGTGTTTTATGCTCATATAGAGAACTTGTTTACAGTTCTCACTTTTATCTGGTAATTTGCAATTCTTACCAGCACAATATCTGATGTATTTTAAACCTATGTGTTACATGTCTTATTAAACTGTTTTACACTATGGTTGTTTTACAATTCTCTCTTCTATGACACAAAACGGAGAGAATCTGAAGAAGAGTTTTGGACCAATTACTTTAAAGCTAAGATATCTCTAAATATTTGGTGTAGTTGTCACATATGAAAGTGTGGTGCGCATAAGTATAGAAGATATCATCCTTTTTTTGTATTATATGCTGTATGTTGTTTGTCCTGTATGTCATATTTGAATGTACAATTTTCATGTAAAATGCGCATTTCCTATTTTATCATGCATACCATGGTTTATTAATTAAATAATTGCAAGTACAACTATTTCTCCGAAGTTTCTTATTAAAAGATTTAGTTGAGTGTGACAGCGCCATCTGGTGGGAATCTGGTATTTCCACAACTATCCTTCTTGTTTATATAACATGCGTGCAAACACTTCCGGATCAAAGGTTAAAATGTAAAGAAAGGCTATAAACAGTGCTTAAAGTGGTCCTGGGGAGGTGGGGGAACTCAGGGATACATGCTCAGTGCCAGCCAGAGTTACGTGCTCAGCGCCAGCCAGGGTTACATGTTCAGTGCCAGCCAGGGTTACATGCTCAGTGCCAGCCAAGGATACATGCTCAGTGCCAGCCAGGGTTACATGCTCAGTGCCAGCCAGTGTTACATGCTCAGTGCCAGCCAGGGTTACATGCTCTGTGCCAGCCAGGGTTACATGCTCAGTGCCAGCCAGGGTTACATGCTCAGTGCCAGCCAAGGATACATGCTCAGTGCCAGCCAGGGTTACATGCTCAGTGCCAGCCAGGGTTACATGCTCAGTGCCAGCCAGTGTTACATGCTCAGTGCCAGCCAGGGTTACATGCTCTGTGCCAGCCAGAGTTACATGCTCAGTGCCAGCCAGGGTTACATGCTCAGTGCCAGCCTAGAGGGGGTGAGGTGACAGGGGGTCATCGAGCGGACAGGGGGACGGGATGGGGTGAGGTGATAGGGGACAAGGGGTGAGCTGACAGAGGATGAGAGGGGGTGAGGTGATGGGGGGCAAGAGATGGTGAGGTGACAGGGGGGAAGGAGGGATTGAGATGATGGGAGGAAGAGGCAAGCTGAAAGGGGGTGAGATGAGGGGGCCAGAGGGCTAGAGGTAATGGGGAGCAAGCTGACAGGGGGGCGGGATGGGGTGAGGGGACGAGGGGGTGATTTGAAGGGAGTGAGAGGGGATGAGGTGGCGGGGTACGAGGTGAAGGCAGCAAGAGGGGGGTGAGGTGACAGGTGGAAGTGGAGAGGAGGCAGGTCCCATTCTTACCATGATCAGCGGGTCCCCGGCAACCCAGATCTCCTGTTTCCTGGTCAGCTACTGCTGCTCTCCGGCCACTGCCCCTCTCCTGTGCCACAGGTCTCCTGTGCTGCAGGTGCTGATGGCCACTGCTTTGTTGCGCTTCGGTCCCCATCCGAGGCTGCTCTCCTGCTCTGTCCTGCCTCCTCTGTCCCGCCGCCGTGATCACACATCAAAGCAGCCATTTGAGATTCATGATCCGGCTTACACAAGCCAATCGAAGCTCTCATGGTTCAGCAAAGAGTCAATCAGGAGCCGCTGCTGCCTGATTGGCTGCCGAGCTCCGATTGGCTGATGGCCAGTATAACATTTTAAATGTAATGAGTGGGGCAAGGTGACCGGACAGAGGTGGAACGGTTCCGCCTTCAAAATGGAACTGATGGAATGCAGTTCCGCCCTGTTCCAGTTCACTTTAACCCCTGGCTATAAACAACTTATCATCACGTAACTCATATAGCATTGTATACAGAAGGTTCGATATAATGAAATTGTAAAAAGTTTAACAAAATATGTGATTACATGTATACTGGGCTAAATGTAATAGCCCCAAGTTCCCATGGCATAGGACTTTTTGTGCAAGTTTGCACATTTTTGTCAAACCTCAGTGATTTAAAAGGATAAATCTGTGGCTTTGCCATGTGGATTGCTGCTTTAAAAAGGACAGACAAGTACAAAAGTCCACTAAGTTTGTTGTACGACATGGGGGTTATTTTGGTTCACTCCTTCTTGTAAATTCCTTCTTAGATGGACAAAACCATGTGCACTGCATGTGGGGTAGATGTTACTTGTGCAGAGCGAGTTATATTTGGGTGGGGTTTTACTTCAAAGTGAGATCTATATTGCAGTGTAAAAAAAAAAGCAGTCAGTATTTTCCCTGCACAGAAAAAAAAAAAACTCACCCAAATCTAATTCTCTCTTCACATTTTACATCTGCCCCCCTGCAGTGAACATGGTTTTGGCCATCTAAGAAGGAATTTGTCAGAAGGATTGAACCAAAATAACCCCCGTAGTTTGTGGAAATATGCTTTGAGTGAACAGGGCCTTTTAATGGGAATAATATTGCCCCACTCCCAATAGTAGTTATAAAGCACACGGTAATTAGGCAAGTATGAAGTGATGTCTCAATAGAGGGCATTTAAAGTACTGTAAATGTAAAAATAACAACTGAAATGTTTAACTGTATGCATTAAACCACAGATTTTGAAACTCAGAATTGTATATTTTTTATAGCCATTGGGAGGGAACAAGGAGGATTACATGATGAGGGATAAATGATTCTGCTATGTACAGTGGTGGATTCCTGTCCGTCCATAGTGGATAGCAACCAATCCATCTGGTTGGTGGAAGTCATCAACTGACAACTTCCAATAATAGTAGATGGAGTAGTGTGGTTGGATGGCGGATGTAATCGCCAGCCCTCCATCTGGTTGTCGGAAATTGACAAATAGCTGTTCCCAGTTGCAAGGAGTAAGTTAAAGCTGCTGGTTGGCGGAATTAATAGTAAATAAATTGCGCTAGTTCGCAAAGATTAATACCATTATGAAACAGCTATATTTTATCAAAGTTTTATATATATAATTGTTTTAACTGTCAGAAACAGGTGTTGGTCACTTATACTATATTTGTCAAATAATATGGAAAATAAAAGGCAGAAAGAACATAGGAGAGATATCATTATATCATGTCTGTATGCAGACTCCTCGCCATCCTTGATTAGTCCAATAATGGTGGTGTCATCTGCAAATTTTATGATTTTCACTGACTGATCAATCAAAGTGCAGTCATTAGTGTAAAGGGAGAAGAGCAATGGGGAGAGGATGCATCCTTGGACGGCACCACTGCTGACTGTGCGTGTGCTGGGCGTGTGCCGGTTATATAACATATGTGAACAATGCTGGCATTTTTAGCAGATATTTTTGGACATCTCTCACAGAGACATTGGCACTCAAAGGGTTCAATAGATAACAAGCCTATTCTTTGCTATAGAATAGTTTTAAATAGCTCTCAACAGCTTGATGTAGTGGGTAAAACAAATGGCAAGATTCTGAGAAAAAGATGTTATTTCTAATTACTGTACTTGAACATATTTTTCTATCTAACTAATCTGGAATAAATTCTTAGTAAAAAAATCAGGATCTCACTGTATACTTCATTTTACTGTTTTGGAGCATCTGTCCTGTCTATTTAGTACTGCTTTTTTATACCAAACTTTAATCTTTTATTAGTTGACTGGTGCCATCCTTGCTGCCAACATATTTTATGTATGTCTATTACTTGTACAGTAGCTGTATCGACTGTGAGTGTATAATCATTATTCTCTAATTAGATCTACTGATGAATATTGTCTGCCTTGTCAGCTGCATAAATATGCTTAGCATTTGTAACTGATGGCCTATAGGGTCAAGAAGAATATAGCAGGCACCATGAGGCCAATTCTCCAGGGGAATTAATACATATTCCAAATCATCTCATCAAGTGATATAACTACAGGAGTTAAGTCAGAAAGAGATACAAATTTAGAAAAGACTGAGTACTTCTGGCTGTCATATTTTGAACTATTTAATAACTACAGTACCAATTACGGCAATTGGAACATTAAGCTTGACAGATGGATGTCTTTTTATTAGTCTGCTATATTGTTCCTGTGAATGCTACAATTATTTTAATTGGATTTTATACATTAACTAAAATAGTTTTTTTTTATGGATGACAGTATTAGATATATAGGGTGGAGGAAGTAAGAAGTGAATGAACGAAGGGCATAAAAAAGGATTGTAATCAAATAATTACTTTTGTTTATTATGCAAAATTAAACCACATGTTGAGAAGATAATTTACAGACTTATTTTAAATGAGACAATATCAAAGGATAATAAGAGTGAAGTACTGTAGATTTTATTTGAGACCAAGGGGGATAGTCAATTAGCCACTGTAAATGAACCATTGTTAATTTACCCCCATTGTGGAAACTGAATTGTCCCCGATGCTTGCAGTTATCATGGAATTTGTCTTGCATGTCTGAGGCAGGCAACGCAAAATCCCCTACTGTATATCCAGCCCTATAAGCCCTGTTTTATTGCAAAAAGCCTATGTGTTTTGTGAGAAAATATTTTGTGAAGAAAAATGAGGTATAATTGAAAATCCAGAAGCAAAACATTTTGCAAAAATCATTAAAGTGGCATTTTTGTGCCAAAGTTTAGCAGGAACAATTGAATGCCTCTGTCCCCTACTCCGGTTTAAATCCATTGCACTTCTCCTTAAATCACTGGTGATTTTAACCGCCAAACCAATTGATTTATTATCTAGCCCAGTGATTCCCAAACTCTTTGAATTAAGGCACCCTTTTTTATGGCACCGCTAGGTCAAAATAATTGTAAAAAATAAAATGTGAAATTAAGTAAATGTGTGTTTTTATGTGATCCTTAGGTTTAGTTATGTGATAAGGGACACAATTTACTTCTGTTTGCACACATGATTTAGCCACCAGCACTGGTTTTGTCTATTACTTTGGCAATTGTGGACCACCAACCTATGACACCCCTGCTAGTTTGGGAACCACTGATCAAAAGTGCTTCCTGATTGAATATTAGTCTATAAAGAAGCTGATCTTATCAATCCTAATGCATTTTCTTAATGCATTGATTGATGTTATTCTTGTCCTGAATTGGCATTTGCACTTTTTGTGGACACGACTTTTCCAGCACCTGCACTCTACACTCTGGAGTCCCTTGGATTAATTGCCTATTATTGCTTTACATGTGTAATAAATGTTTTTAACCCATGTGGTTTAATTTGCACATCATTTTTAAGCTACAGAACCATTCATTGTACTAATTTCATACCTTGTGACTGCATTAGAGAATTGGGGGTTCTCTTTCAAGGCACATATTGAATGCAGTGTTGATTAAGATTTATTGTGCATTTATATATATCATTTATTTCTTATTGCATAGAAAACATTCTCTTTGCATCCACAAAAAACAGTATACTGTGAGAAGTAGTGTAGCATGTTTTATCATCAAAGAAATTAGGACAAACCGTGGAACTTGTTGGAAATGTGAGCAAATGCCTTGGGTCAAGGAAATGCCTATAACCTAGCCCCGGACAGGCCAACCTGTGGCTCTCCAAATGTTGTGAAACTACAAATCCCAGCATGCCTTGCCACAGTTTTAACACTCCCTTATAGCAAAACTGTGGCAAGGCATGATGGGATTTGTAGTTTCACAATATCTGGAGAGCCACAGGTTGGCCAGGCCTGATCTAGCCCATTGTGATGGCAATGTGTCCTTGGAATAATGTAAACAATGAATTAAAGATATGTCCTTATACAAAAATGCTGTATTTGCAACCAAACAATTCTTCTTGGACATTTCAGCTTCCATGTGACTCAGTTGCTCTGAGTGTCTTTTACATTCAAAATATGTGTCCAGAGTGGACACTCCACTATGTTAGATAAATTACCCTTCCCCATCCCTTTGTCTGTCTTGTTATATGCTTCCACCTCATTTTTGCTCTATGTAATGATGTTAGATTTTTAATATTCGAAGTCGTTTTTTCTGCAGACCTTGTTTACAACTCTGCAGAGGACACCATTGTTCCTCACATTATCTAAGTGCTTAATGTAATTGCTCATTGCAATCCTCCGCTCTGTTGCCTCTTGTACCAGCAGGCTGCACTCCTAGCTCTCTCATCTACATGCAGGTATCCACAGGGGGCACATGGCTGACAGCAAAGACACTTTTGGGTTCAGAAATTCTGAGATTTTGGAACCTTGCAGGTGAAGTAAGCAGCCAGCTGCCCAGGACTCAGTTTGTGAAGAGCTTCTTGAAAAAAAGTGCAGCATGGGGGGGTTATGCAAGGGAGGAGGGGGGTGTTCAGGATATGCTTATTAAGCACAGCCTATGCAATGTGTCTGTGACTTTTGGGAAAAGAGAAGCACACAGGGCCTTATTCTAGTTCACTCTTAGAGGCAAATTCCTTCTTAGCTGGACAAAACCATGTGCACTGCAGTGGGGCAGATGTAACATGTACAGAGAGAATTAGATTTGGGTGGGGGTTTACTTCAAAGTAAGATCTATATTGCAGTGTGAAAATAAAGCAGTCAGTATTTTCCCTGCATAGAAACAAAATAACTCACCCAAAGCGAAATCTCTCTGCACATGTTACATCTGCCCCCCTGCAGTGCACATGGGTTTTGTCCTGCTAAGAAGGAATTTGCCTCAAAGAGTGAACTAGAATAAGGCCCACAGTGTAGTATGTGGAGGAGGACAGGGGACAACTCATTTAGTAAACTCCCACTGGCTTTTCCAAGTACCCCTTTGCCACCCACTACCTCCCTCTTCCATCCAAATAAGCATCTGCCATCCCATCACCCTTGCCATTATCCACTACCACCTTTTTACTCTCTGCCATCTGCTGTCATCCACTGACATCCCCTGTCACCAGCTTTCATCCTCCTACCAACTGATGCTATTATTGTCACCCTCTGCCTCTCCCAAGTCACTCTCTCTGTCAACTTCTATCCCACTGCTACCCTCTGCATCTCCATGCCATCCCTGTCACCCCCCCCCCCCCATACACACACCATATCCTATGTAATTAATTCACCAGGGGACACAGACACGCAAAATAAATGCTTAGGTAATACTTCAAAAATAGGGAAAATAAAATTTACAATTTCTTAAATTCACAATGTTTTTATAGGGAGATCATAACAAGAGTTTTTCCTGGTACTTCATCAAGTGGTCTCAATATGTATGTAACATTAAAAATTGGCACTTCACTAACCATCTACTGTAGTATTATATTAACACATTGTATAGATTTTGACACTTTCAGTCCTTCTTTTCTGTACAAAGTGGGTAATACATATTTAATTTACACGCATGGCTAAGAAAAAGGAAATTGAAACTGATAGTAATATTATCTTTTGACTTTTGAGTGATGAAAATAGAGACACAAGAAAACTTTAAGCTTTTGATTTCAAGTTTGAGTCTCATCTAGCCAGAATGCATGATCTGTGACTGAGCATGACCTGACCAGGCAGCTTACAGTTGGTTCTTGACAAAGTCAGTTAACTTCAAATTATTCAGGAACCTAAAAGAGGTAAGCAGCCACCATGCTTCACAAATTGTAGGGCCCAGGACTGAAAATAGGCAGGGCCCCCACCACAACCCCTGGTTGTAGCACTTTGTATTGAGGCCATTATTCTGGTTCACTTCTCCCTGGCAAATTCCTTCTCAAGTGGAAAAAACCTTGTGAACTGCAGGGGGGGGGGGGGGGGAGATGTAACATGTGCACAGAGAGTAAGATTTGGGTGAGGTTTTTTTTTTTCTGTGCAGGGAAAATACTGACTGCATTATTTTTACACTGCAATTTAGATCTCACTTTGAAGTAAAATCACACTTTCTCTCTGCACAAGTAACATCTGCCCCACCTGCAGTGCACATAGGGCATTATTCTAGTTCACTCTTTCTGACAAAATCCTTCTTAGATGGACAAAAACATGTGCACTGCAGGTGGGACAGATGTTAATTGTGCAGAGAGAATTAGATTTGGGTGGGGTTTTACTACAAAGTAAGATCTATATTGCAGTGTAAAAATAAAGCAGCCAGTATTTACCCTGCACAGAAACAAAATAACTCACCCAAATCTAATTCTCTCTGCACATTTTACATCTGCCCCCCTGCAGTGCACATGGTTTTGTATATCTAAGAAGGATTTTGTCAGAAAGAGTGAACTAGAATAAGGCCCATAGTTTTGTCCATTTGAGAAGGAATTTGCATTTGCAACTGAACCAAAATAAGGGCCACAGGTTTAGTTGCAAACAGAAATGCAATATTGTTGCAATAATGTTGCATTTCAAAACAATCAGCAATCTACTGCTGCACCTTAGTCAAATTGTATTGGTTTGTCCTGGAATTGCCAGCTCTGCCAGACCAAATTCAATATCAGGATACCGGACTGGAACTCTTGCTGTAAAAACCTGGATTCGGTAAATGAATTCAGGCAACCTACTAGATTACTGAATTTGGTGTTAAAATAAAGAATTCCAACAGGAAATTAAGTATTACATATCCAGATCTGTTGGCTGCTTCTGCCAAAAGCCTAGGTCTGTTCTTCTCGGGATTTGGAACTGGACTTATAGAGGAAGAAGATGGATATTTTTTGGCTATGGCTAATGTTTACACATTTGTTTTCCTGCCGACCTGTCCATATTTCTGAGTTAATCTAAATATTGTGCTGTGACCTAATTTTCACCAATTATTATTATTATTATTATTATTATTATTTATAAAGGCGCCACAAGTGTTTCACAGCGCCATATAAAGAAATAGTACAGGGAGACAAAACTTAACACTACAGTAAATAAATAACAGAAATAAATTACAGGTAAAATGAATGCCACAGTTCAATAAACATTATAGCGCTGAAGAGCTTACAATCTAGTAATTATTCTGTTTTTTTTTATTTTTTTTGTATTGGTTATGCATTAGTAAAGATTTAACGTTATGACAAAGAAATAATAATGATGGTAGACATATATTAGATATATGGTTTTATAACAATAGCAAATAGTTACAAACTAACTATAATCTACAGTTGATGTGAAACAAGGTCATACTGTATGTGTCTCTCCTTGACATTTACAATTCATCACTTTTCATTCTAATATTAAAAGGAAAATGTTTCCTTCAGATAATATCAAAATATAAAATCAATTGTTATGTGGTTTGACCCTTACACAGGATAGGTGGACAAGTTACTTAAAAAGGTGTGGAGACTGACAAAGTGCCCAGAGTTATTTGGAACTAGAAATTCACACCATGACCTTTACAAATCTAAAGCCTTAGTGCATGTGGTATATTGTAGCTGTCTTTAATGTTTTCTCCAAGCATCTATTATTCCATTTTAATAATAAAGCATAGTAAACAGTGTTTTATTGACCCTTGTTTACTTTTTTGGAGGAAGGAGCTGGAATTAAGTTTCTACTACTTGATTTGAAGACTACTCTTTAGGCTATTTTGGATAATAAGGTAAAAAGTTTTATTTGTTTAAAATGATTTGCTCTTGATATATACACAAGCCTGCCTTTCAGGTCAACTCAGAAAAAAAAAAAAAAAAACTTTCTGTCTCTCACATTTCACGATGGTTGAACTCTTCCAAAAACTTTACCATTCACTCTAGTTAATTCTAGCCAAATATGGAGTTCCTTTGTCTATTTTTACTGGCAGATTTCATCATTGTTAGCTCTTCATCTGAAACAAAAAGATGACCTTTCATCCTAAGATTTTGTGGGTGATTCAGGTTGGTTTGCAAAAGCAAATTCCTTCTTTAATGGACAAAACCATGTGCACTGCAGGTGGGGCAGATGTAACATGTGCAGAGAGAGAGTTACATACAGTGAGTTATTTTGTTTCTGCATAGAGTAAACTATTGCCGCTTTATTTTTATGCTGTAATTTGGATTTGTTTAAAAACACACGACCATAACACTGCCAACTTAATTACCTGTAACTCTCTTCTTGTTTCTTGTTGTTTTTCTCTCGGCACATGTTATATCTGCCCCACCTACAGTGAATATTGTTTGTTCATTATAGAAGCAGTTTGCTTTTGCAAACCAACCTGAATTAGGCCCTTTATTTCCTTCCTATTCAGCACCTGTTGCCCAGAGCCAATATGGAATGAAGTTTTGCACTCACAAGCCAAATACAGAAATATCTTTTTAGGTCCACAAAGGTTGTCCAAGAATCTATCTGTCCAATAACATAATGGTTGACATTTTTTTAAGACTAATACTGTATATTATCTATGTGGATAAACAAAGCTAATTCAAGTTTTTAGCTGATTATTCAGCAAATATTAAATTAGAAAATGTTCTCATAGTTCTGCATAGTCCAATCTATTATATCCCCATGTATGTTACTGTTAAAGAAATGAAGGCAGAGCTGTAGCTAGGTGACATGGGCCCTTATTCTGATCGGTGCGGAAATTCCCGCATGCGGACGGACCGCCGATGTTGATCGTCTGCGCATGTGCAGAGGTCACTCTGCGCATGTGCAGGCGATTTCGCCGCACAGATTCTTTATACGCCGCACAGGGGGCGTAGAGGGGCGTGAGGGGCTACTTAGCCTCATTACCCTATGCATACGCCCCGCGTTTCATGGGCGTTCCCATGCAAACGCGGGGCGTATGCATGGTAATGAGGCCGTGACGCGTGGGTACGGGGCGGGCATCTGACATCGCCGGATGTCAGCTGCCCGCCCCCATACATGATTTCACATGGACAAGTGTCCGTGTGGTCTTGTGTGGCGGGACCTGGTGGAGCGTGCGGCCCTGCATTCGATGTTCAGCGACCATCGAATGCAGGGGCTGCTCCCAAGACGGAGGAGGCGTATCCCCGTCCAATTTCATGCGGATCGCCACATATCCGCGTACGGACGGCAGGTGGCGATCCGTATGGAAGGCGGGGATTCGCCTGCACGGTCGCGGCCGCATATTCTGATCGGGCCGCACCGATCAGAATAAGGGCCCTGGTGTCTGAAGAAAGGGTATGTTTTGGACCCCCCTCCAGCCATGTTTCCTTCTTATAGTAATGCCCCTTTCACATTATGCAACATACCACATTATGCTATGTTCCCTAATGCCCCTTACACAATATGCCACAAAAACAGTATTGCCGATTGCACATTATGCCACACACAGTTATGCCACTGACAATAGTTTATAGCACACACACAAAAATGACAATATAAATGATGCCCCAGAGTAAGGCTTCTACCCCATACATTACTCACAGAATAAATTTTACCTATACGCTCATTGCCAGGGGTTACATGATTCTTGCAATGGGGGTTACATGCTTGTTGCTAGGGGGTTACATGCTTGTTGCTAGGGGTGTTACATGCTTATTGCAAGGGGTTACATGTTCATTGCCAGGGGGGTTAAATGCTAATTGCCAGGGAGAGTTATATGCCCATTGCCAGGGGGAGTTATATGCTTGTTGCGAGGGGGGAGTTATATGCTCATTGCTAATGGGGGTTACATGCTTTAATGCCCTGGGGGGTTCCTTTCTAACATTTTGCCATTGCTATCTTCCAAGTAGTGATACCCACAGAGAAGCCTTGAGTGCCTAATACTGAGGCATGGTGGTGTTTTAGTTTGTCACTGCATAGTGCCTAAATTGCAGACCAGAACTCCTAGTATAACATTAACACCTTCTTGGTGAATAGTGCAAGCAGGTGCCTTGTGTTTGGTGAAGTTGTTGTCATTAGTTAATAAAAGAAGAAAACTTTTTTTTTTGTACAACTTTGTATGTTCAGTAATGCTTAGTAGGTGCCGGGCCACATTAATAAATATAAACACTGCAAATTGCCAGTGTGAAGTTGTCATCTGTGAAAGAATAAATAGAAAAAAAGACATGTCCCCACATTAATAATAAAATCATTGAGTCAATAAGAATTACAATCAGATAATGAAAGACAAGGAGCAGCAATCAAGTACTAGCGCTGTGACTCCTAACAGTCATAATGACTGTAATATTAGTACAGTACTTCAATATCTACTAAAGATAATGCTCAAGGGCATTAAGTTTATAAGAAAGGACACGAGAAAAAAAATACAATTTAAAAATAGAGAAAGTTTATGGCCAAAAAACATAAAATTGTCAATATCTCATACACCACACAGTGGCAAAGAAATGCTCCGGCCATGGCTGTATTTGTGATTGGGAATTCTGGAGCTGCTGCATGTTAGGTCTCTGCTTCTTTAACCTTATGTGGTGGTGCAGCACCTTCTCACTCAAAGTCTGGAAGAGGTTTCAAATATAAAACAGGCAATTCAGTGCAGAAAAAAACCTATGTATTCAGAAATGTTATCCCTGAGGAGATTCATCTACTCTAACTACAGTATATGTGAGTCTGACATATTTGATTATACTATATACTTGTTGAGAAGCCTCTTTCCATTATATCTGCAACTTCTGAAAATGTATAGTTAGGTACATAGGGACTGGAAAATAGCAGATGTATTGCCATTATTTAAGAAGGGAAGTAAAAAAAAATATTGAAAAAAAAATGTAAGGTTACACAATTTGGGACCACAAACATGTGTACAATCTATCAATTAAATGAGAAAAATCACTAATGGAGAAGAAATTGTGGTATCTTATAGACAGTAGACTCAGAGACAAAGAGGCATCTGAGAGGGCATATGACTAATACATATAAATGCATAAAGGGTCACCAGAGTGATCTATCAGGTGATCTGTTTACAATAAATACTGTACAAAGGTTAGAGAAGAGAAAGTTTCTTACCCGGTAAAGGAAGGGTTTCTTTACAGTAAGGGCAATACAGATATGGAAAACTTGGCCAGAGAAAGTTCTGATGGTAGACTGAATTAATACATTTAAAAAGGGTTTCACAATTTATTTTGCAGAAAAAAGTATTCAAGGATATAACCATTAATCATAATGAACAATAGTGGATCAGTAATAAATTGGACAGAAATTTGGGGTCATCGAAAATTTGAGTTTATAACAGATAGGCATTAACCTCATCCAGGTCATACCACTGCAGGAGATCATATATACTGTAGGTTTATCTTGATGAATTCAAGTTTTTATTTCAACCTGATTTACTATGTCTATGTAATTATGTGACAGAGAAATGGGGAATGCCACTCTGGTAGTGCAACATAATGAGGATTCTGTAAGTGTTAGTTAGTTATCGGTGGCAGCAAGGCTTGCCCATGAAATTCTTTTTTTTTTTAAATGAACTCATATGTGTGTGAATATATTTAAAAAAAAATCCTGACAACTGTTAAGCCATCTGAAGTGTTTGTAAAAATAGAGGTAGGTACATTAACTGTCTAGAAACCTCCACACAATTATATCATTTTGCAATGAGTTCTTGCCAAGTTTTTCTCAAATCTGATAAGATAATGTCATGCAGTCCAGCATCAGCTAGCTCCAATCTCACAACTATATCCTAGCACATGCAATCTCCACTGCCAACACCTTTATCATCAATATCCTCATTAATAATCGGAAGTAGTCCTCTGGCACCCAATTTAAGTCTAACTGACTCCTCCCCCAACCAGGATTCCTCAGAAGATTCCTTTTGTGCCCTTTTGCTCCAATGAAGGTTTCTGTCCTCCATGAGATTTCCTGTGGCTGCTGCTGGAGATGATCCTTATCCTAGAAGGGGATCAAGAAGACTATTGAAAGTTTCAAACAACAATTGATGACAAAAAAATTATTTGCAAAAGGAAGCAAGTATAAAAGCTGTCATCCAGTTGAACAGTGGATCACTGAGCCATAACGGCTATGCTAGTATTTGATTTGTGGCCAATATCTGACACTAATTCCTCTGGTTTTAGACAGTTACTGTAACTGAGGTCCTGTGGCTTTACTTCCAAAACTCTGTCTTGGTTCCATTGTACATGAAAAAGCAATTCCTAGCTTGTACTAGGACATTAACAAATAACTTTTGTACCCAGTAACAAAGATATGCTTACAAGCCGTTATAGTCAAAATAAAGAATACATGACTGTGACACCCGGCTAGGCTTCAACAGCAGTATGTAACAAGAAATGCCAACTTATTTGGCTTTACTTAAGGTGTACAAGTGGCAACCGGATAGAAAAGCTACGGAATGTCATAGCAAAATAGTAGAAATCTCCTCGCGTTTTCTCATCTCTGATTATGCTAGTAATATTATGAAAGCATTACAAATGGGAGATTTTAAACATATGGCTTCTTTTGAGCACACAATCAATTTGGTCAAGCAAAAGTTTGGTCATTTGATCAACCAAATATAAAGAATAACGCAGAGTTGAAAGCACCTTCTGAGGAAACCGTTACGTTCTCTATTAACAGAGAAAAGCATAAAGGATTTGAGCTGCTTCTAGTTTAAAGCACAAGGATTCTTGCAACCAGTTGCAAGCTCTCTACCTCCCTGTTGGACATCAATCCAAACAAATTGCCATTAACAGCTACCAGTAGCTGGGACAGCATGAGCAAACAGTGCCCCATCACAACTATTCAGCCACATTGGACCGTGGGAGTTCCACTCATGCCTGAGCTGCAGCCTGCTGTGAGACTTACTGTATTATAGCAATGCAGTTCAAGCCTAGCACTTGCTGCCAAAACTATATATACAGTACCTCTTGCAAGGGTTAATATTGCTCTAATTATTAAAATACTGATTTAAAAAAAAAAACTTTAATGCTTCCTCTATTAGTGTTTATGTAAACTATTCTAGTATACCAGAATACTACATGGAAGCTGCTATTTAAAGGTGTATCCTACGTGTTTTAATAGTGTGCTCACTACAGATTAATTTATAAACAATTTTTATTGCATCTGCATTTATGTCTATTATGATCACTGTTATACAGTTCTTTGTACACTAACAGTATAGAAAGGCTTATTGCTATAACTGAGACAGAGATTATTGGTCAATTTTATAAATTAGGAAACCGGAGACCATATAGATTTGTTTAAAATTTACAACATTTTTGCTCCTTTTCCTCTAATTCATACCCCATATCCCCTTATCTAGAGGTCGACCGATCCTAGGTTGACAATTATTGGTCCACAGTGATTATGTCAACAACCAAAAATGGCCAACATACACTAGTTCGACATTGACAGAAGGTTGACACATGCAAAAGTTTGACATTATCATGGTCGACACAGGAAAAGGTCTTAAAGTGATCACTTTTTACACTTTTTTTTCCTGTCTGAGACAATGGGGGGTATTCTGATTCAATCGGTCTCCTGCATGGGGGACCGATTGTTTGTGACTGTGCATGCACATATATATTTTTATGTGCATTTGCAGCCGCTGTGGGCTCGCACACAGAAGTCCGGGTGGGGCGCATTGAGGGGCTTGGGTCGGTGGGCCAGGCAATTTGCATATGGGAACGCCCTTGGTGGACTCGCATGGCTGTATAAGGGCCAATGTGTGTTTTTGTCATAATTGTACGTTTTTTCCTAAAACTGTTTGTATCTTATTTCTGTCAGGGCTAAAGTGGTCACAGTACGTGCATTGGAGAGAGATGGTGGACAGAGATAAAGTACAACACAGCCTGTAACATAGCAGTTAGGAGCTGATTGTCTTGTACTTAAACTCTCTTTCTCCGAGGCTTAGTACATAGACCCCAAAATGTGTGATTTATTTATGTGGCTAAAAATATATATATTTTTTTTTTTTTACCTGTGAGAGCTATTGCGTGTGCTTTTTTTTCTCTCTATTGGTGCTAGATTCCTTGGTATTTTTCTTGCTTGAGTTCTGTGGAATTATGTGTTCAATTAAAAATTAGGAAATATTTATTTTTGGTAAACAAAATAATTAATTATGGAAACAGATGGATAAGGGCTAAGGAAATAAAAAAAATTAACAGCATTAGATAGGAAAAACAGAAATACTTGTCAAGTGGTACTAAAGCTGTTAAAGGGACATTAAGGTTGATGCTGTATTAACAAGTTTTCTCCATTTATGCCGGGAATTAATGCCCTAATTCAACTTCAACTCCGCAGAAGACGGGGCAGGCGATGATGTCCTGTGATGTCAGACACCTGCCCCAAGCAGGAATCATGCCACCTGCATTCCCAGCATTTTCATGGGGACACCCATAAAATACTGGGCCTACCTCTACTCCAGCCCGTCTTATTACTTTGTGCTTATTTGTACTCTGTAATATTGTGGCGCAATATAAATAAAGGATAATAATAATAATAATAATGTGGAATGAGCATTGGAATGCTAGATCATTTTTCTTAACATCGGTCACAAAGGCATTATTATGAGAGATCTAAGCACTTCATTTAGTTAATTAGTGATGCTTGCTGTTATTGGAGCTGAAAGCAAAGACAATTACCCCACTTCATGAACTACAAATGACTGACTTTGCTTTTTTAATCTGACAAGATGCTTTTCTTGTATTTTCTTCTTTTTAAATGTTTATATTTTATTCCATATTCCATATAATTTTAAATAGCTACCTTATTTTTGAATAACAATTATTTTCAGCAACCAAGTAACTTAAGAAAAGTAAAAACCTCATGATTACATTTTGAATACATGCTTTAGGTCATGTTCCCTACTTCTTACACTTATTGATTTAGACGTGATAGTGTGGGGTATATTGAATGTTTTTTGTGAGATGTGACAGTGAGCTGTGCTGACTGCTCGCTGTCACAGCTCGTACGGTCAGAATTCAACTGACCCCCTGCACACACCATTTCCATGTCGCTATGTTTTTGCAGCGATGGGAAAAGGGCATGTGTCGCCGCTAAAACAGTGACGATTGCGGTTAAATGCAGTGTGCTCCCTGCATAAGCTGCGAGCTTCGCTGTTTGGGGGAATCCTCGCTGGTTCCACCGGAACGTAGAATAGGTTGAACGGCTTGCACGGGGGTTAAAAGGCGAGGGCTGCTTGTTTTCAGCGATCCACACCATTTAAGTCCCTCACCAGACGCATTGAATATGGCCCTGTATGTCTACCAGCATAGTATATGTTTGGGGGTGTTTGACACCCGGAGCAATACATAATATTTCAGGAAGGGTTGTAACTAGGTGCCTTGCCCACAGCGCATCTGCACACCTAGTCTGCAAAGTGGGGATAGGCTGGGCACGAGAGGCATCCTGCTACTGCCAGGGACTGACACAGAGGTGCCAAGCAGCAGTGGAGAAGACGGGCTGCAGATTCAAAAGTCCAATTAAAATCTATAGGAGACCGCTTATTAGCTCATAGAGCAGTCTATCATGGTTCTCAACCAATCAGAGGTTTCCCATTGACTTTATTGGGACAATGTACCTCCACCATCACCCTTGCACTGAGCTTCGCACTGCTGGCAACCCCGTGCTGCCTACACCACCAGCACCCCAGCTTTGCCAACAGCACGAACACATTAAAGAGACCACTGGCACTCCTGCACTGCTGGCACCCTTGCAATGCCAACACAGCCACACTCCTCCTGCACTGCCAACACAGATACCCTCCCCCTGCACTGCTACACTACTGCTACTGAGCACCCACACATTAAGGAGGCTGCAGTATATACAACCCACACTGTATCCAACCTACTCTATATGCCACAATGTATCCAACTGCACTGCATCCAACTGTACATTATCCGACACTATATGCGAGGAAAGGTGGATAGTAAGAGACCTACTCTGGCTGCTGCAGCAGCTTCTGCTCTGCAGTGGTTGGGTAGGGTATGTGGATAGTTGGAGCACTGCTCTGGCTACTGCAGCAGCATTTGCCCTGCTGTTACTGGGATGGGTAGGTGGAACAGGAATTGCATAAACATGAACTTTCGCCGGTCCTTCATAAGGACCATAACACTAGTACTATCTCATTTTGCAGACCCCTTCTGTATCAATTTACATGATAAAAATAATAATAATTAACCAATTGTAAATAGCTACTATGAGGCTGGATTGAAAAGTCATGCCTCCAACTCTGACAATGAGGTGACAGCTGCCATTTGGTCCTGGCAGGGGTGTAACTCCGGAGGCAATGGAGGCATTGGCCGCTGGGCGTTAGCCATCAGGAGGGGCACTGAGCACTGAAGTTGTATAAGTACATCCAAATGTGCACGCAGTGGGTTTTCCAATTTATGTTGAAACCCCCTGCGCATCGATCAATCGGTTTAAGGGGAGATGGAGGAGCTCAGACTGCAAGGCAGGCATCATACAAAACATCATAATCAGCCTCAGGGAGCCTGCGCTGGCTCTATCCAGAGGGATCTGTAGCGTGCACCGTTCAGCTCCTCTAAAAAACTGTGCCTCATAGATAAATGCCCTGGATCGGCCACCTCCTCACTGCCCCTCCTCCCATACCCTCTCCTTGGCTTGTATTGCCTCCCATACCCTCTCCTCGGCTCATATTGCCTCGTACTCCCATACCCTCTCCTATTGCCACTGCTGTCGGGCTCTACGTCACAAACTAGTGACTGCCCCGGCACGAAGAAGAGGACTTTGCAGTCAGCACTGCTTCCAATAGCCGCCGGTGCCTAGCACTTTTACCCGCTGCTCCAGAAGGTGACGATGAGGCCTTCTTCTAGAAACACTGCTCGGCTGACAGGGGACCCGTGGCTGCTCTAGGTGAAAGGGGCGGGGGAGGAACACAGTCATATCTGCTCTCCTTTTTTGTGTCTCACTTCTCTCTTTCACACTGCTCTTCTTTACTTTCACACTCTCTCCCCTTCATTCTTCTCTTTGCCCCCCCATCTCCCTCTCTCTCCCCCATTCTCTCTAGCATGTTCTCTCTTTTCTCTCTCTTCACTCTCCTTTTCTTTTATTCTGTCTCGCTTATATCCCTCTGTTTGCACCCCCTTTCAAAACCTTGAGGATTATTTTACATCCTCATTGTGCTTCTTATTTGTTACCTATGTTGTATTTTAAGATAATATAGTGTTTGTTCTATGGATTTTAAATATAATTAAATAGTCTAATCTTTAAATAGCTTACCTGAATTTATTATATGTATTTAAATTATTTGTATTTTTCATACATACTGTATGTAAAGCCTTACACTGGCATGACACCATTGGTCGCTATTACTCATATCCCTCTTTATCCCCCTCATGTGCTTTTGCCCCTAACATCTATAACTGTTGCTTGTTTAGCGGTAGAACATCTGCCGCTGCTGCAGTTGTCACAGAATAGAAGAGCCCTGGGAGCCGGTTGCATGTGTCTCGTGGAAATCACAGTTTCTGTCCGTAGGATTTGGGGGTCACAGGTGTGTTCTTTAGGATCTGGGGGGTCACAGGTGTGGTCTGCAGTATCTGGGGGTCACAGGTGCTGTCTGTATTTTCTGGGAGCCATTGATAATGTCTGTAGTATATTGGGGGTAACCAATGCTGTCTGTGGTATTTGGGGGTCACCAATCCCATGTACAGTATGTGTATTTGGGGGACACTGCTGTCTGTGTTGCCTCCGGGCACCTGGTATGAACTTATGCCACTGGGTCCTGGTGTAGACAACAACCACCAGCTTTCTTCTCAGACGGGTTTGTCCGACTCGTCAAGCATTGGAGCAAATGCATGGAAATGAATGGGCACTTGAAAAGTGAATAGTGCTTCACATAGAGGATAAACTGTATCATGTACAAAAAAAAGTGTTCAAATGTGTTAGTAAATAAAAAAATGCATAGCCATGGAGGTATAACTTTTCAATCCAGCTTCGTATATTAGTGTTGAGCTTTCTTGATCACTTTTTTTTTTCAGCATTAAAATCAATTGCTCAGTTCTTGGTCATATCTTATTTTTTTGCCAGCTTGTTGCATAGTAATTTTTCCTTTATTAACAAGTTGTACCTTTCCTTTAAGTTTTTTATTTCCATTAAATACCTCAGTCCAGTTGATCATTCTTAAAAGGTTAGACATTTTTAAATTAACATTTTAAAGTTTAATGTCCTTGTTGCCCCTTTCGGCTTCAACATTTTCCACCGAGCCTTAAATTAACATTATGTCCTGGAATGTCCTTTCAGCAAGGGACATTCAACATTTTTGTATACTTGATAATAACATTGTTATGGTAATTGTAGAAATTCAGACACTAAAGTGTTTGTATTATAAAATACTTCATTATTTTTATGTAACATCAGCTTGCTTTAACTATACATAAGGGTCATAGCAAAAGGTCAATTCTGCAATATAAAACTCTTTAGACATTACTGTACATATATTGTTTTACTCTTGTTATGGGGAATCAGATTGATCTGCAGGCAAAATAGAGATGTTTCAAGGAAACATTTTCACAATGCAGTATTTGCTTTGCAGAAATTGAATTTTCTTATTGTAAAAGAACTGCATTTGAGAATGGGTCTAATCTCTTTTTTAAAGGAGCATACTTGCACCTCCCAAAATTCTGCAAAAATTGTGTCTTTCTAGGCATATAGCCTTTAATCTAGTAAAAACATTTAAATTCTAAAAATCTAAAGATGTAATAAAAATATCTTAGGGTAAATTTACTATGCAGTATGTTATATTTTTGTAACTTTGCAAATCTCCATGCAACTATCATAAAAGGGCCTAGAGAGTGCAAATGAAGCACTGAAAAGGCAGTGAAGTTCTCCCAGCATTCTTATACCTAAAGGTGGAAGAGGATTGGCCAGGGGATGATAATGCTGGAAGCAGACTGACACTGATTAGCTGGTCTGGCTCATGTCACACCAGGCAAGATGAGTGTGGCCAGATCCGAATGTGGAGGGAAGGTATGTTTGTTATGCACATGGTTGTGAACTAATGCACTGGCGGTGGAGCATGACAATGGTGGCCGGCCCGGAGACCCTAAGGGAGCAGCTCAATCCACTGGAGGGGCTGGGGAGACCACCTGAATGAACTGAATCACTGTGCGGCTGATGGCAAGCAGACGGCGCACATAGTATCAAGGTTTGCAGTGCATGGACATCCTTACGAGACATGTAAACAGTAGGAATTATTATTGCTACCCAAATCATGACAAACAATATAAAGGGTGGAATTCCTCCTTGTTACTACTGTACTTCTTGCTTCAGTTGGTGGCACAGCAAATTGAACTGTTCTTTAAGCCACTGCAATCTCCTACTGTATATGAATGTAAAAAAATGTACCAATATGTTTTGGGCCACAGATGCATCTCCTAAACATAGCTGTCATCTTTAGAAACATTCTGTTTAATCTGTAATGGTGTCAGCTACACATATGTCCCCTTCATACTTTTACACTTTCACACTAGCATTCTTATTTCTATTTCACCTGCTATACTTGAGTGCTGTTGGAGAAAGTGTACTATATAAATGAAACGTACTTACTTGTGCTGCTCATCCCTTCTTTTGCAGAGGGTGCCGAAATGGTGGACGGCATCTTCTCTGTGAGTACACTACTGGTATCAGAAATGTGAGACTCACACATAACTAACATTGATGCCCTTTAAAATGACTTAATAGAACTCTTCTTTCTTCCTCACTCCATCTGTCATTGTCTAAATGTTATCTAAATGACACCCCAACGTTGTTCTTGTTCTTGCTTTATTTTATCGTATGTACCTAATGTCTGAATAATTAAAAAATATTGTTGTGGTGTCTGTTAAATCTTTACCATTTGTCGAAGAATACATGTAATTATGTGATATATGCTTTCTTTCCCTTAACTGGATACCTTTTGTACACAACGATTTCTGCTTAAAGCTCAATACAATTTTTGTTTGTCATTGTATTTAAATTGAAAATGCAAGAAAAATCATTATTAAAAAAACAAAACATTGATGCCCTTTAACTCCCTTCAGGGATTTGTGATGTTTGTGAGTGCACAGTTTGTTTGTTTGTCATCCTTAGTGGGGAGAGGTCTGCACTGATTTGCCTGTTTTACCATTGACACCTCTTTTAGACTGACAAAGTGTTGCAACATCATGTCAGATTGCAGAAAAAAGTTACCTGACTGAGAGCAGTTGCAGAAGGATTGAACCTCTTCTTGCCACTGTGTACAGTGTATGGCATGTTGGCAAGTTTCCCTTTATGTAAGATGTAATGTTTTTTCTTTACCATTTTAAAATATATTTTTGACTTCAGGTGCCTTTTCTTAGTTCCCTCTATGCCCTGGAGCACCTTTCTTAGTAGATGTTGAAGTACTAATATCATGATCATCATGATTGGTAGCAGCCATGCACTAGAGCTTGGTTGCTGCTTCGGCTCTTCCATCATCCGATTGTGATTCATAGCTACTCAAAGCACTTGATGTTAAAGTACTAATATTATGATCATCATGGCTGGCAGCAGCTGCGCACTAGTACTGTACTTGGTTGCGGCTCTTCCATTGTCTGATTGTGATATATAGCTATTCAAAGCCCATATATTATTACAATGACTGGAATGGCACCTACTGGTCAGTATTGTAACAAAATGCCACTGCCTGGTACCTAACATACACAATTTTTTTTTTTTTTTTTTATATATTTTTTTCAGTTAATGTGCACAAGTTACACTGTGACTCACACAGTACTTTACACTTTGACTCACAGGTCTTATATTATTAATGCATTTGCACTGCTTGGCACTGCTTAGTATTGAACTATACACAAGTTTTACAAAACATTTATTTTCTTTTTTTAACCTTTTGAGTGCTGAGGAAATTTTGTCAAAATAGGTGTGAAATTTGTCAAGAAAACACTTTAACACTTTGAGTAACATCGTTGTTGAAAGAGGTCCTCAAAATGGATTCAGTATTGAATCCCGGCGGTCGGGATCCTGGCGTTCAGAATCCCGACGCCGGAATCCCGACAGCCGAAATGCCGACAAGGGGGGGACGTGGATCGCCCCCCCTTGCGGGCTCGCTGCGCTCGCCACGCAGCGGGCCCGGTGCCTCGCTACGCTCGGCACACTAATTTATTCTACCTCCAGGGGTGTCGTGGACACCCCAGGAGGGAGAATGTGTCGGCATTTCGGCGGTCGGGATTCCGGCGTCGGGATTCTGAACGCCGGGATCCCGACCGCCGGGATTTTAACTGCATCCCCCTCAAAATATCCTTTAAAAATGTTTTTTTTTTGGGTGCAATATTTAACTAAACATCAATTAATCATCTATTTATATATACATATAGGATAACACTCACCCAATCCATGGAGCAGCAGAAGGAGCAAAGAAAGACCAGCACACTTTTGAAGTGAAGAAAGAATGTATTTCTGATACAGGCATTGCAGACGACCCAACAGATGTTTCAACCAGCCACTGCTGGTTTTCATCAGAGGTTTTAAGTGAGTTGAATATGTTGTGGGGAAGCTGCATTAGATTAAGTATGCAAGATGCAAACCCAGATCAGCCATCACAATGGGTGTCCAAACTTGTTAATTTCAATTTCTATCTAAAAGGTGGTCACCTAGTATGGCACCTGTACTGGCTAGATAGTTACTAGAGTTACTAGAGTGGTGGTTTTTAAATTGAACTCTTTTAGAAGGTTTCAACATATATAAGTGTCCCATGCCAAATAAACTGGATGCTTCAGGTTATATATTTGGATGCATTTCAGTGTGATAAAATACTTTCTTAAGATGCATACAGTACAGTATGTGCTTTTTCAGCATGAGGAAAAGCCTCAAACTGTAACTTCACATATATTAATCAATTGACAGCTGTTAAATCTGCAGCAACAATGTACCAAAGAGAATTTTGAGTCATATTTAAATTCTTATAGTCAAACTACACAAGCCATTTATACTAAAGTTGCCCATGGATTAAGATTGTTTCTTTATGCCTTGCACTGTACTTTATTGTGTGGATCCAAAGAGGCCCTGAGGAGTGTGTACACATACTTGAGAGAGCAGATAACAGATATTTAAGATAAGAGAATAAGGGGCAGATTTATTAAGCTTGGAGAAGAGATAAACTGGAGATAAAGCGGAGAAAAGGTAAAAGGAGATAAAGCACCAGCCAATCAACTCCCAACTGTCTTTTTCAAACACAGCTGATTGGCTGGTGCTTTATCTCCTTTTACCTTTTCTCCGCTTTATCTCCAGTTTATCTCTTCTCCAAGTTTAATAAATCTGCCCCTAAGTCATGTTGTCTGTAACACAGAGTGTGGACACTGATAATTATGGTCAAGATATAAGTTAGAACAGGAATACAGGGAATAGCCTATAATAAAATTTTTTAGCTTTGTACAAAAAAATAATATATAACAGTATATGAATGGAGTCTTTGCTATGTTTGATTAGGATTTCAAATAGAGCAAAGAGTCATTCAACATGTATCTCTGCTATGTCATCTGTAGAGAGATTGATCCTCGAATGTGTGCATCATTCGATGAAGAGTCCCATCCAGATGACTGAAGATACTGTATGAAGAACATATATAACAATTTTCACATAAAAGTTGAGTATTAATTCTTGTTTGCTTATCATCTTGAACTGTATACTGTCTTGTTCACATCACCTATAAACCTATAAACTATTTCTGTTCTATAGTCTCAGAGTCTAATTACTGATTGAAATAGAAAAAAGTAGCAAAAGATTGCATTTAATGAATATACTATAATGTGTGAGGTTTTAATAACCATAAAGACCTATATTATAAATCAATCAAAAATATATGCAAAAAATAATTAAATATTAAAGCACACATCTTAGCACAATTTAAGATGGTGAGTTGATTGAACGATAATGGTCTTTTTAGAAACGGACAGATGTTATTAGTGGTTCCTAGAGAGAAATTTTATTTTTTATCACACTAAACAATTCAGTAGAAAATGTGAATTTTAAAATGAATAAAACCTCTAGAGCAAAGGCGGTCATATGCTTCTCCAATTATTATTTTAATAGTTTAAAAGGAATAGTTTAAAATCTGTGGAAACTAAAGTACAGCAGTTGTAAGATTTAGAAATAATATAAAATGACACAAAATAAAAATACACTGTTTATCCTTAATTAACATACACTGGATTACTATGTTATTTATTTTTTCTATTCTCTGTTCTTTAGTTAGACGATAGGAACTGAGAGGAGAATATAATTCCTTTAAATAATATGCACCCATAATGTTTTTACCAATTAGTCTATTTTTATGCATACATAATGAGACACAGTGGTCTATGTTTGGTTCAGGGTATGGTGTACCAAGATTTTGAATTGCAGTAGTCTGTTTGTATTCCTAAAATATTGAACACTACAGATTTAGTACCACATAGTATTACAGCATAGATCTAACAGATATAAAATTGCATCAAGTAAATGATTGTTAAGAAAACAACAGCAACTCAGAAAACCAAGGGACTGCTTTGAGTGAGCTCACTTTATTCTCACATCATACTACTCCTGGCTGCTTAATCTGGCTATTCATCCATAATATCACCATTTCTATAACTGCTAAAACTTTGAATATCACTCTTTATGCTTGTATGTGCACTGTCTGTTTTGAAAATGCACAGCTGTACCTCTAATGACTTCACCTCTCCTGCTCTTCCATTGATAGTAGGTGTCCCCCAACATTTTATTCTTGCTACAAAACACAAAATGCGGTGTGATCCTCGTAGCGCTCAAAGTTATTGATACATTAAAAAAGGAAATACAAATTTCTGGAAATAGCAATTGGTGCGCACAAGTTATTAGGGTGCAGCTAAAGATCGGGTGCAAAAAGTGACATCCAGATCACTCAGAGGTACAGAATTTACAGAGAAAGATGCACACAATCAACAAAGCGCTCCCCAAAAACACCATGTGAAAAAAGAAGAAATATAAAATATAAATGGGTACTGTCCCTTTAAGGAAATGTTGACAGTTTTCAAATCTTCATATATAATCTGTGAAAACAGCCTTGGCTTTATGCAGACCAATTTGTAAGCATATTGCCAAGGAGAAATGCAATACTATTTAGTGCAGATGGTTCGAACTCTAAATAGCACTTTGTGAAATAATGGTTCACTCACAATCTCCTAGTGGTTTTAACAGCATTTGTTTTATATTCCACTGGCAATGCACCTCCTCCTTGTTCCACAGTGGTTGCACATGGAAAACATTTAAGAGAAGGCAAAGATAGTGCAGATTGTATAAACACAAAGGGGGTTTATTAAAGATTACACTCACATATAGGAGACAAAGATAAAAGCATAAATTGAGTCCCCACAGGCAGACTGGAACCAGAGGCAACTTGTCTTCCCTGGAGCTTGATGTTCAGCTTCACTGACCCTCCGGAAAGGTCAGACACAGGAAACCAGGAAGTCCGTCCAGTAAGTCCACGTTAGGGGTCCACAAAGTCCAGTGCACGCTAGACGCGTTTCGGATTTCACCTTTTTCGATACGCTATCGAAAAAGGTGAAATCCGAAACGCGTCTAGCGTGCACTGGACTTTGTGGACCCCTAACGTGGACTTACTGGACGGACTTCCTGGTTTCCTGTGTCTGACCTTTCCGGAGGGTCAGTGAAGCTGAACATCAAGCTCCAGGGAAGACAAGTTGCCTCTGGTTCCAGTCTGCCTGTGGGGACTCAATTTATGCTTTTATCTTTGTCTCCTATATGTGAGTGTAATCTTTAATAAACCCCCTTTGTGTTTATACAATCTGCACTATCTTTGCCTTCTCTTAAATGTTTTCCATGTGCAACCACTGTGGAACAAGGAGGAGGTGCATTGCCAGTGGGATATAAAACAAATGCTGTTAAAACCACTAGGAGATTGTGAGTGAACCATTATTTCACAAAGTGCTATTTAGAGTTCGAACCATCTGCACTAAATAGTATTGCATTTCTCCTTGGCAATATGCTTACAAATTGGTCTGCATAAAGCCAAGGCTGTTTTCACAGATTATATATGAAGATTTGAAAACTGTCAACATTTCCTTAAAGGGACAGTACCCATTTATATTTTATATTTCTTCTTTTTTCACATGGTGTTTTTGGGGAGCGCTTTGTTGATTGTGTGCATCTTTCTCTGTACATTAAAAAAGGAAGATAATAAAAAGTAATAATAAAAAAACAGTAGTTACGTGTTCATATGCCTCATACGTTCCAGGTATGGAATGTGTACCATCCGCAATTCAAGGATGATTCGTACATAAAAAAAGAAAAAAAGAAAAGGTTTGTAATCTTCATTGCTGCTCTAGGCGAAGTTGCTACAGTGGAGAAAAAAAGTTTTCTGTATATTTTATTCTTGCATCTCTTCTTCTCTATCTCTACACATCCACTCTGGGTGAGCTTATTTGCTCACTCGACTTTCACTATCACCTTTATGCTGATAATACTAAAATCTACCGCTCCTTTCCTGATCTCTCTCCCTCTATCCTCACTCATATCTCTAACTGTATCTCTGCTGTCTACTCTTGGATGACCCATCGCTTTTTTAGACTTAAAATATCAAAGACTAAGCTGACCTCTTCCCACCCTCCAGCATAAAACCTTACCATCTCTCATCCTAACCTGTTTATGCTCACTTCTTCCCCTTCTGTGTCACCCCAGTCTGTCTAACCTTCCCCTTTAGAATGTAAGCTCTCACGAGCAGGGCCCTCTCTCCTCATGTGCCTTTCTTAGAATATATAAACATCTACCACCCTGATGATTGCTGCAGTGTCATGACCCCTGATGCAACTATCCATATTAACCATGTACTTGTCCTAAACTGTCTTGTACTGTAATTCGGTATGTTTTTTTGCTCATAACTATGCTCTGTAAAACACTGCGTAATATGTGTGTGCTATATAAGTAACTGTTAATAAATAAATAAATATTTTTTTGCTAACAAATGATCAATATTGAATTGCACAATGCTGATAAAAATAAATGTGATTTACCTATCTGGCCCCCATTTGAATCAGTTCCTCTGTGGGTCTAATTGTGACTGTTTGAGGGGCAGTATTCTTTAGCACCAATAGAATCTAAGTTACCCACATTATATATATATATTTTTTTTATTACTTTCATATCTTCATTTAAGAGAAATTTTCACATCCAATTTGTATGTGATATTCCCGCATTGTGTTGAATGATCTCTTTAATTTTGCCAGAAGCGTTATTATACCTGCAGATGCACATCAAAGAGTTATTAAACTTACTCTGATTAGAATTTCTTGGTTAAGTGCTTTTCTAAGTAGCTTACCTCTATCTATTTCTAGCTTTTTTAAAACAGTTTTTTTTTTAATATAACATTGTGGATATTCCTTTTCTTTAAAAGACTGAATTTCTGTTTACAAAGATGGTCATTACTTGAACAATTTTTATGAATATGATTCAGTTGACCTGAGGGAATATTTTACAACCAATTTTTTTGACGGTTACTATGATAGTGAAAATAATTGTTTCTAAAATGTGAAACTGCAAAAATAGTTTTGGCAACAGAAAAGAGATATCTAAAAATATATGGTTGAACTAAAAGTGCTTATGAATGAATATGTTGGTGTTGATTTACATTAAAAATAGTGATTGTAATGTGTATTGAATGGTACAAATTTTATAGTTTTTCACAATATTTGAACCATCTGTCATAATGCTCTTTTAATCAACTCAGTTTTTCAAAAATGTATGCTTAATGTTTGAAAAATTAAGTGGCAATTAATTTGCTTCAAAAAGCATGTTTAAGTGATTGACTCCTATCAACTATCAAATAAAAAGATATGGTTTATTATCTCACATAAAGAAGTAAGTTTGCCCAATGGCTCACCATTATATACAGGGGTACAGTATGTACCTCTGCTCAAGAAGGTCCATAATAGAGATTGGCAAAACTCATCCTTCTCTGTACAGTACATCCCCACACTCACCATTCTTCATCTTATATTTGTTTCAGTTCCAATTTGAATACTGGATTTTTGTTCTTGTATACTGTAAAAAGGTATTCTTGTGACATCTCTTAGGTTGTCTTCTTTATTTAGAATTATTAGGCTTCTGCCTTTATTGATGGATTTTGATGATTGTTCACTCATATGATGTGAGATATTTTAAAGCTTTATGTTTACAGCTATATAAAGTATATGAGAATTTGTGATATTTTTTTGACATTCACAAAGTATTTTTAAAGTCTTCTATTGTTGTCTTATAGACGCTATTTGTGGATTATTACTCAAGATAGGGAAAGTTTGTGATTTGTGCTTTAATTTTAATTTTAGAATCTATTTTTCATTATAGAAAACAATTCGAAGCAATTTTGACATTTACTTTTTTAATTTTCTCAAACAAATGTTCTACAGTTCCAATATATTCTGCATTATCTCAATATACTGTAATAGCTGTTCTGTCTTTATCCATTAATAGAAAAAGGTCTAACAAATTAAGTTTACTGGTAGTGATTGGTTGTATGGAATTGGCAAAGGCATCATCAATGTTAAATCTCATAATTTATCAGAATTGTTATAGATGCAAACAGCTACTCCCTGATGAATTTATAAAGTTTTTTTTTTGTAAACTTTTTATTGAATTTTAATAAAGTATATGAAACAAACAATGATGAATGAAACATTGGTTAATACATTGGTTAATACAACCTTCTCATGTTGTAGAATATAATATTCAATAATCTGTAATCCTTGAATGACTCGAGAACGTGATATAAGGATATTTTATCGAATTTAAAACTAGTATGGTATAGAATGGACCGCATAGTTTCAGCTGTGTAGACGGTTTTCTTTTTATTAAAAGAAAAGGTCCGGACCAAGACTTTATTGGGCTATATGTGAGACCATTGTATCAATGCAAACAAAATCATCTTATATAGTGTACAACCTTAATTCTAAATTGGAGACATGTATAGACGAAGACAAAATACAAAAGGGAGGGGGGGGGGATAAGGGGGGTAGCCCAAAGTAGTAAACATATAATACATAATTACAGTGTATTACTTATTACAAACAAGATAATATGAAAATCCAACCCTGTCAATATGGATGATTTAACGAACATACATGATATAAGACAGATATGACCAGATTTTGCTTTGAGTTAGTAAGAAATATGTAGTTAGGTCATCTCAAGGATACGAAGTACTATCTATAAGTAACATTGATGCTCAATGTAACTTTGGTCTATGTGGGGATACCTCTGTAGATTAGGGAGGGATAGAGAGCTACTGTATATAAGACCAAATCCATTATTGCTCGGTGGAGTTAGTCTCTGGAGGGGAATAGATAGGGGTTGACTCTCTCCCACATAGAAGACTCAAAGTAATGTAGAATAGTATGTGTCGAGGTATCATCAATATACCCTTTCCATTTCTTGAAGAAGGAAGCCAAGGAGAGGTGTTCTTGAAGCATAATGGATTTTAGGTCGAAGTACAGATGTTGGAGGAGTCTCGATTTCAGTTCTAGAATGTTGGGTGCCGATTATTTTATCCAGTGTCTTAATATTAGCTTTTTTGCTACTGTGAAAATAACAACCAGGATGGGAATATATTCCTTAATGGATGAAATTGGACCAATATTATTGAATTTAAATAGAAGGTAAACCTCTGGGGATATAGGTATAGATACAGATGTGGCCACGTACATCTGCTGCAGAATTTTTTTAGACTCTATCTAGTTGCTACATTTGGAAAAACAGCTAAGCCGTGTTTTACATGTTGTGACAAATTGAGAAAAAAAGCCAAGATGTATGTGGACACATCTGTAGATGCAGAATAGATTCAATGAGTTTGGCAATTTTATTCCAAAAACGGCGTATCTTTGAACAGTGCATATATTTTGCGTTAGCCATGGCACACTTGTAACATTGACCTGGTTCATCCGGAACCATATATTTCCTTTGAGCAGGTTATAAAGTTTTTACTTCTGAGTATCAGTCATTCTGCTTTCTACTGCTGTTTTATGTATTTCCAGTCAAAGAAAATGAAGCTGCACTGATGCAACCTCAAATTTAAATTAGTGTTTCTATGTATTTAAATTATAGAATTGATTCTATAAAATCACTTACAATAAGTATCCATATTTCCATAATCTTAATTTAAATTAATTACATAAAAAAGTATACAAGTTTAATTGCTACTAGAGTAACCATGTGTTGGCTACACAGAGGGGCAGATGTACTAAGCCATGGAAAGAGATAAAGGGAAGAGAGCAAAAGTACCAGCAAATCAGTGCCTAACTACCATATTACAGGCTGTGTTATAAGAAAGGCAGGAGCTGGTTGGGTTTACATTATCAAGTAACTCAATCACTTTTGTAGGCCTAGTACAGCTGGCTCCATATCTTGTTGTTCTAAAGCAGTGGTCAATTTAAACTTTTATGTCGCACAGAGTGATTGATTGATCAATGATTGAATGAATGATTGATTGACCGATTAATTAATTAATTAGTGTTCAGATGAGTGACTAGTTACTCAAATTCCATAGAAGCACATGACAAAAAAAATATTTGTGGGCCACTCTTTATGAAATAATTATATTGATTATAACACTTAACTTGAGTGCTCTTTTGATATTCAGCCCAGGTTAAAATGATAATTTTTTTATGGGTTTTATTATTCTGAATGACGTCCCATCAGTCAGGATTCCATTGGGCAGTATGCAGACATTGAAATCCCAACTGTTCTATTATTCAACAGTCGGGATTCCAACTGACAGGGGCTATTTTCCACAACCCCACAGAGGGAGAATAGAACCTGTGGTGAGTACAGTGAGCCATCGAACCCGCAGCATGGACAGCACAGTAAGCCCACAAGGGGCTTCTATGCACTCGCCCCTCTGTCGGTGTACTGACAGTTGGGATTCTGATATTGGTATACTGACCACCAGGATCCCAACTGTTGGGCCTGCATACCACACCCAATATTTAATACCATATTAAGAAATATATTTGATCCTTATTCCTCAGATACATCAAAATAAACCACTTTATAAATGCTGATAAATGAATTTTGAAGTTTCCTGTAGTGTGGTTAAATGTATTACTCCCTCATGGCTGTTATCATATTTAGATAAAGCCTAGCCAGGGTCTCTGCATAGCCAGTCATACCTTTCATACAATAATCAGGGCCGGCGCCACCACTAGGCAGTTCTAGGCATTTGCCTAGGGCGCCGGCACCTGGAGGGCGGCAGTTCGCCCCTCACCCCCAGCGAACTGTGTAAAAAAATTGCTGCCCCGGCGTCCCTGCAGTGCTGGGGCGGTCAGGGGTGTCCGTGCCGTAGGGGTTCCTGCGGTGCCCTCATGTGTATAAAGCTGGCTGCGGCCGGCGGGGTCCCTGTAGTGAATAGCAAATAACTAGCGCTATGCGTGCGGCGGCGCGGGAAGCGCTAGTTATTTGCTATTCACTACAGGGACCCCGCCGGCCGCAGCCAGCTTTATACACATGACGGCGCCGCAGGTACCCCTACGGCACGGACACCCCTGACCGCCCCAGCACTGCAGGGACGCCGGGGCAGCAATTTTTTAACACAGGTACCACCCCCCCTCCCCCCGGCACCGGGGCACCCCCACCCCGACTCGCCTGGGGCGCTCCGGTGCCTTGCACCGGCCCTGACAATGATTGGAAGCTACTAAGATACTGTATAACACTTGATCCATGCACTATATCTAGCACTGCCCAGCCTGATGTATTAGCTGTGAGAAAGGACTATGGGTTAAAGTGGTTGGCCATTACATAAAGGTTCCATTAGAAATCCTGTCTCATAACTTTAGTGTAGATTTGACAAGAAGAAGAAAAGTATGTCCTGATGTGGTGCACCTAATTGGACTCACACGAATAAAATTTAGCTTTTATTAGACAATTTTTAAGATAGCGAAGTATAAAAACACACAAACAAAAAACATGTACGTGTTTTAAAAAACGGTGCCTCTCTGATCCCACACCACGTTTAGGCTATAAGTAATATTGATACAGGTATAGGTTAGTCGACACCTCTAGTAGTATTATACAATTTTAATGAGTAACTGGGTGTCTATCGGCTGTAATCTCCTGCGTATAGGCGCGTAGCTAAGGTGTGATTATGATGTAACCATAGGGTGATGCGGTATTATGGTGCAAGCCACATAAACAGGAGTAATACCCCTGTGTGTCTATCTGGGCTGCTATTAGTAATTCAGATGCAGACGTGACTCAAATTTCTCTGTAAAATGAGTTGACACTGGTGTCGACCAACATTCCGGTCCACAATCATGCGTTAGTCTAGACGGTCAGATATAAACGCTCATCCGTTCTCCACAGCACACGTGTGGCTGAGAGATCCTTTATTGACATATGTTGACACTAATGTCGACCAAGTGGCAATCAAAAGATGTGTCAATTTATTTGACTATAATAGATATTAAGCCAAAGTCAGTGGGTGTATTAATAGGATATAATATATCGGCCCCTTGGAATGATTGACATATGTTGACACTGATGTCAACCAGGTAACGACCAGAAATTGTGTCAGTTTATTTAACTGTAATGAGGCTGAGAGATCCTTTATTGACATATGTTGACACTTATGTCGACCAGATGGCAGTCAGCGGTTGTGTCAATTTGTTTGACTATAATAGATATAAAGCCAAAAGGTGTATCAATAGGATGTAATATATCGACCCCTTGGAATAGTTGACATATGCTGACCCAGATGTCGACCAGGTAACAACCAGCACTTGTGTCAGTTTATTTGACTATAATAAGTCAGAGTCAATGGGTGCATCAATAAAATATATGGTATAGTATTATATAGCAGCCCCTTTAGAATGAGCCCCAGGGATAATAGAATTTCCTTACTTTGTTCACTGTGTTATGTGTCCATTGTGAGGACAGCTAATAACATTCAGTGTTACAAGGGGGGTTTATTTAGAGACAAGCGTTGTAGACATAAGGCAGTGAGTAACTGCTAAGTGTAACAGTCTTAATGTGATCCACACATACAATATCCTCGACTGTGTGAACAGCGCTTCTCTAAGCTAATAAAATAAAGGCATAAGGAGTTGCAACAATAATAGATAAGGCTGCAACAATGTAGCCAGGTGTAAGTGAAAATTATGGGTCCCCCCCCTGAGGCTGTGGCTAGGGAGTATCACCAATAGCGCCCAATCACATTAGTGAGGTTATCCTCACTTAGTCAGCTTCTGCGTCTAATACACATCAGCGGAGCTACCTGTAAATAGAAAGTACAGATCAAAATGCATCCTATCAATATGGTGTGGGAGAGACGCTCTCTCTCCCACACCATATTGATAGGATGCATTTTGATCTGTACTTTCTATTTACAGGTAGCTCCGCTGATGTGTATTAGACGCAGAAGCTGACTGAGTGAGGATAACCTCACTAATGTGATTGGGCGCTATTGGTGATACTCCCTAGCCACAGCCTCAGGGGGGGGACCCATAATTTTCACTTACACCTGGCTACATTGTTGCAGCCTTATCTATTATTGTTGCAACTCCTTATGCCTTTATTTTATTAGCTTAGAGAAGCGCTGTTCACACAGTCGAGGATATTGTATGTGTGGATCACATTAAGACTGTTACACTTAGCAGTTACTCACTGCCTTATGTCTACAACGCTTGTCTCTAAATAAACCCCCCTTGTAACACTGAATGTTATTAGCTGTCCTCACAATGGACACATAACACAGTGAACAAAGTAAGGAAATTCTATTATCCCTGGGGCTCATTCTAAAGGGGCTGCTATATAATACTATACCATATATTTTATTGATGCACCCATTGACTCTGACTTATTATAGTCAAATAAACTGACACAAGTGCTGGTTGTTACCTGGTCGACATCTAGGTCAGCATATGTCAACTATTCCAAGGGGTCGATATATTACATCCTATTGATACACCTTTTGGCTTTATATCTATTATAGTCAAACAAATTGACACAACCGCTGACTGCCATCTGGTCGACATTAGTGTCAACATATGTCAATAAAGGATCTCTCAGCCTCATTACAGTTAAATAAACTGACACAATTTCTGGTCGTTACCTGGTTGACATCAGTGTCAACATATGTCAATCATTCCAAGGGGCCGATATATTATATCCTATTAATACACCCACTGACTTTGGCTTAATATCTATTATAGTCAAATAAATTGACACATCTTTTGATTGCCACTTGGTCGACATTAGTGTCAACATATGTCAATAAAGGATCTCTCAGCCACACGTGTGCTGTGGAGAACGGATGAGCGTTTATATCTGACCGTCTAGACTAACGCATGATTGTGGACCGGAATGTTGGTCGACACCAGTGTCAACTCATTTTACAGAGAAATTTGAGTCACGTCTGCATCTGAATTACTAATAGCAGCCCAGATAGACACACAGGGGTATTACTCCTGTTTATGTGGCTTGCACCATAATACCGCGTCACCCTATGGTTACATCATAATCACACCTTAGCTACGCGCCTATACGCAGGAGATTACAGCCGATAGACACCCAGTTACTCATTAAAATTGTATAATACTACTAGAGGTGTCGACTAACCTATACCTGTATCAATATTACTTATAGCCTAAACGTGGTGTGGGATCAGAGAGGCACCGTTTTTTAAAACACGTACATGTTTTTTGTTTGTGTGTTTTTATACTTCGCTATCTTAAAAATTGTCTAATAAAAGCTAAATTTTATTTGTGTGAGTCCAATTAGGTGCACCACATCAGGACATACTTTTCTTCTTCTTGTCAAATGTGTTAATTCTTATGTCCAGAGGTAGCACACCCTCTCTAGTACACGTTACATATTTTGAGTGTATATAAGATATTGGGGGTCCACCCACTATCCTCGAAATTTATGAGGGTCCTGTGCGAATAGTAATCCCCCTTGCTTGTCCATAACTTTAGTGTAGGTACATGCTCTTGTGGATTACAGCCAGGCAACAGAGAACACAGTTTATTCTGCTCCTTACAAGGTTTTCAAATAGATTTCCTTTACAATACAGATACAAACATTCAAGCTGGGTTTTTATGGCAGAAGCTTTGCCCTGATCTTGGGCCGACTATGTTGCGAATTTGTTCCACATCAATCTTTTGCATCCCTTAACCAAATGTTTTATCTGGAGTCGAACATAGGGTCCGATTCAGACCTGCTAAATTTGGATTTGCGCATGCATGTGCAATGGCCTGGGACAGAGCAGCGGAACAACCAGATTTTTTTGAGTGTCCACTGGGTACACAGGCTGGTTTTTGCCTGCTCGAGGCGGGTGACTGTCATAATATGACCATCTCTGGCTGAAATAAATGTCAGTCTTCACTGACTTTTATTTCTGAGAGAAATCATGCAATGTTCGGCGAGTTTTAAGTGATTTCTCTTCCCTTCAGCCGCATGCAAGGGAACGTGTTCTCAGGCACGTCCACTTACATGTTACCGAGGGGATCCGGGCAATGCTGATGGCGGGGGGCGAGCAATATTCGGAGTGGTGGGGGTGCTTACCCACTTGTTAGGCAGCATCAATCAACGGACCTTGGCCAGGTGATCAGCTATGTGTGCAGGGGCAGGGATAGAGGCAGAAATGTCACAGTGAGCCACGTGATTACACCAACTGTAGCTGGCATTATTATCACAGGGCTCACTGTGGTATTTTTTGACATTTGTTTTAAATATATTCAGCCACATTGCATTTCCCATTACAATTATTGGAAATGTGATCTGGTTACTAAAAAAAAATCAAATGAAAGTGTTTGGATCAGTTTTTCACAAACACTGCCCCAAAGGCCCTTTAATGCATTCAGGTGATAATAAAATAATGTGAAAACAGTATGAAAACCTCCCTTCTTCCAGACTGCTCTGACACTACATGAATAGCTCCTAATTAAATCTACCAATCATGTCTGACTCTATTTGGTCTTGAGTGTACACAAAATGACTAATAGAGGAACAGCATTGTTCTCTTAGTTGGCAGGATTGGGGACTCTACAGGAAACCTAACATATTACCACCTAATACACTTATATCTCACTTTGCTATTCCACAAATTAGATTTTAGGAACCGTAGATGCTTTTAAGTATCTTAATATTTTTATTGCAGAAAAATAAACTTTAAACATGATCAAAAGCATCTGGCCTGAATGGCCTTAAATCCAATACTATTAAAAATTCAGTAGCATTCACTTCCCCATGATTATGTCATTTTCCAATGCCATACATAAGGTGTCCTCTTTTTGTTTAGCTAATACTGTACATGCATAACTTCATTGTATAAGCTACAGGTCAATATCCCTTCTGATTGTTGACCATAATATATTCGCACAGCTCTTGGTCAATAGACTAAATGCTTGGCTTCACCAGTTGATTTAATCAGAACAAGTGGGTTTCTTCCCTCAATACAAGGCCTTTGATAATACTTGAATGTTTTGGGTTACCTGATAAATGACATTAACACCACTAGCTCCCCATAGCTATTAAGGATGTTAAATGCAGAGACGGCATTTGATCACAATACCAGCCCATAATGACAAAGACTATGAAGCAATACATACTAGGCTATGCAGATGAGGAGATGAGTCAGTGATCCTCCCCATACTAATCCCTTCTAGTTAAAAGGGATATCAGAATATATATATATATATATATATATATATATATTAGTAAACCCGCTCGATGAAAAAGCTTCAAAAGCTCATCTGCTACCTTCTGTGTTTGTGCATGTGTGAGAAAGAGATGTCATTTCACTCTTTACCAGCAGATGGCAGTGTTTCAGAGAATCATGAACACTAGACATATATATAGATAATATATATACAGTATATGCAGCAGGGGTGAAGAAGCGGAACCCCACAAGATGAAAATCAGTTAAATTGTAGTCCTTTATTTTCTGACAGCATTTCTGGGCTATACCAGACTTGCTATATCAGGCTATACACAGACTGTTTGTCCCTGAAGACAGTGATACACCCTCAAAACATAGTCGGAAAATTAAGGAGTACATTTTAACTGATTTTCAGTCTGTGGAGTGCCACTTTCTTCACCCCTGCTATTTATTGGACCTATGTGTATGCAGATAATCCTGTAAGTAACATACAGGTTTAGCGTTATTATGAAAATGGAGGTACTTGTGTACTAGCACGGCGCCCACGATATTAGGTCGCACGACATATAAACACATCGCATGGCATACACCCGATGCACTGCGATGCGATTTTAAATTGTATAAGCCCCCTATACGATGTTTAATTGTAGAAGCACCCTAGTGGGGGCTTACAATGTTAAATGCACCCCCACTATGAATGCCAACCCGAAGCGTGGTGAGCGCAGCGAGTCTGCGAGGGGTGGCGGTACGTGTCCTACGACCTTTTCATACCCCCACTATCCACGTAGGCGTGGAGATGATTTTATATAGTGTGGCGAGCGCACACGCTGCACTCGCCACGCTTCGGGCTCGCCACACTATATAAAATCAACTCTACGCCGACGTGGATAGTGGGGGTATGAAAAGGTCGTAGGGCGCGTAACGCCGCCCCTCGTGGGCTTGCTGCGCTCGCCACGCTTTGGGTTGGCGTTGATAGTGGGGGTGCCGTTGGGGGTGCTTTTAACATAGTAAGCACCCAACACATTAAATTAACTTATAGGGGCCACTTTTAACATGGGAAAACCCTTTAGGGTGCTTATACAATTTTAAATCGCATAACATTGTATATGCGATAGAATGGCATACAATGCCATACAATTCAATGGTATACAACTTAAAATTGTATAACATCGGCTGCCATCGTGCAACATTGCATCGCATCGCATACCATCGCATGCCTTATGGTCTGTGATGGGCGCCGTGCTAGTACACAAGTACCAAATGGATAGTTGGGATAATACACACCTGCAGGTTCAAATTCATAAGACATTATAGCATACACATCAGTCCAGGGTAAATATTGTTGCCAGGATAATGCAATCCATGACAAATTCCAACACTAATCATATGATACCAGGTAATAATTAGAAATCCAGCCACCCTATTTAAAGATACTGTAACTCTTACCCATTATTTTATAAAAATAAAAAACCCTCAGGAGTTTATCATACAATTTATGACATTCAATGAAAGCATTTATAACAAAATTTGCAGCACTTATCAGTCATTTAGTTCTTTCAAAATGTATGTAAAGTCTCTACATTTTTGATTCCCATTTACATTCCATATTACTGTTTCACTACCACTTCAACCAGAGTAGAAACTAAACATTTTGGTGCCCTGTGCCAGAAAGAGTATTGGTGCCCCCAACACACACATAACCACTCACTCACACACTTTAGACACACACCAAGGATGTGTGCCCTGAAAAAGAGACATGGTCTCATTGGGGAGGTGTGTGTCCACTCAAAAGTCCCCATGTATTTAAATTACACTACAGTAGTGCAACCTTATTCACATTACACCAAATATTTTTCTAATACACATACACACACTACCATTATATACACCTCAAGGAGCTCTATCTGCACACACACCAGCGTCCCTCCTCAAAGTTTGGAGATATGTACTTGTCCACAATCACACAACAAGGCAAGCTAAATTTAGTAAGGGTTCTCAAAAGTTAAGATTTAGAGGATTTATTTTTATTTTTAGAGCATAAAGTCAGTATAACTTTGTTTGCAAAATAACAGTAACTTGTACTTGTCAAATCTATCAATTCCCAAAGTGAAGCAGAAATTTGAAAGGCATCATTTTGAAAGCTACAGTATCACTTTTCCTTAGTGTGTGTTTAGGTGACTGCTCTAGGATTTGTTGTGCTGTATTTTTTTGCCTAATACTCACTGCAGTAAATGTTTGCAGTGATAGCTGTTTTGGAAATTTGCTATGAAATCATTACAAAGTTTAAGGAACATATTTGCAAAAGGAAGAAATTCTATTGTTTTTACTGGAAATACTCTAATAAAACTTATTTTCACTTTTTCCCAGTAATAAAGGAGGCCACACACGCACCGATGCGGGCGGTGTGATGCTGTACGATGGGGTGCGCGCTCCCGCGGCACCTCATCGTACAGTACAAAAAGTATGTGCTGCACATACTTTTTGTACTAGGTTTTTCTAGCATAGCATCGCATCGCATCGCATGCACATCGTATGCACAAGGCATACGATGCGATGCTATGTGTGCTAGTTAAGCCCACAACGCACGCCGGGATCGGTGCGTGTGTGGGCTCCATTAGAGATTGCTGTGTTATAATCAACATAACTCTGTTATGACATTGCTGAGGAAATCTACTCTATACCTCCCAACTGTCCTGATATTCCCAGGACATTCCCATTTTTGGAGGGGACTGACCTGCGTACCACCCGAGGCCTGCAGTGTCTTGCGGTGGAGAGGGGGTGGGTGTAGGTGGCAGTTAGGAGTACCCCCTGCCTGCCACTGTTCTCCTCAGCATATCAGTGGGGAACAGATGCTGTGTGCATTTGCCATGTCACCACTTTACTGCCAATGCAGTCGTAGAGTTATACATTAATGTGTAAAATGTATGTTATTTATTTTTGCCCTTTGAACTGAACGCCCAAGTCTTATGCATGTACAGAGCTGTATACTTGGCTTGGCAAAGTGGTAACTTAACTTGGGGACATTTACTTTACAGAATATACCCATATGTAACAATGATTGTTTTCTTAAATGGTGATACGGTAGCAATTAATCTATAATCTAAGCATTGGAACACATTATAAAAACTGATAAGTAATATGTTTTGAATTTATTACAATGTGACTAAGTAGTAAAAAGCTCATTCATAATAGTACAAATTAGAACAGGAAAAGGCCATGCCACTGATAAGTCGCAGTTCATGTAATAAATCACATTTAGAAATAATAGCTTTTTCTGAACAATCCTGGAGAATTAAGTGCCAGAGGCTCCAGATATGTGACATATCTATATTTATTGCTTATTGGCTTCTTTACATCTCATGAAATGTAATTGGTTTTAGTCTGAAACTTTTAGGTTATCTGAGCCTACATCCGAGTGATTACAGTATGTATAACAGTCTCGTTGTTCATCCATGTTATCAGGTTTGTTATGGCAGTAATATGATTTTAATTGAATTGAATTTGATGTTACTTGGCCACAGGTGACTTAATTAGTACCTCAGTCAATTTGATTTAACCATCTCGGTGCTGAGCCATTGATAAACTTAAAGCCGGGATACCTTGCGTACCTCTGCACTACAGCATTACACCAGTGGTAGTGGACTGCTGTCATTTTCATATATTAGTCCAGCAATGTACTAAAGCATTGGGCCTAATTAAGATGCTGCCCCGCTATAGTGAAATCCTGCATTAATGTGCAAATAGATGTGCAGCAAAAAAAAATTGCAGCTAAGTCAATATATCTAAAATCATTTGTTAGATGCTTACCATTGATTCATTTTTCCACTACTAAACACAAGCATTGTGTAGCTCTGGACATACTCGGCGGCTGCGATTAAATCAGCCGAATCGAGACCAGACGCCACACACCCTCCACCAAAAAAATAGTGTTTTTCCTAAGCATGCCTGCATTTATTTTGTCATTTCTATATTTTTTCTGGCAGACTGGCACCCCCATTAAATGTCCAGTTACCATCCCCAGAGGCTGGATTCCTGTCAATCATATTGCAAGGCATTGCGCACGTGCATTGAGGCCCATTGTACATGCGCAGTTTATCACTTTTCGACCACTGTGCGAATTCGTACAGTAATGACCATGTCTGGATTGGGCTCATTGTCATGTGGCATATTAAATTAAAGCTTGTTAGCTTCTTTACAAAATGCTTTTTAATATCTCAAAACTTTTCAGAAAGAATAGGTTCTTTATGTGCAGAACTGTCAATATATGTAGACAGTTTTAAACCATTATAACTCAATAACTATGCAAGGTCAAAAACAAATTTATTTGATGCTCTATCTTATAGTAACTATATCTTGTAGTAATAAATGAGTGCAGAGTATAAAAGAGATACAGTTGGGTTCATATATATCTTTAATACAGTATGCCACACAGCAGGAGATGCCTAAAGTTAGAGAGCTCACTAGTCAAATGTAACTCTGCTGCTATTGGGCATCTGCTTCTAGGATGCACCATGAAACTCTGCTGACTATTTGATAAGTAATACTTGTATAACTTAACTATGCCCTGTATTTCCAAAATAATACTTTTTAGTACATTCCAGTTAAACTGAAGTTCTGAGATCTACAACTTTAATACTTATTGATTTTCTTTGCATGTCTTTCCTACCCACTTCAATTTTCCCTCAGAGGCAGAAGCTTAGATGGATAGGAGACCCTGGGCCCCCAACTGATGCTGTTTGCCTTGATTTCTCTGCTGACTGCTGTATGCCTTCTGAGTCTCATAACTATTTCAATTTTATATTGTTTCTTGGGGCTGTATTTTCTTGTTCTTCACTGAAGGCTTTCATGGGTTTCTACCCTGGTGACTAAGCTCCTGCTAGATATAGTTTTAGAGTTTTATTTACAGTTCTTGTATGTTCTATGGTTCCATTTTCTGCATTCCCTCATTGGCTTCCAGAACTTTGCAGTATGTTATGTTGTCAGCTTTGTAGGATTAACATTTGGTTTGGTTTACTAGTTTGTTTAGGGATATAAGTACTGTATACCATACTTTTTGATGGTTGTACAGAATGGTTTTGGAATAAGAATGTTAATTTTATATTTCATAGTTGCACTCATTTTTGTATTTATTGTCATGTATAATATTACAGTGTATCATTTGTGGACTGTTTTGGTAATGTTTCTGCCTGTTTTTGCCTGTACATTGTTTACTGGTTTGTGAGGTTGGCTGGTGGGGAGGCTTATAGTCTTTTTACCATATTTACCCCCTGATTTTGGATATTATCGATGGTTTTGGAGTCTGCTCACATGGGAAGTACATGTTCTCTGTGACAGGAAACAAAGGTTAAAAAATATCAGTTATTATATGTCTTTCAGATAAATATTAGTCTGGCATTATGGTGTTGTCCCTTATAAATCCTGTGGGGCAAGATATTCCGCTCCACTTAGTTTTTCCCCAGGGCCTTCATTATATGACATTGATTTCTAATAGTGATTTTATTGAGGAAAGCTGCCTCTCTATCAACTTGCCCCTGACCCATCCTGTCATCTGTATGCAGAACTTCAAAAATGGCATGAATCGGTCTTTTGCTTGATAGAGGGAATCATCTGATCATATTTTTGAGTTCCTGGACCCCTTCTTCAAATTGGTGACTGAGCAAGGCTTGCTCGATGTATGGAGGTTGTGTTTTCCCTAATTTTCCTGTTATTTCAATACCTATCATACTGTACATGTATCCAGAATTTTTTCTCTGGATAATACCTCCTGTTATGACATGACAAACTTGTGGGACTCCATTAGGCATACCTCAGGGGTACTTTCATTAAGCCGTTTTAGAAGCATAAAGAGCTTGATATTGAGCAGTGTTTCAGCGATATTGAGACTACTTTTGGCCTAGTATTCTGTTGAAGATGGAGAGAACAGTTTGTGAGTTCAACAAGAGTTGTATCATTTCTCTGATACTGTAAATCTAAATGCTGGTTATTATTCTGTAAACTTTTACAGAATTTTCAATCTGATTTTAGGTTAATTATTCAGCTTTTGCTTCAACAGAGGAGTCTTATTTTTTGGACAGATCAGAGCCTTTTCGCTCCCATTACCAACATCAAGGAATACAGTATGTGTCCCATGTTATATTGCCAACACTGGATTTATTAGAAATCTATTTTACTGTACTTTACTTGACATGGCTTTTTCTTCTTTCTCTGTTTCCAAGTCCCCTGGGGTGGATGGAATTCCAGTAACAGTTTAAAGGATATTTAAAACATCTACTGGTCCCAATCCTTTTAATACCTTCAATGGTTGTTATGAGATAAAGTCATTGCCCCTTCTAGTCCTGTGGCTCATATTATTGTTATTCTTAATCCTGTTAAGGATCCTCTGTTCATAGAGTCATATATAGTACCGTAGGTCGATTTCTCTTTTGTTACAGACATTAAAATTTAGTTAGGATACATGTCAGACAACATACTGTAGCATTGTTATAATGAATATCATGCACCCTAAATAGAAAGGATTCATGCATGGAAAACTACCACTCAAAATCTGTTATTTATTTTATCATCTCCAGATTTGTTTAAGCCAAATGCAGTGGTAGTGACTGTTGATGCTGCCCAGGCATCCATTGAAGGCCCTTGTAAGATTTGGCATTGGACCTAGATTTATTTGATCTGTTCAATTAAACATGTCACATCTGGGGTTTTAGTCGAATTGACAAAGGCCTCAGGCATTGGTTCTGACCAATGATGATGGTTCATGAACCCAGGATATGGCACTTGACATTAGCCCAGAGTTACCATCATGGAAGAGGCAGATAATAAAGTACAGTCTTTTATTGAACACTAGGAGATGGTAACAGCTGTGAAAAGACTTGAACTTGTCAACTTGAATAAACAATGCAGTGTAAATACTGAGGCAATGGCCGCTAACCACAATATACATGAGAGTACATTACTGTTGTTGCAGATGATGAATTCAGGAATAAAGATAAACCATTGATGAATTGAGTGCGATGGTTAGAACATAGATGACTCGGAAAAGATGGTTAGAACATACAGTAGGTAACTCAGGAATGATGGTTAGAACATTGGTAGCTCAGTAACCTTGGCAGAACATTGATAGCCCAGGAATGATAGAGGAACACCAATAGCTCAGGAAATATGGTGGAACATTGCTATCTCAGGAATTAATTTATTTATTTATTAACAGTTTCTTATATAGCACAGCATATACTGTTGTGCTTTACAATAGGAGACAGTGATACAACAAACTTGGTATTTACAGATAGTCAAAAGGTATGAGGGCCCTGCTCACAAGCTTACAAACTATAGGAATGATGGCGGAACATCGATAGCTCAGGAAGGCTAGAGGAACATCGACAACTCAGGAACGATGGCGGAACATAGATAGCTAGGCAGGACTATGCTGAGGTGAGTATCTTTCTCTGGACAGAGGATCACAGGATCTGGAATAACTGGGAGCAAACACACTGCAGCAGAGATACACAATTGTATCGACAGGAGACAACTAAAGCACTAGCAATTAGGACTGGGTTTCCTAGAATACTTATACCAACTGGGAAGCTGGGATTGGCTGAGACAGGATTGGCTAACAGGATTGGCTCAAAGGAGACAGTTGACTAGAGCAAACATGGCCGTCCCCATGTTTGGCTCTGGCGGGTACTTTTGTTTGGGAACATCAAGCTTGTGGCCAGGAGCAATGGTGGAAGACTCGGAGGCTGCAGGGAACTGAGAACTGCTGAGCGGTGTGAGAGGGGAGACATGCTGTACAGCTGCACCAGATGGACACAGGGGATCATTGGTCAGCTGCACTGTTCACAGGACGCTGACAGCACCTAGGCTTGAAACGCAGGAACTGTCTGGACAGGCACTTAGATGGTAAGAATGCCATGATAATATGCCTCTACATCTGCTTTGTACTCATAGAACCATCAAGCCTCTATTTGGTTTGTGTATGGTCACCTATTATGTTGTCCTCTCTCGGCTGCACTGTTCATACTGGCGATAGAGCCACTGTTATGGCTCATGTGTTCTGATCCCAACAATTTTAGTACTGGATCTTTATTTTTTTGGATACTACTGTATACGTCTTCATGATGATGGCATACTCCTGTTCTTGGCTGTTGTGGAAGACTTCATTTATCTACTTAAAAGGGTCAATGCTTTGTATTCCTCGTGCATTGTCAGGAATCACAGTGTGCATCCGCATCTGCAGCCACGTCTCTTACCTGTACACTGGTGCGCCTTGTGGAGCAAATCTGCAGGTGGTGCTGTCCTCAGTGTAGTATATGCTGGAATGTCTCCAGTGGTCCAATTGGGCCTAGTTGGCTTCCCTCACCACTTACAATTCGATTCCCTGATTGCATGGGCACCGCCATGACACCTTGGTCAGCTGACAGTTTTGCTCCAATTTGCTAGCTGTTAACCCTGACCTCTGACCTGTGCACTCGATCACATGCTCAAGGTGTGCACAGGTACTTCCTAGGTTAATTGATGCTGCGACTTGCAGCCAATCACAGACATTCAGGCCTCCTGCACTTCCAAGTAACATTGAACAACTTCTCTGTTCCATGTGATACTCTCCAAAGTCAGCATCCAAGGTTCCCAGGCTATTTCTAGCAGTGTCACCTGTGCACCTATGCTACTGCTAGAAAACCTCCTCCTTATCTTCCACCTGCCAGACTCTCTGCTGCTTACCATCATCAGCTCATGTGTGGTAGTCTGTGCATTCTAGATCCCTGCTAGCTGCATCAACATCGGCTCCTGCGCCACATTACCATTGGCTACTAAGCTTCATCATCATTAGCTCCTAAGCCCTATCACCATCAGCTACCAGGCCAAATCCCTATAGACTTCCAGGCTGCATACCTATTGGCTCCCAGACTGCATCTCAGGTGCACACAGGCTTCCAGGCCTATATCAGTTCCCAGACAGACACCAGTACACTGAGATACATCACAATTGGTTACCTTATCCCCAGCATCCTAGCTCATTGGCAACAGTACAGAGAGGACCAGGGCAGGGGGCCATGACCTGTTAATCGGGCGCAGTGAAGACCAAAGACTCTTGTGGGGTTCCCTGGTGAAGACCACTGGTGGGTTAGCCTCTGCGCCCCTGTTCCTGTCCCAGCTTTTCCCTTGTACAGAATTTTCCTCCCACTCCATCCCTCCCCCTCCTTCCTGACATCTTGCCCCTTGTAGTAGACACAGAAGTTCTGTTTTGGGGGATTTGGATAACTTTGTTATTCTTGGATTACATGTCCCTGAATGTTGACCTTATTACCTCTTACGTTAATGCTAGAGATCATTCTGACTGTCATAGTTCATATTAGTATGTATGTTAATTAGTAAAATGGTAATCCAGACCAAATACGGTATGTCTATATATTATCCAGTTTACAGTATATATCCAAGAAAGCTTTTTGTGCTATAGATATTATTTTCTCATTTGTTTGGGGGATGAACTAAAATAGGCCTATGGGCACTACACTTCTCAAGATCTGCTGGGGTTCTAGCTGTGGCCTACTACCATCTATATTAAACTGTATGGCTTCCTGGCTGGATCAGTTTGTGTGTTGTGTGGTGGGAGTCTCCACAATAGACAGCTTCCTAACTGAGCACACTAACTCATCTACTGGTTTTGTGTTTTTTTAAGACATTATTTCAACATGGCTGCTCCTCTGCTGCTTCAGGACCTTTATGTGTGACGGTTTGTGCAGGAGTTGTTTATTTGATCTGATGCCAACCCGATTACCCTGTTAGGGTTTATTGACTCCTACCCTAAAAAGGTTATGACCAGCTCACATAACATTTGGCCAGTTTATAGAATAACTGCCCTGGAACAGGTTTTTCATGATGACCTTCTTAAATCATGTACACAAATGGTGGATGGAATTAAGTTTCCCTTTAGGCTGTTGTATAAATATATTCGTAGATCTATCATGCTATAGTATTTGGGCCTTATTCTATGAGCCTTCTTAGATGAACAAAACCAGATGTAAAATGTCTAGAGAGAATTAGATTTGGGTGAGTTATTTTGTTTCTGCGCAGGGTAAATACTGGCTGCTTTATTTTTACACTGCAATATAGATCTCACTTTGAAGTAAAACCCCACCCAAATCTAATTCTCTCTGCACAAGTAACATCTGCCCCACCTGCAGTGCACATGGTTTTGTCCACCTAAGAAGGATTTTGTCAGAAAGAGTGAACTAGAATAAGGCCCTTTGTATCCCCCCCACCCCCCACCATTACCTCTACTTCACCAATCAAATTCTTGTTTTTAATCTTATTTGGTTTTAGGAAATCCAATCTTGTTTAATGCCGGAAGCATTTCTTCTTATAAAATCAAAATGAGAATCTGACCTGGGTGTGCTGACTCATGAGAAGTGGAAGCAAGTTGCTGGCTGTTTTATACACACTTCACATTTTGTCCGATATCAATTATTCAATTTCTACATGTTGCATAGTGCTTATCAAATTCTAAATTGCTTTTAATGTGAAGCTTTTCAGTGAAAAGCAACTTGTAGAGAACAGAGGAAAGATGTATGTGGACACACCTGTAGTCTATTTTTGGTCAGTTTGTGTACATTTTTTTTTTATTCTTTTTTTTGTTTTGCTGTGGATTTTTAATGGAACCGACAAAAACCACAAACTTTAAACTCACAGAAATTTACAGATTTTCATTCCAACCAGCCAGATTGGAAAGATAATCATATAGTGTGTATGGGCTGTAGAGTCTGTAAAACTACTTAAATGTTGACTAATTTAAATCAATATTGAAACCGTAAATGTTCTCCCCATATCTTTACTGGATTTGTAAATATTAAAAGACGAGCGGGTCCGGATCTCCGAGATCCGTCAGATCCGAATATGGTGATCCGGGTCGGGATCCGGGTCGGCTCGGGAGTTCCCGCCTGAATTCTGGACCGAAAACGAGGCAAAACGTCATCATCGCGCTGTTGGATTCCTGCGGGATCTGGATTCTATATAAGACGCACGCACGCCCCGCCATCTTCACTCCATTATAGGAGAAGGAAGAGGGTGGTTGGGATCTGTGCTCGGTGCTCCGTGCTCTGTGCTCCGTGCCCTGTGCTGTGATTTATATTTAATTTAGTGACTGATTTTGTATGTTTTTGTAAACTAGGTGCTGCAGTGCTTACACGCAGGGGCTGCAGTGTCCATAATACAAGGGGGTGTGTCAGGGTCTGTGTCCAGTGTACAGGGGCTGTGTACTGGGGCTGTGTCCAGTGTACTGGGGCTGTGTCCAGTGTACAGGGGCTGTGTCCAGTGTCCAGGGGCTGTGTCCAGTGTCCAGGGGCTGTGTCCAGTGTCCAGGGGCTGTGTCCATTGTCCAGGGGCTGTGTCCAGGGTGACAGGCTGTATCCAGTGTCCAGTGTAACAGGCTGTGTCCAGTGTGAGGGCATATATATATAGTGTCCAGTGTGATGGCCTGTGTCCAGTGTCCAGTGTGACAGCCTGTGTCCAGTGTGACGGCCTATATCCATTGTCCAGTGTGACGGCATATATCTAGTGTCCAGTGTGAGGGACTATATAATTTATCCAGTTTATTAAACTGCCACCCTGTCTGCCCCTGCAGTGCCGCTCTACTTCCAAGATGTGCTAGGTTGGAAGTGTAAGGTCCACATGTATGTGATGCCCACTGCCGTTTCCTAGCTTAGTCATCCAGCTACCTAGGTATAACCTTTTGGCCCAACTACAGTAAATGAAAACAATTTTGTGACCTGTGAAGTGATCAAAATTGACTAGAAATGAGTGGAAATTAATGTTGTTGAGCTTAATAACACTTTAGGGGCAAAAACAGGCCCAAAATCTGTTATTTTAGCAATTTTTTGCATTTTTTCCCAAAAAAAATCCAGATCCAAAACCAAAACCAAAACCTGCAAGGGTGGTTTTGCCAAAACCAATCCAGATCCAAAACACGAAGGGAGATCCAGATCCAAAACCAAAACTAAAACCCGAAAAAGTGGCCGCCGCACATCTCTAGTAAATATAGTACATAAACAATTCATTCCCACTTTAAACTTACATCTACTATATGTCTTTTCTTGTCATTCATTTAGTTTACATTTCTTTGTTAATAAAAATAAATTAATTTAATATAATGCAAGCAATATTCAGAAAAGAGGTGTCTCTTAAACTGTCATACCACGCAGTACATTCCTACTGTGACAAGTGAAAACTCACAATCTGGCTTAATATTTTGTATACTTATTTGTTATGTGTGACACATTTATGTAACAATTCCAATCTTAGATTGTATTTAGTGTTTTGATGGGTCAGAACCATTGCTAACAGTGTAAAAATGTCCTCATAATAGAACAAGAGTCAGAAGACTAAAAAACAATTAATGTGACGTGATTAATTATTTCATGGCTCAAATAAACAATCAGTGTTTTTCATGCAGTGCTCAAGGACCAACATGATAAGATTGTCATGAGATGAAGTAGTCATGATTTGTCATGAGATGAAGTAGACATGTGCATTGGAAAACATAAGATTAATAGAATTTGATGTTTTATAAATCATTAGAAAATGTTTATAGTTCACAATTAACCCCTTCCCGACATTTGACGTATATATACGTCATGGCCGGGATGTACTTCCCGACACATGACGTATATATACGTCATGACTTTAAACTGTCCCCGCGTCAGTGTGAACAGCGTTTTCCTGTGTTACCGGCGAATCAGACACTCGGTAACACAGGTGTCAATCACCGCCGGGCGTCAGGGGGCATGAGGGGGTCATCGGTGACGACGACACCTCACCCCACCTGCCCCCAAGGCTGTGATTGGCTCGTCGGACCGACGAGCCAATCACAGCCAAGGCGCGCCATTTAAACTAACGGTGACTGCGCTGCAGACGCCATTCCGGTCTGGAATTGCGTGCAGAGCGGTCACCGGCCACTCTGTCCTGCTATACATACCTGAACCTGATCACCGCTGATCACCGCTGGTAGCGTGCTGCCAGCAGCTGAATGCTTCCTGGATCTTGTGACTTCCTGTGTCCTGCTGCTGCAGTGTCATAGAGTCACAGATCGTGATAGATAGTCAGAGATAGTCAGAGAAAGTGACAGAGAGTGATAGAGAGTGCTATATTTTGTGTCTGCTGCACCCCCTTTTGTGCTGATCACTATATCTGAGCTGATCAGCAACTTTTTGGGGGTGCAGAGGTTTTTTTTTATATATATACACCTGTCAGTTGCACCAAAGGTTGTGCTGCCTGTGCAACTGACTGCTGCCCCCCCTGCTGCCCCCCTTTTTGTGCTGATTAGTTTAAATTAATTAATCAGCAACTTTTTGGGGGTCCAGGTTTTTTTTTTTATATATATACCTGTCAGTTACACCAAAGGTTGTGCTGCGTGTGCAACTGACTGCTGCCCCCCCTTTTGTGTTGATTAGTTTAAATTAATTAATCAGCAACTTTTTGGGGGTCCAGGGTTTTTTTTTTTTAATATATACCCTGTCAGGTTGCACCCACAGTTGTGAGCCTGCTGCCCCTCACTGCTAATCAGTGTTGCATCACTGCATCACTGATCTGCAGTTTTTTTTTTTTTGGAGAGTGCAGTGGGGTTTTGTTTTTACACCCACGTGGGTGTCCTGTGGCCGCTGAGCGCTGATCAGTGACGTACAATCACGGAACAGCATTTTTGGCACAGGGATATAATTTTTTTTCTGCAGTTTTTTTAAATTTTTTTTTTTTTTTTGGAGAGTGCTGTGGTATATTTTTTTAAATTGTTTTTACACTCACGTTGCTTTTGTGGGTGTCCTGTGGCCGCTGATCAGTGACGTACATCACTGAACAACATTTTTGGCACAGGGTTGATATAATTTTTTTGCTGCAGTTTTTTTAAATTGTTTTTTTTTTGTTTTTACACCCACGTTGCTTTTGTGGGTGTCCTGTTGCCTTTGAGCGCTGTTCAGTGACGGTCGTTACTGACCAACATCTGTGCTAAATTTTTGGCGCAGGACCTTTTTTTTTTTTTTTTAACCCCTTCAATTTTTTTTTTTTAACCCCTTCAATTTTTTTTTTTGTTATTGGGATCAAATTCCTGTATAAAGTATTTTTTTTTTCTGCACTACATACACACTACACACTACATTCCACCCGTGTTGAAATAAAGTTTGTACCCCCCCTACACTATACACGTGTTGAAACATTACACTTACAGAAACACAAAAATAAAAATGGCATCCCAAATGTCATCCCAAATGTCATCCCAGTCCTCCAGAAGAATGTATTCAGCGGAGGAGGCATATGCCATGCTTGCCTCTGACTCAGACACAGCCAGTGAGGCAAGCGGGGAATTTGAAGGATTCGTCTTAAGCTCCTCTTCCTCCTCTGGTGATGAGGGACCCCCTCAAAGACGCCCCCGTAGAGCAGCTGAGACCCCCCCCAAATGATTAATCCCGTATGGACCCCACCACCAGACAATTTTGAGCCCCAGGTTCCTGAGTTTTTGGCCATCCCAGGAATCCAATTTGATAGTACAGGTCTCAGAGAAATTGACTTTTTCAAATTATTTTTCTCTGATGATTTTATAAATTTAATGGTGGACCAAAGTAATTTATATGCCCATCAGTTTATTGCTCAAAACCCCACGTCATCATTTGCTAGGTGGACCCCTGTAGATGCAGTAGAGATGATGACGTTTTGGGGTCTGGTGTTACATATGGGCATAGTAAAAAAGCCAGAAATTAGGCAATATTGGAGTACAGATGTTCTGTACAGCACCCCATTTTACCGTATGGCCATGACTCGGACTCGTTTTGAAGCAATCCTTAAATTTATACATTACACCGATAATGCACAGTGCCCACCCAGAGATGATCCCACCTTTGACCGGCTATTCAAAGTCAGGCCGGTCATTGATCATTTCAGTGCCAAATTTGCAGAGATGTACATCCCTGACAGATTTATTTGTATCGACGAGTCCCTTATACATTTTAAAGGAAGGGTTAAATTCCGCCAGTACCTTCCCAGTAAGAGGGCAAGGTATGGCATAAAAATGTATAAACTGTGTGAAAGCACCTCAGGGTACACCCACAGGTTTAGGGTTTATGAAGGGAAGGATTCAAGAATTGAACCGCCAGAATGCCCCCCCTCCCTCGTAGGTGTTAGTGGAAAAATTGTCTGGGATTTAGTGCACCCCTTCCTGGATAAAGGTTATCACCTCTATGTGGATAACTTTTACACTAGCATCCCCCTGTTTAAGGCCCTTGGTTCAAGAGGTACAGCAGCTTGCGGTACTGTGCGCAAGAACCAAAGAGGCCTCCCAAAACCGCACATTGCCCAAGTACTGAGAAGGGGTGAAAGCAGGGGAATATGCACTGAAAATATGTTGTTGGTCAAATATAAGGACAAGAGGGATGTCCTTATACTGACAACAATTCATGGAGACAGTACCACCTCCATCCCTGTACGAGGTACCAGTACCCACACCTCAAAACCTAATTGTATCCTAGATTACAATAAGTACATGGGCGGAGTGGATCTTTCAGATCAGGTACTGAAGCCGTACAGCGCCCTGCGGAAAACAAAAATATGGTACAAGAAGCTGGCCGTGTATATCATCCAGATGGCACTGTATAACGCTTACGTGCTATTCCGTTCTACCAGCCAGAGGGGGACATTTATGCACTTTCAAGAGGAAGTCATAAAGGGCCTAATATTTGGGAACCAGCAGGCAGAGGGCCCCAGTACTTCTAGTACTGGCCCCCGTATTGTACCAGGGCAGCATTTTCCGAACGAAATCCCCTCCACTGCAAGAAAGGGCAGGACACAAAAAAGGTGCAAAGTTTGCTATAAAAAGGGAATAAGAAAGGAAACTATTTTCCACTGTGAAACTTGCCCCGACAAACCCGGCCTATGTATAAAGGAGTGTTTTAAAATATACCACACATCTTTGGATTATTAGGTTCATCATTTCACCGTGCTTCGGGGGTCTTGCTAATGCCACATAGCACCCACCATTCATTCCACCAGAATCTGAGCTGCAAAATCCAAAAATCACTCCTTCCCTTCTGAGTCCTGCCATGCACCCAACTGGTATTTTTTGGTCACAAATGAGGCATTGCCATACTCGGGAGAAATTGGGGCACAGATTTTGGGGTGCTTTTTCTCCTTCATACATTCTGAAAATGAAAAATTTTGAGCCAGAACTGCATTTTTGTGTAAAAAAATGTAATTTTTCATTTGCACAGCCCAGTTGTATCAAAATTGGTGAAACCCCTGGGGGTTTGAAATGTACACTATACCCCTAGATGAATTCCCTGAGGGGTGTAGTTTGCAAAATGGTGTCACTTGTGGGGGGGTTCCACTGTATTGGTGCTTTGGGGGTCTTGCTAATGCGACATAGCACCCACCAACATTCCATCAGAATCTGTGCTGCAAAATCCAAATATCACTCCTTCCCTTCTGAGTCCTGCCATTTTTTGGTCACACATGAGGCATTGCCGTACTCGGGAGAAATTGGGGCACAGATTTTGGGGTGCTTTGTCTCCTTCATTCCTTGTGAAAATGAAAAATTTTGAGCCAGAACTGCATTTTTGTGTAAAAAATTAAATTTTTCATTTTCACTGCCCAGTTGTATCAAAATTGGTGAAACCCCTGGGGGTTTGAAATGTACACTATACCCCTAGATGAATTCCCTGAGGGGTGTAGTTTGCAAAATGGGGTCACTTGTGGGGGGGTTCCACTGTATTGGTGCTTTGGGGGTCTTGCTAATGCGACATAGCACCCACCAACATTCCACCAGAATCTGAGCTGCAAAATCCAAAAATCACTCCTTCCCTTCTGAGTCCTGCCATGCACCCAAATGGTATTTTTTGGTCACATATGAGGCATTGCCGTACTCGGGAGAAATTGGGGCACAGATTTTGGGGTGCTTTGTCTCCTTCATTCCTTGTGAAAATGAAAAATTTGAGCCAGAACTGCATTTTTGTGTAAAAAATTTAATTTTTCATTTGCACAGCCCAGTTGTATCAAAATTGGTGAAACCCCTGGGGGTTTGAAATGTACACTATACCCCTAGATGAATTCCCTGAGGGGTGTAGTTTGCAAAATGGGGTCACTTGTGGGGGGGTTCCACTGTATTGGTGCTTTGGGGGTCTTGCTAATGCGACATAGCACCCACCAACATTCCACCAGAATCTGAGCTGCAAAATCCAAAAATCACTCCTTCCCTTCTGAGTCCTGCCATGCACCCAAATGGTATTTTTTGGTCACATATGAGGCATTGCCGTACTCGGGAGAAATTGGGGCACAGATTTTGGGGTGCTTTGTCTCCTTCATTCCTTGTGAAAATGAAAAATTTTGAGCCAGAACTGCATTTTTGTGTAAAAAATGTAATTTTTTATTTGCACAGCCCAGTTGTATCAAAATTGGTGAAACCCCTGGGGGTTTGAAATGTACACTATACCCCTAGATGAATTCCCTGAGGGGTGTAGTTTGCAAAATGGGGTCACTTGTGGGGGGGTTCCTAACTTTTAGCATCTTATGGTGCCTAGAAACCTACATGGTGCCTAAAAAATAATCTCATAAAAAGGAGGCTCCAAAATCAAGTAGGTGCTCCTTCTATTATGAAGCCTGTGGTTTGGTCAACGTGCACACTAGGGCCACATATAGGATATTTATGAAAACAAAAGAATTGGGGGAATCAATTTTTAGTCACATTTCTCTAGTAAAATCTACTGTGTTCCTTAGAAAAATGTATTAAAATTGCAAATCTGCAAAAAAAATGAAATTTTGAAATTTCACCTACACTTTGTTTTAATTCCTGTGAAACACCTAAAGGGTTAACAAACTTCCAAAATGCTGTTTTGAATACTGTGAGGGGTGCAGTTTTTGAAATGGCATCATTTATGGGGGTGTCTCACATACAAGTCCCTCAAAGTCACATCAGAACTGAACTGGTCCCTAAAAAAATCAGTGTTTGAAATTTTCTTGAAAATTTGAGAATTTGTTATTCATATTTTAAGCCTCCTAGTGTCCAAAAAAATTAAAAGGAGGTTGAAATAATGATGGAAACATAAAGTAGACATATGGTCTATGTTAGTTATTAACTATTTTGAGTGGTATGATTATTTGTCTCACAAGCAGAAAATTTAACATTTTGAAAATCGCAAAATTTTCCATTTTTTTACGACATTTTGGTATTTTTCACAAAAAAACACAGACTGTATCGACCAAAATTTACCACTAACTTGAAGTACAATGTGTCACGAGAAAACAATCTCAAAATCACTGGGATAAGTAAAAGCAAAAAAAAGTTATACCCACTTAAGTGATACATGTCAGATTTGAAAAAAATGGCTCTGTCAGGAAGGCAAAAACTGGCTGCGTCAGGAAGGGGTTAAAAGCAAAAGTATTATTGCCAGTGTTCATATTATTTACATTTTCATAGTATGCTGTAATTAGCATTGTGCACAAAATTGTACCTTACTATATTTCAATACACTTAGGTTATTTTATAAATACACCTGTTTTGTTAACAGTTGCAGTCATTGTTACAGGTGAGGACATTGATTCGCTAGTTGAGGTAACTGCCTTTGTAGTTGTGGAAATTTTTGAACAGGCTGCTGGAAGTAGTTGTGCAAGTGCGGATCATTCAAGGCTGAAAGTGGATTAAGTGTATGAGTGATCATACTTTTGCACCAGCAGGCTAAACAAGAATATGCTTTGCAGGATGAGAGTATACATTAAAAAGCAGGCACAATCTAGTATTCTCTAGAGGTTTGAGGAAGAAGGCCAAGGAGAAAATCTGAAAGGTCAAATTCTGCATGTTGATTTTTTTTATAAGACACAGTATTCCAGATGAGACGGTACCAATGACAAATACAGTGGCATTATTACTTTATTATTTCTGTTACTGGTTCCTTTCCCTATGCAACAAAACATCTGACATGCCTTCCTCATTGCTTTGTTACACTGCTTACCTGCTTTTATGTCCCAAAAATATTGACACTTCGGGCACGGTGATTCGCTGTGCTCGGCACACTATTTTCTTCTCCCACCACGCTCTAGTGGATGGTAGGGCATGAGATACCACCTGTCGGCACAGGTTGTCTCAAAAAACAGTGAAAAGCCCCATGTTGACCTTTTGACTGTCGACCTAATGCTTGTGTCGACCGAATGACCTGTCGACCTAAACTCATGTCGACCTAGACCCATGTTGACCTTGACCCATGTCAACCTAGAACTATGTCGACCTATCCCCATGTCGACCTAGAACCATGTTGACATATCCTCATATCGACCTAACAGTGTCGACCCAATGCTTGTCGACCAACATGCTGTAGACCCAATGACCGTATCCCTTTCCTCCTTAGTAGTTTCCATTTTAGTATTGTTAATACTATATTTATCCTTTGGAATTCTGAGACACAAGTTTATGATTTAGTATTTCTTGCCATTGAACTGTAGTTACCATGCTCTTGACCATTCCTCTTATCTACCTAAATAATCAATTATTGGTTTTCCCCCGCTGGTAGGTTTACTTTTTCATACATCTGTGCCAACTGTAAGTTATACTATACCTTCAATACCTTTTTCATTTCGCCAATAAAGATATTAGAAACCACTGGTACAAGATAACCTTTCCCTCCACTTAAGGCACTCCATTTTCTCTCTATTTTCTATACTGCAACCAATATCTTATTTAAATGACACTCTTATATTCCAATGCCAAGCTTTCAAGTTTATTTAAAAATCAGCGATATTGGACTGTGTCAAAAGCCTTACTCACCAAACCCCTCTTATCCACAGACTGGGACATTTTCTCCTAAACTTGGGCCTTTGCACATCTGATCGGTTCTGATCTGTCTAACTCCTTTTTGTCTTATATTATTCTGCATTATTTATATTTCCAAAATGTCATTTTTTTATTTTGCTTTCACACTAATTGCTACATATTTCACAAACCACACTGGGGTTCCTTCCATTTTTTCCATTAAGTCCTATTTTAAGTCTTTACAAGTTGGCTTCCTCACAAATTAATAGAGGAATACTCCCTGCATGGAATTCAGAATGTTCCTACTTCGAGTAAAAATTGCAACAGATACTGTACCTCCAAGTTCACATCTGGTCAATTAAAGTATTCCATGTTTATTATCCATAATTTTAATGCCAGTAAAGTACGCACCCAGACGTAGTGAAATCGCATCACATCGCATGGCATGGTTTAGTGCCGTGCGATGCGATGCAATCTCACTAGTTAATATGGTACTTGTATATAAGCATGATGTCCGTTATGCAGTTAGTGTAGCGGCGCAGTCAGAATCAGCGTAGTGTTCGCGCTGGCTGCATAATTAGCGTAGTCAGTCAGAAGTAGCGTAGTGTTCCCGCTCCCAGTTCCCAGTACCTTGATGGCCGCCATCAATCAATTCATTGAACCGGGGATGACTATCTACTCTGATTGCTGGCGTGCATATAACACAGAGTAGCTGGAGCAGGTAGGGTACCACCATGCTCGGGTGAACCACAGATTTCATTTTGTAGATCCGGAGACTGGGGTTCACACACAAAACATTGAGCACCTTTGGGGATCCTGTCAATGGCGCAACAAGCGTCAAAGAGGCACCGCGCGCCAGAATCTCGACTCCTACCTACAGGAATTTATCTGGCAAAAGACTGTGGGTGCTGAAAATGCTTTAGAGTGTATTATTTATGCACTTTTTCTTCTTCCAAAGGCTGATGCAGAATCAGAAGAATGGCTCTTATTATTTTCTTTGTTCTTGAATAATTGTTATTATTGTAATTTGTTAATTTGATATTTTCTTCTTAATTAATAAGTAAAATCCAGTTAACAGTTAACACATGTCGTCATTACTGTCTCGGATGTATGATATGGCAGGTGTGAATGTGTTCCTAAAACACCCCCACTATCCACGCCAGCCCGACGCGTGTGGTGAGCGCAGTGAGCCACCGAGCCAGAAGACGCAGATTTCTTTACATGTGCTCTGCTCGCTGCGCTCACCACACTTTAAAAATCAACTCCACGCCGAAGTGGATAGTGGGGGTATGAAAAGGTCGGGAGGACGCGGTCCACGTCTGCTTGCCACGCTTGGGGGTGATGTGGATAGTGGGGGTGTGCTAAATCTCATTGCATCACATAGACATGTACACTGGGGGTGTTGTGCTAAATCACATTGCATCGTGATTGCATGCGATTTTGCGTGTGATGCAATGCAATGCGATCGGCGGTCAGGGTGCAGTGAATAAATTAACTATTGAGATCGCATCACATGAAAACATGCCATGCCATGCGTTGCAATTTCACTACGCAGAATAGCCCAGTAGGCAAATAGCTTAATGGGCGCCCTGCAAATACACAAGTACAGTGATGTCCTACAAAAGGTTCATGTCCAGTTCCTTTCCCTTAACTGTGGTCTATACAGATAACCACAATATCATGTATCACCTTCTTCCCAGTGTCTACAGTCACCCGAAGGGCCTCAGTTTTTTCTCAAATACTTTATAATAACATAGTATTTTTTTCACATACAGCACATCGCTACCTCCTGCACCTTTTCAACCCATTCTGTACTTTCTAAATAAAGTTTATCCCAGAACACCTGTAGCTTTTTCTCATCCTGATTCAGGACTCAAGACTTATCTATCTTTAATACCCATATATAGATCATCCCTTAACATTATTGCAATTAGTTCTAGGATTTTCTTTCCTAAGCTCCTAGCATTTGCACACATAGATCTTACAGTTTTGTTTGTTTTCCTATTCCTAGATATATTAATCTCTCTGCCTACAGTGTGTTTATTGGTTTTCATCTGCAATATCTTCTGTGGCTGTGGATATGCCTCCTATTCCATATGCATTCAGAAACAAAGGGAGAAATTTACTAAAGGAAATTTGTAAAAAAAATAGGTGTATTTGTATCCAGAAGTACACTTATATTTGACATCTACTATCCCGAAAATATGGCAATTCGTATTCGTATTGATGTGCTATCAATATGAATTGCCATATTTTCGGGATAGTAAATGTCAAAAAGAAGTGTATTTCTGGATACAAATACACCTATTTTTTTTAACAAATTTCCTTTAGTAAATTTCCCCCAATACCTCTAAGTTGGGAGAACAGATTGTTTATTCCTATTTGGTTCTTTACTTCTCTACTCAGTTTAAATAGTTCTAAAGGAAGCATCCAAACTGCTCACTGAGGGTCTTATTAAGACCTGTTTGTGTAGCAGCGAATTTGGCTCCGTCTCCAATGGTGGGGTGTGCGGAACGTTCAGAACAGGCTCACAAGGTCAAAGTTCTACCAAGAATGCACCAATGGGAGGTGCAATCCCCCCTTCCTAAACCTGTCCAAGATCCAACTAGACCACCTTGCATTGGTTTTATCCCAATTGGTTCAGGGATGTCTGCATGCAAACAGACAGACAGAGAAATTAATGTTATATATTAAATGGCTATGACTTTAGCATTAGCAAGGTAATTTTTACCAAGGGGGTTAATGAGGCATCCAGTCAATAGGTCAACAGTAAATTGGTTGACACCATATGGTCAACAGGCATAGTGAAGAGGTCAAAAAAGTTGACATGTTCAAATAGTCGACATGTCAATAATCAACATAACATATGGTAGCCATGGTTACAAGAATTTTTTTTTTTTTTAACTTTTTCATACTTTGACACCTGGAATCGTAAAGTGCCATTGCCCAAAGCCTGGGGGCGAAGGGAGTCAAGCAAGGGGATGTTCTACACTAAATTGAAGTACTTGTGCAGAAACCTGCAAAATGATGCCAAAAAAACCTGAAAAAACGACTGTTGAAATAGTCATGTGTCGACTATTTCTGTGTCAACCTTTTGCATGTGTCAACCTATACACTGATAACCTTTTGACTGTCAACTCTTTATAACATAATCAAACAATGAGCCTGATTCTGGTCACTTACGAAAGCAAATTCTCTCTCTTATGGACAAACCCATGTGCACTTCAGGTGGGGGAGATGTAACATGTTTAGGGTGAGATGTATTAAAATACATCGCCGCCCTTCGCGGCCCCCCCGCCGCGATGCCAGCGCATATGTACTAACATATGCGGCTGGCATCGCGGTGCGGTGACGGAAGCCCCCCGCGATACCTGTGCTGTGGTGTGCAGGGGGTCTCCGTCACCTTCCTGCCGCCTCCTGTTCCCCTCACACCAGGGACAGCTAAGCAGGCTGTCCCTGACGCCTCCTCCTCCCCCTGCAGCTGGAAGGATGTCTGGCTGCTTCACTAGGGGGAGGCAGGGTTTACCTTCCGGGGTCCAGGAGGACCCTTCAGGAAGGTAAGCCAGAGGGGGGGGGTCAGCGAGGCAGCGGGTTTGCGTCAGAGGCGGCGGGTGGCGAAAAGAAGCCATTAGGCTTCTATTGGGTATCGCCAAGGTGGCGATACCCTACAATGCGGTATCAGTGCGGCCGGGTTTTGATACATCGGAAAATGCGGTAAAACCGGGGTTTTACTGCATTTTCAGTTTAATACATCTCGCCCATAGAGAGAGTTATATTTGGGCGAGTTATTTTGTTTCTGTGTAGAGTAAATACTGGCTGCTTTATTTTTACACTGCAATATATATATATATATTATATTAATATTAGTTTGAAGTAAAAACTTCACCCAAATCTAACTCTCTCCGCACATTTTACATCTGCCCCACCTGCACATGGTTTTGTCCATTAGAAAGAGAATTTGCTTTTGCAAGTGAACAGGCCCAATGACACCAACCTTTTCTTACTGCAATTTTTAGCATGGGCTATTTATCCCTTGGATCTGTGGCTTAAAGTAAGCACCTTACTTGTTTCTCCACCTCAGTAGCTTTTTCCAAATGTACTCCCCTAAAAATCTCCCAAGAGAAGTGCAGTCCTTTTTAAAATGTAATTTTCCTGTTGCTATAGCAAGTAGAATTCCTCATATCTCTGTTATGTATTACATATATTAGCAGTAGATGTATGAGTTTTGAAGTGTTAGAGCATGTGTGTGTGTGTGTGTGGGGGGGTGTATGCGTCCCTCTATGCCTTCCAGAGCTTATTGTAGTTGAGGCAGAATGGGGATCTCTGAGCTAGGGGTTCTCTGAGCTAGTGGTGACCTAATGGAAACAGATGTACCACATATAGGGCCTTATTCTGGTTGGAGCGGCCGGGCCGTACGCGTACGTCCCGGTGTTTTTCATGATCTGCGCATGTGCAGATACGCTAATGCGCCGGCGCGAACACTCCACAACGCTTACGGCCGGGGTCTCAACGTGCGAAAAAACCTGTACGCGAGTGTACGGGTAATGGGGCGGCATAGGGGCGTGTTGATGGGAGCGGCCGAAATAATGAGGGAAAATGGGCGTAAATATGGGCGTACACGGGGGTGTGCACCAAAAATGAGCGGTGCTACTACCGCACGATCGACTAAGGCACCGTTCATTTCGGACACAAAACAGGCGGCTGCCAGCCGCCATCTCAAACCACCCCTACAGATACCGCATGCCAGCGTGCGCCTGAGTTTGCTAATTAACGCTGATTACTACTCAAACACATACACCTGAATGTAATAAGCAATGCTGCAGTCTATTAAGTCCAAAGCATGATTTCACTACCTGCAAGCCACACACACACACAGCACGCAAACACATTGGAAGCTTCTCTTTCTATACTTCTCCACATTTAAACGTTTGTTTAATTTAAGGTAAGAATCTTTTTAAGACCTGCTTATATACGCTAAGGTAGGGATTTGCTAAACAGTTAGACACATTCACTACGTGCTTTCATAGACTTTACACAGTAGCACACTCAATCTACACAAGTCGACATGTGTCAACGTGTTCACTCTAATACAAACATAGGTTTTCTATTTAGGATACAATAACATAAACCACATCTAACACCTACAAAGGATGTTTCAGCAATGTTTGAAGGCCATGACCACTATTTTGCACATTAATTAATTCAATCAATTAATTAATTTTCATAATTATAGTTGAAAGCCAAGATTTGCAGGTCCATATATGTGAAGGGTATGTCAGCATACACGGACGTACGCTCACTCTCACGAGCGGTGACATAACCTGTGTTTTCCATTGAAAACAATAGGGACCCGTCCGTGCAAGCTGGCGTACGCTCAGATCTCCGCAAGAAGTCGGTGGGAAGACGGACGAAAGACGTCCGTAAACGGCGGCGTACGCTCAGTTGTACGCCTGTTGTCGGAGTGCAAGGGCTGGCCCGTCCGCGTACGGTGCCGTACGCTCATTTGTACGCCACTCCCCTTCTACGGTATTTCTGCCCGTACGTGAGCGGCTGATTTGTGGGTGGACCTAACCCTAACGGCCGCGTACGGCTAGCGTACGTTAATAGTGAACGTACGCACGTTTGGCCGCTCCGATCAGAATAACCTCCATAGTATCTCAGCATGCAGTTTAGTAATCTCCTCCAGTAGCGAAGGAAATGTTTACAGATTGGTTAGTACAGTAATGCTGCCCATACACTTATGCGATCGAATGCGATGGGACATCTAATGGTGCCCAGGTGCTTTTTTCCTGCACCCGATGTCACATGCCACATGTGATGCCACAATGAGTGCTGGAAGAGGGCTGACAATGGGCGGCGGTGTAGCGGTTTAGCATTGGAAAAATTTGGCCAGTGGCGGGCGGGGTCTCAGGCACTGTTCGCAGCTTACCGAGCCAATCTGAATCATGGCTACTGTCTATCTAATAATCCATACCCCAAAAGCAGGATAAGAAACATTTAAAATGATATTATGTAATATACCGTGGTGCGAAAAAATTACGAAAGCATACAGAAATTGCAAAAAATACAATTGAACAGGGAACAGCAATGACTATTGTATGTCTAGAGCAGGGGTGTCAAACTCAAATTCATCGGGGGCCGCATCAGCAGTTTGGTCACCCTCAAAGGGCCGCTGTATAATAATGCAATGACACCACAGGCTGCTCCCGCTGTATAATAATAATGCAATGACACCACAGGCTGCTCCCGCTGTATAATATAACAATAGTAATGCCATGACACAAATTATTATACAGGGGGAGCAGCCTGTAGTGTCATTGCATTATTACTATACAGAGGGAGCAGCCTGTGGTGTCATGGCATTACTTTTATATTATACAGGGGGAGCAGCCTGTGGTGTCATGGCATTATTATTATACAGGGGGAGCAGCCTGTGGTGTCATGGCATGATGCCATGACACCACAGGCTGCTCCCCCTGTACAATAATAATGACACCACAGGCTGCTCCCCCTGTATAATATAAAAGTAATGCCATGACACCACCACCAGATATATTGTTTTTTTATGTAACTTACTGTATTTTATCCCTCAGGCTCCTTTACTGCTGCTGCGGCTCCAGTAATTTAAATTCCACTCTCTGCGCCGCGGCCTGTCCTGCTGCGGCCCCCCGACTCGGCCTGCCTTCCTTCCTCTCTGCAGACGCGTGGGTGGGAGGCGTCATCGTCATGACGTCCCCACCCAGCGTCTGCCACTGCCTCGATAAGAGGGAACAGGCTGCCGGGCCCTCCTCCACGTAGCCGTGGAGGCCGGCGGCCATGTTCCTGTGGCCGCAGACATCTTAAAAGACCACAGGAACATGGCCGCCGGCAGTGCAAAAAAAAAACCTCTCAAAAAAGATCTAAAAAAAGAGAATAAAAGGTGAAGGCTGGCGGCGGCTGCGCGGGCCACATGATGAGGTCTGTCGGGCCGGATTTGGCCCGCAGGCCTTGTGTTTGACACCCGTGGTCTAGAGCTATGGTAAAATAATAATTCCTCCCCCCTGTACACTTGTATAATTTAGTCAGAATCAAGCACTTAATTCCCTCAGAAGACCTGTCTAAAGTCAAACATGCATTTATATCATCACGACTAGACTACTGCAATGCTCTCTAACTGGGTCTCCCATCAAAAGAATTGCACCGCCTGCAGCTGGTACAAAATGCAGCCGCCAGACTTTTAACTAACCAGCCCCATGCCTGCCACATAACTACCATTCTCTATGCCCTTCACTGGCTACCTGTAAAATGGCGAATAGTTTTCAAGATTGGCTTACTCACTTTCAAGGCCCTACATGACCAGGGCCCAAGGTACCTGCAGCAGCTTCTGATTCCTTACTGTCCTACTCGATTACTGCGATCCGTTGAAGAAGGACTACTAACAGTTCCAAGAATTTCCCTGAATTCATCTGGGGGTCGAGCTTTCAACTTTGTTGCTCCAACTCTATGGAACTCTCTTCCTCTCACAGTGCGAGAAGCCCCCACTGTAGAATCCTTTAAAAATAGACTAAACTCAAGCATTTTACTTATATCTACTGTTAATCTTGTTGTGTATTTTGAGCTGTAAGGACAATAGTAAAGCACTTTGAGTACTATTGGGAGAAAAGTGCTATATACATTTTTTTATTATTATTATTATTATTTATCTTATTTATGTATTGCTAGTTACTTATATAGCGCACACATATTCCGCAGCACTACACAGAGAATATTTGAACATTCAGTTCAGTCCCTGCCCCAGTGGAGTTTACAATCTATATTTGTATAGCTACCATGTGTACACACACACAGACATTCTAGGGTTAATGATGTTTGAAGGCAAATAAAATACCAGTGTATATTTGTTAGGGTGAAGGAGGGGGGGGGGGGGGGGGGGAACCATAATGAAACTGCCAAAATATATTTAACAGCAAAAAAAGGACACTGATGCGACAAAATTAAATAACATACAACTTATTATCAATAAATCAAGAGAAAGTAACTAAATGTAGCTATAGACTGAAAATCAGATTTCCAGGTTACACAAAAACTCACACACACACACACACACACACACACACACATATTCTATAGCACTAATTCAACACATTCCGTAGCACATAAGCAACTTGTATTCAATTCTTAGAGATTTGGATTCCTTGTAGCATGGTTACATTTCTGATTTAAAGAACCAGCCTGTGGCAAGGAACTCAAGCCCTGCATTGTAATTGTACAATAAATGTAGCACTCGGTCTAATTAAAACAAGAGGGTCGAGTGAGTCAGCAGGATGCCGGCACTCCAATGTATCCTTCTGAAATGTGTAATGTTTTTAAAATGTAAAGCAAAGGGAAGCTACGATCTACCACCCTGCTAGGCAGATGTAATTAATCCACTCTGCCGGTATGAATAACATTTCTCGTTAGGTAAGCTGTGCATAAAACAGTAACATTATTCGAGGAAAACAAAACTGCTTAACTTGTCATTGAGCAAGATTCGATTTTTATCAGATGAGCTTTGATTGCCTTTTTGAAGTTAATGGTATAGTCAACCTCATTCTCAGCAGTCTAAATGAGCTTTTAGCAAGGCCCCAGAGTGTCTAGCCATTTTGTCCTAAAAGCTTGTTCTTTAGTTGTGATTTATAGTTAGCATCTGACCTGTTAAAGCAATGACCCTTCACTCCTTCAAGATTAAATACGTATGTCAGGCCTGGAAGAGGTTTGTGTTGATGATTTCACATACTCCACTGCATTAAAGTGTAGTACCCAAAAGACCTAATAAAAGCAGCTGCATCATGAATTGTAAGCCGTCATGAAGAGGAGATCGCTTTCTTACAGTGTCATATAAATATAGAGTGTATGTTTATGTTTATACTACATATTGTCATCTTTCACTTTTGTAAAGAACATATCAATAACATGAAGGTGGATTAAAAAATGCAGTATAGTTTGGTCCAGTGGAAATATATATTGTATAAAAGAGATCTGAGCCCCCTTTGAGTTTTTCTACCAGACCCGGATCCCAGATCGAGGCAAAACGTCATCATCCCACTGTCAGATTCTAACTGGTTTCGGATTCCATATAAGTCTCCATGGGACGTGTCTGTGTCTGTTTGTGGGAGGGCGGAATTGGGTGCTGCTGCAGGGTGGCTGCAGGGGGACTGACCTCCTGGGTGAAGTTGTGCTGTCCTGCGCTGCCATAGCTCCAGTGTTGCTGCTGTATATAGGTCTAGTCAGAGTGCTCTGTCTGCTGTAATCCCAGGGGAGCCCGGTCTGACATACTTCCAGAAGTTTCCTGTCTTCTATAGTTCCAGGGGTGCCCTGTCTGCCGTAATCCCAGTGGTGGCCTGTGTGCCCTAGTTACATGGGTACTGTACCAAAAATGTAATTGCAATGAAGACACAATGGAGTATGATCTGGGTACTGTGGGATAAGGTCAGAGGTCAACTAAAAATGCAGTCAGAAGAAGTAAAACAACACTAAAGGGACAGGGGTGATGTACAGGAGTGCTGTTCTGTGTGATGTGGAAATCCAGGGGTGCTGCCCTATTTTGCCACTTCAGTCAAGGGAGGCTGCTCTTTTGTGGCTGAAATGATTGGTTTGTTTGGGCCCCCACAAAAAAAGGGCAATAAATCTCTCTCTGTGCAGTCTCTATAGAGACAAGATGTCATCATGATCGTGAGATTCCTCTCCCCATCAGTGTGTACATCCTCATCTTTACAGACTATTAATTAGTCCCCTCTGTACTTTGTTTAGGTAATTGCTGGTAATGGTCTTCCTGGTGGAATTTCCAATTCATTTTGATGAACATCATGTTGTCCACATTTTGGGGAAGTAAACTCCTACACCCCATTTTGTGCAATTTCTTCTATGTTTATTGTATTCTGCCCAGGATATTCCTACGCAGTGCACATGGTACCTAGTTAGTGTGAAATACACAACTGGTGGAAGTTATTATCCAAAATGCCTGCACCAATCCTTCATTTTGCATATTCTCAAGGTTTTCTCAATGTTTATGTGACTTATCTATTGCTGTACTACCCAAATCCTGTGTATTATATGTATTCTTTTGATGTCTGTAAAGCACCTTGAGTCCTGTTTGAGAAAGTGCAATATATAAAGAAAACGTACTTACTTATTTACATCCGCATCATCAGAATCCTCATCATCTACATTCTCATTAATGCCAGGTGTCTGAAGTATCGATCCAGGGGTGCTGACAAGTTTCCCATATAATTCCAGGGGTGCTGCTAGTTTTGCCTTATAAATCAAGGGGTGCTGACATATCTGCTGTATAATTCCAGGGGGTGCTGCTGAGGCTGTCATATTCATCCAGGGATGCTGCTTATTCTGCCGTATCAGTCCAGGGGTGCTGCTAAGTCTCCCGTATCATTCCACACACTGATGAGGGTGAGGAATCGTAGGATGTTGAAGACATCTTGCCTATGTTCAGCCAGTTTGTGCAGGGAGAAAACATTGGCAGCTTGTTTTTTGGGGCCCAAACAAATCAATCATTTCAGCCACAAGTGTGGCAGTCCCTGTCACTGAAATGATTGGTTTGTTAAAATGTGCATGTCCTGTTTATACATCAAATCGACTGAACATTTGTGGAAATGTTATTGAAGTTAATAAAACTGTTGGATCAAAAATGTCCCCAAATTCTGTACTTTTTGCTGTTTTTATGAGTTAAAAAAAAAAATACAGATCCAACACCTAAGTCAAAACTTGCAAGGGTGGTTTTGGCAAAACCAATCCATATCCAAAACAAAAAGGAGATCCAGATCCAAAACCAAAACACTAAACATGAAAAATGGCTAGGTGCACACCACTTATATTCCCCATAAATAATGTATTTCATAGCACTGGCCCCACCTCTGTGCACAGATCAATTCACACAGTATATATATATATTTATATGAATATGAATAAAAGCTATTTGTGAACAATTAGAAAACATGCTATGCAAGTAACTGGTTCCACCATATTTATACTGTACGTCCATAAAATATGGAATCCAGCTACTTTTAAGTCTCGAGAACTGTACTCTGTTGGCAGGAATTGATCGGGTTGAACTAATAGTTGACCGGGAGTTGCATTGCGCGCTGGAACTTCACTGTGACATCTTCATTACAAGGAATCAATCAGCCCTTATCTCACCTGGAAAGAATCCTTGAGCTCTAATGAACTGTTTTTCAATGTTGATCTGCATCAAGACAACAGCAAATCTCTTATAGCTACTACAAATAAAGTAAAAACAAATCTTGCCCCTATCCATTAGGTAGTCTTTTTCACATTCATCGTAGTAGCAGAGCTGTTTGCAGCTAAAACATAAATAGCAATTTCATAATAAGAGATAATGAAGAAACACATAAAAGCTAATTTCACTAAGCAAGTACTTGAAAGGAAAGAGGTACAGTATTATTGTAAAACACAAAATCTAAAGGGAAAAGAGACTCAACACAATGTATGTTAAATTATGAGTTTTATGTTTGTCTTTACAGCCTCTTGGGTCCAGAAAATATGATTCAGTGTGATATCCAAGACTCTGAGTAGAATCACTCTAAAGTATTAATCCATTAGTGCCGCTTGGAATGGCTTGTATGCTTGCCATGTGTTTTTATTTTGTGCACTAAAATTAGATTATAATTTCAATCAATAAGAAGCTATTTCAGTTTTTGACAATATTCCAAAAATTAGGACCATACAATTACCAAGCAGCAACAAAATATTATATCAATAAAACTGTATCACGAATTAGTCATAATGTTTTACTTCATTTATGGTGATATCTAAAGCCGTGTACACACGGCAGCGATATGGGCTGATATTGCTGGCAATATGGTCGCTGGCGACCATATTGCCAGTGATGGGAGTTTGCCCCGGCGATAAATTGCTAGGTGCGTGCTCCCGTTTTCAGCACTGTTATAATCGCTGGTCGCAGGAGCTTGCTCCTGCGACCAGCTGATTACCTCTGCGGCTCTGCCGGCTGAGGTTTCTTTTCATCAGCGACCATCTATGGTCGCCGATGAAAAGGAGACATTGATCGATATATTCTACACCCAGTGCGCCAAAGGTCACCTCCACCCATCCCTCTATATCCAATTGATCGATATTTCGCTCGGCGATATATCACTCGGTTATATATTTCTGGGCGATATATCGCCATGTGTGAACGCACCTTAAGAGTATTGCATTTTTTTTCTATAGAATTAGTTAATGGCAATGATAATACCGCAACAAAAATTGGAGAGGATACAGTAGATTCAAGTTTATTTCTCATAGTTTGCATCATCTAAAGCCTGAAACAGTAAAATAAAAACAACATTCATCCTAGCTTAATATTGAGACAATAACCATTTGAGCTTGGTGCAGCATCTGCAGAAGCCAATGGATGTTCCATACTGTCAAAGTTTTGTTCAAAATCCCCCCAAAAAGGCAACAATGATATAGTAAGGCTAGTCAAATAAAAATGTTTTGGGTCGATAGTCCTGCAGCATAGTGGCCATAATGTTGACATTACACATGGTGACATTTTTCATGTATATACAAGTAGTGATGAAATGTTGGCATGTTAGAATGTGGTCATATCATCTCTGGTAGTTTACTTTCTAAAGACAGTTGCAGCAGCTCCAGTGGCATCTCCTGGATCCAGTGGCATCTCCAGTTGCATCTCCTGGCACCAGAATCTCCTGGATTCTGGTCACTAAGGCCCTTATTCTGATCGGTGCGGCCGGAGCCGATTATGCGGCCAGGACCGTGCGTGCGAAACCCCGCCTTCCATACGGATCGCCAACTCCGTCCGTATGCGGAAAGAAGCTGGCTCCCGCAACCTCAGACCACACGGACATTTTTCCGTGCAAAAGCAGGGATCCTACACGTGCGTCACGGCCGCATTACCATACGTACGCCCAGCGTTATTATGGGAACGCCCATGAAACGCGGAGCGTATACATATGGTAATGAGCCCAAATAGCCCTTCACGCCCCTCTCCACCCCCTGTTCGGAGTGTTCACATATCATGCGGGATTTGGCCGTACGCCCCACTCGCACATGCGCAGAGACGCCTCTGCACATGCGCAGACACAAAACATCGGCGGCCCAAACGCACGCGGATATATCCACACCGATCAGAATAAGGGCCAATGTGATTGAGACTTTTCTGGCAGACCTCTGTTACTTTAGTTTTAAGGTGAGTATTAGCTATCAGAAATGCAAAAATCTACTCCTAATCCAAAAATCCCCACCCCCAAACAAACACAGCCTAACTGTAACCTCTCCCTAGGCCTAACCACAATGTCAACATTCTGACATATTGACATTTAAACATTGTTGTCATCATAACTGTTGACATTGTGGTGTCAGCATTACAAATATTGTCTACAGTATGTTACTGATCTTCTCCTTGCAATAGTCTTGATCTTGCCTATGACTTACAGTGTTTGGTTTTGTGATATATGACCAAATATAAGCTCACAATGGTAATAAATATAAAATATGACCATATTGCTGTCATTGGGAAGTCTTTAATGGAAATTTGGCAACTAAATAGGTTGCCCCATTATCTAAGGATCTAATTCTAGTGGGTATGGGTCATAGGGTTGACTGCTTGAAGGTCGACATGCATTAGATGTACCACCGAAGGACAATAGGGTTTAGGTCGACCCCTTAACTAGGTCGACATAGCTAAGTTCAACAGGGTTGGAAGGTCTACACAAGCATTAGAAGAGTTAAAAGGTCAACATGAGTTTGTAACTTTTTTTGTCTCTAATGTCGACATAGTCAACATGGACGCCGTCTAAGTGTTTGCCACGGCACTAGCCATGCTTCGGGCCATGGTGCCTCGCTGCACTTGCCACACTATATTAGTCTCCCACCACACCGTAGTGGAAGGTAGGGTATGAAACACCATCTGTCGGCACATGTCGGATCAAAAAAAAAAGGGAAAAACTCATGTTGACATTTTGACATAATAGTCAAAATGCCTGTCGACCTTAGCCATGTCAATCTATTTCAGGTATTGGCCTACGTCCTGTCGATCTTCAGTGGTCGATCGAATGCATGCCAACCTTCATAGGGTCGACTTAATGAATATATCCCAGTCTAGTACAGTAAAAGAGAAAGTATTTTCTAGTTGAGCTAAATCATTTTGCATACAAGAAGTTAGCAACACATGAGCAATTTATCTAATCAGGGTTGTCTAGCTTCCCTGAATGGCCGGGAGGGTCCCAGAAATCGGGTCAACCTCCAGACCCACAGGAAAGGTAAGCAAGCCTCCCAAAATCCCCGGTGGGGGTCCGTGCGATCAAATGATGCAATTAGCGTCTTTGTAGCCCCCCGCTGTGCAATGCCTGAAATACCAGCATTGCACGTTGGGGGGCGTGGCCACGAGGACGTGATCACATTGGCCATGCCTCCACACTCATCATCCGCTGGCTGCCTGCCCCTACCCCACCCTGTCAGTGGCCCCTCCCCCCATGCCTGACTGAACTGGCTGCCTTCTCCCGGAGAGGGCAGCCGCGAAGTAGCCAACCCTGATCTAAATACTTAGAGAGCTCTTGCTTCACTGGCAGCTGTATAGACTCGTACAAGGGTGATGTTGAATCTATATGTGTATGTTAGCTGGATAAACTTTCCAGCTACTTCCACTGCTGTTTGTGTACAAAAAGATGAAATGATTACAAGTTGAAAGTAAGTTAAAAGACCCATTTTTATCACATGGAGTGTTTGTAAGAGAAAATGTTCCTATACGTATATCAATAAAAGCTCAATCACGGCGAGAGCGGCTGTATATCTACCATAAAGTCCTTTCAGTCAGAATGAGCGATAACTTGTTGTTCTGCTGCTAAACAAAAGCAGAAATGAATAAGCCTGGGGAAAGAGAGAAATCTCTGTTCTGTGAACTACATATGTACCTAAGTGCAAGAACAAATCAGAAACCAGGAGAATCATACTTAATTCCTCCTATGATGATCTGGGGATCTATCATTCATTTGCTATACATCACCCTTCTCCTGAGGAGGTGCTAGAAGGATGCAGAGCCAAGAAATGCAATAAATTGTCAGCCTGGATATACCACATCACTCTGTATAATGCTGCTGGCAGGAAATGGATGCTTTCGATTCATCTTGGGATATACATCCACCAAAGTCAGCAAAAGAGAATATTAGAGGTTTTACTTTCCTTTCTTAATTCACTAAAGTAAAGCGGTACCTGTCTATACTGCAAGCAGTAACTTTTAATCAGAAGTAACTCTATACTGAAACCTACAGTATCTCATCCATCTGACAGGGAGGTGTGAGCATCTCACACGCATGTGCGTCCCAGTCAACACTGCGTCGGGGGGGGGGTCTTCCACTGCCCGCCTCTGCTTCAGGGAGACGGGCAAGGGGGAGGGAGTTGGGTGCAGCTGCCGAGGGCATTGGATGATGCTGCAGCAGGCTGCGGATGGAGGCATAGGGCTCTGTCGGTACAGGGCGTGCAAACGCGCCAGGATGGCGGAGGCTGGCGGTTGGTAATTCAATCACCAGGAGAAGCTCTGATGGGAGCTGCTCCATCTGTAGGCAATTGCCTAGGGCATTTGAATTGCTTAAGGGCATTCCTTGCCTAGCCCACTTGATTTGTGCATACCTTATGCATACAGTAAATGCAGAAAATGCAGGGATTAGATTACAAACAAGGTTATCCCTCCACATAAGGGTCAATACAAGATAGATTTGCCCCAAGTGTAGCTGATGTGGCCTGAGTCGCCATAAACCAACTAAAGGGGCAGATGTATTAAGTGTTATCAGCGCACGCTATGTGCACGGATACTGCTTCTCCCCCATGTATGACGGAGCCGGGATGCGGTAAAGGACAGGGGCGCTATGCGGACAGTAGTCTTAATTGTTTAAGTGGAAAAGATGGAGTACAATTAAGAAAATATATAGAAAACAATTGTATCGTTTTTAGAAAAAGTAATTTGAAAAATTAGTTAGAAAATTAATTAAAATGAGTAGAGGAAATAGTACAAAATAGTAAGCAAAATTGTATTTTTTTTTAAAGGTTAAAATTGGTAGTGGAATAAGGAAGCAGAGATTTGATAATGGGAAAATTATGTCAGATATCATATGAGTGTATCATAGTAAGAAATTTGTTTATGAGTTTGTTGAGTCCTCATGGGGCTAATGCCCCTAGTTTGAAAGTCCAGAAGCACTCATGTTATAGAAGTTATTGCGTGATATTGTCCCCTCTTATGCCAAGATGAATTCTTTCAAGACCAAAGGCTTTTAAGGTATTTAGGCTGCCTTTGTGTTTGGAATTTCAGCATTTATTATAGTCCGCAAATGCTCTAGTATACATTGTTTCAACATTCTGGTGGTCATCCCAATGTAACTAGGTCCACAGTCACAGGTTATGCAATATATTTCTCCTTACATTCTGTAGTTGATGTGGTCTTTGATTTTGATATGGTTTCCATATCTATCTGTGATCTCCATTTTTTGGTCATATAGTCACATGCCTTGCATGTGCCACATGCAAAAAAAAAATGCGAGAGTGGTATTCCATGGTTGTGTACAAGTATAATGACTAATAACTAGGGGTACTCTTTACCTAGAAGGGCGCCCGCGATTGGAATCGCGGGCGTCGGGGGTAAAAAATCGCGGCCATCGCGGGTAAATCGCGGGTACATTAAAATCGGGTGCCTGCGATGACCGCGATTTTCCCATAGGGATCAATGTTAAAAACGGTGATTGACCGCGATTTTAATGTTAAATGCCTCAATGCCCGCGATTTGGCCATAGGAATCAATGTTAAATGGGCCACAGAGCCCTAATAGTCACCGTGAACTCTGAAATGGCCCCCACAATTGTTAACGCCACCCCACGATCAACGTGAACCCGAAGCGTGGCGAGCGCAGCAAGCCCGCGAGGGGCGGCGGTACGCGTCCTCCGACCTTTTCATGCCCTACTATCCACGTCGGCGTGGAGTTGAGAATAGAATAGTGTGGCGAGCGCAGCGAGCCACCGAGCCCGAAGCGTGGCGAGCGCAGCGTGCCCCGCGAGGGGACGCGGATACCTTCACAGGTAAACGCGTCCCCTCGCGGGCTTCACAGGTGTCCGCTTTTCGCCACGGACACCTGTGAAGCCCGCGAGGGGATGCGTATAACTGTGAAGGTATCCGCGTCCCCTCGCCAACGCTTCGGGCTCGGTGGCTCGCTGCGCTCGCCACACTATTCTATTCTCAACTCCACGCCGACGTGGATAGTAGGGCATGAAAAGGTCGGAGGACGCGTACCGCCGCCCCTCGTGGGCTCGCTGCGCTCGCCACGCTTCGGGTTCACGTTGATCATAACTGATATCATGTGTTAATTTGAGAGTCAAGTGGTTTTGATTTAAGTCCTGTATGAACTACAAATATCATCAATATATTGGTGCCAAACATGTTGGGTCCAGATGTCCTTTCTGTCATGAAACAAGTGCTCCATCTCCCACTATTCCAAGAATATTTTGGTTATATGCGGGCACAAGCTGGCCCCATCGCCGTACCTCTGACTTGAAGGAAATATTTTTTGTCGAAAGTGAAGAAATTGTAGTGTAATATACTGTATAGTATACTAGGTGATTCATCGCGCCCTACGGGCGCTCTTCACACCGTCGTAAGGGGCTGTGCCCCCTTAATTTGTGAACATTTGTATTGTGAGAAATATGGTTAGAATTATATGGTTAGAATTGTATGAAAGATGGCCTGTATTGCAACTTGAGTTATAGGTGAAATGTGTTAAATAGAGAGCATACTGTATGATTTGGAAGGGGGTGTGTATTGTTTTGTTTAATTAAAAAGCAGTTACAGAGTAAGATGTACATTGATAGTGTGGAGGGTACAGTGACATTTGTGGTTGTGGGGGGGGGGGTTGTGTGTTGTTTAGGTGTGTGTGTGTGCAATAGTATAGTAGGGTGTTTTTGAGTCAGCGGCTCCCCACTGGTGGAGGTCACGACACAGGAAAACAGGAGGCTGGGTAGTGATAGGGGTGTGTGGGCATAAGGGGGACTAAAGAGGAGGATGGGGGACACTGTGCAGCTTCTGCCAGTGGGTGAGGGTCCAGCGTGGCAGCACAGGAGTACAGGACGGTGGCCCTGAGTCAGTGTCTCTTCCTACTGGGTGGGAGTTAGGGTGCATGAGAGCAGGAGGCTGGGCTATCAGGCATGATAAGAGAATGTGGGCAACACAGTGTCAGTGACTCCCCAGTGATGGAAGTTACGGTTCAGGAGAGCAGGAAGCTGGTAGTGATAGGGGTGTGTGGGCATACGGGGGACTAAAGAGGAGGGTGAGGGTCACTGTGCAGCTTCTGCCAGTGGGTGAGGGTCCAGCATGGCAGCACAGGAGTACAGGATGGTGCCCCTGAGTCAGTGTCTCCTCCTACTGAGTGGGAGTTAGGGTGCATGAGAGCAGGAGGCTGGGTGGTAAAGCATGATAGGGGAATGTGGGCAACACATGGTAAGCGGGTCCCCACTGGCGGAAGTTACGGGGCAGGAGAACAGGAGGCAGGGCAGTGATAGAGGTGTGTGTGCATGAGGGGTAGTAAAGGTTTTTGGCTGTTGCAGAGTAGGGATGGGCATTGGTGCAGACGCCATCGATTGTTGGCATTGATGGAAATTTTGCACCCTGCCATCCATAGTAGTAACATATTACTTGGATAGCCATCGATTGTTATAGCTATCGATGGTCATCCATTGTATCTTAGTGAATAGGCCGTGGGTCAATCAGAACTCGATTGGTGGTGGGACTTCCGGGTGTGGGGGGGTGGAGCTATGCTCCGTGTCCCGGCACTTTAAACATTTTTTCAACTTGACTGGTTCTCCTTTGCCATTGATGTAGGGAAACCATCTGGTCCTCCCACATCGATGGCAAAAGTCTCCAACATCGGCCATAAACCATCGATGATTTGAAATCATTGATGGTCGATGGGCATCCCTATAACTGGAGGAGGGTGGGGGACAGTATGCAGCTCCCGGCAGTGGGTGAGCGTCTCCTCCCACTGGGAGGGAGTGAGGGTGCATGAGAGCAGTAGGCTATATAATAGTGGTATGTGGGCAAGACATTGATAAAAGTTGTGGCGCTGCTGCAGAGGACCGTGGGGAAACTTCTGGCAGTGTGGAAACCTGCAGCGCAGCAGCCAGGGCCGGATTTCCCACCTACTGGCGGCACCTGCCTGTGGTGGTACTGGATCCCCCATTCTCACGGGGGTATGTGAAATGCAGGAGCGGGGTCGCGGGGGTCTGCTGGGGGGGGGGGGATTGCCGGAAAGGGGTCAGGGGGGTCTGCAAATTGCGGGAGAGGGGTGCGGAGATCTATGATAATCGGGAGGGGGTCCTCAAATCGCGGGAGGGGGCATGGGGGGCCTTGAATCGCGGGAAGGGGGGTCCGCAAGTTGCGAGAGGGGGGTTGTGGGAGTCAGTGAATTGTGGGAGAGCGGGTTGTGGGGGTCCGTGAATCGCGGGAGGGAAGCGGGGGGTTGCGTGAATGAAGGGAGGAGGGGTGCAGGCATCGTGAATCGTGGGAGGGGGTTGTGGGGGGCTGCGAATCACTGGAGGGGGTGCGGTGGTGCTGTGAATTGCAGGAGGGGGGCGTGAATCGTGGGGAGGGTCCGCGAATCGCGGGAGGGGGTCTGCAAATCGCGAGAGGGGGGCGCCGGAGGTGCCGTGGGGGTCCGTGAATCACGGGAGGGGGTCAGCAAATCGTGGGAGGGGGCGTGGGGGGGGGCGTGAATCGCGGGAGGGGGGCCGCAAATTTGGGGGGGGGAGCGAATCGCGGGAGGAGGGCTGGAATCTTGGGAGGGGGCGGGAAACGCGGGAGGATCATTCAATTCCTCCCATGCAGAGCCAGATTTAAACCTCATGGAGTCCTAGGCAAGATCCTGGTTTAAGGGCCCTCCTCAAACAAACCACAGCACAATATTTTTGCTGCTGATTGCAGAAGACTCTGTACTTTGACATAACTGATGGGAAAAGTCTTCCTCATTGATTTTGTAGTTGATTTTTATAAGCATCATCTTTTCCACATGTTAGGATGTAGCTTCCCAGGCCAATTACTTACAAGTTTTCTGGCCGTGCTAAAAAGTCTTTCCAAGTTTTCAGCACAGCCAGGAGGGTGGACAGCCCATCGTAGAAACACCTGTGCAGGGTTTTTGTAGAAACACATGAGAAAAAGATCCTACATTATGTCATCTTAAAATGTCTGTATTCTTTATGCAACTCAGCACAATGTAACTAAAATTTATAATTCTGTGGAGTGCTTCCTGTGACTTCCAATGGGGGGTATTATATTCCTAATGGTGGGAACCATCACCATTATATACCACCTATCTTCAGTTTTTAGCAACTGATCTAGTGAGACTTGTAAATTAGCATAGGGACTTTTTCGGTTTTATCAGTATAAAGCACAATCAGTGACATAGTGCTATTCTTCTAAGAATGCATCATGAGCTTACTTTTTTCTAATTGACATAAATGTGCCAAACTTACTGCACTGCCTCCATTAACTCACACACTGTACACTTGTATGATAATGTGGCACAGCTAGAACCATTCAGTGACATAAAAGATTTCTGATCGCACCACTTGTATAAAATAACCTTCTTTAATCTGTGACTGCAATGTCACCCATGCTAAGTCCTGACATAAAACTTGAAGCATTGCTTTTTCTTACTAGTATTCCCAATGGCATGTCACTACACTAAAAAATGCAATGCACAAGCAATTTTTTGCTGTTCTGGAAAAGTGAGTTTTAAATTGCCATCATCCTGCTGGCAAAGGAAATAGAAAAAATAATAAATGTACACATTTTATTTTTCAGAAATGTCTTTCAGTTAATTGTATTGCGATCAGACACTCCTGCAAAAGTTCAAAGCCATTTTGAAATGTGTTTGAGGTGATCCTCAGTGTTAATCAGGTTATAATGCAATATGATTCTAAAGACTCTCCTGGGACACAACTTACTCTTCAAACAGCTGTGAAGGTTACCTTTGACCCATGTTCCTGCTCTATATCATCATTCTTTTGGTGTTTAGTGATGTTTCATGCTAGGCTTTTACTTCATACAATAGTCCTGTACAATTATTCTTTTATTACAATTGCTGTTATCAATTCATATCGTAACTGTTGTCTGACCCCGTTACTGCCAGAAGGATTTTGCGATGGATTAGAGCACAGCATGAAGAAATATGCGGTTCTCTTTAGAATGCATATCATTTTTGCTTTACTTTTTAACCCATTTGTTGAAAAAGCATCTTTTGAGCAAGACAGGCAATAAAATGCAAACTCTAATAATGAATGAACATTTGAGCTATGTAAACTAATTATTTAGTATGGCAGTTTGATTATGTAAAGCCCACACACACTGGGTGATTTTGAGCAGAAAGCAACTCACTTTAACCATTTGCGCTGCTCTTAGCTCACAAGCCGCCCAGTGTGTATGGCCTGGCAATGAGCGCTGATGCGCGCTCCCGCTTCATTGCTGGCCACCAAGCTGCTCATCTGCTTGCATTACCATGAGATGAGCGGCGGGGTGGACAGCTTTCCAAAGTGTCCTACTATAGAAAGCCGTCCTCCCCTGGGAAAATTGCTTGGACGCGTGAAAATCTAATAAATGCGTATGCACTGTGCGATTTTCAGGCCAATGATTTTCCCCTTCATCGCTGTGCATACACAGTGGGCAAAAACACCCAGTTTGTATGGGATAAGATCATTTGGTCTACAACAACTAGGTTGACACCACTAGGTCGACATGCAGCAAGGTCAACATGGGTCTAGGTCGACATGGGTCTTATTTTCCATTAGAATTTGGACTGAATTTTGCACAGTATACTCCAACCACCAAATAGCAGAACTATTTGTCAATCATTGTATCAACTCTATTTCAAGACTCTCAGGCTTGGACTATTTTGGTGGAGTTAGTCTAGGGGTAGACATGAGAGGGGTCTGGGATGAAAATTAGGAGGCTGTTTTTAACTGATCTTCATACAGACTAAGAACAATAATAAAAAATAAGATAGGATCGCTGGGTTGCAGAGTGGAACCAGCTGTTAAAGGATTGCTGGGATGCTTAGCAGTACCAGCTATTACAAGATTTCAGAGATGTGTACCGGTACCTGCTACACATGATTACCGGTATGCAGAACATTACCAACTATTATGGGAATGCTGGGATATGAAGAAAAAAACAGCTACACAGGATTGCTGTGATGTGGAGCATTAACCGCATTTACAGAATTTATATGATGTCTAGCAGTACTTGCTATACAGGATTGCTGAGAATAGAAGCAGTATCTGCTATTATAGGATTGCTAGGATGTGAGGCAGTACAAGCTTCACAGCATTGCTGATACATATCTGGAGCCGTACCAGCTACAGATGAAGCAGCTGTCATCTTTGCAGGGGCTGGCGGAGGATTCAGTACGCGCCAGCCTCCGCCAGCCGCATGCAGTGGCGCACGCAGGGGGGGTTCTGAGTACCCAAAACCTCCCCTGGAATCTAAGGGCTCTAGCCTGAAAGCTGAGAGTCCCCTCTTTCCATGGGTACACAAATTTTAAAAATCGGCCCTGGGGAACACGAGATATCGGACTTCAAAGCAGTGGTCCACATCCAAGCCTGTAAATTGCTCTTCCCAGTCAGCTATTTCAAGTTCTGTCTGACTTAGATTTTTCTGATGGTAAAAGTTGGGACTCTCCCCCTTTGATGGACACTAGTAGCTTGTCTCTACTGTTCCTAGAACCAGAGATACTGTATCAGCCTTCCAGCAGCTGGTTACTGCTCCAGCTCCACACACCTGGTATGTAGTTTTATATTCTCGTTGGCAGATTGCTCTGCCTCCTGAATTCTGATCCCCTAGTGCCCAGTACCATTTGGTAGTTGGGATTCTCTCGTTTTAAATTACATTAAAAGCTAAGAAATCTAGTTCCGGGAACTGGAGCTATCTGCAGTCAAGAAAGCTGTCCTCCCACCAGAAAATTATGAATAATAAGCCCACTCCACTATACACCCCTCCTCTGCGTATTAAACATCCTCTACCACCATGGAAGTTATGTATCAGGACCCCTTCATTCAGTCCAGTGCCCCCTTCTCCCACCACATCTCCCACCATCTGTGCAGTAAAGGGGTAATTAGTGGAAATTACTGATCCAGGCCCTACATGCTGAGCGGTTGATAGAACACCACCCATGGCACATCAAAGCTTCGCTCATAGCACCCCCCACCCCTACCGCTGGAGGATAGGTAGGGGCCCCAATACTTTGCTATGCCCAGGGATCTACACTGCTGTTATGTATATATATATATATATATATATATATATATATATATATATATATATATATATAGGTAGTGGAAAGGTGCGGCACTCAGTCGGCTTGTAATCCATACGAAATAAACACACAACACACTGGTTGCTCAACAACGTTTCAAATGTATTACATTTGTCATCAGGATAAAGAACAAGTGCAGTAAAACATACCTTTATAGACACATACAGGGGAACAGCGTGTGAGGACGGAGCAGTAGCGACCGCCCCTCTGGTTGGGGAGTGACGTCACAGAGTTACAGACCGCAGGCAACGTAAGGACGTTTGTACGGATCACCATGGTAACATTAACCCACAACCCACCTCTATGCTCCCCCCCTAACCCTGCCTGTCTCCCTGAAAAAGAGATGGACAGGGTGTCAGCTGCCCACCCACTTCCCGCACAGTGCGTTCGGAGATCGCAGAGGTGTCTCAGGTTACACAGAGGTGTCTCAGATCTGCGAGCCGTGCGGGGGATAATGGGGTGCGAGTGTCCATGCAGGCATCGTCTGAGGGACTTGAAAGGCTGCAAAATTCATTGCCAATCAGAATAAGGTACAGTACAATGGGACAGATGTATTAAGCTTTAACAAGTGATAAATGTAAGGGTGATAAAGAGAGATAAACGTCCAGCCAATCAGCTCCTTACTGACTTTTTTCAAACACAGCCTGTAACATGGCAGTTAGCAGGTGATTGGCTGGACATTTATCTCTCTTTATCACCCTTGCATTTATCTATTGTTATCTATTGTTAAATACATCTGTCCCAGTATTTGATAAAATAGTTTGCTCAGTTTCAGAACCATGGACAGCAATTATGAACCTCCCAGGCTCTACACATAAAAGATAATTCACTGCAAAACTGGCATATTTCCCTCATTTTCTTTGCACATAAATTTGCAATCGGTTTCTAGGAACTTATATTCTGTTATACTCTATCTACATTTAATATCATCAACCCAAAATCTGTTAGTGGTCCTTGTTCATTTACTTTCATGCTTTAAACAAAAGAAAACAAAAAATTCATAATATATAGTAACTAATTTACAAGTACATACAGGTACACCACCAATAATCTGGTACCCTTTGTTCCAGCAGTGTGCCAGATTATCCATTTTGCGGAATTGTTGGTGGTATCCCATGGAATGCGATTGCCCCCCCACTTGGTCCCTCTCCACCCACAGTGTGGCTCCCCACCATACCCATCTCACTCTTTGCAGCCTTATAACCCATGAGGCTCATCTTCTTAATGGAGTGCAACCCACCCCCCACAGCCTGTCCCCTCCCCCAAGCAGAATGACTCCCCTGTTTGCAGCAAGGCTATCCCACCTACAGCATGACTCCCTCCCGCTGTCCGTCTACACCCTCCCACAGACACTAAATCCTCCCACAGCCAAAGTTCCCCTGGCACTTGATGTGTCCATCAGGTGCAGGAAAATTGGTGGTATACCTGTACAACAGCCTCCAGCAACCCTATAATTTATAGTACTTATCCCATATAGGGGGAGATGTACTAAGCCTTAGAGTGTAATAAAGTAGAGAGATATAAAGTGCCAGTCAATCACTCGCGAAAAGTGGCCGGTGCACATCCCTACTTTTTGAGTATATTCAGATTTTCAGGTAAGGACACGTAAGCACTGAAAAACGTTTATACTATTTTAACAATATAATGCAGGCATATTGAGTTGAAGCTGGTACTTTGCAAAATAGAAATGTGTTAAATGTGCTTTTAGATCTGTCGGACTTCAGTAATAATTAAGGCTCTATGGACCTTATTCTGGCTGATTTGGAAGTCTGCAAGTTCTCATATGGCGGGTTCACCCGCACGGATGCAAATGGATGTTTAACATAAACATCCATGCACAGCCAATGGGGAAACAGCCACATCATTTGATGGTCACCGACCATCGAATGATGTGGAGGGTGCACACATATATATATATATATAAGTGACTCTCAGGTCACTTAGATTTGCGTGCACACTTGACATAAACTAGGCGAGCAGCTGACAAATGGTGATGCCAGCTGCCCGCCCCCTACACCGGAGTCACTGGGTGATTTCCATGGGAACGCCCAGCTTTTTCATGGGAACACCCATGAAACGCCCAGCGTTTCCATGGGTGAATCCCCTCGCTTGCCTCCCCAGGCCCCCGCCCGCAGTCTTGGGTGTGAGCGCCCAGCAAACACATGTGCAGAAATGCACATGCACATTTAAAAAACATTGCGCTTGCATGCAAATTCGCATGCGAGCACATGAACCAGAAAAAACCCTATATTTCAGTAATACAGATGTGTCCTCATATACAATCACTTCAGTTCTACCAAACATCCATTCTTGGTGCGCCAGGTCCTGTGCAACTCAGAAAATGATTGCTTAGCATTCAAAGTCAGTGTCAGAGATAGTATACAATCTTCATGTATTAAAGTCTTGTTTTATGCACAAATAAATATATTTGTGTGTATTTCATGTGTTTGTACAATATAAATGCAAGATACCTCAAGATACATTATTGAAATATTAAAATATTCTGAAATATGGAATAATCCGTTATCCAAAATTCTTCTGGTCCTGAATGTTTTGGATAAGGAATACTCAACCTGTATTAACAGTTATCTACAGTATATAGCCAAACATATTTTGCAGAGCTTTAAGGAGAATATTTGAACATTCACATCAGTCCCTCCGATAGGCAAATCTAGAAACATGGTAATGGGTGGTCCCAGAAACAACTACTCACGCAGGTGGGACCATTGCATGGAGAAGCCACGTGGCAAAACGGGGGCGTGGTCTCATAGAAAGGAGGTGCGGTCTCACAAAAAGGGGGCATGGTATTACACATTATACCACACACCATAATACCCATTACACATTTAAGAGAACTCTGTAATACCCACTACACATAAAGCCACATGCTGTAATGCCAATTACACATACTGTAAGTCCACACACGGTAATGCCCATTACACATTATGATGCTATATAACAAACCAGAATGCCCATTACATATTTGACACATAATTTCTGCTTACCTACATGCTCATTGCTAGGGGGTTCTTGCTTGATGCCAGGGGCTTCATCCTTGATGTCAAGGAGTTTCCTGCTCATTGCCAAGTGGGAATACATGCTCATTGCCAAGGGGGAGTGAATTGCTTGTTGCCAAGGGGGAAAGGAATTGCTCATTGCCAAGGTGGAGGGAATTGCTTGTTGAAAAGGGGTTAGTGAGGCCGACAGCTGCACACAATTTAAAGCAATGACATAGCTGGGCAGAGATAGTGCTGCCAACTTCTCCTGAGTTGTCAGGGCCAGGTATGTCTGTTCCTGCTGGTGGTGTGGCCGACTCCTGTGTCCTCTTGCTGCCTGTGTGCTGCCGTACCTTATGCTGGGCCAGGCATCACCAACAGCATTTCCTCCATGCGGGTGCTCTCCTGCGGCTGGCTCTCCTCGTTGGCCTCTTTTTTCCTGCTGCATTTTACACCCCAGTGCTTGGCTCTGCCGGATCACTCTGCCAAGCGGCACAGGTTGGATGCGCTGCCTCTTTTATACTGCCCGTAACTGCTCACCTCCCAGCTGCCACCGTGCCCTGTCAGCGGCTCTTCTACGCTGGAACTTACATTCCGGGAGCCACCAATGCTGCTCCTAATTGGCTGTTAAACTGCAAGCTCCTATTGGTTCACAGTCCAGCAGGAGAATTGAAATAGCGGTGGACCCTTTGATTATACAGCTGGGCAGCGCACAGCTCTTTCTGCCTGGCTGTCATTGCTTTAAATTGTGTGCGGCCAGCAGTTTAATGGGTGGTCCCCCAGACCACCCGCTTGATTTGCCTATGGTCCCTCCCCAGTGGAGCTTACAATCAATATTCCCTACCACATGTACATGCACACACATTAATTCTGGGGTTAATTTTGTTGAGAGCCAATTAACCTACCAGTATATTTTTGGAATGTGGAAGGAAACGGAAATACCCAGAGGAAACCTACAAAGGCATGGGGAGAATATACAAACTTCACACAGTTCGGGCAATGGTGGGAATCAAACCCTTGACCTCGGTGCTGTGAAGCAGTAATTCCTTTCACCTGTTTTGTGTGCTAGTCAGTGTTTCATTTCTCTTTAGGAGCACTTATGACTCATGAAATGTAGGGTTATAGATACCCATATTAAATAATATTAATCGCCGGTAAATTAAGTATCACTAATGATTTAAAAAAATAGCTATGTCTGCTAATAGAATAGCTGATGTCCTGTTTCAGTTAAAACTAAAATAAACAAACAGCATTTGGTGCTGAACGGCTTCTTGCAGACTGCTTTGTATTCCAAGTAAAATTGTTTTCCTGATTGCAGCTTGCACTAGTGGCCCCCTGGAGATATCACTCCCATTACTGAAATACTACTCTGAATTTCAGACATCTGGAGCGCAAGATATATTCATAGAAGTGAGTGCCAGGGTTAGGTCTCCCTAAACTACCCACCAAGAGTGTTTCTTTACTGCAATACAACAATTTTATAGGATCCTATAACTTAGCCTTTACAACAGAGACATTATCTCCCAATTTAGGCAGTCTATTTATCTCTTGCACATCCTACTAATCAATCTATTGCACGTCTTCATCTCCTTTTATAGTACGTTATAATGATCTTCATAGATAGATCTGTTGACTTGTTGTTAGTGTATATAGGACACATTCAGTATACAGTAACTGTATTTTACCCTGCAGTATTTTTGTAAGTGTTTGCTGCAGGCTAATACACTGAGTGTTTGTAATAGGACAGATTTGTAATAATTTTGTTAATTATGGTGAGCTGATTATATGGATTATCATAGTTGCTGCTCAGTAAGTCAGGGAGTGGCTTCCTGCAGAAATGGGACTACCTCTACTTCTGGTGACTGACAGGTTGGACGTCCAATATGAGGTCAGTAAAGCCAGTGCAGTCTTACAGAATACATCTGGCTTCAATGACGCAGAGCTGGGTGGCAAATTTTACTGGGGGGCTGTGGTCCTGCAGTCCATAGGTGAAATCCAGCACAGATTGTATCTAGAAAAGTCACGTGCAAAGATGCGAAATGCTGAAACCACTCTTCCAGGTTTTGGGTTTTGAGAAAAAGCATAAAACCGCTAAAATCTGAGAATTTAGTTTTTTATTTAGTTTATTATTAACCTCAATAACATAAATTTACACAAATTTCCAGTCTATTCTGAACACCGTACACCTCACAATATTGTTTTTCGGCCAAAATTTTGAATCAAGGTAGCAGGATGACTATGATAAGCGACTCAAGAGAGCGGCACAAACACGTGGCACATTTAGGAGTGGCACTGCAGTGGCAGACAGGCTGGAAGTTTGAAAAACTAGGTCCCAAAGAGCACATACAGTAATGCAAAGAAAGAAATGAGGTGTTGTATAACCAGGACATGCACAGCTTAACAAACCAATCATTTTAGCGACAGGGCCTGTGGATGAAATGATTGGTTTGTTTGAGCCCTCACACAAAAAGAGCAACTCATCTTTCCCTGTACAAACTGGCTCTACAGAGGCAAAATGTCGTCCTCATCCTCTGATTCCTCGCCCCAGATGACTGCTGTTGTACTTTGTCCAAATGACTGTTGGACGGTCAATTGCTTAGTGAAAGATGTAGCAGTCTCAAAACTTCCGCTCTAGGATGATGATGCACGACTTGCAGCAGCAACAGCAGCAGCAGCAATAGGCGTAGCACTGTAGTCATGCCGGTGACATGGCCTGCAGGACTACTTCCGCTCCAGATCGAGGAGGAAATTGATGAGGAGGAAGTTGCTGGTGTGGTTTTCAGGCACTTGGATACAACAGGACCAAGGGATTTAGGTGTCACTGGACTGCTTACTGTCCTAGCTACAGTTTCTGAACTAAACACTGAATTATGAATGGTCTTCAGGTGACGTATAAGGGAGGATGTCCCTAGATGGCCAACATCTTTACTTTAGCTTATTGCAGTTTACATAAGCTACATATGGCAATACATTTGTTGTCCGGATGTGGATACAAATAATTCCAGACTGAAAAGGTGAATTTATTGGTCTTCTGCCCAGGAATGACGATGCCCCCCTTTTGCCTCATTAAAGCAAACCACAGAAGCATCCCCCTACATCAATGTCCTCCTCCTGGTGTACTTTAACAGTGCCATCTTCAAAATCAATATCAGGAACTGCACTGTGGCTGATCTTTCCAGCATATGCAGAGGGCATGTTGCAAATGGTGGAAGGAGCCACCTCTTCCCGTACAGTGATGGGAAGGTCAGGCATTGCAACCACCAACACCCTTGGACTATCCTTGGGGATTTGTGATACCATGTTTTTAGAAGGCAGAGTTGTTTGCTATGTTTTTGATGACAGCTTAACTCTCTCTTAATTTTCTAGAGGGGGGGAGGAGGGCTTAGATCATGGGTCCTCAAACTGCGGCCCTCCAGATGTTGTGAAACTACAAATCCCAGCATGCCTTGAGCAGTTTTGCTATAAGGGAGTGTTAAAACTGTGGCAAGGCATGCTGGGATTTGTAGTTTCACAACATCTGGAGGGCCTCAGTTTGAGGACCCATGGCTTAGATCATCATGTGAAGTTGAACCACTAGTCGTGAACATAGGCCAGGTCCTTAGCCATTCCTTGCCACTCTGTGTCGTAAATATCATATTGGCAACCTCACGTTTCTCTTCAAACGATTTGCATTAATTTTTTTTCTTCGTTTTACTGAACCTTGGCATTTTGGATTTTACATGCCCTCTACAATGACATTGGGCATCGGCCTTGGCAGACTACGTTGATGGCATTTCATGTTCTATGTCATGACTAGTGACACCAGCTTCAGAACTAGGAGGAAGCGGTTCTTCATCTTTCCCTATTTTATCCTCCACATTTTGGTTCTCCATATTTTTGTGGAGTTATACAATAAATTACACCACAGGACAACACCGGCGGACTGGAATTATACTTTATATACAGCAGTAGGTAGGCACCAGGGAACTGGAATTACATACTATATACTGAAGTAGGTAGGCACTAGCGGACTGGAATTATATATTGTATACACAACTCAAAATAATAAAGGGAACACTAACATAACACATCCTATATCTGAATGAATAAATGAAATATTCTTATTAAATACTATGTTCTTTACATAGTTGGATGTGCTGAAAACAAAATCACACAAAAATGATCAATGGAAATCAAATGTATTAACCCATGGAGGTCTGGATTTGGAGTCACACTCAATATTCACACAGCAAGCGATCAGGTCTGAATCGGTCCCCGAGTCTCAGTTTGGATCCAGTTCCTAGGTTTTAGATTGCAAAAAATGCATGATTTTTGCTGGGGTTTTTTCAATTTATATTTTATTGATTTTAACCAATGATTACCAAATGTATTTGATTGATTTTTATCCTTTGAGTGCCAAGTGAATTTGTCAAAATAGGTGTGAGAATTGCCAAGAAAACATTGTTATTCATCTTAATAATCTGTAATATTTACCTTATATAGGAAATACTGTATACTCTTTTTTTAACACAGCAAAATTTTTCATTTAAATCTATATTTCGAATGTGAGTGACGCTCAAAGGGTTAAAACTGAGCTGAAATCAGATCTCAACACATTCACAGCTGTGGGAGGAGGAAGCTTGAGATTTATCTGCTTGCTGGGAACCAAATACTCGCAGCTTATACCCCTTTTAGACATACTACCCGGGATTTTGGCCAGGTTTACCCGGGATTTTCAACCCAGGTTACTCCCAGGATTTTAGTAACAGACCCCCTTCACACTACACCTCAAATCCGGGAAAAACCCGGGTATACCCCTTTCACACATAAGCCAGGCTTATCAAGCATTTCAGTGTTTCATCATTAAAATGGGACACGCCCCGCCAGCAAAAAAAAAGCAACATCACATGTTTAAAACTGAATAACCCGGGTAAACCCATTCAGACATAAGCCGGGTATTATACCCGGGAGTTAATTGCAGGTGCTCAGTATCCGGGAGTGAAATCCCGGGTATACCCTTTCAGACATACACTAGTCCCGGGTTTGGGCGCGTTCATGTGAAAAAACCTGGGATTTTCGCGTATGTCTGAAAGGGGTATAAGTGAGAACGACTGAATCAGGCCCCTTGTTCCTCCTGGAATGGGTCATGTTGAGAGGTATGCAACATGAAATATGTGCAGTAGCACAAAAGGAATACCCAACTGCTTTTTATGTTTTGCACTATGCTGATGCGATACAGCAGAATAGAGATGGAGAGCTGGGTTTGTTACCTTAAAACCTCTCTAGGACCCCTATTTATAATATATTCCTAAAATACGACATCCTGCATCATTGTGATAATTTGTGATGCAGGATGTCTCTTAGTGAAAAAAAACAAGTGATGTCTGACTCTTAATACATGGCCCCTTATAAATCATAGGATATAACACAGGGTTTTCTACCTGACACTCTCCTTCAGGGAGAAAATGCTCTGTTCTTGGACTCCCTTGGTAATATATGATTGCTATCGCCTGTAGTATTTGATAATAAAGGTGTTTCACCACAGGTGATGCCAATCATACATTACCAGGGAAGTCCAGGAACAGAGCATTTTCTCCCTGAAGGTGAGGGTCAGATAGGCAACCCTGATACAACACTTTATACTCCTTGTACAGTGTAGTTCTATTAAAAATTCCCTACCCAGCTTTAGTTGTACCAAATGTTAAATAAAATGCCTTCTATAACTAATAATAAATCCATATTTATACAGTATAAATGACAATAATATATCATTACAATATGTATATAATTACAATATAGATATTATGACATACTGTACTATTCTTCAAATCTTCAGAAATGTTTGACATAAATCAAAAACATGAGTTCACTCTATATAGACTGTCATTTTTGGCATTTTGCTCTCTGTCCATTCCTGTAACTTCAATATCTTTCCTGATCCATTACCAAAAACACAGAAACAAAGGAAAAATCAGCTGCTTTGAATGTTCTGCTTTGATTTTTCATTAGCCAGAACGTCTGCCTTCTGCCAGAAGTGGTTTACATCTCTTCCATCAGAAAGGCTCTGAACTTGACCTAATAGGAACTTAAATCCCACTGATCCATTCCTTCCATCTGTTACTGAAATTGATTCCAATATAACGCAGACACAGCCCACTCTCACAACTTTAAATACAAGAACAACTTTAACTTCAGTTTATTCCAAAACGGCAGCATTTGAGTTGATGAAATATAATAATATTTAAAGCAGTTTCAGAGATTCATAAATAGGGTATAATTTTGCATGCCATGACTATTCCTGCAGGATGCCCCCTAACTGCAAAGACATCCTACAGGAACAGATGAACTTTATTTATTGATATGGTTAATCACAATGATTTTGATGTCGTTAGTTATGTCGTTTGATGTCGTTTGAGCATAGCCATAGCCCCATTATGAAAAGGTGCACAAGTTATTGCACTGTATTGTATTGTACTCAGTTATTGTAGGTTTTGTATTTTAGTTATTTTCCCTAGAACAATGTTTACTGTGCATTAAGCCTAATTCAGACCTGATTGCAGGACAAATTTGTTCACAAAATGGGCAAAACCATGATGCACTGCAGGTCGAGCAGATGTAGTGTGCAGACAAAGTTAGGTTTGGGGAGTTATTTTGTTTCTGTGCAGGGTAAATACTGGCTGCTTTATTTTTACACTGCAATTTAGATTTTAGTTTCAACACATCCCACCCAAATCTAACTCTCTCTGCACATTACATCAGCCCCACCTGCAGTGCACATTGTTTTGCCCATTTTGAGAACAAATTTGGGTACTTGTTTCCTATCTGGGCGCCCGTCGCGGGCATCGCGGGTACATTTATGCCTGCCCGCGACGCGACCGACGCGATGCCCGCGATTTTCCCATTGAAAACCATGTTAAACCTGAAAAATCGCGTCGGTCGCGTCGCGGCCGGCCATAAACGTACCCGCGATGCCCGCGACGCGATGCTCACGATTTCCCATAGGGAACAATGTTAAAAGTCGCGATGGACCCGATTTTAGTGTTAAATGGCTCAATCAACCCGATTTTGCCATAGGAATCAATGTTAAATGGGCCACAGAGCCCATTAACCCTTAAATGTCCCCCCCAATTTTTGACGCCACCCCACGATCGACGCCAACCCGAAGCGTGGCGAGCGCAGCGAGCCCGCGAGGGGCGGCGTTACGCGTCCTCCGACCTTTTCATGCCCTACTATCCACGTCGGCGTGGTGTGAGAATATAATAGTGTGGCGAGCGCAGCGAGCCACCGAGCCCGAAGCGTGGCGAGCGCAGCGAGCCCCGCGAGGGGACGCGGATACCTTCACAGTTATGCGCGTCCCCTCGCGGGCTTCACAGGTGTCCGTGGCGACCCGGACACCTGTGAAGCCCGCGAGGGGACGCGTCTACCTGTGAAGGTATCCGCGTCCCCTCGCGGGGCTCGCTGCGCTCGCCACGCTTCGGGCTCGGTGGCTCGCTGCGCTCGCCACACTATTATATTCCCACACCACGCCGACGTGGATAGTAGGGCATGAAAAGGTCGGAGGACGCGTACCGCCGCCCCTCGCGGGCTCGCTGCGCTCGCCACGCTTCGGGTTGGCGTGGATCGTGGGGTGGCGTTAAAAATTGTTGGGGACATTTAAGGGTTAATTGGGCCTAATTCAGGGTTAATATGGCGAAATCGGGTCAATTGAGCCATTTAACAGTGAAATCGCGGTCAATCAGCCTTTTTAACATTGTTCCCTATGGGAAAATCGCGGTGATCGCGGTCATCGCGGGCATCGCGACCAACCAATTTTACCCGCGATGCCCGCGATGACCGCGATCACCGCGATTTTTACCCCCGATGACCGCGATTTTGATCGTGGGCGCCCAGATAGGAAACAAGTACCCAAATTTGCCCTGTGATCAGGACTGAAATAGGCCCATTGTCTTATGTGGATATGGTCTCATAAGATATAATTTAATTTAAGGCTTCATCTCACAATTTCAATATGACCACACTACAGTTTTTATCATCAGGGTTGCAAACAAGTTTAAAATAACTTCCACTTGCCCTTGGTGTTCCCTAGCAGTAATCTAACACAGGGTCTTATGCTGGGTACACACCAGGACGACAAGGGTCCGATCACATCAATCTAGATCCAATTCCGACCGATTGGATGTAGATTGTGTGGTGATTGGGCCCTTTTCTGTTCTGTTGTGATCCGATTCCGATTTGTGTGATTTATTTTGTTTCTGTGCAGGGAAAATACTGACTGCTTTATTTTTACACTGCAATATAGATCTCACTTTGAAGTAAAATCCCACCCAAATCTAACTCTCTTTGCACAAGTAACGTCTACCCCACTTGTAGTGCCCATGGTTTTGTCCATCTAAGAAGGAATTTGCCAGAGGGAATAAACCAGAATAAGGCCCACAGTCTGTCTACCTAGTACTCTAGATCAGACATCCTGTCCAAATTTTGCGTGCCATGCCCAAAGGACACAAAAGACATGTTTAAATGTCTTTTCCTAAGCTTCTCCCAGCTCTATTCTATGAATACATTTTCCGGTACTTATGTAGTATCTGGGCTGCCGATTTCTAAATCGGGTCGGATCGGGAGATCGCATCGCATCGCATGCGACCATGCGATTCGATGCGATGCGATGCGATGCGATGACCCGATTTTTCCATAGGAATCAATGTTAAAATGGACTGAGTCCATTTTAACATGGAATTCAATGGGAAAAATGGGTCCTTTTCATACCCCTACTATCCAAGTGGGCATGGAGTTGGATATAAACCTGTGGCGAGCGTAGCGAGCCACCGAGCCCGAAGCGTGGCGAGCGAAGCGAGCCCCGCGAGGGGACGAATACCGTCCCCTCGCGGGGCTCGCTTCGCTCGCCACGCTTCGGGCTCGGTGGCTCGCTACGCTCGCCACAGGTTTATATCCAACTCCATGCCCACTTGGATAGTAGGGGTATGAAAAGGACCCATTTTTCCCATTGAATTCCATGTTAAAATGGACTCAGTCCATTTTAACATTGATTCCTATGGAAAAATCGGGTCATCGCATCCGATATCGCATCCGATATCGGATGCGATGCGATGCGATATCGCATCGCATCGCATCTGATTGTATGCCTTAACTTAAGGCATACAATCAAAAAATCGGCAGCCCAGATACTACATAAGTACCCATTTTCCTTTGAAATCACCTGCCTTCTATAGAAAAACTGATTAGGGATGAGAACCCTCCTGTTTTACCAATTATGAGCTGATCCGAGTCCCAGGTTGGGTCTGATTTGAAAAACAAAAAATGAACATCATCTTCCTGGTGTTAGATCTTGCATGTGTTGGCTTGCATAAAAGTCCCTCCCTCATAATTTGGGTGCCATCTCACACAGGATATTGGAAGGTTCGGGTATGTAGCTGTAGGCAGCAACACATGGACTGTTTAAAAAAAGAGGATATATTAAAATTAATAATATCAAATGATAATGATAATATTTATTTGAAATAATAATAACCATGCCTGCTATTGGTGTATGCGAAATGTGGCAACAGAGAATTCAAAAGGGAGCTCTCTCCATTTACATAATCTTGTTATATAGGATTTTTATGAGATAATGAATTAAATGCCATACGGATTAAGCCAAAATTCACATAATGCCACACAAATTGAGCCAAAATTCACATAATGCCACACGAATTGAGCCAAAATTCACATAATGCCACACAGATTGAGCCAGAATTCACATAATGCCACACAGATTAAGCCAAAATTCATAATACGCTTCATAAACAGGGACATTGTGCGTTAAAGGCGTGCATTAAACATTTACACCATAATGTCCATTACACGTTAAGTTACACGCCATTATGTCCATTACGTTTTATGCCAAACACCATAATGCCTATTAAAAATGATGCTACATAAGTGCTGCTTATCTACATGCTCATTGCCAAGGGTTCCATGCTCATTGCGAGAGGTTCCATGCTCGTTGCCATGTGGGATTACATGCTCATGTCCAAGGGGAATAAGTGCTTGCGATAAATGGGGGACAGCCACCGCCAGGAAGAAGTGACAGCCACTGACAGTGGCAAACAGTGGCGTAGCTAGGTGTCACGGTGCATGTTTCGCACCCCACCCCCCCAATTTGCGGTAGGTGAGGCTCCTGCGCAGTGAAAAGTGGACACGAACCAACATTATACCACACACCGTAATGCCCATTGCACATTTTAGTGAACATTGTCATTCCAATTACACATAAGCCCACACATGATGCCCATTGCATACTTTATAACACTCCACAATGCCCATGACATACTATATAACACTCCGCAATGCCCATGACATACTATATACACTCCGCAATGCCCATGACGTACTATATAACACTCCGCAATGCCCATGACATACTATATACACTCCGCAATGCCCATGACATACTATATACACTCCACAATGCCCATGACATACTATAGAACACTCCGCAATGCCCATGACATACTATAGAACACTCCACAATGCCCATTACATACTATATAACACTCCGCAATGCCCATTACATAATATATAACACTCCGTAATGCCCATTACATACTATATAACACTCCGCAATGCAAATTACATACTATATAACACACCATAATGCCCATTACACATTTGACAGAAAAGTGCCACTTACCTACATGCTCAATACCAAGGGGCTTCATGCTAAATGCCAAGGGGCTTCATGCTCAATGCCAAGGGGGACTGAATTTGCTCATTGCCAAGGGGGACAGAACTGTGCAGCGGCCCGCTCCCCACCGCTATTTTAAATTCATTGCACCGCTAGTAGTGTGCATCATGGAGGGTGGGAGCGGTAGTGTGCAGCAGGGTGGGTGGGTGCAGTAGGGTGCAGCAGGGTGGGAGGGTGATGGCAGTAGGGTGCGGGAGGGTGGGTGCAGTAGTATGCAGCAGGGTGGGTGCAGTAGTGAGCAGCAGGGTGGGCTGCAGTAGTGTGCAGCAGGGTGGGTGGGTTGGTCGCAGTAGGGTGGGTGCAGTATTGCAGTAGGGTGGGTGCAGTAGGGTGGGTGCAGTAGGGAGGGTGGATGGGTGACTGCAGTAGGGTGGGTGACTGCAGGATGGTGGGTGACTGCAGGAGGGAGGGTGGGTGGGTGACTGCAGGTGGGTGGGTGACTGCAGGAGGGAGGGTGGGTGGGTGATTGCAGGAGGGAGGGAGGGTGGGTGGTTGACTGCAGGAGGGTTGGTGGCTGGGTGACTGCAGGTGGGTTTGACTGCAGGAGGGTGGGTGACTGCAGGAGGGTGGGTTTGACTGCAGTTGGGTGGGTGACTGCAGGAGGGTGGGTGGGTGACTGCAGGAGGGTGGGGGCAGTTGCAGTAGGGAGGGAGTACACCTACATAGCCAGCCGCTCACCTGGGATATCACACGGCCACCGAACTCTGAGGCTATCACATCAAGCCCGTGGGATTTGACCAAACAAAACACATGAACCCCCCAGAGGAAAATAACAAATACCCTTGAAAGAACTTTTGGCCATCACAGGGAGAAAAAACAAGAACTCATAAGTGTTGCATTAAAAAAATAAATAAACACATACAGAGGCCCTAAAATGGAAAACACACACAATCCATGTACGACAGAGGGGATGGGTACAGCATGATCTCTTAAGCTACTGTAATTGGAGAGTGGGTAGATTAATAGGCACTACATACCTATTTATTGTGTCTCTAGTCCTTGGAGCCTGGTACAGGTGATTCATTTGGGTCTCCTCCCCTGTCGCCATGACGGGACATAGGGTGGAAGGAGGTGGACACAGGAGATGGTGTGTTAGAGCCGGGGGCACAGGGAAGGTGTAGGGGGCACAATAAAGGGTGAATGGGGTCTCACATAATGAGGTGACACATCAGATCCCCTTACTATACACCAGCATCATCCATGCACTGCAGTACTCACCGCTTAGCGGAAGGGAGAGTCAGCAGCTGGGGTGGGACCTCCTAGACACTCACAGCCACAGGATCAGCAGTGTGAGTGGGACCGAGAAGGGAACAGGGGGGCATCTTCCTTTCACCGGCAGCCGGGTCTCCTGGTTAGCGGCGCCACCTGTCTGATCTCTGGCTCAGCAGCGCCGGCAGTGGAAGGGATCATCATCATGTCTCCTGCTCCCACCACTGCAGAAGGGGGAACGAGATGGAAGTGCAATCACTGCCGGCAGGGTGAAAAAATTTTTTCCCCCTGCCAGTGTGCGTCCCCCTGCCAAATTTCCTCCCCCCTGCTAGTGTGCATCCTGTCCCCGCTCCGTCCGGGAGAGAGACGTGCACTGCTGCTATGTAAAATTCATATCTCCCGGGCTGGACCGCTAGCCAATAGGCGCTCGCGGTCCAGCAGCCACCAGTTGATTGGCTGCTGGACCGCAAGCGCCCATTGGCTAGCGGTCCAGCGTGAGAAGTGAATTTTACATATCAGCAGTGCACGTCTCTCTCCGTCTCCCGGACCTGGACACAGCAGGCAGGGGAGCGGGGGAACGAGTGAGCGGGGGAACATGCGAGCGAGCTGGTGGTACCGGTGCCAGCACAGCTCCAGCGCCATGCTATCTTCCGGCACCTGGAGCCTGTGCTCCGCCGTCGCTACGCCTCTGGTGGCAGAGTATGGCTGTATTCAGAGCACTGCAGGTCCTGGCTATTTGAAATAATACCCCTTTCACACCAGAAAATGCATTCCCGGGTTGGCCCCTTTTACACCAGCCTAGTCCCTGCATTTTCGGGTGTGAGGGGGAGAGAAAACCAACCCTCCCCCGTTTAACCAGTTTTCTCATTTAACTGGCTATATCTTTGGAACCAACTGACCCATTTACATGAGACAAGTATCATATTGAATAACTTTTGAGTGGGCTTTGAATGTCGCTGGAACCGATTCTCCGATATGCACCAGCCTGCTGTCATATTGAAGGCCCAGCGATTTGGAATTGAATGAGATCAACCACAAGCTTCTGTGATGCCAGGGCGGGGACTGGCAGCCATCGGAACTGGGTGGGGGTCGGAATTAACGGGTCCCATGTTATCCTATGGTGAAAACGTTACAGCTTTACCAGGCGATATCTCCAGTTCCCAGGGGGCTAGAGACACAGGGCTGGGCTTGTTGGAAAGCCCTGGTCCTCAGCTACAAAACGAAATGACAGGGGGAGGCACGTGCCTGGGTGCCCCGCCGCCTGAATCCGCCAATTATAAGGCATATGACAAGTTCTGTATAATATTCTTGTGTAAAGCACAGAATTACTATGCATATTCAATTCCCTATATATATAGTTGATTCGATCAAAAGAAAAAAAAAAAGAAAATTTTTTTTGGGGGGGAATAATAAATGCCTGAACATAATAATAAAGATGAAAAATAAAATAAAAATCACCTAAAATTATATTAACCTAAAGATAAATATTTAACATACAGATGGAGTACTTGCCATCCTTGCAGGGGATGGCGCTGGCGACGCCAGCCGCCATCCCCCGCCAGCGCCATATCAATGGCGAGAAGGGGACGCGCGCGTCTCCTTCCGACGGCGCTTCCATCCGCTCCCCCGGGTCCCCGCCGGCTTGTCGGCGGTAACCCGGGGTCCCCGCCGCCTGCCCGCACCCCCCCCCCATAACCCCCCCTAACCATGTCTGTCTCCCTGAGGCGGAGACGGACAGGGTTTCCTTCGCCCCGGCGCCGGATACTTAGACGCGCGTGCGCGTGAGACGCACGCGCGTCTCAGTATAATGGATGGCGAGGCTGCTGGCGGATCGCCAGCGGGGACGTTTTGGCGATTCGCCAGCAAGGCTGGAAAGTACTCCATCTGTAGGTATCAATTGATCAATTACTGTGCAGGGCCAATGTTGAGGTTAAAATGTTCCACCTCACCATTAGAGGTGGTGGAACTCAGATCCACCCCGTTCCCCCTCACTTTAACCCCTAGATATAAGGGTGCCCCCACCCAGAGTTTCTTTTTTCTCAATCTGCCTCTCTTGGTCCCAACAAGTATATTGTTTATCTCTAGGGTGCACCACTGACAGTCAAATATTTAGGAACTCCATATAACCACAGGTACAAGGGGTGACCTATGACACATATGCCCATTAGTTGGGCTCATGTCAGTCATAACAGGAATCTCACATTAAAATCAACCAAATAATTACATCATACTTTCTACCAGTGCGGTAATACTCTCAACCACCCCTTACCCCCCACCCATAAAATATCTATTATTTACAGAAGCTGTAATTAATATAATTACATTCACATAGAAACACTTGTTTTACGATACTAGTCATGTAACTATATTCCTGGATGTTTCAGGGAATTGTAGTATCCAAAGTTTGTTATAGGGATATCTTTATATGTATTTATTTATTTATTTAACCAATGGTCCTTTATGTGTCAATCATTCAATAATTATATATGAGCCATAATTTTGTTTCACATATCTTCTAGGGACCTCCCGTAATGTATAAATAATCTGTACTTGTTTCCTAGCAGGGAGCCCGGATTTATTACGTATAAAAGCCCCCGTACACTATGCGATTTGGTCCCAATTTCACCCGATTCAGATGGATCGGGCAGTGAAATCGGGCCAAATCGCAGGTATAGACACCCGGTCCGACCCAATGAGCGGTCCCGTGCGCATCGGGTCAGAGTCGGGAGGTCGGACCGGCTGCACATAAGATTTGCTAAATCTTATGTGAAGCCGGGCAGGGGACACAAGCGGCGGATGCTGGCGAGGGAGATGGGCAGGGGAAGCCGGAGCAGGGAGCTGTCAATGCTCCGTCCGGTGGAGGGAGCAGGGGGGATGGGGGGCGGGGGACGCTTCTAGTAGCGCAGAGGCAGCGGAAGCTGCGGGGGACACAGGCGGCAGTAACGTAGAGGCATGCAGGGGAAGCCGGGAGCTGTCAGCACTGGAGAAAAAAAAAAGCCCATACAATGAATGGGCAGACTGTGATTGGCTGAGCTCTCTCTTAGCCAGTCAGCAATTGGCTGAGAGAGCGCTCAGCCAATCACAGGCCGCCCATTCATTGTATGAGCTTTTTTTTCCTCCAGCGCTGACAGCTCCCGGCTCCCCCTGCCTGCCTCTACATTACTGCCGCCTGTGTCCCCCGCAGCGTCCGCTGCCTCTGGGCTACTAGCAGCGCCCCCCAGCCACCTCGCAGCGTCCTCCACCCACCACCTGGATGTCCCCTGCCCCCCTGCTCCCTCCACCTTGTAGCTCCCCGGGAGTTGCAAATGATACATCGCATGCGATGTATCATTTGCAAAACTTGGCACATCAGTGCCTAATCGTGTGTCCCCCTCCCGGGGAGCTGCAGGGGGAAATCAGGTCCGACTTGTCCTTAGGACAAGTCGGACTAATGTATGGGGGCCTTAAGCATTGACTGAGAAATGTTTCTTTGTTAATGTATTCCTATATAAATGTACAGTTGTATTCAAAATTATTCAACCCCCACTGAAATTGAATGTTTTGGCCAGTTTGACATTGATTTTGATCATTCAGTCATCTTGCTTACATTTACATGAAAGAGGCACTTGTAGGTCAGAGAAATATAAACTTAAGTTTATAATGAAATAACCACAAATGTCTTTTCTGTGCTCACATCATTATTAGTTTTTATTCAACCCCCAAGTGACATTCAATCTTAGTACTTAGTACAACATCCTTTTACAGTTATAACAGCTTTTAAACGTGAAGCATAGCTTGACACAAGTGTCTTGCAGCGATCTACGGGTATCTTCGCCCATTCTTCATGGGCAAAAGCCTCCAGTTCAGTCAAATTCTTAGGCTTGCGCACTGCAACTGCTTTCTTTAAGTCCCACCAGAGGTTCTCAATCGGATTTAAGTCTGGTGACTGCGATGGCCACTCCAAAATGTTCCAGCCTTTCCTCTGCAACCATGCTCTAGTGGACTTGGAGGTATGCTTGGGATCATTGTCCTGTTGAAAGGTCCAACGTCTCCCAAGCCTCAGGTGTGTGACGGACTGCATCACATTTTCATCCAATATCTCCTGGTACTGAAGAGAATTCATGGTACCTTGTACACGCTGAAGCTTCCCTGTACCTGCAGAAGCAAAACAGCTCCAAAGCATAATTGACCCTCCGACATGCTTCACAGTAGGCAAGGTGTTCTTTTCGTCATATGCCTTGTTCTTCCTCCTCCAAACATAGCGTTGATCCATGGGCCCAAACAGTTTTAATTTTGTTTCATCAGTCCACAGAACACTATCCCACAACTTTTGTGGTTTGCCCACATGACTTTTGGCATACTGCAGTCGACTCTTCTTATTCTTGGGAGACAGCAAGGGGGTGCGCCTGGGGGTTCTGGCATGGAGACCTTCATTACGCAGTGTGCGCCTTATTGTCTGAGCTGAAACTTCTATACCCACATCTGACAAATCTTTTTTCAGTTCCTCAGCAGTCACACGGGGACTTTTATCCACTCTACGCTTCAGGTAGCGCACAGCAGTCGAAGTCAGGATCTTCTTTCTTCCACGACCAGGTAGCATTTCAATAGTGCCCTTTGCCTTGAATTTGCGAATGATGCTTCCTATGGTGTCTCTTGGTATGTTTAACTTCTTTGCAATCTTCTTATAGCCATTGCCCTTCCTGTGAAGACAAATCACCTCTTCTCTTGTCTTCCTGGACCATTCTCTTGACTTCACCATGTTTGTAACCACACCAGTAAATGTCTAGAAGGAGCTGAGTATCATAGTCATTTTAAAGCTGCCTAATTGGTGCTTATTATGCTTGATTGGTGCTCGGTGACATCCACAGGTGTTTTCAATACCTGATTGAAAACACCAGAATTAACCTCTCTTCTTCAGAGTGGTAGTCTTTAAGGGGTTGAATAATTGTGGCAATGAAGAAACCACAAAATAAAATTTACTACTGTGTTATATAAACAATTGATGTCATTTTAGTTGCATTTGGTTCTTTAAAACGTCCTTGTAGGATTTCATTCTGAATACAATTCCAAATGTACACTATAGTCCCTAAACCCCTTTACAGCATTGGGGATTGAATAATTTTGAATACAACTGTATGTCCATAGTGCTGCCACACCTATACCTGTACTGTGAGCAGTACTATTTTTCTGGAAAATTAGGTTCAGGAACTCTGGGTGTCGAGATCGACAAATTAAATAAATAAAGAGAGAGAGATAAAGAGATGTGTGTATATATTGTATTTAGAAACAAAGGCTCTCATAGGTGTCTTTAAAATAAAACTTATGGAAGTACATTGGCCCAGATTCAGGAACTCAGTTCCTGATAATGTCATATTTATTAGAGGTTCCGGAACTGAGTTCCTGCTGGTTTCTGCTGAAAAAATAGCACTGACTGTGTGTAATATGTAATGATGCACTAGAGATGGATTAGCACTATTGCCTTTATTCAGATCAGATCGCAGTACAAATTTGTTTGGAAAATGGGAAAGACCATGTGCACTGCAGGTGGGGCAGATGTAACTTGTGCAGAGAGAGTTAGATTTGTGTGAGTTATTTTGTTTCTTTGCAGGGTAAATACTGTCTGCCTTAGTTTTACGATTTAGATTTCAGTTTCAACACACCCCACTCAAATTTAACTCTCTCTGCACATGTTACATCTGCCTCTCCTGCAGTTTTGCCCATTTTCAAAACAAATTTGTACTGCAATCAGATCTGAATAAGGGCCTATGTGTTTTATGTGTGATAAATTTGGATTTTGTGTATGATAAAATTACATAAAGATTATATATAAATAAAAAAAATTGCATCCTGTTAAAAGTCACCCATTGTTCCTTCCAGATATAAAGGAGAAACAATGGCGATAAGAACAAGTACAGTACAGATATGTTCATTTCATTACAAATGAGAGAGACGAGGATGTTGAGATACTGTATATTCAGAAGGTGTTCCTTGGAAATGCTGTAGAGATGTTAAAATAAAACATAATGATGATCTGAAATATTGTGGTTTGATATATTCAGCCAGATGTCCATAAATTAGTAGTGTGGCTTCAATATTATTTAAATTTGTTAATATATCTTTAAATTAATTGAAATCTCCATGCCAACTGTGACTGGAATGATTTTCATCTTTATAGGGTAAAACAGATGATGCATAATTCAATTTCGCCTGCATTAATAACCGCCATACCTGTGTATTTGACACTTCATTACACTATTATGCTCTGTACATTTTTTGATGTGTACATTTTCTGTTAAAACACATCACTGCAGTATTTTGAGTCATTAGATTAGTACACACTTTATATAAATCAGTCACATATAGTATGATAGTGATTTAAGGCTGGACATACCAAAAAGGTTAACTAAATTACTTTTATAGGTACTATACACAATCTGACTGTCTGGTTGTGGACTGTTATCTCTGAAGTTCTTGTTAAATGTCAAGGCACAGAACCATATAGAAGCAGCACTGCACAACAAAAAAGTCAGCATGTTCCTTTCATTCATAAACTGTCAAAACAAGAGCTGTCTCAAGAGCAGAAGGAGGCTTTGGTAAATTAGTTACTGTAACATGCTGACCATGTTTAATGGTGGTGGTTCTATGTATGTCTGAGAGATCACCAATGGCAATGTATCCTGATATACATTTTCAACCCTGAGGTCAAACAAAAGTCAGCCCATTGGACCCCATTTGCAGGTGCACCACCAGAAACATTCCAACATGTGTGGAGTATTGCCTCACATATTGTGGCTGCTTTTTTTGTGGTGAAGGCTGGTCATGTAACTACTGTACCACTCGTGTAGCAGTGCACCATCACTTAGTACGTATGAAAAGCAGTGCCTGACAGAAATGCTGAAAGCCATTTCCAGGTGATGTCCAAGAACTATTACTCGTGGTGCCTTCTCATTTATGACAATGCACTTGGCCACAACTCCAGGAAAGTGATGGATTTTACGGTTCATGACCACATCCAGGAAATCCGCCATACAGTTCATACCTAGTTCCATGTGTTTTTTACATGTTACCACAATTCAAGAGTAAGATGCATGGAATTTATATTAAGTCATGAGAAGCTGCAGTAGAATCTTTATCTAGCTCATAGAAGATACTGTACCTGCTTCAGAGTGGTCCAGGCGTTACACCAAGTGGCTTGAGCACATGCAACTTTTATAGACTTGGAAATAAACAGTGAAATGTAATGTTCACTGTGTTTATAAATAAAATACTTTTTGTGCACCTGGAAACTGTCTACAAACTTTTTTAATCACCATTTGGGCAGGGCCGGTGCAAGGCACCAGAGCGCCCCAGGCAAGTCGGGGTGGGGGCGCCCCGGTGTCTGCCGCCCGGGTACCTGTCCTGCGGCGCTGTAAAGCTGGCGGCGGCAGCGGGGGGGTCCCTGCAGTCAATAAGAATTAACGAGCGCTATCCGCCGGGCTATGCGGAAGCGCTTCTGTTTTGGAAACACTGGCCGCACGGCGCACGCTGATTGGCTGAATCTCAGCCAATCAGTGTGCGACCAGTGTTTCCAAAACAGGAGCGCTTCCGCATAGCCTGGCGGATAGCGGTCGTTATTTTTTATTGACTGCTGGGACCCCCCCCCCCCCCCCCCCCGCTGCCGCTAGCTTTTACGCACATATACGCCGCAGGACAGGTACCCGGGCGGCAAGGGGGGGCGAAATACCGCCCTCCAGTGGCCGGCACCCTAGGCAAATGCCTAGATTTGCCTAGTGGTGGCGCCGGCCCTGCATTTGGGTGGTCTCTTATATATATATATATCTTATATTATTCACTGGCATAGCAATTGTACTCTGCATTTAAGGGGAAATTTACTAAAGGAAATTTGTAAAAAAAATGTATTTGTATCCAGAAATACACTTATTTTTGACATTTACTATCCCAAAAATACGTCAATTCGTATTCGTATTGATAGCACATCAATACGAATACGAATTGACGTATTTTCGGGATAGTAAATGTAAAAAATAAGTGTATTTCTGGATACAAATACACCTATTTTTTACAAATTTCCTTTAGTAAATTTCCCCCTTAACCTTCAATAGCACACACACTAACAAAAGAGTATCAGACAGGGGCGGATTGGGGACTAAGGGGGTTATTCTAATCCACTCTTTCTGACAAAATCCTTCTTAGCCGGACAAAACCATGTACACTGCAGGGGGGCAGATGTAACATGTGCAGAGAGAATTAGATTTGGGTGAGTTATTTTGTTTCTGTGCAGGGCAAATACTGACTGCTTTATTTTTACACTGCAATATAGATCTCACTTTGAAGTAAAACCCCACCCAAATCTAATTATCTCTGCACAAGTAACATCTGCCCCACCTGCAGTGCACATGGTTTTGCCCATCTAAGAAGGATTTTGTCAGAAAGAGTGGATTAGAATAAGGCCCTAAAAGTGGCCCTGGAAAATTTCTGGAAGTGGCCTCATGTGGGCGGCAACAAATCAATTATGGCCGCTCTCATACATACACTTGGTCCCTGTAGGGTTACCACCTTTGTATTGAGAGATTCCCGGAAAGTGGCACGCCCCAGCCCCTCCCCTTGACCTGCCCCAGCCCCTCCCCTTGACCCACCCTATCATTTTTTTTAACTTTCGCTTCAATTCTATTCTTGATTTTGAACACTGTAATGCTAGTTACATGTTAAATCACACACTGTAATGCCCATTACACTTTAAGCCACACACCGTGATGCCCATTACATGTTACACCATACACCGCAGTGACCATTACGCGTTATGCCACACATCATAATGCCCATTACACATTATGCCACACACCATTATGCCCATTACTCATTAAGATGCCAGGACCCAAAGTTTCTGTAGATCAGGGTCAACAAGGACAGTGCGCGTCAAAGGCGCGCGCAAAAAAATACAATGTAATGCCGATTACACGTCACACATCCATTACATAGTATACCACATGCCGGGAGCAGTAATTAAGTAATGACCAGGATATAGCACGTGACTGGGGAAGACGCAGATAGTGGGTCACTGGGGAAGCTGGGGTGACGGTGATAGCGGGTGACTGGGGAAGCTGGAGTGACGCAGATAGCGGGTGACTGTCTGGGGAAGCTGGGGTGACTGGAGAGGCTATAGTGATAGGGATCCCGCCGGTTACTTCCCATGCACTGGAGGGACCAAGCCAGCGACTTCCCATACCCTGGAGGGAGCTCCTGTCTGGCTGGGCTTCCGGACCCCGGGGTGATGTCACCGAGCCAGCCCAGACTGTACCTGTCTCTCCCACCACCCGCGCTAACCCCCCTCCCCCCGGTGCCACCTCTTAGCCGCAGACTCTCCTCCCATCACCCGGACAGCGATGCAGCTGCTGCTGCCAGGGGCACACGAATCCCGGACATTCTATAGTCCGGGACAGCCACCTGTCCGGACTCCGGCCTGAATTACCAGACTGTCCGGTGTAATCCCGGACAGGTGGTAACCCTAGGTCCCTGCCGCTCTCATACATACATCCTGCCGCTCTCATACATACATACACCCTGCCGTTCTCATACATACATACATACACCCTGCCGCTCTCATACATACATACATACACCCTGCCGTTCTCATACATACACCCTGCCGCTCTCATACATACACCCTGCCGTTCTCATACATACATACATACACCCTGCCGCTCTCATACATACATACATACACCCTGCCGCTCTCATACATACATACACCCTGCCGTTCTCATACATACACCCTGCCGCTCTCATACATACACCCTGCTGCTCTCATACATACATACATACACCCTGCGCTCTCATACATACACCCTGCCTCTCTCATACATACATACACCCTGCCGTTCTCATACATACATGCACCCTGCCGCTCTCATACATACATACATACATACACCCTGCCGCTCTCATGCATACATACATACATACACCCTGCCGCTCTTATACATACATACATACACCCTGCCGCTCTCATACATACATCCTGCCGCTCTCATACATACATACATACATACATACATACACCCTGCCGCTCTCATACATACATACATACATACATATACCCTGTCACTCTCATACATACACCCTGCCGCTCTCATACATACATACACCCTGCCACTCTCATATATACATACACCTTACCGCTCTCATACATACATATACCCTGCCGCTCTCATACATACATACACCCTGCCGCTCTCATACATACATACACCCTGCCGCACTCATACATACATACACCCTGCCGCACTCATACATACATACACCCTGCCGCTCTCATACATACATACACCCTGCCGCTCTCATACATACATACACCCTGCCGCTCTCATACATACACACATACATACACCGCTACGCCATACACACATTTATACACCGCCACCCTCATACATACATTTATACGCCGCCACCCTCATACATACATTTATACACCACCACCCTCATACATACATTTATACGCCACCACCCTCATACATACATTTATACGCCACTACCCTCATACATACATTTATACGCCACCACCCTCATACATACATTTATACGCCGCCACCCTCATACATACATTTATCCGCCGCCACCCTCATACATACATTTATACGCCACCACCCTCATACATACATTTATACGCCACCACCCTCATACATACATTAATACACCACCACCCTCATACATACATTTATACGCCACCACCCTCATACATACATTTATACGCCACCACCCTCATACATACATACATACATACATACACCACCACCCTCATACATACATACATTTATACACCACCACCCTCATACATACAGTAAGCACACCACCACCTTCATACTGTACATTCAGTACATACACCACCACTCTCATCCATCCATACACTGCCTCCTTCATACATGCATACATATATCCATACATACACTGTCTCTTATATACAACCATCCACTACCTCCACCAACACAACATAGTGCAGCTACTGTACATAGATATGCAACCCCCTTCCTTCCTTCCTTCTCCTCCTCCTCCCCTCCCCCCCCCCCCCCCAACGCAGCTTTCCTGCGGCTCCTTAGATGTTAATACACCCCTCCCCCTAACACAGCCCCTGTTTGCCCCCCAACAAAGCCACCTTACTTACTGAGGGTAACTTACTGAGCAGGATCCCATGGATGATGGACCGCAAGCTTCGCAGTGAGGTGGGTGATGCCGGACGTTCTCCAGATATGGGGAAGGGGGGGTGCTCCGCATGCCGCGGCCAGCCCCATATGCAGCCGCTCACTGTGCCCACACCCACAGTGATCAGGACGAGACGAACAGCGTTCCGTGTATCTGCAACGACGTAGCGGGCGGACGGCCCCGCCTCCTCTGACAGCATAGGCAGTGGTGGCCAGCCTGCAGCTTATTATGGAGAGAGCCGCAGGTTGGCCACGCCTGCTCTATGCAGTCAGAGGACGCGGGTCCGCCCGGGGACACAGGCTCAGGGTGTCGCCTGCCTATAATACAATGTGTGATGAGGGGCCCGGCCGCATCTTCCGGCCTCACTGTAATCGGCCTCCCGGGAATCTTCACGGTGGATTTAATGGCCAATCTGCCCCTGGTATCAGACATACACTAAGAGCACAATATTAGACATACACTAAGAGCACACATACACTAAGAGTCATCACAGTAGGCCTAATTCATATCCTGTTTGAGCATATTGTATGTTATGCAATATACATATACAAAATTTACTTTTGTGCAACTAAAATTCAGACTCCCTCAAGGTTTTTATTTCTAATGCTGCTTTCCCACTGCAGAAATGGGTAAAGACCCGGTATTGTTAAATGGGACTTTAAAATGGGTATGAGCCTGAAACCCCTTTCCCACTGCATGTTGTAAACTGTATATTACTGGTTAATTACAGTTTTTGCACCATTCACATTGAACCCGTTTTGAGAGGTACAAAAACGGAAATTCACCACTAATATACCACTCGTCCCCTGGTACGTGTCCTGCCCCCCCCCCCCCCCGGTACCTGGCAGCTGGTATCCCTGCCCCCCCACTCTCCTGGTGCCCGCAAGCTGGTACCCCTGCTCCCCCCTCCTGCCCTGGTACCCCCGCTCCCCCCCCACCCCTGGTACCTGGCAGTGCGGTAGGCAGAGTAGGCAGCAAGCTTGCCAGGGCTCCTAGTCGGCAGGTCCCTGACTGGTACCCCGCTCCCCCCTCTCCTGGTACCTGGCAGCAATCCATCCGGGCAGTAGGGCAATGCAGTAGGCAGTGGCGTGCCAGGGCTCCTAGTCGGCAGGTCCCCCACTGATGCATGAAAGCATTATGCAGGAGCAAGATGCAGGAGGAGGCTTCAGCTGGTGCACAGACAGCGGGGGCACTCGGGATCCGGGCAGGTCCGTGCTCAGGATGAGGAAGCAGAGGAAGCGGGTCCATTAGGAGATTGTAATTTCATTGGTGGGGGTCCCTGCCGCGAATGAGAACTAGCAGGCCCGGTCATTACATATGCACATATGTAATGAGCGGTTCATTACATATGTACATATGTAATGAGACATTAATTAAATATGCACATATTTAATGAGCGGCTCTGATACTTTCCATTTGCGGCAGGGACCTCCGCTGATCAAATGACGATCTCCTAATGGACCCGCTTCATGGGGACCAGGACAGGTACCAGGGGAGGGGGAAGACTAGTGTGGGATGTTAAAAACCATTTAAGACCCTTTCCCACTGCCAAAAAAATGGGTTTTTAACATGTAGGACACTGCTTTTTACCCATTTAACAAATACTGGTATTTGTTAAATGGTTAAAGCACCCTGGAGCTTTGCCACTGCAGTTCTAACCATTTAAAAAGGCTACAAAAAGGAAAGGAGTATTATATGGTGCCCTTTTCCTGGCTAATTATTGAGTTATAGGAAAAGTTTTCCAAACTAACAAGGGGAACTTTCAATAAAAACGTTAAAGAGTTTTTGATTAATGATAATTATTCAACGCCTGTTTTATACCTTCTACCGAAGGTTCATAAAAATGTCGAAAAACCACCAGGTAGGCCCATTGTGTCAGCTACAAACTCGATAACGGCAAATTTATCAGCCTATATAGATCACCAATTACAACCTTTTGTGATCATGGAGAGATCCCATTTAAGGGATACCAAAGACATTTTGAATCGCCTCACAGAGGTACAATGGGGTAAAGATTTTTTCTTGGTAACAGCTGATGTGTCATCTTTGTACACCATTATTGCGCATGAATTAGGCATAGAGGCTACTAAAAAAACCTTAAGTATGGGGAGTATGGATGATAACATGAGAGATTTTATTGTAGAAGGAATTGCTTTTATTTTAGAAAATAATTATTTTAATTTTGATGGTGTATTCTACAAGCAGGTCGTCGGTACCGCCATGGGCACCAGGTTCGCGCCCAGCTATGCAAATTTGTTCATGTCCAGGTGGGAGGAGTCTCACGTATGGACTGGACATGGCTGGAGCGCGGACCTGGTGCATTGGTGGCGGTATATCGACGACATTCTGTTTGTATGGAGGGGAAGTGAAGAAAATTTGAAAAAATTTTGCTCTCATTTGAATAATAATGATGCCAATATTGTTTTAAGTTTTGAGATCAGTCAAGAAATTGTACACTTTTTGGATCTCCAAATAGAAATTGTAAATGGGAATATAGAAACTTGTACATTCCATAAGCCTACAGATTGCAACACATATATACCAAGAACTAGCAATCATTTACACACATGGCTCGAGAATGTCCCCAAAGGGCAATTTACTCGTCTACGACGAAATTGTTCTTCAAAAACAAAATATGTTGAACAAGCGAGCAGAATGGTAAATAATTTTGCCATAAAAGGTTATGATGTAAATAATTTACAAGTTGTAGCGGAACAGGTTGGGGAAGTAGACAGAGGTCTCCTGTTAGCGAATAAAGACCCAGGCCTGAATAAAAATAAAAATAAAAATAACTATACCATTGCATTTAATACAGGTTATCACAAAAGACATAGGAAAGTAGAAGGTATTTTCAAAAAATATTGGAATATCCTGTTAAAAGATGAAATTTTAAAAAATACTCTGCCCGCAAAACCCATTTTCATATATAAAAGAGCGCCAACCATCAAAGACCGTCTAGTCTCAAGCGCTTTGCATATGGATGGTAAGAGATTTTTACCTAGAAATAAGGGTTTTTACCGTTGTGGTGACTGCAAAATGTGCAGGGCGTGCAAATCTCCACATGCCAAACTTACAAAGTTTGAAATTAATGGTATTGAGGTGGAAATTAAAGATTTCATTACGTGTCATACTAACTATGTCATTTATGCCATAATATGTACATGTAATCTTGCCTATATTGGCAAAACAAAACGCCAAGTTAAAATCAGATGGGCAGAACATGTGCGCAATATTACCAATGGCAATATGAATCATCCTTTTTCTATGCATTTTAAGGAGAAACATCAGTGCAAGGCAGAGGGTATTAAAATGTTTTGCGCAATATCATGGGTACGTGATAACTGGAGAACCAGGAATAGAGATATAAGGTTGGCCCAAACCGAAATGAGATATATTTTTGATCTTAAGACACTGTTACCAACTGGGCTTAACGTTGATTTTGAGTTAAAGTGGTTTTTGTAATTTTTATATTTTTGTAAACCTTTTCTCATTTTTTTTATATATGATTTTTTATACATTGTTTTATATATTGTTTGGTGTAATATATGTATTATCTTCCTGGAAATATATATATGATTTGATGTAAACCTAGATGGTAGTCGGGTAACAACATTGAGTATTCATCTAAATTTATTCTAATCGGTGTTCCACCGTTATAGAAAAGGGCATAATATCCCTTAAAAAAGATGGCCGCTGCCATTTAGGGGAATCTATTGTGTAATTATTTATATAATATCTTTTCTCCCTCACAAATTGTTATTCAAACATATATTCCATCCATCACTAAATATATATAAAATAAACTTCTAAAAAATTCGAAACAAACATTCCATTTTAGCGAATATACACAGACTGGGCATATTTGCCAGGTCTTAAGATGGCCGCCGCAACTAACTAGCCCCAATTTGAACAGGGAGCTTATTTAGAGGCTGCGCGATAGGTTAAGGACGTGTGCGCTACTTCCTGTAACGGAGTCCAATTACAGACGGACACAGGGAATCGTCAGAGGCGGAAGTGACGCGGGTGCGCACTTCCGGTCCGGCGTCCTTATTAAAATGGAACGCAAACAACAGCGTTCTGCTGTCTTTTCTGCGTGCACGTGGAGGGAGCTGTGGAAACAGTCCCCCACTGAATTTATCCATCAGAAGGACCTGCTATTGGTATGTGTTTGGGACTTGCATAAAGTCGCCATTTTGTTTTTGCCTTTTATATGCCCTATTAATAATAGGTTATAATAATGTTTTTATTTGCATTTTTAGACACAATACTTGATAAAGGCACCGCAGTGTCCCGAAACGCGTCGCAACCAGTGTCTATTTTATAGTTCAATGGTGCAGGACCATATTCGATACAGTACAGTGATACCCACATGTTACCCGGGTTCCAACTAGTGTGGTTGTTTCTGCTGTTAAAGATTGTGCCCTACACCGTGTTTTATTGGAATAAAACCTTTTTTTATCTGGAAGAAGTTTGTGAGAATCCATACCCTATAAAGATACCTTTATATGAGTTGTCCTAAGTATATTCATGTAAGCATACATGTAAGCATTTGCTTATATGCACAAGAGTGTGGTGACCCATTATTGATGACCCTTGGATCAACTGGGAACTTTTGGGAGCACCATCTTCTAGAATATTCCCCCGCACGTTTTTGGAGGAGATTTGTTTAGTACTGTCATCCGATTACAATTGTGTATTCTCTTCTACTTTTCATATTACCGAGTCATTTGAGGTGAAGAAAAGAGTGGACAACATCGGTTTGGAATATTGTCTTTAAGCGCATATGGACTGAGTTTGTCTTTCTATTGAGTTATAGGAGCTAAATGACACATAAAGCCTACTCCATGTGTACACAGAATCAGTGGCGTAACTATAAATTTCGCTCCCCCCCGCCCCCCCCCCCGCCCCCCCCATGCCCCTTAAACATTACATCACACATCATAATGCCCCTTGCACTATAAGCCACATGCCGTCATTAACCTTACACTCCACAAACCTAAATGCACCTTACACTATGGCCGGAATTTAATGCCACCCGAGTTCAGTGCAAGCCATGCCTCCTCCCATTTTCATCACTATGGAGGCATGCTAAGCGCTCTGTGAGCTTCAGGCATGCCCCCAGCCCCTCTGTCTCCCATGAATAGATGCTCTGTGTAGGCGCAAAATGTCTATTCAACCCCCGAGTGACAGGGCGTCTCCCAACTGCCCCTCTCCCCATCACAGGACATTGCTGCCCTTGGGTGGGACAGAGGGACAGTCACAAAAAAAAAATCCCTGTCCCACGAAAATCTGTACAGATAGAAAGTACTGTATGATGACAGATGCTAAGGCATAGACACGCAGACGCCGACAAACAGACAGATGATGACAAATGGACAGATCCTAAAACACGGGCGCTGACAAGTTCATACATGGACGCTGACACAGACACATATGTTGACACATGGACACTGACAGACGACTATAGACAGAGATACGCTGACACACAGACTGCACATAGAAACACTGATACTGACAGAGGTACTTGTGTTCTTTCACGGCTCCCATCGCATGCCATCGCATGCCATATGTAGTGGAATGCGATGGCATGCGATAGGATGCGATTTTTGCCGTTTTTAAGCAATTTTTTTTAAATCGCTTGTGATCGCATCGCATGCGATCGCATCGCATGCGCTTTTTTATCAGAAATGCATCCAAATGCATTGAAATTAGTATCAAACATGTTCAAAGGCCCCCAAATGTAATTTTTCAGGCTGTACCACCCCCACTATCAACGCGAACCCGAAGCATGGCAAGCGCAGCGAGCCCACGAGGGGCGGCGGTACGCGTCCTACGACCCTTTAATACCCCCACTATCCACGTCGGCGTGGAGTTGAGAATAGAAAGTGTGGCGAGCGCGGCGAGCCACCGAGCCCGAAGCGTGGCGAGGGGACGCGGACACCTGTGAAGCCTGCGAGGGGACGTGTATACCTGTGAAGGTATCCGTGTCCCCTTGCGGGGCTCGCTGCGCTCGCCACACTTTCTATTCTCAACTCCACGCCGACGTGGATAGTGGGGGTATGAAAAGGTCGTATGACGCTTACCGCCGCCCCTCGCCGGCTCGCTGCGCTCGCCACGCTTCGGGTTTGCGTTGATAGTGGGGGTGGTACAGCCTGAAAAATTACATTTGGGGGCCATTAAACATGTTTGATACTAATTTCAATGCATTTGGATGCATTTCTGTTAAAAATCGCATGTGATCGCATGCGATCAAATCGCATGTGATGCGATTGCATGCGATGCGATTGCATGCGATGCGATCGCATGTGATTTTTTACTATGCGATGGACATCGTGGGAGCCGTGATTGTACACAAGTACCCTGACAGACGCTGACATCTAGAGACAACACAGAAACCCAGACACTGACACAAATATGCTGACATGTGATGACACAGACTGACTGTTTTGCATCCCACTGTAGAAAACTAGGGTTTGAAAGGGTTAACCTTATTGTTGTGTTCAGCTCCTGTGCTGAAGCTTGTAGAAGGGGAGGGCTCTGTAACCGGAGTGCAGAGTGCAGGGGAAGAGAAGGCAGCCACTGGAGCAGGACAGTCAAGATAGAATAGAAAGCAGGGAGAGGGACGATGCTGCAGCTGCCCAGCCTGCGCGGATGGAGGTTGTGCTGTGTACTGAGTACACAGAAACAGTTACGAACTTCCTGCCTGTGTGCTGCTGCCAGGGCCGGTGCAAGGCACCGGAGTGCCCCAGGCGAGTCGGGTGGGGGCGCCCCGGTGCCGGGGGGAAGGAGGGGGGGGGGGTGGTACCTGTGTAAAAAAATTGCTGCCCCGGCATCCCTGCAGTGCTGGGGCGGTCAGGGGTGTCCATGCCGTAAGGGTACCTGCGGCGCCGTCATGTGTATAAAGCTGGCTGCGGCCGGCGGGGTCCCATGCTGGCGCCGTGAAACTACACAAGTACCCAGGTTAGTTAGAGTGAGAGGCTTCCGGCGCCTACGCAGCCCCCGCTCCTCCAAGCAGTGGCGGGGGCTGCCTTACACAAGCTACGCCACTGCACAGAATAGCAAATAACATATAATATACTTTTCAAATAGAATGCTGATATAATTGTAACAAAAGTAAAAAAAATAAAAAGATAACAGTTAAACAGATGGAGCAAAGATTGTTTAGACCTATGTCCTAATTTGGCTTTTCCCGAAGTGAAAAATATGTGCCAAATTGTGCCTGGCCACTCCGTTATGTTCCCTTTGTGAGTACAGTGCGGTTGTTGACATTCAAGTGCATTATAGGTCTAAGTAAACTGTCCTCTAACTCTATCAATAAAAAAGTAATAACTAAAAATGTACTCAAGTTTAGTACATGAACGTGTGAGTGCATTGCTATCTGTGGGTTACAGGCAGAATGACACATGCACCCTTCATAAGAACACAATTTGGATGTGCATTCTCTCTTGTTGGAACTAGCCAGGTTCCAATCTGTGTGTCAGGCAGATGCTGGTAATATCTTTCTACCTTGTAGTTGCACAAATCCAGATTTACAGGCTTCGGAATTGGCTGATCTGTCATGTTATCAGAGCCAATAACACCAGTCCCCAATGTAGTTAGGATTTTAAAGTGATTTCAAATAGAGTCAAAAGGGAAATAAGTGGACGGTTTTGAGTTCTCTATTATGCCGGCTGTAGTTCATTACATATTTTGTGCTGAGGATCTACTGTCAAATTTCAATATTTAAATGAGTGGCACTGCAGCTAACAAAAGTTTAATTTTAATTAAACATAACATCTATTGAAAAACAATCAGTCTATAGAATCAATTAAAAACATACCCAATTCAAATGTATTTTCATTGTTTTCTAACATAAAAACCTATGATCAATGGTCACAATGGATTAGGGACAGCACAGTATGCTTGTACAATTACAAGGTTAAGTAAAGTTAAAAAGGTTCCTCGGGTAAGTACTAGAGGTCAGGTAGGAGGGGTGCTGTCACTTGTTGGAATGCCGACACCCTCCCTTGCCGCTGCCGCTCTTTCTGGTCCCCGCCTCAGCATTCCCGGTACCTGTACAATGATGACAGGTGCAAAGACTGGAGCATGCACAGGACCGACCTCTGTACTGAGCATGCAGCCAGCTTCTATGGGCTGCTTCGGCATATACAGTGTGCATGCGCATACCCCCTATTTTATGTGCTGCCATGCAGCAGCCCATAGTGAGCACCCCCCAGTGAGACTGCCTTGGTGACTGGCAAGATTATGGCAGATTATTCCGAAAACCATACATTCCAGAAAAAGTGAAAAATATCTATTTTTTGGGGGTAAAAACCTACTGGGGACCTCTGTAACAGCACTACTTTGTTTCATGTTTTTAAACCTTGTTTTTTAATCAAATAAAATATATTTGTGTGTATTTCATGTGTCTGATGTGTCTATACAGCATAAATGCAAGATACCTCAAAATACATTATTGAAATATTAAAATATTCCAAAATATGGAATAATCCGTTATCCAAAATTCTCCTGGTCCCGAGCATTTTGGATAAGGGATACTCAACCTGTATATATAAACAAAATGCAATGAAGGATCTCAGTATCCACTGCAAAAATATCTTCAAAAAGAAGTGCACTCACAAGTTGTATTTTGAGTCAGTCAGTGTTTGTTTTTAATACAAAGGGCTATATTTTGAAGTTATGAATTTTGTAAGCTGTCACTTCACAGCGATTTACAGCTGAAAATTTAAAGCAGTATTTTCATCCGATTATGCGGCCAGGACCGTGCGTGCGAAACCCCGCCTTCCATACGGATCGCCAACTCCGTCCGTACGCGGTAAGAAGCTGGCCGAACGGACCGCACGTGTATTTTACACGGAATACGCCTCCTCCATCTAAGGGAACCTCCCCCATCATTCGTTGGTCGCAGACCATCGAATGCAGGACCGAGTGGTCCACCAGCTCCCGCAACCTCAGACCACACGGACATTTCTCCGTGCAAAAGCAGGGATCTGGGCGGGCAGCTAACATCTGGCGATGTCATATGTCCGCCCCCTACACGTGCGTCACGGCCGCATTACCATACGTACGCCCAGCGTTTGCATGGGAACGCCCATGAAACTCGGGGCGTATGCATATGGTAATGAGCCCAAATAGCCCTTCACGCCCCTCTCCACCCCCTGTTCGGAGTGTTCACATATCATGCGGGATTTGGCCGTACGCCCCGCTCGCACATGCGCAGAGACGCCTCTGCACATGCGCAGACACAAAACATCGGCGGGCCGAACGCACGCGGATATATCCGCACCAACCAGAATAAGGGCCCATGTTAGTGGGTGCTTTGATAGAATATCTCTTTGATGAACATGTGAGCAAGAACTGCTGCAGGAGGAAAAACTCAGTGGTATGATATCTTGGAGAAATGATATACAGATGTGTCCCGCAACATTTTTGCTGTGCATGGTAGTTTAACAGAGCAGGATCGAAATGTGAACAAAAGGCCTGATTTAGACCTGTTTGCTAGACTGCGTATACTCGCAGCCTTATGAACAGATCATTGCCACCCTCTGCGCCGCCATAAAGCCTTCGCAGTCCACATAGCCTCGATAGCATACAAGGGGTTGTCGAGAGAGTTAGATTTTGGTGAGTTATTTTGTTTCTGTGTCGGGTAAATACTGGCTGCTTTATTTTTACACTGCAATGTAGATGCCAGTTTGAAGCATACACCCCACCCAAAACTACTGTAACTCTCTGCACATGTTCCATCTGCCCCCCCTGCAGTGCACATGGTTTTGTCTATTAGCAAACAAAAATGTGCTCTACGAATGAACCTGAATCAGACCCTTTAATCGTATTACATTGTACTAATATCTGCTTGTAGGTTATTTTTTGAAGGTTTTACAAGGTTGGAAGTAAACAGGTGTATTTTGCTTAATTTGTGCTTGCATGGAAAAATCACGTTTATATACCCATATGATGAGTTGATCTTCAGATGTATATACATACATCCAATGTTGGGTGATGTGATGGCTGCTCACTCTCCACACTGGCTGTCGACGCGTTTCGGTGTAAAACACCTTTTTCAAGACATGCTGGTGGAGAGTGAGAGGCCATTCTTTTATACCCTGAGCAGCCAATAATCTCCAGACAAGAAGTGATGCAATCACCGTTTAAGCCTCCTGTACACAGCAAAAGGGAGACAATCACCTGCACCTCCCATCAGGATAAAAACCCTATATAAACCTACGTCACATAAAGCATTTGGAGAGAGCGCATCTGTCCACCGGATGTGTATGCTCGGTTGTCATGGCAACCGTCCGGCAATTATGAGTATGACTGTATTTTTATGTTTAGGGACATGAAAAGAAGCTGCTGTTTATATAAAAATGTATGATGGAATATATATTAAAGTGGATGTTATATTTGAATATATGTTTTTAACCTTTGTTAAATATTTGGGAATGACGATTGCATCACTTCCTGTCTGGAGATTATTGGCTGCTCAGGGTATAAAAGAATGGCCTCTCACCCTCCACCAGCATGTCTTGAAAAAGGTGTTTTACACTGAAACGCGTCGACAGCCAGTGTGGAGAGTGAGCAGCCATCACATCTATTCTACCCAACATTATAATGGTTACATAATGGTTACATCAGGTCACTTATCACGTCATCTCCTCCAGCACATTAATCGTATCATTTCTTCAAGCCACCTCCTCCAGCACATCACTTAATTGCAGCGGCATAATTATGGCAAACAACAGTACATACCAGAGCATCCTAGGACCAGTAGTGCTACACATCACAGATTACTGTCTCTCTCATCCATAACAAGGAGTCTTGTCAATGGGGGGCTACTAAGAATTCTGCATGGCTTCGACCACTCACCCAGATATGTCCTCTCCTGAGACTCACACCTGGCACTCTTCAAGGGTACCCCTACAGGTGGGCATCTCCCTCTCACTGGACTCTGAGTACTACTGCTCTCACACTGCGGTCTCTCTCTCTGTCAGGTGCCTTGCTGGGACTGGCAGCATGCTGTGAGGGGCTCTCACTGAGGCTGCATTCTACTCTTTCTCTGCAGAAATGGGCTCTATTCACAGCAACTCACAGGTGCTGCTGCTCTCTCCATAGAAGGGGTGCAACGCATGGCTCCATAGAAGGGGTGCACCTCATGGCTGCTGTTTCCAAAGCTGGGGACCATGGGAACAACAGCTGGCCATCCCATGGTCCCAGCAAAGATGCACCTTCTCCTGGCTACTGTAACACTCCAGACTTCTGCTGCTTTATCACTTAGGGTGGGATGTTGTAACATCCGCAGCCCAGCTCCGCCGCCCTTCGCCGGCATAATTATCGCATATGCTCTAACATATGCGATAATTATGGCAAAGGACAGCTATTGCGTTAAGAGCTGTCCGTTGCAGTGAGTCAGCGGGTCCTGGCAGCTCCCCCCTCCCTCCCTTACCTGGCGCCGGTGCTGCGGCAGGGGGCTGGCTCTCCTCCTCCTTCCTGCACCCGGAAGAGGGATTACAGTGCAGGGATGAGCAGGTCACAGGTCCAGGCAGCACATCTCTGTAATACCCAGACACAGGTGAGGAGGGGTTGGTGCGGGGTGGCAGAGGTCGGTTCGGGGCGGTGGTGGGTCGCGGTAGCATCCCATAGGCTTCTATGAGGATTTGTCAGCTTTTGCTGCTGATGCCCCCCCCCCCCCCCCCCCCATCGCGGTAACCCGTGAGGGATATTTAGAGCATGCCAAAATTCGGTAAAAAATCAGATAATGGGGTTTTTACCACATTTTTACTTTAGAGAATCTCCCCCTTACACTTCCTGTGTTCCCCCTCTGCAGGAGGCTTGCAGGTGAACACTGTCTGAGCTCCAAACTTCTCCCAATCAGTACACAGGAAATAGCCCTTACTATGCATTATAAACTAAATAGTTATTAACTCTTGCAGCGCCAGGGTATTACATTTGGCTCTGTACAGTAGCTGCTTTCACTTTTTTACTTATAGTACATAAGGGTTTGCAAGTCACTGGAATTCTTACTCCAAATATGGCTATGCTTTCCTGTTCTCTGCTCCCAGCAGTTACTGGGGTGGAATATTTGTCATGCGGGGACTCAGACCAATCCCTTCTGTTAACCATGAACATTCATTTTTTTTAACCTCTGGGCAACAGCGACCATAATATGGTGGGAACTTCGGAGACACACGTGCACCAGAGTCGTCGGTGGGCCATGGCAATTGGCGCGCTGGCGGCAATATCGAGTGCAGCTCCATCTGTTTTTAACTTAATTATCAACGACATAGAGGATAGGATATTGAGCAAAGTGTAGGACAGGATGTATCCACGCTAATGAGAGATTTAAACAAACTGGAGGAGTGGGCAGATAAATGGAAAATGGAATTTGATGTTGACAAATGTAAGATTATGCATATTGGGGGAAATAATCAGTGTGCTAGATACAATCTTAATTCGGTAGAGTTAGGAGCATCAGAAATGGATAAGGGCCTACTGTAGAAGTCTAAAATGATTATAAACTTGGAAGCATTACCCAATGCCAAACAGAAGCAAATAAGGCCAATAGGATACTAGAGTGTATAAAAAGAGGTATAGACTCAAGGGCCAAAACTGTTATTGTGCCCCTATTGCTCAACAGTGCAAATATTGGCATACAGTAGCTGAATCAGGCTCAATAACCCCCACTTAGTTATTTTCCAGCCACAGTTTTTACATAACCACAAATACACCATCAACACCCTGTTTAAGGCAAAGACTTAAGTGTATAGCCAGTTGCAATTATGTCGCAAAACCCTCAGTATTGACTACTGTGTTATATCTAGCAACTGTGAACGATGCTCACTGTGCTATTATTTTCAAGAAACTCTTCAAAACATTACCACTGCCATTTGTAGGTTTTTTTTTTTTCTTTTTTGGTACATTTGGCCAAGACTCAGTAAAAGTAACTCAGTATGACTTACTTGTATCATAAAAAGACATCAAACATAGAACTAATGACCTCAGTAGTAAGAAGCTACCTGCTGTGATATGGAATCACAATGGCCCAAAGATTCTGACAAAATAGCAATGATGTGACTGTATTGTGCTATCTACTCTTTTTTTTGTAGAGCTTTCTGCTATTAGGAAATGTCATCCTTACCATCAAAGTCATTATCCAAACCATGTAGGACAACGCAAAAGTTCTAAAATATTTCTGCAGAAAACAATAGCACTTTTCACAGTAATTTAAACAATAGATTTTATTGGGAAGTTATACAATTGCGCATTACAGCACTATAAATTTCTAGTTAATATCATGGATGCTGTAGAACGTTTTTCATGCCCAGCTAATCACGTCAGGGTTTCTTGAAATATTTCACTGAAGAAAAAAAATAAAGAGCAGTTATTCAGTGCAGCTGTTAGCTTCACACGGGGTACATTCTTAGGAAAAAAATAGAAGCACATTTTTCAGTTTACTGGAATATAATCATACACAGCATAAACAAGCATATTTATAGTCTACCTAGTTATTTTCTGCTGCTGGCATTGCAGACTTACTGATTAAGGCTTATATGCTTAAAATACCTGATTTCTGGTACTCAGGAACAGAAACATTATTCCAAAGTATACAGTAGCTGTACTCAGGAGAAGGGAACAATTTTCCAAAACAGATAATGTATCGGATATAGATAACTATTTTTACACCAATACCAAAAATATAACAATAACAAATGTTATTTATTGGCAAATATACAGTATATTGTATATAGAATGTGTTTATAAATTTGTCTCTTTGTCCTACTTTAACACCAACATGTCTGTGAGCGATGTTCAAAACATTTGCTGAAAACCCCAGAGTCGCTCATACATGTTATATAAAATCAAATAAGGAATGTTTTGTAAAAAAGATTATGGGTGACATTCTATGGGTTCCGATTTTTAGGCATGTCTAAAATTCGCACCAAATCGCACTTTTTAAAATCAAATTTTTTTGGCCGTTTTTCGCATATTTAATGAGATGCGAATTTCGGAGAAAAAAGTGCGATTAGGTGCGATAATGTGCGAATTTTAGGCATGAAAATGTGCGAATTTTAGGCATGAAAATGTGCAAATTTAAGTGCCAGCAGACCTCCCCCGCATGCTGGGACTTGGAGAACCACAAGTCCCAGCATGCGGGGCATTAATGGGCCCGCTGGGACTTGTAGCCCACCTGTAAAAAGAATGTTAAAAGAAAACACACACACAGAGAAGTACAAGTTTATTCCATACACATTCACACACCTCACTTTTACACCAATATACTCACCGCTCCAGGATCCAGCGCTGTCCTCTTCACAGCCATCTCCCCCCGCAATGACAGCGGGGAGAACCGACTATCTCCGATGCCGCTAACAGCTTCTGTTGCGCTGTCCCAGCGCTACAGAGGCTGAGAGCGTCTTTGGCTTATGCGTCTCCATGGAGCTGTTAGCGGCATCGGAGATAGTCGGTTCTCCCCGCTGTCAGTGCGGGGGGAGCCGGCTGTGAAGAGAACAGCGCAGGATCCTGGAGCGGTGAGTATATTGGTGTAAAAGTGAGGTGTGTGAATGTGTATGGAATAAAGTTGTACTTCTCTGTGTGTGTGTTTTCTTTTAACATTCTTTTTACAGGTGGACTACAAGTCCCAGCGGGCCCATTAATGCCCCGCATGCTGGGACTTGTGGTTCTCCAAGTCCCAGCATGCGGGGGAGGTCTGCTGGCACTTGTAGTTCTCCTGTATCAAGCAATGTTATGTATGTAAGATTTAACCATATCAGGCCGGCGTCCACTGGCCACGGACGCCGGTGACAGCCCCGGGCTTCAGCCCTGGATGGGTGAAGCCTGGGGGGGGACCCCTTTATGGGGGGGTCCCCACTCCTCCAGGTACCCCGTCCAAGGCTGACCAGCCACGGTGCTCATGTTTCGGCCGGGGGACCTTATGTAAAAAGTGTCTGTGGCTGTGGCATGACACCGAGGGCTGTTGGAGCCCGGTGCTGGTTTCAAAATACGGGGGACCCCCAGATTTTTTGTCCCCCGTATTTTTGGAACCAGGACCGGTCCAAGAGTCCGGGGCTGGTTTCAGAAATACGGGGGACCCCTATGCTTTTTCTCCCCCGTATTTTTGGAACCAGCCCCGGCTCAATGAGCCCGGGGCTGGTTATGCTCAGGAGGGGGGACCCCACACTATTTTTTTGTCAAAAAACACTTTTGCACATTTTTTAACACAGGGCCATGCACAGATCTCTATGATCTGTGCAGGGTTCTGGCCAAATCGCATATCAGAACCTGGTCTGATTTTTTTGAGATTTTTAGACACATTTTTCAAATTCGCATCTCATTAAATATGCGAATTGTATACTTTTCAATGTGAAAACATCTGGATGCGAGTTCTGGCGAAAACTAAAAATCGCACTTTTAAAAAGTGCGATTTCCCGGCAAAACCGCACTTTTTGCAGATTTTCACATCTCATTAAATATGCGAATTAGGGAAAAAGTGCGAAAACGGCCATTTTTGCGATAAAATTCGCCAAAGTCAGATTATCTCATCCTATAGAATGTCACCCAATATTTCCTTTATAAGCTAAAAATTACAGGTCATTATGATGAATACAATTGTTTGCTTGCCAATTTTTACACCTATTTTGACAAATTCACTGGGCACTCAAAGGGTTAAATCAAATTGTTTTTCAATAATATCCCCACACTGAAGGCCCATACACACTAGAAGATTATCTTTCCAATCTGGCTGGTTGTAATAAAAATCTGGAATTTTTGGGTAGCAAATGACAATTGACCATTTGCTCCTAAACATGGAAAATAGACGAAAATTGGTCATTCAGAGAAATTGGTTATATCTATTTATGCAGATGACTGCTTTTGCCCATTTTCAAACTTTTTGGAGAAAATAGTTGACTGTAATTTGTTACCAAAAATGTACAGATTTTCATTCCAACCTGCCAAAATGAAAAGATAATCTTGTAGTCTGTATGGGCCTTCAGTGTGGGGATATTATTGAAAAACAAGTTTGATTTCTAGTATAAGTGTTGCATCACAATTCTGTAAATGTGTTTTCCATTTTCAAGAATGTTGAGCAGAAATCCTACTCTGTTCTCTATAACACAGATTTTGTTTTTCATTAGCGATTGTTCGACCAATCAGCAAAGATGGACCACCAGAATAAGTAGACACACAAACTACAGGACGAAGATCAAATAATTAAAATACTTGGTATATAAGAGGTTAATATTCCACCCCTCTTTTGCCTTGGACAAAAACTGTCATCAACTAGAAATGCCTCAGACACCAAGACAAACCTGCACCCAGTAGAAGCAACTACATACAAATATTAGCCATTTAAATTGTGTTGTGTTTACTTGACCACAATAGAGATTCTTGCTGCCAACTCTGTAACTGATGTATATTAATTAGGTCCCTATGGGGTAAATTAGTATAAACACTTTACACATATTGTATTGGTACAATGCCGCTGTTTAATTTACTAGGTGAATAATATTGACATTTTGGACAGAAAACGTCTGCATTTTCCATTCAATATTCACTCAAAAGTGAAAATGGTGATGCCAATGACAATGATAGGACTTTTGCTCTGCTGTTCCCATTACAAAATGACTTATTTGAATGTTAATAAAAGCATAATGTAAATTGCTAATGCACTAATCCTGTTTTATTCTAAAATTAGAATCCGTAGCTGCTTTATAACGCTAGGATTCTAATTATCAAAACTACTGAATAAAAACATTAATAAGCAGTTGGCCATGTGTGAGGAAATTCCCATGTGTGCAAAACATACTTGCCTACTTTGAAAACCAGTTTCAGGGAAATTATAGTTGGTAATAGAATTGTGCACAGTGCCCCATTGAGGGGGCATATCATGTTCCACCCAAAGGGCGTGTCTAGTCCATATATGGAGATATTGTAAAAAAAGAGATTGTGAACTTGGCACCTAAAAGCGTGGGTGTGTACTGCTACATCTGAGAGGAATCTTTTAAAATTACAAATGTAGATGAGCTCCAAAGCAGTTACTAAGAGCTACTATACCTGCTAAAGAAAAGTCACTGATACCTGTCAGGGATTGTTCATCTATTGTGTATTACAGGTGGTTCCATATACATGGCCACAAGAAATGCATGTAGCCAGAGGGACCTGTGGGGCAGATGTATTAAGCTTTAACAAGAGATAAATCCAAGGGTGATAAGGAGAGATAAACGTCCAGCCAATCACCTAACTGCCATGTTACAGCCTGTGTTTGAAAAAAGTCAGTAAGGAGCTGATTGGCTGGACGTTTATCTCTCCTTATCACCCTTGGATTTATCTCTTGTTAAAGCTTAGTACATCTGCCCCATTGTGTTTTATGACAAATGCTGGGAAATTATGCTGATGATTCAATGTAAATCAATTCCTTCTTTACTCTCATTCCTTTTTCCCTGCAAAACTACATAATCTGGGTTAGGTGGAATGGGTGAGATTGCTAGACTAATTGGGGAGTGAGGGAGATTTCTGCTATTTCAGGGAGTCTCCTGCGAAATACAGGAGGGTAGGCAACTATGGTTTAAAATCAGACAGTCTTAACCAGGAACTGTGGTTAATCACTATTACAGCATAGAACAGACACTCCTAATCGTGGTCCACAAGACACACTAACAGCCCAGGTTCTAGACCAGGGGTTCTCAAACTCAGTCCTCAGGACCCCTAACAGTTCACGTTTTCCAGGTCACCCGGCAGGTGCACAGGTGCATTCATTACTCCACAGATCCACAGGTGGAGCTAATTATTTCACTTGTGATTCTGGGCCTTATTCTGATCGGTGCATACTTTTCCGCATTCCTACGGTGCGGGCCGCACGCCACGCTGTGCGGACGTCGGCCGTAAAAACGCCCACCGAGCCTCCGCATTCGGACGGACTCGCACTTTAAGAACAGGGCGTGTTTACGGACGACATACAAACCATGCGTGTGCGGTGGACACACTCAGATTCTGCACGGTATTACAGAGTATGCACGGTGATACCGCATCCGAATGGATGGCAAGCGGGGCGTCCGCACCGAAGCGGTGTATTTACGCAAAACTAGCCACTATTATGTCTACTCTGCAATACATCACATGACCCACTTTTTCAATTACCTATCCTCATAAAAAAAGTTTATTTGTAATTGGAATCAATTAAATGCCAATATATACTTAAACCCATGCCTAACACATCCATTGCACACATTAACCCTTACATCAATTGAAGTGCAATGGTTTCAATTAAAGCACTGACAAGCGTGCCATTAGTGAGTAATGAGTAAAGGAGTCGATTGTATTGTGTTCAGCTGTTAATGCTTGTAGTCATTAGGCGTTCCGTTCGCCTACCGCAGGACCGAGTGGTTTCCGCAAAGCAATACTTGCTTATGGACACCGCACATTTCTATCGGTTTTGTTCGCGTGCATTCGGAGTGCTATCCGAATGCACGCGCCCCAACATAAGTGTAATCCCCCGTGTCCGCCCATGTTTCCACCCAGTTTAGCCCACTTTGAAACTACGCCCCTGTGTCATTCCGCATGACGCCCATAATACGCCCATATTTCCCAACTGATTGCGGTGCACAGTTTTGTACGGGATTAGCACGAACAGGTACGGAGTCAATGCTTGGCACATGCGCCTTGCGTTCCCCACGCATGCGAAGACGCCGTAAACACGCTATCCGAAAGTATTCGGAAAAGTACGCACCAACCAGAATAAGGGCCTCTGTGAGGAGACCTGCAAAATACAGTATGCACCATGTGGGGTCCTGAGGACCGACTATGAGAACCTGTGTTCTAGAGATATGATGTCCATGCTTAGGCACAGGTGACTTAATTAGCACCTTAGATATGTTGATTTAACCATACTGTGTATGCTAAATCCTTGATATCATTAAAACCTGTTAGCATACCTCCCAACATTCCAGGAGGACCCATTCCAGGAGGGACAATATGCTCTGTTCCTGGACTCCCCTCATAATATACTGTATGATTGACCTCACCTGTTTTGAGAACCACCTTTCATTGAAATTTACAAGTACAAAACGGGTAATGCTAATACTAAATTAAGAGACATGTCCAAAAACTGAGCATTTTGTCCATACTGGAAAGGGTCATGTTGGGAGGTATGTGCTAGTGTGCCTTGAGGACTGAGTTTGGGAATACCTTGCTTAGAATATATTACAGCCGGTGGAGTACAAGCTCCAGGTGCTGAATGGGTGCAGGGTGGCGGCGCAGCGCGCATTGCAAATGACTGATGCTGGGGGAGAGGTGGGGGGGTCAGGCGGCCAGAACTCGCTTCCTGATTGGCTGGTCGGCGCTCGCCTCTGACTGTGAGTCTGACTGTGTGTGCGCTGCACTGTGCCTGTGCTCCAGGCTTCAGTCAGCTCTGAGTGTAACCCCCCCTTATCCCCTGTGGCTGCAGCTGTGTCAGACTTGCAGTGGCCGTGCTCCCATAAGTTGCCCCCCTGGCCTTTGCTGCCCCTCTGGCACCTTTTGCCCCCTGATGCCCTTCCGCCCCCCCCCCCCCCGGCCAATGTTGCCCCCCGCTGCCCTGGCCTAGAGCATGCAACCCCTGGTATAGAGCATGAGAGCCCTCCCCTAAGTTTCCCCTACCGGCCCCTGCTGCCCTCCTACTCAGCCTAGAGCATGCAACCACTGGCATGGAGCATGGAACCCATGGCATTGTGCATGAATCATTGAAACCCCTGCTATCAAGCATGAAACCCATAGCATGTAGGTAAGGAAGATTTACACTATGTGGCATAATATGTAATGGTATAATTAGTACTGGACATTACGACGGGTGGCGTTATGTGTAATGGGCATTATGGTGGGTGGCATTATGTGTAATGGGCATTGTGGTGGGTGGCATTATGTGTTATTGGCATTATGGTGGGTGACATTGTGTGTAATGGGCACTACGGTGGGTGGCGTTATGTGTAATGGGCATTATGGTGGGTGGCATTATGTTTAATGGGCATTACGGTGAGTGGTAGTATATGGAATGGGCATTACGGTGTGTGGCATTTTGTGTAATGGGCATTCCATTTTTTTGGGGGGGGGGGGGGGGGCGCGAAACATACCCTTGCTCTGGGCACCATGGCACCTAGCTACACAGCTGACAGCCATTGTCGCATATTGAGTGGTACACAGCCATCACTGTGGGTCTTTAACACTGTGCATGTGCAGACTATGCATCAGCTCCTTCTTGGTAAAGGAGTGGGCAAATGCTTTATAGAGATGCAATGCGGAAGGAAATGCAGTGACACACCTCTTATTCTAACATACAGATGGAGCGTGTCCCATCTTTGGCCGGCGCTCGCCAGATCCCTTGCACTGGCGAGCGCCGGCGATAGAGACTGGGACGTGCGTGGATTTCACACGCACGTGCGTCCCAGTTTCCCGTCTGTGGGGGGACAGGAACCCTGTCCGTCTCCGCTTCAAGGAGACGGACAGGGTTAGGGGGGGTGCGGCAAGTGGCGGAGACCTGTGGCGACCGTCGGCGAGGCGGCGGGGACCCGGGGGGAGCCCTGCTGGCAGGGGATGGCTGCTGGCGAATCCACACTCCATCTGTACAGTAGATTACATGATGGAAAATTAATTAATCAGTTGTAGTATGACTGTAATAATTAAACATGTGCAGTAAAGATGATCATTGTTCATATTTATTTCCACCTGATCAATATTAATCATACAAAATTGTGATTGTGTATGACATGCCCAGAGATGTTTTTTTTTATTTGTCTAATTAAAGAAAAAACTGTTACCCTAAATATGCAGCATACTCGATGGAGAGTGGAATGTAAGTCCAATTTGAGAGCATCTGTAGCATTCACAATATGCATGCTCCAGAACTAAACATACTGTACACTAGCACAAATGTGTTTTTTTTAGCCAAATCACCACTGATGACTCGTGAGGAGAAACTGGATGGTAACTGGATGTTTTTGTATATGCTACATTGATGGAGTTGTAGGCTATACAGAAGTATAATATTTTGCACTAAACATATTGCTGGTCCAAGTGTAATACAGGTGAACTATGGTATATTATGGTATATTGCTGGTACAGGTAAACTATGGTATAACAACCAAGTATACTGTATGGAGGCTAGATGTATGGGATGCAGTTAAAATCCCGGCGGTCGGGATCCCGGCGTTCAGAATCCCGACGCTGGAATCCCGACCGCCGAAATCCCGACCGCCGAAATCCCGACACTTTCTCCCTCCTGGGGCGAGCGCAGCGAGCCCACAAGGGGGGGCGATCGACGTCCCCCCCTTGTCGGGATTTCGGCGGTCGGGATTCCGGCGTCGGGATTTTGAACGCCGGGATCCCGACCGCCGGGATTTCATACTGCTTCCAGATGTATGATACTGGCATGGATTGTACAACAATGGTGACAAAATGATTGGTGGAGCAATCCTTGACAGTTCTTCCAGTGCATCAGCCTAGTTCTAATGCACTGTGCCTCTCATCCCAGCTGGCTCCAGTGGCCATGCACAAAATCCCACAAGCATCGTGAGATCTCCTGTACAGCTGAGAGGATGTTGGCATGGCAACTGCAGTTGTTGAAATTTATAGCTGCAGTTGTTTGAATGGTCAGAGCCACTGACAGTTAATACATTGCCCGACAATTTGGTGTTCTATCTTGTAGACAGCAGGGGCAATAAAAACATGGGCTCCTAGCACCCATGTCATTGCCACAGTTATACATTGGGGAGAAACTATATAAGATAAGCTCTTTATTCAGTGTTGTTTTCCGGGGGGTTTTGCATATTCATTGTATGGATTTATAAATGAATTATTATTTATTTATTTACAGTTTCTTATATAGCGCAGCATATTCCATTGTACTTTACAATTGGAAGCAACAGTGAATAAACAAACTGGGTAGATACAAACTGACATGGAGGTAGGAGGGCCCTGCTCGCAAGCTTACAATCTATAGGGTGTGGAAGTCTAGGTACACACACGCCATTTTGTGATAGTATGGCCGCCATTTTGGTTCGCAGAGTTGCGCAAATAAAGTTTCCATACCCGAGTATGTGTGACAATGTGGACCAGAAGAGTAGACATACTATCACACATAAATTCATAATAACACACTTACACGAAAGGAAATATAGTTAAAAGGTTTAGAACGCCACACATAGCTTAGTTAGCCCTGCACACATCTGTCTGTATCGTGTTTAGTACCGTTCCGCTCAGCTCATCATGCAAAGTATTCCGGTCATTGCGAATATTTCGCAATGTACACTGTCCGATAGATATGGACATAATCCATATTCCAGAGACAGTTTCTGTTGTAAGTAGTTAACAAAGGAAACTAGCTCAAACCGGTTCTTATCCTTGCTGACGCCGAAACCACCAAACAAAGGACTCTTAAAGTTCACTCCCCTGCACCTGGTCAGACCAGGTACAGCGTCTAACCTCCAATCACAGTGGACCGGACATATGATCTCTGGCCAATGAGAATGGCCTTTTGACCTCCCCCTTCTGACCCTATAAGATAGGCGACCCAGAGCAGCCAGGGTCTCTTCGGCACAACTACTTTCCCTGGACCTTCCTACCGGACTATCGCTCATTCCTGAACGATAGTGAGCTCTGACCGGACTGCTTTTCACATACTAGATGACCACGGTAAACGGTTGCATTTTCACGGTATTTATTCTTAAAGTATTGTTGGCTGATTGTGTCTTGTATTTGTATTCTTTCCCCTTAGCAGAGTTTGTTTAGTATTCATGGTTATTGTATAGTATCACTTGTTATACCTGTTTATTCTTATTTCTGTAACCCCCTTTTGTCCATTAGGGACTTTAATACAATCTTTTTACGGAGTTCTAACCTCCTTACTTCTATTCAGTGGTCGTGTCTAGTTATTCGCATAATAGCGATAAGGTACATTAAGGACTCTGTCCTTACATTGCGGACTCTGTCCTTTAAGGTATATTCGCACAATTGGAGACAAAGTCCTGCGAAAGGATCTCTTATTAAGGTATCGGTTCTTGGTGTATAACATACAATAGACTGTACGCTGCGCTGCGCTACGTTTTGTTCGCACGCAGTTAGGTATAACGGGTAAGCAGGTTACGGACACATTACGTAACCTGCGCTTTCCACTTATTGTCTCCTTGGTCATATAATATCGGTATTAACAAGGGATAATAGGAGGGATACATAAGGATATCATTTCATAGCATGGCAGTCCCATCAGATAACTAGATGGTCCTGATGGGATGCAATTAGATATAAATGCTACTGGAGGTTGTGTGGGGGTCCTGAGTAATGGTTTTGTACAGTATGTACTGTAAGTAGAAGTATTTTATATTGAATGCAGTAATATACAGGCAACCAATGGAGGGACTGATAGAGCGGATCAGTAGACCATGAACGTCTAGCCAGGAAGAAAGGCCTCGCAGCTGCATTCAAAATAGATTGTAGTGGTGAGAGTCTTTTCTTAGGAAGCCCGGTAAGGAGGCTATTGCAATAATCAATGCGTGATATAATGAGTGCATGGATTACATTTTTTGCAGTGTCTTGTGTAAGGTATGGACGAATTATGGATATGTTTTTTAGATGCATGTAAAATGATTTAGAGACAGATTGAATGTGAGGAATGAAGGACAGTTCTGAGTCGAGGATGACCCCTAAACAGCGGGCTTGTGGAGTAAGATTAATTGTTGTGTCCTCAACAGTGATAGAGATATCAGGTTGGTAGCTAACCTTGGCTGGTGGGAATATAATTAATTCTGTTTTGGAAATGTTGAGTTTGAGTTACATCCAAGATAAAATGGCATAATGGTACTATTTATACTTGGTATAATTATATACTACACATATTGTTAGGGGCTACAAGTGGCATACTGTATGAGACTTTGAGAAATCCTTTGACTGATACTGAATATCTTGATCTATTACATGAGAGAAAAAGAACCTCTTTGATTTGCATTGAAGTACTAAGAGATCTGGCACGTGGATTATTTATGATTCTTGAAGTATATTAAGGTCAGAACTACTACACTATTAGGTGCTTGTTCTATCTCTATTGTTCACAACTTGCTTGCTGGTCCACCTGCCAGTATTTTGTTGAACTGAGCTGCCAACCACAGATATATAATGGACGGCTGTGATTTGCCTTATCACTACGTTATAACTCATTTGATGTGCAGACTTTTATTCAGGAACAGAAGAACAGCACATACAGTAGACTCACACATTTATTGTATTTTTAAAGTAATGTACCTACTTTGATATTAGCATTAGATGATGAAAACCTTTATTCTTAAACTTACATATAAAATCCTGCATTTAAAAACTACTTGTATTCATTACTTTGCAAGGTAGTAGTAGAAGTAGTGGAAACAATGTGATTGATTCAATATGCTGTAGAAAAGCCTCTAGTAGCAAATATTGTTGCTAGAGCTGAGGGGAAGAGGTGTCATAGCTGTCTCATCTGCATGGAGGCCTGACATAAAGACATTAAGTGGGCAGACCTGGAAGTGACGATAATGGTCGTCGACAGAGTATGTAGTGGGTACTAATTAGAGATGAGTGTTTCGGATTCTCTGGAATCTGAACCGCTCAGAACACAGCCCGGCTCGACGTCCGCGAGCCGTGCTCACGAGTTTCTGGCTTTGTTTGCAAACCCGAGAGTGGCCGAGTGCAGGAATCTGGCGTTGGATTCGGCTCCATTTCACAGTCACGCTTACAGGTGCACACAGCTCTGCTCGTGGAGGGTCTGGACGTTGTGCACTGGGGTGTTGAACTTGAACTTGTCATCAATCACTTTTCGGCAATCATTCATTAGTGTGTAGAGGGGTGCTGTGCAGTGCAGACAGAGGGGTGCTGTGCAGTGCAAACAGATGGGTGTTGTGCAGTGCAGACTGCAGAGGGGTTTGGCACTGGGGTGTTGAACTTGAACTTGTCATCAATCACTTGTCATCAATCATTCATTAGTGTGCAGAGGGGTGTTGTGCAGACTTCAGAGGGGTGCTGTGCAGTAAAGACAGAGGGGTTTTGTGCTGTGCAGACTCAGAAGGGTGTTGTGCAGTGCAGAGAGGTGTTGTGCAGTGCAGACTAGAGGGGTTTGTGCAGTGCAGAGGAGATTGTGGCAGTGCAGTGCAGACTCAGAGCAGAGGGGTTTGTGCAGTGCAGAGGGGTTTGCGCTGTACAGACTGCAGAGGGGTTTGTGTGCTGGGTTATATATTATATATATAATATACTTACTTAATTATATTGTAGTAATTGTACTGGTTGTGTGTTAGGCAGGCTGTCAGTTAATGTAGTGGGTACAGTAGTACACAGGCAGGCTGTCAATCAGCTTTTATATTTTTTATATATATATATATATATATATATATATATATATATATATATATAAAATATACTTAATTATATTATAGTAATTGTACTGGTCGTGTGTTAGGCAGGCTGTCAGTCAGTGTAGCGGGGTACACAGGCAGGCTGTCAGTCAGCTTTTCATTGTTTTTATTTTTTCATTTTTTTTATTGTGGTGTGTGGTCACTGTGGTGTGCTGCACTGCAACCCAGTACACCATATACTACTGTCAGAAGCAGAACAAGTTCCCTGTGTGATTGTTCTGCCTCCACGGTCCACGCAGTGTTATTCAAGCCCCGTCCATAAAAAAAAAATACAATACAAAATGAAATGTTGTTGTTCTTTATTTTTTGCTGTATACTGCACCCCAATAGTGTAAACCACAAGTTCCGCGTGTGATTGTTCTGCATCCATGCAGCATTGTACAAGCTGCACATTAAAAATAATTAAAGGAAAAAAAAAAACATTTTTCTTTTCTTTACTCATTCTTTGTGTTTACTGCATCCATAGTATACTGTCAGAAGGTGCGTATGTGATTGTTCGGCCTTCACGCAGCTGTTAGCTGCACATTGAAAACAAATTAAATTAATTAAAGTAAAAATATCGGTACTTATGTAATATCTGGGCTCCCGTTTTTCTTATGAGACCGCGTCGCCTCGCGGGGCTCGCTGCGCTCGCCGCGCTTCGGGCACGGTACTTCGGGCATAAGTACCAAAATATCCAAATAAATGTTTCTCTTCTTTATTTATTCTTTGTGTGTACTGCACGCATAGTACACAGTCAGAAGGTGTATGTGTGATTGTTCGGCCTTCACGCTTCGTGTCATGTTGAGGGCGTTCCCAGTGTTCCCTGATAACATTTAATGGATAGGGGCTGACTATTTGAATAGATGCATACAACGCAAAATATGGACAGTATTTATTTTGGAGCATGTAACACAGCCACATCTTTGGCTGACTTTTGTAATAATCTGAATAAACTATCTTATTTCTCACAGACACTCTGAGGGAGCTCTAGAACTTGTACAAACTACCACTATATTATTTAGACTCACAACACAAATCAAAGCTAAAACAAGTGACATACGACTCAACAGGTGCTTTACCTGTACTGACAGTGTGTGCACCACAGAACTATCTGTGTTTACTAGGACTGTCTGCTGAACAGATGGAACTGGTCTGGTGCTGCTGCTGTCTGTCTGTGTTAATTTAGATTCCTGACTCCCACAGTTTGACAATTTAGTGCCAGGAGCCAAATATGGGAAAGAGCAGATTAACAGGCTGTCTATGAAGTACCTGAGGGTATGCTCAGACCTCTTGCTGTTCTGCAAAACATGACAAATAAAAATATAATGCAGGATTCACACACACAAAAAAAAAAAAAAAAACATAAATCAGAATAGAAAATGTATAATGTTTTATTAAAATCTACTAATTAAATGAATGTCTACCCTAAATGTAGCATTTTATTTTTCAGTTTGTGTAATATACTGTACAATGGGCCTAATTCAGGGTTCGATTATTCACAAAATCTACGACTCCCGGCCATAGCATGTGGAGGGCCACACATCACAAAGTAAGGCTGCCCATTATGCCAGATCCCTCCCCACGATGTGATCGGTATTATGTGAGCACTTCACTATATACTGAAATGCTCGGACATTAAGGGTAGTTGACAACTGTTTAACCATGCCCAGCCCTGCAACCAGTCTGGATACAACTGCTTTTTCCCATACCAAGCCCCCGTGGGTGTGGGGTATAGCCAGCCAACAGTCAGGATTCCAACAGTCATTAGTCCAACATCAGAATCCCAACTACCGGGACTCAGTCAGCTGGACTAGTGCAACAAAGCCCCTCTTGTGTTCGCTGCATTTGCCACGCTGTGGGTTGGTGGTTCCCGGCACTTGCCGCCTATAATATTCTCCCTCTATGGAAGTCATGGACCCTCACAAGGGAGAATAACCCCTGTCAGTCGGGATCCTGACTTTCGAGGTTTTAATAGACTGTCCGAATCCTGAATGTCGGGAGATCATCCAACACTCGCCCCCACAAGCCCGTGCACCGATAACACTGCTTCACCATACTTTACACTGCAGGTGCATTTTTCTGAATGCTACCGCAGATTTGTGACTAGGGTGCTGATGCATGCGCGCAAGCACACATTCCTAACACATTGCCTAATAATGATTTTGAAAATCTGCTTACGAGTCATAGGATCGACATAAAGAAGGTTGACATTCAACAGGTCAACCACTATTCATAGCCAATACATAAAAATAAGGTTGACATGCCTTAGGTCGACAGGGTCGACAGAAGCAATAGGATGACATTGAAAAGGTTGACAAAAAAAGGTCACCAGGAGTTTTTTGCAATTTTTGTGTCTATGTCAACATACGTTGACATGAACACCGTATACGTGTACCGTGTCCTACCATGCATGCTTCAGGCATGGTACTTCATGATGCTCAGCACACTATTATAACCTAACTCTATAAAGTATGAAAAAACACCATTTAAAAAAAAAACTCATGTCAACCTTTTTCATGGCCTTTCACATTGCATGTGTCAACCTTTTGAGCATGTTGACTTAATGTATGTTAACCTTCTTTCAGGTGTCAACATTTGGCCTGTCGACAAATAGTGATCTACCTATTGACTGTCAAGTTTTTTTATTGACAGCATCATTTTTTATTGACGACTCAGTGTTAAACTGTTTAAGTGATTTTTTTTATACATGTGAATCATTTTTCCAGTGAGCAAAACATGTTGTAATGTACATTGAAGTTACAAATTCCAGTACTGTATACAGGGCTAATTCTGAACTGGGAGCACAGCAGAGAAAAGCAAGTAACCTCAAAACCATGATGCACTGCAGGTGGGGCAGATGTAAAATGTGCAGAGAGAGAGATTGTTGAAGGGGGTTTTCCAATCTCAAATTTATTGTTTGACAGTTGCTAGTCAATGAGGATGGTAGTAAGCTCTACTAACAAGGACCCACAGTATGTACAGTATAATGCATTGCACATATTATACAATAAATCCCCTATCATAGATAGTGTTAATTATTGTGCAGAAGTGTGATATCCTACAGTAACAAGGTTATCACTTTCTTTTTATGGAACCTACACTGGTGCAGAAGACTAGAGCATTCACAATCCTGATGCTGACAAAAAGGAGACAGTGGCAGAATCTGAAAATGATCAAAAGAAAAGGGAAAGGGGGAATGCTGAGCACAGACGCAGTAACTTATTAGTATTGGTATGCAGTCATTAATTCGACAGTGCCTAGGTCGAAAAAAAGAAAAAAGGTTGACCACTATTGATCGACAGGCAGAAGGTCGACACTTGAAAGGTTCAACATGTATAGGTTAACATGTTTGAAAGATCAACATAAGCCAAAGTTCTGCAAGCAAAATTGGTCCAGATTTTCAATTTGTAATATTAAGTTCCTTTTCCTTAATCAATATAATACATTTAAATAACCATAACACTGATTCCTGTACTAATTTTTTGGTACTTGTTGCCTAGCATGGTGCCCACTAAGCAAATAGCTTAGTGGGCTATTCTGTGTATGAAAATCGCATTGCATCGCGTACAGTGTATAGTGCTGTGCGATGCATGCAATGCAATGTCCATATTAAGTGCACAGGAGTGCTTATACAATGAAATATCGCATAGGATAGCATGGCACCAAATGCGATCCGATGCGATATTTCATTGTACAAGCACCCATGCCATGAGATGTGATGGGTGCTTACTATGACATGTGATGTGATGACATGTGATGGGTGCTTACAATTGTAAGCACCTTACAATTGTAAGCACCTCTGGCATTGTTTTGTGTCACCCCATGTATCCACGCCACCCCGAAGCGTGGCGAGCGGCGACAGAACGCGTCCTCTGACATTTTCATACCCCCACTATCCACGTCGGCGTGGAGTTGATTTTATATAGTTTGGCGAGCCCGAAGCGTGGCGAGCGGACGTGGAATACATGTAAAGTAATCCTCGTCTGCTTGCCATGCTTCGGGCTCGGTGGCTCGCTGCGTTCGCCACACTATATAAAGTCAACTCCACGCCAGCGTGGATAGTGGGGGTATGAATAGGTCGGAGGACGCGTTCCGCCGCTCCTCGCCACGCTTCGGGGTGGCATGGATAGTGCTGGTGTTTTAGGAACACATTCACACCTGCACATTCATACAGCTGACACAGTAATGATGACATGTGTTAACTAATAACTAATTTACTTAACCGATTTGATTAATGTAGCATAAATAATTTAAGAACATTCATTAGTGAAAATCGAATCGCATGCTAGTACTATGCGTTATGCGATGCGATTTGACTACATTTGCGTACGTAGCTAATCTGGGCGCCGTGCTAGTAAACCAGTACCGATTTTTTTTTATTCAATTTATTTTCAGTTTACTAAATGGTTTATGTTTTTAAGGTGCACTTTGTAACCACTACAATGTTTTCCTCTTTTTACTGTAGTTTATGAGAGATACAGAACATCTTCTGCCCTGTACTGTATGTATATCATTTTGTGTTGTATCTTGTGGTTATTGTATGTATAGAATTTTTTTTTTTTTTTTTTAATCTTTTTATTGAAAGTTTTCATATACACAAACATACACATAAGCGTAAAAGAACGGAAAAGCAATTGCTTTGCACATTGTATAAGGAAGTTGAACAATGTTTTTTCTTTTGCAATAGGTCAATTTTACAATGTCAGAAGTTGACAACCAGGTGTTGCTTGAGCAATAACATAGTATAATGCAATATAGACGTAGAACAGACACATCAGGGGTGGGGGGGTTAAGATAGCTTATGAGTGGTTAATTTGTAAGCTTAAAATGGGTATTGCCGACTTCAAATCAGATCAGGTAACAAGCAAGGATCAAATCTAGGAGCTCTCTTTGACTTTCATCCCAATAATAGGGTATCTATGTATTTTAGGAAGGCATTAGCTAGTTCACTATTAGAGTAGTTCCTTTGGGAGGTACAATATGTAGGGCGTCAGGAAGAAAGAAAGAAGAGAAGAAAAAAAAAAAAATAGTAATTGAGAAGAGTTCACTAATTCGAAAGCAGGTCTGGTGATAAGCCTTTCAAATGGGGTCCTGCCTTTACCCACTCTCCCTTATTAAAGAATCCCTGTATGGTGTTACGTGATTCTTCGTCCATACCATTTATGAAGGCGTCCCATTTGTCATGGAAGGATTTTGCGGACACCCCTGCGTTTATCATAAGGGTTTTCACATCAAAATATAGTAATTGTAATAGTTTGCCTGTCAGTTCTCGTATTGTGGGCGCTGATTTTTTAGTCCAATGTATTAGTATGTTTTTTTTTGCTAAAGTTAGCGTGATCACTAGAAAGGGTACCCGTCTTGATGTCTGAGGAGCGAGGCTCCAAGAGCTAAAATCAAGGAGCAGGCAGGCCTCTGGTGTTGGCAGCGCTGATATCCCCAGGACCCTATTGACATAAGCTATCACCTTTGCCCAATACCGACGGATTTTAGAGCACTCCCAGAAACAGTGGAAGTATTTAGCATTTGCCATTTTGCATTTAGTGCAGTCACCGGATTCCGCATTCCCCGGAGTTATGTATCTTCGCTGGGCGGGGGTAATAAAAGATCTATGCAGTGTCTTCAGGTGTGTTTCTTGTAAGTAGGCAGAGGATAGGTAGCGGTTACATCTACCATAATGAATTATTGTGGAAGGGGACAGTCTACCCGGATCTGTAATATCTGAGCTCCATTTTGCTATTAAGTCTTGCGTAAGGGGTCTAGATTTATTTTTTGCCTCTACTAGACAGGGATATAAGTGTTTTAATTTATATTCTACAGTATCCCACGCCTGAAGTATGGCAGAGATAAGGTGTGTCTCCTTGCCCAGCAGGGGGCCCTTGTCCAAGGACCACACATAGTGTCTCACCTGAAGATAGAGGTAAAAGGTGTTATTTGGTAAATTAAATTTCTCCTGAAGGTCAGTAAAGGAGGCAACGTGTCCTCCTGGATCGAACACCCTGCTTGCAAAGTCCACGCCAGCCTTAAGCCAGATCTTGAAAACAGGATTGGTCAGGGATGGGCTGAAACCGGGGTTTCCCCACAGAGGTAGGTAAGGCGAAGTGTGATATTCACGTTTCAGGAGTTTATTAGTCCCCACCCAGTTCTTGTATGTGTCTTTAAATAAGACATTTGCGAGTACCCCTGAGGGAATATCAGAAGATTTCATATGCAGTAGTGCCGCAGGTGAGAAAGGATGTAGGACTGCCCGGTCTAGAGCTGCGTCCGTATATGTAGACCTCCCCAGCAACCAGTCCCCTGCGTATCTGAAAAATATAGACCTAGAGTATAGCTCAAAGTCGGGTATTCCCAATCCGCCTTGGGTCCGAGGGTTTGTTAATTTTGCAATCGAGATCCTGGCCCGATGCCCTTTCCATAAAAATTTAGAAATTGCCGAAGTTATCCTTTTAATGTCGGTGTGAAGTATAGCTATGGGGAGCATCTGGAGTGCATAGAACACCTTAGGAAAGATCACCGTTTTGACTGCCGCGGCTCTACCCAAGAGGGATAGAGGGAAGCTGTTCCAAGTATTCATCAGGTTAATCACTTTGGTAATTATGGGGGTGAAGTTTAATTTGTATAGGTGATCCGTTGTGTTCGGAATTTGCACACCTAGATATTTAATCTGGGTCGCTCTAGTTTTTAATTGTGACAAACTGGGGGAGGAAGAGGGGTCAGTCCTATATTGCCCCAAAATCATTATCTCGGATTTGTCGAGGTTTACTTTGTAACCTGATTCACGTCCGAAAGTTTCTATTATCGACAGTATAGCTGGGATAGACGACATGGGGTTGGAGACATACAGCAGCATGTCGTCTGCAAAAAGTGAGACTTTAATCTCATGTCCTCCTATATTAATTCCTTGGAAATCAGGGGCGCTCCTTAATTTCAACGCTAACGGTTCAATGGCCATAGCGAAGAGTAAGGGCGATAGAGGGCACCCTTGTCTGGTGCCTCTATGCAGTTGAAAGTGATCTGACAGTTGGCCATTACACATTATTTGGGATGCGGGTGTAGTATACAATAATTTAATGAATTTAATAAATTTAGAGGGGATACCGAATTCGTCCATTGTTTTGTATAGATGGGGCCATAACACAAGGTCAAAGGCCTTTTCTGCATCGAGGGACACAATGGCCCCTACAGGAGACAGACCCTCCTTTTTTTGTAGGTGTTGAACGGCCGCGATGACTTTCCTGACGTTGAGAACAGAATGTCGACCAGCGATAAACCCGGTCTGATCGGGATGAATAATGTCTGGCATGACACTTTTAAGTCTGTTTGTCAGTATTTTTGCCAGGATCTTATAGTCCGAGTTGAGCAAAGAAATGGGTCTATAAGACCCTGGCAATGAAAGATCCCGGCCTTGTTTAGGAAGAATTTTGATATAGGCCGCGTTAAAATGTAGGGGGGGGAGTTCAGATTGTAACATAGTGTTAAAGCAATTAGTAAGGGGTTCTAGTATATGTTGAGCCATGAATTTATAGAAATTGCTTCCGTAGCCATCCAGCCCGGGTGCTTTCCCTTGTTTTAAGGCTTTAATTGTGTCTATCACTTCTTTGGTGGTTATCGGGGCTATGAGGTGATCTGATTTTTCTTTAGATAGGGTAGGGAGGCGAGGGGCTTCGTTGCCTGGTAGGGTGTCTTCAGGGGTTTTAGAATCTGTCGTATTTTGGCAAGTCGGTACTGCGTAGAGAGACGAATAAAAGCCTTTCATGGTACATGTTATTTGTTTGTTAGACCTTGCGTATGACCTGTCAGGGAGTTTTAAGGGATGAACGGTAGTGGCCGGCCTTGTTCCATGTAACATGTTGGTGAGTAGCTTGCCAGTCTTGTTACCAAATCTGTGGTATCGGTAATTTGTATTGTATAGGCTTTTATTTCCACAAGAGTGCAAATATTCGTTGAAATGAGTATTGGCTATGGTGTAATCGTGTTTATTAGATGGTGTAGGATCTTGTTGATATTTGGTATATGCGTGAGTAAGGGATTTTTGGAGTTTAAGGTATGTGGCTGAATAAGATTTATTGAGTCTAGTTGTGTATGATAAAATGTTCCCTCGCATGACAGACTTTGCCGTCTGCCAGAAAAGGGGGGGGTTGCTATCTGCATGGGACTGGTTGCTGGATTTGAAGTCCTCCCAACTGTCCTTTAACACTGTAACGCGTGATCAGATATAGTAATCGGCTCAATTTCAGCCGCAGATATTTTTGCAAGCAGGGCCTCGGAGAGGAGCATATAATCAATTCTAGAAAAATTATGATGAGCTTTTGACTTACATGTAAACTCTTTAGATGTAGGATTAAGAGATCTCCAAACATCAATCACTCTCAGGTGATCAGCCAACTGGGGGATCCCCAGGCTGGGCAAGGAGACACCGCGTGTTGAACCAGAGGACTTGTCTAGGGCCCTGTCTGATATTAAATTGAAATCGCCGCACACCATCAAGTTTGTGTCGCTATAGGGAGTTAGCTCTTTGATTAATTGTTCAAAAAATCTCTTGTTGTAGGGTGTGGGGGCGTATACATTACATAGTGTGAACTTTTTTGAATGGAGGGACACACATGCGATCGTATATCTTCCCCCAGGGTCGGAAATGACCCTGAGTACCTCGTGGGGAATGGATCTTTTTATTAAAATGGCTACTCCCCTAGACTTAGAGTTGTATGGAGCAGATGCTAGCAAGCTCCAACCCAGCATTTGTAGTTTTAACATTTCGGTGTGGATTAAATGTGTTTCTTGTAAGTAAAGCACATCCAGATTTAATTTATTGCTATAGACCAATACCTTCCTTCTTTTCGCAGGGGAGTTAAAACCCCCTACGTTAAGAGAGCCTATTTTAAGTTCCGACATGTTTATTTAACAAGGGGGTATAGCTACCTTTAACGATTTGCATACCTTGGACCCATGAAAGCCTGATAATCAGAACGGAGTAAATGCTAAGGAAAGAGACATGAGGGGAGGGGGAGACAGCATACAACAAAGAGATATCGACATAAACATATAACACAATACAAGTGATGCGTTGAAATGATCTACATTTCAACAATATCGTAATGAAGACTAACGGACTTCCGTAGCAATAATAAAGACCTAACATCCTAAAGATATAACTAAACAAATTTAAACATATCCGGAGCTAGGCTCCCTCCATTCCCAACCGAGTGAGATTTGGAGTGACCTTTTATAGGTCGTACATTATCTTGCTAGATTTAACACACTTACATGTTGATTAACAGAGTACCATATTGAACTAGGAGTGAAAGGAGGGGGGTGTGTGTGTGAGTGGGGGGGGGGGGGGGATCTGAGAGAGATATGGGGGGGGGGCGAGACCAGTCCAAAATTTCACCATACTGTATCTAGAAATATGACTATAAGCAGAACATGTTAGCGTGAACGGTCATATGATAAATCATTTCTTATCTGAGATGTCCTGGTCTACTTGAAGGTCTCGGTGTCGGAGGTATTCGGCCGCCTCTGCTGGAGATGTGAAGTCGTAGTGAGTGTCCTTGTAAAAGATTCGGAGTTTCGCCGGATAGATAAGGGCAAATTTCTTTTTGTCTTCTATCAGCCGACTGCAGATTGGTGAGAAAGCCCTGCGTGCCTTGGTAACTTCAGCAGAGAAGTCTTGAAAAAGTCTAATAGTCTTTCCTTCCCATTTCAGCATAGGTTGCTTCCTTGAAGCGTTCCATATTTCCATTTTGTGAGTATAGCTGAGGCATTTGAAAATAGTTACCCTCGGGCGCGTGTCTTGGGGGCGAGGGGGGGCCCTATTCGATGAACTCTTTCAATGACCATGGTCGAGCAGGCCTCCTGGATGCCCAGCATTTGTGGCAGCGAAGTTTTTACAAAGTTGTCTAAGGCGGGTCCTTTCAGGGATTCGGGGAGTCCTACTATATGCAAATTGTTGCGTCTGGAGCGATTTTCGATTTCTTCAACCTTGTTTATCAGGGTGTAGTTCTCTTTTTCAAGCCTTTTGATTTCGCATTGAGCATTTGCCATATTTTGAGCCAAGGCCCCAATTCTGTTTTCTGTAGTATCTACTCTTAAGCTTAGTTGTTGGAGTTGAGTCTTAATGTCTTTTACAGCTTTATTCAGAAGGGGCCCCATCGTAGAGGTGATTGCATCCACAAGATCTTCATATGTGAGGGCGTTAACCCTTGTATTATCCGAGTCTGCATCTAGTGAGGTTGTAGTAGTTTTTTTTGAGGCAGGGGATGTGTCTAATGATTCCAACTCATCTTCCGTAGGGGGAATGATCCCTCTTTTTACCTGTCTCATGCTTTGCTGCGAGGAATGTTGGGGTTGCTGAGATGTGCTGTACTTGTCCATTGTTGCACCGCTACTCACTGAAGAGGCAGTCTTCAATATGTCAAGATTTTTGGTTGAAGTGGTGTTCTTTGCAAACTCAGCTGTGACAAGTAGTAGTCGCGAGCAGGGGTGGGGTGGGGGTTGGGGGTACCTTCGCCTTTTGGTGATTGTTTAGGCGCAGGTGGCTTTTTGGCAATGATGCAAGGGTGCCTGAGGAGGGGGGGGGGGAGGTCAACAGATGACTGGGGAGGAGTGTTGTTGTTAGGAGTTTTCCTTTGTCTCTCAAACCCTCTGTAGGGCCCAGTTAAGGATCAGGGGCTTTAGGTAACACAAAAGAGCTTCTTCAGCAATATCCTTCAGTGCGAATGATGAAAGGGCGGGCTTGGTGGAGTTGTGGTCATAAATGTCTCAGAGACTTGGAGTAATAGAGTCCAACCAGTAGGGAAGAAAGTATGTAGCTGGGGGTAGTTTTAGGGTGTTTGACAAACTTCAGGCGTTTTGTATCTGATCTAGTATTTGTTAGCCCCCTTAGGCTGTGTCCATTTGCTGACTTTTTTTTTTTTTTTTTTTTTTTTTTTTACTATTTATGTTTTTATTTAATTATTTATTTATTTATTTTTTTTATTATTATTTTTTTTTTTTTTTTTTTTTTACGTTATTTAGCTTTTTTTTTTTTTTTTTTTAATTATTTGCTTTACTACTCAGCTTAGGCTGCAGGGAGGGTTTCTGTGGGAGTATATCCCAAGAGGTTTTGATGCAGAGTTTCAGAGGAGGGATGGAATATATAATTTGCAGTGGCTGCTCAGTTGAGGCTTCTGACAACTGCCCTGGTGTGGTGACGTCACTGCTCGAGTGCGATATCCTGGGTGCAGTGGTGCACCAGCGGAGCTTCCCCCAATGGTAATGTAAATTTTTTTTTTTTTTTTTTTGCTTTACTATTCAGCTTAGGCTGCAGGGAGAGACTCTATGTGGTATACCCACAATCCAATAGGCTTTAATGCAGAGTTTTAGAGGAGGGAAGGGATATAAAAATTTGCAGGGGCTGCTCAGTTGAGGCTTCTAACGGCTGCCCTGGTGTGGTGACGTCACTGCTCGAGAGCAATATCCTGGGTGCAGTGGTGCGCCAGCGGAGCTTCCCCCAATGGTAAGCTGATTCACAGTAGTGGTTTAACGGGGATGCTGTTGTGTGTTGGCGATGATGTGATGTGCTTTTTTTTTTTTTCTGGGCGGTGTAGTGCGCCACGCGTCTGACCCGACGTGCGCACTCCCCGCTAAGGTACCTGCTGTCCGGCGGCGGTTGGAATGCGGGGGGAGACCTGCCGTCTGAGCGATGATGCTCTCAGGTCTGGGTGTCCCTTCTCAGCCGTCGGAGGTGTAGCGGTTGGCGTCCGCGGTCACCCGGCTTGTGACGCGGTGATCGCTCTGCGTGCAGGCCTTCAGCGTCTTCGCCTCCGTTACCGGGGCCAGCTGGATTTCACTCTCGCCCCGCTTTTGATGTAGAGTGTGTCCTCTGCGTCTCACAGTAGGGGCACTCCAGAGTAGTAGGGAGGCTTTTGCCGTGTAAAGTGGCTTTTTCGGTCGGTTCAGGAGGGAGCCTTGGAGCAAGCAGCTACTCCATTGCTAACCGGAACCGGAAGTGTATGTATAGAATTTTAATAATACAGTATATATATAGGCTTAGGAAATAATAGGGTGTGAATGCCTAGGGCACCATGTGATTTTCATCCAGCTCTGTTACCAAAGAGGAAGGAGATCTACGAGTCACTGTTTCAGTTGACTTAAGGCGGGTATGCAATCTGAAAAAAAAAAAAAATGAAAAGAGCAAGTCAGATACTTGGTTGCATAGTGAGAGCAGGAAAAATGAAGTAATAATGCCACTTTATAGGTCATTGGAATGGCCTCATCTAGAATACTGTATTCCATTCTAGAGGCCATATCTTCAGAAGGCTATAAATATATTAGAGACTGTACAAAATAGTGCATGGCCTACAGCAAAAAACGTTCCTGGAATGAGTAAAAGTTCTTAATATGTATAGTTGGAGCAGACAAGGGAAAGTGAGGACATGATAAACTTTCAAATATATCAGGATTTTTCACTACAGATGTAGTGCGGCTCATTCTTGCAGGGGCTGCCATCCCCGTGGTGACAGAGCTCCCCACCACCATCTGCCTCCTCCTCCTCCACCACCACCCCCTAACCCTGCCCGTCTCCCTGAAGCGGAGATGGGCAGGTTCCTGTTGCCCAGCCGCCGAGAGACTGGGATGCGCCTGCATGTGAGACGCACACGCGTCCCAGTCTGATGGAGTCCCTCTCTGCCGGCTCTCTAAAATCCTAAAGCCAAAATTTCCAAGGCGCTACCCCGGCGGTTCCCCGGGAGGCTCACTGATGATTTGGCACTTGATGTGCCATTTTTACATGCAATATCTTGCATGCGATATGTCGCATGTAACCCCTGGGGAGCTGCAGCAGGGGGTAGGAGAATTCAAAACAATCCATTCAAAAGGATGGGGGGCTACTGATTGGCTGACAGAGCTATCTCAGCCAATCAGCAGCTCATTCTTTTGTATGAATTTTTTTTTTGGCAAGCATGCTGTCCGCCACCTGCCCGCTGTGGATACAAAGTGGAGGGAGCAAATCTTCTGTCTGGCGCTTCCACGCTCTGCAGATTCTATGTTCCAGCGGTGCAGCACCATCGGCACACACCTACTGTGGACTGTATTGATGCAATACATTGCGGATGCTAAAAAGCATCCGCTAGTTGCAGCTTATGGCTGCACTTAGAAGTTCTCTTACGTGCAACCCGTATGACCTCCGACTCTATTGCAATGCGCATGGGACCGCGATTCAGATTGGATGTCATATATATGCAATTGGGGCCAGGGCTGCCGAGAGGGGAGGGGAGCAGGTACATTTTACCTGGGCCCTGGTCCGGGCTGGGAACACACATACTTTTTTTTTTTTTTTATGATTTTGCCCGTGTGTAGTGGCGGACGCGCAGATGGGAGAGCGTGGCGGGCGCTGAATGTATACTGGAGGAATAGGAGAGCAGCGGGGTCAGCTGTCACTTACAGTGTGTACAGCGGCAGACTCAGTGTAGGAGAATTATCCTGCTCTCCGACTCTTGACTCCTCTGCGCAGCTCAGCTAAGATGTGGCAGGCGGGGCTAACAGAAAATGACTGCCTACATGCCAGGCTCCAAAAAGATGGCCGCGGTTGACCAATGGGGAGCCAGGTTTCCTTTCAAGGCAACACAAGAGTGAAATAGGGGGCGGGGCTTAACGGAGTCTGCTGCAAATGAAGGAAGAAGAAGAGAAGCTGCATCCTGGTCATGGAGAGAGACCCATGGACTGGAGCAGAGAGACAGAAAGGTAGAGAGAGAGGAGGGGGGTGCCTGCCTGCCTGCCTGCCTGCTACTCTTGCCTACACAAAAAACTTATGTACCTATGTTGATGATTGTGTGTCTAATGCTGCTGCTGGGGGGGGGGGGAGGATCTAAACATTTAAATTTATTACCTCGAGGTTAGTTTGTGCAGTTTCCAATGAAGAATAAAAATAGCTGCATGATTTTTTGGCAGGCAAATTCCTACAGGAGGTTTTTTTTTTTTAAATTAGCCTGCAGATGATTGTTGGTGCTGTGTGTGAGTGTAGGGGGATAGCGTAATGTACGACAGGAGTGTGTCCAGGTTAGCGGTGATAGTATAGTTTATGTGGGGAGCAGGTGCAGGGGTAGCGGTGATAGTATAGTGTGTGGGGAGCAGGTGCAGGGTTAGCGGTGATAGTATAGTGTGCATGGAGAGTGGGTGCAGGGGTAGAGGTGATAGTATAGTGTGTGTGTCTGGATCAGGTGCAGTGTTAGCAGTGATAGTATAGTGTGCATGGGGAGCAGGTGCAGGGTTAGCGGTGATAGTATAGTGTGCATGGGGAGTGGGTGCAGGGGTAGAGGTGATAGTATAGTGTGTGTTTGGGGAGCGGGTGCAGGGTTAGCGGTGATAGTATAGTGTACATGGGGAGCAGGTGCAGGGTTAGCGGTGATAGTATAGTGTGCATGGGGAGTGGGTGCAGGGGTAGAGGTGATAGTATAGTGTGTGTGTGGGGAGCGGGTGCAGGGTTAGCGGTGATAGTATAGTGTGCATGGGGAGCAGGTGCAGGGTTAGCGGTGATAGTATAGTGTGCATGGGGAGCAGGTGCAGGGTTAGCGGTGATAGTATAGTGTGCATGGGGAGTGGGTGCAGGGTTAGCGGTGATAGTATAGTGTGCATGGGGAGTGGGTGCAGGGGTAGCGGTTATAGTATAGTGTGGGGGAGCAGGTGCAGGGTTAGCGGTGATAGTATAGTGTGCATGGGGAGCAGGTGCAGGGTTAGCGGTGATAGTATAGTGTGTGTGTGTGGATCAGGTGCAGGGTTAGCGGTGACAGTGTAGTGTGCATTGGGAGCGGGTGCAGGGTTAGCAGTGATAGTATAGTGTGCATGGGGAGTGGGTGCAGGGTTAGCGGTAATAGTATAGTGTGTGTGTGTGTGGATCAGGTGCAGGGGTAGCGGTGATAGTATAGTGTGCATTGGGAGGGGAGTCAGGGTTAGCAGTGATAGTATAGTGTGTGTGTGTGGATCAGGTGCAGGGGTAGCGGTGATAGTATAGTGCGTAGGGAGCGGGTGCAGGGTTAGCAGTGATAGTATAATGTGCATGGGGAGCAGGTGCAGGGTTAGCGGTGATAGTATAGTGTGCATGGGGAGCAGATGCAGGGTTAGCGGTGATAGTATAGTGTGGATGGGGAGGAGGTGCAGGGTTAGCAGTGATAGTATAGTGTGTGGGGAGCAGGGGCAGGGTTAGTGGCAGTACAGTATGTGTGTGGATCGGGTGCAGAGGTAGCGGTGATAGTATTGTGTGTGTGTGTGGATCGGGTGCAGGGGTAGTGGTGATAGTATAGTGTATGTGTGGATCGGGTGCAGGGGTAGCGGTTATAGTATAGTGTGGGGGAGCAGGTGCAGGGTTAGCAGTGATAGTATAGTGTGCATGGGGCGCAGGTGCAGGGTTAGCGGTGATAGGATGGTGTGCATGGGGAGTGGGTGCAGGGTTAGCAGTGATATACAATGCAGCGTTGGGGGCAGTGGCACTCAGAAATAAATACAAGACTGCAGGCGGTGTGAGTTACCGACGCTTCAAAGCCTGTGGGCCACCTACCCCAACGCTGCACCATATATATATATATATATATATATATATATATATATATATATATATACTGTATCGGAGGCACTCACCAGTCTTGTAGCAAAGTCATATAAATTTAATCAGGCAGTATATATATATATATATATATACGTGCTGTAGCTCTGGCACTCAGTCGACACAAATAGTTACTGTTTCTGTTGCCTTCCTCCGATACAGGACTCCAAAGAATATGGCTCCCACACACAACCAGCTGGTGGACGGCGGCACTCAGAAATGACGACACGTACACATGCCAATAACTGCCTTTATTGGCATGTGTACGTGTCGTCATTTCTGAGTGCCGCCGTCCACCAGCTGGTTATATATATATATATATATATATATCCAAACCAAAAGTGTTATATAGCGCCCTGTATATTAATTAGGATATTTCCTGTCTTTACTTACAATATTGGATGGACCATAAACAATTTTAAAGTAAAAAACATTTATTAAAACATTTAAAACAAAAACCTTATAACATTTTATAGAAGGTTTTTCTGATACAGATGTAATTCTTGGTTTATGGATCGCAATAGTGGTCAATGGTTACCCAACGCATTTCGTCTCTTTATGAGACTTCATCAGGGGTGAAAAGGTATTGTAGTGTATCTTTTTAGGTCTCTAATCAATAGTTTTGTATAGTAGTGGTGGTGGATGGTCCGGTTATAGACTCAAATAGTCAACTTATTAAGTCCCTTTATGACAATATTATTGTTGATAAGTAGTATAAGTTCAAACTTTTGAGCTGTAGTGAAATTATAACTTATATCCCTTAGGTTAGAAAGAATCTTTAAGGCAATATGCGGTGTCCGATATGAGTTTTGTAGAACTTCTATTATATTTAGGGTATAGCAACACCGTTAGTTGAGATAATAAGCTCTAAATAGGTGGTAAAATTTAAAATAATTGAGGTGTGGTCCCCTTATGGTATATTCAAGGATATGCTCCAATTCTTTATAGGCGGTCTTCTTGATGTATAATCGATAAACTTTAATGAAGACTTTTTAGGGCAATGGGCAATGCCCGATTTATGATTTGTATTAATTCTATTGAATAAATTGGGGTATTCTCAATACCTAATAATAAACCTTAAGGTGAGAAATTATGCTCTTAATCGATAACAGGTTTTAGTATTTGAGGTGTAGTCCCCTTAAAAAAATAATAATCGGGGATAAACTCAAATTTCCAAGAAGTGATCTCCTTGAAGAACACAGGATTAAGAACGTGGTCTATGATAACCTTTTGGCTCCTAGAGATGTGTGCTCTCCTGTGTGTTTGGACACCTCAATTATTTTAAATTTTACCACCTATTTAGAGCTTATTATCTCAACTAACGGTGTTGCTATACCCTAAATATAATAGAAGTTCTACAAAACTCATATCGGACACCGCATATTGCCTTAAAGATTCTTTCTAACCTAAGGGATATAAGTTATAATTTCACTACAGCTCAAAAGTTTGAACTTATACTACTTATCAACAATAATATTGTCATAAAGGGACTTAATAAGTTGACTATTTGAGTCTATAACCGGACCATCCACCACCACTACTATACAAAACTATTGATTAGAGACCTAAAAAGATACACTACAATACCTTTTCACCCCTGATGAAGTCTCATAAAGAGACGAAACGCGTTGGGTAACCATTGACCACTATTGCGATCCATAAACCAAGAATTACATCTGTATCAGAAAAACCTTCTATAAAATGTTATAAGGTTTTTGTTTTAAATGTTTTAATAAATGTTTTTTACTTTAAAATTGTTTATGGTCCATCCAATATTGTAAGGAAAGACAGGAAATATCCTAATTAATATACAGGGCGCTATATAACACTTTTGGTTTGGATATTGGCTTTTCGATCTCTCTAGTAGGGGATCAAGTGTTATCAAGCGACCGACACAGCATAGCGCAAATTCTGGAGATATTGTACATTATATATATATATATATATATATATATATATATAATAGCTGCCACTCAGTAAGCACCCACCTAGGAAGCATTGGCATAGCGAAGGGTCCGCAGACTCTGCGGTGGCTTGGGGGAGTCCGCGCCGGCGGAGTCTGCTGGGAGCGCCCTCCATGGGGGCCCCGGAAAGTTGTTGTACCCGGGCCCATGATTTCTCTTGGCAGCCCTGATTGGGGCCTATTTTAACCAATTGATACACCTGAATTGGGTGATATCGGGCCCAAAACGCATATTGTATGAGGGCCATATGAATGTAGAGCAGTTTAAACATAAGAATGTCTTTAAAAATAACTAAGGATCAAGCAGGGTTGAGGAAACTAAAATGTAAAATAAAACGAGTGTAGAATAGATGAGCCAAGCAGTTCTTATCTGCGGTCAAATCCTATGTTCCTATGTAACGGTACAGTTTCTTAGTAACTAAAAATGTTAAATGATGCAGCTTTTGCCTAAATCAATCCAGGTACCAGGAGTCTAAAACTATAATTTCATTTTTTGTGTTGTGACAATCTCTTGAGATTTAGTCTATACGGTATGTATCATTCATATTTTATTGTATGCTTAGCTGCTAGGCCTCAGTGACTGATCAATTTCTAGTCTACAGGGCCCTTTGTTAGTCCTGCATTGTATCGCTAGATATGCTATTAGAAACAGCTGTGTTTACCTAATTGGTTATAAAGTATTTATTATGCATACTTCAAACAAAGGAGACATTTGTTTTGTGATGCAAAAAAGTAGATTTTTGTATCACAACTTCAGTTTTATTGTACAAACCAGGGACAATTTTGTGTGCTTATACAATTACAGTATATTGTTTGTTTCAAATGTCAGAACATTTTTTTTTTTTATAATTTTTCAGAAAGTATCTTCTGAGGTTAAAACCATATTGTGGAAATAGTTGCCTGGGCAACGGACCAGTCACTGGAAAGGGATGGATAGTGAAGCAGCTACTTAGGAATGGAAATAGATATCTCTTAAACAACAAACTTGTTAGGAGCTGATCACCTGGACACCCACCTGCCTTATCTGCACCTACAGTATATTGGATCCATACCAGCCGCCATAAAGATCTCCATTCCACACTTATTGCCCCTCCAGACAAACTTTTCTCTCTCTCCACGGCCATTATGGAGAATATCGCTGCTATGCATTCCAAACTGGAATAATTCCCCAAGTGGACAAAATTGGGGTAACTATACCTTTACCATCTTTATAAGAGAGACTTTCTCACTGGAGACTTGTATACAGAATGTAGATTCCTCAATATTCACAGTACTCATAGGAACAGATCCATTCATTTCAATATATTTACTGAATTGTCAATTGTGCTTTACATGATTTTATTGTGTGTTTTTTTTATATCATTAGGGGGGAGATTCTCTAAGAATCTCCGCCCCCCTTCGCAATTATAATTATCGCATATGTTCTATCATATGCGATAATTATAGCAAAGAACAGCTCTTGCGTTAAGAGCTGTCCTTTGCGGTGAGAGCGGCTCCCCCTCCCTCCCACACCCAACGCTGCTGCTGCTGCTGCTGCTGCGCCGGGCTGTCCTCCTCCCTGCACCCAGAAGAGGATCAGGGCAGGGAGGAGGTCACGGTGCCCGGACACAGGTGAAGGGGGAGGGGGCGATGCGGGGCGGTGGGGGTCCTTGTGGGGCAGTGGGGGTCATTGCGGGGCGGCGGTGGGATGCGGTAGAAGCCCATTGGCTTCTATGGGGCATCGCCAGATTTTTCTTTACCGCATCCCAAAATGCAGTAAAAACCCAGATAACGGGGTTTTTACCGCATTTTTAGCTTAGAGAATCTCCCCCTAGATCTTATACATTTTTGATTTTTTTATTAGTGTTTAGCTCTACTTTTGAATTTCCAAAAAACATATTGTGTTCCTTTCTGCCTGTTTTAGCTGAGTTTGCAACAATGTCAGATGCAGAGTTGAACATCCACTTGTTTACTTGTTTTCATAATATGTGAAGACTACGTATCCTTGTGGGTTCTTTTAAATCATCTAGGCAAATCATTGCACTCAAAACACAGTTTATTCTAGGTTCCCAAACTGTGGTGCTTGTACTCCTGAGGGTACTCTGCAGACTGGTTAGGTGTACTTCAAAATAATATTGGTAATGGGCAAAGAAGAAGAAGTCTCCCAATGGCAGAAGAATTCTCCCATTGCCATAAAGACAAACCACGCTGCATAACTTTAGTTCTGTCTGCAGCGTTATCAGTATCTCCTTGTGCTTTAGTCAGCAGTCCAATGGGAGCTACCTACATTTCACTCAGACATGCCTGCCAGCACCCCTCCTCCCCCTAACCCATTACCATTACTTACCATCATGCAGCATCATGCAGCATTACCATCATGCAGCATCGCCCTCTGGCTCCTTCAGCCTCCACCGTCGGTCAGGTCCGGAGCGCAGTGCAGCCTGCAGAGCGCCGAGCCCCTCTGTGTCCTAGACTGTACTGTGTGTGCCTGGCTGGTGGGGCTATGGGAGGGGGAGGCAGTGTGTGCATGCACGAGGGGGTTTGGCACCGCTGTGGGCAGCTGCCCGGGCCCCTACAAAGGCCGGGGCCTGGGACAGCTGTTTAATAAGTATATATATATATATATATATATATAATATTGTATGGTGATGGAAAAATAATTCAGACATATTTAAAAATTATACTCGCACTTTGATGCTTACAGATGGAGCCCTCCTCATTTAGCCTGTTAATTGGATTAAGTGAGTAATAGGATTAGTATGCTAATCCCCTACTGTATTGTTCTATGTATTGTATTGCTGCTGAGAACAATAGGATAGCCATGGTGAGCCACGACTTAAGGAACAAAGTTGACAGGTGCCCCAACTGTATCAGTTTTACGCAGGATATGTATGCTAGTAGAGAAACCTAAAGGAATGCTAAAACTATTGCAAGGTATGCTGGGAAGTTTCACAACAGCTAGAGGGCCATAGTTTGGACATGTCTGCCCTATGTCCACTGATAATCAATTATTATTGCTATCATACACCTTGTGCCATTACAATAGTTTCTTGTCTTTAGAGAAGATACTACAATAGTGACTATAATTATTGTGTCCACAGTGCTGCTTAAAATTTCAAATGATATTCATTTGTGACCTGTGGAGCGTAATTCTATAAAGCCAAGCCTTCATCCAGTGCTATATGCTCAACCTCCCTCTGTGTATTATCTCTCCAAATATGACATTTCAGCATCCTGTGCACTTGCAAGTATTATCTTGATGACCCAGCTGGTCATTGGCATTGGTCAGTATAAATTGATATAAAGTAAGGATAATAACTGACTTCTTATACACTTGATGGAGATTACCTAGCCGGAAACTGGCACTGGTAAGTCTGAATAGCTCTACCTGCTGCAAGGGGGAGGCATCAGAACAGGTATCAGAAATCACACAGAGGTCTTCTTTGATCCAGATGTCAACGGTCAAAAATTGCCACCGTCCTTGATACGTTTCTCCTCTGTCCTCAACTGGCAGCTTCTTCAGAAGGTATATCATTGTGTTCTCCAGGTCCAATATTGAAATGTTTTATTAAGCAATCATTTTAATGCATTCATTAATTAATACACCCTTACAAGTGATATTGCCTTTTCCTAGTAATCAGCATAATTTTTTTAATTATTCTTTTTATTATTAGTATTATTATTATTTTATTTTAAAACTCAAAAATATAGATCATAAAAACGTTTTTCAAATTGATAAATTTAAATAATATAGACAAGATTAGTTTTTGTTCTTTTATATTATTGTTCCGATTGAACACGGAAGTATTTCAGATTCAGTTTTGGCACCATTTTTAGGAGTGATCAACAGATTTACTTTAAATTAATCTAATGTGCTTATGCCTGAAAATATTTAATCTTTATGGTAATATTTAAAAAGTTTTAATTGTGTAAGTATTTGTTACAAAGTTTGTAACAAACAGTTACAGGTTGTTTATCTGCCTGCGCCTATAGGGTAAATTACAGACATCTCCCTGATAAATAAATTTCACCTTACTGCTTTAAATGTGGGCTTACTGTGTCTAATATTGTCACTAAAAGACAAGAAGGAAATGACAAACAGCAGCAGATCCACAAGGTAATAATTCATACTTCTTAAACTTTTAAGTAAACAATATAGCCTGAAGATGTTACCAAGTCTGCTTCAGGGGATAATGTAATAATAAAGGCTTGTGTGGAGGCACTATTAAATATAGATAACATACTGTTGGTGTTCATAACATTTTGACATTGTTATCCCTGGTTACAGCATATATAGTTATATTCTGGAAACAGTCCGGCACTACTGCACTCACAGGAGCAGACGATGTATTGCCCGGGTACCCGTCAGTAAGGATGACCACAATCACATACACCTGAACAGAAAGGCGTCACTCAGGGATTGGTGAAAAAACAAAAAGACTTTACTGTTGTCGGTCTACGCCAGTGATGGATAACCTTGACACTCCAACTGTTGTTGAACTACACATCCCAGCATATCCTGCTACAGTTTTACTATTTGGCCATGCTGATACTGATGCAGGGCATGCTGGGATGTGTAGTTCAATAACCGTTGCAGTGTGAAGGTTAGCCCTCACTGGTCTACGCCGTTTCGGGCAACATGCCTGTCTTCAGGTCACTAGTGTCCTTACACACATAAAATGTAGGCAATATTATCATATTCAAATAGTGTCATGCACTGGCATATTTTTAATGGGTACAGTGTGTGCAGTGCACATGGGCCCCTGAGGCTATGGGGGCCAACACTGCTCAGGCTGCACTGATTTCCGGAATACTAAACCCTCTGGAGTCCACACCAACAACGCTGTAGAAATCCCAGAGAGAATGGCACGGCTGTCATTATCCAGGTGTTCCGTGCATGCACAGCAGTAAAATTGCCGAACAAATAGACACCATGTATGGTGACCCTGGAGATCTGCACATTAGAATCTGAGCCCTCTAGCTCTCAGACCTGACAGCACTGCCAGCAGGGAGCAGAGGGCCTGGATGGTGAAGGCTGCACTTGGGCCTCCTCCTCTTTTAAAACACCCTAGGTGTCGTCTCTTTTTTGTAAGACAATGTCGATTATGTACAGTGCACTGTAGGACACCTTCATAATCCCTCTGTTTGTAGTGTCCTGACTTTGTTATACAGTGTAACAATCATTTAATGCATTGGAATCGGCTCAGACAACTAATTTCTCAGCGCTCCAAATATTATGCTCCCTTAGTGCAAAATCCGACAAGAGTCAACCATTTAAAATTCATAACTCTTGCACATACTCTGTATGCTAACATTTGATTTTCATAGCTACACATCTAATTTATACTGTATTAATTACAGTGACAGCATTTCTTGCGATTTCAAAATATTCTGACTGCTTTCATGTTTTTTATCTAAGCAAAAGATTTTTATTCCCTCGACAGATTTGCTTTCTTAATTACGTAACTGAGCACCTACTTGTGATTAGAACGGTTTTACCAGCTCCGTATTTAAAGTTGTCACTATACAAAGCATTGTGTGCTAATATGGTATCCGGCCGATTGGTCAACAGTCAATTGGTTGACCATAATTGGTCGTCAGGCAATATGTTATTATTATTGTCATTTAATTTTATGGCGCCACAAAGGTTGCGTATCACCTAGCAATACAGAAATGAGCTAACATAGATAACAAATTACAGTACAAGACAATTTAAGACAAGTACACTGTAAAAATGGATAGTTCAATCAGAGGACAGAGTGGCAGATGTTTATATATTCTAAGAAAGTTACATGAGGAGAGAGGGCCCTGCTCATGAAAGCTTACATTCTAAAGGGGAGGGTTAGACAGACAGGGGTGACACAGAAGGAGTAGAAGTGAGCATAAACAGAAGGTTAGGAAGAGAGCTGGTCAGGTTTTATGCAGGAGGGTCGGAATAGGTCAGCTAAGTATTTGATATTTAACGTCTATAAAAGCACTGGGTCATCCAAGAGGAGATATCACAGAGACAGTTGGAGATATGAGTGAGGATAGAGGGAGAGAGATCAGGAAAAGAGAGGTATATTTTCGTATTATCAGCATAGATGTGAGAGGACATGTAGAGATAGAGAAAAGGACCAAGAAGAAAGTGTTGGGGGACACCTACTATCAATGGAAGAGCAGCACAGATGGAGGCATTAGAGGTATAGCTGTGCATTTTCAAAACTGACAGTGCAATTCAAGATTCAACAGTGATATTCAAGGGTTATATCATAGTTGAATAGCCAGATTAAGCAGCCAGGAGTAGTATGTTGTGAGTGAAGTAAGCTCACTCAAAGCAGTCCTTTGGTTTTCTGAGTTGCTGTTGTTTTCTGTCCTTCTGTTTCACTTTTATACCAAGATACCAAGTTAGTTGTCAGTTTCTGTCCTGTTTAAGTCCAGGCTAAGTCCAGGCTGAAGTTAGGTAACTGTTTCTCCCTACTTAAAAATCTTCCTACTTTAACATCTGACAAAATATTTATACACATATCTTGACACATGTAAATGGCTGACATGATCTAGGTTGTCATTGACAATGGGTCAACACAAACAAAACGTCAATATGTGAATGGTTGACATGTGAAAAGGTCGACAAAGTTTTTTCATGACTTCACTTTTTTTGAATCGACTTGTTCTTACTTCACAACCCAAGTGGGCATAGAGGGGGAATATAATGGTGTTCTGAGCAGAGCGTGGCACCATGCCCGAAGCATGGCAATCGCAGCAAACCATGCGAGAGCCATGGAACACTAATACAGTACACTACTCTATACTAATACAGTGGCCATGTCATCAGCTTTCAAGGTAGACACAAAATAGTGTAGAACTTTTCCGTGTCAACCATTTCCACATCAACCTTTTCCTTTTGTCTACCTAGACCATTTCGACCTTTTTCAAGTGCCTACTGCCTGTCGGCCAACAGTGGTCAATCTATTGAATGTTGAATGTTGACCTATACACTGTTGACCTACTATAATAATCCACACGTTAATATACTCCATATATTACTCCATATATTAGCAACTAATACAGATGGAGCCGGCTTTAACTTTGAAGGGGCTGACGGAGCTTGGCGGGGGTCCCCGCTGCTTCCCCTGCCGTCGCCACTGGTCCCTCTTGCCGCCCGACACCCCCTTCCCCCCTGAACTGGGCAGTGTCTCCCTGAAGTGGTGACAGGCAGGGAGATGCTGCCTAGCCGCCGTGATACTGGGACATGCGTGCGCATGAGACGCACAGGCGTCCCAGTCTCTATCACTGGCGCTCGCCAGTGAAAGGCATCTGGCGAGCGCCGGCCAAAGATGGAGCCGGCTCCATCTGTATTTAGGCTTTGTCATTTGCTGCTGTATTGTGCATGGTCCCATCAATAGCTGTTTCATTTTGCAGACTCTTCAGGGTCCTGGCTTTATGGCCGCTGTTCTTTACCAACATGGTGTGGGCCCAACTATACCATGTTGTCTGCCTCTAACTTTTAAACAAACACACTGATGTTTTTAAACAAACACACTTTCAGCAACTTCCAGCTACACAAAATTTGGAAAGACTGACCACACCCTACAACAGCAATTGTTCCCTTTTAAAACTACATTCAAACACAATTGTTGGCTTGTTAATTTCACAAGGCCTGCAACATCAGAAATCGGTCTAAACCATCATAGTCACCTCTACCGAAATGCCCTCAAAAACTGGCTATTTATTTTGCTCTTTGATAGGTGATGGTGGATAATGTGGCATGCCTTCAAGCATCTCGATTGGTTCAACATGATGTCCTCTGGTGATCTATTTAATGGATCTGATTGGTAGAGTGTGAATACAAATTCTTTTGAATGGTGATTCCTATTCGTATTCTGTCGATGGCATATACATTTGTATTTGTAAATACAAATAAGAATGTGCCATAAATACGAATACGAATGGACGTACTTTCAGGATAGTCAATCCCGAAAATACAAATTCGTACAAAATAGGTGTATTTTTGGATACAAATTCACGTATTTTATACGAATTAGGCTTAGTAAATTTCTCCCTATAGCCCTTATTCAGATCTGATCTCAGTACACATTTGATGTCAAAATGGGCAAAACCATGTGCACTGCAGGTGGGGCAGATGTAACATGTGCAGAGAGAGTTAAATTTGGGTGGGGTGTGTTGTAACTGAAATCTAAATTGCAGTGTAAAAATAATGCAGCCAGTATTTACCCTGCACAGAAACAAAATAACTTGGGGGTTTATTCTAGTTCATTCTTTCTGACAAAATCCTTCTTAGATGGACAAAACCATGTGCACTGCAGGGGGGCAGATGTAACATGTGCAGATAGAATTAGATTTGGGTGAGTTATTTTGTTTCTGTGCAGGGAAAATACTGACTGCTTTATTTTACACTGCAATATAGATCTCACTTTGAAGAAAAACCCCACCCAAATCTAATTCTCTCTGCACAAGTTACATCTTCCCCACCCGCAGTGCACATGGTTTTGTCCATCTAAGAAGGATTTTGTCAGAAAGAATGAACTAGAATAACCCCCTTGGTGAGCTTCGGTGGGGATCCAGAACATGTAGTGAGATCAGTATGACAGAATTCACAACACATTCCATCATGTACTATAGCAGAGGACAAGATTCAGGGTGGTCTACTCTTAGTGAATTCTGAGAGAACAATAAGAAATTTGGGAGACTCCCCAACATTCCAGGAGAATTAGCAAATATGGTTACCCTATATGCGTAATGTGGGGACGGCAGATTCCCTGAGCCAGCTTGCAGTTATGTACTTGAAAATAACTGATATTGATATACTGATTAAACATTGTCTATATGAATAGCATTAACAGAAATAATATAATTATGGATTAACCATAAAAACTTGAAAATATACAATTCATAATAAAGAGAAAGAAGGAAAATCAAATTTGGACAATAATATTAATGCAGTATATGATTATCCAGCCCATCTAGTGTGATGGAAAAGGTTAGTGTAACCTGCAAATTAGGTAATGGAAATGGATCAGGAATTAGATTGAAGGTGTGAGGTGAACCATGGCAGAGGGAAGCGAGACTGAATATTGGAATATCTCATTACATGGCATCTATGCACTCAGGTGAAGATACAATTGGACAATGTATTTATAGATCATAATGAGCCAATAACCAGCTCTGTACTTTGCATGTTTATATCTGTCCTTTGTATTTTGTCTACAGCATACCATATCAGCTGAAGCACAGAAAGAGGAATATACAACTGTGTTGATTCTGGGATATGCATAGTTACCTGTATATGTTTGTCTTAATTTTACACTGACAGTGAAATGACCTGTAATGTGTGGGTGCTGGCAGGTCTTCACAACAATCAATAAGTGACATTTCCGAGTGCAGCAATCATGATACCAGAAAATAAGGAGGATGAACTTCCAACTACTTGTACCGCAGTATCACATATTATTAACGCAACAATGTTTTTAATGTTACACTTTGTAGTTTTTCTGAGTCTTGTATATATTACTGTTGTATTTATGCTAATTTGATATGCTATTATTTTCTTATTTAACCATAAACAAAATGGTTTTAGAAGCAGTTGTGGTGATTTTATGGCATGACAATATTACTTATATAACATTCACTCCAAAAAGTGAATTCACATGCATACAGTATACAAAGGCCTGATTTTGTTTAACCTCCAGTTTATGAATTGTAAACTCTAGTTCATATTCACACTGCACATGCCAACAAATAGAATACACATCTATATCAATGCAAATATCTGAGTTTCTGGCAGTTTTTGGTAGAAAGAAGACTCTCCTCAGTTTACATTGACGCATTGCCGAAGTCGGATCACTGCCGTGACCTCCAAATGTACACTTCTTTCCCCACTAATCTCTGGAGGTACAGAATTTGGTAATAAATATTGAAAGTAACCATGCTTAACAGCATGGTGTCAAAATGGAAATGGACACTATATTATGTAGACATTCTCAGAATGTGGACATGTTCACAATGTCAATATTTCATATGTTGCCAAGTGACATTTTTGAAATTCCAAGGAAGCAGACAGTTAGGGTTAGGTGCTTCCAGGAAGTTTGGCAGTGGAGGAGGCTAGGGTTAGATTAATGAGGGAGGGATAAGGGTTAGTGATAGGGGATAAATATTTACAAGAACACCGCACAATGGATGCCTGCACTGAATCTGCACATGGCCACTGAGTCCCAGAAATGATGAGTCCCCCCTTATTCTAGTTCACTCTTTCTGACAAATTCCTTCTTAGATGGACAAAACCATGTGCACTGCAGGTGGGGTAGATGTTACTTCTAGATTTGGGTGGGGTTTTACTTCAAAGTGAGATCTATATTGCAGTGGAAAAATAAAGCAGCCAGTATTTACCCTGCACAGAAACAAAATAACTCACCCAAATCTAAATATATCTGCATATTTTACATCTACCCCCATGCAGTGCACATGGTTTTGCCCATCTAAGAAAGATTTTGTCAGATAGTGAACTAGAATAAGGCCCACAGTACAGTATCATCTAGGCTGACATGAGGAATTTCAACATGGTAACTGTTGACATGCTAATCATGTGGACATGTTGCATGTCAACAGTTCAACCATGTCAATGTTCTCATAACTCATTTCTCACACACACACACACACACACACACACACACACACAGAGCCGGCATTAGGCATAGGCAAACTAGGCAGTTGCCTAGGGCATTTGGAATGCCTAGGGGCATCAGCAGCTTCTGCTGATTAAAATGATATGCAGCATGCCTGTATTCTGTGTGTGAGTGAGGCTGTATCTGCATATGAAATAGTGTATTCATGGAAATCACTGTAACATAGCATTCTGTATGCAGGTACAGCCACAGTCGCTCACAGAATATATTCATGCCGCATGTCATTTTAATCATCGGAAGCTCATTGTGTGTGCTGGTCATAACAATGCAAATAAGACGAATTTTCAGCAAAAAAGGCACCCAACGTTAGCAGAACTGGCCAGGAGCTGCATGGACTATTGAGGCAAGATGTATGAGGAAACATCTGTATCCAAGCAGAGGTCACAGTGTTAGCGGCTGTGCGAGTGCTCTCTGCGGGTGGGTTGGTTGTGCAATAGTGTTCGGCAGACGTGTAAGGGGCATTATATGTGTCATGTATAAATGCATTAATAATGTGCGACATATGTGTAACAGGCATTGTTTGTCATGTGTATAAGGGCATTAATAATGTGCAACATATGTGTAATGGGCATTATGTGTGTCATGTGTATAAGGGAATTAATAATGTGCAACATATGTGTAAGGGGCATTATGTGTGTCATTATGTGTATGAAGGGCATTAATAAAGGTTGGCATAATGTGTAAGGGGCATTATGGTTATAAGGACATTAATAATGTGTGTTATGTGTAAGGGGCATTACTGTGTGGTATTATCAGGGGTGCCGAGAGAAAAGGGTAGGAGGTACAAATTACCCAAGCCCCCTCCCCTTAAGTGACAGCAGCCGCTCTTCTCATCTGCCCAGCACACACTGCTTTGTGCTGGGTTGCAGTGTGGCCATGGAGGTGCTTAAAATACAATATTTTTTTCTATGTGAATAATGTGAGGAGTAATGTACATAAGGTAAACTGGTACTACTGTGTGATGTAACGTGAATAAGGGACACCATCGCATGATATAATGTGAATAAAGTTGCACTACTGTGTGGCATAATTTGAATTGGGGGTACTATTGTGTGGCCATGCCCCTTCCCAGCAAGAACACACCCCTGTTTGGGCTGCGCACCGAATGTGTGCACTGTTTCTATTTAAAATATTGCGGGTAGGAGCACCAAAATGATGACTGCTATGATGAGGGTTGATGGTGCTGGGAAAGGGGAGCAGGGTCAGAGGCAGAACTAGTGGCGGTGCTAGGGGGCACCAGCCAAAATCTTGCCTAGGGCATCATTTAGGCTAGGGCCGGCTCTGCACACACACACACACACACACACCCCTGGACTATAAAGGTGTTCAGTTTCTCTTTCATGTCTTACTGTAGGAAAAAAATGATTGGCTAGCTGTACTGCAGTATATACAGTAAGTATTATATGTTATATTACTGTGCACACTTTACATTAACACTCTGCAAATGCTCCTGGCTGCATCAGTTACTTTATATGCCTGAAACTGTACCTGAATGTTACAAAGCTGCCATTATTACTATGTACTAGCAACCATCCTGTGAACTAACCCAATGGCAGCCACCTATCACACTAGGGGCCCAATTCAGACCTGCTCACTAGGCTGCAAGCCTTCATATTATTTATTTAAAAATAATAAACAAATTAATACAAAACCAAATTAAATGCTAGAAATGGATGATTAGAGCCGAAACAGAAGATGCAAACCATAGTTTCAGGTAAGAAATACACCCTTTTAGCTTTCACTTTGATGCATGTCATAGTAGTGGCTATTGATAAATGAAAAACAATCCATCAATGCTGAGGTTCAGATAGAGTCATCTATCCTCTCATGTGGGTTACTGAAATGTATTTTGGACTAAGTAAAGTGGCCACAAGAACATTTTAAAGGTTCAAAAGCTAAACCACAAAAATGCAACCTGAGAGGTTTGCTGACAAGATGAAGTAGAATAGGATAAAGATAGATTAGATAGATAGATTAGATAGATAGATAGATAACATTTCTGAATAAAAAAAAAGATACTTTCCTCAAAACAAAAAGTATCAATGTAAATATGTACTGTGAAAAGCATTTTTATAATTTGATGCAGTAAATTTATATATGGATAGTAAGTACATCTATAAACCTGGAAAAATGCTAATCATTAACCATTTGAGTGCCAAAATAGGTGCGAAAATTGTCAAGAACACATTGTTATTCATCATAATGACCTGTAATGGTTACCTTATATACTGTAGGAAATAAAGGGTGAGATTTAATAGGTTGAGAGATTCAGAAAATGAGAGAATTGGTGAGAAATCTCCAGTTTTTTTAAAGCGGCAATCATTTACACGGCAAAGCCAGTTTGATTTTGCAGTGTAAATGATTGCCACTTTAAAAAAACTGGAGATTTCTCACCAAATCTCTCACTTTCTGAATCTCTCAACCTATTAAATCTCACCCAAAATCTTTCTTTTATTTTTACACATTTTTTATTTGAATTTATATAACAAATATGAGCGACGCTGACATTTCTAGAGGACATTTTGCACATCTCTCACAGATGTTGGCACTCAATGGGTTAATAGCTTACTTGCCATCATTTAAAATAACAGGATTGCATAAAACAAAACCACCACTCGATCAGTAAAAATCACACCCTCAATCAGCTGCTGTTAACCCCACAACCCACACAAAAGTTTTACATTTTAAATTCCTGCGTAATATTTTTCTAACTCACAATACCTGCTTTATTAATAACCCTCTTCTGTTTCACATATGATCGGCACACCTCCTGATACAGCGTGAACATGGCATCTTTGGATGACCTAAACATAAAAAGTGGCAAATGGCATCGGTTTTATATCGGACCCATGCAAATCGGATCAGAGTCCCTAGATCAAAAGTGCTGCACTATAGATATATTGGATCCTTGCTGGGATTGCATGCAATATATCATTTGCAAAAGGACCACATGCGATATACAGTATATTACATGCGATCCTGCCACCCAAGAAGCTGCTGGGCGGTTCAAGAGGGGCGGCTGTGACTTCTCCCCTCAGAAAAGTCCCAGTAATGTATGGCCAGCTTAAGGCTGCATTTTGAAGATATAGGGGATCTAACTATACTCACATTTATTGCAGCTACTGTTTTTGTAAAATGGTTCCTAAAAATCTAAATAAATCACATCAGACCTTTTGTGCCTCTAACTTTAATGTAAAACTAACACAGTTCAAGGAATAAATAGATGAGTTTATAGTAAAAGAATTAAAGAAAAATAATGTTAGTCTGCACACTTTTTTAAAGTGCAGAATTATTAGTGCTTATTCAGTAAACTACTTGGTCTGTTTATCTGGTTGAAAGACCCTCAACCTTTTGTGCCTCATGACTTGCAATATGCACCTAAATGTTGGTAATTTATACGAAATACCTTCTGTGTTCTATACTGTATGTCTGAGTACTTTTCATTAGAAATCATTTTAAATTTTTTGGAATTTATACAATAAATGTGAGTGACGCTGGCATTTTTTCATGGATAATATGGACATCTTTTATAGAGATGTTGGCACTTAAAGGGTTAATATCCGCTGAATAACACACACATGGTAGAGTCTATATTTGATTTCCCACCTTTGATTCACCCCTATTATATCATATGTAGACTACAGATGTGAGCAGATCCCCATGTTTTGGTTTGGATTCATCATCCTATCTTGTTTTTGGTAAAAACACTCTCCAGTGGTTTGGTTCTGCTTTGGTTCTTTGTTTGGTTAAAAATTGATAAAAACTACAAAAAACATTGCTAGAAATTGCCTGGAAAGATCCTAGTTCCTCCGGAGGGTTAGACTATCTTTTGATTCGGTTCATATCAACTTCTGGTGGATTTGGATTTCTTTTGAAACTACTCTACACATCTTAAATGTAGATGTCATTGAATAACTGTTTATATTCCATGTCTGGAATGTACTGTTTTCTTCAAGGAATAATCTTTGATGATAAATTACACCTTTTTCATGGCATGTCCTATTTGTAAGTCTCCTCCCTGGGAGAAGTCTGAAGAGGAGACACTGCAGGGCACTTCAGGGGCCAGGGTTGAATGGTCTTGTCATTAGGACGGATCTCCAACAGAGGGAAACAGACGCGAATGGCAGGTCCGTGGTGAAAGGCGGTGCTAAATGATGGGATCCAGTAATTAAACCCTTCCCATGGTGCAACTGTCAGTGAGTGTGCAGGATGTGGGAGAGTCACCTAATGAAAGGAACTATGCCAAAAATAAGGAGCATACCGCAAGTATGAATTAGATACATTGCATAATTCTATTTCTGCAAATCATATTTTTAAAATGTATTTTTTTAAACTATTATTCAGCACATATATAATACAATTACCTGCATTATCTTAAGCACACTCTTCTAGTAAGCTGATCTACTAAATATTTAGCCTTAGTCTGTCCATACATTATAAGATTATCTGTCTAATTTTGTGGATCCAAGCCAAACCTTGGACAAGATTTTGATAGAAGATCCAATCGAAAATGAATCCTAGTTTGAATCGTCCCATAGTTCAGAATTTGGATTTTAAATCCATATTCCTAGCATTGTATTGTAACAATTGCATGAATTAGCTAAAAACCCTGCACATCTTACATCTGCCCCACCTGTATTGTATAAAATTCACAGACAACATACAGTTAATTTTCTGTTTTAGCAGGAAACCTCCTCCCCTTTCCCCTTAAGAAAAAGTTCAAAGTCATTAGCTCACGTAACATTAATAAACCTAGCATAGCATGTCGATCGGCAAAGCAATTCATTTGCATGTAGCATGAGTAAATAACAACACAGATGGGATGCTTTCTAAAGCCTTTGTTCTTTTGATCTATATATTTCCATACAATACTGCCAGCTGCTGTCTAAATATTTTTCTGTTGTGTATTACCATAGAACAAAAGTAAGTATAGCACACTTAGAAGTGGATTTAGGCGAATGTCTTCCCTGTAGGGATAAAGAATTCTCTCAATATGATTCACTGCTTTCATTAGAGACTTAATATGTTTTCAAATCTAAATGCGAAAAGGCGACAGCATCAATGAATTAAAACCTATAACCCTTAAATAACTGTAAAAAATATATTTTTTACATTTTATGTATCAAAAATGAAGAACATCGGAAGATTTGTGGCTTTCATAATTAGTATAAAAACTAACTGTTGATGTATGACGAAGGTTAACCAAATGCATACTTCATCAGTGAGCAATACATTGCAGGCCCCACTGGAAAGAGGACATTAATCATTTTAGCTTTAATTATTTAACTAAATAATCAAATTGAATTGCCTGCAACCAATCCAGATCCACAAGCTTTGTAATTATTTATGAATGATCATTCCAATGAATCATAATAGATTTTAGAGCATGCTTCTTCCCTGCTCATTATCATATATATTTTTCTTATGATCCATCTAATTTACTTGCAATGACTTTTGAATACCTAATGTCAAGGCATCTCTCTACATGGGTACATTTAACTTTATGCTATGAGATCAATGATAGAGTATACAGTGGCTTGCACAAAGTTCAACACCCTAAAAAAGCAACACCGATGTGTCATCTTCTATCTTTGCCCCACTTGCTGCATATACAATGAGGCAGTGTTATGTCTGTAATGTAATTTTAATAGGCAGCGAGAGTGTGCGTATGCACTTCTCCTGCTATGCCGGGTGGGGTTTGCATGTGCTAAATAGGGAAGGACACATCTGTACTACAAATGACAATTACACAGATGGATCAAAGTATTTTTATTGTGGACTTGTAAATTACATGCAGACTAGTATATGTTAGAACACCCTTTTGCTATAATAGCTTTAAGTGTGTTGGGATAGGTACAGTATATTACCTCATTGAATTTTGAACATTGTCCTTGTAGACTTGCTCCAAGTTGTTCAGGTTGGTTAGATGATGGTTGTGGACAACACTTGTACAATAGTGCCCCAATAAATTGTGTAGAATAATAAATTGAATTGGAATATGGGCATTGACATAGTCATTGCAGAAACCAAAGTTGCTTTGGCACTAGGGTCATGGTCCGGCTGAAAATAAAACTTTATTGCAGGATTTAGTTTTCTAAGTCTTAAAAGACCTTAGCGAATATTGCACCATCCATATGCATTCACGTTTAACAAAATGTCCATACCTTGGTGGGGTGTGGTATGACGGCCCGGCAGTTGGGATTCTGACAGTCAGTATATGTCATTGGAATCCTGACCACCTGTACTCTGATAGGAAGGTGATCATAAAGAAGCCCACTGCAGGCTTAGTTATATTCTCCCTCTATGGACCGATCATGAGGAAGAATAGCCCCTGTCAGTCGGGATCCCCATTGTTGGGCATTTCAACAGTTGGGATTCCGATGTCAGTATACTGACCATTGTGATCCCACCTGTCGGGCCATTATCCGGCATTCACCTTGGTGAGGGAATACATCCCGCAACTTGATGGTGCTACCTCAATACTTTACATTTGAATTCCACCAACCATTTCACTTTTGGTGTGACAGTCCAACTTTTCTGTTGGATGAAGTCCTCTGGTTTGGAAGGGTGTTAATGATGGGTTATCACTTTCTTATTGCTGGCTTGAACTGCCTGGGGGCAGTTCAGCTGCCTAAGGAGCAATGGGCCCACCACAGACTGATTGAAATGGAGGACTGACATGATTTTATACCTCTTGTTTTCAGATGCATGCCTTTGGTGCACACACGGGGCCCTGAATCCATACTCCTACATTTTGGGAGTTTATGGTAAACTGATTTATATACTCATGTCCCAGTCACATAGACATGTAAGGAAATGTATATTACTCCTGTAAAGCACATCTCCTTCTGTGTTACCAGGCCAATCTTATGCCACTTTGGGCCTTATTTTGGTTCATTCTTTCTGACAAAATCCTTCTTAGATGGGCAAAACCATGTTCACTGCAGGTGGGGCAGGTGTTACTTGTGCAGAGAGAATTAGATTTGGGTGGGGTTTTACTTCAAAGTGAGATCTATATTGCAGTGTAAAAATAAAGCAGTCAGTATTTTCCCTGCACAGAAACAAAATTACTCACCCAAATCTAATTCTCTCTGCACATGTTACATCTGCCCCACCTGCAGTGGGGCAGTACTTTCTGATGACTTAATAGTACGTTGAGCTAAGTGGTACATATGTTAAAGGATGAAGTAAATTGACAATTTCCTGTGTAATTTGAGTTATATTTTTATTAATGGTGCATGTATCATATTGTATGCTGTGGATTTCCTAGAAACATTCGCTCCAGAAATAACTGTCTTTGTGAATGAAAAGAAACATCTTGCTTGCGTGTCTTGTGATGACCAAAAAGCACAAAACACAATTTTGTTCACCAGAAATTCTATGGTTAAGCACAGTTTCTTATAGCTTCGCCAGGCCTAACATGAGAAGGCTGCCTTGCGCACTTGTGCATGTGCAGATTTGCAAATATTTAGCAAATCTGAATCTGACCCATTGTGCCGTGTGTGCGCTTTCTGAACAATCTGCACATGTTACCTATGTTGCACCCTGATTACCTCATCCTGCTAGTGGAGTGACTTATGCAAATTCAGTATGATCATTTGGTGGAGATAGGTCATGCTGTTAGAAGAACAATTAAAGGACAGATAAAAGTTAAGCAGTACAGTAAAATACAGAAGTACTAGATTCTTCCATGCAGTCAATTAAATGAAAAGGGGGTTGATCTTTAATATAATTGCCAATATAAAGCTGTAAGTTCTACATCTAGCCCCTTGCACTTAAAAGCCTAATCAATCATCACAAGGTAAGCTTACCCAGTTAAGATGAGTCTTGCTTTAGCTGTGTACACACGGGGGCGATAAGGGCTGAAATCGCTGGAAATATGGTCGCTGGCGACCATATTACCAGTGATTGGAGTGTGCCCCGGCGATAAATCACCGGGTGCGCGCTCCCGTTTTCAGCCCCGTTCTATTCGCTGGTCGTAGGAGCTTGCTCCTGCGACCAGCTGATTACCTCTGTGGCTCCCCCGGCAGAGGTTTCTTCTCATCAGCGACCATCTGTGGTCGCTGATGAAAAGGAGAAACTGAGCAATATATTGCTCAGCCATATATTGCTAGCAATATATGGCTGAGCAATATATCTCCCCCGTGTGTACGGGGCTTTAGAGTTGCAAAAAATGGGTGTAGTTTTCTACCTGATTACATTGTGTGGCAAAAGGGGCAGTGTACTACAAAGAAACCATGCGTGTTCAGATATTAAGCACATAGAACTCATACATTGTTTTTGTTACTTTCAGTGTATTTCTCTTCTTCAGCCTGGCACAGCTGAAGGCATGTGAGAAATCAAAACAGAGCAGCTGTAAAAGACTTCTTTTAAAAGGAAAGGTGTGAGTGACCCATTTGTGTAGGATGGGGAGGAGGAGTATATATGGTCTGCCTGGGCCATTTGTCTGAATGACCAATGCTGGCCAGTGGCTAGAGAGAAAGGTCTCAGTTAGTTACAAGTCCATTACATATGGCTGTGCAATATTTACTGGTTTGTGATTCCACTACATACAGTGGTTTCTGTATCACAATTGATTGTATATTTGCTTTGAACCAAAAAAAAATGGACTTTTCCACACATTATTTCTCACACCTCTGGAGGCTGCGAGAACAAAAATCTGTGTGACATGGGTGTCTGATTGGAGCAACAATGAAATAACACTATAGATACCCATTCCTATAGATGGCTAGCAGCAGGCATGGGCCACAATTGAATTACCCTCAGTGAGCTCCAAAGTACCACTTGCATGTGTAATATTTGAAAGTTTGACAGTTTCTGCCAGTAACTGATCCTACTTAATATACAGTGCCTTCATAATAATAATAATAATAATAATTATTATTATTATTATTATTATTATTATTATTATTATTATTATTATAAAAAAGATTAAGATGAATAAAGTAATATCTAACATAAAAATTCTAGCAGCTTATTTTACATGAATATGTGACGCAGAGTTGGCTATGCGTTTTTATTGAATACATTGAGAAGGAAAATAAAATCAATGCAGCCTACGGAAATTTTGAAGTGTAGCCGGAATAAATTAAACTCTTGAGTAAATAGCTATACTGTAAATTAATAGGGTGCTTATTGTCAGACACTAATTTCCATATTGCTACACAGAAGTAATGTTAGCTAAGCAATCAGGGTAAAAGTTAACTAGGCAACTCGACTCAAAAGTCCTTGGAAATGCATGTAAATAAATGTATGAATTCCTTATCTTGAACTGTAGGAATCTGTGAAAGATCTTTCTACAGGCTACAGATTAGTTTTACAAGTTGTGGAGAGGCTGGGGACACCAATCAAGTGAGTCAGTGGACACAAGATCAATGTCAGCAGTGTCAATACACATGTAATATATGCCAAGCTTCGGGTGAACAGAGAGACTCAAGATTCACTGTGCTGCTCCACACTATCTGACATTTCACAACATGCTACTGGCGCACTGTATCTGAAGCCTACATTCATAATTCATAGTGTTAGTGCTGGGATTTCTTCCTTTGTGACAGATGAAAAGAAACATTTGACAAATTTAGCAAATAAGTCGTGATTGCAAAAAAAAAAAAAAATCTTTCTAAAGTTATTGTAGAATGAGTTCTTTTTTTTAACACTTTGCCTGACTTCTCCAAAAGTTACAGATCATGGAATAGAAGCAAAGTAAATAGTAAAATGGGCAACATTGGAATATAATTGTATATTATCATGAATATTTTGCATATTATTATCAATCTTATGCACCGCTTTAGATCTCTCCCAGATGTGTATCACTCCACATCTGCAGCGAGAATTTGTGAGAGTCTGCATGCCTTTTTAAAGTGGCAATCAATTACACAGCAAAGCCAACCAGGTATTTCTGCGTAATCAGTTGCCGCTTTAAGAAAATGGTCAGACTCACAAAAAGTCCTGCCCAGTCTGCAACTTGGAGGTGAATAAATGTCACCCTACTGTAAGTGTCTCATGCTATATGGTGCAATAATGCTAGTTCAATAAGGACACATCTGTAAGATGCATTTGCATGTACTTACTTACATGACTTAGATCAGATCACTTTTTCTTTCTCTGGTCCCATCCCTTAATTTTCTTGCCAGAAACCGAAAAATCCAGACATACAATTCACCTATTCAATGTGGCTTTTTTTTTCCGGTGAAAAAAGGCTGCACCGGTGGGTCATTCACCAATCCACAGGTTTTCCAACTGTGATGATTTTTCTGATATTCAAAATATTGTCACTTGGATTGAATAGGGGGAATGTAAATTTGACTGAATATCTGCAAAAAGTGCCGGTTTTCCCACTGTCTGTAAAATTGCCACGGATTGGATGACACTGTTTCAGAGTGTCTACCTTTTTGCAGCAGCAGCCAGCAGTATATTTGTAGAAGGAGTGGGCTCATGTGAAAACAAATGAACACAAGCCTTCCTAAAAAGTCCTTTATAAATTTGATACATTGCTGATGGATAGCCTTTTCAGTGATACGTATAGCAAGGAATAAACCAGTAAAGAAAAAGATATGCTGCTGCTGCAAGCAACGTCTTAAAAAAATCTATGTATCCTTTTAAGAGCAATAAAAAAGACAAAAATATATTCCACAATGTAAAAGAAGTACTTCAAATCTACTGTTCAGTAAATTGTTTTCCATTTAACAGCACATGCTAAAAAGTGAGTCAACTCATGTGGGTGCAATGGGCAGGTTGAATCTAGAAGTATTAATTAAAAAAAGTGTGACTTCATTTTTTTGTCACTAAATCTTCATAATTTTGTATGAAATATACTTTAAATGTATTACTAGCATTCTTCTAATAATGTAGTGTTAAGGCTACTTTATAAATGTACAGATGGGTCTTGTCCCATCCTTGCTGGCAGGTCGCCAGAACGTACGCGCTGGCGACCCGCCAGCAGCCTCGCCAGCGAGGAGACTGAGACGCGCGTGCGTCTCACGCGCACGCGCGTCTCAGTCTCCGTCGCTAGCGCGACGGAAACCCTGTCCGTCTCCGCCTCAGGGAGACGGACAGGGTTAGGGGGGGTTAGGGGGGGGTGCGGGCAGGCGGCGGGGACCCCGGGTTACCGCCGGCAAGCCGGCGGGGACCCGGGGGAACGGATCGAAGCGCCGTCGGAAGGGGACGCGCGCGCCGCTCGTGCGCGCGCGTCCCCTTCTCACCATCGCCATGGCGCTGGCGGGGGATGGCGGCTGGCGACGCCAGCGCCATCCCCTGCAAAGATGGGACAAGACCCATCTGTACTCTTAATAGAAATACATTGTAATTTTGTATATGCAGTACCATAAAGTATATACAGTACAGTACACATTCTTTTGACATTTTTTAATTACATTTTCTTACATCATGAAATATAATTTGATTTACTAGAGAATTCTTACCACTACGCTGTAAAGATCTATGTTAATTATTTAGAATGTGGGGCAATTCCCCAGAGCAGTAGTTTCCCAAATTTTCAAACCATGGCACCCTAGAGAAACAGAATTTTTCATAGCACCCCTAGACCAAAGTTTCTGATTGAAAATAATTATTAAATTAAGTAAGTTGTGTTTATTTGTCATTTTTAGATCCAGTTATTTAGAGAGAGACAGAATTTTCTTCTGTTTGCCCACATAACTTATGAAAGGAAGCCACAATCACTGGTTTTGCCTATCACAATAATCATAAATAATTTTTTTTGGTCCTGGTCCACCAACTCAAAGCACCCATTTAATTGCACTGAGGTACCCTAGGGCATCACGGCACATAGTTTGAGAATCACTATCAGAGATTGATGGAGATTATAGTTGGTAGTAGAATTTTGCACAGCGTCCCATTGCGGGGACAAGTCATGCTCTACCCAAAGGGCGTGCCTAGTTCCATATACTGTATGGAGAGATTGTGAAAAGAGATTGTGAACGTGATACCTAGGAGCGTGGGTGTGTACTGCTGCATCTGAGAGGAATCTTTTAAAATGTACTTATATGCAAATGTAGATGAGCCCCAAAGCAGTTAGTAACAGCTACTATACTTGCTAAAGTGCTGGGAAATGGTGCTGATGATTCAATGTAAATGTATATTTTTTGAGTAATAGGCCTCAGGCGGTTAGAGCAGGGGTGAATAGCTCAGATTTGGTGACACTGAATACAGGGGTACCGCAAGGCTGTGTATTAAGCCTGTTTCTTTATTATATCTTTACGTCCGACTGCAAACCAGTTTACAATTCCAATATCATTATTAAATTTGCCGATGATACAACATTAATTGGCCTCATTAATGATAACGATGAAACAGCATATAGGGCCTTATTTTGGTTCATTCTTTCTGACAAAATCCTTCTTAGATGGACAAAACCATGTGCAATGCAGGGGGGGCAGATGTAACATGTGCAGAGAGAATTAGATTTGGGTGAGTAATTTTGTTTCTGTGCAGGGTAAACTGGCTGCTTTATTTTTACACTGCAATATAGATCTCACTTTGAAGTAAAACCCCACCCAAATCTAATTCTCTCTGCACATGTTACATCTGCCCCACCTGCAGTGCACATGGTTTTGCCCATCTAAGAAGGATTTTGTCAGAAAGAATGAACCAAAATAAGGCCCTTAGAGAGGAGATTCAGCATTTGGCGTAGTGTAGTGCCAATAATCTCTTTCTCAATGCAAGTAAAACAAAAGAGATAGTGGTAGATTTCCGTAGGAAAAAACCTTCCCCAGTTATGCCGGTACAGATAAATGGGACAAATGTTGACCAAGTTTCTAATTTTAAATTCTTAGGCACCTACATTTCTGAGGATTTAACATGGTCAACTAACACAAAATGCTTGGTAAAAAAGGCCCATCAACGCCTTTTTTTCCTCAGAATGCTGAAAAAACAGCAATTGTCACTACGAATTTTGGTTAACTTCTATCGTTGTGCAGTGGAGAGCATTCTGACTAGTTGTATCTCCGTCTGGTATGGGAATTGTACTGTTGCAGAACAGAAGTCAATCCAGAGGGTAATTAAATTGGCCCAACGGATAATGGGAACTACTCTCCCCTCTGCTGATGATATTCAGCGGAAGCCGTGTCTGCGTAGGGCGCATAATATTTTAAAAGATGGTACCCACCCGGCTAATGGGTTGTTTGTATTACTGCCTTCGGGTAGACGGTTTAGCTGCCTAAGGAGTAGGACCAGTAGGATGAAGAATAGTTTCTTTCCCAGGGCCATTTTAGAATTAAATGCTAGTTTGGGTCAGGGGGGAGGGTAATTGGGATTTAAGTTTTAGGGTAAATTACCTGTGGATCATTTTGTATTTTATTATATGTATGTATTTGGATGGATGCTAAACTGAATTTTGTCACCCTAATTGGGGTGATGACAATAAAGACGTATCTAATCTAATCTATCTGCCTCTCATTCCTTTTTTCCCCAAAAATGTAACAGTGTATTGTGGGCTAGGCGAAATGAGAGAGATTTCTAGACTATTTAGGGAGAGGGGGAGATTGCTGCTATTTCAGGGAGACTCCTGCAGAATGCAGGAGGGTAGGCAGCTATGCACCACAACCAGGTGTTAATCAAATATGTGAATGTGTAGCAATAAAGTTTTAAAACTTGTGAAATATTTGTGAACAGCTAAAATGCAATGCAAGTTTGTATACAAGGATGACTATTACTTTATGTTTATGTTGTTATTACATTAAGAAAGATGAGGAAATAGGGTAATAACATATATTTTAAAGACATTATATTTTCATATGTAGTATTTGATTGTAGAGATATGCTTTATTATTTGAATCTAATAATACCCTTCTTTGATGTACAGTAGATAAGCAGAGGTAATATTTTAGAATAATTCTTGATGCAAATAGTAGTTACACAGCTGTCACAAAATTGTCTATATGTATTTGCATATACACATTAACAAATTCACTGTGGATGGAAGAAGATAAGAGTATGAACTACAGCAACTGACCAAAATTGGCTGATAATGTCAACAGACAGCCATAGAAATGCATAACTGGGAGTGAATTCATGTTAAGATTTTCTCATGATTTTACAGGTTCCGTCTTTCTGTTGCATTTGGCTACATTTAAGTCTATCACACTGTAATTCAGCCACCAGTTATCATTACGGACAATCATTGACAAGGTTAAATTGTAACTTTTGTTAGGAGGACTGAATGCTTCCTGAGTGGGGATAGATACAGTATACTGTAGTAGCTCCCGAATTAAAAACAATGCCAGAAATTGGCAATTGATTAAGACAGCATAATTATGTGAAATAGATTCTAGAAGTTGTTTTAAAGATCAGGGGGTACATTTACGAAGCATCTGTTTTCATTTATTCAATGTTATGATCTAATTTTCACATTGGAGATTTACTAAAGGCAAATCTGATGAAAATTCACAGAAATAGATCAACATTAGATAAAAGATGGCAATAGACCACTGGACCTACAGTACCATCGACTATTTTATATACAGTAAACAATACAAAACCTTTATATACCATAATAACCAACAGTAATGTTTGGCGAATGGACCTGCTGAAGAGGTTTAAAAATGAATACTTCCATTTCAGAGACTCTAAAACTCTAAAAACATTGTGTTCATCCTTCATCCATGTTCCATCATAATGATATTTAAAAGGTACAGTAGAACCACCTGCAGAAATGTCCCTGCAGGAAATATGGCAGTAGGAAGTTTGTCAGTGCCCACCATTTACCTGAAACACACAGTATTCCACCATCTGAGTGAGAAGGCACAGGAGGCAGAGGAGACTCATCAACTTCCTGAGGTACTGCAGAGCCTATGCAGGACTAGGTTCTTCCATGGCTGGTTAAAACTCAATACAGTGTCATAGAGCAAGACACTGCAGAAGGCCTGCACAGGTTATTTGATATGCTGAATTTTTTTGCTACTGGTCTGTTCTAGTCAGTATCCAGAAGGGTAGTGGGCATATAATAGGTGACAGTCTACCATTACTGTATCTCTCACAGGTCAAGGCAGCTGTGAAGACCATCTCCTACACCTGTATTGGCTTCACTGGACTGGATAGCTTTCTATAGTCTCACAAGCATACTTGAGCTAGAGACTTCAAACACATTGGGCTGAGACCACCTAGAAATAGGTAGTGTGTAATGCAAAAACAAAAACATAATCAGCTTTGTAACTCCCAATCTTGACTTGTGTCCTAGGCCCTTATTCAGATCTGATCACAGTACAAATTTGTTCTCAAAATGGGCAAAACCATGCGCACTGCAGGTGGGTCAGATGTAACATGTGCAGAGATAGTCTCTCTATACATGTTACATCTGCCCCACCTGCAGTGTACATGGTTTTGCCGATTTTGAAACAAATTTGTCCTGCGATCAGGTCTGAATTAGGCACCATATGTGGAGCAGTGATTGGAGAATGGATTAGCATAATCTGGAGGAGAGAGTAAGTATGTCTGCTTGGTAATTCAGATAGTGACACAGTGGTGGATAGCCAGATATCTTATAGAAAATGTCTCATACAAATCTCCCCATTTTCTTGGGGAGGTAATACTGTTCCAATAAAAACAAGTTAAGTCAGTACCTGTAAACTGGGGCTTCACAAGGATGGGGGGGGGGGCATACTGTTGTCACCCTTTCAACAGTATGCCAACAGTAACATGCAGCACCTGGCTCCACTTACTGAGAAGGACTCAGCAGTGTTTCTCAGGCAACATGCATGCCCTGCAGTGATGTAGAAGCTGACCCAAGACCATGCCATTTTCAGAAACCCACAGATCCATTTTTGGCCATGAACAAACCTAGTGGGTTACAAACCTCCCAACATGACCCCCCATTCTAGAATGGACAAAATGCTCTGTCCCTCCTGGAATAAAATGTGTTGGAAGGTCTTGGGTTTCTTTGCCACACCAGGTGGCCCTGACCATGGTACCACCATTGTTGGTGAATGGCTCCCACTGTTAATTCCGATGAATGGGCTAAAATCTCCTGTGTAATGTTTACACAAATCTGCCCAGGCTGTCCAATAAATAGCAAAGTTGCCAGTATATGTACTTTTGTTTGAGCTGCTAAAATGCAATTTGTAGATTGAATGAATAAAATCTTTATGCATCTGGAATGCTGCCAGAAGCATAAAAAGAAGAGCAGAGCTGCTGCTGTGCTACATGTAGGCCTGCTAGAGGATGATGTTACGTAATAACGTAAAGATTAAAGTGAGGATGTTAAAGAGTGCAAGGTAGACACCAGCCTGGTTAGGGTGTAAAATAAAGGGTTGATAGGAAAAATGCCAACAGTGTCCAAGTTGACCAAAAAGGTGGTCATGTACAATATTCAAACAAATAAAAAGGTCAACATGAGCTTTTTAAAAATACTTTGGTGTCAATTTGAAGATTTCAAGACATGGACCCCAAATCAGTGTACCACTCGCCATGCATTGGGAGACATTTTACCATTCACAGTCAGAGGCCACATGGATTGGTAAAGTACAAAAAAGTTTGAAAAAGGAAAAAAAAATCTAAAAAGCTCAAGTTCATCTGTCGACCATTGCACTTTTGTCTATTGACCATGTTGAACTTATTTCATCAATATGGTATAGACAAATTGACTCATCCTTGTGACTGTCAACCAATCACTTGGATACCTCTGGATCCAAGTTCACTTTCCTCACAATGGAAAAGTTGCACTGTAACCCTCTCCAGACAATGCATGTTGATGTATTTTCAAGGTAAGGCTTTCATATGACCCTTCACACTCATTTCCACAACTGATTTTTGCATGACTCTCACTCATTTAGTCTGAGAGTATTATAAATGCAGACTATTTCCTATGTTCCTCACATAACTTATCCCACAGCACTATAAGGGAAGAAGAACACTGTGACAACACCGCTTATCTTGCGGACCCAGATACTCCTCTTTCCAAAACCACAGCCGTTCAAGTTGCAGCCCTTTCCATGCACCGTGGATTACTTTATACATTCCTTTCTGTATTTGGTTGAGGATTACAAGCACACGCATGCGTTGAACTTGTATACTTATAGCTTCCAGGTAAAATTTTATAAAATAACTTAAATAATTGAAATATATAGCAGTACTCCAACTAAGGGCCTTATTTTGGTTCATTCTTTCTGACAAAATCCTTCTTAGATGGACAAAACCATGTGCACTGCAGGGGGGGCAGATGTAACATGTGCAGAGAGAATTAGATTTGGGTGAGTAATTTTGTTTCTGTGCAGGGAAAATACTGACTGCTTTATTTTTACACTGCAATATAGATCTCACTTTGAAGTAAAACCCCACCCAAATCTAATTCTCTCAGCACAAGTAACATCTGCTCCACCTACAGTGCACATGGTTTTGCCCATCTAAGAAGGATTTTGTCAGAAAGAATGAACCAAAATAAGGCCCTAAGTCTGGTAACTATACTTCAACCCCTTCTGGGAAGGCAGTGAATAAGCATACAACAAATCCGTGGGTGGGGCCAATCACTCCTCTGGTGATTCAAGTTAATTAAGTGCTGAGAATTGAAATTTCTCAGCAGCTGGAGAGCCAAAAGTTGGTTAAGCCTGTTGCAGAGTCTTCAGAAAGAGAAACTTCTCTTTTACAACAATGTAAGCAAATGCCTATTAATTCAGGAGTATCAAATGAGGAACATAGCATGTTTATTTAATTACAGCACATAGTTAAATACAGAACTGCAAGACCATCTCAATAAGCCAATTCTACTTTTCCTTTAAAAGAAAAAGGAAAATAAGAGAAATTATACGGCGCTGTGTTTGCCTTTGTTTAGGATGTTCACAGTCTCTCAGTATTCCTTTTATTTTTATTCTCTCCAAAAAGTGTGATTGAACCTTTCATATTGTGTTCTGCATTCACTAACCAAATCAGGAAATGTCTAAGCAGAAAGACCATTGTAGAGGAATTTCTGCACAGGACATATCAAAGCAAATTTGAGAAAAACATGAAATTTCACAATAGAATACAAAATGGGACAAATATTTTTAGGACCAATTTTTAAAATGCAACAACCAGTTGTAAAACATACAACAACCAGTTACTACTGCCATCTAGTGATACCAGAACAGACTGTAGATTATATCTACTTGATTTGCTATTCTGTTAACAGTCTGGTGATGTGATTAGCTGAAAACAGGGTACTTATGCTGGAGAAAGTAGAGGTTAAATTGAATTACTTTATGAAAATAAGTACATTTTATGTGAACCATTAATAGTATGGGTCCTTAAAAATAAACCGTTGCAACGCATCTGCTTCAAAGTCTATTTTATTATTGTATTGTATTGAAAACATTGTATATTTTTCATTCAATTTTTTGTTTGTAACACGGAATAAATGTGGCATTGCTGAGTTGAAACAATACCATTATGGTAACATTTTGATCTAATTAGTGAAACTGAACAGCAGCAATTATTTTGAATGTATATATTTATTTTAATCATAAAGTATCAATATTCTCCATATTGATGAATAGGGAATCGATGTGTGAGACATGTAAGACAGATAGATTTATACAAAGTGACAGTAATGAGTTGAGGGCTTACCGGTTAGAAATAGCAATCTACAGGAAATGAAGGGGTTGGAAGAACATGCATTATGAATGACATACAGTAGGTATTGCATTGGTCAAACTTTAAAGCAAGTTCCATGAAAATATTAAATGTATTTTACTTTTGGCTGTAGCAAAGTCCATTTTTGTATTAAAAATTACATTTCCATGTGAAAGCAGCTTAGCAAATGCAAAATAAAATCATGCCACTCTTTTTCATTACGCTGTTATTTTTTATGATACTGCCATTTTTTAATGAGTTGTTAATTAGGTTACTTCTATAACTTCTTCATGCTGCAATACAGTACCTAGATACCGGTAATTGTTTTATGAACAAGGAAGTGCTCACGTGTAGTAATATATTTATTTATAAATTTCTACCAACATGTAATATTCTATCATGCCACTTTTAGAGCCTGAATTTCATAACTATAATTCAGGAAGTAATTAATAAACAATATATATATATATATATATATATATATATATATATATATATATATATATATATATATATATATATATATATATATATATATATATATATATATATATATATACATCAGTAGTAGGGAAATTAATGGAAACACTCTTAAAACAAAGAGTTGTAGAATATCTCAAAACCAGCAAGGGTTTACTGGGGGAAATCATGTCAAACAAATCTTATTGACTTTTTTGACTGGGTGACTAAAGTAATAGATCAAGGTGGGGCTGTAGATGTAGCTTATCTAGACTTTAGTAAAGCTTTTGACACTGTCCCACATCGCAGACTGTTAAATAAACTTGAAAGCTTGGGATTGGATTCTAAGATAGTTGAATGGATAAGAGCGTGGTTGCAGGACAGAAAACAGAGAGTTGTAGTAAACGGAGTACAGTCAAAGGAGGGAAAGGTTACAAGTGGAGTACCCCAGGGATCTGTACTTGGACCGGTGCTTTTTAATATCTTTATTGGTGATATTGCAAATGGAATTGAGGGTAAAATGTGCCTTTTTGCAGATGACACAAAGGTATGCAACAGGGTAGACACACCAGGAGGGGTAAAACAAATGATTGAGGATCTAGGCAGATTAGAGAAATGGTCAAGAGAATGGCAACTACAGTTTAATGCCAAAAAATGCAAAATCATGCACTTGGGTCTCAGAAATCCAAAGACTCAATATAGTATAAATGGCACTATAATGGAAACTACTGAGGAAGAGAGGGATCTAGGTGTCACTATTTCAGGGGACTTAAAAGCAGGTAGGCAATGTAACAAAGCAATGAAGAAGGCAAGTCAGATGCTTGGTTGCATAGGGAGAGGTATCAGCAGTAGAAAGAAAGAAGTAATAATGCCACTGTATAGGTCATTGGTACGACCTCACCTAGAGTATTGTGTTCAGTTCTGGAGGCCATATCTCATAGAAACATAGAATTTGACGGCAGATAAGAACCACTTGGCCCATCTAGTCTGCCCCTTTTTTTAAACATGTTACCTCAAACCATATTTGATCCTTATTTTTTTGTAAGGATATCAATATGCTTATCCCAAGCATGTTTAAATTGTACTACTGTATTTGCGTCTACCACCTCTGTTGGGAGGCTATTCCACTTATCTACTACTCTTTCTGTGAAAAAATTCTTCCTCACCTTTCCCCTGAATCTTCCTCCCTCTAGTTTCAGTGCATGTCCTCGTGTTCTGTTGCTCCTCTTCCTGTGAAGAATGTCTCCCACCTGTACCTTGTTAAAGCCCTTGATATATTTGAAAGTTTCTATCATGTCCCCCCTTTCCCTTCTCTGCTCTAAAGTATACATATTAAGATCTTTTAGTCTTTCCTGGTAAGTTTTGTGATGTAGGCCATGCACCATTTTAGTTGCTCTTCTTTGTACAGTCTCCAGAAGGATATAAATACATTAGAGACTGTACAAAGAAGAGCAACTAAAATGGTGCATGGCCTACATCACAAAACGTACCAGGAAAGACTAAAAGATCTTAATATGTATACTTTAGAGCAGAGAAGGGAAAGCGGGGACATGATAGAAACTTTCAAATATATCAAGGGCTTTAACAAGGTACAGGTGGGAGACATTCTTCACAGGAAGAGGAGCAACAGAACACGAGGACATGCACTGAAACTATAGGGAGGAAGATTCAGGGGTAATGTGAGGAAGAATTTTTTCACAGAAAGAGTAGTAGATAAGTGGAATAGCCTCCCAACAGAGGTGGTAGACGCAAATACAGTAGTACAATTTAAACATGCTTGGGATAAGCATATTGATATCCTTACAAAAAAATAAGGATCAAATATGGTTTGAGGTAACATGTGTAAAAAAAGGGGCAGACTAGATGGGCCAAGTGGTTCTTATCTGCCGTCAAATTCTATGTTTCTATATATATATATATATATATATATATATATATATATATATATATATATATATATATATATATATATATATATATATATATATATATATATATATATATATATATATATATATAGAGAGGTCCAGAGGTCTGGCACTCGCTTGTAGAATACAACTGGCTCCGGGTGCCCTCCTATGCCAAAACACAGATATCCACCAGACGGGCGGCTTTCACGGAAATAACAGGCAAGACAAACGGAGTGCGCTTAACGTTTCAATCTTTAAGAGATTTTCATCAGAAGCGTTACATGTGTGTAAAAAACAGAAATAAATACCTTCACCAGCCCCGTGTTCAGCACAGTCCCCGCCTCCGGCCCGCGTTCCCGCTCACCTGCACACTGACGCGTCGCATACCAAGTGACGTCACTGGCTTCCGGTTGCTAGGGAACAGTCAGCCGCTTGCAATTCACAAGCTACAGCTACTTCCCACTTCCGGTCTTCCACGCCGCCCAGTCAGTAGCAACACCACGTTGTCATAGTGACGGCGTTAGCTTCCCGCGATCACCTGGAGACCGCAGCACTGTGAGAGACAAAAGATACCTATCATATGCATGTTGAAGGCATTGATTAAGTACAAATATCAAAATAACAAGAGAGAAAGAGACAAGAGCGGATAGGGCATAACCAATAGGCATTATTAGGCAGAAAGGCGAAACATCAAAATTAATGGGGTTATAGAAAGCAGTTTAAATTGAGCTGTTCATTCAGACCAAATGGACTGATGGTATTCAACATATATGTCCATCTGGCTTCTTTCTGAAGGAGCGCCCTGGCTCTGTCTCCCCCACGGATGGCACACTGTCGATGATTTTATATCTCACAGTAGATTCACTGTGTTTCATATTCTTGAAATGGCGTGCCACCGGTTGATCAGTCTCTCTTCCTGCCAACGCTAGATGGATGGCACTTCTGTGCTGTGCCATCCTCTCCTTAAACTTGCAGGTTGTTTTGCCCACATAACCAAGGCCACATGGGCACTTGATTAAGTAAACAACGTAGGAAGAGTTGCAAGAATACACCTGTTTAATTTTGTAAATTTTCCCGGATCTGGGGTGTGTGAATGTGTCCCCCGTCTCTAAGAAATTACATGTTGCGCAACCAAGACAACGATAGTTGCCTGGTTTCTTGCTGAGAAAGTTTGTTTTTTGGTCTGGTTTCATTTTCATTGGGTTAGTATTGACCACCCAATCTCTGATACTGCGACTCCGTTTATAGCACGGGATGAGAGTGTTGTCTTTCAGTAGAGGCAGTTCAGGATCTGAATTAATGGCCACAGACTTCTTGCTTTCCCAATTATATTCTTACTCGCTGTAGAAAACTCTGTGACAAAGATGGTGCTCTTGTCCAGGCTCTTCTTAGGCTTAGCCACTCGCAAATCAACTCTGGGAATGGTTTTGACCCTGTCAATTGCTTTGTTGATAAATGCAGAAGTGTAACCCCGTTCCAGGAATTTGTCAGCCATATTTTTGATTTGAGAATCCTCCTCGACTTGATTACTGCAAATTCTTCTGACCCTACACATTTGAGAAAATGGCAGGGCATCCTTGAGGGGTTCCGGGTGGAAGCTAGAGGCCAGGAGCAGTGAGTTGCCATCTGTCGGTTTGGTGAACAGGGTTGTCTGTATACCTCCCTCACCTAGCAACACTCGAACATCCAGAAATGAAATGTCACTAGCACTTACGTTGTAAGTGAACTTGATATGTTCATCCTGGGTATTGATTTCTTCCATGACCTGTATAAACTCATTCTCAGACCCGTTCCAAACCACAAAGATGTCATCTATGTATCTTTTAAAGAAGACACATCTCAAGGCAAAATCAGGATTCTCAAAAAACAAAAATTGTTCAAGATTGAACATGAAACAGTTTGCGTACGTGGGTACCACACAAGCACCCATTGCACACCCACGCACTTGAATAAAAAAACTCTTCCTGTAAGATAAAATAATTCCTGGTTAGGATAAGCTCAAGGAGTTGCAATGTCAGGGAAATGGCTGGACCTGTATACAAGGGGTTGTTTTCCAATAACCTTCTGGTAGCCTGTATACCTCGATCATGTGTTATACTTGTATACAGGCTAACCACGTCTATTGTGCATAGCAGATGGCTACCTGTAGATAAGTCCAGTTTATCTAATTCATTAAGGAACATTGGGGTGTCCCTTAAGTACGTTTTCTCAGCCTGTATAACTGGCTGTAGGAAAAAGTCCAAGTATTTGGAAACGTCATACAGGTAGGACCCCCTCCCCGAGATAATAGGTCTCCCCGGTGGATTAATTAGTGATTTGTGTATCTTGGGGATAAGATACAAAACCGGGGTGAGCGGGGTTTTATTGACTAGGGATAAATGAACCTTTTTTGTGATCATCCCCTCCTGCTCAGCTGTCTCTAGAACACGATCCAATTCGGATCCAAGAAAAAATATCAGAGCCGTAGTAATCTGAGCATTAAAGAGAGGCAAGCACTAAAAGGTCTGGCTACTCATAGTGAGATTACAATCCGCCCCGCAGATAAGGGGGGCGGAATTGTAGTATTGAACACCGATGATTATTTAAAGGAGGCTTATGGCCAATTGAGTGATGCCACAGTGTACCGTAAACTTCCCGCAGACCCTACCCAGCAATTTGTTTCCGAATTGGATCATGTTCTAGAGACAGCTGAGCAGGAGGGGATGATCACAAAAAAGGTTCATTTATCCCTAGTCAATAAAACCCCGCTTACCCCGGTTTTGTATCTTATCCCCAAGATACACAAATCGCTAATTAATCCACCGGGGAGACCTATTGTCTCGGGGAGGGGGTCCTACCTGTATGACGTTTCCAAATACTTGGACTTTTTCCTACAGCCGGTTATACAGGCTGAGAAAACGTACTTAAGGAACACCACAATGTTCCTTAATGAATTAGATAAACTGGACTTATCTACAGGTAGCCATCTGCTATGCACAATAGACGTGGTTAGCCTGTATACAAGTATACCACATGATCGAGGTATACAGGCTACCAGAAGGTTATTGGAAAACAACCCCTTGTATACAGGTCCAGCAATTTCCCTGACATTGCAACTCCTTGAGCTTATCATAACCAGGAATTATTTTATCTTACAGGAAGAGTTTTTTATTCAAGTGCGTGGGTGTGCAATGGTTGCTTGTGTGGCACCCACGTATGCGAACTGTTTCATGTTCAATCTTGAACAATTTTTGTTTTTTGAGAATCCTGATTTTGCCTCGAGATGTGTCTTCTTTAAAAGATACATAGATGACATCTTTGTGGTTTGGAACGGGTCTGAGAATGAGTTTATACAGGTCATGGAAGAAATCAATACCCAGGATGAACATATCAAGTTCACTTACAACGTAAGTGCTAGTGACATTTCATTTCTGGATGTTCGAGTGTTGCTAGGTGAGGGAGGTATACAGACAACCCTGTTCACCAAACCGACAGATGGCAACTCACTGCTCCTGGCCTCTAGCTTCCACCCAGAACCACTCAAGGATGCCCTGCCATTTTCTCAAATGTGTAGGGTCAGAAGAATTTGCAGTAATCAAGTCGAGGAGGATTCTCAAATCAAAAATATGGCTGACAAATTCCTGGAACGGGGTTACACTTCTGCAATTATCAACAAAACAATTGACAGGGTCAAAACCATTCCCAGAGTTGATTTGCGAGTGGCTAAGCCTAAGAAGAGCCTGGACAAAAGCACCATCTTTGTCACAGAGTTTTCTACAGCGAGTAAGAATATAATTGGGAAAGCAAGAAGTCTGTGGCCAGTCATTAATTCAGATCCTGAACTGCCTCTACTGAAAGACAACACTCTCATCCCGTGCTATAAACGGAGTCGCAGTATCAGAGATTGGGTGGTCAATACTAACCCAATGAAAATGAAACCGGACCAAAAAAACACACTTTCTCAGCAAGAAACCAGGCAACTATCGTTGTCTTGGTTGCACAACATGTAATTTCTTAGAGACGGGGGACACATTCACACACCCCAGATCCGGGAAAATTTACAAAATTAAACAGGTTTATTCTTGCAATTCTTCCTACGTTGTTTACTTAATCAAGTGCCCATGTGGCCTTGGTTATGTGGGCAAAACAACCTGCAAGTTTAAGGAGAGTATGGCACAGCACAGAAGTGCCATCCATCTAGCGTTGGCAGGAAGAGAGACTGATCAACTGGTGGCACGCCATTTCAAGAATATGAAACACAGTGAATCTACTGTGAGATATAAAATCATAGACAGTGTGCCATCGAACATCCGTGGGGGAGATAGAGCCAGGGCGCTCCTTCAGAAAGAAGCCAGATGGACATATATGTTGAATACCATCAGTCCATTTGGTCTGAATGAACAGCTCAATTTAAACTGCTTTCTATAACCCCATTAATTTTGATGTTTCGCCTTTCTGCCTAATAATGCCTATTGGTTATGCCATATCTGCTCTTGTCTCTTTCTCTCTTGTTATTTTGTTATTTGTACTTAAGCAATGCCTTCAACATGCATATGATAGGTATCTTTTGTCTCTCACAGTGCTGCGGTCTCCAGGTGATCGCGGGAAGCTAACGCCGTCACTATGACAACGTGGTGTTGCTACTGACTGGGCGGCATGGAAGACCGGAAGTGGGAAGTAGCTGTAGCTTGTGAATCGCAAGCGGCTGACTGTTCCCTAGCAACCGGAAGCCAGTGACGTCACTTGGTATGCGACGCGTCAGTGTGCAGGTGAGCGGGAACGCGGGCCGGAGGCGGGGACTGTGCTGAACACAGGGCTGGTGAAGGTATTTATTTCTGTTTTTTACACACATGTAACGCTTCTGATAAATCTGTTAAAGATTGAAACGTTAAGCGCACTCCGTGTGTCTTGCCTGTTATTTCCGTGAGTGCCGCCCGTCTGGTGGATATATATATATATATATATATATATATGTGCAGAGCTTGGCATACCGGCACTTCAAGCACTTTTCTCCCCTGCAGCTATTTGTTTTGTTTATTGTGATCAGATAACTTGGCAACCAAGGTTGTTTCTCCCCCTTTCCAGCCTCAGGCTGCTTCCCCCTGCGCTGCTTGTCCTGCCTGGTGAGGATTAGAGGAGGAGGCGGGGCTGAGCGTGCTACTTTTGTGTGAGGCAGAGGTGGCCACATCGCTGCCTCACTGGACAGAGACGCCGGGGAATCAGCTGTCTAGAGATCAGTTAACTGGTCGCTGCTTGGCTCTCCCTGCTCTACGTCTGGATGGTATTTGGGGTAGCACGGATGGTGTAATGGTTATCATTACTGCCTCACAGCACTAGGGTCATGTGTTCGATTCCCATCATATTCTCCCCGTGCCTGCATGGGTTTCCTCCGTGTGTGCATACATATGGTAGGGAATATAGATTGTAATCTCCACTGGGGCAGGGACTGATGTAAATGTTCATATATTCGCTGTAAAGCGCTGCGGGATATGTGTGCGCTATATGTGAAACTGTTAATACTATCTAATATCTATACTATACTATCTAATATCTATATAATAACCTGATGAGTGTGTGTGCATGTCTGTCACATTGCAGACACACCGTGGCACTCAGAGCCACCAACATCAGCAACAAGGTACCTCAGGACCCGGTGGTGTGCACCTCAAAGCCGTTTTTTGGAAATTTCACTTAGAAATTTAAAAAAATACCAAGTTTAATTTGCCTTGATTGATGATCTGGAAAAAAGATGGCAATCTGGGAAACAGATAACGAAGGAATAACCACACCTGATTTCATAGCTGTCATTGAGTATGAATGCAAAAACATTAAAACATTATGGTGAAGGCTTTAATCAATTAGGAATAATTGAGGATAAACATATACCACACATCACATACTTCTACACATTGTACACACACACACAGTACACCACATAAGCACACATAGCGCACAACACACACTTGCACATTGGACAGATACATCCAACAGAACACATACACAACACACCACATGCAGTACAACACAAACTCAAATATACTACAATGCATGTGCAGAACCCGTTTTGGGGCTGTCCCGCAAGAGAGGCATCCTGGAGGGAGGGAAACACCTCCCAGTGGGACTGCCTTGAGTGACTGGCAGGTCAGAATTCCAATAGGAAGTCAATAGGAAATACACACATTTATACGTAGTGCATGTCACACACTTGGACAGATACACACAACACACACATAACATACCTCTAACAGTACAACACACTTTAACATTCACTACACACACCCAAAAACAGTACAACACACACACACACTTAAACATTGCACAGATACAGAAAGACACAACACGCACATACACATACTGTATATACCTAGTGTACCTCACACACTTACGCATTGGACAGATGCACACAACACAACACTCACACAGAACACATAAAAAATAATTGCATCATAGCATACCCTCCAACTGTACCAAATTTGCTGTTTTTAACAGTCTGTACCGGCAAATAAAAACTGTACCGAATGTACCGTTTTTTTCTTTTTTTTCTCATATCCGTCTCTCCAGTCCTCCAGGCTGTCACTGCACTTCCCGGTCGGCGGCACTGACAAATTTTTGTTCTGGCCAATGCACCGATTGATCAATACAAAGTGGGTACACTGCACTCACCCTGTTAGTCAGTTGGATGTTAGGCGCTGCTCTGCTTTAAGGGTGTTCCAGACCCTTTTGGTTCATAGATAATGTTTGGTCTATGGGCATGAGCACTGCCTGTATTTGTTGAATGTTATGAAGGTAAGAAGTTGAAGAATAAGACTGAGATGAAGATTTGCCATGTTAAAGTGTACAATTTACTCTATACAATGAAGAAATGTAGAAAAGTAGGATTAAAAATAAGTTTTGATTCAAATTGATAATTGTTTGGATGGGGGTGGGTTGTGGATATAGAAACAAATCTATAGGTGGGGGAGTGTAGATATTGTGGGCTTAATTGGTGACACTGTAGTGAAAATTTCCCATTAATTGGGGACCCCCTGTAGGTGTACCAAACACCAAATAAGACTACAATATCCACTATAGATTTGTTTTGCAACCCACCCCCATCCAAACAATTATCAATTTGAATCATATATTATTTTTAATCCTACTTTAATTTCTTGATTGTGTTTCTATGCACACCTATATTTTTTTTCACAATTTATTGAGTAATTTGTACACTTTAACGTGGCAAATCTTCATCTCAGTCTTGTTCTTGAACTTCTTACACTCCTAACATTCAAACAAATACAGGCATTACTCATGCCCATTGACAAAACATTATCAATGCACCCATTGATGCTTGCGATGGCTGGATCGGTGGATTGGCCCGGAGGGTGTTGGGAAGAATTTTGCCCATTAGACCCATTTCCAGTGGTGCCCTGCGGTCCAGGTAGCATGTGTCATGTCATGACATCACGTGGCCGGGCCCGTGGACCTGCTCACACACTCAGGAGCTGCCCCACTGTTTAGTAGAGATGCCTGGTGCATGCATTTTACAGATCTCCAGATGTCAGAGACTGCTGCAGCAACTCCGTGGTGAGAGCAGTGAGGGGAGCGGCAGTGGCAGGGAGTGGTGAATTTTTAATTACCCACTCGGGACTCCACTCACTCAGTGCCTGTGACAAACTGCACCATTGAAAGTATAGAAATGGAGGTGTGACCACGACCCCTTTCCTGTGGCCACACCCCTTTCTTATTTTGTACCAATTTCTGACCATCAGATGTTGGAGGGTATGTCATAAGTGCTAAATCTCAGGAGTGGATGTGGAAATTCAACAACACACATAAGCTATCAAGTCAGGAGCGGTGTGTTTTAAACAACAACACCACACCTGATTTCATTGCCGTCATTGAGTATCAATGCAAACACATTCTAACATTATGGTGGAGGCTTTAACAAATTACAATCTTACAATCAATGGCATAGCATAAGTTGAAATTTTACAGCAATTTTGGAAATAAAAAAATGCAAGGTTTTCCCGGGTAACGTGGGGTGGGTCAGCTAGTAAATAAATAAAATTTGGCCAGTGGGCAGGCAGGAGCATGGTAACTGCGTGTCTGTGTGTGATCAGTGTGTACATGTGCATGCTGTTTGTGAGTCTGTTGTGTGTTTGTGAGTACATGATAATGCAGAAGTGTGCCATGGTGATTTGATTAATCACCAACATTTATTTTATTTGGTTGCCCTGTCAGTAACTGTAGGGATGCCAGGTTGGGGGCATGTGGCTGCAGGAGGAGGGGCAGTGCTGGGGCTGAAGTGCTGCACTCAGCATTGCCAGCCTAGCTGTTTGCTGCTCAGGGGCATTGTGCCTCTCAGACTGGCATCCTGCTGGCACAGGGCACTTGCCATATACTGTGCACCAGGTGGTGGTGATAGTGAACAGGCAGGGTTGGGGGGAAGGTGAGCAGACATTACTGAGGTATGCAGCAGTGTAAATAATTTTGTAAAAAGCCTGTGAACATTGCTAGTTCCAGTGCTCAAATGCTGAAACAATATTGCTATTGTAGGGGGCTGATTGCAACAGGGTGCTGTGTGTGGGTACATGCTACAAGAGCTGAAAATCAGAGGTCCTCTGTGACTTTAGTTTTCTAACAGAAGTCTGATATACAATGGTAAGCAGACAGCAATGTTCATATCAAGGTTTCCAGCACTGGAAGCCTTGATGTGAACATTGCTGTCTGCTTACCATTGTACTGTATATCGGACTTCAGATTTTTAAAGTCACAGAGGACTTCTGATTTATTTTTTTCCACCTGCTGATTAATTTCCAATTTGGACCACCCCCAATTAAGGTCCTCCATATCAGCTATTCAAACTTGATTTGTTCTACCCCATAGAGAAAAACCTTCTACGTATTAAAACGCGTTGAGGGACGGTTTGGTGGACGGTGACTGACCTCTAAGGTGCTGGTATAGCACACACCAGATAAGCTTCTATCATATTTTAAGATTGTAAGGGCAACTAAGTGGTCAATTTGTATGTGGAATAAAATTATGTGACAATATTACACCATTATCTCCTTATTGCTTTCCTTCCATAAAATTCTACTTTATGAACCATATGTGGGACACTGTGGGAATATTCAAAGTGGACAGTACAGAAGTCTGAGGAGACCCGAGTGGACCAGCTGTATCTGGTATATTGGACACGGGCTCATTTAACAGTGGTGGGATACCACTGATTACGGTATGTCTGCACTTGTTGGGGTGCTGTCTTCCCATACGGTTTTGGGTACAAAACTAACAACAAAAAAGTATTACACCAGGAGGCGCTTTCTCTCACCCCTTTTTTGTAGATCCATTTGTAAGTGTTTCGGGACATTTACACAATTGGAAAGCAGCAGCCACCCTTTGAGAAGAGGGAGAGCGTATACTTCTTTGGGTTCAACAGCTTCCAAGTTTGGACTTTGAACTGAGGAAGTTAATCCGTTATTCTTTGAAGTGACATAGGGGATTAGCGCTAGTACCATCCATTGTATTGTATTAATTGTTATGTATACCAATTGAATGGCTCTGTTTTATAACCCCTGGTGAAGTCATGTTTGACGAAACGTGTTTGGTTCACCTTATTGATTGATGTACACATGGCTATTTATACAAAGACATTTTGATGGAACACTGTCTACATGCCAGGCCATTAAAACTGTCACATGCTGAATTTTATTAATACATTTTAATTATCATTACTTATGTATTTATTAATTGATCAGTTTTGTAGATCGACCCGACACTAGCGCCCTCAGGGACCCTTCTCTCTCTCTCTATCTCTCTCTGTCTCTCTCTCTCTCTATCTATCTATCTATCTATCTATATATATATATATATATATATATATATATATATATATATATATATATATGAAAGAAACAAAATCTCCCATATCGCGCTAATTTTAACAGTTTAAACAATGGTCGTCAGTAGCACTAGGCCCCCTACTAGTGGGGCTCCCCAATCCAGATATACCCACAATAGTGTTACTTGGCGCCCTTACAATAAATGGTGATTCCTGTCTCTCTTTCACTTTATAATATACACACAAATAACAGTTTTTAAAACATATAGCATTTATTAAAAAATCTTTTAAAACACTTTCATGAGTGAAGTTCTTTTCACAGAGGTATTTTTCACAAGATTGTGGATGAAATGTAACCCAACGCGTTTTGTCTCGTTTAGTGAGACTTCATCAGGGGTATTAGTATATAAACAAATCTTTTATATATTCGGTTAAGGTTCTTCTAATAAGACGAATTATTGGCTGACCATCTAGCAAAGTGAATGAACCCTTCTGTACTGGGTCGATTTCCTGTGATGGATTTAAGATCACGATAATGTTTGCCTTGGTAGGGTCTTTATAACAATGGATGTGGAGAACCCTTTACATGGGGGATGAGATGTTCCCCTGTTTGACTGGGTTATTCCCCCGTACAAGGTTCAAAGGGCAATCCAAATTCTGATTGAATCAGGTAATGGCCTCTGTTTATCCTCTATATATGTATATCCTCTAACTCGTAGTAGGGAACTTGTCTCCTAACAGATATTTTTTTCAGAATAAATGTTTTAAAAGATTCCTGTGGTATAGGTGCATGTGTTCTCATCAGAGTCCTACAACTTTTTATACTCCCACTATCCACGTTGATTGATTTTAGATAGTGTGGTGAGCGCAGCAAGCCTGAAGTGTGGTGAGCGCAGTGAGCCCCGCGAGGGAATGCGGAAAACGAGCTTGAAGCATGGCCAGCGAAGTGCAATACATGAAAAGTAATCCATGTCCGCTCGCCACGCTTCGGGCTCGGTGGCTCGCGCTAATATCAACTCCGTGCCGACGTGGATAGTAGGGGTATGAAAAGGTTGGAGGACACGTACCGCCACCCCTCGCAGGCTCGCTGCGCTCGCCACGCTTCGGGTTGGCGTTGATACATAGTACCGACATACCTACCATTGTTTAAATGGGTACGGGTCACAGGGTTGTGAGTAATTAGGTTAAAAGTCAAAACGTTTGCACATGAAAAAGGTCACCATGCATTAGGTTGCGATGGTCAAAAAGTCAACACAAACAATAGGTTGACATGAAAAAACTAATCATGAAAAGGCTCAGTTTTTTTATTACTTGACATAAGTTAACATGGACAACGTATAAGTGTAATGCGTCCTCACACATGGCTTGCTTGGCATGCCATGCTTCGGGCACGGTGCAGCACTACGCTTGGCACATTAACAGAATTTCACTCTGTACCCACTTGGATAGTATGAAAAACCATCTTTTTTTTTTTTTTTAAATGTGAAAAGCTCATGTCAACCTTTTGCTTGTGTCGAACTTTTGACCAAGTGGACCCAATGCATGTAGACTGTTTTCATGAGTCGACTTTTCAACTGTCCACCAAAAGTGGTCAAATTATTGACTGTCAACCTTATTACTGTAGAACTACAGATGGAGCGGGTCTCTTCCTTGCAGGGGATGGCGATGGCGACGAGATGCATGCGCATCTCCTTTTGCACGGTTCCCCCGGGTCCCCGCCGGCTTGTCGGCGGTCACCCAGGGTCCCCACTGCCTCCCCGCACCCCCCTAACCCTGTCTGTCTCCCTGAAGCGGAGACGGACAGGGTTCCCGTCGCCCCGCCGGCCGGAAACTGAGATGCGCGTCTCAGTCAGAAGGATGCCGGGCTGCTGGCGGATTGCCAGCGGTGACGTTCTGGTGATTCGCCAGCAAGAGGGAGCCAGGCTCCATCCGTATCAACCACATCCCATTTTAAACAGTATGGTACTGATGTACTCTAGGTTAGACAAATACATACATCCCAACTGACCCGCTTTCCATGGGAACGTCCGATTTTTTGGGGATGTCTTCACGTCCCACCCCGGGCCGGAAGTGTTTTGCAGCGGGGGGGGGGGGAGTTGGTTAGACCTCCCCTGTCATCCGCAAATAGACACAGCATCTATTCATGCCACCATGGTGGCAAAACCGGCCACACCCCTTTCCCGCTAGGCCACGCCCACAATTTTTTGTACGCCTTCAATGCACACCAGCACCCCTCATCCTCCCTCCTCAAAGTGGGTGGGGGGGGGGTATATGAAAATATAACTTGCATTTCCTGTCCTGCATCTGGAGTATAATGCCAATTGTTTCAAGGAAGACTAACCACTGAAATATTTTTATGCTATTGAAGGATCCAGAACTGTGAAGAAAGTAATAAATACTGTATAAGAGTTTAACTTTATTTTCTCTGTAATAAATGTTTTTATTCAGGTACTAAGGTGTTTAGAGAGAAATGTAAGTCGCCTAATTACTGAGCATATAATATATGTTTATAGTGTCCTTATTTCTGCTGTGCAATCAGCAGATGCTAATTTATTTTCACTACTGGGCATTCTTTAGATAACATTGTCTGCAATGTCAGTAAAGGAGTGTTGACAATTACATTATAAGAGCAGGGAAAGAGTCTTTGCATTATGTTAGAAGAGCATGGATAAGTACCCGGGGATACGTCTTTCACAGAATGTGTCACCCTGACACTTTCCCAAATGCTTGGATTAAGAGAAATAATTATTACATGAATCAATACTCATACAGCGGCATAGGTAAAGCAATTGTGCTATTGACTATCTGAGTTGTCCCTTTAAACAGATCTCTATAAAATGATGACTGCCTAACATAGTTTGAAGGTGCAATCTTATGTGGTATCGTATTTCGAAAAGTAAAACCAATCAATGAAGTAATAGATTTTCTACCATCTTTTAAATTGTTTTATAATGTTAGCGAAAGGTCTAATATTATTATAATTATATAGAATTAATTGCAATTCAGTATTTATTTTGATGAGATTCTGCAAAGAATAGAGTAACTTTTCAAATTGTCTAAATCATGATCTTATGTAATTTGCTTGTGCCCTGTGGGGCTATACATTATTGCCATTCTTAAGAAGTATAATAAATATATAACTGTTTATTTTTGTAAAGCCAAAGCAGGGAGAAGGAGGACAATAATTGAGAAAAACAAACAGGCATGGTGCTATGATCAGCAGGCCATCCTGCGATAAAATGATCACAACCACTCGCAAGTTGATTGACAGAAAGCTGGCATTTGGGGGTGTTAACCACCTGTTTTATGTGAGTGTCAGGGAAAATACATACGTTCTCAGTCGTTTGAAGGAAAGACGTTTGACGTCAGCTCCGTTGCCGAACTAACTGTTTCTATCACAGTCACCGATTAAGTCCTGGGTTACGCCCCAACTGCACAAACTGGAAAAATCCTTTTTTCTAGTGTGTGCAATCTTGGTGGATTTGCAACAAATACCCAATCCATCTACTTTTCTGAAGCCGTGCTAAGCAATTCACAGGCTTGTACAGTGCGGGATTTCATTGCGCTGCTATATCACGCCGCAGCATTCAGGTTTGAATAGAATAGAAAACAGTTCAAATATTTTATTTTATTTGTTTCCTGACTTAATTTTTTAAATCCAATATACAGTACACCACTCCCTGCAACAGAATTTGCAGAAGACTATCTATGCACTGTCATCTACTGTTAACACATGTTACTTTTTCTTGAGTCCTCTTCTTAAAGATATAATGTTCACTACTAATTCTTTCATATTATATGATTTTTAAAATGCTGCCTTAGCGAAAATTATGAAAAATGCATCTTGAACAACGGAATGGCTGCATAGACATGCAGTGAATTAAACATGCTGAAGCTGGGTGGAGACCTAAGTTAGCATGTGACTCGGGGTTAACCAATAGGGACATAGGGATTGGTAGGTTAGCTGGTTCATAATAGCTGAAAGGGGGAGGAGTCCCCCTCTCTTCACTGAAAAATTGTGGTAAGTAGTCGCGCTGTAGCTTGCTGCTTACCTGTGAGGTTTTTTGTGAGGTAAATTATTTGCTGTAGCCATCGTTGCCATGCCCAGACCTGCCCCTCAGCGTCCCAAGCGTGCCCCCAGGCTGCCGGCTCGTTACGCGGCCGAGTCTGAAGCGAGTGCTGCCGGGGCTGAAATTCCGGGGCCTTCTGCGGCACCCCCTGCTGCCATCACGGGGGCTGTGGGTGCTGGACGTGTGGCTGCTGCTTCCAGGCGGGGGGCGGCAGCTGCGTCTTCGGTGCCTAGGCGTCCGGGGATGGGTCGCGGGGTGGCCGCGTCACGCGGCGGGCGCGCTGCCACGCGCGGTGCCCGTCGTGCAGGCTCTGTGTCACGCCAGGCCACCGCTCAGAATCGCGGGGCTGCAAGCGGGCGGCGGCCATTACCCGCTGCAGTCAGAGGAGAGAGGAGCGGTGTAATAGCGGCTAGGCCCGGGCGTTTGGGGGGGCGGGGCGGTGCTGGCAAGAGGGCTGCTGCTGCGGGGGGAGTCAGCGCTGGTCAGGGACAGGTGCAGAGTGACTTGGGAATAGGGACAGAGCCTGCCCCTGATCCTGAAACCCCATTTTACGGCTACAGGCCTTCATGGGAGAGGCAGGAGGCTCCTGCTCAGAGTGTTGGGGCTGCGGGCGCAGCGGGCCGTGCGCAGGTCAGGGGTCGCGCTGCATCGCGTGGAGGTCATCATGGGGCTGATTCAGCAGTCAGGATGACTAGTGGTGCGGCGCCTTCTGGCACTGGTTTTGACCCTGCTGTTCTTTCAGCAGCCTTGTCATCAATGGCAGGGGCACTGGCTCCCTTGTTAGATAGCAGGCAGGCAGGGGATGTTGGATCTGCCGGTGGTAGTCAGGGGACTTTTGGTTCCATACCCGGCTGCGCAGAATTTGTCAATGCTTTTAGGGATTTGCCCCCCCCGGTTAATGTGGAGGTGGATCAGGTTGAGGAGGTTCCTTGCACCTCGCGCAGCCGCAGTAGAAGCAAGAGGCACTCGCGTACCCCGAAGCCCCCTTCTTGTACCCCCACAGGTGCTGAGTCAGCTGGCGGGAGCAAGAAGAAGACAGTTACCAAGGATGACACTGATGTTGATGTGGATGAGGTTGGAGATGATGATGATGATGATGACGACACCTGGGAGGATCAGCCTGGGACATCAGGTGAGGGTTCCTCGGATGAGGATGGGGGTTCCAGTGATGGTTCTTCCTCGTCGGGTGGGTCACACCCCACGGGATATTCTTCTTCTTCCTCCTCTTCTTCAGCGGGGGAGTCTGATGTGGGCAGTACGGCAAAAGCTCGTAGGAGGGCTGCCAAGTACGCAAAGAAGGAGGCTGGTAAGCGGGCTAAGAAGGAGGCCGCCAGGCGAACTAAGGATGGCAAGCGGAAGCGGGTGGTTTCCATCTCTAGGAGGGAGAGAAAGCACAGAAACCTACCTAGTGTAGTACATTGCGATTACACTGCTGTGCTTCGCGGGCTTAGGGATAGTTGCAAGAGAAAAATCAAAAAAGGTGATTTTGTAGATTTATTCATCCTGACAGATGAGACAAAGAAGGCATTCAAAGCCGCTAAGGCCAAAGGGGGAATTGGCGCGGAGGCATTTAGGACTTATGACAACTGGTTGGCAGGTTTCTGTGTCTTTTCTGCATGTTACTTGGAGGATAGGCCCAAGGAGCATTTGAATATCATTCGCTATATTCACATGGTCCATGACATGTACAGGAAGTACGGGGGAGTGGCTTGGAGGACTTATGATGATCAGTTTAGGCGCAAGCAGGACTGCTTGCACATAATTGATTTTGGTTGCAAGGATGTTGAAGTTTGGATGGAGGTTGCCAGGCTACACTCTGAGGTTACTGAGGGTGCTCGTCCACCTCCTGCGGCGCCTGCGCCCAGTCAAGTGCCTCAGAGGGCTATCACCGATGGCTCAGCGGGCAAGCGTTTCCCTCCTGGAGGAAAGTCGCTTACTCCTGGCTCAGCCAGAGGGAAGTGTTATGCTTTTAACAGTTCCTTCTGTAACATGGGTCAGCGTTGCCGGTACAAGCATATTTGTATTACCTGCTCTGGCAATCACCCTTCATCCAGTTGCTTTCGCGGAGGCCGCCCCTCTCGAGGGGCGGGTAACTCAGCTGCTGCCAAACCCTCCTCCTCAAATACTTCTCGATAGAGCAGATACACCTGTTTGTGTAGAAGCTATGTCGGCATGGCTTCATAGTTACCCTGACAGAGATACCGCTAAGTTTTTGTTGGAAGGTTTTTCTGAAGGTTTTCATTTACCCATTAAGGGCAAGGTTCAAGGGGGATCTTTCCGGAACTTACAGTCCGCTAGGTCCCTCCCCTCTGTTTTAAGGGAAAAAGTTGACAAGGAGGTTCACTTGGGTCGCATGGCCGGTCCTTTTTTGGATCCTCCACTGGCAGATATGGTTATTTCACCGGTGGGGGTTGTGCCAAAAAAGGATCCAGGGAAATTTAGATTGATCCAGCACCTTTCCTATCCGGTGGGTTTCTCGGTCAATGACGCCATCCCATTTGAATTCTGTTCAGTTAATTACCAATCCTTTGATGATGCGCTGGCAATGGTTAGATCATTCGGTCCCGGGGCACTCATGGCCAAAATTGATGTAGAATCGGCCTTTCGCCTTCTACCCTTACACCCCGATGCATTTAGGTACATGGGCTTCCGCATTGGAGGCGAATACTTCATCGACAAATGTTTGCCGATGGGGTGTTCGGTTTCCTGTGCATTTTTTGAGAGGTTCAGTACCTTCCTGCATTGGTGCATAGAGAGGTCGTCGGGTCTGGGCGGGATCGCCCACTACCTGGATGACTTCCTCTGTGTTGGCCCGGCTGGTTCCGATCAGTGCCAGCGTTTACTGTTTGAGGTTAGGTCCCTGTTTGCTAAATTTGGAGTGCCCATTGCCGAAGAAAAGACCGAAGGGCCTTCAATCTATTTGTCCTTTTTGGGGATTCAGATAGATACAGCGGAAGGTTGCTGCCGTCTTCCTCTGGACAAGGTGTCGAAGCTGAGCGAGGCCATCACTCTCTGTATTGGTTCTCGCAAGGTTATTCTGCTTCAGGCGCAATCCCTGCTTGGTCAGCTTAACTTCGCATGCAGGGTCATACCAATGGGGAGATTGTTCTGCCGCAAGCTGGAGCGTTCCGCCGCTGGGGTCAAGAGAGCACACCATTTTGTGCGCCTTTCAAATGAGATAAGGCAAGACCTGGCCATTTGGTCCTCGTTTTTGGAGGATTTCAATGGAATTCGCATTTGGTTGGCTCCGGTTGTGGATAGCTCTAGGTTGCAGCTTTACACCGACGCATCGGGTTTCTTAGGCTTCGGATGCTATTTAGCTGGGAGTTGGTGCGCTGAGGCTTGGCCTCCGGCTTGGTTTGAAGAAGGTCTCAACAGGGACTTGTTGCTTCTTGAGCTTTTTCCAATCATGGTCGCAATGGAAATCTGGGGCGCTTGCTTGGCTAATCGCAGCGTTCTGTTTTGGTGCGATAATTATAGTGCCGTCCATGCGATCAACAATCAAAAGGCTAAATCCCTGCTTGTTTTGCGTGTGCTGGGGCAGCTTTCCCTGCAATGCTTGCGTTTTAACATCTTGTTTAAGGCAAAGCACGTTCCTGGTGTTCAGAACGAAGTGGCTGATGCACTTTCGCGATACCAATGGGAGCGTTTTCGGGAGCTTGCTCCAGGGGCTGATGCTTGTGGGGTTTCGTGCCCTCTTTATGTTTGACAGGTCATCGGGCCGGACTGGAGGGCCTAGCTGAACTGTCGGTGGCGCCAGCTACGCTTAGGAAATATCGCCAGGCTTGGTCGGAGTGGGAAGCCTTTTCTGGAGGGTCTGCGCAGCCAGGTAGGCGAGGGCAGAAGCTTCTGCTATCATTTCTCTGGAAACTTTACAACTCAGGCAAATCCAGGGCGGTAGCAGTTAGTTATTTAGCAGGTATATCATTTTTTGCCCAGCTGAAGGGACTCACTGATTTCACGAAGGGGTTCTTGATAAGAAAAGCTATGAAAGGTTGGTTGCACAAAGCTCCAGTGCCCCCGGATAGCAGACGGCCTATTGATGCCTCTATCCTCCCTTCTTTGTTAGATAAAGTAAGAAGCTATGCTGAGTCCGCGTTTGAGGCTCTTTTATTTCGCTTGGCGTTTTCTGTTGCTTTTCACGGGGCGTTAAGGATACTCGAGCTGGTTGCTCCGTCCAAGCACAACAATTCCTGTTTGCGGGCATCGGATATTCGGGTAGAGGAGCAGTTGCTGTGGTGTAGGATTAGAAAGTCAAAGACTGACCAGTCAGCTAGGGGAACTTGGGTGTCAATGCCTTCGGTGGTGCCCGTATCTATCTGCCCAGTGGCTCTTGCGAGGCAGTATGAAATGTTAAGGCCAGAATCTGAGGGTTCCTGGTTGTTACACTATGATGGGTTACCTTTGACTAGGTATCAATTTAGTTGGATGATGAAGCGTTGTTTGGAGGGCCTGGGCTTGGCACCAGAGGATTTTGGCACCCATTCCTTTAGAATAGGTGCAGCTACATCAGCAGCTAGAGCAGGGTGGCCAGTTAAGGACATTAAATCATTGGGTAGATGGCGCTCTGCGAGCTATAGAAAGTACATCCGTCCGCATCTTCTGCCAGGTTAGTCTGTGTGTGTTTGGTTTCCAGATGTTTGGTTGTACTCCTGTGTTAACCCAACCCTTTTTGTTTCCTACTCGGGGATTAGCTACGCTCTGTTGTTGGGCCAGCGTCCGGAGTTTTCATGCTTTTTTGCCTGACCTGACGGACTGAATTTGGCTTTTCAATTCGGCTAATTTGGCTCCAATTAAGAGTCCCTCAGCAGGTTCAGACGTTTTTTCCTCCGGCCGAGTAATCCCCTTTTTACCGACACCCCCTCCATTCCCCTTCCTCCCTTCGTACGTTACCTTACCTTTTGTGTCTAGGAGTGGCTTCAATTGGTATTGAAGCAGTTCTATTGCACCAAATTTGTGCACCATCTCAAATTTTTTCTTTTGGCAGATCCTCCTAATATGTACATATTCTGTCCTGACAAGAACCCATATTAATACCTCTTTATTAAATTTTTTCCATTCAGGTGTGGGCAACGATAACCTTAGGGTGTGGGTAGTAGGTCATTCATTCGTCCATTGGGCGGGTAAGCTGGTAGCTTCAGGAGAAGGTCCGGTGATCGATGGTTTGCAACTGGTGCGTTGGTTGGGAGTTAGGGGAATGTCCTGGCGCGAGCTAAGGGCTTTCCTCCTTATGAATGTGAAGCGCTTTGGTTTGCCGGAAGTATTGGTACTTCATCTAGGTGCAAATGATCTGGGGAAAGTGTCCCAGCTGGAGTTACGGGCCTTGATCCTGGGTGATCTGGCTACGATTAGTGCAGCATGGCCTGCTTGCACCTTGGTATGGTCATACATAGTTCCCCGCCTGTGTTGGAGAGGCGCTAGGGATTGCCGGGCGATTGACGAGGCCAGGAAAAAGCTAAATTCGGCTGTGGCTCGTTGGGTTCTGCAAGCTGGTGGGGCTGTGGTGAGGCATGAGAGGATTAGGTTCGGATACCACCAGCTTTATAGGCCTGACGGGATACATCTTGTCAAGGCAGGACTGTGGGTATTTGTGGAGGATCTGTTGATCGTGATAGCTTCTGTGCGATAATCTGGTGGCGGGGCGGGGTCTCCGGGACCGGAGCCCCGCTTTGGCGGGAAAGAACGGCAAGTTGATAGATTTTAGATTATTTATTAAGTTTTGTTAGTTGCGGAGTTGGCTTGTTTTCGGTGCGCTCGCCTCTCATTGGCTTAGGCCTTTCACTGTATCACCCGCCCGGGGACAGCGAGCCCACCCGGATGGGTGGGTAGTCATTGTTGTAGGTTGAGTCGATACCGCCTTTCTGAGTTATGCCGATTTACGCAAGTTAGTTTGGGGGTGGGGCTTAGCATTGTTAGCCGTTCTTTCTGGCCACCATTAAAATAACCAATTAATAACAAACAAAAATCAAAAATTAGTTTAACGTTTTAAATAAATCAGCTAACAAGTTCTGCCAAACCTATGTCTCCGAGTCTTTTTTTTAGATAAGTTTGATTAGAAGTATAAGAACATCTTGACATGCCTCAGGTGACACATCTGCTGATTGAATGTTTAGAACAACGGAATGGCTGCATAGACATGCAGTGAATTAAACATGCTGAAGCTGGGTGGAGACCTAAGTTAGCATGTGACTCGGGGTTAACCAATAGGGACATAGGGATTGGTAGGTTAGCTGGTTCATAATAGCTGAAAGGGGGAGGAGTCCCCCTCTCTTCACTGAAAAATTCCCTCCCTCCCTTCCCTAATTTATGGTTCTTGGGGGGTGGGCGTTAAACGCGTTAGCTGTTAGGCGGGAAAGAACGGCAAGTTGATAGATTTTAGATTATTTATTAAGTTTTGTTAGTTGCGGAGTTGGCTTGTTTTCGGTGCGCTCGCCTCTCATTGGCTTAGGCCTTTCACTGTATCACCCGCCCGGGGACAGCGAGCCCACCCGGATGGGTGGGTAGTCATTGTTGTAGGTTGAGTCGATACCGCCTTTCTGAGTTATGCCGATTTACGCAAGTTAGTTTGGGGGGTGGGGCTTAGCATTGTTAGCCGTTCTTTCTGGCCACCATTAAAATAACCAATTAATAACAAACAAAAATCAAAAATTAGTTTAACGTTTTAAATAAATCAGCTAACAAGTTCTGCCAAACCTATGTCTCCGAGTCTTTATTTTAGATAAGTTTGATTAGAAGTATAAGAACATCTTGACATGCCTCAGGTGACACATCTGCTGATTGAATGTTTAAACTAATTTACAAATGCCTGTTTCTGTTGGCTTGGTATACTCAATGGTCTGATCAAATATAGAAAAAGTATCCATAGTAATAGCTAAATCATTAACAGATCATGGCTTTAAGTAACAACAGAACTGTACAGTAAATAGCTTATAAGAACATATTAATTACAGGAGCTTCAGTATAGTTAGAGGTGGTGATGTATGCATCGGCCTTTATTCATCAATGCACAAGAACTTGCCTCCTACTTTAAGGACAAGATTGATAACATCCAAGATGAAATGGTATGCTCTTCCACTACCTCTAACCCACTCTCTTCCCCACCTGAACCCTCTGGCACTTTCACTTAATTTGAGCCTCTTTACAAACAATATTTTCTAGAATACCAGTGCTCAGGAGGATATGCAGCTAGGATGTCTAATGAAATTAGTGTTTGTCAATCACCAAAAACAAGATATTTGTGCAGAAAGTACAGAGGAGGTTTTACACCCACTTCTGATGAAGGACAATAGTGTCCAAAACGCATTAAGTGTGTGACGGTCCTTCTGCTGCCTGATTATTCCCTTCCCTGGATGTGTGGATCCTTGAGCCAGCACCTGGATTCCAGTTATCTCCCTTGGTTTCATCATGGGTGAGAAGTCTGGTGTGGGACCGGCCGAGCAGCATTTGTGCTTTTATATTCCTTTCAAGTTTGTGAGTGCATTTTTTTAAATCAATTTTTACTGCTTATCTTAAAGTATCGCACCAATTTCCTTTTTATCTTTTGGTCTCCAATCCATCCCATTACATTGATGTTTGGATGCCTTGGAGATCTATCTGATTTCAGAATTGCTATATCTTACTGTATATGAAACTGTATGGAATGCCCAGCTGTTCTTGCCTTGTAGAAGTATAAAGTGCCTTCTATACATCGCATGTCTGTGAGTGCATCCCATTGAATAAAAGGAATTTCGACTTTTTAAGAAATATTGCACCAATTGTTTTCTTTCTATATTTCCAAAACACACCAATTGTGGGGTTCTTGGAGATTATTTTACAGATCTGTGAGAGCGATTTCCCTTTATTGGGACATATGGAACAGCAGAATTGTATGGTGTTTTATATGTATATAACTGGAGGTAGCGCTTATGGGTTTTGAGTGATACTTTCTTGATTTGAGCCTACAAATGAAAAGGAAGTATCCACACTCTTCTTATCCTCCTACTCTACTACCTCTCCTCTTGATCCTATACCTGCACAAGTAACTAAAAATCTATCCCGTGTGCTTATTTAAACCTTAACTAAAATCTGCAATCTCTCTCTTGCTATTGGTATTTTTCCTTCTCTGCTGAAACATGCAGTGATTACTCCCATTCTGAAAAAACACAATTCTGACCCTAACTCTCTCTCTAACTATCGTCCTATCTCTCAGCTCCCATGCCTCTCCAAGCTACTGGAGAGACTTGTCTACTCTCGGCCCACAAACTTTCATAACTCTCAAACCCTATTAGACCTGCTTCAGTCAGGGTTTCGCTCTCAACACTCCACTGAGACAGCACTGATTAAAGTGGTGAATGATCTGGTAACTGCTAAGTCTAAAGGCCATTACTCACTACTTATTCTTCTATATCTTTCTGCTGCATTTGTGGATCACACTCTTCTCTTACAAACTAGGTAAGACTCCCTAGGACTTAATGATACAGCCCTTTCCTGGTTCACATCTTACCTATCTGATTGCTCTTTCAGTGTTCACTTCTCTGACTCTACTTCCTCTTCATTACCTCTGTCAGTCAGAGTTCAGCAAGGCTCAGTCTTAGGTCCTCTGCTTTTCTCAATCTATACTTCCTATCTTGACAAACTAATCAGCTATTTCAGATCTCAGTATCCCTTATATGCAGATGATACTGAAATCTATCTATCAACCCCAGAGTTTTCACCAGTGGTTTTAGGCAGAGTCTCTGAATGTCTCTCTGCCATCTCATCTTGGATGTCTTCTCGCCAACTCAAACTCAATATTTCCAAAATGGAATTACTTATAGTCCCGCCAACAAAGAACAGTTACCATCCTGATATCTCCATCGCTGTTGACAACTCAACAATCTACCCTACCCCACAAGCTTGTTGCTTAGGGGTCATCCTCGACTCTGAACTGTGCTTTCTTCCTTACATTCAATATGTCTCCAAATCATGTTACATGCATCTAAAAAACATATCCAAAATACGACCGTATCTCACACAAGACACTACTAAATCTCTTATCCATGCACTCATTATATCCCACATTGATTATTGCAATATTCTCTTAACTGGTATTCCCAAGAACAGACTCTCACCACTGCAATACATTTTAAAGGCTGCTGCTAGGCTGATCTTCCTTGCAAGACGCTCAACATCTGCTGATCCACTCTGCCAGTCCCTCCATTGGTTGCCTGTATCTTACCGTATTCAATATAAAACACTTCTACTCTCATATAAAGCTATTAACCATACTGCTCCAGCATATATCTTTTTACTTTTCACTAAATATCTCCCATCATGTCCACTCTGCTCTGCACTAGATCTACGTCTCTCTTCTGCACGGATCACTAGCTCTCTTTCGCTATGACAGGATTTTCATCGCGCTGCTCCCATCCTATGGAATGCCCTTCTACACATAATAAGACTCTCCATTAGCCTCCAAGTTTTCAAGCGTTCCCTGAAAACTCACCTCTTCAGGCAAGCCGATCATATTTAAGTTCTACACGCATAAACCTCTGAGGCACTTACAGTATATATTATATAGCTTTCATTCTGGACTTGTAACTTGGTACGACTGCTATGCTATTGCTGGTGCTTGTCCTTGGGTTTCCCTCCTATATCCCTATAGATTGTAAGCTTGCAGCAGGGCTCTCCTACCTCCAAGTCTGTCTGTTGTTACCCAGTTTGTTTTATCACTGTCTACTATTGTAAAGCACAACGGAATCTGCTGCACTATATAAGAAACTGTAAATAAATAAATAATAAATTCAGGTGTGTACTGTATGGTGGGTTCTTTAAAAGTGTAGGCTACATCCAGATTAGAGCTTGTCTAATATCAGTTACTGTTAAATAAATTGGGAGATTTTTTTTTCTCTTGGGGGCAGATGTACTATGTCTTGGAGAGTAATAAAGGGGAGAGATATTAACTACCAACCAGCTCCTAGCTGTCATGTTTCATCACAGCTTGTAACATGGCAGTTTGAAGCTGATTTGCTGTTAACTTATCTTTCTCCACTGTATGGCTCTCCACCGATTCATAGATAACTGCTTAAAGAAAGTGGAAAGAGATAAAATACCAACATCCATTAAATTATATTAGCTGATTGGTTGGTACATTACCTCCCTACTTTGTCTCTCTCCAAGATATGAAAAATCTACCCCTCAGTGTTATGTAGATGTTGGGATGCAGCAGATGACTGGTAACGATAACTGCATATTATTTACACTCTATAACCAACTTTAAACATAATTTTAATCTCCGGATCTGCTGAAAAACCTGCAAGTACTTGTTGACATCAATGTTAAGCTGTTGAACCCACTAAACTTGTATTGCTGTTGCTATAGTATGTTCAGGTTCTGAGCTAATTAATCAGAAATGATAAGTAAAAGAAATTGATTTCAAGTATACAACACTCTGTCGACTGAATCAATAAAGCAGCAGTGGCTCCTGGTTGGTTGCTGGACTGCAAGGTATGATTGGCTTGCAATATGACACCAAATGACCAAATTATCAGTGGCTATCACAGTCACTACCAACCTTTACCCAGTGCACACCGCAAGCAGTGCACCTGGTGGGGCCATCTCTGCCTTCTCTCCTCTATCGTGCGCTGCTGTGTCATTGGGCTTGGAGAGAAGACATCATAATGCTTCATCGCCCACAGAAGAGCGCACTACAGCAAGTAACAGAGCTGGAGGGTACTTGTATTAGGAAGCCCTATAGATCTGAGGTCTCACTGTACATTTTGGGATGTAATTATAATTGAGAAGAATGGGGATCTTAAGTCTAAGTGAAGTAGCAGTTCAATGAGAAGGTGGTTACAGGGGTGGGGTAGAGCAGTTTTCAGATATGATTTTAATTGAGATAGGGGGGAGATTGTAGGTGTGGGGTATGCTTGAATTAAGTAAAGGGGTTTGCCAGGTTTTGGGTATCATATTTAATTAAGGAAGGGGGCTGTCAAATGTGGGTCTGATTATAAACAAGACAGAATTGCTACTGTTTGTCCATAAGTTTCATATCCCAAGTCTTAGGCCTCCATTTTATTGCATCATTTACTGTTGATTATTGATATTGTCTTCTAGCCTGATAGACGCTGTGTATGTAGCTCTGCTTGTCTTTTTAAACTGCACTTTGTTTTGTTTACAGGTCGCCTAGCAACCTAACCTGTCCAGGCATACCGGCTGGTATGCATCGCTGGCTAGTGACGTCACCCTGACCCGGACATGTGACGGTGAGCAGGCGACCTTAGTCATGGTGTTTGGTGATGGCTATAAAGGTATTAGTATTACACTGTATATTTAAGCTTGAAAAAGGTCAATAAAGACTGAAACGTTGCCCGCAGACCACCTGGTTTGTCTTATTTCTTACTTAAAGTCCCAGGAGTGCCTCCATCCCACCTGTCTATACACGGCACCCCAATGCCAGTGGCAGGCACCCAGGCCAACTACTATAAACTTAACAGCTAACTGAGTGCCGATCTCTAACTTCCCATATACACACACCCTTTGCAGGCACTACATACAGTACTGTACATACCATACCCTCCAACATCTGGAGGGCAGAAAGTGGTACTCATTTGGAAAGGGGGCATGGCCACAGGTAAATGTGCATAGCCACAGGTAAAGGGGGCGTTTACTGGGCATTTTTTCCCCTTCCTCTCCATGCAGGAAAAAAATTGCATTTATTAATATATTAAAGATGTATGCGCAATGTTCAGAACACTTAATTGCATATCTATCTCTGACATAGTTATTAACAAATGCAATCTCTCCCAGATTTTTCCCAGATTTACAATAATTTTATAGGAATGTGGGATTAAGTTACCTGGGGTCCCACTCACTGCTGTGCTGGCCGGCCGCTCCCCTCAACAGGGCCTGAGTCCTGACACAGACCATCATGGAGCTGCTGTACCGTAGTGCAGCCTCTGGCTTCCGTCTCTGGATTTTTCAAAGAAGCATGTGCAACTGTCGAAGACAGCCCCTGAGTGCGGAAGCGGGTTCACGGGCTGTCTGCTGACATCAGGACGCACGCTGGATGCCGGGACACTGCAAGGCACCCACTGGTAACAGGGGCACCCTGTGAGTGTGCATACATTACATATCTACACACCCCGTACATACACTACTATATATATATATATATATATATATATATATATATATATATATATATATATATATATATATATAGTGTGAACGGCTGGCACTTCTCCTCTTCAAAGAAACTTTATTGGGCCAGGTGCCTTCAGCGGGGGAACAGCCAATGGATGCCCCAAACATACAGTGGGGGTAGCAGCGGCACTCAGGACTTCATGAAGAAAAAACGACAAGTAGCCAATAGCAATGACGTTTCAGCCCTTTCAGGCTTTTATCAAGCTGTTTTTTGATAAAAGCCTGAAAGGGCTGAAACGTCATTGCTATTGGCTACTTGTCGGTTTTTCTTCAAGAAGTCCTGAGTGCCGCTGCTACCCCCACTGTATATATATATATATATATATATATATATATATATACATACATACACACACACACACACACACCCTGTAATATAAAAATTCCCCCCTGACAGCAATCCAGGGACTTTATTTGTCAGCAATATGAACATTAGTCACTATACCTGGATCTGTGTGTGCTGGGTGGTGCAGCAACATGTATGAGGCTTCGCTCACAGGGCGCATTGGAGTCTCCAAGACACAGTACACATGGGGCGAGTGAAGCCTTCCTTTACATGGCCACAGAATTTCCTGGCTGGTGTTCGTTCCTCGGAAGAGTGGCTTTAGCGGCTGTGGAGGTGGAGGAGTGCTCACGGGAAAAGGGGGTCTGGCTGTCCGCAGCTGCGGTAGTAGCGGAGAGTGCTCCAGTGGCTGTGGCGGCAGAAGGGGGGCTCTGGCAGACGGCAACTGCACTGATAGTGTAAAGGAGCCTACGCCATATGGCTGTGCCAATGTAACTTACTGATGGAACCATTACTTACCATACACATGTGTTTATGAACATTACAAGGTGAGCTACATAATGTATATATTAGCCTAGGGCACCTGGAACCTTTAATCAAGCTCTGACATCATCTCTCTCAAAGGTTTGATACACCCTCAGTACTAGTCATCATTTGTAAAGACGTGCAGTAGTAAAGTACCTACAGATTGATATCCTGTAACTACTTGTGTCACTAGGGTGACCTGTACATATTAGTTTATGTACACTGTATAATGTCTGGCAGGTCAATTAGGTCATTTATTATATTATTTTACAAAGAGGAAAACCTATCTTTCATTATAGAACAGTATACAATTCATTTATGTTGACTAAGTAATAAAGAAGCGATTTTCTGCAGAACATGTGAATATTGGTCTTGCCATTACATGGCATGTAATATTTAACAAGATGCTGCTAAAGAAGCACTGCATCATTTATAGTACAAAGGCAGAAAGGAGTTAAAACACCATGCGTTAATGCCCAAAGATAAAATGAACACACTAGATGAACAAGAACAAGGGTCTTGATGTATATTACAATTAAATTATGTAGACACCATTGACCTTGTGAATTTTCTATTGGGGGGGGGGACGGGACTATAATGAGAACCGAGACATCCTATATTAACTCCATTGTGACCTGGAGTGAACAATAGTGTATCAGAATAATCAGGCAATAAAGATGATACAGTATTACAGTATAGTAGATGGATTTGAAGCTTGGTATGCTTTGAATTTTGCCAAAGGGTCCAGAAATAATTTTAATATTAATCCACTATTATACTGTATGTCTCCATAAAAATTGATTTTTAAAAAAAAAATACAGATCTAAACAAAAAGCAAGTTGTATTACTAGACCTACCATAAATTTGGTCTGCAAACATTCTTCACTTAATTTATGCACAGAAACTTTATGATGCTTACAAGTAATTAGTCCTAAATATTCATGAATATGTTGTCAGAGTGTGTCACGCACAATATGCATACTTCTTGCCCTTGTAACAGTAGACAAACAGATTTGTATTTGAATTTACCTGGCCACATGAATAATGGTGTGATATTTATTGTTATCAATTATGTAGTGCCTTATAATAATCATTGCAAATAAGAGCAATTAATAATATTGAGAAAACAACTCAATTGTTCAACCGTTTTTTTTTTTGTTTTGTTTTAGGAAGCTATTTTGATTGGACAGATAATCCAACAATTTAGTGCTAAACTATGAAATTCTTAATGTATCATGTCACAACCATTACAGTCATCAATGTGACCTTTTTACAAGGTGCCTTGTGGCCTGAAGATAATAATAATTTGTAATATTAACTCAGTAATATTGTGCTGTCAGAATACAAAGGAATGTTCGTCATGGAATAAAAAAAAAAAGCAGTTTTATTTCATGCGTTAGGGAAATAAAATGACTTTTCTAAGGTTAAGTAACTGGCTGTAGGGTTTGAACGTTTGCAACTGTCTCAAAGGAACACTAATATTCAAATGTCAGCATGTATAAATAAATAAATATATATATATATATATATATATATATATATATATATATATATTTAACCCTTTCACCATGACCCTACAGAAAGGTACTTACCAGTTTAAAGTCTCTAATGATTTGTGCATTGGCAATGAACTTAAAGTGGCAGAGCCTAAATAAGTCTGGAATTTGCATCAATTCTATGTTCATAATAAGTTTTGCTTCATGACCTTTCTACAGTTGTCTCATTGAATTACTGACCTCTGCTTTGCTTCCAGCCATCGTTCCTTACTGCCTTCCTTGACCATAGCATCTGTGTTTACCTTTTTTCTACTGTTGATTTTAATCTAAAGCTTGTACACATTAGTGCTTTGAAAAAAATGACCAAGGCAAAGGGGCATGCAAAGAAGGGGACCATAGACACCCTATGGTGAGGGTGACCTATTCATTTTAGTGGAGTGTACTGTTTGTTTACTGGAAGGTGCCAGTTAAAATGATAGTTCTTACTTAAAGACGGGGCCGGGAAAAGCTGATTCTAAATGGATTTAAATTCTTAAAAATTAAATTACAGGGAAAAATAGCATGTTCTTTAGAAAATATGCCAAGCTACTGTACAGTATAAGCATCTTTATTGTGTATGCTTTTGCAATGGCAGCATATGTACCCAGCCAGTCTAATACAATTCATCATGATTAACTTTATGTACATGTGCTATGAAAGCTCAGGCAAGATACACTGTAATGTAAACTGGCATATGTTTATATCTGCACCAGCCTCAAAAAGTGGTTGGTATAGTAAAGGTGCCAACACATGGGGGGTTATTCTGCTAAGCTCGTATGTTATCGAGTCCTTGTAACTTCCCCCCGCCCCAGTTTTGCAGAAATGCGCATTTGAAAACCCAGACTATTTATAGTAGATTGCATCGTGTTTAGTTCAAATCGCACACTGTTTTAGTGTATTGCATGCAAATTGAACTAAATGCAATGCAAAGGGTTGAGTATCCGGTATCCGGACATCCCTTATCCGAATTATTCCAAAAACCGTGGTTTTTGGAATCATTCGAATTTTTTATTTTTTTTTTAACCCCCTAACCCTCTTTTCATACTTACCAAGTCCCCGGGAGTCCACAGCAGGCCTCCGGCATCTTCTCCAGGGTCTCCAGCGGTCCCAGGAATGCATTGCGCGAGTGTGCGCGCACGCCGGTGACGTCACCGGTGCGCGCGCACACTCGCGCAATGCATTCCTGGGACCGCTGGAGACCCAGAGAAGATGCCGGAGGCCTGCTGTGGACGCCCGGGGACTGCGTGGACGCCGAGGGACCACCGGACACCATCAGGGGACAGGTAAGTATGCTTTAAAAAATATATTCCAAAAACCGAAAAGTTCCCCTATCCGGAATGCTCGTGGTCCCGAGCATTTCGGATAGTAGATAATCAACCTGTAGTACAAAATACTACATGAAGCACAAAGCATACAGTGTGTGGGCACCTTAAGAGGAAACAACATGATTTAAAAATAAATATTTGTGCAAATCAATGATTTCTAAACTAAGATTTTCAGAAATACTACCTGCGTTTTACAGATGTGTCCATCCTCATCGCATCCATGAATGCATCACATGCCTCACAAATGCAATTAGACACAGCCAATTGCAACACATTGCACAGGCATCATTCAATCCTATGGATCATGAGTGCAGAGATGGTGCAACTGTAGCGGATATAGGCAAGATGAGCTAGAACACGTCTATGTTTTACATCTAAAGCCTCATACACTTTAGGCGATAACCGACAATACTGAAAATGGTATTGGCATGGATACACATTTGCCGATATGGCATATCCAGCGTTACATCCTTGTGCAAGAGGGGTGGAATGGAAACTTATGGTGTGGACACACTATATAGTCAAAATCGCATTGGGATCGCACAAAGATTGTATGGTGATCGCTCAGGTTTTTTAACCTTTCGATCCCGATGCGCGCTCCCTTACAGCACAAATCGAAGCCAGATAGACAGGGCTGAATTGACCATATAGTACAGATATGTATTATCTAGTTAAAATTGCATGCATGTCTTTTGGTTTTCTGTGCAATTCAATTGATTAGCACTGCATTTGATTGCGTGTACACACCATTACAGTAGACCTGCAAAATGTTGCAGAAGTGGGCAGCATGAGATGTATAACACAAGGGCAATATTACTGGATGGCATAGTTCCTGCAGAGATGTAATAACAGAATAATTGTGGACATTATAATGAGTATGTTGGTCTCTCTGCAGGGGGAGGGGCCAGATTTCAGCAAACAAAACAGGCAATGGATATACGTCGATCCACCGGGCATGAGCTCTGTGAGCCCCATGACCAATCCACTCCTTGCTTCTTATCACATATAACTACTTGCTGTAAATATAGGAATTACAGAATTGATTAACCATTTGAGTGCCAACATCTTGTGAGAGATCTGCAAAATATCTACTAATAATGGAAACAATTTAATGCCGGATTAATTACATACATTCAAATAAAAAATGTGTAAAAAATCTTATATTTCCTATATAAGGTAAACATTACAGTTCATTATAATGAATAAAAATGTTTGCTTGTCAATATTCACATCAATTTGGACAAATTCACTTGGCACTGTCTTTTCAGATGATGTTCTGCTATTCATAGACTTTCATACCCTAGTTCATGTAGATGTTTACTCAATGTTTGAGTACTGTAAAACAGAAGCATATCCTAAAAAAGTAAAACAAGGAAAGATAAAACATTATATAATGCAAAACTAAGCTTACTAATATTAAATATAAGTTCTTATAGAAATGAAAGTTACCATTGATTGAAATAATACAACTCTTTTAGCTAAATTTTTCAAACACACCAATCACAGGAACATTTGTTAGGTCTTATTGATGGGATGATTTGCAGCATCACAAATTATGCTCTGACATAATATATTGCAGTGGTCGCCAACCTTATTTGGGGTGTGAGCAACTCGAGAAAAATTAAACCGCTTGAAAAGCTACTAAAAATGTTTTTATAAAAATCTGCTGATTTCTCATGTGGTCCCCATACCTGTCTGGCCGACTTCCAATGGATACTTTCTCCATCTCGCAGTGACTGCCAATTACCTTCCCACTTATCTTTGTGGGAGTGTCAGCTGTTCTACTGTCTCCCACCAGTGGCTACCAGTGGTGTGCATCTTTGTGGGTCCCCGGAGCAGCCTCCAGTCTGCTATTGGATAATGACAATGGATCCCTCTGCCGCTGCCTGTGTTCTCTCTTCCTACCTTTTGGTGGCTCCCGGGTACAGGTCCTGATTTTGGGCACTTAATCCCAGCTGACAGCAGTACTGCAGCTAGGTGAACTACCCAAACTATGACTGTGAGCTACTGATAGCTCGCGAGCTACAGGTTGGAGACCCCTTATATATTGTGTTTATTTAGAATAATACTTTGGGCATATCCATTTATCCAACATCATTGACAGCGACTAACTCCAGGTGCTATCAAATTAGTTCCACTGCCAGGTTCTTTATGACTCAATGTTTGTACTTATCAGGGTGGTTATGCCTGGCATGCCTGGGGCATGCAATGCATAATCCCTAATAAGCAGCTTCCAGCCTATGATAATACATGGGATTCGGGATTTATCCTTGAACCCATGTGTTTTCCAGCAATCAGGGGTCCATTTTTGTCAGTTAAAAATGGTCTCTTATTGGAGTATGTGATAATCACGATTTCAGACCTTTTTTTAATATTCAAAAATGCATTGGGGTTAATTGGGTACCCCCTTTGTATGTTACATTTCAATATCCTTAATAAAGTTGTCACAACTGTGGATTTTGTGGACCCAGTTGTGACCGAGGTGGGCTGTGGTGAATCCAATGTCTGCACATAAAATAGGTAGCAAGCGTGTTGACAGAACTTTGTGACAGAGGTGCGGGTCTAACTGACCAGTGGTTTTCCCTAGGAACCCCCGCAAGGAAGTTTAGACATGGCTGTGTCTGGTCAGCATGTTGCGGCCCTCTGCAGGAAGCACTCTCCATTAACCTAGTATATGAGGAGTCAACAGAACAGAAATCCTGTTAGTACAGGTTGAAAAGATACAGGAGCACAGTGGAGCATACTAAATCTGGGGACACCAGAATAATGCAGTATAACCTATAGGTAGAGTCACTGGACTGGAACAACTGAGGAAAGTCTCTAGGTAAAGCAATAGAAGTATTCCTCTTTGGCAATAACAAAACTAGTTAAACCAGGATTAAGTTAAGGTGGTCTCCTTTGTGAATAACAGTAAACAGGGATACAGGATAACTTAGAGATGGCCTCCTTGGCAGAAAACTTAATTGGAAACAACTTAAATAATGTAGGCCTGACTTGGCAACAAAAGCAGGATCCGGGTGCACTGGAAAGCTAGGTGCTCAAGGTCTGATAAGCAACTGGATGCAGGATAGCATGTTAATGGCATTGAGTGACTAGATGGCAAAAGCCAGCTGGAAACTGGACGGAGTCTGTAGACCGGATAATGACAGGTTACCAACAGTGACTGGGAACAGGATGCTAGACTGAGACAGATAACACACAGTGTCTGGATAGCAGCTGAAGATGGTGTATCGGCAATAGCGATTAGGAATTGGATCGTGGTAATGTACCAGACTACGCAGCAGAAGTCTGGGCTGCGGCTTGGAAGTCTGGCAAGGTCTAATTGCAGGTAACAGCTTGAAGTACAAACAGGAAACAGGTACAGGAGCAAAGTAGCAACAGAACTGTTGTCTGATAGCAAGAAGCATACAGAACAGGTGTCAGGACGATGAGCTTGTACGACAATGAGGATCCAGAACATGCAGCAGATAGACAAGTTGCAGAAGGAAGTTTCTGAGTCTGTGAGCAGGATATTTAACCCACTGCCTTGCATTGATTGGAGGAAAGGACAGAGCGGAATCTGCAATATGAGGAATGAATTCAGGAGACTTCCGTCTGAACTAAGCAGGTAAGCAACAAGGAACAGGGCACCAAAGGGTTACAGGTGATTTCCACTTCAGAGTGGATTCTCCTCAGGTGCACAATCAATGAGCTAGCAATGCATAGACTCATTGGCAGCATGAACGCAAACAGAACTGAGTCCGACTGATAAACAGAGCAGAATCAGAAGTCAGGTAAGCTTCTGTAAGCAGATCCATGACAAAAGTCTATACTGTACCGTTATGCAATAAAAAAAATGACCATGTTATACAATGTACAATGATTACTACTTAATTGCCAACTTGTCTATCTTTTACATCAGAAAAAATGTGAAAACCTGCATAACAGTAGAAAGATTCTAAATTATGATCATACAGTATCTAGGGAATTTTTTTATGGGTTCTTGAACAATTGGACCAAGAACTATCAGAGATTCACTGCATGCATGGGATCAAATCATTTCTCTTACTTATCATTTTCCCTCCAATCTCTTTCAATTTTAGGCCTAGCCAAAGTAATATCAAATTTAAAGCTCAATTTCAAACATAATCAATATGTAATTAAAATACTAAATAAGGTTTGTTTGAAAATAACATGATTATATCTTCTGAACTCCAATCCACATACCTAATGCCAATACCAAATGTTCCTTATTTTGTAGTGATTACATAATTATCTCATTCTGGTAAAGATTTTTTATAACCCCTAACTGGAGTTAAAAAACTAGAACACCAGATTAAAATTACACAGTCTGAATACATTTTCAAAAACTGTGACTGCAGTGTATTAATTATTACAAAGGGTTTTTAATAAAATAAAAACTATATTTTTCTTCTGATAGATGTCATAAACCTAGCCAAATACATATACATATTTTGGATCAGTTGTTAAGCAATCAGAGCCATCAATAATGTGTCTATGGGCCGCCTAACCCTTAAATTTGCTATGGCACATGATAAATAGGTAACAGAACAAATTTTCATAGTTTTGAAATAACCTAACTTAACATATTTCTTTAAAATTATAGCTATGATTTAAAAAATATATAATAACTCTTGCATTATATCAAATAACTCACATGTATATCAAAAACATGTTACAGAATAACACTGCGGGGGTTATTGAGTTCGGGATTTGACTGACGGAATATCCCGACAGTTGAAATCCAGGGCCGTTTTCGTCCAGCTCGCCTGCAAATCAACAGGCTGAATTCAATGTTCTGCCTGTTGAGTGGCAAAAAAAGGTGGCGTGTCAGCGAAAATGGCCATGGATTATCAAGATATGGCCGTGAATTTGACAATCCACAGCCGATTTTGACAAACAGATCTAACTGGTTTGAAAGTCGGATCTGTTTTGCTGATATCCTCCTTCAATGCTGTTATGTTATGTTGTTATGTTGATAACATTTGAAGGCAGATAACCAGTTGTCAAACCATAAGCATAAACATACTAAGGAGTCAATTGGGAATTTAGTATGATACATATCATTGATGAAGTTCATTATTTTTCACCAGAATTTTAGAATTTTAGAGCACGCCCAAAAGCAATGGAAAAATTTAGCGTCTCTCATGCCACATTTTGGGCAAAGGCCCGTCACATTGGGGGACATATGTTTGCTTTGAGCAGGTGCTACAATATGTACAATCTGTGTATAGTTTTGAAGTGAACTTCTTGTAAATAAGAAGATTGCAATAGCTTCAATGTGGTGGGAAATGATCTGAATAATATATGTGAATTGGGAATATCTGGGATGTCAGTATTACAGGCTTGGGCTAACGCTGTATGTGGGGGAGCGTTAGGAGGTATAATGTGTATATCATACAGGAATTTAATTTTAATTTTGTGTTTGTGGAATTGTATGAAAAGGGGTAAAAGTGGGTCGGTGTCATGTGTGGAGAGCAGAGTGGATATTTTCGAAGCAACAAAATGTCTGACTTGGAGGTACATGAAGAACTGATTGTTGGGAAGATTGTTAGTGGTTCTTAATATGGAGAAAGGTAGTGCAGCTCCACCAGGATTGAAGATTTTTGTGGCTAAGTCTAAACCTTTTTGTTTCCAGGATTGGTAGTGGAGGTTAGACAGTGATGGGGGGATAAAGGATTACCCCAAATAGGCAGGTATGGTGTGATGGAGTGATCTCTATGGAGATGTTTATTGAGATGTAGCCAAGCATCATAGCTACTATGCAATAGTACATTGTCTTTTATGTGAGGGGGGATAAGCCATATTGGAGAGTGTAATAAGGCGCTAAAGAAAAAAAGGAGAAAAGATCTCCCTCTCAAGTTTGGTGTTAGCGTAAACAGAGGTATCAGTTAACAAATCTGAAATAATTCGGAAATGAGCAGCCCAGGAGTATGGTTGAATATTGGGAAAACGAACATCAGTTTTATCTAACATTAATTTAGCAAGCGACATACGGGATCTCTTACCACACGAAAGAAACTTGGACATGAGGTTATAAATTGTTAAGATATCGGTTTTAGGGATTATACCGGGAAGAAGTTGCAAGTGATATAATATTTTTGGTAAAACAATGGTTTTAAGAACTGCTGCTCTTCCCAGTAATGATATAGTAAGTTTATTCCATCCGTCTAGTTGTGTTTTAATGGAAGCTAGTAAGGGTGTGAAATTGGTCTTGTATAGGATATGGGGTTTTCTAGGAATCAGAACTCCAAGGTATTTTATATGTGATTGTTGTCATTTAAATTGTGAGAGAGTGGGATGCAGTGTAGTGTCAGGGGGAGATAGGGAGAGTCTTAGATTTAGTGATGTTGACTTTATATCCTGAGATAGGTCCAAAGGCTGAGATAATATCCATGATTATTGGAATAGAGGTAAGAGGTTTGGAGACAAGAAAAATCATGTTGTCTGCAAAACGGGCTAATTTGAGTTCAGTTCTGTTAACAGTGATTCCAGTAAAACCTGTAGTGGGTCTCATAGCTATGGCAAGGGGCTCTAAGGTGATAGCAAATAGGAGGGAAGAGAGTGGGCAGCCTTGTCTTGTTCCTCTGGTTATTGGGAAAGGAGGGGATAAGAATCCATTATAGGCTTTTTGTGAGGAGGAGGATGTGTAGAGCCTTTGAAGGAATGAAGTAAATCAGTGAGGAAGTCCTAATTTAGACATGGTATTATATAATTGAGGCCATAATACCAAATCAAAGGCATTTTCGGGGGTCTAAGGATAAAATCAAATTAGGAGAGAGGGATTATCAGACGAATATTGAGATTGAATGGCGGCTAGTACTTTAGATTTTTGTTAAGAGTTTGTAGTCACAATTAAGTAAGGAGATAGGACGGAAAGAGCTGGGATTGGACAAGTCTCTGCCTAACTTTTATAATGGCTGAATTAAAATGAGCGGGAGTGATGTTATTTTGTAGCATAAAGTTAAAAGTGGATACTAAAATTGGGGCTATCTTATCAATGTAGAAATTATAGAAGTCGCTTGAGAATCCATCAGGACCTGGAGCTTTTGCTGGTTTTAGATGTTTAATTGCTTTGACTACCTCTTCCAATGTGATGGGGGAGATAAGTTCTGAATTGAGCTGAGAAGGGGCTTGAGGATAGTGGAGGGATGACCAAAATTCCTGATTAGTGGCTGTGGATGGATTGGTTAAGGGGGGGGGGGTGGTGATTGAGAAGGGGGTGCAGAGTAAATTGAGGTGTAAAACTTGGCCATTATTTGGGAAATCTGAAAGTTGGATGTGTGAAGTGATCCGTCTGGTAAAGTGAGAGGGTGTACCAGCATAGGGGGTCTAGATGAGTTAAGAATGTTGGTAAGGATTTTATTGGTTTTATTACCAAATCTGTGGTATCTATAGTTGGACATGAATTGGAGTTAATCAGAAACAGCTTGTAAAGTTTCTTCTAAAAGAGCTTTGTCTTGGAGGTATTTATTTTTATGTGTTAAAGAAGAGTGGGAGATGAAGGTGAAATAGGAGTCAGTAAGTGCTTTTTGTTGAGAGAGGTAGAGACGTGAATGCCGCTTTTTCAGAGAGGCTTCAAATGTCATGATTGCTCCTCAAATTACTGCTTTGGCAGCCATCCAATAAACTGGGGGGTTTTCTGCTAATATTTGGTGGCTATGTGCATCATAGTCCTGCCATATTGTATTGAGATGATCTTGGAATTTAGGTGAGTGTGTCAGGTGAGCTGGGAAGCACCCTGGTCTGTATATGGACGATTCTTTGGTGATCTGCAGTGACACTGAGATGAGAGCATGGTCATATAAGATAATGTGGGAGATAGCAGCTTTGACTTGAGAGAAAAGGATATAGAGATACATATAAAGTGTTTTCGGGAGAGGGTATTATGTGCTGCAGATAGGCAAGTATAATCTCTAAGGGTGGGGTGGAGTGCTCTCCATATGTCTACCAATTGTATGGAGTCTAGTATAAACAGAATGCCTAATTTGGGGAGTTGTCTAGTATGATTGGAAGAACTTAATCTATCCAGGATGGGGTGGGATGTGAGGTTAAAATCACCACAAAGAATTAAAGAGGACAAGGCATGTGGCCTGAGAAGGCTAAGTAGCTTCCTGTAAAAAGGTTTTGAGTAAATGTTTGGAGCGTATATGGAGCATAAAATGAAAGGTTTATAATGAACCGAGATATGTACAAGTAGATATCTACTCTCGGGGTCAGGGGTGGTAGAAGTGATCTCAACTTGGAGAGATTTAGAAGCCAGATTGACAATACCTCTGGCTTTACTGTTATAAGGGGCCAAAGCTATAACTGACCACTTAAGCATCTGTAACTTGGCAATTTCTGGGGGAAGGAGATGGGTCTCTTGAAGACATAATATGTTGACAGATTGCTTACGTAGATATAGTAGCACCTTTCTACGCTTGGCTGGAGAGTGAAAGCCTCCAACCTTGAATGAGCCTATCCTCAAGTCAGTCATGAGTGGCAGGGTGGTACGGTGTCAGGATCTGTACAACTAGTTTCATGTAGAGGTTCATATATTCTGGCCTAAGGGGAGAGAAACAAGAGGGAAGAGGGGGAAGGAGGGACAAAACATGGAACATGCATAACATAACAAAGATAGTACAGAATGTTCAACATACTAAACATATTAAGACAGAAATTGACTTTCCGGGTGTAATGTAGATAAAGAATTTCTGTAAAAATAGAAAATTCAAATATCCATAACATTCCGAGTGATGTGAATATATATATATATATATATATATATATATATATATATATATATATATATATATATATATATATATATAAAGACCAAAAAGACACACTCTCCAGACTATTTGATGCAAAATAAAAAGCTGTGTATTTGTATTCACATAGACATCAAATGTAAAAAGAAGGGTACTCAACGTTAGCGTTTCAGTCCATAAAGGACCTTCCTCAGGAGTTAGGCAACAAGGGCATCCATTTGGGGTGAAGCACAGCGTGGACCACACAGCAGGTTCCTACAGCCTGGAGAAAAAAAGCTGTGTGTAGTCCTCCACATAAAAAAAGATGCAACCACATGAAGTAGGTAATGGGTGACCAATCAGAAGATCCAAACACTGAGGTTAGGATAATCATAGATATATGCAATAAGATCGCACTCCATACAAAAAATATTCAACCGCTGGGGTGACGTCCAGAACTTTCCTTACAAGAAACAAAGTCCATGTATATAAAGACCAAAAAGACACACTCTCCAGACTGTTTGATGCAAAATAAAAAGCTGTGTATTTGTATTCACATAGACATCAAATGTAAAAAGAAGGGTACTCAACGTTAGCGTTTCAGTCCATAAAGGACCTTCCTCAGGAGTTAGGCAACAAGGGCATCCATTTGGGGTGAAGCACAGCGTGGACCACACAGCAGGTTCCTACAGCGGTTCCTGCTGTGTGGTCCACGCTGTGCTTCACCCCAAATGGATGCCCTTGTTGCCTAACTCCTGAGGAAGGTCCTTTATGGACTGAAACGCTAACGTTGAGTACCCTTCTTTTTACATTTGATGTCTATGTGAATACAAATACACAGCTTTTTATTTTGCATCAAACAGTCTGGAGAGTGTGTCTTTTTGGTCTTTATATACATGGACTTTGTTTCTTGTAAGGAAAGTTCTGGACGTCACCCCAGCGGTTGAATATTTTTTGTATGGAGTGCGATCTTATTGCATATATATATATATATATATATATATATATATATATATATATATATATATACTAGCTGACCTGCCTGGCGTTGCCCGGGAAAACCATGGGGTTTCTTTATTTCCAAAATTGCTGAGAATTGTAATCTTACAGTATGCTGTGCCAAAGATCTAAGATTTTAATTTGTTATAGATTCCACCATAATGTTAGAATGTGTTTGCATTGATCCACAATGGCGGCAATGAAATCAGGTGTGGTGTTATTGTTTGAAACACAACGCTCCTGAGTTGATAACTTGCATGTGTTGATGAATTCCACATCCACTCCTGAGATTTAGCACCTACTGTATGACATATCCTCCAACATCTGAGGGTCAGAAATCGGTACAAAATCAGAAAGGGACGTGGCCACACCTCCATTTCTATACTTTCAATGGTACAGTTTCTAGGGTGTGTAATTACAGGCACTGAGTGCGTGGGGACCGGGGTGGGTGTTACTTACCGTGCCATAATTAATAAAAAATTCACTGCTCCCTGTCACTGCCACTCCCCTCACCGAACCTGCCTGCAGCAGTCTCTGAGGTCTGGGGATCTGTAAAGCACATGCACTGGGCATCTGTACCAAACAGTGGGGCAGCCCCGAAGCGTGGCGAGCGCAGCGAGCCCCGCGAGGGGACGCGGACACCTTCACAGATATACGCGTCCCCTCGCGGGCTTCACTGGTGTCCGCATCCCCTCGCCATGCTTCAGGCTCGGTGGCTCGCTGCGCTCGCCACACTTTCTATTCTCAACTTCATGCCGACGTGGATAGTGGGGGTATGAAAAGGTCGTAGGACGCGTACCGCCGCCGCTCGCCACGCTTCGGGTTTACGTTGATCGTGGGGTGGCGTTAACAATTGGGGGGGCCATTTCACACTTCAGGGTGGCTATTTGGCCTCTGTGGGCCTTTCAACATTGTTCCCTATGGAAAATCAGATCAATTGGGACATTTACCATTGTTCCCTATGGGAAATCGAGGTAATCGCGTCGGTCGCATCGCATGCGATTTTTTGGTACATGCGATGCCCGCGATGCCCGCGATGGGCGCCCTTCTAGGTAAAGAGTACCTTTTATTATTATGTTTTATACCACTCTCATTTGAATGATTAATAGAGGATATATATATATATATATATATATATATATATATACATTTTTATAATTGGTATCACCTCACCAAAGGTTTTCTTATTAGCACATCTGTTGCCGCTTCTCTATTCCCTATGCTCATATTTATATGATGGTCGACAAGCATTAGGTCGACAACATTAGATCGACAGCATTAGGTCGACATGCATTTAGGTTGACATGACTTAAGGCCAACATGGGTTAGGTCGACCGGTCATTAGTTCGACATTTTTATAGTTTTTAGACCAAAAATGTTCTGACAGGTGGTATTTCATGTCCTACCATCCACTAGGGCGTGGTGGACGAATAAAATAGTGTGCCAAGTGTAGCGAAGCACCCTGCCCGAAGCATGGCCAGTGCAGCTACTTTTTAGTGTTTATGTTGACTGTGTTGTCATTCCGGTTAAAACATTTTTTTTTACTATTTCAATGTCGACCTTACCCAAGTTGACCTAATGATCCTGCCGACCTTACCCATGTCGACCTAATGACACTTTTGACCTAAAGTCATGTGGACCTTCCTGCATGTCATGCACCTATATCATACTATAAAATAGGCCCTTTTATAAATTTAAGCTTCAGTCCTATGAGAAACTTAGTAAGGCAGTTATGCCTTCTTTTTACTTATTCCAAGTAGTGGGGCAGATGTATTAAGCCTTAACAAGAGATAAATGCAAGGGTCATAAAAAGAGATAAACGTCCAGCCAATCGGCTCCTTACTGACTTTTTTCAAACACAGCCTGTAACATGGCAGTTAAGAGGTGATTGGCTAGACAATAATCTATCTTTATCACCTTTGCATTTATCTCTTGTTAAGGCTTAATACATCTGCCCCATTGTTTGTTAATGTGTCTTACATTTTATAATAAAACCTTTGTGGAAAGGACATAGAAATACTAACCAAAGCTCAAAAAAAGCTAAAGCTCAAAAAAAAGCAAAAGAACATGTTAATAATACTTTTGCCAAAGAAATACATCAAATACATTATGAGCTAACACTTAAATCATGCCGAGAGTGCAAAATGACTGACTACAAGCTTAGCGATATATTATTATTGTGATCATGTGAGGAACCCTCTATTGCCAGCAGGGATATGAAAGATTTAGCAACCATTTTGATTTCCCAAGTGATCATACAAACACAACAATTATACTGTAGAGCATTTCACAAACTTACCATTTAAACTGTCAGAGGAAAAAGCTATCGTGCAAAAATCATAGTTTTCTTTCCCCAAAAAATAAATAAAAACATAGAAAAATTTCCTTTGAAGACTCAAGTGAACTATTACTTTCTAGATAATATACAGATAACAGAACATACTTTCTCCAGCTTTACAAATCCTAAATGTTACATTTAACATAGACATGTTGCTGAGGTTTTTTTTTCAGGATGATAGAAATAACAATTGGAGCATACCCTACATCTCTAAAGTTTCTGACCAGTATAACATGGCATGTACTTAAATGCGACTCAGTTCTTGGGGCCCATTTGGAGGCTGCCCCTAAAACTGTGTATGCTAGAGCAAAGATGATCAGCTTGTGGGTCTCTAAAAGCCAATTAGAAGTTGCTAGCCATAATGAATCAGTTGGCTCCTAATCCTTTCTCACTTTGAAGGGTTGCTTCCATTGTGGCAGATGTAAGATTTGCCCATTTATTCAGAAAAGTTCCTCTTTTGAAGGACCCAATAGTACCACTTTTAAGGGTGGACTGTTTATCAATTGTAATTCAACCTTTGTTGTTTATTTGTTTGTATGTCCATGTGGATTTAAATATGTTGAAAAAACCAAGCGGTGTTTAAAAACCTGCATAGTGGAACATACTGTATTAGGAATATCAAACATGAAGTCAGTAACCACAGTGTGCCAAGGCATTTTAAGAACGCTCATAATTGTAATCCAGCTGGCCTTAAAATTGAAGCTATAGAAGCAGTACCCATTAATAAAAGGGGTGGGGACCGAGACCACGCTTTGCTAAGACATATTGGATACTTACCCTCAATACTCTGGTACCGCTAGGGTTAAATGAAGGATATGAGATTACCCCCTTCATAAATAGATAGAAATATTTTTGTATTTTTTGTCATTTATGACTAAGTTCCCTATGTACTTCATGCATCCTTGCCTCTGTAGCGATGATGAGTTTACATATCTTCTATATAAATTCTTGTTCCCTGTTTTCTCACAAATTCACACTTGGTCTTAAATGTCAATCTCCATAGCTCTCTCTAATCTTATCTAATTTGTTGTTTGTAGATATCTTTAGTGGTTAATTAGTATTAACATTTATTTGTAATACTAAGTTTAAAATATACTAGTCCCTTTCCTTGTGAAGTGGATCAGACTCTGTGTCTTTATATACAATTGCCTAGTTACTGCCCTTGTAAAATTCTTATATTTTCATTCTGTCCCTCTTTGAATGCACCGCAGACAGATATAATTGATATTAATTTATTCTTTGTTATACGGTTGCTTATATGTACAGTATGTGTTGTTTTTATGTATTATTTAGCATGTTGCTATAAGCAAATTGATATATTGTATATGATATGTATCCATATGTATTTTATTATTATAAGCTTCTGTTGTATGGTATAGAAAAATTGGTCATTGCTTCTGTCTTAAGTCCTGAGCTGTCCGTGACCAGCCACGCCCTCTGATGAAGTTTTATACTAAACACATTTGGGCGGGGCCTGGTGATGCCAGCTCTGTTTGTGCCCGGCTTCCCCTACCATGTCTGTCCCTGTTAAGACCTCTGACATGCCGCTCTCCTTCACGGTGTGCCCGGCGGGGGTTCATGGCTAAAGATTTTGGCTGCGCAACTTTGGAATGAAATTTACATTTTTGTGCGTCACTTATATATAACTGGAAAATGACGTTCAGCATTTGTGTTAACTTTAATTCAAAATTATTTTAAACATTTAAACATTCAAAATACAGTACACAATGTAGTTAATGGGTGAAACACACATTAATTGAGTCCACAAAAAGGGACCACTGCTGCTTTGTGCGCTAAGTTGTAATGTCTGTGCGCATGCTCGCCAAGGTGTGTGCGCGCGCACGTGCACACAGCTTAGAGGGAACACTGTCACCGGACTTGCTTGTAGCCCTTTTAATAAGACATATCACCTTTCTTAGTGCATAACAGTGGGTACAGGTCGACGTTTCGGTCTCAGCATGGGACCCCATGCTGGGACCATGCAAAGCCCCTTGGGGAAAACATACCAATGTGATGGGCAGCACTCAAACAGACTCCATTCAAATATGGAGATTAAAAGAAGCCTTTATTTCCAACGGTGTTTCGGGGCAACATGCCCCCGTTTTCAAGGACAGACAATACATCATAATACACTGAACATTTAAATACACAATAAAATCCCACCACCACACTCCCAGGACCGGCATGGACACGCCTCACTCACCTGCCCCGCTGATTGCTGCCGGTAATTATCACGCTGTCTACCACCAACAAGTGGTGTATAACCGCACAGCTACCCCATGGAACCATGATCTCATACAAAGGTTCCGGATTATAGATACAACTATACTTAAAAATACAAGCATGTTACCGATCTTCCTGTTGGGCATAGAGAACATTCTCATAACAGTAATTTACATTCAGAAACATGTGCAAGAACACGGGTAATGTATAACAGCCACAGTGGAAATATCATAAATGCTCTAAAGCGTCATCAGCATGCGATTACAGATTTTTTTTTTATATTTCTTTATTAATGTATAAAAGTTAAAATTACATATTTCATAAACATTTCCATTTTACATATTTTGTTTTCATGCATATATGTCACATCTCGTATTCCAAAATATTTGTTTACAATGTACATCATTTGAAGTGTTTTGTATACATTACATTAAACCCAATTTATAATTAATAAACATTAAGTTGTCCATATCTTTATTTGTTGGTTCCTATCTTCATCCTTCAACCAGACTAAATATGATTTATTTTCTCTGGGTCCGTCCCTCTCCTCTTCTCCCCTCCCGCCCCCCTCCCCTCCCCCATTCAAATCTTTATAATATGATGTATATTTTTCTAAAATGGTGTAGTTCCTGTAGCTAATAGTCTTGTATTATACCATGTAGTTTTTCCCGCTATTTTACGTATTTGATCTTTAGTTGTCATTTGCAATGTTTTTATATATAATAGCCATATAGCAAAAAATTTGTTGGATTTAATTTCCACCTCTAGAATGCACTCTGCCCAATCCATCTGATAAAGAAACTGGAGTCTAGATGTCATTAGGGCTATAGGTATTGGCTCATTATTTATCCATTGGGATAAAATCGCCTTTTTAGTCGCTGCTGCTATTCGGGCTAGTAATTGTTTTGTATTTTGTGTTACATTTTTATTCTGGGGTGTGTAGTGGTTCCAAAATGCCCAATGTTTTGATACAACAAATGGAATCCCTATTTCATTATTTATATATTTCTGGACTTCCCCCCAAAATATTTGTATGATCGAGCATTCCCACATGCAGTGTATAATATCTGCGTTTTCCATATTACATTTAAAACATCTTGAGTTGTCTGATGCCCCAGTTAGATATCTCAGTTTGGGTGTATAGTATGCTCGATGGAGTATTTTGTCTTGCATCTCCATATATGATGAGGATACTAATTGTTTTTTTAATTTATTATTCCATTGTATGATCTTTTGTATATTTATATTTTCAAATGTATCTTGCCATTTGGCAAGTCCTGTCTTTATTTTTTGGAGATCTATTTTTCTCCTGGTTAAATCCTGTATTAATGATGTAGAATATCCACAATCTTGTTTAAGTCGTATCACTCTATCCAGTGGAAATGTACTATCTATTAACCTTAATTGGGGTAATATACCTTGTATATAGCTTCGTATTTGGAAATAGGCGAAGTATGGGAAATCTATATCTGGATATTTACTTTTTAACTGTTCTAAAGTTAAAATATTGAAACCATTTTTATCCATAAATTGGTATATACAACGTAAACCTTGTCTATGCCAGCTACGGACAGTGGTATTATTTTCACCAGCCGGAAATTGTACATTATCTAGTAATGATCTGAACCCCGAGATTTGTATGGGTAGTCTCCTTCGTTTTCTCAAAGTTTGCCATGCCAAGCATGTAGTGTATAACAATGGGTTGTTTTTTATTTCCACATTTAAAGAATTGAGTGGGGTGTGTAAAATGGCACTTAAGTCAGTTTGTGGTATCATGGATTGTTCCAGATCTAAGTTAACATAATTATTTATGCCTCTTGCCCAATCTAGCGCATATCTATAATTAGCTGCCATTGCATAATCTTCTATAGATGGCAGGTTCACCCCTCCTAATGTTATTGGTTGTTGTAGTTTAAATAATGAGATTCTCGGTCGTTTGTTTGCCCATATGAATTTTGTTAATGCTTGATTTATAGTATGTACGTCCCGTTTGGCAAACTAAAAAATATATAAAGGTAAAGCATAATGTGCACTGAAGTAATAATAGTAAAGGACTACCCTATGCGGCAGCTCACAAGAAGCACTGTAGACTGTAAAGTCCTTTACTATTATGACTTCAGTGCACATTATACTATACCTTTATATATTTTTTTGTTTTATTTTTAGTTACATTTTTTTCGCTGTTTTCCTTTTTGCCTTTTTATTCAGGATATTAGTTGTATACACATAATTTTTAGGCTTTAAAAATCTGTAATCGCATGCTGATGACGCTTTAGAGCATTTATGATATTTCCACTGTGTGGTCTCTGTTCATTTCAGGAAGCCAGAAGTACACTTATCTGGGGAAACACGTTGAGTAGCTGTATTCGAGACCCCCACACCCACTGATGATTTATCAATATTCCTGAACATCATAGAGCAACACCTGAACCTGGATCAAGTTTCTACATTGTTTGGGATACTATGCCAGTTCCCTAAAGAGACTTACCAGAAAACGAGTGGTTTGCAATCAGGATCCTTATTGCTCTCAATGGAATAGGAGCATACGAATATCATCATTGCTGTTCTTTCAATTATAACTGGAGGGGATTTCCAACCACCCCATTAACCAGTGCACATCAGTGAAGCGGATTCCCATTTGGTAATATGCAACATAATACTTGCTTTGGGCAAAATCATTTGACATTTGACTTTTAAATCCTGCAATTTGATGTCACCTATGTGACCTATCCCCTATCCTTTAATTTCATTTTTTATGTATTGATTTATGCATTACTCTTATTTTATTGTTTATTGTTATTTATGTTATTATATAAATTTAAACATTTGTATAATTAGAGTTAATACATTTTCTATTTTATTACCGTCTGAATCAATTATTCAGCCAGCGCTGGCTCATTGCTCTTATTTTCTCACTAAGGCCTATTGGAGCTAAAGTGTTTAATCGGAATATCCATTCAGATTCCCTTTGTGTTAATAATTTTTGTCTATCACCTCCCCTTGGGAGTGGGGGAATGTGATCAATGATTTTACTTCGTAGGCTGGCCAACGTATGTCCACAGTTTTTAAAATGTTTTGCTACAGGTTGCTCTAATTTTTCACCAAACAGGCAAGCAATAAATGCCTGCCTTTTAGTTGAAAAAATAGAGTAACCTGTAGCAAAACATTTTAAAAACTGTAGACATACACGAGCAGGACCCATTTCACTGATGTTCTTTCTTTTCTCTTACTTAAACCATCTTTGATGTACCAAATTCTGTGTTTTTGTAGCCAGTTCACTGATAAATATTCCAGTGTTGTCTGCTGATGCAGCTATGGTTATGTACCCTTTAATTATCGTGTTCTGGAGGGCAGTGGCGTAACAATAGAGGGTGCAGGGGATGCAGTTGCTATGGGGCCCGGGCCCAAGCTAACAATCCCCTGCACCCTTTTAATGTTTAAATAATACTGTGGGCAGGGGTTGGCTGACAGCGCAGCTGTCCCGTGTCCCAGGGACAGCGCAGCACTGTAGCGGTAGTCCAGGCTCCTGGGGCTCAACATCGCTCTCCAGCCCCAGCGCGACAACATACAAAAGCACCTGTGCAGTTTCCGGCGCTGCGGGGAGGACTTGGGAGACCCAGCTTCCGGCTCATGACGCGGAGGAGCGGCGGAGTCTGAGATCAGTGGTGTGCTGTGAAGCCCTGACAGTGCGGAGACCTGTCAGGGTGAAGCCTCGGTGTAGAGGACACACACCGCCAGCGTAGCGTAATCAGTCCTGGCGGTGCATACACCCTTTACTGGTGCTCCTTTACTGGGTATGGGAGCACCCTAAAGGTGCTCCTTTACTGGGTATGGGGGATGGGGGGGGGCACTGCGGCACTTAGCCCCCTCTAAGTGTTGGGGGTAAAGTACTAGTTAAACAGCCCCATCTATAGTAGGGGGGGGGGTCTGTCCTGCTGTGCTCTCTCTCCTGTGCTCTCTCCCCCTCTTTCTTCCCTGCTCTCAGCGCAAACTTTCACACCTGTCTCTCTGCCCCTAGTCTAAGTCCTCTCTCCTCCCCATGCTTCCTCCCTCTCTCGTTTCTCCATCTCCTCTCTCTCTCTCTCGCAGTCTCCAACCCCTCTCTCAACTCTTACCTGTGCTCTCTCTCTCTAGCCCTGTCTCTTCCCAACACCCTCTCTGACAGTCTTTCTCCCCAACTCTACCCAGCACTGTTTCTCGCGCAAACCCCCCCATGGGCATTGTTGTGACAATGGGGGGGTCGGGGGGCGGACGGCCCGGGGCCCGTCCAAGATTTTGCTATGGGGCCCACATCGTTCTAGTTACGCCTCTGCTGGAGGGGTGGCCGGACTTTTGTAACCCAGGATCTACTTTTTGTACACTTTTGTACCAGTGATCTACTGGCATCTCCCCCTGGGCCAAATATTTTCCTCCCAGTACTATACGCCCCTTACATGTTATGCCACATGATACAAGCCTAAATTCACATTATGCCATACGGTGCGAGCCAAAATTCACATTAGGACAAAAAAAAGTATTAAATACTGATTAAGGGGCCACAAAACTCCATCACATTGAATTGGGATGAACAGAGACCCCCCCCCCCCATCCACAAGTCAACAACATCCACTTGTACAAAACATTAAGCCATTTCCTTTTTTATTCAGCCTGCTGCCGCTGTATTCTGCCCATTGCATTCTACCTGCCACCGCAACAGCCGCCATTCATTGTTCCTGTCTCCACTTTTCAGTGTTCCCACCAAATGCAGACTGCTCCTCAGCCCTTGCAGTGTGCGGGTGCATGGTGACGTCACCCGTGCACCCATGCATTGCATTACTGGGACTGCTGAAGCCAGAAGACTAGAGGCTGCAGCAGGTTAACAGGGGGCTCAATACTTAAGGAAATGATCACAATTTACCGGCGTAAGGTCTGCAATCGACCAGTAGATAACGATCTTTGTAATGGCCACCTCTGCTTTGTCACTGTTTTGCTTATTCATTTATGTGCTCTATAATTAAGTGCTGCAGATGCCTCCTGGCACCATATAAATAAAGGATAATAATAATAATAATAATAATTTACACAACAGTGGCCACTTGAAAATACTGTAGGTAGTCTTTGGAATACAAATATGCATTGACAGTTCTGATGTAAACTATGACCTTGGTTAAAAGTGCTTAATGTGTAGCAAGAAAACATTCAACACACAACCACCACCAGCAACCACCACCAACCACCACCAGCACCCCTAGCTTGATCCATTGAAACAAGGAAGAGTGGATCCATGCATTCATGTTGCTCATTCAAAATGTGTCACAGCAGAAATGGGGATTTGTCAGAATAAGCAACAGTTTTCCAATCTTCAGCTGTCCAGTTTTGACGAGCCAGTGGCCACTGTAATGTCAGTTTACTGCTTAATGGCAGATTACAGTGGAACATAGAGGGTTTTTCTGATTCACTGGGAAAAGCACAATCACTCTCTAATGGACAAAACCATATGCACTGCAGGTGGGGCTGATGTAACATGTGCAGAGAGAGTTAGATTTGGTTGTTTGTTTCTGTGCAGGGTAAATACTGGCTGCTTTATTTTTACACTGACATATAGACATCAGTGTGAAGTACAAACCCACCCAAATCTAACTCTCTCTGCACATGTTATATCAGCCCCACCTGCAGTGCATATGGTTTTGTTCATTAGAGAGTGATTGTGCCTTTCCGAGTAAATAAGTATAACCCCCATAGTGTAGTTGGTCTTCTTTACTGTGACCATCCTCTTCACGTTTAAATACCCTGTGCTTTCAGACTAAAGTGCCCACACATGGATTGATATTAGATCCAATCCGATATCTATCCAATTTCCCTTGAAATCCAGAACATTCCTCATCATGGTCACACACAGAGTGATTGAGTAAGCGATCAGAGGGTTCTGTGTGGTCATGATCAGGGGTGCTTCGGATTCCCTGACACCCCCCACCCAAACTATATAAGGTAAACATTACAGAACATTATGATGAATAAAAAATGCTAGCTAGGCAATTTTCATAGCTTTTTTGACAAATTTACTTGGCGCTCAATTGGTTAAAGTGCCATTAAATTGCTTTCCAAAAATACATTTGCCCCCTAAGGAAACGACATTCTCACTATAATCAAAGGTAAATTGCTTGGCAACCACATTTCAACCAGTATGGCTGCTAGTGAGCAGTATCTTCTCACCAAAGATCACCATAAAGAACCATAGTTCCCACCTATTTCCACCTAAAGCTCCCAAATTAAATCACAGAAATAAATCCAACCCACTGGAACTAAAGCACCGTACACACGTGGGAGATATATTGCTCAGCAATATATTGCTAGCAATATATTGCTCTGTGTCTCCTGTTCTCTGGTTGCTGATGAAAAAGAAACTGCCGGGGATAGCCCTGCAGTGGAAATCAGCTGGTCGCAGGAGCATGTTCCTGCGACCAGCGATCACTACAGGGGTAAAAACGTGAGCGCGCACCCGGCGATATACAGATGGAGCCGGGGTCCCTCTTGCTGGCGAATCGCCAGAACATCACAGCTGGCGATCCGCCAGCAGCCCGGCGTCCATTTGACTGAGACACGCGTGCGTCTTCAGCGCACGCGCTTCTCAGTTTCCGGGCGGCGGGGTGACGGGAACCCTGTCCGTCTCCGCTTCAGGGAGACGGACAGCGTTAGGGGGGGGTTCGGGGAGGCGGTGGGGACCCCGGGTGACCACCGACAAGCCGGCGGGGACCCGGGGTAACCGTGCAAAAGGGGACGCACGTGCATCTCGTGCGCGCCCGTCCCCTCTCGCAAATACAGATGACGGGTGGCGGGGGATGGCGGATGGCGTCGCCATCCCCATCCCCTGCAGAGAAGAGCCCGCTCCATCTGTATCGCCGAGGCACACTCCTATCGCGGGCAATATGGTCGCTCAGCGACCATATTTCCTGCGATATTACACAAAATCGCCCCCATGTATACGCAACTTTAGGTAGACATAATCAGAATGATACAAGTGTGGACAATTAAACAATAAGGGTGAAATTTAATAGAATGAGAGAGTCATAAAGTGAGAGATTTGGTAAGAAATCTCCAGTTTTTTTAAAGCAGCAATCATTTACACTGCAAAACCAGTTTAATTTTGGTGTAAATGATTGCCGCTTTAAAAAAAAAACCTGGAGATTTCTTAACAAATCTCTCACTTTGTGAATTTCTCATCATATTAAATTTCACCCTAGGTTTGGATGCATAAAACACTACCCCTGACCTATAAACTTGCCAGCTGCCATGTTCATATTTCATCTACAATGCTTTTTAACTGCACCATCTTGATTACCTCTTCAAACTTGTCATTGCACAACAGTTCAGGCTGACATTTATTTGCATAGAGAAATCATTTGATGGTTGACGACAATTTGTTCTGTGAGCGGCTGCATTTGTGGGGGTGTGTTCTTGTACACATCCCTTTGCATGTTACCGATTGGGATTTGGCAGCTGGGGGGCATTCAGCCAGGCAGAAGGCTTATGCCGATCGCTAAGCAGTTAACTACTGCTGCTTAGCGCGCATTACTGAATTACCCCCTAAGTGAGAAGCTGCACACCACAAATTGCACCCACTCCCTGTTGGACAAAAGCTCAGATACAGTATTAAACTGTGTTCACCCAGAGCGATAGGGGCTGAAATCGCTGGAAATATGGTCTCTGGCGACCATATTGCCAGTGTTGGGAAGGTGCCCCGGCGATAAATCGTCGGGTGTGCGCTCCCGTTTTCAGCCCCGTTCTAATCGCTGGTCGCCGACCAGCTGACTACCTCTGCGGCACCGCCGGCAGAGGTTCCCTTTCATCAGCAACCATCTCTGGTCGCTGATGAAAAGGAGAAACTGAGCAATATATTGCTCAGCCATATATTGCTAGCAATATATGGCTGAGCAATTTATCTCCCCCGTGTGTACACACCTTTAGAGTACTTATTCAGTCAGTGATATGGCAACATTGTAAAATATTGGATGAAGCCATAGCACCATTGCTATGACTATGAATTGATAATATTGTTGAATGGCTAAGTATCACAATTGTCTTGTAATACTGGAGATGTAAATACTGGAGATAAATTAATTAAGTATGGCTTAAATCTGGGATTGAACATGATTACCAAATTTTATGGATCCCATTGCAAGATGTTGGAAAACCTTAGGTCCCGGTGAAGAGAAAAAATAATTTGATCTACTAGTCTGAAAATTAGGTAGTTATGCCACTGCAGTGCCCCTAGATTAGTGTGGCTGGGTGGCTCTGTGGTGGCACACCATTACATTCTATTTAACACTTCTCTCTTACTAATAATTTCACTAACAGTTTTTCTATTTTTATTTCCATTCATCACTTTTGTATCACTTTTTGTACATAGCTCCGGCTTCTTAACACCATTTATTAACTCTTTGATTTTTTTCACTGGCGTGCTGCTCTGGGATTTCTGGCTTATGCTGATTATTGGGGCGCCAAACAGTGCATCTAGATGGGATGCAGTTAAGATCCCGGCGGTCGGGATCCCGGTGTTCAGAATCCCGACGCCGGAATCCCGACCGCCGAAATGCCGACACTTTCTCCCTCCTGGGGTGTCCACGACACCCCTGGAGGGAGAATAAAATAGCGCGCCGAGAGTAGCGAGGCACCGGGCCCGCTGCGTGGCGAGCGCAGCGAGCCCGCAAGGGGGGGCGATCCACGTCCCCCCCTTGTCGGCATTTCGGCTGTCGGGATTCCGGCGTCGGGATTCTGAACGCCGGGATCCCGACCGCCGGGATTCAATACTGAATCCATCTAGATATAACAATAGAATCCCCCAATACTCAGAGATGCGTTGACGGAAAATTTGGGACCTTACCATGTATTTGCAAATATATGTAAGATCTCTTAATCCTTCTACCATGTGTCTTTTTAAGTCTGATTACTGATATCATTCAGTGTGCTGGGGGAAACATTTATTTTTTTCATACACAGTATTAGCCCTTTCAGGCACCTGAGTGATATCACTAAACTGGTTCAGCATCTGCCAGTATTTATTTCATTATTCTAAAGTTATAATGAAAAATAAAAAAAACACCCAACATCATAACATACTGTAGGTCATTTCCTCAGTCCCTGGAAACAGTACTGATATATACTGATATAAAAAGTGAAACATTCTGCAGAATATATATATATATATATATATATATATATATATATATATATATATATATATATATATATAAAGGTAATTTATCAAAATCTAATTAATCCCAGGCACAAAATTATGAATGGAAATACTGTGTTCTGTTGATGTGCTTCATGCATTAATTGTACATCAGATGCTACCACCCACTAGTGTGAAGGCTCCAATTTATGTACAAATCAATTACCCGTGCAAATGATCAAAGTCTCAATCATTTCATTGCTATAAGTTGCTTGGTGGAAAGATGAGAAAACAGATTTAAAGGGCAACTGTGCTAGAGCAGCAGGCCATGATAGACTCACCTCTCAGTAAGTCTACATCTGCTCAGAATTTCACAGCAGAAGTTTGCCAGTAATTTGTTCACAGCTTAAAAACAGTAATTTAGGTTTGGAAACATGAATCATCTGAGATTCCAGGAGACATTGGATGTGTAGAAAATACATAGTATTATTAAATATATGCTTTTTGTTATTTTGAATTATTTAGGGGCATATTTACCAGAGCAAGGTTGATGGCATAGTACTGTCACTATCCACATGAAAATCTATTGATGTGCACAAAAGTAAGGTAAGCAAAGTAAGCCTGCGAGGGTCCATTTGGGTTCATCAGGGGTCATTTAGCCACGTAGAATTTAGAGTCTTTTATTGAGCAATATGTTTTGTGGGAGGAGCTCTGTATAAAATGTCTGTGCACAAGGTGGCTTTAGTGAACAAGTAACCTCCCTTTACATTACCTACTGCTGGTTATATGGAGCTTAATTATGTACATGAAGAAATCATTCTTTTTTTTAAACCAAGTGATATTTATTGATTTTTGTAAATTTACCATACAAACAACAACAATAAACCCATATAAAATGTCAACATAGCACCTTTCCAGAGAATGTACAACATCGCTTTTGCAACGCCGCTGCAGATGCATGAAAACACTAAATATAAGTATTGTATTTGGCACAAACTGTTCCAAAATATCAGGTGATAAACAGGGAAAAAAATACCAAATTATATATACTATTTATTATTAACTAGAGATGTGTACTGGACACTTTCGTGTTTTGGTTTTGAATCTGGATCTCCCTTCGTGTTTTGGATCTGGATTGGTTATGCCAAACACCCCCCCCCCCCTTTTGGTTTAGGTTTTAAATCTGTTTTTTTTATCATAAAAACAGCTAAAATCACAGATTTTTTTCTTTTTGTTCATACAGTATTATTAACCTCATTAACATTCATTTACACTAATTTCCAAGCAACATTTTACAATAATAAACAAAAAAACACAGTATTTTAGTATAAAAGTGAAATTGGCAATATGCCATTTACAACATGAATTGGCAAGGCCTATTTTCATATCTCGTGGTTCAGCTTCTCCGGAAGATGGATGCACTCCTCCCTCATAATAAATAAAAAAAAAAAATCAGAATACCTTTATTTGCCATGTATACTCTCGTATACTAGGATTTTTTTGTGGATACAGTGCAGCTTCAAGCATGGTACAAGATGGATAACAGGACATACATAAATTTCATCAGCTGCGCATACAAATGACAATTCACATGTTATGATGTGTAAGGTTAGACAGAGCAATCAGGTGTTTAGATTAGCAGTATCTTAGAGTACATTGTTCAATAGTTGAATAGCTGTCGGGAAGAAGCTTTTTGCAGTTCTTGACGACTTGACAGGGATGGACCTGAAGCATCTACCTGATGGGAGAATATCAAACAAGTTATGGCCAGGGTGGAGTTTATCCACCACGATCTTCCCAGCACGCTTCTTTACCCTGCTTAAGTATTGTTCCCTTACAGGGAGGTCCGTCCCAGTAATACTCTCTGTTGTCCTCACCACTCTTTGCAGGTTTCATTTGTCAGATTCATTGGCCCCTCCATACCAGATTGTAATAGAATCGGACTCAATGGGAGCATTGTAAAGAGCTGCAGCAGCTCCTGTGGAATGTTGAATTTTTTCAGTTGACTCAGAAAGAACAGCCGTTAGGCCTTTTTGACAATGGAAGTTATGTTGGACTCCCATCTGAAAGCTTGTTAAAGCACAGGAACCAACTCTGTGTTCACAGATATACTGTAACAAATCCCCAAGGAGAGCCAAGTGTGTCCAGGGTAGCGATGTTAAGGACTAACCCTATCAATACTGTACAGTAATAGAAGGCTAATTCCACCATTTGCATGTCCTATGCATGTGTTGGGAGGAGCAGCACCAGTCACCGGGCTGACATTGAGATTGAGGATGTCACTGTAGAAGTACACCAGGATGAGGAGGATATTGGTGATGATGGCATTAATGAGAATGTGGACGATGAGAATTCTGATGATGCAAGAAAGCTTTATTTATATAGTGTTTTTTTTCCCCAACAGGACTCAAGATGCTTTACAGACATCAAAACAATGCACATAATACATAGGATTTAGATAGTACAGTAATAGGTACTATAGGTCACATATACATAAGAGAAACCATTGCAAAATGCAGGATTGATGCAGGCATTTTGAATAATAACTTCCTCCAGTTGTATATTACACACTAACAATGAACTGCTTAGGATTACCCTGGGTAGAATATGTTACTTCTAGAAGAAATTACACAAAATGGGGTGATTGCAGTGTAGAGTAAAGTGGAGAGGATGTGCAACAGTGGATGCCAAGAAATCACATTGTCATGCCTGGGCAAAAGACCCCAAAATCCACCTCTTCTGTCTGGAATTATTTATTTTCTACCAAAATCCAGGATACAAATGTCAAGCCATATGTAGCCTTTGTAAAGGCATAGTAAGCAGGGTTGAGGATGCCATCCAGATACAAAAGTAACATCCTCCATTATATGTCACTTGCAGTGCATTCATCAAAATGTAAAATTTATCGTCAAATTGTCAGAAATCGCAGTGCATGTTTGAGACCGTGTCCCTTACCTGCATGCTGGTTCGTCCTGCGATACAAGTCTCTGTTCAGCACTGCCCCAATCATTGATGTGCATGACAATTCCCTGGGGCCTAGTCGGCGTCCCATGCTGATCCCAAGCCGAGCCCATGCTGCATGGGCGCCGCTATGACACTTAGGGCCTTATTTTGGTTCACTCTTTCTGACAAAATCCTTCTTAGATGGACAAAACCATGTGCACTGCAGGGGGGCAGATGTAAAATGTGCAGAGAGAATTAGATTTGGGTGAGTTATTTTGTTTCTGTGAAGGGAAAATACTGGCTGCTTTATTTTTACACTGCAATATAGATCTCACTTTGAAGTAAAACCCCACCCAAATCTAATTATATCTGCACAAGTTACATCTGCCCCACCTGCAGTGCACATGGTTTTGCCCATCTAAGAATAATTTTGTCAGAAAGAGTGAACTAAAATAAGGCCCTTAGTCACATGTCAAATTCCTCCAATAAATTCCTTGTGACCTTGCTACTCTGACCTGTGCACTTGAGCATGTGATCAAGGTGTGCACAGGTACTTCCTGGGGTTAATTAATGCTGTGACTTGCAGCCAATCACAGAAAGGCATGGGGTGCCTCTGGCACTTCCTCCTTGCATTGAACAACTTTTTCTGATCCCTGAATACTCCCCAAAAGTCAGCATTCTAGGTTCCAGGTTACCTGTTCCAGAGTTACCTGTGAAGTGCACCTGTGATCTGCTGCTGCTGCTGCTAATACAGAACCTGGTTAACCATTCATCTGCCAGGTTACCTTCCAGATAATAACATCTATAGCTTCCAGGAGAAGAGGTCTGGGCTATCCGGCTTCCACCAGTAGAGATCACTATTGGCTACCAAAGCCATCTACCATAATCGACTCCCTAGTTGACACAGGCATCAACTCTCAAGTCAACACCCATCTTGGATCCCAGGACATTGACATCCCTCTTGGCACCCAGGCCATCGATGTCCCTTTCAGCTCCCAGGCCGTCACCATCCCTCTGGCTCCCAGGCCATCGCCATGTCTCTCCAGCTCCCAGGACAACACACTCCATGGTTCTCCGGCTGACACTGTCAACAGTTCCCAAGACTACTTACCACATGGGAGCCAAGCAAATACACAGTATATTTTTGGATTGTGGGAGAAAACCGGAGTACCCAGAGGAAACCCCTCATAATCACAGAGAGAATATACAAACTCTGCACAGTTAGGGCCCTTATGCGAATCGATCCCATGACCTCAGTGCTGTGAGGCAGTAATGCTAACCATTATACATAGTCCTTGTTACCCTATATGACAATGCCACCCGTGTTGTAAGAGCAATACATCTGGTCAAATTCCAACAAGTCCCATGCTGACACAATTATTTTGATAGTGGTGCAGAATTTTTTTTTAAATGACAGGGACGTGCAGAAGATGCTGTTGTTGGCCCGAAAAGAGTGGTCAATTTGTTGTGATCAGATCACTATATTTTGGCCACCATACTTAATCCCAGGTATAAGCCTGTATCTTTGTTTTTGATGGACACACATCTGCAAAGATCTGTTGGTGAGACAATTGTCAGCTTTGCAGAACATGACATGGCAACATCTCTGCTAGAGAAAACTAAATTTTTCAAACACACCGCAACAATTGGAAAATGTTAAAAGAGCACTATAATTTATAAAAGTTAAGGTTTATATGTGTAGGAATAAGTGGTACCTGTAAAATAGTCTACTCCGTACTGCAAAATAAAGAGAAAAAAAACAAAGAAGAGACAAAAGAGGTGGAAAGAAACTAAATACAAAAACTGCCATATCACCCTCAGAACAGAAAAGTATAATTTTCAACCTAAGCAACAAAACATTAACAGAAACAATCATATTACTACAAAATGGACTTAAATTCACCCCAGAATCTCAAGTTAACAAATTTGACCTATATATGGATGTTAAAAATACATAAGAATACTTTGGGTGAGATTTAATAGGATGAGAGACTCAGAAAGTGAGAGATTTTGTAAGAAATCTCAAGTTTTTTAAAGCAGCAATCATTTACACTGCAAAATCAAACTGGTTTTGCAGTGTAAATTATTGCCGCTTTAAAACAACTGGAGAATTCTTACCACATCTCTCACTTTCTGAATCTCTCATCCTATTAAATCTCACCCTTTGTTTTAAGATTTTTTTTGCAAAGGACTCACAAGCATCAAACATTGAAAATACTGGCTTCAAGCATACACGATTCAAACCAACCTCAACTTTTAATCCAGCACATATTATAGGTCCACAAACAGATGGAGTGCTCTCCAACCAGCCGGGGGCTGGTGATTCTATTGCCAGCCACCATCCATTGCATGCCCCATTGTGATGGAGTTCCCAGCCGCCATCCACCACCTCCCGAGCTGCCATCGATGGTCCCCACTGCCACCCCGAACCCCCCCCCCCCCTAACCAGGGTCCCACCGCCCAGCAGCCGGGAGACTGGGACGCGCATGCACGTGAGATGCACACGCATCCCAGTCTGAGGGAGTACCTCTCTGCCAGCACTCACCAGCGGGGATGTTCTGGTGAGTGCCGGGCAAAGACAAGGGATGCTCCATCTGTATCAATACTTTTCAAAAATTAATGAAACAAGAGATAAATCTTAGACTGAATAAACAAAATATAAATAGAACTTGTCAAAGAAAGAATAAACAGCGTTAAAAGAACTCAAAGTCGATGAAAGAGTCCTTATTATGGGAATTGACATGTATAAAACAGAGGTGACTAATGAAGTGGTTTACTGTATGAAGTTTAACTAATTTGCCCTGAACACCAATTATTTCCGATACAATTCAATAGCCTCAACTTTATCCAAAATATACAGATTTTCTTTCTAGAGGAATTTGTGACACAACAAAAAGTTCTTTGAATGACACAAACAGCATACTTCAAGTACTGGATGAGATGTCATTGAAAAAATAATATATCATGTGCACCGCTGATCTCTGTACACATGTATTGAACATGAAAACGGACGCAAACACTCAAGGCATTTCTTATCATTAAATCAAACTTCAAAAAAAATGCACAAATTAATTTCATAATGGAAAATACAGTTTACATTTCATTTTAACCCACAACTATTTCTGTCATCATGGAACCTTTTACGTACAAAAGTGTTGAATGGCCATGACAACTCCCCTGGCCCCAAGCTACGCTAATCTATTCATAGCGAAAATGGAAAATGACTATATTTGATATCAAGACACTGGAACAAATTAAAACTGGATGAAACATGATTACCTTTACTACCAGACAAACCAAAAATTATATTTCCAAAAGTAAAAAATATAAAACAACATCTTTCACAACATGCAAAATTATAACCAATCCAAGCCACAATAACATTTTCTATAATTGCCTAAATTGTGAAGCCTGCAAAAATAAAATAAAAATCAATAAAGTCAACAACTACATTCAAATGCAATAGAACTGGAAAATAATACAGAATTAAAGAAGGGGTGAAATAGCTGAATACACAGTGTTTAAAATTCAGTGTTTCTAATCACTTTCCTAAAAAACATGCTAAAAACCCAGCAGACCTAAAATGTTTAGCTATCCAAAAAGTAAACAAAAATTGGTTTGTGGGTGAATTAATAAAATAACTCAAAAAGATAGATACCAAATGGATATTTGAGTAAAAAATGCTAGAACCCCTGTTTATGAACATCAAAACTAAACTAAATGCATTTTTATAATTAGATGCAATTATACTAATGGTACCTGCAACTTATTTTTTTACACATATTCACATTTTTTAATATATACCTATTTTTTTTATAAATAGTACCTGCTGAAACATTCAATTATCCTTGAAAAAGTATGCAAGATGCACAAAATGTGTCGGACAGCAGAAGGGACCCAATACCCTTCAACAGCCGACTTCCCCAGTAATCTCCAGTGGCTTACAGCTACTACTGGTCCTGACAAAATCGGCAAGTCTGCCGTCTGCCTGGTCATCTGTTACCAGGCAAAAGAGACATCAGTGCAGCATGTAAACAGCAGTTAAGTGGCAAATTCAAAGACATCCGGCACTCTTCAGCTGATATTGACAGCAGCACTGCATACCAATTGTCTCGGTTTTCATCTTATAATGGAACACCATAGGGAAAGCTAGGGTAAAAAAAGCATCAGACTCTACTTTTTCCCCAAAAGGGTCTAAACATACAGTACTAACTCTTTTATTTTACAGGTCCCACTCATACATACAAACAAACAAACACATACAGTATAAACAGTAACTTTTTTGTCTATTCTGATAAGAGCTGCTTTTATTATTTAGCGTGAAAACATACAAAAACTTTACACTGCTACAATTACTGACATGTCTGCTGTCACCACTGAAAGAACGACGGAGGATTATTGCAGTGACATCATCCATATAGGAATGTCATACAGTCCATTTATTATTATGATTTATTTACAGTTTTTGCATATTCCGTTGCGCTTTACAATTGGAACAACAGTGATAAAACAAATGGTAGTAACAGACCGTTATAGTGGTAGGAGGGCCCTGCTTGCAAGCTCACAATCTAATATATTGTCAGAAAAAAAATGCAATTTTTGAGTTGGCCAAACTGGCTGTTTTACTCCAGTGTGTCTTTATTGCAATTGTATCATTGGTAGAGGACCCCTGTACATCCCCCCTGTCCCACAGCACCTGGATAATATATCAGTGTGTCTTTATTGAAATTTAATTTCTGGTTCAACACCCTATTACTGGACTAATATACAGCAGCACAGGGCAGCACTGGACTGGACTTCTATTTAGCAGCACATGACTGATAGGTCAGCCAGGCAGCACCCAGGTATATGGCAGACCTGGCACCCCTGGAATGATAGAGCAGAGCAGACAGGGCACCCTGGAGTATGACAGCAGACCCGCCCAATGCCACCACCCACAAACAGACAGAGGTCCTTCCTGCACCCTCTCCTATGCTGAAGATGGCGCTGATGGTGCCGATCGGCAGGGATTTATGTAGGGTCTAAAACCTACAAGAACCCGACAGCGGGATGATAAAGTTTTGCATCATTCTGGGATCGGAGATAGCACAAGTCTAAACAATAAGAATGAAGCAATTGCTAAAAACTAAACAATAATAAGGTGATTGACTGGATCAGATTGGAATCTTGCTTAATATATTATAGACAATAGCACACAGATTTCCTTGTGTTTAAAACTGATAATAAAATAGAAAAATAAAAGTCAAATACTGTATAAGAATTGGGACAATGGATAGAAGTTGGTGAAATAGCTTGTTCCTATATGCCCAACAGACAAATAGTTTCAAGGGGGGCCCCCAGAATAAATTCCACCACTATAATATACTGTATGTCACCAATTTAAATACGGACTGAGATGGAGTTTACCACTGGAGGAATGTAGTTTTTGGCTCGGAATAGAGCAGACAGGGTCCTCACAATTGTGAGGATGGTTAGTGGATGCAGACTGGAACCGAAGCCAGGGTTGGTGAGCAATGGTGGGTGAATGGTGGTGTGCTATCTCTGTATTTGTTTTTGGGGAACTGACCTTCCCATAAGTGGCTGCTTGACATGGGCTCGGATCCCTCCTCAGATTGTAATGTTCGATTGGGGTTCTGACCTCGGAGATCAGGTTCCAGACTGTGCAGTAGGCATATGTTATCTTATGCTACTCAGAACTATTAGAATGGAGATTGTTCAAAATGTAATTGGGCAAATGGTTAATTCAGAACACAAGCAGAGGTCACACACAGAGGGTCCAATACTTAAATTCAACATACTCGAACAACACTGACTAGATAGAAGCTAATACCAGAAGGTGAGATGGCACTAAATTTATTTTTTAAAGTACTCCAAGGCTAAAGTATCAGCTGCAGATGAATTCCTATCAGCTCAGAAATGCAAAGTGAAATATGGTTGCCTAGCAACTTCAGGAAACAACAACCAAAACTACTGAAATGTAACTACAGTGCATGCTGCTGAGAACAAAGAGAACATAATAATAAGTCATTTTGAGCTGAGTATCTAATATAATTTATGGATGTGATGAATATTGGTGGATAGGTGAACTGTAATAAGGACTAAGATTGATCGTTGCAACTACTATAAATTTTACATGAGTAAAGTATAATTATACAAAACTGATAATTACTACAACAAGTATGATCCTTTGTGAGAATAAAAACAAATATGTTTCTAACATTATGGACTTCCCATCATCAGACGCTTTACAATTGGAACAGCCAGGAAGGTAGCAAGTAACAGACGGGGGAACATTTACAGTCATACAGACAGATATACAATATGGGACATACTGTAGTGCAGATTATATGCAGAGGGTTACAGTACAACTATTAGTAGCAGGGGCGGATTGGGCCACCGGGAAACTGGGTCATTTCCCAGTGGGCCGGTCCAGAATTAGCCGCTTCCCCACTCCGGCTGGGCTGTTGCTGTTCACCCTTGCTTGACCGCGGGCCGCGCTAGCACTGCGGTCAGTGGCCGCGAAGTCTGTCTGACTCCTGCCCAAAGTAAAGATAGCAGCGGACGGCTAAGACATAATCAATGCTGGCCTGCCGCGAACACCACAAAAGCTAAAGTGAAGGTAGCAGCCTGGCTCTCCATGGCTGATGTGGGTAGGTGCCCCCCCCCCCCCCCCCCCCGGGCTGCTGCAAAAAAAATCTCCTGGGCTGGATATGATTCTCAATCCGTCCCTGATTAGTAGTCACTTAGATGTTTAGGAGCACAGTACAGACTCCACAATTGCAGAGTAGAAGAGGAGCAGAAGCTTTGGTGGGATGTTCAACTTACTCAGTTGCCTAAGATAGAACAACCTCTGCTGCACTTTTCTGACAATGGCCTCAGTGTTGGACCTCCATTTAAGGTTATTGAAGGGGTAAACTAGTGACACACTGTCAGCAATCATTAGAGGAGGAACACCAACGGACTTCTTCCTAAAGTCCACTACCACCTAAATAGTTTTGAGTTGCTTGACCTTAAGATTGCTGCTGCTGCACCACCACCATACCAACCAGTCCACTTCTCATCTGTAGGCCGATTCATCCCTGATTCATCTCTATATGAGTGGGATGTACTTAAAGGAATATGAATACAAAAGCCTCAAACTACAGTATTGTTTTCTTAGTTCTGTCAGCATTTCCATATGTGCCAAGCTCCAGAATGCAATGGAGCTTGGACCCATTGGCATTGGCCTTTAAAATGATATTGACTTGCCCTTCACATTTCTGGGAAGGATCTAAATAAATACTTCCAAGCGTCCCCTGAAATGCACATTATCTGGCACATGTGCAGAAGGACTACTTGCAGGAGCAGAAGAATGGGAGGCAATGGAGTAATCAGTTACCGGGCTCCTACTCCGAAGGGGGCACCACTCACTCTCACTAAATGGCCAGTTACAACCCCCCAGATGCCTGCTTCCTGTCAATCACCTTGTGAACAGCAAGTGAAGCGCAAAAGTATCAAGATGTATTCCCTAGCATGCGTAACAAAGGCTGTACGCATGTGCAATGTATCTGAAGTTGGTGGATGTACAGCGCTAGGTTTATACTGAAATGTATACACTACCACAAAATAATTTTTATAACATTTAATATGTCATCAAAAAATACACAATTTAATGAGAATTTTCATAATATACAATAAAATAAATATTGATTTAAGAACAATTTACATGGACAAAGTACTCCACTGAAGGTGGGCTCCACAAGAGAATGATACACCAGCACGTGGTAAATACCAGATTGACTGGGTGATGTTAGGGGTATCCTTGTTAATGTAGCTGCATGTATTGTCCAAATTCCGGATAATTGCCCAGTGGGTCCAGGTTTTCAGAGCAAATATGTTATAGGCAGTCCTTTTGGTATATGCATACCTTGCATGACACTGTTGAAGCTGCTGAATGAGAGGAATCCTGGAGATGTATTGAAGACTGGTCCGGAATAAGGTGCAGAATATGGTGCAGTCTGGTATTGTGCAAGAAAGCAAGTTGGGGTGCAGTGGAGATGATGCTCAACACGTTTCGACGTTAACTCACGTCTTCATCAGGAGCTGGGGTATAGGGTCTGTCCAGGGACCCTGTATATATACCCTGAATTAATTGTTCCCATGATTACATGTGTGGGAGCTCAAATGCTTATTACATTAAATACATGTTAAAATTGAATATAAAATACATAAACTTCATACATGTGGTAGGTAAGCACAGGAGGACCATGAATATAGTTATTATTATTTGAAATAAACGTAAAAAACAGGTTTGGAAAGATCAGTTCAGTGGTAATGTGATCCCATCATGTGATTGGAACTGATCATGTGACCATGAAAATGTTATTTCGAGATCTTAGCTGAGTATTGTTAGTATGTGACACAGGTCATATATAAATAGAGAAGTACCTGCATAGCACACTTCAAGGGGACATAGATATATAGCACTGGGATATCCATGTAGATGATAAAATGGGTCCTGTTTACGCTGCCATAGTTGGTGGAAGTAGCTGAATATCATAATTCTGGTTGGCGTAAGTGACGTCAGTGACGTGGTGCGCCGTGATAGGCGCTGGTTGTTATCTGACATGTGGAGAATGGGCGGCGATGATGTGCCGCTTCCTGATTCACATAGTTGGCGTAGACGGTGTATAAATATCACAGGAAATGACACCTTGGATGGCGGAAGTCTGGATCGATTTACATGTTGGTTGGCATTGTCATTTTTGTATTAGACATGTAATACATTGTTATTTATAGAATGGAGTTAGGTATAGCAAAAGCGGCAAATATATAGATAATAGAGAGAGACAGAGAAGGTTAACTTTATTAATTATAAGATAGATGGGATTCTAATAGAGAATCCAATTTTAGTAATATAGTTTGATTTATGAAAATACTATAGTGACAAGACATGTATGATACAGAGGGCGAAATTTAATAGGGGGCGATTTTTAGGCATGTTTTAAAATCGCTCAAAATCACATTTTTTAAAATGCATTATTGGGACGATTTTAGCATATTGAATGAGATGCAAATTCGCGGCAAAATAGCGCTATAAAATGCGATATAGAGCAATTTTTCAGTCATGACAATGTGCGATTTTCAGTCATGAAAATCGGCACTTTTTCAGAAATGTGCGATTTTGGTTTAACCAAAGAGTGAAAAAAAAAACTGCATGGGGTCCCCCCTCCAGAGCATAACCAGCCCTGGGCTCAAAGAGCCGGTCCTGGTTTCATAAAATCACGGGGCTGAACAAATAGAGTTCCCCTGGATTTTACAAAAACAGCACCAGGCTCAAGGGCCGGTCATGGTTCCCAAAATACGGGGGACATCTTCTCCATCTCCGCTGTCTCCGCCGCCGGTACATGCTTGGAATGAAAGGTGCAGAGATGTTTCATCTTCCGCGCCTCTCATCCAAATGATTCTATTGGCCGCCTAGAGGCCAATCAGGAGCCAACTTTCTCGGCTCCTGATTGGCCGCTAGGTTGCCAATAGAATCATTTGGATGAGAGGCACGGAAGATGAAACATCTCTGCGCCTTTCATTCCAAGTGTGTACTGGCGGCGGAGACGGCGAAGATGTCAGGATCTTCTCCAGAGGACCTGGGTGAGTAGGATTTCCCTCCACAGGTCCCCCATGGATTTCTTCGGGTCCAGGACCCTGGACTCTTTAGCCCTGGAGCCCCGGACCAGCCCCGGAACCAAGCCCCCGGACCGGACCCAGGGACCTACCGACGGGCTCAAGATAGGTAAGTATCAGTATGTATGGGCTTTGTATGTATTAAAGTTTTATTTTAAATGGGTGTCAGTGTGTTTATTTAACTATTTATTTTACTGTGGAACTATAAGTCTCAACGGGCCCTTTAATGCCTCACATGCTGGGACTTGTGGTTCTCCAAGTCCCAGCATGCGGGGGAGGCTTGCTGGGACTCATAGTTCCACGGTATAAGATAATAGTTTTTCATCAATTTTTTTACACCAGTATCAGCTTGATGCCCACCGCCCAGGGGCATCGAGGACAACCCCGGGCTTCAGCATGGGCAGGTAAGTTCTGGAGGGGGGGACCCCTTCTTTAGGGGGGTCCCCACTCCCCCAGGACCCCTGCCCATGCTGATCAGTCAGAGGGCTGAATGCTTTGGTCGGGGGGACTTGTATAAAAAGTCCCCCCCCGGCTGTGGCATTACCCTGCTGGCTGGTTGGGCCCGGTGCTGGTTCTTGAAATACGGGGGACCCCTACTCATTTTGTCCCCCGTATTTTGGGAACCAGGACCGGCCCTTGAGCCTGGTGCTGGTTTTGTAAAATCCAGGGGAACTCTATTTGTTCAGCCCCGTGATTTTATGAAACCAGGACCGGCTCTTTTAGCGCGGGGCTGGTTATGCTCTGGAGGGGGGACCCCACGCCGTTTTTTTTTTTCACTTTTTGGTTTTAACTCTTTTTTTCACAAGAACCATGTACAGATCTCAATGATCTGTGCATGTTTCTGACAAATTCCATCAAAACCTGGTCTATTTATTTTGCGAGTTTTAGTAACCTTTACTAAAACTCGCATCCCATTAAATAGATGATTTGTATACTTTTTAATGGGAAAACATCTGGATGCGATTTTTAGTTTAACTAAAAATCGCACCTTTATAATGTGCGAAATAGCGGGAAAAAATGTGATTTTTTTCCGAAAGTCGCACCCTATGAAATATGCGATTTTCGGAAAATGTCCGAAAACTGAAGTTTTTGCGAAAAAAATTGCAAAAAAACCCCACCCCTATTAAATTTCGCCCATAGTGTACACATTGTACAGAAAAAATATATGTATGGACGATGTAATAACCGGATCATAATATACAATAGGTGAAATTCTGGTAGAATGTCTGATTATGGTTGGTTAATAAACAAAATATAATCAAATGTGTACAATATATGGCACACATGTCGTGCAAATAATGCATATATATGGACATTGGAATGGTCCAATAACAATCAATGGGTTTCATATAAGGCAGAAAGTATATATAGTTCCCAGAAATTAAGGTGAAAACCAGATCATAGTACACTGTTAAGTTCTAAAGCCTCATTGAGGCCATCTGGGTATAAACTATTTAGTTTGAAAGTCCAGAAGACTTCTTGACGACACAGAGTCTTGTACCTATCTCCCCCTCTCATGGAGGGGGGTATGTGTTCAAGACCAATCACATGCAGACATCTAGGATCATTCTTATGTATCTGAGAGAAGTGTCTAGAAACACTATGGCTGATTAAACCTTTTATTATATTGTGACGATGCTCCATGAAGCGAGTCTTGAGGGAGTGTGTTGTCTGTCCAACATACTTAAGGTTGCAAGGACATATCAAAAGATATACAGTATAACGAATTTAGTGTCACAATTTATAAAATTCCTTATTGTAACCAATTCATCTTCAGTCTGTATCTGCAGGGTTTTATTGGGATCATAAGTGCATGTAGTGCAACGGTTCTTTCCACATTTGTAGAACCCTGTATCTGAAGTTGTCCGCTGCGCAATTCACACAGCAGCAATCAGGTCTGAATCAGGCCCATAGCCCAGAAGAAAATGTATATTCAGTTTTGTTCATCTATGTATGTTAAGCTCAAAAAGGGAGACCTAATACATATAAACTGATACTGTTCGTTCCTTCATCTTATTGATTGCGAGCTATGTACAGCAGTCCATGCTTTATTTATTTATTATTTATTTACAGCTTCTTATACTTCTTATATTTACAGCTTCTGGCTCATTGAGAGGGAAGCTTTCTGACTAAAGTGAAGCTTGATTACTTAAGTGAGTTGGAAACTGAAGCAGGTGAGTTAGAACACTGAAAAAGTTCCTTGCCTGTTACCTTCTCTCTCACTCTGTTTTCTACCAAATCTACTACAGACGCTGTCTGTCCTCCCAAATCCCTCTGTCTGATTTCACTAACCTACCCTCTCACCTTCGGTTCCTCATGGCTGTTAATCTCTCAACTTCACTTTCTCCAACTGCTCCTCCCCCCTCCCATCCCATACCTATCCTGACCACTCGCCCCCGCACCCCCACCCTCCCAACGACCCCCCCTCGCTTCTGCAATCCCAAAAACCTTATCCACATAAATACACAACCCACCCCCCCTCTTTCCTGTGCACTATGGAACGCCAGATCCATCTGCAACAAACTCCCTGCCATCCATGACCTATTCATCTCTAGAGCATTCCACCTCCTTGCTATCACCGAGACCTGGCTCTCCACCTCTGATTCTGTCTCTCCGGCTGCTCTCTCCCACGGTGGCCTCTCTTTCTCTCACACTCCCAGGCCGGATGGTCGCCAAGGTGGCGGTGTGGGTTTTCTCCTCTCAGCCTCATGCACCCACAGTGTCATTCACCCTGAACCCTCTCTCCTTTTCTCCTCCTTTGAGTCTCACTCTATCCGTCTATACTACCCCTACCACCTCCGTGTTGCTGCAATCTACCGCCCCCCTGGCCCTATCTCCCAATTTCTTGACAACTTCGCCGCCTGGCTCCCACACTTCCTCTCCTCTGACCTGCCATCTGTCATTCTTGGTGACTTTAACATCCCCTTGGATAAACCCGCTGATCCTGGCACCTCCAAACTCCTCTCTCTCTGCTCCTCTCTTGGCCTATCTCAGTGGACTACCTCTCCCACCCACATCCAAGGACACTCCCTCGATCTCGTCTTCTCTCGCTCTTGTTCCCTTACTGACTACACTATCTCGGCTTTTCCTCTTTCTGACCATCACCTCACCTCCTTCTCCCTCACTGCTTCCCCCTCTCCCACTCCCCCTCCCAAGCGCATTGTCTCACGGCATAACGTCAACACACTTGATCTTGCTGCCTTCTCTAACACGCTGTGTCCTCTTCTCGCCCCAATCACCACCATGTCCTGCCCGAACCTCGCCGCCTCCTTCTATAATGACACCCTATCTTCGACATTGGACTCTGCCTGCCCTCCATCCTCTATCCCCCTTCGATGCTCCAACCCCCAACCGTGGCACTCGCCTATCACCCGATTCCTTAAAAAGTGCTCTCGCACTGCTGAGCGCTTCTGGAAGAAATCACGCTCCCTCGCGGATTATCTCCATTTCAAATTCATTCTTTCCTCCTTCAGCTCTGCCCTTGCTCTGGCCAAGGAATCCTACTTTAAGTCCCTCATCCTTTCCCAATCATCCAATCCCCGCAGGCTCTTCGCCACCTTCAACTCCTTGCTCTCCCCCCCTCCTCCAGCTCTTCCGTCCTCCATCGTAGCCGCTGATTTTGCTACCTACTTTTCAACCAAAATCTCCTCTCTCAGGACTGCCATCACTGCTGCCATGACCCCACCCTCTCCCTCCTCCCCTCCTACATCCCCACTCCCCTCCTTCCAACCCCTGTCCTCATTTTACCCCACCACTGCTGCTGAAGTCCACTCTATCCTTCAATCCGCTTCTCCCTCCACCTGCCCGCTTGATCCTATCCCCTCCAATATTATCCGTCGTCTCAGTCCGTCAGTCTGCTCTCACCTGGCTCACCTGTTTAATCTTTCCCTATCCTCTGGGATCTTCCCTTCCTCCTTCAAACACGCTCTTGTCTCCCCAATTCTCAAAAAAACAAATCTGGACCCCAACTCCCCATCCAACTACAGGCCCATCTCCCTCCTCCCTTTTGCCTCCAAACTCCTAGAACGTCTGACCTATAATCGTCTCCTAAACCACCTTACTGCTAACTCCATTCTCGACCCCCTCCAATCCGGGTTCCGCCCTTTACATTCCACTGAAACTGCCCTGACCAAAGTCACTAACGATCTAATATCGGCTAAATCCAAAGGCCTCTTCTCTATCCTCATCCAGCTTGATCTGTCAGCTGCCTTTGACACTGTTGACCACCCTCTCCTGCTCAACACACTCCGCTCCTTTGGCATCACTGGCACGGTATTCTCCTGGTTCACCTCATACCTCTCCGATCGCTCCTTCTCCGTCTCCACTCCGAGCTCCTCCTCTCCTACTACCCCGCAGCCAGTCGGTGTTCCCCAAGGGTCTGTCCTTGGCCCTCTCCTCTTCTCTCTCTACACCACCTCTCTGGGCACTCTCATCAGCTCCTATGGTTTTCATTACCACCTTTATGCTGATGATACCCTAATCTATCTCTCTTCCCCCGATCTATCCCCATCACTCCTGTCCAAGGTCTCTGAATGCCTCACAGCCATCTCAGCCTGGATGACCCAACGCTTCCTGAAGCTAAACATGGCTAAAACTGAACTTCTAATCTTCCATCCCCCGAACATCCCCTCTTCTCCCACTATCTCCATCAGTATTGGTGAAACCGAGATCACCTCCACCGACCAAACGCGCTGCCTTGGTGTCATCATTGACTCCTCCCTCTCTTTCACCCCCCACATTCGTGCTCTCTCACAGTCTTGCCGCTTTCACCTACGCAACATCTCACGCATCAGACCATTCCTCTCCACTGACGCGACCAAAATTCTCATTCACTCTCTTGTCATCTCCCGCCTTGACTACTGCAACATCCTTCTCTCCGGGCTACCTCTCACCCGCCTCGCACCTCTCCAATCCATTCTTAACGCTGCTGCTAGGCTCATCTTCCTCTCCCGCCGCTCTACCTCCGCCTCCCCCCTCTGTCTATCTCTTCACTGGCTCCCCATTCCTTTCCGAGTTCTCTTTAAACTCCTCACCACCACCTACAAAGCTCTCTCCTCCTCCACCGCTCCTTACCTCTCTTCACTGATCTCTATCCACACTCCCTCCCGTCCTCTTCGCTCCATCGCTGACCGCCGACTGACCTCTCACCTAATCACCTCCTCCCACTCCCGTGTCCAAGACTTCTCTCGCGCTGCCCCCCTGCACTGGAACAACCTCCCGCCACCCATCAGGCTTTCTGATTCCCTTACCTCCTTCAAGCGCTCCCTCAAAACCCACTTTTTTCGACTAGCCTATCCCTCCTCCTAACCTCTTTTGATCCTCTTATCCTGCCTCCGTTCCCCTCCGTTCCTACTTATCCTATTGTTTTTCGTTCGTCCACCCACCTATTTTTAGTATGTTAACTCTTATGAGTAGGGCCCTCCTTCCTCACGTACTCACCCTACCTCTTTACCTCACCTGTGTTCCTGTCCTGTTCTTCCCTTCCTCTACTTCATCTTTAGTCTCCTTGACAATTTTGACACCTACTTCTGAACTGATGCTGATTTTAGTTCTACCAGCTATACCCCCATTTATACTGTATTTTTCAACACACCCTGTACGTTACCTCGTCATTTTTTTTGTTTGCTATGTACGGCGCTGCGGACACTTTGCGGCGCCCTATAAATAAACGTACTACTACTACTACTACTACTATATAGCACAACAGATTCCGTTGCGCTTTACAATTGTAAACAGAGATAAAACAAACTTGAGGGCCCTGCTGCAAGCTTACAATCTATAGGGATATAGGATGGAAACACAAGAATATGCACCAGTAATAGAATAGCTTGTAGGTCCAGCAGGGGCGCTGGAATGTTTTTAGGTTGGGGGGGGCAAGATATAATCTCATTTTGGCGCCCCCTAAATTGCTATATGTTACCCCCGGGCACTATACACACTGGCAGCGGCATATACACGTGGGCATTATACACAGGGCAGCGGCATATATGCATGGGCATTATACACAGGGCAGCGGCATATATGCATGGGCATTATACACAGGCACCCTGCCCCCCGACCCAGCAATTGCTGCAGCTCATGTCACATGGTGGCTTGGTGGACTGCTAGCATATTAAATAAGTATATTTAATAAATAATTAATAGATAAGTATATTAAATATACCTATTTAATATGCTAGCAGTCCACCAAGCCACCATGTGACATGAGCTGCAGCAGGTGCACATGTCACAGGATGGACAGAGTATAACAGAGTCAAGTGAGGAGATTTTATTATTCAGTCAGTGCAGCCTGAGCCACAGAATTGACAGCTGGGCAGAGAGAGCTGTCTGTGCGCTGCCCGGCTGGATGGGTATGGTCTCCTGCGTGCTCTCTCCCCACTGTGCCCTCCTTACACTGTAAACCCGCCATCTTTATACTCCAAGTTCTCCGAAACGGAAGACTCCCGCATAGCCAGCCGTTACCTTGCAGAGTGACGTGTACGCATGCGTCCAGTGCTTTGACCCAGGCTGATGTCGGTGCCGGGATCCCATGGGACTCGGTGGAGATCGGAGCGCGGTGGCCGCAGGGGGTGGGGGTGTAGTAAGATGGCTGAGTAGCGGCAGCAGCCTGGTCTATTTTCAATTATCCCACTGGACGGCCGCGAGCCAATAGGAGCTAGCGGTCCGGCAGCCAATCATAAGCGGCTGCCGGACCGCGAGCTCCTATTGGCTCGCGGCCGTCCAGAGTCAGACTAGGGAGAATTGATAACAACGTCGGACCAGGCTGCTGCCGCTGCTTTCACATGACTATTCGGCAGAAAGTCAGAAACTAGATCCAGCCGGGCAGCGCACAGACAGCGCTCTCTGCCCGGCTGTCAATTCTTTAAAAAATCGGTACATAGCGCCTCAGTAATTTTGGGGGGGGCAAGCTGCCCCCTCGCCCCCCCCCGTTCCGGCGCCACTGAGGTCCAGTAAGGAAGCTATATAATACATAAGTGCCTCAGAGGGTTATGCATATGGAACTCAAATATCATAGGCTTGCCTGAAGAGGTACATTTTCAGGTATCGCTTCAAAGTTTGGAGGCTAGTGGAGAGTCTTATTGTGCGTGGAAGGGCATTCCATAGGGTGGGAGCAGCCCAATGAAAGTCCTGTAATAGTGAATGGGAGCAGGTGATCTGTGCAGAAGAGAGAAGCAGATCTTGTGCAGAGTGGAGTAGTCGAGATGAGAGATATTTTGAGATAAGTAAAGAGATATATGCTGGTGTAGTACGGTTAATAGCTTTATATGCGAGTAGAAGTGTTTTATATTGAATACGGTAAAACACAGGTAACCAATGGAGGGACTGGCAGAGCGGATCAGCAGACGATGAGCTTCTTGCAAGGAAAGTCAGCCTAGCAGCAACATTTAGAATGGATTTCAGTGGTGAGAGTTTGTTCTTGGGAATACCAGTTAGGAGACTATTGCAATAATCAATGCGGGATATAATGAGTGCATGGATAAGAGATTTAGTAGTGTCTTGTGTGAGATAGGGTCGTATTTTGGATATGTTTTTTAGATGCATGTAACATGATTTGGTGACCGATTGAATGTGGGGAACAAAGGACAGTTCAGAGTCGAGGATGGGCAACGAGCTTGTGGAGTAGAGTAGATTGTCGAGATGTCAACAGTGATGGAGATATCAGGATGGTAACTTTTCTTAGCTGGTGGGAATATAAGTAATTCCGTTTTGGTAATATTGAGGTTGAGGTGGTGAGAAGACATCCAAGATGAGATGGCAGAGAGGCATTCAGAGACTCAGCCCAAAACCACTGGTGACAACTCTGGGGTTGATAGATTTGTGTATCATCCACATATAAATGATACTGAAATCCAAAAGATCTGATGAGTTTGCCAAGAGAGGAGGTATAGATTGAGAAAAGTAGAGGACCTAAGACTGAGCCTTGTAGAACTCTGACTGACAGTGGTAGTGAAGAGGAGGTAGAGTCAGAGAAGTGAACACTGAAAGAGCGATAAGATAGGTAAGATGTGAACCAGGAAAGGGCTGTATAATTAAGAACTAGGGAGTGCAGTGTTTGCATGAGAAGAGTATGATCAACAGTGTCAAACACAGCAGAAAGATCTAGAATAATAAGTAGAGAGTAATGGCCTTTAGACTTGTTCATTACCAGATCATTCACCACTTTAGTCGGTGCTGTCTCAGTGGAGTGTTGGGAACGAAAGCCTGACTGAAGCAGGTCTAATAGGGCATGAGAGTTAATAATGTGTGTGAGGCGAGAGTAGACAAGTCTCTCCATCTTGTATCTATCCATTCATTTTATATAACAATATAAAGGGCATGATAATTCAATTAAAAATGGTGTTTAATCCTCCAAACAGTTATTTCATTTTTTGTATCTGTATTGATATTTAGCATCAAGAGAGATATCATTTCACAATACTCTTCTGTAGCTTTTTGTTAGGTCTGGGGAAAATCCCTATACACCAAGTTCCAAAAACCTTCTATATTCGGGACTTGGTCCTGTTAGCTAACATTATTTAGATGCTGTTAACTCACTGGAGAATATGCCTGCAGATGCATTGACAGAACAGTCATTTGGATGCTACGTTATCGGGGGTAAATTTACTAAGATGGGGGTTCAATTGAAGATGGGATGTTGCAAAAAAGCAGGCATTCAGATTCTACTTTTTATTTATGTATCACCTTCTAGAAGATAATAGATAGAATATGATTGTTTGCTTTGGGCAACATCCTATCTTCAATAGAAATCTCTTAGTAATCTTAGCCTTCTCTGTCTCCACATACATGTATTCCCTGTCCACACATGCATGACCAGACTATCCTGGATGCTCAGTAGCTGAGCGCAATCAGTTTCCTTTAAAAAAGAACTGCCCCAATGGATAAACAACGTTAAACAGCCCCACTGAAAATTCCAAATTGCCACAATATAAAACAATAAGGAGAAAAGCTGAGTTTTTAATACTTAACCTGCAATATTTGTTAATAAGCTTAAGAAACTGGCTATTTGGATATATGGGATGGGAGAGACTGCACATTCTAACTCTAAACATAAAAAGAGGTCCTATTATGCTGAGATTTGTAGATTCGCACAGTTAAAAGATAAAATGCAGGTGCATCCTCAAAGCCCTAAGCATAAGTCCTAAGCAAAGCAAATCAAAATAATTATAAAAAACAACTCTGAAATATAACAGGGGGGATAGCATTCCCATAGCAACATCACATGTGAAGTAGAATACAAATCTTAGTAAATTTCCCCCAACAGGGTAAATTTGAGTGGCTTTGCATCATTTTGGTTAAAAAGATAGGCCTACCAACCAGGTTATCTCATCTTGTGGGTCCGTTCCACTAAAGTTCAAGTGCAAGGTTCTGACCATTATATACTTCCATAGTGTCAAATAATGGTAGTGTACACTGTCATTAATGGAATATATGATGATATTAATAAAAATAATGGTCAGCACCAGGACAAGATCTACTTATTTATGGGTTGGAAGCCCGATATACAAGTTAATAGGAAAATGATTTCAAAGCTATTTTCTCCAACTGATTTTGGACATTAACATAATAAAGTAGGTGATAATGTGTATGAGTGTTTCAAGTGAAGTGTAACAAATGAAAATAAGTAGACTTTCATTATTAAGATTGATATGTAATCCAAAGGTCATTCTGATTCAATAGGGCTTTGTTTTAACAAAGCAAATGAATAAAGGAAAATGACAAATAAATGTATCAAAATAAATATATCATGTTTATGTATGCTAAAAGGATTTTATTATTTTATTTTCCATATTTGTAAGAAATGTGCAAAGACCACACTAGCTACACTAGCTAAATATGTAAATGTAACAAAGCATTATAAAAACACTAGATATACACAATGATAAATATTAAGAGTTGCCTTCTTCATGAAAATATATCAAAGGTGATTTCCACACATTGACCTCGGACCTTTAATTCATAATTTATTTATGTTTCAAAAATACCTAGTACACAGATTCAGCCAGCAATAATGATTTGTGGATTTTAAGACACCCCCCCCCCCCCCCCCCACTACAATCGATTAGGTTGTTACTGATGACTCTGTGGCTGACTTGATAAAAATGTCCCTGCGAGGATCGAAACATCAGCAGATCTTTTGCGTAGAAATGAAACTCTGGATTCCTTTGATGAAATGTCTTTGAACTTTAGACTGGTGGTATTACGTGGTGCACTGCTTATTTGCAGCACACCTAAACAGCACCCCAGCAGGTGACTGGTCTACGGTGAGAGTGCAGGGCTGTGGTTTCTTATATATATATATATATATAGAGGGTGGTGTAGAGCAGGCACTCGTCGGACTTAGCAGTCACAAAAAAACCGGACAAAGGGTCTTGCAGTTACAGCAACGTTTCAAGCTTTACTCGCTTTTCATCAGGCTTGAAACGTTGCTGTAACTGCAAGACCCTTGTGTCCGTTTTTTTTGTGACTGCTAAGTCCGACGAGTGCCTGCTCTACACCACCCTCTGCATTACCTGGGAGACCAGGTGTCCAGCGCACCAAGGCACTTTGAAACCCAGTTCTCACCAGAGTGCCAGTCATCCTGCACATATATATATATATTAGGGCGGAGTGAAAAAACTGAAATTGAGAAATTCAAAATCGGCTAGTGTGGGAAAGTTGTGACTTGACCTGAATAAGAAACGTGCAAAAGCATTTTGATCTGAGTCAACATCTTCTGTTCTGGCAAGAGGCTTTTGAAGTTTCACTTTTTAGGTGAAAATGACGAAACCTATGAAGATGCTCCGTTCTAGTTATAATTATGTCAGGATGTCTTAGAGTGGTTCATTAATATACTTTAGCATAGTAAAAAAGAGTACGAGCTTGTCCTAGTGCAAAGTGACTGACTGGCGGGAGAAAAAATCCCTAATAATTGACCCATTTTCATGGTCAAAATTGTGAATATTGTGTGTTTTCTCCTGAACCTGTTTATAATAGAAGAAGCACAAATACTCTAAATGGAATTTCATTGACACTTTGTGAAATATAACACTGCATAACAGCCCTTAATCAGACCTGATCGCAGTACAAATTTGTTCTCAAAATGGGCAAAACAAATGCTGCATTGCAGGTGGGGCAGATGTAACGTGCTGAGAGAGTTAAATTTGGGTGGGGTGTGTTGAAACTGAAATCTAAATTGCAGTATAAAAATAATGCAGCAGGTATTTACCCTGCACAGAAACAAAATAACTCAACACAAATCTAAAGGTGGCCATACATCTACAGATCGATTGTCAGATCTGGCTGGTTGGAACAAATACCTGGTAATATCTGAATGACAGTTTTTGGCAGTTTTCCAGCATTTCAAAGCAAAGTGCTCTCATCCATTACCAGTATTGTCAGACAGATCGGACAATAAATCTGTAGATGTATGGCCACATTAACTCCCTCTGCACATGTTACATCTGCCCCACCTGCAGCTGCATTACAGCATATAATTATGCCAAAGATAAGCCAATATATTAACAGTTAAATACATTAAAGTGCATTATGCTGTAATAAGTATTGCTGATCAATCCTGCCTAGCAGGGCTGTCTTTTTGTATGGGCTTAATGGGCACTTGCCCAGGGGCCCCAGGCGTATAAGGGCTCTATGTTGATAGCCGAGGATCCCCTTTTTCCAGGGATACCAGAATTTTGAAAATCGGCCCTGGGGAACTGCAGATATCCAACTTCAAAGCAGCAGTCCACCTGTTAATTACAATTTTCAGTAATATTTCTCAGGTTCTCTCTGAAACTAGTGGCTTGTCTCTATCATGCACAGAACCAGAGATATCAGCCTTCCAGCAGCCGGTCCCTGCTCCAGCTCCAAACGTCTGGTGTAGTTTTATATTTTTGTCAATGGATTGCTCTGGCTCCTGATCTCTGATACCCAAGTTCCCAGCACCTCCTGAAAGTTGGGACTCTAGGTTTTTATACTAGGCTAAGAAATCTATTTCTAGATAATGGCGATATCTGCAGTCAAACAAGCTGCCCTTCCACCGGAAAATGACGAATATTAAGCCCACTCCATTATCCAACCGTCCCCTGTGTATAAAACACCCCCTACCTCCCTGGAAGTCATTTACAAGGGACCCTTCATACAGCTCAGTGCCCCTTTCCACACGTTAGTGTTCACCCTCCCACCACCTGTGCAGTAAAGGAGTAATTAGCAGAAGTTACTGCTCCAGGTCCTACATGGTGAATGGAAGATAGACCACCCCCTGCCACCCGTGGGACATCAAAGCTGCTGCTGATACCACCCCCCACCCCTAGGAGGGGAGAATGGGTAAGGGCCCCAGTGCATTGCTTTGCCCAGGTGCCCACACTGCTGTTAAGACGGCCCTGCTGCCTAGAAATGAACACAGTGATTGGCATATATGTACTGCTGGACACCACTCAGAATGATTAACCTGTTATTTTTTGAATCAATGTTCTTGTTTTTTTTCCCCTAAACATTAGATGTATTTTGTTTATTTATTTATTTATTTACAGTTTCTTATATAGCTCAGCAGATTCCTTTACGCTTTACAATAGTAGACAGTGATAAAACAAACTGGGTAATGACAGACAGACTTGGGGGTTAGAGGGCCCTGCTGCAAGCTTACAATTTATTACATCATAATACACTTCAACGTATTTAACAGTTAATATATTGGCTTATCTTTGGCATAATTATATGCTGTAATGCAGCCCAATCATGTTCCCAGTATAGGGGATGCAACACTGTTTTTCTGTCAATAAACAGAAGTGATATGTAAAATGATACATTAGACAGTTTACACTTACTTGTAATACTTATTGTAACAGTTACTGTTTTTCAATAACAGACTGCAGCAGTTATTTCTTATTTATATACACAGGATTGTCTATCTTTGTATATGCACTGCAAAGAGAGCAGCATAAATCCAATTGCATGTATTTCAGTGACACTGTGTGAAATATAACACTGCATAATGGCCCTTAATCAGACCTGATCGCAGTACAAATTTGTTCTCAAAATGGGCAAAACAAATGCTGGACTGCAGGTGGGGCAGATGTAACATGTGCAGAGAGATTTAAGGTGGCCATACATCTACAGATTTATTGTCCGATCTGTCTGGTTGGAACAAAATCCTGTTAAAAGATGAGAGCAAATGACAGTTGACCATTTGCTTTGAAATGCTGAAAAACTGTCATTCAGATATTACCAGCTGTTTGTTCCAACCGGCCCAATCTGACAATCGATCTGTAGATGTATGGCCACCTTTAGATTTGTGTGAGTTATTTTGTTTCTGTGCAAGGTAAATACCGGCTGCATTATATTTACACTGTAATTTAGATTTCAGTTTCAACACACCCCACCCAAATTTAACTCTCTCAGCACGTTACATCTGCCCCACCTGCAATGCAGCATTTGTTTTGCCCATTTTGAGAACAAATTTGTACTGGGATCAGCTGTGATTAAGGGCTATTATGCAGTGTTATATTTCACACAGTGTCACCGAAATTCCATTTAGAGTATTTGTGCTTCTTCTATTATAAACACGTTCAGGAGAAAACACACAATATTCACAATTGTGACCATGAAAATGGGTCAATTATTAGGGATTTTTTCTCCCACCAAAGTCATTCACTTTGCACTAGGACAATCTCGTACTCTCTTTTACTATGCTAAAGTATATTAATGAACCACTCTAAGACATCCTGACATAATTTTAACTAGAACGGAGCATCTTCATAGTTTTCACCAAAAAAGTGAAACTTCAGGCCTCTTGCCAGAACAGAAGATGTTGACTCAGATCAAAATGCTTTTGCACGTTTCTTATTCAAGTCAAGTCACAACTTTTCCACACTAGCCGATTTTGAATTTCTCAATTTCAGTTTTTTCACTCCGCCCTAATATATATATATAGGTAAGTGGTTGCGGTCCGGCACTCCTACCAATGGTACAATGGACCTAGGTGCCTTCTGGATCAGGATTGTAGAAAGAATGAGACAGGCAGCGGCACTCTTAGGAAATTTTCAAAATGTATTTCAAAAACGTGACCAAAACCAACGTTTCGGGGACTAGCCCCTTTGTCAAGGTGTAGGTAGAACCTACACCTTGACAAAGGGGCTAGTCCCCGAAACGTTGGTTCTACCTACACCTTGACAAAGGGGCTAGTCCCCGAAACGTTGGTTTTGGTCACGTTTTTGAAATACATTTTGAAAATTTCCTAAGAGTGCCGCTGCCTGTCTCATTCTTTCTATATATATATATATATATACAGTCCAGATGAACCGGCAGCACAGGACTTTAAGTGGAGCCACAGTAGCTTGCCCAGGTGCCAACAAAGAGAGACCTTGCGGCATCAGAAGATAATTGTACGAACAGAGGGCACTCAGGGACTTGCAAGTGGTGAAAGCAGGTGGACTGGTTTATTACACAGTCATCAAATGGTCAACGTTTCGGGGTCTCCCCCGTCGTCAGGACAGTAGTGGTAAAACAAGTAAAGTGCAAACAATACAAGAATATATAAGCTTAGCTCATACTTACCCCCTCCTGCAGACAGCGCACACACCGCGACCGCTGGGCCTGGTTTCCGGGTTGCGATCGCACACTGGTGACGTCACCACTACTCACAGTGTCATCTGACAGGCGCATCACTGCGGCTCCGTCCTGCGGTCACGTGGGGCCGGCTGCTGGGGAGGCATACATGAGATTAGTGCCGTGCAGTCAAAAAAACAATAATATATACAAAAGAGGCATCCACTAGAAAAACGCAGAGACCTATATACTGTGTGGCAAAAAAACATATGTGACAAAGAAAAAACAAGGCATGTGAAGCAAAGTGAGAGTGACATCTAGTGGGTGATATCAGAACTGACATAAATAAAAACATACGTAAAAATACCCAATACTTCAAGGGGATACAAGGTGAACTGAACTCCTGTAGAGTTGAGATATTAAACAAAATATAAATGTAACGGCACAACCCAATGGAGTGCCTCACATCAGACCCGTGCATCAACTAGCACATGGCTGAGGCTTTAGCAAACAAGACCAGCATGTCAACATTGTGTGGAGGTCGACCTTGTGTCGACATGATTCATAGAAACCAAAAAAAGAAATAAATGAAAAAATAAATGAAACTAACAGGGCAAGATATGGCTCCAACAAAGGGTAGATGGGCAAGGCCAAATGTGTGGACACTAATAACTGCTAAACACTGTTGATGAACAAGATGAATAAAAATATATTTACATTAGAGGAAAGCATGTAGGCCCAAGCTCTCATTTAGCCCTTTGGGTGCCAGTGTGTCCAATTTAAAAATCCATTGGGATTCTAACTGTAGGAGTTTTTTTGAACGGTCTCCACCTCTAATGGAAGGAGGGACATGGTCGATGATTTTATAGCGCAGCCTTGCCAAGCTGTGTTTGGCCACAGCGAAATGTCGGGCCACTGGTTGTTGGCTTGTTCCCGACAACAAGGCTGCGCGGATGGCGCTGCGATGCTGCGCCATGCGGACTTTAAAGGCACAATCTGTCTTGCCGACATAGTTAAGTCCGCAGGGACATTGGATAATGTAAACCACGAATTCCGTGGAACAGGTTAAGGGCCATCTAATTTTAAATTTCTTCCCCGTGTATGGGTGTGCTATTTCTTTGCAAGCAACCAAATAGCTACAGGTGGTACACCCTAAACATTTGTAGCATCCTACCCTGCTACTGCGGATGGCACGTGTGTTGTTATCAAAGTTAGTGATTTCGGTCTTCACCAACAAATCTTTTAAGTTAGGCCCACGTGTATAGCTTGGCATGAGTTTAGTATCTTTAAAGCAGGTTAGATCAGGGTCTGTTTTGACAATTTCCCACCAATTCTTGGCTTTAGCAGCGGTGATCTGACTAGTGGAGCAAAACTCATTCACCCAAGGAATACTAGGTAGTTTGTTCCTACTGTGTTTGCTGGAAATTAAATCAGAACGGTTTTGGGCCATAGCTTTGGCTTTAGCCTGTAATAATTCGCTGATGGGATAACCCCGTTGGACAAATTTGTCTATCATGATGTCAATCTGTCGGGCCGCTTCTTCATCTAAATCCGCAATTCTCCGGGCTCTCAAAAATTGTGAGTACGGGAGACTTTTAACAGTGTTACGGGGATGATGACTGTCATGTCGCAGTACAGTATTGCGGTCGGTCGGTTTAACATAGAGCGTAGTATGCAGACTGCTGTCATTGATTGAAATAGCTAAGTCAAGGAATGGTAACGTGGTGGTACTAGTGGACAGCGTCAGCTTAACAGGGTGTGGGGAGCTATTTTGATTAGCAACCAAGTTTTCTAGAATATCGACTGGTCCTCGCCATAAAAGAAGGAGGTCGTCTATGTACCGCTTATAGAGATCAATGTGGGGTTTGATGCCACAATTGTCAAGAAGAAAAGCTTTTTCCCACTGCCACATGTAGGCGTTAGCAAGGGACGGGGCTACCGGAGAACCCATGGCACACCCCGTCCGTTGCAGGTAGAAATTCCCATCAAAGTAAAAATAGTTGTGTGATAGAGTGTAGCTCAGAAGCTCACTGAAAAACTCAACTTTGGGCCCTTGATACAGTGGGTGGTTCAAAATAAGGTTAGCCACAGCTTGTACCCCATCTGCGTGTGGGATACAGGTGTACAAACTAGTGACATCAAGCGTGGCTAAAGAAACATTATCCATGTCAAACTTCTGACAGGAAAAAAGCTGTAATAGTGAAGTGGAATCCCTCAGGTAGGTAGGCAGAGACTGAATACAAGGCTGGAGGTACGTATCAAGGAATACCGCTATTGGTTCGCACAGCGACCCCCTGGCAGAGATGATTGGTCTGCCAGGAGGGCGCTGTGCGTCCTTGTGCAATTTAGGGATTGTATAGAAAATCAGCGTAACAGGGTGTGCTGTCTGGAGTTTTTTGCCCACTGTCTCTGTGATGGTACCATCTCTTACGGCTGTATTTAACATAGAGTCAAGAATGCATTTAAATTTGGTCGTCTGATCCCCCCTGAGTCTTTCATATGTATCACTGTCCTGTAGAAGACGGTAACAGTCACTCCTGTAATAGCTGGTGTCCATGACAACCACTGCGCCCCCCTTGTCCGCACTGCGGATAACGATGTCAGTGCGTTGGCTGAGATCCTTGAGGGCTAATCTTTGTGGCAGCGAGAGATTGGGAAATACCTGCGGAGGGGGTTGTGGAAGCGATGTCTCCAGGAGGCGAGCAAATGTTTTAATCGAGGCATTTGTGGATTGCGGGTCAAACTTCGAATGAGGCCCCAGATTTCTAATGGCCATAGGCAGAGAGTCCTCAATGGCCGGTGTTGGTTGCTTGGCAAAGTACTCTTTAAGCTTTAAATTTCTGTGAAATTTGAACGAATCCACTTTCCATTGGAATAAATTCGGGCCTTTAGAAGGCACAAAAGACAGGCCTTTACTCAGGACCTGCATTTCTGGGGTAGACAATGGAGTGGAAGAGAGATTGAAAATCAGATCCGGGATCCCTTCGGGGGTTTTCGTTTTGTCTTTTCGACGGTTTTGGCCCCCTCTTCTTGTAGGTCTTTTTGGCCGGTTTTGGGGCCGGTCCTGGTATGCACCCCTAAAGGGCTGGGACCGCGGATGTTGCTGGGACCTCCTCTGAGCGCCGCCTCTGTGTCGCTACCCGAGGTGCTGGAGTTGTGGAAGCGTTGACGGAAGCCTGGGCGACCACCTCTCCTGCCGCGTACCGGTGGTCTAGCCGAGCTACCCAGCCACGGGTACACTGCGTGTTGCTCGTAATCAGCTTGTACTTTCCTGAGTATCTCTTTTTTATATTTCAACAGCTCTGTTTTGTAGGAATCCACTTGGATCTTTAATTTTTCCAACCACTTAGCAGAGGTGTCACTAGTAAGGCTTTCCAACTTAGTGGCTTCAAACACTTGAATCTTTTCTTTGGTAATCTGATGCTCTTTTTTGGCCTCCTCAATGACCAAGAGGATCAAGTCCATAGAGCATTTATTGAGGATAGAGATCCACTTTTTGCAAAAAGGTACACTATAACGACCAATTGTCGGGGTATTATGTACCCTGAATCCACGGGGAATTTGTTTACTTCTGTAATAGTCGGACAATGTCCGTGCGTGGTAAAGAAAGTCTAGCTCTCTTTTCTTGAGTTTAAAGAGCTCTTTGTAAATATCCTCGCTAGAATCAATGTCGGTTTCAAGGAATGCTGGGTCCTTGGTTAGGATGCCGTCTGCCTCAGATTCCGAATAACTGAAAAAGTCCGAGTTATCACATTGAAGGACATATGCCGCAGCTGCTGGAAATTCAGGCTGGCTACTTGACATGCTAAAGCACTGGCTGTATTTCTGTCTATGCAATATAGATGATTGCAAGACTGGCTTCACCCCGAAATCTTAATTTCGCTGTGGCCAAACACAGCTTGACAAGGCTGCGCTATAAAATCATCGACCATGTCCCTCCTTCCATTAGAGGTGGAGACCGTTCAAAAAAACTCCTACAGTTAGAATCCCAATGGATTTTTAAATTGGACACACTGGCACCCAAAGGGCTAAATGAGAGCTTGGGCCTACATGCTTTCCTCTAATGTAAATATATTTTTATTCATCTTGTTCATCAACAGTGTTTAGCAGTTATTAGTGTCCACACATTTGGCCTTGCCCATCTACCCTTTGTTGGAGCCATATCTTGCCCTGTTAGTTTCATTTATTTTTTCATTTATTTCTTTTTTTGGTTTCTATGAATCATGTCGACACAAGGTCGACCTCCACACAATGTTGACATGCTGGTCTTGTTTGCTAAAGCCTCAGCCATGTGCTAGTTGATGCACGGGTCTGATGTGAGGCACTCCATTGGGTTGTGCCGTTACATTTATATTTTGTTTAATATCTTAACTCTACAGGAGTTCAGTTCACCTTGTATCCCCTTGAAGTATTGGGTATTTTTACGTATGTTTTTATTTATGTCAGTTCTGATATCACCCACTAGATGTCACTCTCACTTTGCTTCACATGCCTTGTTTTTTCTTTGTCACATATGTTTTTTTGCCACACAGTATATAGGTCTCTGCGTTTTTCTAGTGGATGCCTCTTTTGTATATATTATTGTTTTTTTGACTGCACGGCACTAATCTCATGTATGCCTCCCCAGCAGCCGGCCCCACGTGACCGCAGGACGGAGCCGCAGTGATGCGCCTGTCAGATGACACTGTGAGTAGTGGTGACGTCACCAGTGTGCGATCGCAACCCGGAAACCAGGCCCAGCGGTCGCGGTGTGTGCGCTGTCTGCAGGAGGGGGTAAGTATGAGCTAAGCTTATATATTCTTGTATTGTTTGCACTTTACTTGTTTTACCACTACTGTCCTGACGACGGGGGAGACCCCGAAACGTTGACCATTTGATGACTGTGTAATAAACCAGTCCACCTGCTTTCACCACTTGCAAGTCCCTGAGTGCCCTCTGTTCGTACAATTATATATATATATATATATATATATATATATATATATATATATATATATATATATTAGTAAGCTCCCTTTTTTTTTTAGGGCTAGTAAGCCCTCTTAAGGCAAATACTTCAAAAGCTAGATGTTTCACACTTGCACATGGACAATAGGCATATATATATATATATATATATATATATATATATATATATATATATATATATATATATATATATATATATATTATAAGGGCACGGTAGTGCCCTTATATTAAGGCTGAATCGAACGAACAGATTTTTCCCATAGGGAACTTTTCGGATGGGGGCATGGTGTTTGAGGGACTGCACCTCAAAAGTGACTGGGCGTACTGTGCTGAAATTTGGCATGTACACGTAGAATCGTCAACCGGTGCTGCGTGCCAAATTTCAGGTCGAAATATTAAAAAATGACCAATTGGGAGCGATCTAAACTTCCAACTGCCAGTTTTTTCCTGACACTCGCGAAATGACACTTTGTCACCCATGTTAGTCTATGAGGTTTTTTTTGGGAAGGCATAACTCGGGGTAGAGGAACAATTGAGTCTTGGGGTTTGTTTTATTAGGTAGATATTGTCCCAGGGGAGTGCCTTTTGGGGTTGAGGATTTTCAGATAGGTACAGTTTTTTTATAATTTAGTGAAACGTCCCCCATTATAAAGATAGGAGAGCTCAACTTGTTGCGCATGCGCAGAAGGCCGCCACTAGGGGGAGTACTCGGATAGGCTGCTTCACTTGGGTGTACCAAGATGGCCGACGGAGAAGCGATGTGAACTGCTGCGGCCAGAATCTCCATAAACTTCTGCCTGGACAGCGTTGAGGTACTGGGGGGACTGTAAGTGGGTGGCGCTGGTGACTCATTCATATTCCCAGCCAGCGCCGCCTGCCCGGCTCATAGCCCATGCCTCTCCCTGCCCGGCTCCCCACAGCCAGTGCCACCTGCTCGGCTTGTCCAGCTCCCCACAGCCAGCGCTGCCTGGCTGGCTCATAGCTGCTGAGAAACAGATCACCCTCCCCGAAAGGGTCTCCAGCCCCCGTCCCCTGCTCCCGGGATGCAGTCCTGGCTGCTGTCATCTCTCCAGGCACATCGTCAGCTGCTGCCCGGAGCTCCGCCAGTGGTCCCGGGCAGCGGGATGTAGGAGACTCACGTTGCCGCTCAGTGCCCTGGGGCTTCAGCCGGACATCTCCAGGTGCTGCTGCATGTGACAGGTCTGACTGTGCAGCATCCTCCCCCTGCCCCTCTGTATTGCATAAAGTTATGTGTGCCCGGCTGTGTGTGTCCGGGTGGGGGCCAGGAAAGTGCCGCCAGGCTGTTCTAGCACAGTGCTGGGGAAGGAGCCGCCGACACCATGCCGGCAGCTTGCCCATTCCAGCACTCACAGTGTCCCGCTGCTCACCTCTGCCTAACTGCTAATGTCACAGCCCCGCACACCATGTTCTGCCCGCAGAGCAAGGCATTCATTTACCATTGGTGATCAGTGGGGTGGCTGGGGCAACCTCTGCAAAGCAGGGAGGAGCAGTACTGAAGAGGCTCTCTCCCTGCTTTGAATACGCTGCTGCCGCTGCGCTGCCTGTTTCTATGACACACACAGACAGTGTGATATGCAGAGGTGGCGCCAGCAGCATTTGGCAGCAGGCTGCTCAATTCATCCCCCCCCCCCCCCCCGTGCAATACAGTCATATAGTAGCGGTAATGTGTCCCCGCTCCATCGCCAGTAGCAGCCCACCAGCAGCAGCCTGGCCGACGGCTCCAGGACCCCAGGGGACACCAGCAACGGCCCGGCCAGCGGCTCCAGGAGCCCAGGGGACATCAGCAGCAGCCTGGCCTGCAGCTCCAGGAGCCATAGGGCATCACCAGTAGCCCAACCTGCAGCCTCAGAAGCCAGAGCACATCAGGTAGTGAAGTGGTCTCAGTGTGTCTTGACATGTGGTGTGGTGGGATGGATATATGTATGGAAGCAGTGAGTGTATGTATGTTTGAGTGAGAGCAGCCGTGTGTGCAGTATGTATGAGGACAGCAGTGTGTGCAGTATGTATAAGAGCAGCAGTGTGTGCAGTATGTACGAGGGCAGCAGAGCGGCAGCGTGTGTAGTATGTATGAATGAGAGCGCCAGTGTGTGTAGTATGTATAAGGGCAGCAGAGCGGCAGTGTGTGTAGTAAGTATGAATGAGACCGTCAGTGTGTGCAGTATGTATGAGGGCAACAGTGTGTGCAGTATGTATGTATGAGGGCGGCAGTGTGTGTAGTATGTATGTATGTATGAGGGCGGCAGTGTGTGTAGTATGTATGTATGAGGGCAGCAGTGTGTGCAGTATGTATGAGGGTAGCAGTGTGTGCAGCATGTATGAGTGAAGCAGTGTGTGCAGCATGTATGAGGGCAGCAGTGTGTGCAGCATGTATGAGGGTGGCAGTATGTATGAGTGAAGCAGTGTGTGCAGCATGTATGAGGGCAGCAGTGTGTGCAGCATGTATGAGTGAAGCAGTGTGTGCAGCATGTATGAGAGAGGCAGTGTGTGCAGCATGTATGAGGCCGGCAGTGTGTGCAGCATGTATGAGGCCGGCAGTGTGTGCAGCATGTATGAGGGCGGCAGTGTGTAGTAAGAATGAGGGCAGCAGTGTGTGCAGCATGTATGAGGGCAGCAGTGTGTGCAGCATGTATGAGGGCGGCAGTGTGTGCAGCATGTATGAGGGCGGCAGTGTGTGCAGCATGTATGAGGGCAGCAGTATGTATGAGGGCAGCAGTGTGTGCAGCATGTATGAGGGCAGCAGTGTGTGCAGCATGTATGAGGGCAGCAGTGTGTGCAGCATGTATGAGGGCAGCAGTATGTATGAGGGCAGCAGTATGTGCAGCATGTATGAGGGTGGCAGTGTGTAGTAAGTATGAGGGCAGCAGTGTGTGCAGCATGTATGAGGGCGGCAGTGTGTGCAGCATGTATGAGGGCGTCAGTGTGTGCAGCATGTATGAGGGCGGCAGTGTGTGCAGCATGTATGAGGGCGGCAGTATGTATGAGGGCAGCAGTGTGTGCAGCATGTATGTGGGTGGCAGTGTGTAGTAAGTATGAGGGCAGCAGTGTGTGCAGCATGTATGAGGGCGGCAGTGTGTGCAGCATGTATGAGGGCGTCAGTGTGTGCAGCATGTATGAGGGCGGCAGTGTGTGCAGCATGTATGAGGGCGGCAGTATGTATGAGGGCAGCAGTGTGTGCAGCATGTATGTGGGCGGCAGTGTGTAGTAAGTATGAGGGCGGCAGTGTGTAGTAAGTATGAGGGCAGCAGTGTGTGCAGCATGTATGAGGGCGGCAGTGTGTAGTAAGTATGAGGGCAGCAGTGTGTGCAGCATGTATGAGGGCGGCATCAGCAGCAGCCTGGCCTGCAGCTCCAGGAGCCATAGGGCATCACCAGTAGCCCAACCTGCAGCCTCAGAAGCCAGAGCACATCAGGTAGTGAAGTGGTCTCAGTGTGTCTTGACATGTGGTGTGGTGGGATGGATATATGTATGGAAGCAGTGAGTGTATGTATGTTTGAGTGAGAGCAGCCGTGTGTGCAGTATGTATGAGGGCAGCAGTGTGTGCAGTATGTATAAGAGCAGCAGTGTGTGCAGTATGTACGAGGGCAGCAGAGCGGCAGCGTGTGTAGTATGTATGAATGAGAGCGCCAGTGTGTGTAGTATGTATAAGGGCAGCAGAGCGGCAGTGTGTGTAGTAAGTATGAATGAGACCGTCAGTGTGTGCAGTATGTATGAGGGCAGCAGTGTGTGCAGTATGTATGTATGAGGGCGGCAGTGTGTGTAGTATGTATGTATGTATGAGGGCGGCAGTGTGTGTAGTATGTATGTATGAGGGCAGCAGTGTGTGCAGTATGTATGAGGGTAGCAGTGTGTGCAGCATGTATGAGTGAAGCAGTGTGTGCAGCATGTATGAGGGCAGCAGTGTGTGCAGCATGTATGAGGGTGGCAGTATGTATGAGTGAAGCAGTGTGTGCAGCATGTATGAGGGCAGCAGTGTGTGCAGCATGTATGAGTGAAGCAGTGTGTGCAGCATGTATGAGAGAGGCAGTGTGTGCAGCATGTATGAGGCCGGCAGTGTGTGCAGCATGTATGAGGCCGGCAGTGTGTGCAGCATGTATGAGGGCGGCAGTGTGTAGTAAGAATGAGGGCAGCAGTGTGTGCAGCATGTATGAGGGCAGCAGTGTGTGCAGCATGTATGAGGGCGGCAGTGTGTGCAGCATGTATGAGGGCGGCAGTGTGTGCAGCATGTATGAGGGCAGCAGTATGTATGAGGGCAGCAGTGTGTGCAGCATGTATGAGGGCAGCAGTGTGTGCAGCATGTATGAGGGCAGCAGTGTGTGCAGCATGTATGAGGGCAGCAGTATGTATGAGGGCAGCAGTATGTGCAGCATGTATGAGGGTGGCAGTGTGTAGTAAGTATGAGGGCAGCAGTGTGTGCAGCATGTATGAGGGCGGCAGTGTGTGCAGCATGTATGAGGGCGTCAGTGTGTGCAGCATGTATGAGGGCGGCAGTGTGTGCAGCATGTATGAGGGCGGCAGTATGTATGAGGGCAGCAGTGTGTGCAGCATGTATGTGGGCGGCAGTGTGTAGTAAGTATGAGGGCGGCAGTGTGTAGTAAGTATGAGGGCAGCAGTGTGTGCAGCATGTATGAGGGCGGCAGTGTGTAGTAAGTATCAGGGCCGTTTTTTCGTATGGGCTTAATGGGCACTTGCCCAGGGGCCCCAGGTGTATAAGGGCCCTATGCTGATAGCTGAGGATCCCCCTTTTCCAGGGATACCAGAATTTTGAAAATCAGCCCTGGGGAACTGGAGATATCCAACTTCAAAGCAGCAGTCCACATCCGACCTGTTAATTACAATTCCCAGTCATATTTCTCAGATTCTCTCTGACTTTTCTGGAGAGTATATTCCAAAAGCTGGGACTCTCCCCTTTCTGTCAACACTAGCGGCTTGTCTCCATCATACCCAGAACCGGAGATATCAGCCTTCCAGCAGCCGGTCCCTGCTCCAGCTCCAAACGTCTGGTGTACAGTTTTATATTTTAGTCAATGAATTGCTCTGGCTCCTGATCTCTGATCCCCAAGTCCCCAGCATCTCCTGAAAGTTGGGACTCTAGGTTTTTATACTATTGAAGGCTAAGAAATCTATTTCGAGATAATAGCGATATCTGCAGTCAAACAAGCTGCCCTTCCACCGGAAAATGACGAATATTAAGCCCACTCCATTATCCAACCCTCCCCTGCGTATAAAACACGCCCTACCTCCCTGGAAGTCATTTACAAGGGACCCTCCTTTCAGCTCAGTGCCCCCTTCCACACGTTAGTGTTCTCACTCCCACTACCTCTGCAGTAAAGGAGTAATTAGCAGAAGTTACTGCTCCAGGTCCTACATGTTGAGCGGAAGATAGAGCACCCCCTGCCACCTGTGGGACATCAAAGCTGCTGTTGATAGCACCCCCCACCCCTAGGAGGGGATAATGGGCAAGGGCCCCAGTGCATTGCTTTGCCCAGGGGCCCACACCGCTGTTAAGACAGCCCTGGTAAGTATGAGGGCAGCAGTGTGTGCAGCATGTATGAGGGCGGCATGTATGAGGGCGGCAGTGTGTGCGGCATGTATGAGGGCGGCAGTGTGTGCAGCATGTATGAGGGTGGCAGTGTGTGCAGCATGTATGAGGGCGGTAGTGTGTGCAGAATGTATGAGGGCGGAAGTGTTTTCAGCATGTATGAGGCCGGCAGTGTGTAGTAAGTATGAGGGCAGCAGTGTGTGCAGCATGTATGAGGGCAGCAGAGCGGCAGCGTGTGTAGTATGTATGAATGAGAGCGGTAGTGTGTGTAGTATGTGTGAATGAGGGCGGCAGTGTGTGTAGTATGTGTGAATGAGGGCGGCAGTGTGTGTAGTATGTGTGAATGAGGGCGGCAGTGTGTGTAGTATGTGTGAATGAGGGCGGCAATATGTGTAGTATGTGTGAATGAGGACGGCAGTGTGTGTAGTATGTGTGAATGAGGGCGTCAGTGTGTGTAGTATGTGTGAATGAGGGCGGCAGTGTGTGTAGTATGTGTGAATGAGGGCGGCAGTGTGTGTACAATGTTCCCTCTAATTTTACGAAGGTTGTGTGCGGCAAAAGATTTTGGCTGTGCAACTTTGGAAGGAAATTTTAATTTTTGTGCGTCAATTATATATAACTGAAAAATGACGTTCAGCATTTGTGTTAACTTTACTTAAAAATGATATTAAACATTTAAACATTCAAAACACAGCACACAATGTAGTTATTGGGTGAAACACACATTAATTGAGTCCACAACTGTAAAAAGGGACCACTGCTGCTGTGTGCGGTCAGTTGTAATGTCTGTGCGCATGATTGTCAAGTTGTGTGCGCGCGCACGTGCGCACAGCTTAGAGGGAACACTGTGTGTGTAGTATGTGTGAATGAGGGCGGCAGTGTGTGTAGTATGTTTGAATGAGGGCGGCAGTGTGTGTAGTATGTATGTATGAGGGCGGCAGTGTGTGCAGTATGTATGTATGAGGGCGGCAGTGTGTGTAGTATGTATGTATGAGGGCGGCAGTGTGTGTAGTATGTATGTATGTATGAGGGCAGCAGTGTGTGCAGTATGTATGAGGGTAGCAGTGTGTGCAGCATGTATGAGTGAAGCAGTGTGTGCAGCATGTATGAGGGCAGCAGTGTGTGCAGCATGTATGAGGGCGGCAGTATGTATGAGTGAAGCAGTGTGTGCAGCATGTATGAGGGCAGCAGTGTGTGCAGCATGTATGAGTGAAGCAGTGTGTGCAGCATGTATGAGAGCGGCAGTGTGTGCAGCATGTATGAGGCCGGCAGTGTGTGCAGCATGTATGAGGCCGGCAGTGTGTGCAGCATGTATGAGGGCGGCAGTGTGTAGTAAGAATGAGGGCAGCAGTGTGTGCAGCATGTATGAGGGCAGCAGTGTGTGCAGCATGTATGAGGGCGGCAGTGTGTGCAGCATGTATGAGGGCGGCAGTGTGTGCAGCATGTATGAGGGCAGCAGTATGTATGAGGGCAGCAGTGTGTGCAGCATGTATGAGGGCAGCAGTGTGTGCAGCATGTATGAGGGCAGCAGTGTGTGCAGCATGTATGAGGGCAGCAGTATGTATGAGGGCAGCAGTATGTGCAGCATGTATGAGGGTGGCAGTGTGTAGTAAGTATGAGGGCAGCAGTGTGTGCAGCATGTATGAGGGCGGCAGTGTGTGCAGCATGTATGAGGGCGTCAGTGTGTGCAGCATGTATGAGGGCGGCAGTGTGTGCAGCATGTATGAGGGCGGCAGTATGTATGAGGGCAGCAGTGTGTGCAGCATGTATGTGGGCGGCAGTGTGTAGTAAGTATGAGGGCGGCAGTGTGTAGTAAGTATGAGGGCAGCAGTGTGTGCAGCATGTATGAGGGCGGCAGTGTGTAGTAAGTATGAGGGCAGCAGTGTGTGCAGCATGTATGAGGGCGGCAGTGTGTGCGGCATGTATGAGGGCGGCAGTGTGTGCGGCATGTATGAGGGCGGCAGTGTGTGCAGCATGTATGAGGGTGGCAGTGTGTGCAGCATGTATGAGGGCGGCAGTGTGTGCAGCATGTATGAGGGCGGAAGTGTTTGCAGCATGTATGAGGCCGGCAGTGTGTAGTAAGTATGAGGGCAGCAGTGTGTGCAGCATGTATGAGGGCAGCAGAGCAGCAGCGTGTGTAGTATGTATGAATGAGAGCGGTAGTGTGTGTAGTATGAATGAGGGCGGCAGTGTGTGTAGTATGTGTGAATGAGGGCGGTAGTGTGTGTAGTATGTGTGAATGAGGGCGGCAGTGTGTGTAGTATGTGTGAATGAGGGCGGCAGTGTGTGTAGTATGTGTGAATGAGGACGGCAGTGTGTGGTATGTGTGAATGAGGGCGTCAGTGTGTGTAGTATGTGTGAATGAGGGCGGCAGTGTGTGTAGTATGTGTGAATGAGGGCGGCAGTGTGTAGTATGTGTGAATGAGGGTGGCAGTGTGTGTAGTATGTGTGAATGAGGGTGGCAGTGTGTGTGTAGTATGTGTGAATGAGGGCGGCAGTGTGTGTGTAGTATGTGTGAATGAGGGCGGCAGTGTGTGTAGTATGTGTGAATGAGAGCGGCAGTGTGTGTAGTATGTATGAATTAGGGTGGCACTGTGTGTAGTATGTATGAATGATGGCGGCAGTGTGTGTAGTATGTATGAGGGCGGCAGTGTGTGTAGTATGTATGAATGAGGGCGGCAGTGTGTGTAGTATGTTTGAATGAGAGCGGCAGTGTGTGTAGTATGTACGACTGAGGGCTGCAGTGTGTGTAGTATGTACGAATGAGGGCAGCAGTGTGTGTAGTATGTATGAATGAGGGCGGCAGTGTGTGTAGTATGTATGAATGTGGGCGGCAGTGTGTAGTATGTATGAATGAGGGCGGCAGTATGTGGTATGTATGAATGAGGCCGGCAGTGTGTGTAGTATGTATGAATGAGGGCGGCAGTGTGTGTAGTATGTATGAATGAGGGCGGCAGTGTGTGTAGTATGTATGCATGACGGTGGCAGTGTGTGTAGTATGAATGGGAGTGTGTGTAGTATGTATGAATGAGGCCGGCCGTGTGTGTAGTATGTATGAATGAGGGCGGCAGTGTGTGTAGTATGTATGAATGAGGGCGGCAGTGTGTGTAATATGTATGTATGAAAGCGGCAGTGTGTAATATGTATGTATGAGAGCGGTAGTGTGTGCAGTATGTATGTATGAGAGCGGTAATGTGTGTAATATGTATGTATGAGAGCGGTAGTGTGTGTGTGTAATATGTATGAGAGCGGTAGTGTGTGTAATATGTATGTATGAGAGCGGTAGTGTGTGTGTAATATGTATGAGAGCGGTAGTGTGTGTAATATGTATGTATGAGAGCGGTAGTGTGTGTAGTATGTATGTATGAGAGCGGTAGTGTGTGTGTGTAATATGTATGTATGAGAGCGCTAGTGTGTGTAATATGTATGAATGAGAGCATCAGTCTATGGCAGTGGTCAGGGAACTCTGTCCTCATTACCCCACGCAGTGCATGTTTTGCAGGTCTCTTCACAGAATCACAAGTGAAATAATTAACTCCACCTGCGGACCTTATAAAATGTGTCTGTGAGTAATTCGTACACCTGTGCACCTGCTGGGTTACCAGCAAAACATGCACTGTGTGGGGTAATGAGGACCGAGTTCCCTGACCACTGGTCTATGTATTATTTATGAATGAGAGCAGCAGTGTATATAGTATGTATGAATGGGAGTGGCAGTACTGTATGTGCGGCAGTGTATGAATGAGAGCATAATGTACAGCTGTGTCTTTATACAGTGTTGCTGGAGCCAAGTGCGCATGCACCGATTGCTATTGAGTGTATGGGGGGCCCCTGAAAATTTTTGCTACAGGGCCCACATAGCTCTAGTTATGTCCCCTGGGAGAGGGAATGTAAAATGGAGGTAGATTCTACCTCTATTTTTAATTCGATTTAATTAGATTGCCCTGCATCAGATGAAAACATTCCAAATTGCACTAGGCCCAGTGCATCCCTTACCTACCCTTGGTCTCCTCTATTTTAACACCACACCGTTTCGATTTTCCAGGGAGTCATGCTGCATCCAGACTGATGTTTATGGCCAGGGTGTGGAGAGAAAGTGGTGAGTAACAGCACCACTGTATGCTAACTAGCTGGACACTGGCAGGGATATTACGCTCTATATGAGACCACCACAGGAGCAGATAAGCACATCATAGGGACATATAAACATGTCTTCCTCTCTGGTGGCATCCGGCTGCAAACCGGCGGCCGGACCATGACCGTCCCGTGGGAATGGACACCATGCTGTCCATTATTAACTACTGTGTACGGCATGGCTTTTGGCCATGCAGGGTTTTGCCGCCTGTCGCCACCCGGAGCATGTGAAACAGCCTTTGGTATCTCTCTCTCTCTGTCTCTGTCTCTCTCTTCTTGCAAGGCCAGTGCAACTTTCTCAGCAGAGTATGCAAAACTGGCTGCCGCCGGGCTGGAGATGCTCTTCCCACACTGCTACTCTGCAGCCATCCATTGTTGCTTTCAGCTTCGATTGCAGCTCTCCCGTGTGTACGCTGTCCACCCTCAGTGCCCCCCGTGTGTACGCTGTCCCACTCAATGCCCCCCGTGTGTACGCTGTCTCCCCTCAGTGCCCCCCCGTGTGTACGCTGTCTCCCCTCAGTGCCCCCCGTGTGTACGCTGTCTCCCCTCAGTGCCCACCGTGTGTACGCTGTCTCCCCTCATTGCCCACCGTGTGTACGCTGTCCCCCTTCAGTGCCCACCGTGTGTACGTTGTCCACCCTCAGTGCCCACCGTGTGTACGCTGTCTCCCCTCATTGCCCACCGTGTGTACGCTGTCCCCCTTCAGTGCCCACCGTGTGTACGTTGTCCACCCTCAGTGCCCACCGTGTGTACGCTGTGCCCCTCCCGTGAGTACGCAGTGCCTCATTGCCTCCCGTGTGTACATTGTGCCCCCCTGTGTGTACGCTGTCTCCCCTCAGTGCCCCCCGTGTGTATGCTGTCTCCCCTCATTGCCCCCTGTGTGTACGCTGTCTCCCCTCAGTGCCCCCCCTGTGTGTACGATGTCTCCCCTCAGTGCCCCCCGTGTGTACGCTGTCCACCCTCATTGCCCCCCGTGTGTACGCTGTCCACCCTCATTGCCCCCCGTGTGTACACTGTCCACCCTCATTGCCCCCCGTGTGTACGCTGCCCCCCCTCAGTGCCCACCGTGTGTACTCCGTCCACCCTCAGTGCCCCCCGTGTGTACGCTGTGCCCCCCGTTTGTAAGCAGTGCCTCATTGCCTCCCGTGTGTACGCAGTGCCCCCTTAGTGCATCCCCCCAGGTGTACGCTGTCCCCCCTCAGTGCCTCCCCGTGTGTACACTATCGCCCTTCAGTGCCCCCCCGTGTGTACGCTGTGCCCCCCGTGTGTATGCTGTGCCCCCCGTGTGTACGCTGTGCCCCCCCCCGTGTGTACGCTGTGCCCCCCCCCCGTGTGTACGCTGTGCCCCCCCGTGTGTACGCTGTGCCCCCCCGTGTGTACGCTGTGCCCCCCCGTGTGTACGCTGTGCCACCCCCGTGTGTACGCTGTGCGCCCCCCCCGTGTGTACGCTGTGCCCCCCCCTGTGTGTACACTGTGCCCCCCTCCCTTCGTTTGTACGCTGCCCCCCCCCTCCCGTGTGTACGCATTATTATTGTAATAATTATTATATTTCCTGCCCAGACTGTCCTCCCCATGCTGCCGCCGGGACTCGTCGGGACCAGGTTCAGCCGCTTCCACAGCCTGCAGCCCTAACAGTCTGGTGAAGCCCCGGCGTTGAGTTGCCTCCGCCACCCAGAAGATAGAAAGCAGCCACCCGGGCCATCAGATGAGCAGCTGCACCCAGATAAATCCATCCCCCCACTGTCCCTGTGTGCACCATGTCCCCCACACCACTATCCCTGTGCATACCCTTTCCCCCGTCACTGTCGCTGTATGTACCCTGCCTTCCCTCTCAGTGCCCGCCATGTGTACGCTGTCCCCCCCCCAGTGCCCGCTGTTTGTATGGTGCCCCCCGTGTGTACTCTGTCCCCCCTGTACTGCAGCTCAACCCAGGTAAATCCGTCCCCCCTCTGTCCCTGTGTGTACCCTGTCCCCCACCCCACTATCCCCGTGTGTACCCTGCCCCCCCATGTGTACCCTGCCCCCCCAGTGCCCCCATGTGTACCCTGCCCCCCCCCAGTGCCCCCCCATATGTACGCTGTCCCCCACCAGTGCCCCCCCCCGTGTACGCTGTCCCCCACCAGTGCCCCCCGCGTGTACGCTGTCCCCCACCAGTGCCCCCCCGCGTGTACGCCGTCCCCTTCCCAGTGCCCCCCCGCGCGTACGCTGTCCCCTTCCCAGTGCCCCCCGCGTGTGCGCTGTCCCCTTCCCAGTGCCCCCCGCGTTTACGCTGTCCCCTTCCCAGTGCCCCCCGCGTGTACGCTGTCCCCTTCCCAGTGCCCCCCGCGTGTACGCTGTCCCCTTCCCAGTGCCCCCCCGTGTACGCTGTCCCCTTCCCAGTGCCCCCCGCGTGTACGCTGTCCCCTTCCCAGTGCCCCCCGCGTGTACGCTGTCCCCTTCCCAGTGCCCCCCGCGTGTACGCTGTCCCCTTCCCAGTGCCCCCCGCGTGTACGCTGTCCCCTTCCCAGTGCCCCCCGCGTGTACGCTGTCTCATTGCCAGGGGTGTGTTATCATTAAACATTTAAAAAATCTAATTTTATTCTTACACTGAAATTTAAAATTTAAAATAAATAAATAAATAAATTGAAAAAAGCTATGAAATTACATTGACAAAAAACCTTACGGTTTCACATGTCCCATTAAGGCTTCTTACACATGATCTGGCATTTCTGAAACTCAAACGCCAAAAAGCAATGAAATTACGATCATTAAGGCTGACGCCTTAATGGACGTGTTCCTTGCGCAATACAGATATGGTACGCTATCACAGCCTGTGGGTAAGTGCAGATTCAGCACTCTCACAGAGTGAGATTGCTGTCACTCACACAATGGTGGAGCTGCTAATTCACAGATTTGTGTGCTCATTGGAATACACACATGCAGTCTATGCAACTGAAGGTCTGAGCAGTTATGTGGGGGACTAACGAAGCAGATGGGTGGAAAACAGTGGCACAGATTGGGGAAGGTAAGACAGATTGATGCGATTGGGTTCGAAGCAAAGGGGATAAAGGGAAAACAGAGCAGCACAGATGGAGAGGGGAGACAGCAGTACAGATGGAAGGAAACTGTCATGGATGAGGCGGGCAGAGCAGCATGGAGGGAGGGGGAGACAGAGTATCACTAATAGAGGGGAAGCCAGTGGCACAGGTAGAAGGAAATGGTGGCATCTGTGTGGAAAGACCGGGCAGCGCAGATGGGGAAAGACACATTGGTGCAGATGAGGGAATACACACAGCAGTAGGTATCGGGGAAGACAGAACAGCATGACGGCGTATAGGAGAAGAAAGTGTAGATGCATAGTAGTTGGGAGTATTATAGTTTTTGCAATTATGAAAGATGTTTCTGGTAACTGTATGTGAATACTAAATGAAATGTATATAGTGAGTGTGAAATATGTTGGACCCTCAGTGGGATAGTTCTAGTAATAATGTTTATTCTAGCACACGTCATCTTTGAAAACCCATGCAGTTCCTCTACCCTGTCTGGGGTGTTGCTGTCTGCTGTAGTGCTTCTAGCACAGGTCTGGTTTGCAGTGCTGATACACAGACCACACTGTGCTAGAAGCACGACAACAGACAGCTACACCCCAGGCAGGGAGGAGGAACTGAATGGGTTTTCAAAGATGGCGGGTGCTAGAATGAACACTATAGTAACTTAGAGGTATAGACCGTTTTAGATGATTGCAGGTACTTATTAGGATGAGCGCGCCACATAACTGCTCAGACCTTCAGTTGCATAGACTGCATGTGTGTATTCCAATGAGCACACAAATCTGTGAATTAGCAGCTCCACCATTGTGTGAGTGACAGCAATCTCACTCTGTGAGAGTGCTGAATCTGCACTTACCCACAGGCTGTGATGGCGTACCATATCTGTATTGCGCAAGGAACACGTCCATTAAGGCGTCAGCCTTAATGATCGTAATTTCATTGCTTTTTGGCGTTTGAGTGAAAGAGTTACAACAGGTTTCAGAAATGCCAGATCATGTGTAAGAAGCCTTAATGGGACATGTGAAACCGTAAGTTTTTTGTCAATGTAATATATATATATATTTATATATACGCAGAAGAAAAGAGACTGGCACTCCGAGGACTGCAAAAAACAACTTGTATTAGGCTTAGTGACCAACGTTTCGGGGCATACGCCCCTTTGTCAAGGTTCTCACCTGACATATCCTGTGTGTGGGTGGTGAAACGTATGATCTGCCAATAAAAATTGGCATGGTACACATCTACATCTAAAATTACCCAGACGGTTAGCTGGTAAAAAAAGATTTGGGATTTTAGGAATTTTTAGCTTAGGAACATCAGTTTTCACTAACCAAGAGCATAGATTTTTGCCCTTGGAATAGCACGGCATGAGTCTGGAATTGTTCAGGCCCAGGCGGTTGTTTGAAGAAATCGTGGGCCAGTGTTTCTTGGCCACTTTTTGTATGTCTTCTTACTCTGTATGATATTTGTTGACCCAAGGGAGTACTGTTAAGTTATTTTCTTTGAACACTGGCGAGGGTACTAACAGTTTGGTTCTGTCAGGTTTAAGGGCTTTATCTTTGGCCTCAAGCAACGATCTCAAGGAATAGCCACGACTTATTAGTTTAGTAATAAGAGCATCAATTTGTACAGATGCTGTGTTTTTATTACTATTTATATGAGGGATACGAACCATCTGTGAAAAAGGTAGCCCTCGTATAAGAGAAAGTGTACAGCAGCTCCTAGCTTGCAATAAAAGATTGTGATCAGTTGGCTTACTGTATACTGTGGTGGTTAGATGGCCGTCGGTGGTAAGAATTTTGACGTCTAAGAAATTCATCTCAGACTGGCTCATAGTATAATTGAATTTTATGGGACTCGATATTGCATGATATTGTTGTAATAATTCCTCAAAAAGAATTTTAGGCCCACTCTAGATAAGTAGCAGATTGTCGATATATCGACCGAACATGATGATGTTTTGCATCATCACATCGTTACTGTAAAAAGGTCCTCCTCCCCGATGAACATGATTATATGTATGTAGTGAGCCTCTATACATCGATCACTCACGCCTTTGGACTTGAAGCAGTCAAACAGTAAAACCAAGCATTTACAGCAGTTCAGATTGAAATACCGTACATGCTTTTGACTCTTGAGAAAGGGGTGAGAACCCTGAAACGAGCCGTTGAGGCTATGCAATAAATCTTGTTTCTACAACTTTTGACAAATGCTGCAGTGATGTGTCGTTCCTGGTATCTGGGAATCTTGCTGTGGAACATGTGGAAGGGGGCACTGATCTGAATGGAGTCCCTTGTAAATTACTTCCAGTGAGGTAGGGGGTGTTTTATACGCAGGGGGGGGGGTGGATAATGGAGTGGGCTTAATATATGTCATTTTACAGTGGAAGAGCAGCTTGTTTGACTGCAGCTATCGCCATTATCTGGAAATAGATTTCTTAGCCTTCAATAGTATAAAAACCTAGAGACCCAACTTTCAGGTGCTGGGAACTTGGGATCGGAGATCAAGAGCCAGAGCAATCCATTGACAAAAATATAAAACTGTACACCAGACGTTTGGAGCTGGAGCAGGGACTGGCTGCTGGAAGGCTGATATATCTGGTTCAGGGCATGGTACAGACAAGCCACTAGTGTAGACAGAAAGGGAAGAATCCCAGCTTTTGGAATATTCTCTCAGTCAGAGAGAACCTGAGAAATATGACTGGGAATTGTAATTAACAGGTCGGATGTGGACTGCTGCTTTGAAGTTGGATATCTTCAGTTCCCCAGGGCCGATTTTCAAAATTCTGGTATCCCTGGAAAAAAGGAAATCCTCAGCTATCAGGGCCCTTATACACCTGAGGCCCCTGGGCAAGTGCCCATTAAGCCCATACGAAAAGACGGCCCTGATTCAACCCAGGTTATAAGAAGGGTTAAACATGGGCCTCCCTATGTACAATGGCTGGGTTTAATGTGAAAGTGCCAGACCCAGGCCAAAGCCGTGTAGGACATGGTATCTTGATCTCGTGTCTGGTCTGTTATTGCGATGTGAATGCGGTAATACACACATGTACAATGTGACATAAAATTAAATTAACATTAGAGCCTGCACATACTATACAATAAGTTTACAAAGTGTGCAGCATTCTTATCTACATCTAATTTATGGTGGTATTTATTACTGTATGAAGTAGAATGCTAGATGTAAGGGGTAACTGCATTCTACAGTTGTAGTCTCTAGGTTTTCTTGTATTTCCTCCGAGTTTTATCGACCATATGGGGGAAATTTAGAAGAAGAAAAGATGGTTAGGTCTGACCATCCCAAGGACCAATCTATATAACAAAATAGCTATTCTTTTGTACAAGATGGGTAAGCGTACCCCACTTACGGCAAGAAGGGCAGCGTAAAGGCACGTAGCAGTTTCTTTTTATTCTTCTTTTTTCTTATTTTCTTATTTATTCTCCCTCTTTTCTCTCCTCCGGTAGCTTCCTCTCACAGTATATAGCTCAAGTGTTGAATGTAGTGAGAAAAAAAATACAATATACGGGTTTATATTCGGTTGACTATATATCCATATAGACACATCCACACCCTGTGACTTGGTCTATCCAAGTCACAGGGTGTGGATGTGTCTATATGGATATATAGTCAACCGAATATAAACCCGTATATTGTATTTTTTTTCTCACTACATTCAACACTTGAGCTATATACTGTGAGAGGAAGCTACCGGAGGAGAGAAAAGAGGGAGAATAAATAAGAAAATAAGAAAAAAGAAGAATAAAAAGAAACTGCTACGTGCCTTTACGCTGCCCTTCTTGCCGTAAGTGGGGTACGCTTACCCATCTTGTACAAAAGAATAGCTATTTTGTTATATAGATTGGTCCTTGGGATGGTCAGACCTAACCATCTTTTCTTCTTCTAAATTTCCCCCATATGGTCGATAAAACTCGGAGGAAATACAAGAAAACCTAGAGACTACAACTCTACTTGCGCCAGTTGGTGGGAAAACCCCATTTGTATATATTGTGTTGTGTTTTGATTATTGGGTGATAATCAGGGGTCAGTACATTCCATAGGCAGCATAGCGCCACCACAGGTTCATTCCTATAAAAATTCCATAGCTGCATTCTATAGTGTGGCAGTCTGGGGTATTTAGTTTAGACGATTTGTAAGTGATACAGTGTCCATATCCTTAATAAGGATCCACAGCTTTACAAGTTTAAATAAATTGAATTAATACATTAAAACAAAAAGCCTAGCCTTCATGCAAGGCACTAACTCCCCGCATGGAACTTCTTGGCATTTTACTAAACACATGGCCGGATCCAAGGAGGGGTGACAGTGGCAGTCAACCCAGGGGGGAATACACTCTTTCCATGAATTACACAGGCTGTTGGTACTGAAATCGGAGCACAGCAAGATTCAGTTGTGTCTCCGATTTCCCCATACACAGCTGCTGCCAGCACCACCCACCAAGTCACTGTCAGCCTCTCGCAGGATTTCACAGTCACCGGTATTTCTCTGTCGTCCAGGAGTGGAGAGTGAAGCAGCACTATTTCACTCAGTCTCAGCTCTTTCCTCAGTGGCATCAGCAGTGTGTGACTGGCTGGCTGTGGGCTGTGGACTGTGCAGTGTCGGACATATTATTTATTGTGAATTATTCATAAAAAAATGCACTACATACTATTTTCCATTAAGTATCTAACTTTATTTAACTAATAATATTTTGTGAGCTATCTTTCATAGTGTTATGATGTCTGTTCATTTGTATGCATATGTCCTTTAATTTTAACAAATATATTAAGAGTACCATTTTCTTCCATTTTTGTAAATCCATTACAGTACTTATGTTATTTGTATTTTCTTAGAATTAATGGAAGATTCATTGATGTAGACCAAGAAAATACTTATAACATAAGTAATGGATTATTAGATAAAAAGGATTCCAGCATGGTAATGAATCTGATTTATCCCCAAAAATAGCAAATTATTGTATTTCCATATTAATTGTAGCTGAACTATCATACAATCTGAATACTAAATACACTTTATGTAAAGACGCAGTCCTTCTCATTACTGCTTCTATATAATATACTTTTATAACTGCCATTATATCACTTTTATTGATAGGGGCCCCCACACGTTTGTTGTCGCCACAGACCTAAACAGCCCTGAATATACCGAGCAGCAGTGGTGTAGATAGGTGCCATGGTGCGTGGAGCAATTTCTTTACGGTCAGAGCAGTCAAACCTTGCTAAATTGCCTTGTACTGTAATTTGTTATTTTCTTGTTTTTTGATAATCTATGTCAGGGGTCCTCAAACTATTTTGCTCTGGGACCCCATCAGACAATAAAAAATAATTATGTGACCCCAGCAAGTTACTGCAGAAGGTCATCAATCACATGTCAGCAGACAGCATATACATGGCAGCATTTTGGAGGCACACAATGATGTGAGGAGTCTGAAGTAACAGTCAATTCAACAGATTTTTCAGACTCCTTAAATCACTGACTAAGATTAGAAAAGTCATCAGCCTGATGGTCAGCAACATGAGGTTGCGACCCCAAGGTTAGAAGGTCGGGATCCACTTTGGGGTCAGGACCCACAGTTTGAGAACCGCTGATCTATGTATTTCGCTTCAGAACTCTTGTGGCACCATATAAGATGATGATGATAATAATAATAATAATAATAATAATAATAATAATAATAATAATAATAATAATGGAAGATAAGATAATGATTTTATAACATTTGTATGTCTAACCGCTCCTTTAGTGTTCGTTTCTCTGATTCTACCTCCTCTTCGCTACATCTTTCAGTTGTAGTACCTCAGGTTTCAATTTTAGGTCCTCTGCTTTTCTCAATCTATACCTCATCTCTTGGCAAACTAATCAGCTCTTTTGGATTTCAGTATCAACTGCATACGGATGATACTCAGCTCTACTTATCCTCCCCTGACCTGTCCCCATCTGTATTGAGCCGTGTCTCTGAATGCCTTTCTGCTGTTTCATCCTGGATGTCATCTCGCCACCTCAAACGTAATATTTCAAAAACACCTAGCAGTGAGACGGTGGCGGGGGGCATAGCCCATGGGAACGTCCAGCGTTTCATGCACGTTACCATAAAAATGCTGGGCGTTCCCAGGGAAATCCAGTGATGACACAGGTGCAGGGGGCAGGCAGCTGCCATCAGCGGATGTCAGCTACCCGCCTGCTTCCTGCACAGGGTGCTCACAGATCAGAGACACCATAGAGATGTCTCAGATCTCCGTGCGCTTGAAAAGTAATTTGATGGTCGCCGCCCATTGAATTATTTCTCCCCCACACCCAAGTCTGCAAATGAATGATTATGCAAATCATCTATATGCAGCCGTGCCGGGGACCTCGCAGGTGTGAGGGGGGTGGCCGGCACTGCGGGTAGTGGCATCGTTGTATGTGGAACAGAATAATATCTGGTGTGTAATGTTTATATTGTTTTCAATCTGTTTAATGAATTTAGGGGGTTATTCTAGTTACCAAACTACATTGTACTTTTGTACGAGGAGTTCAATGGTGAATTTCTTCACATACGCATATGTAGATATGAGTATGTGCAGGTGCCCTCGGAGACGTGCGTATTCTATAAGGTGCTCGCAACAGGGAGGTGTGCAAGAGGTGGGCATCCACTTCTGAATGGGGGTGGACTCATGGTGGGTGGCATTATATGGCTCACAAAGCAACGGACTACCACTGGTTTGTAAACCAACCAGTCAGGCCCTTAGTTCCATGCATGTTACTGGGTTCGGTTCTGGATGACGCTCCAACAATTGGAATTCCGAATGTCAGTACACCGACATCAAAATCCGGACTGTAAAATGCCAGAAAGTCAGGATCCCAACTTACAGGGGCTATTCTCCATCATGGGAGTCCATGACCCCCATAGAGGGAGAATATAACTTGTGGTAAGCATAGCGAGCCACTGAGCCCGCAGCATGGCAAGCATAGTGAGCCCAAAAGGGGATCTCTACAATCCCCTCCCTCCCCCCCTGTCAGGGTAACGGTGGTCAGGATACCGATGTCAGTATACTGACAGTCAAAATTCGCATACCACACCCAATGGGTACTACAGTATCCTAATGTCTTTACTGGATTACTGTCTATGTGTCTTTTAATTGTGCATAAACTACTTAACACTGTGTGTATATGTCACAACAAACATTACTGATAAAAAAAAATACCATTACACATTTTACATAAACCATGCAATAATACATTTACTGGAACTGCATTTATTCAATTTTAATAGAATGAAAATGACTTTTTATTGTAATCTAAAACAAATATGATTTTTATTGAATTCTCTTAACCGACGGACTGGGGCATGAAGGGCCCACCAGGGAAATGCATTCACAGGGGCCCACCAAGGGGCGTGGCTTTTTTGAAGGGGTGTGGCCACCTGACCAGAGAGGAGTGGCTATACACTATGCGATTTGGGACCAATTTCATCCGATTTCGGCACTTTGGGACGATAATCAGGCAAAATCAGGCCAAAATCGCAGGTGTGTAACATCTGATTCGTAAATCCCCCACCCTGATAATAAAGCACATAGGTCCCACAGATAATAATACAGCAAATAGCCCCCCCAGATATTACAGCACATAGGTCCTCCACACACAGATGATAGTAGAGCACGTAGGTCCCCCCACATATAATACAGCACATAGGTCCAGGGCCGTTTCTAGACAATTCAGCTCCCAGGGCGAAGAAATAAAAATGCCCCCCCCCCCCAAATACATAACATGGTAGTGAAGAAATTGCGCGCGCCGCAGGCGCGCCAAAATAGGGGGTTTGGCGTAATTCCTGCACTTAAGTTGGCGGGCTGAAGGCCACACAGTGACTTAGTACGCCTCACAGATAAAGACCAAACAATGACATGCTACTTAAATCATTATACACTGTTTATCCCTGATACCAATTACACATTACGCCGCACACTGTGATGACAATTACACATTACGCCACGCACGGTGATGTCAATTACATATTACGCGGCACACTGTGATGACAATTGCACACTCATCCCAGGGAAAGGCTCAAATCGAGTCCATCGCATACCTTAATTAGTGGTATGCGATGCGACGCGATGGGCGCCGTGATAATACACAAGTACCGAATAAATACTGGTTGCTTTCTTTTTTACACTGCAGAATAGATATCAGTACAAACCCCATCCAAATGTAACTCTCTCTGCACATGTTACATCAGCCCCACCTGCAGTGCACATGGTTTTGTCCATTAGAGAGATAAATAGCTTTTTGCAAGTGAACCAGAATCAGGCACCTTACATATGTAGATATACTGTGCAGTGTATGTTGAACTACAAAGCATCTGAAAGCGAGTAAAAGACAATACTGCATTAAAGTCAGGGTATTTTATACAGTTGTGGAAATTAACAATATTTATTTAAGTTTTTTCCAATAATTGCAAAAGCCTGAGAGCTTATCCATACAATAAAGTATGCACTTACTGTCAATATCCTGTAGTTTATTACTTTTAATAATCTTTTATTGAACCAAACCTACAATTTCTTATGGTGAGCATAAACGACTTTACCGCTGTCAATCAATCCTTTTGATTTCACAACAGTACAGAAATTAATTGTGATAGAGGGGAAGAAAATGAATAAGTATACCACTAATTACACATTGCATTAAAATATAAAGATATTTTTTTTCTGTGGATTTGATTAAGCTTAATGTTGCTATAAAAAAGAAAAATGAATAATGTTTCAGATCTAGTTATTAAAAAAAATTAAATATTGACAGAGCCCATTTGCACACAGTGATATAGATTTTAACAGCCCCAGGTCAATGAGTTGAAAATTCATGCCATTATTTTCCTTAATAATTTCATTAAAAATTGCATAATCTCAGAAGGTCAGCCCCTTTAGAGCATCTAATCATTAACTAGCGTATCTGGGAGAATACTGATGTACAATTATACTGTGGTACAGTGTAGCTAAATGATTTTACATTGTTGTAGATTTTTTTGGCATTTTTAAGAAAAGCTCTCATCAGAGCCATGTGTCATCCACTAGAATGGGGCATTCTCTGCAATGGGACGCATGAGTGTGTGAGACACTCGCGCATCCCCGTCCTGCCTTCCGCCAGCTCCTCCTGCTATAGCGATATAGCTGGCAGAAACACAGAGAGCGGCTCCATCTGTATGTTGCACTGATATGGTGACTTTAGGGGGTTAATTTACTAAGATGGGATTTCTGATAACAAATGGTCGGATGGAGCTGGAGCTGCATCTCCTGGATATAATTAAACTAAAATATGAAGTAGATAAAATAGGACCATCACCATGACAGCATGATGATCACCATACAAAAACCATCAGGCCACATGGTTGGCCATAAATCATAAGAATTAAGATTGCATTCCTGTTCTACACATTTGTACAATTTTTTGGTAATTTTATATAGTTAACAAGACACCTCACCTCCTCCACTTTGTATAATCGTTCCATGGAAATTTTTTAGCTCCAGGCCCATTATGCTCTTAATCCTGCCCTGATTATGATTATCGGGATACATATGGATGATCAGATGGCGGTCAGAATACTGATACCAGCATCCTGAAGCAGGGAATCCCAACAAGGGGTAAGTATACTTAACCTCCCCAAGCCCTCCCAAACACTCTTTCTGGCAGCCTGACCTTAACCCTCCCCACTTGTTCCTAACTGTAACCTCCGTACTTGCTGCCTAATTCTAACTCCACTCACAAACTAACTCTAACCCTACCTTGTAAGTGCCTAACCCTCTCTCCAGCCAACCCTAACCACCACCCACCACAGCACAAGCCTAAGACACCTGCTAGTTCCTCAAACTAACCCTCCTCCTTCCCTAGCCTCACCCTAACCCACCATAAGTACTTTCATTTGTCATCCCAGCATTCAGGGTTCTGGTACCAACATCATAATTGCTGTTGGGATTCCAGTGGTGCTCCTAGTAAATGCAAAAAAAATATATTTTAGTTCTCCATTACTGTTTCCCAAATAGGAACCAAAGAATGTGAATTGTTGTCAACGCAAGAACATCTTTTCAATCTATATATTTAAAAAAAAAACTAATTTATTGCTTTATAGAAATTTGGGCTTCCAAATATGCTGGTGTTTCCAAACAGTGGGCATTATTCTGGTCGGTGCGTACATTTCCGAATACTTTCGGATGGCGTTTTTTAGCCGTCTGCGCATGCGTGGGGAACGCTATGCGCATGTGCCACGCATGGTCTACGTACTTGTTCTCACTAATACCGTACAGAAATGTGCACCGCAATCACTCGGGATATGGGCGTATTATGGGCGTCATTCGGAACTACACAGGGGCGTACTTTCAAAGTGGGCTAAACTGGGTGGAAACATGGGCGGACACGGGGGAGTGCACTTATTTTGGTAGGCGTGCTTCCGGATAGCACGCCGAATGCACGCGAACAAAAAGGCAAGAAATATGCAAGTATTGCTTTGCGGACACCACTCGGTCATGCGCTAGGCAATCGGAACGCCTAATCAGGACGGCCGCACCTCAACCAATGTCAGCTGAACACAATACAATCACCTCCTTTAATCATTACTTGTTAATTACACGCTTGTCACTGCTTCAATTGGAACCATTGCAGATTCAATGGACACATATATGCTGCACTTTTCACAAACTTTTACACTGCAACTAATGAACACAACTTAATATTAATAATACAAATACACATGTCACTTCTACATGTATCAATTAAACCACACATTTGGGGCAAAAAAATAAACATTTATTACATCAACATATAAAATAAAATAGAAACCGTCACAAATTAAAAGGTACCATTGCAGGAATAAAAGTAAATAATATATAATAAATACATGTATTGTAGACATACATAGCCACAGCAGAATCATTAGGAACACATCAGGTGGCTTCACAACAAAAGTATAGCACCAACACTTCAAGTACAGCACACAGTAATGGTAGCCGAAACAGGGCAACAGGGGAACCAAACATGACATTCGAAACAAGGGCAAATGTGGGGACCCTATGCACGGAATTGGACACAGGAAGCTGACACACACAGCTCAATGAAAGATTTGGGAAGACATAAGGGTGGAGATTAATGCGGACACACGTTCATCTGCGGGCACGTTTGCCCCTGGCAGGCTCCTTGCCACGTGCAGCAGCTCTTCGGCCACGGTCAGATGGTGGGCCAGGTGAAGCAGATGCTGGGGAGGGGGGGGATGGTCTTCCCCCTCTGGCAGCAGGGAGTGCTGATGGTGGGAATGCACCAGAAACAGCTGACAATAGGACCTTATTGCTGGCAACTAGCTCCACCATAAGCTCATTATGGTGGAGGAGGAGGTCATTTTGCCACAGGGCTTGATCAGCCAGCACCTGCAGGCTGGCAGCAATACTCTGGTGGCTGCTGACCAAACCCTGCAAGACCTCCTCGGTCCTACGCACCCGCTCTGATGCCGACTCTCCCTGCTGCTGAATATGGCCAAGCACCTGCCCCCAGCTGCTACATTCAGCCGCGGTCAGTGGCTGCTGCTGCTGCTGCACGGGCCTGGTACTGGTGGCAGGTGGCACAGACTCCTCAACCTCCTCAAGAGATTCTTGACCAAACGGTGGGGAGGCTGGTGAAAGAGAACATTACAATTACAACACATTCCATGCAAAATTAGAACCAGCTAGTTATGGCATGGCAAATAATTACCTTCAAGCAAAGAAGCCATGACTTCCGCTGGGGCCTCGCTGTCCATGGTGCTCACCCCCCGGACCTCCTCGACTGCAATGTAGCACTCTGCCATCTCTTCCAGGGGGGTGAGCTTCAGCTTTGATGGCATGGGGCCAGCCCCAGAGGTGTGGCTGTGTTCCCACCGCTGGGTCAATTTCTTCTTGAGGTTCGTTTTGAAGTCGTGCCACCTGCAATCAAAGTTTACATATTACTACATGTCACTCCTCATGTTTGCTGTAGCACCCATTGCAATCTGCAACAGATGCCAACATGTGCCTCATGACACCAAACTTACATTCAATTAAGTTTGAAAACCAACCCTTAGAATATACACTCACCCTACTATCAATTAAATGACATGGCAAACATGTCTGTGCCTCCAAGCAACGTGACCGGCCATTGACCTACTCCATCTAACATCTAATGTAAACATTACTGGTCTTGTACTGCTCAAATGTAACACACATGAACTTGCCTCTTCTTAACGTGCTCCGTCTCACGAACTTGTGGAGCCACTGCATTAATCTTCGCCGTTATGTCCTCCCAGATCTTCCATCTCCTTGTGTGTGTCAACCGGTCCTGTGGACACTCGATCCAATCTCGTGCGCGGGGCACCAGGATGGCAAGCTCCTGCGCTTCGAATGCCATGTTTCTGGTGGTTGGTTCCTCTGTTGCCCTATTGCGGCCACGGCCACGGCCACTGCCACGGCCACGGCCACCTGTTGCTGTACTCGAAGTGCTGGGCAGGCTACTCTGTTGGGAAGCTACCTGCTGTGTTCCCAATGATTGTGTTGAGGCTGAAGATGGGCCAGCTGCCGATTGGCCTGATGTAGATGGCCCATCTGACTGCTGTTCTCCCAATGGCTGGTCTGGGTTGATGGGGACATAGGTGGTGCTGGAGTCCATGTTGGCAAACAGGTCCTGAAACACCTGGTCTTCCTCTGTATCTGAGCCAGCCATGTTTGCAACAACATTGCATTGGTCTAACACACCTTTATATCCTATTTCTGTAATTGGCGTACATCAGCGACACCCTGCGATCCGTACGGCCGCATTCCGTACGGCAGCGTCGACCGTGCGGCGCATAGGCCACGCCCCTAGCTGGGGTAAAAATTTTTTTAAAAACCAGGCAAACTTAGTAAGTCTGAATTAGTAGGTAAATGCAGATTTGTACACCAATGAACAAATAAAACTGAGGTCAGACATGAAATGTATATGTGAATGTACATCAGTACTGAGCACTTGTTTGGTATGTACTACAAATGACAATACCCATTCCATATATAAATCCAGTCCACCACTTAGGCAATAGTAATCAGTGCTAGCATCCAAATCACATGTGAAAGGTCTCCAAATTCAGCCTTGATGCTAGCTACTTTTCATTCCACATCTCTAGTGTGGGCCAGTAGAAGGTAAGTGTACACATGCTGTTACGGATTTGGGGCGTCCTCACTGACCCTAACTCCGTTGCCTCGGACTAGTGGTTGACGGACACGTGCGGTGCTAGGCTTCGCCTATAATAGCCGCGTCCGAAAGAGCCAGTTAGGCCGGCTCTAACCCCGATGCCACCAGGTCTTGTGTGTGACAACGTGTCTGCCAAGGCTAGCCGACAACAAGGGGAACCTCTAGCTAACACAGAGCTAAGCGAGGAGCCCCGGACCTCCTGAGAGGGGTGACTCTACCGAGATGGATAATACAGGTACTCCACCTGGAGATGCTATCAGGATGTACACAGGAAATGGCAACAATGCTCTGAGGTGGTAAATAACAATCAATGGCAACAATGCTCTGGGGTGGTATATAACAATCAATGGCAACAATGCTCTGAGGTGGTATATAATAATCAATGGCAACAATGCTCTGAGGTGGTATATAATAATCAACGGAAATATCAGTGGCAATTCCTGCAACCTATACCCACGGCTGAGATGGCAAACAGCTAACGTAGCAAGAGGAGGAGAGATGGGAAAACGTTCCCACTTATCTGTTAGGTGAACAGGAATGCCACGGAGCACAAGGACAAGGCAGGGTCTGGCTGGAGAGCTGGAAGGCTGAGAGAAATCCTACTGGACAGGTAACCCACAGCTGACAGGCAAGACTGGCCTCTGGAACCGGGAACACTCTAGACTGACGTCAGAACTATATCCGGCGTCTGACCAGGGGCTTGAGGGGTTTAAATATGATAAGCAGCCAATGGCAGCCCTGCAGCTGCGAGTGGGGACAGCTGAGCGCTAAACCCCTTCCTCCCTGCGGCTGCCTGGCGTCCCCCGTCGCCTAGGCAACCGCTGCTGCAGGGGAGGAAGTGACGATGCGCTGTTCCCCGTCTCCCCAGCCCTGCCTCTCAGTGTGCTCTCGCAGCGGCGTCCTGGTTGCTGGGCAACGGCCGGGACGCGCCGCTGGGAGACTGTCGGGCGGCGGCGGAAGCCGCTCGTGCGGCTAGTAATACTGTCCCCGCCCGGCGTCGTCGTCACGCAGCGGCGTCCCGGTTGCCTGGCAACAGCCGGGACACGCTGTCGGAAGCCCGTCGGGCGGAAGCCGCTAGTGCGGCTCATAACAGTACCCCCCCCTTGAGGAGGGGTCACCGAACCCTTGGACCCAGGCTTCTCAGGGAACTGTTTAAAAAACAGGGCCTTTAACTTTGGAGCATGCAGGAATTTCTCCGATACCCATGATCTTTCTTCTATCCCGTAATTTTTCCAATGTACAAGGAATTTAAGGTGTCCCCGAACCCTCTTAGAATCTAAAATTCTTTCCACCACAAACTCTTCCTTTCCTTGGATCAGAACGGGTCTGGTTTTACGGATCTGAGAGGTTCCAAAACGGGTAGAGGAGTACACCGGCTTAAGGAGAGAACAGTGAAACACGTTGTTAATTTTTAAGGACCTGGGTAACAATAATTGGAAGGCTACAGGATTAACTTTCCTAAGGATAGTAAAAGGCCCAATAAACTTTGGACCCAACTTCGCTGTGGCCTGGTGGAGTTTAATATTGCGAGTGGATACCCACACTCTTTGTCCCACCCTAAACCGACAAGGTCTTCTATGTCTGTCGACAGAACGTTTGGAAGCACGGGATGCCCGTTCAAGGGCTTCATGAATCTTCTTCCAAGACTTCCTCAAGTGAGCTACCAGAGACGAGGAAGGAGTGTCCTGTGACTGAATGTCAAAAGCATTGGCTTTAGGATGTATGCCAGTATTACAATAAAAAGGGGATTTCCCAGAGGCCGTGTGACACGAATTATTGTAAGAGAACTCTGCTACTGGAAGTAATTCAGCCCAATCATTTTGGCATTTAGAGACAAAGCACCTTAAGTACTGCTCCAGACTTTGATTGGTTCTTTCGGTCTGTCCATTAGATTGAGGATGATACCCCGAAGAGAGACTCACATGGATGTCCAGATTTTTACAAAAGGATCTCCAAAATCTGGCCACAAATTGAGACCCCCTATCTGACACGATATCAACCGGTAACCCGTGTAACTTAAAAATATGTTGGATGAACAGACGAGCCAAGTCTTGGGCACTGGGAATCTTCCGTAACGGAACAAAGTGAGCCATTTTGCTGAAGCGGTCTACGGTTACCCAGATGGTGTTGTAGGAACCGGATACGGGCAGCTCCACAATGAAATCCATGGAGATGTGAGACCATGGTTTGTGAGGGATGGACAATGGATATAAATGGCCAATGGGTGATCTTCTGGAAGATTTATTTCGGGCACAGACCTCGCAAGACATGACAAACTGATAAGTATCTGACCGAATAGTGGGCCACCACACCGCTCGGGACAGTGACTCCAATGTCTTCTTTACTCCGGGATGGCCAGAAACTTTAGTGGAGTGGAATTCTTTAAGAACCAACATCCGGAGGGTCTTAGGCACAAAAAGACGACCTTCCGGAGTATCTTTGGGAGCCAGAACCTGAGACGCCAAGACCTGAGAGGCTAGATCCTGTGTTAGACCGGCCACAATGATAGATGCTGGCACAATGGAAATCTCCGGAGACTTGGGTTCTTGAAGCGGCTGAAAACTGCGGGATAAGGCATCCGCTTTAACGTTTTTTGGACCCGGTCTGAAGGTTATAATGAAATTGAACCTGGTAAAAAATAAGGCCCATCTGGCCTGTCGGGGATTCAGACGCTTAGCCGATTCAATATAGGCTAAATTTTTATGATCCGTGATGACCGTGACCACATGTTTGGCCCCCTCCAACCAGTGGCGCCATTCCTGGAGTGCCCATTTGATGGCCAAAAGCTCACGATTCCCGACGTCATAATTTCTCTCTGCAGAAGAGAATTTGCGAGAAAGATATGCGCAAGGATGGACCTTTTTATCAAAGGGATCCTTTTGTGATAAGACAGCACCAGCCCCGATTTCCGAAGCGTCCACTTCTACCAGGAAGGGCACTCTAGAGTCCGGGTGTCTCAGAATAGGTGCCGAACAGAAGGCCTCTTTCAGTCTCTCAAAGGCCGCAATAGCTTGAGTGGACCAACTCTGAGGATCAGCTCCCTTCTTGGTTAGTTCGACAATAGGGGCTACGATGTCAGAAAAAGAGCGAATGAACCGGCGATAGTAATTCGCAAAGCCCAAGAACCTCTGGACGGCCTTCAAACTGGTGGGGCGGTTCCATGAGAGAACAGCCTGAACCTTGCTCGGGTCCATAGAGAACCCCCTGGGGGAAATGATATATCCAAGAAATGCAATTTGATCCACCTCGAATTCGCATTTTTCCAATTTAGCGTACAGGCTATTCTCACGGAGTTTCTGAAGGACCAGTTTGACGTGCTGACGATGTTCCGGAAGGCTTTTGGAATAAATAAGTATGTCATCAAGATATACTACAGTGAAGACTCCAAGATATTCACGGAGAACCTCATTGATGAAGTCCTGAAAGACTGCAGGGGCATTAGATAGGCCAAACGGCATCACGAGATACTCATAATGGCCAGTATGAGTGTTGAAGGCCGTTTTCCACTCGTCCCCTTCACGTATTCTGATGAGGTTGTATGCTCCTCTTAAATCAATCTTGGAAAAGATGACAGCTTCTCGGACTTGATCAAATAAAACTGAAGTTAACGGTAACGGATAAGAATTTTTTACCGTAATCTTATTCAATGCCCGATAGTCGATGCAAGGCCGCAGGGAGCCATCTTTTTTCTCTACAAAAAAGAATCCTGCACCGACTGGAGATTTGGATGGGCGAATGAATCCCTTTAAAATATTTTCTTGGATATATGAATCCATGGCCTGAGTCTCAGGAATCGAGAGGGCATATAAACGACCCTTCGGTAAAGAAGCCCCAGGGACGAGATTGATGGCACAATCGAACGGGCGATGCGGAGGTAGAACGTCTGCTTCCTTCTTGGAAAAAACATCGGCGAATTCTTGATACTGAGGTGGAAAAGAGGGGGATAAGGTTTGAGTAATGCGAAGTGGAAGGGAGAGACATTCATGGTGACACCTGGGACCCCATTCCACTATTTCACCAGTCTCCCAGTTGATGTTGGGATTATGGGTTCTCATCCATGGTAAGCCCAATACCAATGGTGCCATGGGGCACTGAAAGAGAAAAAAAGAAATTTCCTCAGAGTGAAATGCTCCTACTACAAGATTCAAAAGAGGGGTGCGATGCGAAATGGTGCCGTTGGTCAAAGGGTATCCATCCAGCCCACACACGAAAACCTGGGAGTCTAAAGGCAAGGATGGGATACCGAGTGAGGTGGCCAGGCCTAAATCTAAAAAATTACCCGCAGCTCCACTATCTAAGAAGGCAGTGACCGTGGTGGCAACCCCCGCAAAGTTGATCCTGGTGGTGATTAATACTGAATGTAAAGGGGAAAAACTGGCTAAACCTAAATGACGCTCCCCACCCTCACTTAGGCTTTGTCTTTTACCGCCTTTTGGGGACACTCAAAAGCCCGATGACCTGAACCCCCACAGTAAAGGCACAACCCCTTACTTCTGCGACGGTTCTTCTCGGAAACCGAAAGCCGGGTTGCACCCAGCTGCATGGGTTCTTCATCGGACTCGAGCACTTCCTCAGTGGGCCTAGAGAACCACCCACCAGAAGCCTTTTCCCTCTGCCGCTCCCGAAGCCGCCGGTCTATTCGAATAGTGAGCTTCATTAACTCATCTAGAGACGCGGGCACGGGATACTGAACCAAGGAATCTTTAATGCGTTCGGACAGGCCAACCCTGAACTGACTACGGAGAGCGGGGTCATTCCACCCCGAATCGACCGCCCACCTTCTAAATTCAGTACAGTATGCTTCTGCTGGGCCCCTGCCCAATTTCAGGGAACGCAAATTCGCTTCTGCTGAAGCGATGCGGTCGGGATCATCGTAAAGAAGACCCATAGCGGAAAAGAAATTGTTCACTGAGGTGAGGGCTTCAGCATCCGCAGGAAGCCCAAAGGCCCAGGTCTGAGGGTCCCCTTGAAGGAGAGAAACAATTATCCCAACTTTTTGTACTTCAGACCCTGAGGAAAGAGGACGCAACTTGAAATACAATTTGCATGCTTCCCGAAAATTGAAAAATTGGGATCGATCCCCCGAAAATCGATCCGGGAGATTGACCTTGGGTTCAATCTGACGGGGAGTGGCAAGGGACTGCGCTACCTTCTCGTCTTGAACATTTACCCGGAGGGTAAGGTCCTGGAGTTTCTGAGTCAAGTTATGTACTTGGCCGGCCAGGATCTGAGCTGCGGACTGTGAAGTGGGATCCATCTAACAACTGAGATGAGTCAGATATTAAATATTCTGGCCGGATATAATGTTACGGATTTGGGGCGTCCTCACTGACCCTAACTCCGTTGCCTCGGACTAGTGGTTGACGGACACGTGCGGTGCTAGGCTTCGCCTATAATAGCCGCGTCCGAAAGAGCCAGTTAGGCCGGCTCTAACCCCGATGCCACCAGGTCTTGTGTGTGACAACGTGTCTGCCAAGGCTAGCCGACAACAAGGGGAACCTCTAGCTAACACAGAGCTAAGCGAGGAGCCCCGGACCTCCTGAGAGGGGTGACTCTACCGAGATGGATAATACAGGTACTCCACCTGGAGATGCTATCAGGATGTACACAGGAAATGGCAACAATGCTCTGAGGTGGTAAATAACAATCAATGGCAACAATGCTCTGGGGTGGTATATAACAATCAATGGCAACAATGCTCTGAGGTGGTATATAATAATCAATGGCAACAATGCTCTGAGGTGGTATATAATAATCAACGGAAATATCAGTGGCAATTCCTGCAACCTATACCCACGGCTGAGATGGCAAACAGCTAACGTAGCAAGAGGAGGAGAGATGGGAAAACGTTCCCACTTATCTGTTAGGTGAACAGGAATGCCACGGAGCACAAGGACAAGGCAGGGTCTGGCTGGAGAGCTGGAAGGCTGAGAGAAATCCTACTGGACAGGTAACCCACAGCTGACAGGCAAGACTGGCCTCTGGAACCGGGAACACTCTAGACTGACGTCAGAACTATATCCGGCGTCTGACCAGGGGCTTGAGGGGTTTAAATATGATAAGCAGCCAATGGCAGCCCTGCAGCTGCGAGTGGGGACAGCTGAGCGCTAAACCCCTTCCTCCCTGCGGCTGCCTGGCGTCCCCCGTCGCCTAGGCAACCGCTGCTGCAGGGGAGGAAGTGACGATGCGCTGTTCCCCGTCTCCCCAGCCCTGCCTCTCAGTGCGCTCTCGCAGCGGCGTCCTGGTTGCTGGGCAACGGCCGGGACGCGCCGCTGGGAGACTGTCGGGCGGCGGCGGAAGACGCTCGTGCGGCTAGTAATACTGTCCCCGCCCGGCGGCGGCGTCACGCAGCGGCGTCCCGGTTGCCTGGCAACAGCCGGGACACGCTGTCGGAAGCCCGTCGGGCGGAAGCCGCTAGTGCGGCTCATAACACATGCCACCATGGCCGAATATTGGAAAAAGGTCTGCCACTATTTGCTATGTTTCTGCTGCATAGCTTTCACTATAAAAAAGCTGTTTAGTACCTTGTGGAGTTAGGTGTAAGTGGCTAGTGATGCAGACTATTTCACCTGTTGCTTATACCCATGTTTGGTGAATGTAATAGATTATATACAATGGGTTCCCAACTTATTTTACACTGTCTGTTTAGGAGATAGTAAGTAATGGCATGGTCTGCTCAACTATGCACAGGTACAGCAAGTGTGGGTTTGCGATGCAATGGGTTAGCCGTCTGTTGGTGCGCATACACGCTGTTACTGTCAAAATGAACAATAAAGTTAATACCAAATATCACTCTGATCAACTAATTAGAGGACATGATTGCTTGAATTGTGCCATTGCTAAGATGGCGGCCTATGGCAGAGCAGCACCGTTTTCAGCTGCGGAGCTGAGGACACTGGTCTCCGTTATGGAGACCAGGCTGGGGCGGGCGGGCCCATTTATCACTAACCGCCAGAAGCGGAATGCCTATGCGGTGGCCCGCCGGCGCATATACGCCCGCACACAGGTGCGGCGGACCATCGCTCAGCTGGAGCGGCGGTGGTCAGACCTGAGGCATCGCCAGCCGGATTTGCTCCAGCAAATCAGGGCCAGGATTGCGAGATGTAAGTTTTTATAGATTAAATGGCCATTTGTACATGATTGCTTACATGACCTTATTTAAGCCAATAAGGTAACCAGCCTGATCATGAGTTAAACATGGCATACACTATATGTGTGCTGCTTCCTGTTTGACACCCTGTAATGGTGATAAAATATGTCATTGTGTAGGATTAATGTTTGTCATGCTTACAATGGCCCAAATGTCACAGCATAACTGCCATGTTACAGCCTGTGTTTTGTAAAAGCCACTAAGCAGCTGATTGGCTGTACATTTATCAGTACTTATAACCTTTTGATTTATAGCTTGATAAGGCTTAATACAAATGACCCCTAATTGGCACTTTTTTGTTTTTTCACAAACACAGCACGGGAACGAGCAAGACAGGCCCGAGCGGATTCAGAGGCGTCCCAGGCCCAGGAGGAGGCGGAGGCAGCTATGGCCGAGGAGGTTGAAAGTGAAGAAGGGGTGGCGGAGGAAGTGGAGGCAGAGGAAAGGGAGGAAGTGGAGGAGGTGTGGGCAGTGGAGGCGGAGGTGGTGCCATTGGAGGACGAGGTGGCAGATGAGGAGGAGGTGCGAGAAGAGGAGGCCCCAGAAGAAGAGAAGGCCTGTGAGGTGGTGGATGCGCCAGAAATTGGTATGTATAGATAAAGAATCAGTATCCCTTTTGTCATCTACTATTTGCTATGTAGCACTGGTGATTCAATTGTGTTTTTAAATACTATCAAGTGATAAAACAAACTGGGTACCAACAGACACACTTAGGGGTTAGATAGGGTGGCCAAACCATCCCTTTCATCCAGGACACATATTAATGACACAGGTTGTGGGGATGGCTTACAGGTCGATTTTAAGTGCCACTGAACCTGTGTAGTTAATCTGTATCCTGGAAGAAAGGGATGACGTGCTCATGTAAGGGTTACATGTCCCTGCTGCAAGCATACAATCTGTAGCCTCATATAGGTGAGTAGAGTTTACAGGTGATTAATTTTACTAAACTAGATTCAGTATGGCATAAATGGAGTATGGACAGGCGTGGCTTAGAATGGAGTCACAAGTGGTCAGTGCCCCTGGGCCCTTCTCTAGCTAAACCCCCCCTGCGGTCTGCATGTATGGTTGGCACCATAATTGTGTGTTGATTTGGGGTTAGTAATGATTTTGTGCATGGGAGTGGGTTAGTGCTGCAGCTTCACCTAACTGGCATTATGACAATGATTTATGGAGCAGACCATCAGCAGGCAAGCCATGCTTGATTGCACAAATGTACTGAGCATTCCTGAGAGTTGACTAAGTCCCATGCCACGCTCCATCATATAACAGACACTGAGCGCTTTTTGATGAGTTGGGATTGGTGCAGCGCATGACATGCTTCTCAGAGCTTAGTCATGGGTGGGTTTGGATTCAGAAGGAGCACTATGACTGTGAGGTGTTCTACAGAGTAAAGGGTAGAGGGGAAAAAACAGGCTTTCCATGTAGTATGTATGCATGTATGTATAGATGTATGTGTCATATATATAGTTATATATGTGTCTATATACATATATATATATATATTTATATATATATATATATATATATACACACACCTGTCACCTGCATGAATATCATTAGTAATTTTACCATTTTTAATTTGTCCACAGATGAGCCAGCCCAAGCACAAGAGGGTCTCCGTGGGGCCCTCTTACGTATCCGAGGCCACATGCGCCAGGTCCTGGCGGAATTGTACTAGCTGCTGGATGGCGCAATTTAATTTATATATATATTTCTTTTAATCTAAGTTTTGTATCGTTATTAAATTGTTTATTACAGTTCGAAGTTGTCTGTGTGTTTTTTTTAAATGGAAAAGTATATGTGTAACTTGTTTATAATCTTTTAAATAAGCAAAATGTACGTACTGTATATAGATGTATGTTATGTTCACATGCTGTAAGGGTTAATGTGTGTAATGAATGTAGTAGTAATGTGTTTCAGTATATATTAGGATTTAATTGATTCAAATAGATAACAATCCCTTTTTAATGAGGTTGCCTAATTGCATAAGTGGATCATGTGATCGCTGTGTGTGCTCAGAGAAATAGTGTTGTATTTAGCGTAAATACTCCGCATCGGTGCGTACGGCCAGCTTCCCGTCCGTTCTGACGCGGTAAGACCGTGCTTACGCTGTAAGACCGTGCAGAATCTGTACGTGTCCACCGCACACGCAAGGTTTGTATGTCGTCCGTACACACGCCCTGTTCTGAAAGAGTGAGTCCGTCCGAATGCGGGGGCTCAATGGGCGTTTCTACGGACGATGTCCGCATAGCGTTGCGTGCGGCCCGCACCGTAAGAATTCGCGAAAGTACGCACCGACCAGAATAATGCCCAGTGTTGTTGTTGTTTTTTTACAGGCTATGCAATATGCTGTTAATTGTTATATATATATATATATATATATATATATATATATATATATATATATATATATATATATATATATTATATATATATTTATATATATATATATATATTTATTTATTTATTTAAGAGTTGCAACACTATTAGGCCCATGTAAGTTCATGGTTTTGAGCAAAGAGCATAATTTGTTATAAAGTATTGATACACAATGAGTTTGTTTATGAAACAAAGAAAAATAAACAATAAACTTACACTGCTTTACACTATTTTCAGTCTTTACCCTATTACCAGAAATTAGCACCATCCTGATAGACCTTATGGGAAATTAAATGTAATTGTATTTACAAGTGGTGGAAAGCTTAATTTTCAGCTTCTAGGTAACACTTTCCTTTTTTCTGGATCCCTATTGTTTGAAGATAAATTCTCATGTATGGGCACTTGAACTGCATCAGTATTTCACATTAACCTTTCAATGTCTGGATCAGCTACACAGAAGTAATTACCAGACCTAATAGATCAGCATTATGCATTTACAGAACACTACTTTTCTTGATCTTCAAAACTCAACCATTGCTCAGCCATACTCTTCAATTCTTGTAATCACTGTTAATTACTTAAAAACAATTACTTATTTCTGATAACGTGCCTCTGACATTTTTATAATGCATGTTGACATCCATATTGAAATTAAAACACTTTACCAATTTTGGAGTTTGGGCAGGGATAAAATTGTTCTCCATTAAGATTGGGGTCCAAGAAATGGGGCACCCATGTTTTTACTAATTTGGACAGAGGTTTCTATCAAAACTATATATTGAAGGCTGCAGTTCTCCTTTCACCTTGTCTTTGTTGTTGGCATATTTAAGTACCAGGTCAGCCTTCTTCAAAAGAGCAAAGCAATTCAATTCTATTTGCTGCACATTATTTATAACAGGTATGAACAGTTGAAACCTAATCTGAGAATGAAATATATCTGGGATCTCCAGCAATAGGCTTGTATTGATTGTCATTGCACATTTATTTTCTTTGGGAATACATCACATTATTACCTTGTGTATAGGTGATCCTACCCAATTGAAAAGCTTAGCAGGAACATAACTCAAAACTCTCTCCGTACTGGCATCTACAATGGCCTGGTTTGTTGTTTATCAATATTTTGCTCTCTGGTCATCAATAGAGCTTATGTGGTTTCTTATTCCAGCCTTACTAGTCAATATAAATAAATTATCCATCTACAGTAAAATTTGTACTATAATTGTTCAGAGCCAAGCTGTATAGACGTAGGCAGTTACAATATATTATGTTTTCTGGTCAGACAGAGCTTCTATGAATGTTTAAGGACACAACTGATATATTCTGTATCGCGATCATGTGACCACTGCAGTATTTATTACAGTTTTAGAAACATACGTATACCATCATGTCCATTTTGCTTCCCATATAGAGGATTGTGCCATTTAAAACAGTGATAGTTTATCTCCAAGCTTTAGGATGTCTAAGGACTTTTAGTACTAATTTGTAATTTAACTTAACTTAAAAGATTTTGCCATCACAAACTGATCTGGTAATTCCCTATTAAGCGCCTAATTTTGAGTCGAATGCAAAGAATCAAAATTTGCCTACCCAGATTTGCAGCTGCCAGATTTGCAGTTCTACATTATGCTAATGCGATGTATCTGTCCATCTATGCGAATATTCTTGGGGACTCATGTGTACGTATTGCTCCACCCATATTTTTTTCTAGCTTACAAATAATAACACCACAATATAAATTAAAGAAAAACAATTCCCACAACATACAACAATAGTTTTTACAGAAATAGCAATACCTTAAATAATGTGTTATAGAGATCGCTGTTTAAAAATAATAGGATCAATTAATAAAATATCTATCTGTATCTCATTGATAACTAATGAGAATACTACTCCCATGTGACTTTTGGTTCTGTCACATCCTCTCATTGCTATAATCTGGACCCAGAGAACAATTTGACATATGTCTGGATTATTTGTTTTACTTGGTAGTTTTTGTACAGAGCATTTACACTTGGTGTTTGTGCTCTGCGGCACCACCATGACCTCACAAAAAATGGGCTGGCCTGTACATAAGGGGGTGTGGCTTCATGGCAACACCACAAACCATTTCCATTCACTATGGAAGCATGTCCAGGACCCTGTCTGCATGAAAAAACACTGTATGCATGAGAGTTTACGCACATGTATAAACCCTTTGAATGCTGGATACTACAGATACAAATTAATCAAATCAGATCAGGATGTTGCCAATTGACAGAGTGACATAAACAAACTGGAGTGTTGGGTAGCAAAATGGAAAAGGAGGTTCAATATAAAAAAATTGTAAGATTGTGCAATTTGGGACCAGAAACCAGTGTGCAACATATAAGTTAAACGGGGTAGAGGCAGGGAATCATTCATGATGTAGGACTTGAGTGTGCACAATGACAATAGACTCAGCTGTAGTGCCCAATGTCAAGGAGCAGCAAACAATGCAAACAAGGTAAAAGCATGCATAAAAAGGCACATAGAGGCAATGCAAGATTCATTTTACCAATGTATGAATCATTGGTATGGTCTCATTTAGAATACAGTGATCAGCTTTAGGCTCCAATCTTTAAAACATACATCTTGGAACTGGGAAGGGATCAGAGCATGGAATCAAATTGATTAAGGGTTTAGAATCAATGGACTATGATCAGAGGTTAGCCAGGTTGGGTATGTTTATGTTAGAAGAGACATCTAGGAGGGAATATGATTAAAATATACAAATATCTTAAAGGTCAATACACAGAAGGGTCAGATGATCTGTTTACAATGAGGATTGTGCACAAGACATGTTGGAACCCCCTAAGGTTAGAGGAGAGGAAGTTTCATACTCTGCGTAGGAAGGGATTCTTTACAGTAAGGGCAGTTATGATATGGAATACTCTGCTGGAAAATGGTGTGATGGCTGACACTATTGATATATTTGAATAGGGTTTAGATAAATGTTTATCAAAGAAAGTATCCAGTTATATAACCATTCATTACAATGTATAATAGTGGATCAGAAAGGAATAAGAACAACCATTCTGGGTATTGAAAAATCAAAATCTAAAATATAGATAGTGACATAATTTGGGTCTATTTTATAATGTGTTTTCAAAATGTTAACCAATATAAATTGTGCACCACAGTAATACAAATTTGATTGAACTTGATAGACTTACTGTATATCTTTTTTTTAACCTATTTTACTATGTCACTATGACACTGACCTGACTTGTGTACTGTATGCTGTTTATTTTAAGCAATCTTTCTGTGAATCGCTATTGTTTAAGAAGCCATTGTAATAGTACCGCCTTTCTTTATCTGGAATAAAAACTTCAATAATTTGAAACACTTCAGTCTCATATGCTAGCCCGAAATGTAACCAATAAAGTGTGGTGTTAGAAGTGGGGAAAAGTGGGTCTAATGCCAAAGATCTTATACAAACCATAATGGGGGCAACAACATTTGGGCTTTCTGCAGAAACAGCAGCAGGACTTTTGGCAACAGAAGAGCCTCAATCTTTAAGGAAATAAATCAGTGAAGAATTGCCACTGAAGAAGCCTTGACTGCTTCAATAAACCCTAAAATGTAGTCCTTAAATGATGCAGAGGCACTTCTCACTTTGCAAGCATGGTCCAAAGAGTTCTTGGCTGAATGGATAGCCCAACTGCTAATGAAATATGCCCAAGATGAATACGTGCCCCTCACCATTGTGGATTTATACTTTCTTAGCCTCTACCACCTCTGGTGGGAGGTTCTTCCACTTGTCCACTACCCTCTCTGTGTAGTAATTTTTCCCCAGATTTTCCCAGAAACTACCTCCCTCTATTTTCATTGCATGTCCTCCTGTTCTAATTCTTCTCTTCATTTGCAGATTTTTTCCTTGCTAGACCTTGTTAAAACCCAGCCTTGATATATTTGAAAAACTCTATAATGTCCACCACTTTCCCTTCTCTGCTCCATACCATACATATTGAGATTTGTAAGTTTTTCCAGGAAAGTTTTGTGAGGTAGGCCATGTACCATTAAGTTGCGCTTCTTTGTACCATCTCTATACTTTTCTGGAGGTACAGTATGGAGAGGTGGAGTCTCCTGTCACTAAGGCGAGTTTGCTTTGGTACAAGATATCAGCATATCTAGATTCAGACAGGCTCCTGTTCCCACCACAGATGTTCCTGGAAAAATCCACGTACATAAATTTGCCCTTATCTATAAACAACATAAATTTACAGCAGATATGATGGCAGATTGTTTCCTGAAAAATGGAGATCCGGAGCTGGTGACTTCCCCAACACCTTCAGTTCGTGTATTTTATCAATTGTCCAAACTTGACAAAAATTGTATATGTCAGCAGAGTGACTGCTCCTTTTCTGGTGTCCTTACCACTGTGGAAACCTGTCCCATATAACCGCAAATACTGATACATTTACAGGTTGTAATCAGACTGTTTGAAAGACTTAGTGGACTCATTGTTGCCCCTTAACCTCTGTTGTGTACATAGAGATGTTTGGGCCTATCTGGACAAATACAGATGGAGCCTTCTCTGGATAGCCATGGTGAGCTTTGGTGAGCCAAGGTCTATTGTTCTCAGCTGCAATACAATACATACTGTAGAACAATACAGTAGGTTATTGTCATAGAAACATAGAATTTGACAGCAGATTAGAACCACTTGGCAAATCTAGCATGCCCCTTTTTTAAACATGTTTCCTTAAACCATATTTTATCCTTATTTCTTTGTAAAGATATCAATATGCCTATACCAAGCATGATTCAATTGCTCTACTGTATTTGTTTCTACCACCTCTGTTGGGAGGCTATTCCACTTATCCACTACCCTTTCTGTCAAATAAGTTTTCCTCAAATTTCCCCTGAATTTTCCTCCTTCTAGTTTCAGTTCATGTCCTCGTGTTCTGCTGCTCCTCTTCCTGTGAAGAATGTCTCCCACCTGTACCTTGTTAAAACCTTTAATATATTTCAAAGTTACTATCATGTCCCCCATTTCACCGCTCTGCTCTAAACTATACATATTAAGATATTTTTGTATTTCCGTGTAAGTTTTGTATTGTAGGCCATGCACCAATTTAGTTGCCCTTCTTTCTACAGTCTCTAATGTATTTATATCCTTTTGGAGATATGGCCTCCATAATAAGTCTGACAGCTCTGGATCACTTAACCCTAGATGAGGATGGCTCTATTTGTAGCATACTCATTTGCATTTAGGACTGTCACTGCCACAATGCAGGCGCCCATACATACACACCTTGGCAATGATGATCGTTGTTAAATCTGTAGTTCTTGTGGCTGCTTACATAGTTACATAGTAGTTAAGGCTGAAAAAAGACTTGCGGCCATTTAGTTCATCCTTGGTTTATTAGCTTAACCCTTGTTTTTATGTAGTCAATACTGATACTTTATTTTTATTTTTTGCTTGTAGAGTCAGAATACAATGGTTCCTCCTGCTCTCTTGATACCTTCCCAATTGTAGGGATCCCCTTGACAAAATGTGGGTTTATTTTAGAGCAGTTGTTCCCAAACTTTTTGAATCACGGCACCCTAAAATATCAGAATTTTTTTCACGGCACCCCAAATGTTACTAATTTCAGGAAAAATACTTAAAAAGTTGTGATTTAAATGTTTTCCTTAGGTCCATTTATGTGGTGAGAAACATGATTCACTTCTGTTTACCCACATATTCTTAACTGAAAGCCACACGCACTGATTTTGCCTATTGCATTGGCCATAAATTACTTGAATTGATTCTGGACCACCAACCTGAGGCAACCCTGCAAGTGCTCCAAGGCACCCTAGGGAGCCTAGGTGCACAGTTTCGGAACCACTGCTTTAGAGTATGATTGAACCACCAGCTTTTTTTACAGTAAAGTAATTTTAGGTGTGGTTCCTTTGAGAATTACTACAGCCAAAAAAGTTGTGACTAAACTACTCAAAATCTTTTCTAGGGTAAGTTTATCTAAATAAATATGCACTGACCAAGGCACAAAAAATATTTCTACTTAAATGCTAGGGGTCTTAAAGTTGTTAAAATGTAAGCGTGCCAGGACCTTAGCATAAAGTGTTTCATCCCCCATGATTAGTGATAGGTTCAATGGCACACTGAAGTTTTTGTTAGAGAAGTTTATGTAGACAGAAAAAGGTAGGATGAGCCTCTCCCTTTTTTTGTTATTTGCAGCCTGGGACATACTTAAGGCTTCTCTGAGGCTTTGCCCCCTTTGAGCTTCTTCATTGATGGAGAACTCAAACTTTTCAGGAAGCAAATGAAGAAGCCAATAGGTGAGGAGAGCATCCTTAAATATTTCATCCAGATTCATAACTGCATGGACCTGATAGGTCATTTGGCATAGGAAAATTTGACAAATGCCCAGGTGGCCCCAAAAAATCTTTAAAATCACAATGCCTAAACTAGAGTCTTTGCCCCAGAGGATACAATCCTGTTGTTATTGCCTACACAGGAGAGCATTTTATTAGCAAAGTGGCAGGGATTATTTTAAGAAATCAGGAGGGTTCAAGTAAACTATGGGCATGCTCAATCTGACTAGCATAGACAGATCTACCATGTCAATTTACTGAAACTTGGCAAAAAAAGGAGGTTTTCTTGTGCATTCTGGTAGTAGCTATAATATCCTTGGTCCACAGGTTTATCAGTCAGATAGAAACCAGCCCCCTGAGGCATTAGATTTGGGCAAGATGAAGGCTCTCTTGGATGAAGTTGTTCTCAGGTGTTATTTTTTTTATAAGGCAGGGATGAGATACTAAAATAGCCATGCATAAATATAATCCCACCAGAGGTGGTCTTGCAATAAACACAATATAGGCTTTCAAGAAGGAAACATGAGATGGAAATTAGCGCGGTGCAAGTTGTGTTGAATCAGGGGTAATTGAGGAGTAATTTTGCGACTGTTGCAGACCCAGTGTTCTATGCCCAGGACCAGATTGCTTCATAAGAGCATAGACTTTCTTAAATTAAATGCCATATTTATATATACCCAATGGCAATGGTGGTTGTGCTGCTAGACAGACAAGTAACAGCCGGGTATATATCTACCCTTGATCTAATTAAGGGGTTGGCAAAATGAGTTAAAAGAATAAGATAAAAGGAAAATATTAGTATCTACTCTATTAGGCCTTTATTTGTCTAAAAAAATGCCTTTTGGCCTTCCTTGTGCAACTGCCTCTTTTCATGTCAATAGATTGGGTGTTTCCTCCTCACCAGAAACCTGCTGTAACATACCTGGACAATATTATTATGTAAACTCAGCACTGGGATGCCCATACCAACAGAGCTAACAGAGCATACTAAGAGGCAGATTTGACTGCTTATTTAAAGAAGTGTGTTCCTGCAAAGAATTAAAGCATATACTGTATGATGGGTATTGGGTATTGGATGTATTTAGCACCTTGGGGCAGATGTATTAAGCCTGGAGAAGAGATAAACTGGAGATAAAGTGGAGATAACTTGGAAGAGTTAACGCACCAGCCAATCAGCTGTGTTTGAAATATGACAGTTGGGATCTGATTGGCTGGTGCGTTATCTCCTTCCACTTTATCTCCAGTTTATCTCTTCACCAGACTTAATACATCTGCCCCATTGTGAGTAAGCTGCAGGCCCTAGCCATTACCTGGATCTGAAAAACAAGGAACAATTAAAATCCTTCTTAGGTTTCAAGTGGTATTACATGAGGTTACCTCAATGTTCTACTTTAGTTCCCCATTGACAGATCAGTTGAGAACCTAAACTTGAGTAGTCTAGTAAATGTCAATAAAATTGGCTATAGAAGATTTGAGGTATTATCTCTGTGGCCCATGAAAGATTCTAATGCATGAAAAACACAGTTGTACATGACTCTACAGGCCATTTCTTTTGAGTTACTTCATCAACCAGGATGCTTACATAAAATGGAGAATATTTTGTCCCAAACACAGAGTAGAGATCCAGGCTTCCACCCTAAGAGAATGGGATATGAACAAGAGTACACTGTTTGGGACCTTATATAACAAGTAAGGAATGGGATCATTTGTCAGACTGCATTTAGGTCTACAGTCATTAGGTCGACCCCACTAGGTCGACTGGCAGGAAGGCCGACCTGACTTAAGGTCGACATGGGCCAAGGTCGACATGACTTAAGGTCGAATTTGCATAAAGGTCGACATGAGGAAGGTCGACTGGTCATAAGGTCGACATGGGTTTTTCACTGTTTTTTTATCCAAATGTCGACACAGTCGACATGGACACAGTTGGCAATGAGAATCGGACCCTCGCAACGCTCGCTTCGCTCGCCATGCTTCGGGCACGATGCCTCGCTGCGCTTGGCACACTATTTTATTCTCCCACCACGCCCTAGTGGATGGTAGGGCATGAAATACCGCCTGTCGGCACATGTCGGCTCAAAAAACAGTGAAAAACCCATGTCGACCTTATGACCAGTCGACCTTCCTCATGTCGACCTTTATGCAAATTCGACCTTAAGTCATGTCGACCTTGTCCCATGTCGACCTTAAGTCAGGTCGACCTTCCTGCCAGTCGACCTAGTGGGGTCGACCTAATGACTGTAGACCTAAGTTCATTCTAATAGATGACCGCATCCCACAAGTAAGCAGTATAAGACATTGATAAGTCCATTACCTGTAGCATGTTTACAGGTAGCCTTTATTGTGTGTACAAATGGCGATTCCATTTATTGATGCCATTACTAGTGGTTTATATAACAACATTTCACATTATGGCCCTTATTCAGATTTGATTGCAATACAAATTTGTTCTCAAAATGGGAAAACCCATAGGTGGGGCAGATGTAACATGTGCAGAGAGAGTTAGATTTGTGTAAGCTATTTTGTTTCTGTGCAGGGTAAATACTGGCTGCATTTTTTTACACTGCAATTTAGATTTCAGTTTCAGCACACCCCGCCTAAATCAAACTCTCTCTGCACATGTTACATCTGCCCCACCTGCAGTGCATATGGTTTTCCCATTTTGAGAACAAATTTGTACTGCAATCAGATCTGAATAAGGGCGTATATGTGCACCACCACTCTATTGCTTGTATTCTATTCACTTTTTATTTAATGCTGTACAAAATAAACTATTATAAAATAAATACTAATATGTCCTAAATATACAACAGCATACTTGTAAAATTGTTCTTGCATGTGTTTCAAAAGCCATATACAGGGGCGGATTGGGAATTAAAACCAGCCCGGGAAATATCTTAAAGCAGCCCCAAGGGGGTGGGGGGGGACCTGTTGCGCGCCGTAGGCGCGCACAATTTTTGGGGGTGTGGCCTAGCAATATGGGGGTGTGGCCTATTTCAATGAGGCCACGCCCCATTTCCCCACTGTGAGGGGCATGGCTAGTGGCTCTCTGAGCTGCTGGCTATGTCCCCAGCCCCTCAGGCTGCAGAATAGGCGCATGGGAGGGGGGATGCAGGGTGGCATAGAATGCTGGGAGGACGTATGCAGGTTGGCATAGGACGCAGATTGTGAGGGGGACATGGTGGCACAGGACGCAGAGTGTGATGGGGGAACTCAGAGTGCCAGAGGATGCAGGGAGGGTAGTATGCGTTAGGGTTACCACCTAGTCCCTTTAATTCCGGACACATGTTAATTACACAGGTTCTGTGGCAGTTTAAAATCAGGTGAAGTGGAGTCTTGAAGTCAGCCAGCCACAGAACCTGTGTAATTAATATGTGTCCGGAATTAAAGGGACTAGGTGGTAACCCTAGTATGCGTGTATGGGTAGAGCAAGGCTGTGTGTGTGTGTGTGGGGGGGGGTGTATGGTTAGGGTTAGGCTGTGTGGGGGTGTTATGGTTAGGCTACGGGGGGGTGGTATGGTTAGGATTAGGCTGCCTGGGTGGGGTGTATTGTTAGGATTAGGCTATGGGGGGTGGTATGGTAAAGATTAGGCTGCTTGGGTGGGGTGTATGGTTAGGGTTAGCCTGCCTGCGGGGTGTATGGTTAGGGTTAGGCTGTGGGGTATATGGTTTGGTTGGGCTGTCAGGGGCGATGTAGTGTAGAGTAGTGTAGTGTACTAACCTTGCCCTTTGCACCTGCTTGAGTTTCATGTGGCAGGGAGTCACTTACAGCAGATGCGCTAATCTGTCCCGGATATCCAGTAACATCCCTGGCGGACAGCACGGCAGACATGGACATGGCGGCGGAAGTCATGGACATGGCGGCGGAAGTCATGGACATGGCGGCGGAAGTCAAGGAAGCCTGGAGACACAGCACAGCAAAAATAGTGAGCTGGGCACTTCTGCTTAGCGTTCCCCACACACAGACATACTGTATATATATATATATATATATATATATATATACATACAGCAGTTTTTGTGGAAGCAGGCACTCACCATAGACACCAAAGTAGTTGAAACAAGGATTTATTTCATGGTATAGGTCGACGTTTCGGTCCTCACAGGGACCTTTGTCAAGACACAAATCTGTCACATCAAGGACCAGGAACACCAGGCAGTGTACTAATGCAGTGACTGAGACAACTATTTATGGCATCACACACGTAATGGATAGCGACACCCACTTCCTGTTTCACACAAAACCGGAAGTGTGCCCAAAATGGTATAAAGACCTAGTTTTAAAGAGCAATGACCAACTTAATATGTTGTGCCCATAGCGTTATAATCCTAAAAAAATTTGCATACCAAAAAAATAAAGATAAAGGCAAAATTTATATCAAAAAGCGAGGTTCCGTTAAACCGGAAGTAGCATGCGTTCCAGCACTGTGGAACGCACACCAGTACCGGAAGTAGGCGCCGTTTGGCGCGCAAACACACCAGGAAAAGAAACAGAGTAATACAGGATGTAATCTGCGTTCCAGCAGTATGACTCACTGGAACGCAAGCTAAACAAGCGGAAGTAACCTTCCGTTTTAGGCTCTAATCGCATAGGGATTGTTTAATAAGCGTAAAAAACGAAAAAACAAAAAAATGAAAAAACAAAACAATTTATTTTAATTCTATATGCGATTAGCTCAGACTAAATAACGCTAATGGGATACCATCAATATAAAGCTAATATGTTATGCGTGTAGAGCAGTGCGCCATAAATACTTTGTCTCAGAAAACTGCCTGATGCATCACATAAGTGTACAGTACCTAAATCAACTCTATGCACATAAAAACAAGAAGAAAGAAAAAGAAAAAAGAAAAAATGCAAAATATAGTGATAAACACTAATATAATGTATAGAAAGAATTATTATAAACGAAAAAATTAATTTTATATATAATGAAGAACATGCTGCAAAGTCCCACAAATATATAGGTATTTTCAAAGGAAGATATTATATGCAATATGCTCATTAAGGCCTCTTGGAGCCAAAGTCCCCAGGTCATAAATCCAACGTGCCTCCCTCTGATGAAGCTTTTTACTTCTATCTCCGCCACGTGGTAGGGGTGGTATGAAATCGATGAGCATACATCTCAGGCTAGCCACAGAATGTCCGAGTACTAAGAAATGTTTCGCCACAGGTTTGTCAGATTTTTTCTGCTCGAGGGCTTGGCGGATGGATAGGCGGTGATTCGCCATACGCTCTCTAAAGCATCGTGTAGTCAGTCCAACATAGTACAGTCCACAAGGACACGTTAAAATATAGATCACAAATGATGCCATACAAGACAGTCTATGACGAATCTTGATTTTTTTGCCAGTATGTGGATGAGGGAATGTCTGGCCAACCAGCATCGATCTACACGTTGTACAATCTGTGCACCGCACACAGCCAAGGCGTTGTGTAGAGAGCCATGTAGAGTTACTGGAAACAGGTTGCATATGAGGTCTCATCAGTAATTGCTTGAGATTAGGTCCTCGACGGAATGTGTATCATATTGAATGTGTATCATATCGATTGATGTGTATCATAAGTTACTGAAATTAAGGAAGAGGGAAATAGATCTTACCCTCCATGGTCAGTTCTTATCCGACTACTTTAGAAGTAAAAAAATCCCTAGGGGTTTTAGGGTGAGCAACACACCCACCGTCGGACGTGGTAATCTTGCTTTCTGCACCCGATGGTGTGGTGTGTTGAATAAATGTTCATTGGACCTTTTATTATTAGTGATTGAAGAGGTCGGATCAGAACTGACTAAGATTAAAGCCGAGATTGCCACGCTTAACACTGCCTCTTTACCGACCCTGACTGGAGATTCTAGCACTAATTGGCTTGAAAAACTTGGTGAGCAGATTAACACATATCAAACTGACCTTATTTCTTTTAAGAAAAAGAAATTGGAAACAGTTAATCAGGATTACACCAATCACCAGGTGTATAGGTGGCTTAAAGGGGAACCCCGTAGATATCAGAATAGGGGAGATTCCCGCCCATACCGATCAAGGCCCAACTTTGATTACAATAGCTCATCACAATCTAACTCTGAGAGTGAAGGCAGACCCCCTAGGGGTCCGGCCTCCTCAGGGTCATCCTCCTCTTTTTTAGGTCGGGTAACAAGAAAATTCCCAGACCCTTCGCATCGGCCGCAAAGTACCCCACGCGGAGGGGCAGCGGGGGGAAGAAAAAGAGGGGGACGGGGAAAATGAGTGATTTGGTCTTTAACATCTCCAGCCAGCAGTTGACAGAGGCAGAGTGTGAGGTGTTAGCACTAGGCTTTTCTTTTATTCCTACTGTAAGACCCAACAGATTTGATTGGTCTGTCGATGGCTATAAATTTGCACGCAAATTGCGTCTTCGTGAATTTTTTGGCAATAAACAATTGGAGCCATCTGATACCAATATCAAGAAAAAATTCTCCAGAACCAGTACTTTTGACCCTCAGTCGGTTAACCCTAGTATTTGCACGTTTTCAAGACTTATTGACCAAGAAATGTCTGCTCAACACTTAATGCCAAAATTTGATAACCTCACCCCACAACAACGGTCGGCCTTGCGTTAACTTATGAGCAACAGGCAGCTCGTGTTCCGTCAGGCCGATAAAGGTGGTGGTGTGGTTGTTCAGGATTGGATCTCGTACGACGCTGGGATACGGCGCCAATTGGCTGACTCGTTGACGTACGAGAAAGTGCCCATTAACCCCATGATGGGGATTAAGAACCTTGTGGATAAAACTGTTTGTATGGGCATTCAAGCTGGTTGGATAGACAAGGACATGGGAGCTTTCCTCCAGGTGGATCATCCAGTCTGTCCGTATATTTATACGTTACCCAAGATACACAAAAGACTGGATGATCCACCTGGTCGTCCAATTATATCAGCTGTAGGTTCAGTCCTTCAGCCCCTTGCTGAGTTTGTAGACAGTTTTCTGCAATTGTATGTACAGAAGATGTGGAGTTACATCAGGGACACCTCTGATTTTCTTGCTAAGGTGCTTGCCCTTGAGGATATCCCAGATACAGCGATGTTTGCAACCATGGATGTTACGTCGCTGTATACGGTTATCCCTCACCAAGAGGGGTTAGATACCTTGAGAAAAACCTTACAGCAGGGTTTACACGATGGTCCTCCCACTGAATTCCTGTTGGAGTTAGCAGAACTTGTCCTGCGACATAATCATTTTTGCTATAACAAGGAGCATTACATACAACGTTCGGGGACCGCTATGGGGTCATCCCTATCCCCCTCATACGCTAATTTGTATATGCACAGATATGAAAATGAATACATTATGCCTTTGTTTGCGAAAAAAAATTCTATGTTTGAAGAGATTTATTGACGATGTTTTCCTGATATGGAATGGCACAGAGGCAGAGTTCTCTGAGATGATCAGATACTTAAATTCCCTAGACACTACTATTCGTTTTACCCATTGTATTTCTAGTGTGAGCATTAATTTCTTGGACGTGACACTATTCCGAGATGAGAAAGGTATTGGATACACTCTTTACCGTAAAGAAACAGATCGTAACTCATTACTAGTTGCCACAAGTCACCATCCAAGTTCCTTGAAAGAGAGCTTACCTATCTCACAATTCATCCGAGTTCTGCGCAATAATTCATCGGATGACACAGCGCAGATCCAAATTGATGAGATGTGTATACGCTTTATCGAGAGAGGATACAAACAGTCCACTATTGACAGATGTCTAAGCAAGGCACTCACCAGATACCGGAATGAAGAAATAAGGTCAACACAGAGATGTGGGTCTGATCGTATGATATTCGCCTCTACGTACAGCACGGCATCCGACGATATGGGCAAGGCTATAAAGAAATACTGGCCGATAATATCGACAGATACTAAGCTGGGACATCTCAACAAAAGGCCGCCTATGCAATCCTTCCGTCGAGGACCTAATCTCAAGCAATTACTGATGAGACCTCATATGCAACCTGTTTCCAGTAACTCTACCTGGCTCTCTACACAACGCCTTGGCTGTGTGCGGTGCACAGATTGTACAATGTGTAGATCGATGCTGGTTGGCCAGACATTCCCTCATCCACATACTGGCAAAAAAATCAAGATTCGTCATAGACTGTCTTGTATGGCATCATTTGTGATCTATATTTTAACGTGTCCTTGTGGACTGTACTATGTTGGACTGACTACACGATGCTTTAGAGAGCGTATGGCGAATCACCGCCTATCCATCCGCCAAGCCCTCGAGCAGAAAAAATCTGACAAACCTGTGGCGAAACATTTCTTAGTACTCGGACATTCTGTGGCTAGCCTGAGATGTATGCTCATCGATTTCATACCACCCCTACCACGTGGCGGAGATAGAAGTAAAAAGCTTAATCAGAGGGAGGCACGTTGGATTTATGACCTGGGGACTTTGGCTCCAAGAGGCCTTAATGAGCATATTGCATATAATATCTTCCTTTGAAAATACCTATATATTTGTGGGACTTTGCAGCATGTTCTTCATTATATATAAAATTAATTTTTTCGTTTATAATAATTCTTTCTATACATTATATTAGTGTTTATCACTATATTTTGCATTTTTTCTTTTTTCTTTTTCTTTCTTCTTGTTTTTATGTGCATAGAGTTGATTTAGGTACTGTACACTTATGTGATGCATCAGGCAGTTTTCTGAGACAAAGTATTTATGGCGCACTGCTCTACACGCATAACATATTAGCTTTATATTGATGGTATCCCATTAGCGTTATTTAGTCTGAGCTAATCGCATATAGAATTAAAATAAATTGTTTTGTTTTTTCATTTTTTTGTTTTTTCGTTTTTTACGCTTATTAAACAATCCCTATGCGATTAGAGCCTAAAACGGAAGGTTACTTCCGCTTGTTTAGCTTGCGTTCCAGTGAGTCATACTGCTGGAACGCAGATTACATCCTGTATTACTCTGTTTCTTTTCCTGGTGTGTTTGCGCGCCAAACGGCGCCTACTTCCGGTACTGGTGTGCGTTCCACAGTGCTGGAACGCATGCTACTTCCGGTTTAACGGAACCTCGCTTTTTGATATAAATTTTGCCTTTATCTTTATTTTTTTGGTATGCAAATTTTTTTAGGATTATAACGCTTCTAGATTCTAGCACTAATTGGCTTGAAAAACTTGGTGAGCAGATTAACACATATCAAACTGACCTTATTTCTTTTAAGAAAAAGAAATTGGAAACAGTTAATCAGGATTACACCAATCACCAGGTGTATAGGTGGCTTAAAGGGGAACCCCGTAGATATCAGAATAGGGGAGATTCCCGCCCATACCGATCAAGGCCCAACTTTGATTACAATAGCTCATCACAATCTAACTCTGAGAGTGAAGGCAGACCCCCTAGGGGTCCGGCCTCCTCAGGGTCATCCTCCTCTTTTTTAGGTCGGGTAACAAGAAAATTCCCAGACCCTTCGCATCGGCCGCAAAGTACCCCACGCGGAGGGGCAGCGGGGGGAAGAAAAAGAGGGGGACGGGGAAAATGAGTGATTTGGTCTTTAACATCTCCAGCCAGCAGTTGACAGAGGCAGAGTGTGAGGTGTTAGCACTAGGCTTTTCTTTTATTTCTTGTCTCAGTCACTGCATTAGTACACTGCCTGGTGTTCCTGGTCCTTGATGTGACAGATTTGTGTCTTGACAAAGGTCCCTGTGAGGACCGAAACGTCGACCTATACCATGAAATAAATCCTTGTTTCAACTACTTTGGTGTCTATGGTGAGTGCCTGCTTCCACAAAAACTGCTATATTTGGGAAATTATCCTCTAGAGCGGAGCACCGCAAAGTCGTCTACAGAAAATGGATGGAGTGCGGTTCCTCGAATCTACTATATATACATACACATATATATACACACACACACACACCAACTCCCCCATCCGATACACACATACTATATACACACACACACATCCCTCACACACATATACTGTATATGAACACAACACACACGCACTGTATACGCACACATCCCTCCCACACACATACTGTAAATGAACACATCCCACACACACATACTGTATACGCACACATCCCCCCACACACATACTGTATACGCACACATCCCCCCACACACATTGTATACGCACACATCCTCCCGCACACACACTGTATACACACACATCCCCCCGCACACACACTGTATACGCACACATCCCCCCACACACACACTGTATACGCACACATCCCCCCGCACACACACTGTATACGCACACATCCCCCCGCACACACACTTTATACGCACACATACCCCCGCACACACACTGTATACACACCAATCCCCCGCACACACACTGTATACGCACACATCCCCCCGCACACACACTGTATAAGCACACATCCCCCCGCACACACACTGTATAAGCACAGATCCCCCCGCACACACACTGTATACGCACACATCCCCCCGCACACACACTGTATATGCACACATCCCCCCGCACACACACTGTATACGCACACATCCCCCCGCACATACACTGTATATGCACACCTCCCAGGCACACATACTGAATATACACACACACATATATAAATATAAATTTATATATATATATATATATTTATATATATATATATAAATATATATATATTTATATATATATATATATACATATATATATATATATTCCAAAGACAAAAAACCTTACGGTTTCACATGTCCCATTAAGGCTTCTTACACATGATCTGCCATTTCTGAAACCTGTTGTAACTCTTCCACTCAAACGCCAAAAAGCAATGAAATTACGATCATTAAGGCTGACGCCTTAATGGACGTGTTCCTTGCGCAATACAGATATGGTTCGCCATCACAGCCTGTGGGTAAGTGCAGATTCAGCACTCTCACAGAGTGAGATTGCTGTCACTCACACAATGGTGGAGCTGCTAATTCACAGATTTGTGTGCTCATTGGAATACACACATGCAGTCTATGCAACTGAAGGTCTGAGCAAAAGAGAGCTGAGCGGATGGGGTAAAAGTGGTGTTGATTAGGGGAGGAGACAGTGTCATGTGGATGGGGACAAATAGAAATGTGTAGATAATGGGGAAGCAGCACTGATGGGGGACTAACGAAGCAGATGGGTGGAAAACAGTGGCACAGATTGGGGAAGGTAAGGCAGAGTGATGCGATTGGGTGGGAAACAGAGGAGCAGTTGGAGGAAAGACAGCACTGATGGGGGAGGGGGTTCGGAGCAAAGGGAATAAAGGGAAAAAAGAACAGCGTAGATGGAGAGGGGAGACAGCAGTACAGATGGAAGGAAACTGTCATGGATGAGGCGGGCAGAGCAGCATGGATGGAGGAGGGGGAGACAGAGTATCGCTAATAGAGGGGAAGCCAGTGGCACATATAGAAGGAAACAGTGGCATCTGTGTGGAAAGACAGGGCAGGGCAGATGGGAATAGACACATTGTTGTGGATGAGGGAATCCACACAGCAGTAGGTATCGGGGAAGACAGAGCAGCATGAAGGCGTACGGGAGAAGAAAGAGTAGATGCATAGTAGTTGGGAGTATTATAGTTTTTGCAATTATGAAAGATGTTTCTGGTAACTGCATGTGAATACTAAATGAAATGGATATATGTAGTGAGTGTGCATGATGTTGGACCCGCAGTGGGATAGTTCTAGTAATAGTGTTTATTCTAGCACCCGCTATCTTTGAAAACCCATGCAGTTCCTCTACCCTGTCTGGGGTGTTGCTATCTGCTGTAGTGTTTCTAGCACAGGTCTGGTTTGCAGTGCTGATATACAGATCACACTAGAAGCACTACAGCAGACAGCTACACCCCAGGCAGGGAAGAGGAACTGCATGAGTTTTCAAAGATGGCGGGTGCTAGAATGAACACTATAGTAACTCAGAGGGCTAGACCGTTTTAGATGATTGCAGGTACTTATTAGGATGAGTGCGCCACATGACTGTTCAGACCTTCAGTTGCATAGACTGCATGTGTGTATTCCAATGAGCACACAAATCTGTGAATTAGCAGCTCCACCATTGTGTGAGTGACAGCAATCTCACTCTGTGAGAGTGCTGAATCTGCACTTACCCACAGGCTGTGATGGCGAACCATATCTGTATTGCGCAAGGAACACGTCCATTAAGGCGTCAGCCTTAATGATCGTAATTTCATTGCTTTTTGGCGTTTGAGTGGAAGAGTTACAACAGGTTTCAGAAATGGCAGATCATGTGTAAGAAGCCTTAATGGGACATGTGAAACCGTAAGGTTTTTTGTCTTTGGAATTTCATAGTTTTTTTTTCAATTTATTTATTTATTTATTTTGAAATTTTAAATTTCAGTGAAAGAATACAATTAGATTTTTTAAATGTTTAATGATAACACACCCCTGGCAATGAGCATTACCCCTGGCCACAAGAATAAAAAAACCCTGGCATTGAGTATGACACCCGTCCCAGTGCATGAAACCCCTGTCAACAGGCAAGACATCCATCCCAAGAAACCCCTGGCAATGAGCATGACACCCAGAGAGTAGAAGCTTTACTGTAGGGCATTGAAGGAGGACAATGTACATACGGTGTACACATAGGGGGGCAGAGCTTACGCACAAGGAGCACTGGGGGGGGGCACAGCGTACACACGGGGGCACTGGGGGGGACTGCGTACACACGGGGGGCACTGGGGGGACTGCGTACACACGGGGGGCACTGCGTACACATGGGGGACTGTGTACACATGGGGGGGCACTGGGGGAGGGACTGCGTACACATAAGGGGCACTGCGTACACATGGGGGGGGCACTGGGGGAGGGACTGCGTACACATGGGGGGGCACTGGGGGAGGGACTGCATACACATGGGGGGGCACTGGGGAAGGGACTGCGTACACATGGGGGGCACTGGGGGAGGGACTGCGTATACACACGGGGGCACGGCATACACACACAGGGGCAACAGCATACACACAAGGGGCACCGGGGACGACGACAGTGTGCACACGGGGGCTACTGGGGGGGACAGCATACACACGGGGGCACAGGGTACAGCGTACACATGGGGGGACAGCATACACACGGGGGGCACAGGTACAGCGTACACATGGGGGGACAGCATACACAAGGGGGCACAGGGTACAACGTACACACGGGGTCACTTGGGGGCCGCATACGCACAGGGGCAGCATACACAGGGGCACTGGGGGGGCAGCATACACACGGGGGGCACTAGGGGGGGACAGCGTACACACGGGGGGCACTGGGGGGGGGAGCGAACACACGGGGGAGGCACTGGGGAGACGACCGCGTACACACGGGGGGCACTATGGGGGGGGGGGCGACAGCGTACACACGGGGGGCACTGGGGGGGACATCGTACACACGGGGGGCAATGGGGGGGCAGGGTACACACGGGGGTACAGCGTACACATGGGGGCAATGGTGGGGGCAGCATACACACGGGGGGCACAGGGTACAGCGTACACACAGGGGCACTGGGGGGGCAGCATACACACGGGGGCACGGAGGGGCAGCATACACACGGGGGCACTGGGGGGGGCAGAATACACACAGGGGCACTGGGGGGGCAGCACACAGGGGCACTGGGGGGGAAGCACACACACGGGGGGCAGCATACACACGGTGGGCACTGCGGGACAGCGTACACACGGGGGGGCACTGGGGAAGGGGACAGCGTACACACGGGGGGGGCACTGGGGGGGAAGGACAGCACACACGGGGGGCACTGGGGGGGCAGCGTACACACAGGGGGGAGACACTGGGGGGGGCAGCGTACACACAGGGGGGGGCACTGGGAGGGGGGACAGCGTACACACAGGGGGGGGGGCACTGGGGGGGGACAGCCTACACATGGGGGGGTACTGGGGGGGACAGCATACACACGGAGGGGGGGCACTGGGGGGGACAGCATACACACGGGGGTGCACTGGGTGGGACAGCATACACACGGGGGGAGGGGACTGAGGAGGACAGCGTAAACACAGGGGGGCACTAGGGGGACAGCATACACACGGGGGGCAGCGTACACACGGGGGGCACTGCGGGACAGCGTACACACGGGGGTGGGCACTGGGGAAGGGGACAGCGTACACACGGGGGGCACTGGGGGGGGAGGACAGCACACACGTGGGGGGGCACTGGGGGGGCAGCGTACACACAGGGGGGAGGCACTGGGGGGGGCAGCGTACACACAGGGGGGGGCACTGGGGGGGGGCAGCGTACACACAGGGGGGGGGCACTGGGGGGGGACAGCCTACACATGGGGGGGCACTGGGGGGGACAGCATACACACGGAGGGGGGGCACTGGGAGGGGACAGCATACACACGGGGGTGCACTGGGGGGGACAGCATACACACGGGGGGAGGGGACTGAGGAGGACAGCATAAACACAGGGGGGCACTAGGGGGACAGCATACACCTGGGGGGGACAGCGTACACACGGGGGTGACAGCGTACACACGGGGGGGACTGTTCATATGGGGGGCACTGGTGGGGACAGCGTACACACGGGTGCACTGGGGGGGAAGCGTACACTGAGGGGCACTGGGGGGACAGGGTACATACAGGGACAGTGGGGAGATGGAGTTACCTGAGTGCAGCTGCAGTACAGGGGGGGACAGAGTACACACGGAGGGCACTGGGGAGACAGCATACAAACGGCGTGCACTGGGGAGGACAGCGTACACACGCCGGGCAGTGGGGGGGGGGGGGGGACAGGGTACATACAGGGACAGTGGGGGGGACAGGGTGTGCACAGGGATAGTGGGGATAGGGGACAGGGTACACACAGGGACAGTGGGGGGATGGATTTACCTGGGTGCAGCTGCTCCTCTGATGGCCCGGGTGGCTGCTTTCTGTCTTCTGGATGGCGGGGCTTCACCAGACAGTCTGGCCGGGGCTTCACCAGACTGTTAGGCCGCAGGCTGTGGAAGTGCCTCAGCATGGTGAGGACAGAGTCTGGGCAGGAAATATAACAACAACAACATCAACAATGCGTACACACGGGGGGCACTGGGGGGGGCAGTGTACACACGGGGGCCAATGGGGGGGGCGGGACTGCGTACGCACTGGGGGCGGGACAGCGTACACGGGGGGTACAGTGTACACATGGGGGAGCACTGGGGGGGGGTTGGGGGACAGCGTACACACGGGGGGCACTGGGGGGGGGCAGCGTACACACGGGGGGCACTGGAGGGGGACAGCGTACACACGGGGGCACAGCGTACACACGGGGGGGCCTTGGGGGGACAGTGGACACACGGGGGGCACTGGGGGGACAGCGTACACACGGGGGGCACTGGGGGGACAGCGTATACACACGGGGCACAGCGTGTACACACGGGGGGCACTGGGGGGACAGCTTATACACACGGGGGGCACTGGGGGGTCAGCTTATACACACGGGGGGCACTGGGGGGACAGCATACACACAGGGGGCACTGGGGGGGCAGCGTACACATGGGGGGCACAGCATACACACGGGGGGCACTGGCAGGGGAAAGCGTACACATGGGGGGGGCACTGGGGGGAAAGCGTACACACGGGGGGGGCACTGGGGTGAAAGCGTACACACGGGGGGGGCACTGGGGGGAAATCGTACACACGGGGGGGGGGCACTGGGGGGACAGCGCACACACAGGGGGGGGCACTGGGGGGACAGCGTACACACGGGGGGGGGGGGGCACTGGGGGGACAGCGTACACATGGGGGGCACTGGGGGGACAGCGTACACACGGGGGGCACTGGGGGGACAGCGTACACACGGGGGGCACTGGGGGGACAGCGTACACACGGGGGGCACTGGGTGGACAGCGTACACACGGGGGGCACAGCGTACACACAGGGGGGTACTGGGGGGACAGCATACACACAGGGGGGCACTGGAGAGATAGCGTACACACGGGGGGCGGCACTGGGGGACAGCGTACACATGGGGGGGGGCACTGGTGGGACAGCATATACACGGGGGCACTGAGGGGACAGCGTACACACGGAAGTGCACTGGGGGGGGACACAGAGTACACACGGGGGCACTGGGGGGACAGCGTACACATGGGGGGCACAGTGCACACGGGGGGCACAGCATTCACATGGGGGGGCACTGGGGGGACAGCGTACACACGGGGGCACTGGGGGACAGGGTACACACAGGGACAGTGGGGGGACGTATTTACCTGGGTGCAGCTGCTCCTCTGATGACCAGGGTGGCTTCTTTCTGCTTTCCCGGTGGCGGAGGCATCTCAAGGAAGCGCTTCAATCTGGTCCGCAGGCTGTGGAAGCGTCTCAGTCCCGGCGGTACCATGGGGTGGTTTAATATTAAAGGGCACAGTGTTCACACGAAGGGGGGCACAGCGTACACACGGAGGGGGGGCACAGCGTATACGGGAGGGGGCACAGCGTACACACAGGGGGTGAACAGCGTACATACGGGGGCACTGGGGGGCGAACAGCGTACCCACGGGGGCACTGGGGGGCGAACAGCGTACACACGGGGGCACTGGGGGGGGGGGCGAACAGCGTACACACAGGGGCACTGGGGGGCTAACAGCGTACACACGGGGGCTAACAGCGTACACACGGGGGCTAACAGCGTACACACGGGGGCTAACAGCGTAAGCGTACACACGGGGGCTAACAGCGTACACACGGGGGCTAACAGCGTACACACGGGGGCTAACAGCGTACACACGGGGGCTAACAGCGTACACACGGGGGCTAAAAGCGTACACACGGGGGCTAACAGCGTACACACGGGGGTTAACAGCGTACACACAGGGGCACTGGGGGGGGGGGGCGAACAGCGTACACACAGGGGCACTGGGGGGCTAACAGCGTACACACGGGGGCTAACAGCGTACACACGGGGGCTAACAGCGTACACACGGGGGCTAACAGCGTACACACGGGGGCTAACAGCGTACACACGGGGGTTAACAGCGTACACACGGGGGTTAACAGCGTACACACGGGGGTTAACAGCGTACACACGGGGGTTAACAGCGTACACACGGGGGTTAACAGCGTACACACGGGGGCTAACAGCGTACACACGGGGGCTAACAGCGTACACACGGGGGCACTGGGGGGCTAACAGCGTACACAGGGGGCACTGGGGGCGAACAGCATACACAGGGGGGCACTGGGGGGCGGACAGCGTACACAGGGGGGCACTTGGGGGCGGACAGCGTACACAGGGGGGCGGACAGCGTACACAGGGGGGCGGACAGCGTACACAGGGGGGCGGACAGCGTACACAGGGGGGCGGACAGCGTACACAGGGGGGCGGACAGCGTACACAGGGGGGCGGACAGCGTACACACGGGGGGACAGCGTACACACGGGGGCACAGCGTACACACGGGGGCACAGCGTACACACGGGGGCACAGCGTACACACGGGGGCACAGCGTACACACGGGGGCACAGCGTACACACGGGGGGCGGGAACAACATACACACGGGGGCGGGAACAGTGTACATGGGGGGGAGACAGCGTACACACACGGGGGGCACGGGGGCAGCGTACACACACGGGGGGGGCACTGGGGGGGCAGCTTACACACAGAGGGGGGCACTGGGGGGACATCATACACACGGGGGGGGGCACTGGGGGGGACAGCGTACACACGGGGAAGCGGGCACTAGGGGGGACAGCGTAAACACGGGGGGGGGGGCAATGTGGGGGCAGCATACACATGGGGGTACAGCGTACACATGGGGCCAATGGGGGGCAGCATACATGGGGGGCACAGGGTACAGCGTACACACGGGGGCACTGGGGGGGGCAGCATACACAGGTGCACTGGGGGGGCAGCACACACAGGGGCACTGGGGGGGCAGCGTACACACGGGGGGGGCTCTGGGGGGACAGCGTACACACGGGGGGGGTCACTGGGGAAGGGGACAGCGTACACGGGGGGCACTGGGGAAGGGGACAGCGTACACGGGGGGCACTGGGGGGGAAGGACAGCATACACACAGGGGGCACAGGGGGGAAGGACAGCATACACACAGGGGGGGAGGCACTGGGGGGACAGCGTACACACGGAGGGGGGGGCACTGGGGGGGACAGCATACACACGGGGGGGCGCACTGGGGGAGACCGCCTACACATGGGGGGAGGGGACTGAGGAGGACAGCGTAAACACAGGGGGGCACTGGGGGGTCAGCGTACACACGGGGGACACTGTTCATATGGGAGGCACTGGTGGGAACAGCGTACACACGGGTGCACTGAGCGGGGAAGCGTACACACAGGGGCACTGGGGGGACAGGGTACATACAGGGACAGTGGGGGGACGGATTTACCTGAGTGCAGCTGCAGTACAGGGGGGGACAGAGTACACACGGGGGGCACTGGGGGGGAACAGCATATACACGAGGGGGGGCACTGGGGGGGACACAGAGTACACACGGGGGCACTGGGGGGGACAGCGTACTAACGGAAGGCACGGGGGGATAGCGTACACACGGGGGGCACAGCATACATGGGGAACTGGGGGGACAGCGTACATGGGGGGCACTGGGGGGGGACAGCGTACACACGGGGGGCACAGGGGGCAGTGCACACACGGATACACTGGGTGGGGGAGCGTACACACGGGGGCACTGGGGGGACAGGGTACACACAGGGACAGTGGGGGGACGTATTTACCTGGGTGCAGCTGCTCCTCTGATGACCAGGGTGGCTTCTTTCTGCCTTCCTGGTGGCGGAGGCATCTCAAGGAAGCGCTTCAATGTGGTCCGCAGGCTGTGGAAGCGTCTTAGTCCCGGCGGTACCATGGGGTGGTCAGTGTCTGGGCAGGAAACAGAATAATAATATTAAAGGCGACAGCGTTCACACGGAGGGGGGACACAGCGTACACACGGGGGCACAGCGTACATGGTAGGGGGCACAGCGTACACACAGGGGGGGGCGAACATCGTACACACGGGGGCGAACAGCGTACACACGGGGGCACTGGGGGGCGGACAGCGTACACACGGGGGGCACTGGGGGGCGGACAGCATACACACGGGGGGCACTGGGGGGGGGCGGACAGCGTACACACGGGGACACTGGGGGGGCGGACAGCGTACACATGGGGGCACTGGTGGGCGGACAGCGTACACACGGGGGCGAACAGCGTACACAAGGGGGCGAACAGCGTACACACAGGGGCACTGGGGGGCGAACAGCGTACAAAGGGGGGGCACTGGGGGGGCAGACAGCGTACACACAGGGGCACACTGGGGGGCGGACAGCGCACACACGGGGGGACTGGGGGGCGGACAGCGCACACGGGGGCACTGGGGGGCGAACAGCGTACACAGGGGGGCACTGGGGGGGCGGACAGCGTACACACAGGGGCACACTGGGGGGTGGACAGCACACACAAAGGGGGACTGGGGGGCGGACAGCGCACACGGGGGCACTGGGGGGCGAACAGCACACACGGGGGCACTGGGGGCGAACAGCACACACGGGGCACTGGGGGCGAACAGCACACACGGGGGCACTGGGGGGCGAACAGCACACACGGGGGCAATGGGGGTGAACAGCACACACGGGGGCACTGGGGGGCGGACAGCGTACACACGGGGGCACTGGGGGGGCGGACATGGTACACACGGGGGCACTGGGGGGCAGACAGCGTACACACAGGGGCACTGGGGGGCGGACAGCGTACACACGAGGGCACTGGGGGGGCGGACAGCGTACACATGGGGACACTGGGGGGGCAGACAGCGTACACACAAGGGCACTGGGGGGGGCGGACAGCGTACACACGGGGGCACTGGGGGGGGGCGGACAGCGTACACATGGGGGCACTGGGGGGCGAACAGCACACACAGGGGCACTGGGGGCGAACAGCACACACGGGGGCACTGGGGCGAACAGCACACACGGGGGCACTGGGGGGCGAACAGCACACACGGGGGCACTGGGGGGCGAACAGCACACACGGGGGCACTGGGGGGCGAACAGCATACACACGGGACACTGGGGGGCGGACAGCGTACACACGGGACACTGGGGGGCGGACAGCGTACACACGGGGGCACTGGGGGGGCGGACAGCGTAGACACGGGGGCACTGGGGGGCGGACAATGTACACACACGGGGGCACTGGGGGGGCGGACAGCGTACACACGGGGGCACTGGGGGGGGCGGACAGAGTACACACGGGGGCACTGGGGGGGCGGACAGCGTACACACGGGGGCACTGGGGGGGCGGACAGCGTACACACGGGGGCGAACAGCGTACACAAGGGGGCGAACAGCGTACACACGGGGGCACTGGGGGGCGAACAGCGTACACAGGGGGGCACTGGGGGGGCGGACAGCGTACACACAGGGGCACACTGGGGGCGGACAGCGCAGACACGGGGGGACTGGGGGGCGGACAGCGCACACATGTAGAGAAATGGGTAGAGACAGAGTGACAGATGGTGCCAGGGAGAGAAAGGGGGAGAGATAGGGAGCCAGGGAGTGAGAGGGGGTGCCAAGGAGAGAGAGAGGGGGAGGAGAGGTTGTCAGGGAGAGACAGAGAGTGTCAGGAGGGGGGTAGAAGATTAGAGGGGGAGGGTGTACCGTGTACAGGGGCGTTAAGGATGAGGGGGGTGGAGAATGAGGGGGGAAGGGGAGTAAAGGATGAGGGAGGGTAAAGGACATGGGGGGTAGAGGATGAGAGTGTGAGCAGAGGAGTAGAGGATGGCAGGAGGGATAGAGGTCGGATGAGAGGGGGTTGATAGAGTACAGGGAGTGGGTGGTAGGGGACAAGGAGGCTCTGTCCACAGTCACAATTGCAGCCACACATGTACCTCTAGCAGCACCAGGTCTTCATGGTTGGATGAGAGGGGGTTGATAGAGTACAGGGAGTGGGTGGTAGGGGACAAGGAGGCTCTGTCCACAGTCACAATTGCAGCCAGACATGTATCTCCAGGTACCGGGTCTTCAGCCCCTGATCCCCGGTACCAGCAGCGCAAAACTGCTTGTCCCCAGCATCACAGGGCTTCCATCTCTGGCGCTGGGTCTTCAGCTCTGTTTCCCGGCAGCTCAAACCTCCCTCTCCCCGGCATCGCAGCCCCTTTCACTGGCGCCGTATATTTAGCTCCTGATCCCCGGCGCAAGCGGCATAAAACTGCTTCCCCCTGCATTGCAGGGCTGGCTGAGGGCTCCTTCCTTGCAGCCGCGGCGCTGCAGACTCGGGAGGGGAAGCTTTCTGGTTTGTCTGTAAACACACAGCTCCCGGCCGCCGCGCGCATACACACACTGACATGAGCGCCGCAGCAGCACGGGCTCATGTCAGTGAGTGTATGCGCGCGGCAGCCGGGAGCTGCGTGTTTTAAACAGGCAAACCTGAAGGCTTCCCCTCCCGAGTCTGCGGCGCAATTATTCATGTGGGTGGGTGGGTGGGTGTTTTTACCCTTTTGGCTTGTGTCCCCTTGGAGGGATTGCGGGGCTGCAGCAGCGGGTCCTAGCCCCTCGCATCTCCGTCGGCCATCTTGGTACACCCAAGTGAGGCCTCTGTCTGTACTCCCCCTATTGGACGCACTGCGCATGCGCAACAAGTTGGAGCTCCTATCTTTATAATGGGGAACGTTTCACTAAATTTAATAAAAACTGTACCTATCTGAAAATCCTCAACCCCAAAAGGCACTCCACTGGGACAATATCTACCTAATAAAACAAACCCCAAGTCTCAATTGTTCCTCTACCCCGAGTTATGCCTTCCCAAAAAACCCCTCATAGACTAACATGGGTGACAAAGTGTCATTTCTGAAGTGTCCGAAAAAAACTGGCAGTTGGAAGTTTAGATCGCTCCCAATTGGTCATTTTTTAATATTTCTCCCTGAAATTTGGCACGCAGCACCGGTTGACGATTCTACGCGTACATGCCAAATTTCAGCTCAGTACACCCAGTCACTTTTGAGGTGCAGTCCCTCAAACACCATGCCCCCATCCGAAAAGTTCCCTATGGGAAAAATCCGTTCGTTGGATTCAGCCTTAATATAAGGGCACTACCGTGCCCTTATAATATATATATATATATATATATATATATATATATATATATATATATATATATATATATATATTAATACTGCCAGTGTGCCCTTAGTGCCTAGTTTACCCTGGGTGCTGCTGTGCTGGGTGGGTAGTACTCTCCTGCTGCTGCTGCCGCCCATCGGCTCCAGGCTCCAGCCCAACAGTAATCCTGTGGCTGGCTGGATCACGTGGGCAGAGAGCCAGAGGCTGAGCATAAAGCCTCTGTCTGCACCGCGGGAGCGGCTGCGTGCGCGCGCGCATGCGCACCAGCCCTCCCGCGGCCATTATAACTGTGCCAGCACTTGAGGCCGGCCGCGGCCATCTTTGTTCAGGGCAAAATGCATGTAGATGCCGCGGCCGGCCCTGTAAAGGAGGGAGGCGGCCTGCTACATGCCAAATATGCCGGCCCACCGGGAAACAGCCCGGTTTCCCGGTAGGCCAATCCGCCCCTGGCCATATACACAAGCACCCATATTGATAAAACTGTAGGTAATATATTTTATTATACCAGAAATGATTGCTATAAATAAATAAATGGAAATCTATCATATGCATTAATATTAATTAAGTAGCACATTCATTACTGCACTGTTTGGGACATTTTCAACGCAGGATTTATCCTCATACTTATGTATTGTACGTTCACTTCCTTAATGCTAGCAGTTATGCTGGTGTTTCATGTCATTCTTTACAGGGGACACGTAATACAACTGCCCCCTGCACAGCAATTTAAATTAATGATGATTTATGATTTACACTTTAATCCTAATAATAAGTATATTTAAATACCACATAGAGTGTTGCACAGAAGATTAACCCTGTTGTCAACAATATCTAAACATTGTTTACAATGAACATTGATTTTGTAGCTGCTAGCATTATCTTTTATATCCAAACACAGTCAGTATTTATAGATGTTGTTATACTCCAGCTTCTGAGGGCAGTAAACTGAACAAAAAATTAATCCAGGATATTTGATTTGGTGCCCAACAATATGACATAAAAACCTCAAATATGAAGTATGTGTACTTACACTACGTGTTGTGTTAAGGTTGGTAAAAAAATTGATTTATATTCTGAGCTGAAAGTTAAAGAGTTGTGTAACAATACTGAAGCTGGACCCCTTCAAATATTATATAGAATATCCAAATAAGAGCACTCACCAATCTTCCAATCATATTGCAAATTGAAGTTTAGTACATCACCAATTAATCAGAGCACGTTTTCGGCATTTCGGGCCACTCTGAGCCCTTTGTCAAGACCAAGCTTTAAACAGGTCACAGCATCAGCAGATCCTCAGTTCTGCTTTACACTGCTATTTGAATATACTTCAGCCTTTTGGAAGGTCCTTCTCGGACCAAAATGTTGGCAGGTCTTTTTAGAATTAGAAAAAAGAAAAATGGAGCAGCGCTGTACTGAATAATAGAAAATTATTTTATTTTTAAATATAAAATATAACAATAATATGGCCAACAATAGACAAACAGGACTCACAACATATAATTGGTTAGTCCATTCCCATCCCTTAGGACCGGTTAGTGGTTAATAGCATGCATGAATGGTAATTAGTAGTAGGAATACTCAAGTACCAGTCCTATCACTTGCTGTGCACATACAAGATTTTTAAGGCTTTATACTTATGATTTTCAAGCTTGTGAGCAGTGATGGGGTTAAACAGGCTGTAGATACTGCGATGTTCTCCGACTGATGTTATTCTCCAATTAGGCGGTCATATCTGAGAATTAATCGTTGGTGGTGTCTAGTGGTAGCCAAACAGGTCCCCCTTCATTCCTCTACGCGTTTCTCCGCCTCACGATGCTTGTCAGCGGCTTCCTCAGGAGTGGATTTAGTTTAGAAAAAGGTCCTATAATACCCCTTCAGCTATTGGTCTGAACTGGGTGTAGGAACTGAGCCTCTACATGAGGTAGAAAATGCTCTGTTCCTGGACTTCCCTGGTACTGTATTGCAGTACAAGCTTGAAAATCATAAGTATAAAGCCTTAAAAATCTTGTATGTGCACAGCAAGTGATAGGACTGGTACTTGAGTATTCCTACTACTAATTACCATTCATGCATGCTATTAACCACTAACCGGTCCTAAGGGATGGGAATGGACTAACCAATTATATGTTGTGAGTCCTGTTTGTCTATTGTTGGCCATATTATTGTTATATTTTATATTTTAAAATAAAATAATTTTCTATTATTCAGTACAGCGCTGATCCATTTTTCTTTTTTCTTGTATGTTTGATCCTACTAAAGTGGTTTAGGTAATCCCACTTTTTGGTGCAGCTGCAGTACAGAATAAAACCAATCAGCGCTCAATATCACTCTGGTTTACAACTTTTTAGAATTACCTGTTGAATAAACCTTGGACCCTTTGGTGTTTGAATATGTCTACAGAGTCTGGTGAGTGCTGTATCCCCTAGGGGATTTTTACTGTAATTATATAGTTTTATGGGCACCTCCTGGTTTATACTATTATACGGTACCCAGTGGCTACTTTGATGAGGGTGAGAGTGCAGGGCTTGGGACACTATATATGAAAGAGCCGTCACTCCGGTCTTATGGGAACTAGTAGTAGCCTTGCTCTGGTGCCTCCAAAATGAGGTGGTGAATCCTCCAAGCATAAATTGCACAAGAAAGTGGTGCTCAAGGACTTGTTGCTGGTGAAGGAAAATGGTTCAATATAATCCATGCTATTCAACTTTTTGGGGCAAGCCTGTCCCATCATCAGAATTCAGTACAGTGACGGTACAGGACTGCAGGTGAATTGGACATGCCTTTTGCCTCATTGCTGTTTTAACGCCAGGAGGCGTTCCACCCTGAATTCACCCTGAATACACTAAATGGTGAAAGGGTGAAACACAATCCACCTGTCTATCTGATGTAAAAGCTAGAACAGGCGGAACTACTTAACATCTGCTAACTCCAGACCCTGAATATGCCCTAACGTGTCCAAACATAAAATGTTTGTGTCCTGTGATCAATTTTCCACAGAAATGTAATTTCTAGAAAAAATCCACATGAAAAGAACAGCAATACTCCTTGTACACCAAAATTCAAAACCTAAAAAAGAGACAAAGTTCCCTCCAAGTACAATATTTAATGGTACACTAAACACCTAATGCTTAACAATGTTTTTAAAGTGAACTTTTAATAATACCTAGAAAAATTTCTTAAAGTGGTCTCATGTGAGCAGCACCAAATCAAATGTAGGAGAGGCCAACACCAAAATAAGCAGGACTTATTCACCTGTGGAGAAGCCATTGGTTTCAATATGCTTGGCAGTCTAGTGGCCCTTAGACCTATAAGCTGTTGTGATAAACCACCACATGTGAAATAATACCCCCCCTCCCCACTAACACTGAACACAGACCCAAAACCTGTATCAAGCAGACAAATAACTCATTGGGCCAGATGCACTAAGCTTTAATAGTGCTAAAATGAAGAGTGACAAACAGCAAGTCAATCCACTCCTACCTGCCATGTCACAGAGTGTGTTTAAAAAATGAAAGACAGGAGCTGATTGGTTGCTTGTTTATCACTCACCATTTTATCACTTTTGAAGCTTATTGCTTCTGGCCCATTAGCATAATTCCCTGAATATTCAAAATATCTCCCTCATTGCAGCATAGAAACACTGCAGAAATTGTTACACCCCCAGATAGCACCCACCCCAGTCTTTTTAATAGGTGCCAAAATGGATATAAATGAGTTCCCGCTTTAAACGAGTATTTGCAGCAACGGTACTCTGCTCTGTGAACTGGCAAATGTGTGTTGGAGACCTGAGGGAGGAGCCACTATTTTGGGAAGGGCCAGATCATCAAAATAAGTGACAGGCTAATAAGTGGCCTCACAGGTGAATCAGCCTATCAGGATTCTTTCCTGTTAGGTGTATGGCCAATCCGCACCTGCTTATTAAGTAGGTATTATCAGTTGTCCAAATGACTCAACACAAATAGTCCTCTGTGACATGAACAGTAATCTGTCTTTTACTGAAGGCTAAACTGTTTCATAATAACAAAGACATGTCTTGTTAATCTGACTTCCTCATGGAGTGCCAGGCCTATGTACTATATACTGCACAGGTGGGTAGGCCTACCTGGAGGCAGTACCTGGAGGCTCACACATGCACTGTGTGGCATCTTGAGACTAGATGCATGAGACACATTTGCAAATAAAAAGTGGGAGTTACAGTGACTGGGGCAGAAAATCAATACATATACATAATGGGGGTCCTGATATTGGTAAGATGCAGGAATGTGGTGCTGGAGAGACGTATTGTAGAGATGGCAAGGCAAATAATGCTGAAAAGAATCATGGGGCATGGGGCCAAAGAAAGACACTGAACACACACAGGGAAGATGAGATAATAAAGATGCAATAAGACTGGATACTATTCACACATTAGAGTAATGTAGCTTTCACATCACATAAAACATTTTGAAACGTTTTGAAAAACTGTAATTTTAAATGGTATTTTAAACGGGTCTAGTGTTCATATTGCAGCAGATTACCATTTAAAAATACCGTTTAAGTTCCATTCACATCACCAGTCAATCCGTTTAACCTCTGAACACGTTTCCACCCACAGCTTATTTCCTGGTTCAGGGAAGGGACACAAGACAAGGGACAGTGCTCTAACCTTTATTTTTTACTAAATACCATTTCAGTGCCATTCAGACAGCACAAAAAACGGCTCTGAATTGGCTTTAAAACGGGTAGGACTCTGCTTTTTAAACGTGTTGAAATACCAGTTAACTTTAAATGGTATTTCAACTATGACACTTTCACACTGCAGCCTTAAACGTTTTAAAAGGCAAAAAAACGGCAATATACCGTTTTAAATGTGTGATGTGAAAGCTACATTATTCTGGGGCAGATTATCTACACTATATGGACAAAAGTATTCAGATGCCTGACCATTACACTAACAAAGACTGTAAATACATTTTATTCAAATACATTTACAATAATGTGGACTTGCCCCGCCTTTTGAAGTTATAAAAGCTTACACTCTTCTTGGAATGCTTTCCACAAGATTGTGAAGTGTTTCTGTGGGAATTTGTGCCAATTCTTTAAATTATTTTGTGCACATGGGCACAGTTTGAATCAAATACAATCAAAGAACTTTGTTGTCATTAAACAAAACAAAAATGAATTGTTGTAATATACAGTAAAAGGGCCTTCACCAAACTGTTACTACAAAGTTGGTGGGATATCATTGTTCAAAGTGTCTTGATATGCTAAAGCATTAAGATTGCCCTGCATTGAAGATAGGGGTCCTAGCCCAAACCCTAAAATACACCCTTGTTCCATTATAGCCAGGGGCGAATTTAGGAGTCAGGTCACCCCTAGGCACAACACAGTGAAATGTGGTTCCTAGTAAATGTACCCTTTGTATTCATAAGTAACTGAAACCAAGAAATAAAAGGACCCCTTTGTTTATTTTGCTAAAGTACAGTATTTTACATAAACTTCACCAAAACCAATTGCAGGTAAATTGACCATACATATTCACCTCAATTCTGCATTCTGCCAATCCTATACATGCTCTACAATCCACCAACACTAATAATTAAGTCTGTTGTGGATTAAGAGACAACAATTATTGGTTTCAACTACGAAATGGATCTTGCAAGAAATCACAACTTTTTCCAGACAAGCTTCACTCCAGGATGAGGAGAGTGAGGGGACTGACTGCGAAATTAATAATTTTTTGCCTCGCCAAGGATGGGGTCAGCCTGGCTAGGACTGAGAAACTGTTGACACAAGATGAGGGGCTTAGCAGCAAGTGTTGAAGCCACTTGCAGCCTCGGCTCTGGAAACCTGGCTGCACCCTCATTTATTCCTTGGTAGAGAAGATAATCATACACATGGATGCAGGTGATAAGGACATATGTTGACCGGACTAGGTTCTCATTCAGACATAGCTAGATAGCTTGCGTTCCACCGCCTAGAAGTGACGTAATTCGTACACTTCCGGTACATCCGTGCATACCCGGCAATGAGGGGCTTAGCAGCAAGTGTTGAAGCCACTTGCAGCCTCGGCTCTGGAAACCTGGCTGCACCCTCATTTATTCCTTGGTAGAGAAGATAATCATACACATGTATGCAGGTGATAAGGACATATGTTGACCGGACTAGGTTCTCATTCAGACATAGCTACATAGCTTGCGTTCCACCGCCCAGAAGTGACGTAATTCGTACACTTCCGGTACATCCTTGCATACCCGGCAATGAGGGGCTTAGCAGCAAGTGTTAAAGCCACTTGCAGCCTCGGCTCTGGAAACCTGGCTGCACCCTCATTTATTCCTTGGTAGAGAAGATAATCATACACATGGATGCAGGTGATAAGGACATATGTTGACCTGACTAGGTTCTCATTCAGACATAGCTACATAGCTTGCGTTCCACCGCCCGGAAGTGACGTAATTCGTACACTTCCGGTACATCCGTGCATACCCGGCAATGAGGGGCTTAGCAGCAAGTGTTGAAGCCACTTGCAGCCTCGGCTCTGGAAACCTGGCTGCACCCTCATTTATTCCTTGGTAGAGAAGATAATCATACACATGGATGCAGGTGATAAGGACATATGTTGACCTGACTAGGTTCTCATTCAGACATAGCTACATAGTTTGCGTTCCACCGCCCGGAAGTGACGTAATTCGTACACTTCCGGTACATCCGTGCATACCCGGCAACTTATTTTCTTCAAGAACGGGTGATTTGTTTATAATTTCTAATTACTAGTAATTTATAAAAGTAAGTCTGTCTCCAATAACTCCTCCTATCTAACTTGATATGTATTTTACATTGTATTTTAACCTATTACATGTTAATTATCCTGGTCAGGTGTGAAACATGATTAATTAAGGAGGGTATTTAAACCCAATAATTTATCAGAGTAAACCACCTTGAAAAAGCTGCTGTAGCCAGCGAAACGCGTTGGTGATTACCCTAATAGGACCCTTGGCTAATCTCACCCTTGCCAACAACTACCCTTGCCAGTGTCTACACCTACTAAAATCCAAGGAACCCCACTCGTAAGTGGCTCATCACCAAATTGTATTGGGATAACAAAGTGGACTGGTCATACCACCTCTATCCGTGGCATACAGAATCTCCTGGAGGTACGCCACCTCCTTAAAGCCCGGCACTTCGCTGTGGAAAGCACCAGAATACTCCCACTTTTCATACCACCACCATCCGTGGCACACAAAAATCTCTTGGAGGTACGCCACCTCCTAAAAGGCCCGGCACTTCGGTGTGGAATATCTCGAATATCCCCACTACTCCCAAGAGTATTTACCAATTGGATTACAAATTTCGTGTTCCCTGGACAAATACACAAGTGATACCCTCTGGGGTTTTTCCTCTCAAGGACTGGCACAAAGACATCAAAATGGGTGACTATTAACCTTCTGTCCTAAATGAATTTTTAAATTTAATATTGTGTATTACGCTGTGTTTTTTTATTGTGTTGTATAATACATTGTACATTCCCCCTTTTTTTCACACCTGACCAGATTTTCTTTTTATACAAAATTATTGTTATAAATATTTGCTAGCGCATCCAACCATCCCCCCTTTTTTCTTTTGTATACTGTATTGGAGGTGACTTCTCCTTTTTACTGGATTGCTGCTTCTGGCCAAGCACACCCATACCAAGCGCCTTTTTAATATAGTTTATCTATATTTACTTCTTTTTGATGAATTGACACCTCAATCTCCAAAGTTTATGGAAGTTCTAGAGGGACGTTTCCTGCACTTACTGGAGAAACATATCTTTGGTATAAAGTTGCAGCTCTGGTGGTGATGTTGTCTGAGGGCTTTATTTAATAATGCTGGCCACACATCAGACCAACTTCTTTCAACCATCCAACTAGTTGGTTGGTTGGACTGAAAATCTGGTACTGCAATTTGCTTACAAACTCAGGAGAATGGACAAAAACATTCAAAGAATTTGTTTAAATCAAATAGGTCCAACTACAGTACATTGTCAGAATGACAGTTGTTGTCCATTTTCTGATTTGGGAAACAAATGACTTAATTACAAATTACATTTGCTCCTATCAAGTACCGGGTTTTTATTCCATCCAACCAAATAGTTGGATGGTTAGAGGAAAGTTGGTCTGTTGTGTGGCCAGCATTAGATGGGAGTTCTAATGAGGATGGGATGTTGCCTAAAGCAAAAAATCAGATTCTACGTACAGATGGAGCACCTCTCATAGAATTTGACGGCAGATAAGAACCACTTGGCCCATCTAGTCTGCCCCTTTTTTTAAACATGTTACCTCAAACCATATTTGATCCTTATTTTTTTGTAAGGATATCAATATGCTTATCCCAAGCATGTTTAAAATGTACTACTGTATTTGCGTCTACCACCTCTGTTGGGAGGCTATTCCACTTATCTACTACTCTTTCTGTGAAAAAATTCTTCCTCGCATTTCCCCTGAATCTTCCTCCCTCTAGTTTCAGTGCATGTCCTCGTGTTCTGTTGCTCCTCTTCCTGTGAAGAATGTCTCCCACCTGTACCTTGTTAAAGCCCTTGATATATTTGAAAGTTTCTATCATGTCCCCCCTTTCCCTTCTCTGCTCTAAAGTATACATATTAAGATCTTTTAGTCTTTCCTGGTACGTTTTGTGATGTAGGCCATGCACCATTTTAGTTGCTCTTCTTTGTACAGTCTCTAATGTATTTATATCCTTCTGGAGATATGGCCTCCAGAACTGAACACAATACTCTAGGTGAGGTCGTACCAATGACCTATACAGTGGCATTATTACTTCTTTCTTTCTACTGCTGATACCTCTCCCTATGCAACCAAGCATCTGACTTGCCTTCTTCATTGCTTTGTTACATTGCCTTCCTGCTTTTAAGTCCCCTGAAATAGTGACACCTAGATCCCTCTCTTCCTCAGTAGTTTCCATTATAGTGCCATTTATACTATATTGAGTATTTGGATTTCTGAGACCCAAGTGCATGATTTTGCATTTTTTGGCATTAAACTGTAGTTGCCATTCTCTTGACCATTTCTCTAATCTGCCTAGATCCTCAATCATTTGTTTTACCCCTCCTGGTGTGTCTACCCTGTTGCATACCTTTGTGTCATCTGCAAAAAGGCACATTTTACCCTCAATTCCATTTGCAATATCACCAATAAAGATATTAAAAAGCACCGGTCCAAGTACAGATCCCTGGGGTACTCCACTTGTAACCTTTCCCTCCTACAACTCTCTGTTTTCTGTCCTGCAACCACGCTCTTATCCATTCAACTATCTTAGAATCCAATCCCAAGCTTTCAAGTTTATTTAACAGTCTGCGATGTGGGACAGCCCCACCTTGATCTATTACTTTAGTCACCCAGTCAAAAAAGTCAATAAGATTTGTTTGACATGATCTTCCCCCAGTAAACCCATGCTGTTTTGGATCCTGTAAATTGCTGGTTTTTAGATATTCTACAACTCTTTGTTTTAAGAGTGTTTCCATCAATTTCCCTACTACTGATGTAAGGCTCACTGGTCGATAGTCGCTTACCTCTTCCTTGCTTCCACTTTTGTGCAGTGGGACTACATTCGCTGTTTTCCAGTCCTCTGGGATTACTCCAGTAGCTAGTGACTGGTTGAATAATTCTGTTATTGGTTTTACCAGCTCCCCTTTAAGCTCTTTTAGTATCCTTGGATGTATCCCATCTGGCCCCATTGATTTATCCACTTTCAGTTTTGAGAGTTCTGTGAGGACTTTCTCCTCTGTAAATGTACTTGTCTCTCCCTCAGTTTTCTGACTATACTTGCAACTTAACTGTGGCCCCTCTCATTCAACCTACCTATGGCGATTAACTATGGATGCTTTCCGCTTCCCTTCCTGATGTCATATAAACTAATACTTATTCTGTAAGCCAAAAGTCTTCTCTTTCATATGATATCAGTCTCAAGTCGCTATGATACAGAGAACCGGAGATATCAGGGTGCAAAGTAGACACATTTTTTCCAATTTTAGCGTGCTCCTTACGGCGAATGGCGGGATTCCATTGCCATATTACAGTATATCACTCCGACGCTAGCTTGATGGAGCATTAGCCATCCAGTGGTGGCGGATTGTATTGCATGGCGTGCGCCCACGCCCCTTGGCGGACGGCAGCGCAAGAAGAAAATCGGAATGCCAGAACCTCCGGCATGGCGAGCTGGTGGCAATATTGAGAGGCACTCCATCTGTATATTATTTTATGCACCTTCTAGAAGACACTAGAAGGTACTAAATACATAAGAAGTAGAATATGTTTCTTTGCTATGGAATAAAACTTCCATTTTGGTAAATAAATCCCTGAGCCACTCCCTCATCTGAATGAGCCTTATCAGGGACATGCTACTCATGTAAACAGAATAAGTAAGTTGAATACACTTTATTATAAAGGAAAACAGAATATAACATACTGTAATACTGTTAGGCAAAACAAGTTTTCATGACACTCTGTTTCTTTCCTGCAACAGTTTCTATAGTGTTCTGTTGCATTTTACTTATTTGATTTTTGAGGCATTTTTTTTTGTAAAATTGTTGATCAAGGTGAATGTGTGTGTGAATCTTTCTGGTTACAAAGCACTGTGCAGGCGCGGCGGGTTTCTCATGTCACTCTTCTTTATTGCAGCTGTTGCTTGATCTTTCTTTTGTTTTTTCGCTATGGCTTTCTTTTATGAGGCACCTCTGATTTATATTTGTTGAAGAAAGTAGTTTTTTGTGTGTCTCTGTATTTCTCGGTGAATATCATGGTGTTTGGTTAATTTATTTATATGTAATGCTCGTAACAAATGTTTATGTAACACTGTATGTGTTTTGGGAAAATTTAATATTGTTTGGTATATTTGTCTAAAAATTACTAACTTTTTTCAATCATTATTTACAACAGTTACTGTATAAGGACTTTTCACAGGACTTTTGATGGTTATACTGAATACTAAGCTGCAACATATTTCTGAAGGGGATGCAGTTATCAACCCATAAATCAAGATGCCAAGAAGCTTTTAATATACCGATGCTCGCATCCCCACTGCCCTCACAATACCGGAGCCAGATCTTTGAGTAGCTCAGGATCTTGATGTCAGAATACTTACCTGACCCCTGTTGGGATTCCCTCATCATGATACTGGTGTCTGGACTCTGATCACCGGCATCTGGATGTGTGTGGACTTTTGCAGCACCTGATGTGCAGGTCACAGCCCCCTGCCTGTATTCTCTGACAGGTCTGACTCAGAAAATTAGTGTTGACTGGAACGGACTTCAGAAGGTAGGGAACCTGGAGAACTGATTTCAACAGATCTGAAATCTGTAGGTAAGACTCCGGAGAATATCCAGACCTACTGGATCGGAACTGAAGGTTGAAGTATAGATGACCAGACTTACTGGAGTAGAGCTAAGGACTGAAGAATGGATACAGAGAATGACCAAAATTACTGGAGTGGAGCTGGCAACTGAACAATGATATGAAGATTAACCAGACTTATTGGACAGGAGCTGAGGACTAAAGAATCTATGAAACTCGCTGGATTAGGTTCTGGAAAGTATCCGTAAAATATATGCTGGTACCAAAGAACATAGAGGGAGCTCAGGACACTCTCTGCAGACTAGCTGGTAAAAGTCTTAACTGGCATCAGCACCTTGTGGAATGATCACCTGTCACGGCTGTCTGAGGTGGGCCTGTGGTGTCTGAGAATGTCTGGTGAGCGGTCTGGCTCCTAAGAGAGTCACCGGGGGTTGGGGGGTGGAAGGTGGACCTTGAAGTAGGGCTCAGTGAGAGACGGTGCCTGAAGGCCTGTGCTGCCATATTGAATTTGGGCAAAACTCAGGATTGACCTACAGGTCCTTAAACAGCTAATGGCCGCAATTCTCAGCCCCTAAGAGGGATATGCCTAGGCAGCTAAGGATCATTGCAAAAATTATGTTAGGCTGGACACCTCCTGGAGACTCCTATCATTTCGGCTGACTATTTGTCTCAATTCCATTTTGCACACTTCAGCTATTTCTCTTGTCCATGATTCCAGCTCTGTTAACTCCATCCAGCCTGTCTAGCCTTTTTCTGTATTCTGTGGTTCCATCTCTGTCCTGACTCTCCTTCACAAATCCACTTCCATCTCCAGCATCTGTGATATCCAGAACTACTCAACTTCCAACATCTTCCAGTTTTTCTTCCCGGAATAAAATACCAATTATGCAACTTCTTCCAGTTCTTCGTTACAGATATTACTATCTACCAAAAAATTCTCAAGCCTCTTCGAGTTCTTTTCATTGGAGTCTGCTTCTTCTTCAATTTCAACCTCTTCCAGCTCCCAAACATATCTTGTGATGTCTTGTGTAATGCCCCCGCTGTCTTCCAGCAATTTGCTAATGATAGGTCTATGGTGGTCTATCTGGATGACATCCTAATCTTGTCTTTAAATTTACAGTCCCATTGCTTAATCCTGAAATAAGTACTCTCCAGACTACAGTATGTTCGAATCACCTGTTCTGCAAACTAGAGAAATGGGTTTTTATGGTGACTTCCATTCTCTCTGGTACTGGCTTAGAGATGAATCCAAGGAAGGTTAGAGCTTTCAGGGACTAGACTGCTCCTACTACCTTGAAAGGCATTAAAATATTTCTCTGCCTCACCAATTATTATAGACATTTTTGCTCAAACCAATCAGTATCCCATGCTGCATGTCAGGAAACCCTTTATACGTGAGGAAATGGGGAAAAGTAACTTAACCTGGATCCATGCTCCTGCTTTATGGGACATACAAGAATTAAAAAAAAAATGCTGGACTTCTTACAGCATTCATATTGTGGCCAACTATGTGCAAGGATGTGTAAAATATGAAAAACGCAAGCTGTCCCTTCTGTCACCAGCTGGTACTCTGTATACAGTATACCCACTCATCTGTGGCACTATTTATCAATGGACTTCATTACTGAGTTAGCACCATCAAATGGGCATACTGTGATCTGGGTTTTTGTTGACTGGTTCTCCAAAATGGCATTTTTTCCCCACTCAAAGCGCTGCCCTCTGCACCAACTTTGGCACAACTCTTCATCGCTACTATCTTCAAGCTGCATAGTTTACAGACTGAGATCATCTCAGATCGCAGAGAACAATTTGTGGCCAAATTCTGGAGATCACTGTGTTCCGACTTGCAAGTTAAATTTAAGCTTTTCTCTGCCTATCACCCTCAGACCAATGGCCAAACAGAAAGGCTCAACCAAGACCTGGAAGGATTCCTTTTGCCTCTACTTATCTTCCCTGCAAGATGACTGGATTAACTTGCTGGCCTAGCCAAATTCGCACATAACAACTCATATCACTCCTTTTCAGGAACAACCATTTTGTTTGTGGTACAGATGTAGCAGGCTACATCTTTGCAGGGGATGGCGATTCTATCCAGCAGCCATCTACCGCCAGGGATGTGCGCTTATGTACCCCATGGCAACGGAGCCTGCCGCCAGTCCCCACCGCCTCCCCTGCCATTGCCATCAGTTCCCCTCGCCGCCCGACCCCCACCCCCTGAACTGGGTATCATCTCCCTGAAGCGGAGATGGCCAGGGAGACGCTGCCCAACCGCCGTGATACTGGGGTGCGCATGCGCGCGAGACGCATGTGCATCCCCGTCCCTATCGCCGGTGAGTGCGTCCCAGATTACCTGAATTTTCAAGTTAACAAGCTTTCGATTTTCCTGTTTTTTCTTCTTCTTTCCCAAAAATGTTATCAGATGTCCATTCTACTCTTAAAAGATACTCCATTCACTACAAAAGAGCTATGGTCCAGGAACTCGTGGGTGAATGTATCTGATCTGCATGCTCCTAATCTTGTTCGACAGTTCTTTCACAGAAAACCTGATAAAGTTTCTTTGGAATGTTCAGAAGGTACCCGAATAAGGGAGGGTACTGTCACGGCTGGCAGCTGCGAGTCATGGCAGGTCCGCTACTCACCTGGAGGTGGCTATCCATGGGGCTGTGGCAGTCAGGAAGGTATGGTGGGGGATCTGGACCCTGAGAGTGTCCCCACCAGTTGGCGGCTAGCATGCAGGTCTCAGAGTTTGGCTTAACGGTGGACAGTGCTGGGAGGCTGCTTTGGATTTGGGCAAAACTCAGGATTGTCCAAACAGGTGCTTTTCCATCACTGCCTGAGCAGCCAATGACAGCTGTCCTCAGCCCTTAAGTGAGATCTGCATAGGCAGCTCAGGGTTAGTACAAAAAGTATGTTAGGCTGCACACTTCCTGGAGACTACTGGTGTTTTGGCTAACTATTTGTCCCAATTCAATTCCGTACACTTCAGCTATTTTTCTTGCCCATGGTTCCAGTTCTGTTATCTCCATCCAAATTTCCTAGCCATTTTTTGTGTTCCGGTGCTACCGTCTCTTCTCTCCTTCACAGTTCCAAGTCCAGCTCTGGCATCTGTGATCTAGTTACCCATCTCTGCCTGCATCTCTCCGGAGCTACTGAACTTTCAACATCTTACAGTTCTTCTTCAATCAATTACCAATTATCCAACTTCTAGGTCTTTGTTCTGGATATTACTACCTACCAATTCATTTTTAATTCTCTTTCAGTTCTTCTCCTTGGACTCTGCTACTTCATCAATTTCATCCTCTTCCAGCTCCCAATCATATTGATCTTCCTACAACTTCGTTCAGTTATCGGATCCCTGGCTTCTCTGCTGTTAAATTATTCATGTGACTCACGCAAGCAGTATTGCATCCTCCTCAGAACCTTCATTTGTTTCTCAAAGATGTTTTTTTGTGACTTTTTCTTTATTTACATTTTTTATGCTTGTTTATTAAACTGGCACGTTTAAACCAACTTCATCTGCCTCCATGGTACTTCCTGATTCACATAAGAGTTCACACAATCCTAGCCCTGTGACATCAACTTTATACCCCCTACTGCTTGCTGAGAGGCTGCTATTAGCTGCTTGACAGGAGCCATGTGACCTGCAAAGATGGCGATGCCCTGTGGGGTTTTCCTGCACCAAATGCTGCATACCAGCGGTACCAAAATCAATCGAGCACAAGACAAGGCAGCCGGGAGGAAACTCAGGCACCCGCTGGACAGAGATTCCCTGAATGGAACACCCATTGGATTGTCTGGGTGAGTAAGTGCCTTGTCCACCAGCCCATGACATTAGCTAAACAACATTTTTAATACACCACAAACATAGGCTACACCAATAAAAGGTATCATCATAACACAGATAAAATGTTGTGTGCAAATTGTACTGTAGACAGAATGTTATAAACTACAGTGAAAAGTGTATTAATGACTACATATTACTAGCATTGTCTACCTAAATGTAGACACATGTTGTGGTTGTGACATATTGTTTTAAAAGTAATTGAAATGTCAGAGATGTAAAAGAGAGCCAACAGTTTATCTTTCTGTTGTCTTCACAGGTAACAGACTTACTGAAGCCAATAAAAATGCCAGTAGAGGCCCTTCCCCTCTCCAGGAACCATCCCCATTCCACACTATAACAGCTGCTCACACCTTTTCCCTTTCCACAGCTCCCTACCCAGACCTTTTCATGGCCCTCTGATTTATACTTTAAATGCCCCTTTCCTCTAATGCAATGGTAGCCAACTCCAGTCCTCGAGAGCTACCAACAGTTCACATTTTCCAGACACCCTAGCTGCTGAACAGGTGCTCTCATAACTCACTAACACATTTTATAAGATCCACAGTTGGAGCTAATTACTTCACTTGTGATTCTGTGAGGAGACCTGGAAAACTGTTGGTAGCTCTCGAGGAATGGAGTTGGCTACCCCAGCTCTAATGTAAGGTGGGTGTAAATAAAATGTGTGCTTCAATGCAGTTTGTGTATTGTTTAAAAAATGTAATATCTAGAGAATCTAACATAGTCAAATTGTTTGCTTGTATGTACTTTCCTCAGTATTAAAAAAAACAAAAAAAAACATCATATTTATACATACCACAATGACAGGTATAGAGTGCAGTAACATCAGTTTCAGTTATTTACAGAATGTACTATGCAACAGGCTGTACATCATATTTTAATGTAGTTTATGTGAAGCATAACACAACATAGAGACGTGTATAATTAGACATAGAACTTACAGTACATTACATGTATTACTTTTTTTCCTCTTTTTATTTTTTTTAATGATGTTCTTTGGAGGGAACTGGCTCAATCCAACCATAACTTAATGGCTAAAAAAGACAGCATTAACTAGCACTCCTTATAAATCATGATTCCTGCATCTCCATTAGAAGCTCCACCAAGATGGTCTGGCCTGAAAATACATACATAAGCAATGGCGGCACTCAGTTAAAATGAAGATAGGAGACACTATCCTTTAATCAACGTTTCGATGCACAAGATGCATTTTCGTCTCTCTGCACGTTACATTTGCCCCACCTACATGGCAACGTGGTTTTGCTCATTTGAGAAAGTTGGCATTTGCGGTCAACTTTAAATCTGGCACATGGATTAATATAATAACACTGTATCCACTACTTGATATGGTAGGTTCATGATTTAGATTGCAATAATTGCTCTTTCTAATGTATTATGTAATTTAATTTAAGATTCGATATGCCTAATTGAAAAATTTAAAATTCTATGGGTGAAAGTGTTAGACCTCCTGCTGTGACAAGTTTATGTAGAAAGCAGTTTATCGCTACATGGATAAAAATATGATAGCGTTGATTTTCACAGATCTGCTTCTGGATGCTGGTGGGTGGTTCTATGCAGGATTCTGGATTCATTTGTACTGATGCCTTGGTGCGCAATATATTTGATTTGCATTTTCATATATGTGCACGTATGCTATTGGCAAGGGCATAACTACCATAGGTGCAAGGGGTGCAGCTGCTATGGGGCCCAGAGCTTAAGGGGGCCCATCTTTATGGATAAGTAGTGTTTTACACACATTTAACGACATCAGTTGCTAAATAGGGGGCCCTTGAAAACTTTTGCTATGGGGCCTACGAATATCTAGTTACGCCTCTGGCTATTGGATATGGGTGAAGTCATAATTTTGTATACCTCAGAATCAGACCCTTATTGCTTAGCATTTAGTTATGTGAATTAATATTTTCAACATTAAATACCAAATTATTTCCAGATTTTGGTGAGATTTTATTTTACTTTGCAAGAGAACAAAATAATCAAGCACAAAAGCAAAACAGTAATAAACTGCTTTATGGCAGCAGTTCCCAAACTTTGAGGAATCACTGCACCCCAGAGTTTCAGAAAGTTTTTCAAAGTTTCTCATTAAGAAAGTCAGAAATTAATATTAAGGTAATAAAATTGTGTTTATAGCTCATCCTTAGGGTCAGTTATGTGGTAATTATCAGGATTAACCTCTGTTTGTCCACAAATTGGTTATTTCTTTGATCAAAAACAACTTAAATTTGATCATGGACCACCAATCCAGGGCACCCCTGCAAGTCCTCCAAGGCACCCCAGGGTGCCACAGCACACAGTTTGGGAATCACTGGCTTTATAGTATATACACATTGTTATACATTGTTGCATTTGAGTACTCAAAAAAGAAACAAAAGAGAAGAAAAGTGAAGAAAATATAGCAAATGATAATATCTGATGAATTTACCATGTCCAATTAAAAGTACTGTATATGAAACCTCTCATAGTCATTAATCATAGTTTCCACAAACACATTATATGATGTATCTGACAGTTGCTAGTCTGAACTATTAAGATGCTTTCTTAAAATGTAATAGAACATTAAGTCAATAGCCATCCAGATATAGGAAAATAATAATCAGCATTTATTATTGATAAGATTATAGTGCTCTGGGAGTTATAAAGTTTGGCAAAAAAATAAATAAAAGCAATTAGTGAAAATGTTGACTCATCCGGATTCACTCTCCAAGTGAGTTTCATTGTCACTGGATATAAATCCTTGTCAAGCTCTAGAGTTTGCTTGAGTATTAAAGTTCCTGTAACTATCAACTTTCTGGAGCTTGAGTCTAGAATAGGGTGACACTTAATAGGATATGATTTTTAGTAAGGTTCAGAAATCGCACCTTATAGTATTTTTTCAAATCGAGAATTTTTAAAATACAATCGATTATTTAATGGTATGCAAATTGGCTGAAAATGCGATATGGTGCGATGTGGTGCAGAAAATGTGTGAATTTTAGTCATGAAAATGTGCAAATTAATGCGGCATGGGGTCCCCCCTCCTGAGCATAGCCAGCCCCGGGCTCAAAGAGCCAGTCCTGGTTTTAGAAATTCAGGGGCAAAAATCATAGAGGATCCCCAGGATTTCTAAATCCAAAACCAGGCTCAAGGGCCGGTCCTGGTTCCCAAAATATGGGGGACAAAATGAGTATGCGTCCCCCGTATTTTGGCAACCAGCACCAGGCCCAGGGGGAAACTGTTTCTATTTCTAAGGTTTTTATTGAACTTCAATAAAAAGGTTTGAATTGGATGAGATGGGGTAACGTTATTTGCAAATAGAAACGTATTGCAATTGTCCCTCTGAAGTGAAAATATAAATATAGTCGCATACAGGGTATAACAGTGTGTGTCGAAAATAAGGAATAACAACAAGGGTTATAGACATATATTAGTCAATTCAGTATGTTGGGTATGGGCAGCACAGATGGTGTAAAGGTTAGCATTACTGCCTCACAGCGCTGAGGTCATGGGTTTGATCCCCACCATGGCTCTAACTGTGCGGCCGTGGGTTTCCTCCGGGTACTCCGGTTTCCTCCCAATATAGATAGATTAGTATAAGTTTCTAATATAGAGTCAAAGCGGTTATGAGGAGGGAAATTTTACTTGAGAAGGAGGGAGGCAGAAACCAATTGGAGAAACTTAGGCAGAAGCATGCTATGACTAAGTTGGTGGAAAATATAGAGTTGAGGAAATGGATGGTCTTATGCCAAAACTTTAGAATTTTAGAGCATGACCACAAGCAGTGAAAGAATTTGGCATTCCACATTTTGCATTTACAACACTCTACGGTAGGGTTTATCTGCACTGTAAGGGGAAAAAAAGAGATTATGGTTCCTCCCGGGTCAAATATTTTCATTACTAGGTCTAAGCCTTTGAGTCGCCATTCAGCATAAGAGGAGTTGAGTAGCGATGGAGGGAATTTAGGATTGCCCTTATGGGAAGGAAAGGGCTATATTTTGGGTCTCTATATAGTTTTTTATTTATATATATCCATACATCATAGGTGTATCTAAACAGAATGAGGTTTAGTAATTCTGGGGGAATAAGGTTGACTGGGGTGTGAAGGAGAGCACTAGGGGTGTATGGATGAAATAAAGATCTTTCCAGTGAGTTGTCAGTGTAGGTAGATTTGTCATGGAGCCAATCAGATATGTATGTGAAGTGGACTGTCCAAGCATAGAATCGGAAATTGGGGATTTTCAAGCCGCCACAAGATCTGGGGTGCGTAAGTTTGGAAAGAGACATTCTCAGTCTATTCGCACACCAAAGGAATCTGGACATATGTTTATTCAATGTTAGTAGAACACAGTTTCTGATAGTACAGGGTAACATTTGGAGTAGGTAGAATATTTTGGGAAAAATAACACTTTTTAAAACTGCCGCCCGACCTAGTAGGGAAATTGTTAGTTTAGTCCAGCATTGTTGGGCAGTTATCTTAGATAGAAGAGGGGGAAAGTTAGTTTTATAAATTTGCTTAGGGTTGTTTGTTTTGAGGATACCCGGTTATTTAATGTGTGATTTCTGAATGTGAAACTGGTAAAGGACAGGGTGAGAAGTAAGAGTGATTTGAAGGACAGCCTCTGGACTCATCCATGCTAGTCTATTTGATCCCTTTCACTGCTGCCCTGTGAGTGGTGAAGTCAAGATGGCGCCATTGATGGCTGCCTAGGATCTATGCCACCCAGCCTAAAATATGTACCCTTTGACTCCCCTGTAGTTTTCCATATCTGAACTGTTTTTTTTACTGTCCACCTAGCTGGCTGTTGCATCGACTTAGTGGTGCCGCAGAATCGCTGACTGGATGTGATTTCAGCCACAGCATTAGAGAGCAATGGAGACATTGTGGCTTTAATAGCCTCAACTATATCCCCATATGTGGCGGGGGAGTTAGGGTTCCTGTGTACCTGCGGGGTGTCTGAATCATCCTATGATGTGGCTGCCTTCTTGGAGGCAGTGCCCACCGCCCCAAGGGCACCAGGGTCATCTCTGTGCTACAGCCTGGGTAGTGGTCACTCTGGAGGGGGGGGCTTTATTGGGGGGTCCCCACTCCTCCAGGGTCCCTGCCCAGGATGAACAGCCATGCGGATGAATGCTTTGGCCCGGGATACTTGCATACATTTTCCCCTGGCTCTGGCATTACCCTGTTGGCTGTTTGGGCCCTGTGCTGGTGGCCAAAATACCGTAGACCCCTACTCATTTGTCTCATTTGTCTCCCATATTTTAGGAACCAGGACCGGTCCTTTTGCCTGGTGCTGTTTTTAGAAACCCTGGGGATTCCATATGATTTTTGACCCCTGAATTTCTAAAACCAGGACCAGTTCTTTGAGACCGGGGCTGGTTATGCTAAGGAGGGGGGACCCCATGCCATTTTTTTTCTAATTTTTACATTTACACGGTTTTTTGGGACAGAACCATGCGCAGACTGCACTGGTCTGTGCATAGTTCTGTCAAACTCGACATGTTGAACTTGGTCTATTTGTTTTGCGATATTTGGTAATGTGTGAGGAAAAAATCAACAGGTCAGAATGTGCAAAAAAGTGATTTTTTTTTTACCACAAATCAGACCCTATTCAATTGGTGATTTCGGAAGGAAGCGCAATTTTGGCTGTTTTTTTTTTTAAAATCTTATCCTATTTAATGTCACCCATTGGGGGTTATTCTGATTCACTCGGAGAGGCGCAATCACTCTCTAATGGACAAAACCATATGCACTGCAGGTGGGCTGATGTAACATGTGCAGAGAGAGTTACATTTGGGTGGGGGTCTACTTCAAACTTATATCTATATTGCAGTGTAAAAATAAAGCAGCTGGTATTTACCCTGCACAAAAACAAAATAAAACACCCAAAATCTAACTATCTCTGCACATGTCACATCAGCCCCACCTGCAGTGCCTATGGTTTTGCCCATTAGAAAGTGATTGTGCCTTTCCGAGTGAATCAGAATAATCCCCATAGAGTCTGTATCCATGAGCATGCAAACCCAACCAATTGCTACAATTGTTCCACTATCTTATGTAGCAAGTGATCCCACACATCAAATTGTAAGATAGTTTGTCAGATGCCATCTTTAGAATCTGTCCCCTGTCATTTTACATATTTATTTATTTTATGATCCAATCAAAGTGTATAGAAATGTAGTATATCCATGCTTTATAAATACAATATAATAATTTATAATAATATCAAAAGAAATGGCTGTTGGGAAAGAGTACGATTGCATAGGATTACCAATATCATTATATTTATTTATTAAGAGTTTCTTATATAGTGCATACATATTCTGCATCGCTTTACAGAGAATATTTGTACAATCACATCAGTCCCTGCCCCAGTGGAGCTTACAATCTATATTCCTTACCACAAGTACACTCACACACTGACATTCTAGGGTTAATTTTGTTGGGAGCCAAATAACCTACCAATATGTTTTTAGACTGTGGAAGGAAACCGGAGTAACTGGAGGAAACCCACGTAAGTATGGGGAGAATATACAAACCCAGCACAGTTAGAGCCATGGTGGGAACCGGACCCATGACCTGTGAGGCAGTAATGCTAACCATTACACCATCTGTACTATTTGTTGAAGGGTGTTACAGTAGACATGGCTTCCAAAGCCATATTTTTTTAACCAATTTCACACTTTAATATGAAATATAATTATCTGTGGAAAGAATGAAACTATCATTAAGTGTAAATTGTGCATCTCCATTGGATAATTCATATTTTGATAATAAATCAGCTTTAATCATCAGCTACTGTATAGCAAAATTACCTTGGCTTAAATAAATCAATAAACCTTGCCCTCAATGGTGTTTTTTTCCCATCATGAAGGAAGGTGAGTTTATGTACAGTAAATGACAAATTAAGGTGAGGTGATTACTACACAACTCAGGTTGTGTCAAGGATATATGACTGCCCCTTTATAGATAAATTGTGTTTTGGCTGGAGCTGATGGTCTGCAGTGTTTTCTTGACCACCTATTATTTTCAGGTTTAGGTTAAATTATTCGGAGGCATAAACAGCCAGCCAATCAAATCCTGCCTGACATTTTTCAAACACAACCTGTGACATAGCTGGTAGGAGCTGATTGACTGGCTGTTTATTACTCCCCATTATATTATTTTTGAAGCTTAGCGGAATGGGCCCACTATGAGAGCTACCCTTTGCAATCAGCTCCGGAACCTGGACTTCTGGGTTTATGATGCAGGAGTATGATGCAGGAGTCTGTCTGCATGCAGAAGGATGTGGCGGCCATGGAGGATGCTGAAAGCATCCCCGTTATCCGAAATGCGTTGATGTACCAGGACCGCTACACCAAGTGAGTGACGGAAAGACCGGCATCCCATCTACACCCTTATCTGACGGACACAAGCTCTCACGTCCCCTGCTTGTCTCAACGTGTCTGCAGCACGGAGGATTCGGGAGATTGCTTTAAAAGCTGCCGGGACCTGCTCACTTTTTATGTTTTAATGTATGGATTTTAAATTGATCCGTCTTGAAAAAGTCTCCGCCCCTTGAGACGAAACGCGTCGACGTCACAGGTCATGTCTGCAAACCCACGTGATTCTCCTCTACACTGCTCTCCATACGGGCTGGTCTGCCGCGGTCAATTACATCATCCACCGTCATCTGGCAGCAGCCGCTGGATACAAGTCAGCGGTCGAGACCTGACTCCCGCTGCACGGCGTACAACTAAGCCGATCACCTGTTGGACGTTACATCTTCCATCTCTGCTAACGGCACCACGGGTAGAGCTTTGCTCCCCACCTCACCATCAACCTACAACCGGGTAGAGCCTGCAGATCATCAGAAGCTCCCCAAATCATCCTACAAACGGAGGGTGAGATATCCAAACAAATTTCTGCACTCAGTACCCATTCACGGCACCTTATTGTTGTACTAACCCTGCATTGAGCTGATTGACAGTGTTGTTGGCTATTTGCCTTAATTCATATCATCCTTCATTTCATTCCGCCTCATCATTTCATTATCCTAATGAATGTTACTAACCATTAATTATATACTCCGGAGCTCCCACAATAAGTTTGCAAACGTGACCCCCCTCATGGCCATTTAAGCATTATTAATTATTGCTTGTTGCCCATATATTTTAATTATTGTCATGTATGTATGTTTATGTGTACTTTTGATTTTATATATAAAATATTTCTAATTTTCCACCAGTGTGTCCAGTGTTATTCTGTCCAGTGGTATATTAATTATAACGTATCCACTAGCAGCGCAAAGTGGTTTAAAAGAACCCCATACTGGATTTTAAAGTTTGTCTCCATTCTGCTGTTGTTTGGAATAAACCCTGATTTTACCCAACTGCCCGCTTCTGACTGGTGGATAAAGACACTGCTATGGGAAAACACGTGAATGAATTATCAAGTAAGTTGAGTTCATGCTGTTTTGTGCCATAGCTGAGTAAAGATACCATTACGTGAACACCTGTCAGAATTACATTGTAAGTTAAGTTCCATCTGCTTGAATACAGCAGAACCACTGTCTATATGGGATTATTAAGAAGAGTCCTGTAAAGAAATCTTCAATAGAATTATTTTAAGCGCAGGGCTCCTTACACTTCTTGTTTGTACCTATGTTCATCTGGGTTGGGAGTTTACCCAGATTAGGAGACCTGCTGCAGACCATCAGCACTAGGTTCAGAGCCTTCTGTTTTTGCATCCTATAAGATAACACCAGTAAAAACTGGCATTTCCCATTCTATCAAGGCCCTGGCATCCAGGAATTAGTACATTTTTGAATCTTGGTAAAAACCCTTAAAACCGTGTTTTTCTTTCTGTATTCCTTTTTACTTTTTGCACTCTAAAGTTTCCAGAACACAGTTGATTTTACGGAAGTATTTCCAGATCCTGAGATGCCACCTTAGAACATGCTGGATGAACAAATTGGAAGACATGTTGACATAAATAAATATTGTAGGAGGACAGATTTTGTGGTTAATCATATCTTTCCATCAAATCAACATATTTAAGAACACTACAGAATGAACATGAAACGTGAGATATTGACAATGCATTGGGAAACATAGGATTTCATAGTATAACTTATTCTATAGATTAATCCACTTGATGACAAAATGTGTATCATTTATTTAATCAGTAACAAAATCAAAAGATAATGCTGAGCCTACATAGCACTACTATACAAATTCAGCCCAGTAATTAGAATGACAAGATAACAGAATTCTGTGGTTTGCAGTGTTACCCGATCATCTCTCTTCTCCAACTACTAGAGGCTATCTGAGCTGAGTGCTCAGCTGCGCAGAATAAAGGCAGGAAGTATTAATTTCTTAATTGCCATTTTGAAACCAGATGATTAGACAAGGTGAAAAAAGATGAGAGGATGTAGTGCGATGGCACATGCAGAATGAAGAAAAGAGTCTAGGGATTATACTACGTATGGTTAGGTTATATTTCTTCAAATTTAGAACTGTGTCCGTCACCTGCAATAAATAGGAGAAGTCCGTGGTTTGACGTCATGCTGAAATTAAGCATTGTACACAATTAATGAACATCCTTGATTTGACCTTTTCCAATGTCTATGTATTTATATTTATAAAGAATTTTAAAAGTTGATATATTTATATACTGGATGTATTGAAAACTCTAAGATAAATTGTGTTATTTTTAGAGGGATTAATCATGTATTAAGCAAATATCAAATATGTAGTCGCAGATGGGGAAATAAAACTGACAAGTAATTAATGTGGGCATAGTTCCAATATATAATAGAAGTCAATGCAGATGTAATGCTTCTGGAACATCAATCTACTGCCCCCTCCAATTCCACATTGCCACCAATATGCACATTACAGCCCCTCAAGTGAAAGTGTGGAGGTGGAGTCTTCCACAGCTTTCACCTGCATTAAGAACAAAAAGGGTGACTTCCTCCGATACACAGAGCCGGATTTCCCCACTAGGCTCGTGAGGCACGGGCCTATGGGTGGCATCTTCTGGAGGAGGCACAGCAGTTACTGCATTTGCATTGCTGCCGCCTCCCCTGATGTCTTCTGATCTCTTTGCTGGGTGGGCTGCAGCCTTTAAGCTCTTTCACACAGCCACCCATTCAGGACTTCTAGATGTCTTATTTGCTCTTCACACAGTGGGAAGCAGGCTTTAAGCTGTTTTGCATGGCCACCACCCATCCAAGACTTACAGGTGTCTTGTATCTTTAGGAGCTCTTTACTCTCCTCCTCCACTGTGCCTCTCCAGAATAGCACAGGCTAATATTAGGCAATCCAAGATGCACGGCAGTGATTCAGCGAGCCTTGATTGCCTGGAAGACCCAGAAGGGTGGCATCCATGCAAAAGAGCTGAAAGGCCATATCTGCAGGGGTAGCTGCCAATAATGCTGTACCTTGGGGAGGCCTGACCCATAAATCCATCCCTGCATAGACAGCCTTAATTTTGTGATAAGCAGGCTCAGCATCGCCCCTCAGGTCCCGGCAACCTAGGCAGCTGCTCTTGTATCTTTAGGAGCTCTTTACTATCCTCCTCCACCATGCCTATCCAGACTAGCACAGGCTAATATTAGGCAATCCAATATGCACGGCAGTGATTCAGCGAGCCTTGATTGCCTGGAAGACCCAGAAGGGTGGCATCCATGCAAAAGAGCTGAAAGGCCATATCTGCAGGGGTAGCTGCCAATAATGCTGTACTTTGGGGAGGCCTGACCCATAAATCCATCCCTGCATAGACAGCCTTAATTTTGTGATAAGCAGGCTCAGCATCGCCCCTCAGGTCCTGGCAACCTAGGCAGCTGCTCTTGTATCTTTAGGAGCTCTTTACTATCCTCCTCCACCATGCCTCCCCAGACTAGCACAGGCTAATATTAGGTGATCCAAGCAGCAGGGCAGTGATTCAGTGAGCCGTGATTGCCTGGAAGACCCAGAAGGGCGACACCCATGCAAAAGAGCTGAAAGGCCATATCTGCAGGGGTAGCTGCCAATAATGCTGTACCTTGGGGAGGCCTGACCCATAAATCCATCCCTGCATAGACATCCTTAATTTTGTGATAAGCAGGCTCAGCTTCGCCCCTCAGGTCCCGGCAACCTAGGCAGCTGCTACAAAGCGGCCTAATGGTAGATCCATCTGCTGGAGATAATGGATAAGGTGAGAGGGTTCAAATTAAATGTTAGGATGAATGGCCCTGCTGACAAGAGCTTACATTTAAAAAGTGAAAAAGGAAAGCAATGACATTGCTGGTTAGGTAAAATAGTAAAAGACAACACTACATAGAAAGTAGGTTGCCCTCTAATTATAACTTTATGAATTTAGTTATAAGCAACTCTATATAGTGCAGGGATGCAGGGGATTGTATGTGTTACTATACACTGCACAGATGAACTTGGCTGCAAGGTTTTCAATTGAACAATTACAACAAATGTCAGATTGTTAGATTAGCAAGATTTAAAATACTGTAGCTCCATGTGTGATTGACTGCAGTATATGAGGTTTGGAGTTCAGGTACCATGCATATTCTGCATGATGCTTGAACTCCAAAGTTTAATCATGTATATTTTGTATACCTTCTGGATTTTTGAATTATAAATAAAGTTAACTTAATAATTCAAAAATCCAGAAGGTATACAAAATATACATTTAGGTGTGCATCGACCCCTGCAACCCCATTCTTTCTTTTTTTCCATGTATACAACGGTTGTTTAAGATAGCACCCCCACCATCAAATAAAATTTAGGTGGATTAAATTTCCAAATTGTCAAGGAAATAGTGCCAAGTACAGACCTACCCCTCCCCTCTCTTGACTGCATTGATGTGACCCCAGCTACATCTCCCAGTCTCTTATACTGGGATGACCCCTGCATGTTCCTCCTTCAAATTGGATGGAAAATAAAATCTGCTTACAAGAGTCATTAAAGTTGTGCTCATCTCTGATTCACACCGTATTTCTGTGGGTGAATTACACATTAAAAAATTGGTACAGTAGTTGATGTGTGTCCAAATCTGTGTCCACATGTTAAATTTCCCACATTGTTTATTTATTTATTACCAGTTTCTTATATAGCGTATACATATTCCGCAGCACTTTACAGAGAATAGTTGAACATTCACATCAGTCCCTGACCCAGTGGAGCTTCCAATCTATATTCCCTAACACATATACAGATGTAGCAGCTCCCGCCATCCGCCAACCTTTCTCAGCTGACGGAAGGGGCCGCGCATGAGATGTTTCCGTGCCCCGTTCAGACGGAGCCCTCCGCCACCCTCTGCAGCTCCACCTGCTGCATGTTCGATTTCTGACTCGGCCACCCTCCTGGTGGCAGGGAAGGGGGTCGCATGTGATACATTGTTTGTGAAAGGACAGCATGGGATGTATTACGTGCGATCTTGCCACCCAGAATGGTGGTGGTTTAGATTGCCGTACACTGCTGTGATATATCACAGTAGTGTATGGCCCCAATTAGCCACAATGTGTTGCAGCCAGGCTGTACCAGGTGACTGTACAGATTAATTTTATATGGGAAGATTATATATTTGTGTGTGAATAATTCTTTATAAATACAGTGACCACAACTTTCTTCCACTCCAAGTTCTGTTGTGCTACGAATACATGGCCTGATTCTGATTCACTCGCAAAAGCAAATTCTCTCTCTAATGGACAAAACCATGTGCACTGCAGGTGCGGCAGATGTAACATGTGCACAGTTAGATTTGGGTGGGGTTTGCACTTTAAACTGATATCTATATTGCAGCGTAAAAATAAAGCAGCCAGTATTTACCCTGCACAGAAACAAAGTAAAACCCAAAACTAACTCTGTCTGCACATGTTCCATCTGCCCCCCCCCCCCCCGCCCTGCAGTGCACATGGTTTTGTCCATTAGAGAGAGAATTTGATTTTTGCAAGTGAACCAGAATTAAGCCCACAGACTCAGTAACACCCAGATATAAAAGTGCATCACAAGATGGATTTTGGGCAAAAAATGATATCTGACTCTCTGACTCTAGCAGAATTTCACTGGAACTGGCAGCACACCCGTGCAAGGCATCTCACGTCACATGGCATATTGAGGCTAGATGTATGAGGACATATCTTTACATACTGTACAGTATGGGACAGAGTTTTTAGATTGGTTGACACATTTTATACCATGGCACATCTAGTCCTCTGTGAGCATAAGGAGTCATAAGCTCAAAATGGAATGGAATCTCCATATGAATGGAAAACAAATTTTTTTTCATGCACAGTACAATTATGCATATTTTATTTTAAAAAATATACATATATATTTATGTCTGACTCTAAGCTCCCTTTTTCCTATTTCCATTTTCTGAGTTACAGCTCCGGTGCTCTATGACTGTCTATATTGTATTTTGTGCAAACTTTCAGGTTATTTCTCTCCAAATAGTTTGATGCAGCGGAATGGAATATCAATATGTGGCAGTCATTATATAGTGCAGGCTGCATAGTTCTTCTTCATTGCCCAGAAGTCAAACACAGCGCTGGAGTAAATGCTTCAACACTACATAATCCCTGAGCATCCTCACATCCATTAGATGTGACAGCAACAAAGTACCAGCCACCGTGCTCTTGGTACCGAATCCTGTCATTTGTCTGCTCAGGCTCCAATGTTTGCTATTGATTTCTGCAAAGTAAACATGCAGCTATATCCCATCTTCCTCCTTCAAACAGCAGTGCAAGTGGCAATCAAATCTGTCATACACAAAACTTCAATATACATGGAATGACGAGTTGCTGTGTTTATTCTCATCATTCACTGAGTTTAGAAGCTTTTTCTCTCAGATCTTTTATATTTTATTATTATACATATGATTTCTCAGGTGATTTATTCTTCTACAGATGCTTATAACTCAAGTGAAAACAACTATTTTTATCCAGTCAATAATGTACTACAAACCATAGCATATCAAAAACAATATGAATTTCATAGAACGCTAGACTTGTTATTTTTAAAGTTTGGCTTTGAGGCATATACTTGAAAGTCCTTAAGCGACAGAATAATCAAGTTAAATGACGGCAGATGTAAGGCATAACTAACACCCATTTATGGCATGATCTTGAAAGTATGCTTCAGTATATAAATGAACAGTCAGGTATTTTCTGCCTTGCTTTGCATTGTACACTGCATTCTGTAAAATAATAAAATGAGCGACATAACAGAAAGATTAAGGGTTTAATATTATGGAAATAATATTGTCACATACATGATGACCTTTTTATTCAACTCATTGCCCCCATTCTGCCTACACCCTTAAAAATAGGCGTGTATTAATTTAGAAATAGCAAAACTTATCAGACACGGCTGTTTTAGTTGAAAAGATTTAACTCTTGTGTACCTTTTGATCTGCTCTGAAGAGAAGATGAAAGAAGCTTTTAAACGTTCGCTTCATACTCACAGATAATTGTTTCTTGGTATCTTCTGAAATATATAGAAAATTCTGTGAAACAACCTGAGCTGTGTAAACTTTGATGGGCTTTTTTGGCACCTTGTTTATAAATCAATGATATACCTTTCATGGGAAGAAAGTGACAGTATTAAATGCAAGTATCAGTGATATTCTATTATAAACATGCTTGCATTTATCCTATTGACCCACAGAATAATATCCCCGAGCGCCACTATTAACTGTTTTCTTTAATTTTTTTTAATCTTAATAATCTGCCCCTGAATTATATAAATCAGCATAGGGAAACAAGGTGAACAGCAGATCATGAACTTGGAAGACGAACAATAATGTAATGGTGTTATGACTTAATAGCCTAGAGAAGCATTATTTATTTATTTATCTATTTATTTAACAAATACATATTTTGAACATTCACATCAGTCCCTGCATGTACACGCACACACATTCATTCTAGGGTTCATTTTGTTGGGAGCTAGTTAACCTACCAGTATATTTTTTGATTGTGGGAGAAAACCAAAGTACACGGAGGAAACCCACGCAGACACGGAGAGAATATACTCCATATGGTTAGCACCATGGTACAGATGTAGCACCTATCAGCTTTGCTTGGCGCCCATCAGAAACTCCCCTCTGGTGAGCGCCGGCAGACAGGGACTACATTGAACTGGGACGCGCGTGCGTCTCACACGCACACACGTCCCAATCCTTCGGCGGCGGGGTAGCGGTATCCTGCCCATCTCCACTTCAGGGAGACGGGCAGGGTTAGAGGGGTCGGGCGGCGAGGGGGATTAGTGGAGGTGGCGCGCGGGGGGGCGTCAGGGACCCATTGTCTTGTGTGTGCGCTCCCCCTGGCGGGAGCTGGTGGCTAGCAAAAATTTGGCAAGCTCCTGTCTGGATGAGCCCGGCTCCATCTGTAGGAATCAAACCCATGACCTCAGTGCTGTGGACCAGTAATGCTAACCATTACACCATCCGTGCTGCCCAACAACAAAATATTCAAAACTATTCTGAAAAATATTCATGGCCTCCTTAGGCATTTGACTATAACATTTTTTAAGACATTCTCATACAACAAATGAAGAGATGTTTAATTTCCTTGCTCTGAAAGTCATGTTAGAAATGTTCCCTTCCAGGATAGCAGTAATTGGAAATTGGAAGAAAGAACCCTATGGACAGAGTATTTTCATATTTAGGGTCCAATTAGTAAAATGGATAATAAACAACAAAAAGTCTATGGTGTAGAATGGGTGCTGGACTGTGAGTGGTAAATCCCATAAATATATACAATAATCACTCAAGTCTCCACATATGACACTACAAAATAATTATAATGCATGAGCATGTTAATTATTAGAGACCATAGGAGAAAAAATATTCATATTCTTGTATGCACTGTTATTATGCAGCTGGCATGCAGTAGTTACATGCTACTGTTTATATTCTACTGAATACACAAAATGTCCCTATAGTTACCTGTTTTAGCTATATACAAAATACCATGCAAAGAAAATGTATCATTTGCTAATATCTTATGCATTATATTGAGGAAAAAGTATTATAATTACTATTATTATATAATAATGTCCTGGAAAGAATGTCACAGACAATGTACTAGACATTGGGCAGAAAATGTAAGTGTAAAATTGCTCTATAGCGTATTCCTTTTCAGATGTTCATAATGTCCAAACATGAGATGCTACCATTTAGTGAAGAAAAAACATAATTACTGTATATTACCTTAAATGGATTGTCCAGCCATAAAGCAGTAATAAACAGGAGTGTCCTGTTCTGCATAGAAATGGGGCACCCATCAGATCAGTTTGTTAAACAGTTTTTTTGGGGGGAGGACCATGTGAGGATGTATGTTGGGTACTTGTGGATTATCACGGCTCCCACGATGGCCATCAGATGAAAAAATCGCATTGCATGCGATCACATACGATTTTTCACTGAAAAGCATCCAAATGCATTGGAATTAGTATGAAACATGTTCAATGGCCCCCAAATGTCATTTTTGAGGCTGTACCACCCCCACTATCAAGGCGAACCCTAAGCATGGCGAGCGCAGCGAGCCCGCGAGGGGCGGCGGTACGCGTCCTACAACCTTTTCATACCCCCACTATCCACGTCGGCGTGGAGTTGAGAATAGAAAGTGTGGCAAGCGCAGCGAGCCACTGAGCCCGAAGCGTGGCGAGCGCACGCGGATACCTTCACAGGTATCCGCGTCCCCTCATGGGCTTCACAGGTGTCCGCGTCCCCTCGCCATGCTTCAGGCTCGGTGGATCACTGCGCTCGCCACACTTTCTATTCTCAACACCACGCCGACGTGGATAGTGGGGGTATGAAAAGGTCGTAGGAGGAGTACCGCCGCCCCTCGCGGGCTTGCTGTGCTCGCCACGCTTCGGGTTTGCGTTGATAGTGGGGGTGGTACAGCCTCAAAAATGACATTTGGGGGCCATTGAACATGTTTCATACTAATTCCAATGCATTTGGATGCTTTTCAGTGAAAAATCGTATGCGATCGCATGCGATGTGATTGCATGCGATTTTGACAAAAACGGCAAAAATCAACAAGCATCGCATCGCATGCCATCGCATGCCACTATATATGGCATGCGATGGGAGCCAGGATAATCCAAAAGTACCGTATGTTGTGTTTGACGCCAGATCTTACATGGGTATCCCTCTAAAAATAGATTAAGGTACTTGTGTATTATAGCGGCGCCCATCGCATACCATAAGGCATGCAATGGTATGCGATGAGACGCGATATCGCGCAATATTGTAGAATGTCATAAAATTTTAAAATTGTATGACATTGTGTATGGCATACAATGCGATGCGATTAAAAATTGTATAAGCACCCTAATGGGTGCATACAATGTTAAACATGAACCCGAAGCGTGGCGAGCGTAGCGAGCCCGCGAAGGGCGTCGGTACGCGTCCTCTGACCTTTTCATACCCCCACTATCCACGTCGGCGTGGAGTTGAGAATAGAAAGTGTGGCGAGCGCAGCGAGCCACCGAGCCCAAAGCGTGGTGAGCGGACGCGGATACCTTCACAGGTATCGGCGTCCCCTCGCGGGCTTCACAGGTATCCGCGTGCGCTCGCCACGCTTTGGGCTCCATGGCTCGCTGCGCTCACCACACTTTCTATTCTCAACTCCACGCCGACGTGGATAGTGGGGGTATGAAAAGGTCAGAGTACGCGTACCGCCGCCCCTTGTGGGCTCGCTGCGCTCGCACACTTCGGGATCACGTTTATAGTGGGGGGGGGGGGGGTGGCGTGGGGGTTCATTTAACATTGTAAGCACCCATTTGGGTGCTTAAAGCACCATTTAGGGTGCTTATACAATTTTTCATCGCATAGGGGGCCAAAATCGCATTGCATCGCATGCCATCGGGTGCATGGCATGCGATGCGATAAAAACATTGCGCGATGTAGATCGGGGGCGCCGCTATAATACACAAGTACCAAGAATAATAATTAAAAAAATATATATATATATATATATATATATTTTGTGATGGATTATATTACCTCCACACAGCGGGAGTAGCGATGGGGTCCAATGTGGCCCCATCGCTTGCAAATGTGTACATGTTCAAGGTAGAAAATTATCTTTTCTTTAGGAATTCAACAGTAGCTTCACACATCTTGCGTTACTTTCATTATATACAGTAGATAACATTCTATTGTTTTTGGACAGGGACGGAATCTGATTTTGTAGACTTGATGGAGAGTCACAATGCTACAGCCCAGTAAAATTCACATTCAAGGTCGACAATATAAAGGTCGACTATTTGGATGTGACCATTAAAAAAAATTAAAAAAGGAGTTGAGACAAACATGTTCCGTAAATCCACTGATCGAACAACCTGCTACTATCCAGTAGCGCACATCCCTCCCAAAGCACACAGGCATTGCCATACAGCCAATTTTTAAGGGTCATTTGCATTGTGAGTGATCCGGTTAAAAGAGATGAAGAATTGGAGGTTATGATACAGCGCTTTCTGGATAGAGGTTATGATCACAAAAATGTGCAAAAAGTAATGATTAAGGCTTTTAACAAATCTAGAACAGAACATTTAATACATACTAGAATTTTGTTGGCCTTTTTTGTTGCTATATTACATTGAGCACTACACCCCAGTTTGGGAATTACCCACAATATTACCCTTATTAGTACCCCAGACATTGCCTGTAACTCTGTCCTCCCCCACTTCTCCTCCCCCAACTTTAATCTTAACCCCCATCCTACTATTCTCGCTACAGGTCCCATAGTAGCAAGCTATCCCCACCCCCCATCTCCTAGTTTAAAATCTCCTCCTGCCCTCTAACCATCCTTCCCTCCAGCACTGCAGCTCCCTCCTCATTCAGGTGCAATCCATCACAGCAAAAGAAGGCACCTGATTGAGTAGTCCGCCCAGTGTTACATGAACACAAATCCCTCCTTCCTACACCAGTCCTTAAGTCACATTTTTTTTTTTAAATATGTTTATTCAGAGCCATTGCATATAAAAGATAAACAGTTTACAATAAACAATGTACAGTAAACAATATGTTGCATCTGCACAAATATTCAGGGTTAACTAGGCCCATCATTTTCCATATAATATAAAAGGGGGGGGGTGGAGGTTATCATATGTGGTTAGGGAACATGCGGTTAGGGAGGGGGGAGGGAGGGGGGGGAGGGGGGGTACCTTATTGGATTTCTGCTCTGCAGCTCATTGTGAAACTTGATACATTCATACACCTACATTGTTACTACGGGTCTCAAGTATCTTATAAATATTTTGTCTTAATTCTGGGTCGCGACTGTCTATGAATGGTGCCCATACAGCGTAGAAGCGTGAAGAGGTAGAGTTTGCGTTTCGAAGGATGTCATATCGGTCGTAGTACATATATTTTAAGAGGAGAGTTTCGACCTCAGTTACAGTGGGTACATGGGGGGTGATCCAGGCATTTAATATAACTTTTTTGGCTACCGTTACTATAAGTGTCAGGATGGGGATTAGGTATAGCTGGGAAGGGGGGAGCGACCATGAGTCAAAATTTGCAAAAAGAAGCGGGATCGGGTGGAGTGAAACTTTTGTTTGAAAGTTTCTATTTATGAAATATATTAGCTTAAACCAAAATTTCTTTATACACCTACAATTCCAAAAGTTATGGAGGTAATTTGCTAACTGGTGTTTGCATTTAGGGCATTTCCCCGATTCCTCTGGTACATAATGGCTGCGTTGTTGTTGGGTAATATAAGCTCTGTGAAGAGTTTTAATATGTACCTCCTGTAGAATTGAGGCTTTCAGTATACGTATGGTGGAATGATAATATTTATAGAGGAGTGTTTTGTCTTCTGATAGTTGAGTGTCTTGCGACCATTTATGCGTTATCTTTTCCCACGCAACCTCTGCCAGCAGTTCCGCCAGTGTTTGATATAGAAATTTGGTTTTGTATTTACCGTTTTGGAGTTTCATAATTAAAACCTTTAGCCACGGTGGTGTAAGGCTCTGGGTGTTCATATTGGGAAGAGATCTGGCATAGTGCAGTAATTGATATATAGCGAAGTAGCTGTTTGCGGGGAGACCGAATCCATCTTGAAGCTCCGAGGTCGCCAACATTCTGCCCCTGGGGTCAAATACCTGTGAAATAGCTTTGAGGCCCTTGTTTCGTAGACGGTGGAAGATCGAGCTATCCACACCTGGTGAGAACATTGGATTTCCCCAAATGAGAAGCCAGTGTGATACTCGGGGGTCGTGGCCCAGAGCAGTGGAGATCGCCCACCATGCTGTGTGGACGTCTTTAAACAGAGGGTTTTTGTATATGTGTGTTGGTATGTGAGTCTTAGGTGTGTGTAGGAGAGCGGCTGGGGAGTAAGGGGAGAACATAGCGCTGTCCACGTGGAAGTCCGAGTAGTCACTTTTCTCAAGTAGCCAACCCAGAGCAAATCTACACAGGAGTGATCTCGAGTATTGCTTTAGGTTTGGGATATTGAGGCCTCCCAGATTCTTAGGGAGGTGTAACTTGTGTAGTGCGATTTTTGGCTTTTTGCCATTCCAGAGGAATTGTGATATCAGGGAATTAATTTTAAGGATATCTTTATTGTTTAGCGGGATAGGAAGCATTTGCATTACGTACATCAGTTTGGGCAGAATCATGGATTTTATAACTTCTGTCCTACCTAGTAGCGACAGAGGCAAGTCTTTCCACGTGGACAGTGATTTGGTTATGTTTTGAATGATGGGGTCATAGTTTCTGGGGTAAAGTTGATCAATTGTTACTGGTATGTATATGCCTAGGTATTTTATCTGGGTTTTTTGAATCTTTATGCTGCAGAGATTTGGATCATCTGGGAAAGAGGGGGGTGTTCCTCTCAAAGTCATCAGCTCTGATTTGTGAATGTTAATTTTATAGCCTGAGAAAGTGCCGAATTGTTGGATAATATTGTAGGCTTCGGGAAGTGAATGTTGTGGGGCAGTGAGAAATAAAAGCATATCATCTGCGAACAGGGATACTCTTAGGTCTACTGATCCAATTTGAATTCCCTGAAACCTCGGGGACTGTCGGAGGGCAATCACCAGGGGCTCCAGGGCTAGGGCAAACAGCAGGGGCGACAAAGGGCACCCCTGCCTGGTGCCTCTTAAAATGGGGAACGGATCTGAAAGGATTCCATTACAGTGTATCCTGGATGCAGAGTTGTTATATAGAGTGCTTAGTATGGAGATAAATTTTTCGGGGAACGAGAATTTACGCAAAGTAGTATATAGATGGTCCCAGTGGACCATGTCGATAGCCTTTTCCGCATCCAGCGACAGTATCGCCAGCGCGGGGCCCGACACGGCCCACTGGGACTGCTGCAGTACCGACAGTACCCTCCTGATATTCGTTACCGGATTGCGTCCCATAACAAAACCAGTTTGGTCTTTGTGTACAAGGGTAGGTAACATTGGTTTTAGCCGCTCGGCCAAGATCTTAGTCAGGATTTTGTAATCCATGTCTAGCAGGGATATAGGTCTGTAGGAGCCTGGGTCAGATAAATCACGGCCCGGTTTGGGGAGCACTTTAATTGTGGCTGTATTAAAGTAGAGAGGGGCTTGGTCTGAGTGAAGAATAGAGTTGTACATGGCCATTAGTATGGGGGCGATTTGTGGTGCAAGGAGCTTGAAATATTCAGATGTCAAGCCGTCTGGGCCTGGGGCTTTTCCGGGTTTGATACCTGCTATAGCGTTTAGTATTTCGTCTAATGAAAAATCTTTACAAAGAGAATCGGACATGAGTGTCGTCAAGTGTGGCGTCGGAAGATTTTCCCAGAATTGTGTGGCTGCACAATCATCAGAGATGGGGGCCGAATATAGTGATTTATAATAGGCATTTAAGGTGTTGGCAATTTGCACATTAGTGGAGGTTAAGGTGCCATCTTGACATTTCAGAGGATGGATTGTGGAGGGGGAGTTATATCCTTTGAGTAGGTTTGATAACAGTCTGCTAGATTTATTGCCATACTTGTGAAATTTAGCGTTGGAGGCAAATGTGTAGAGAGCTTCAGATTTTATAAAAAGACCCTCGAATGTGGCTTTGGCCTGGGTGTAGCTAAGTTTAGTTGTTGAGGTGGGAGAGGATTTATATCCCAAGAAAGCGGTCGTGAGGTCCGCTTGGGCTTGGGCAAAAGCTAGGGCTATCGTTTTACGTTGGTAAGAAGTGTGTGCAATTATAGCTCCTCTGATTGCAGCTTTGGAAGCTTGCCAGAATAGAGCCGGGTTGGTGCTGGCCGTTTCTTTGTTGTTTTGTGTATATTCATCCCATGCTTTTAGGACCACTGCTTTTAGGGAGTCAGATGTAGTAATAGATGAGGGGCATCTCCATGATATGAATGAGCTTTTTTCTGGTGATACTTTTAGGGAAATCCAGATCATAGCATGGTCTGATAGTGATATTGGTTCTATATGAGTCATGAGGATTTTTGGGAAAAGGTCTGTAGAAGTAAGTATGTAATCTATCCTGGATAGTGTGCTGGTGGCTGAGGAAAGACACGTGTAGTCATGGTCAGTGGGATGGAAGATCCGCCATATATCTTGTAGATGCAGTTGAGCTGCTAGGGCCGGGACACCTAAACTAGGGAGCTTTCTTGAAGTAGGGAATTGTTTGTCTAATTCTGGGTGGGAAATTAAATTGAGATCTCCACAGAGAATGATTGGGAGATGTATGTGTGGGGTGAGTTGTTTAATGATAGTCTGGAAGAACGCTTTTGAATAGGCATTGGAGGCATAGGCGTTAAGGAGGATATATTGTGTATGTGCGATAGTGAGGCGTGTAAGAGTATATCTACCCTCTGGGTCGGAGTATAAGGTGTCAGCTGTCAGCGGAGTGCGTCTCTTGCTCAGGACCACAACCCCTCGGGCCTTGGTGTTAAAAGATGCAGAGGAATGCACCTGCCACTGAAGAGCGTTAAGCTTGGCGACCTCGGTAGGCATCAGATGAGTTTCCTGCAAACACACAATGTCAAGGTTTAATTTATTTAAATACATTAGAATCTTTTTGCGTTTTTGTGGGGAGTTGATGCCACCCACATTCCAGCTACCCAATGTTAACGTGGTCATCTAGGTAAAAGGTAGGGGGAAAGAGACAATGATATACAAAGCATGTGTTGAATTATACTTGTGAAACATATTATCTGCATAGTGGTACCCTGTTGGGGAAGAGGAGGGGGAGGGTGGAGGGGGGGGGAACTGAATTAAAATTGAAGTGTAGACTTCCAAACATAAATATAACAAAACATTTCGTCATCGATATTTTGCTCATCGATGAGATGTGGCGCTCCTTAACCTCGGAGCCCAAAATTGAACATAACAGTAGAGGTATCTCGACCTCTAATTAACCAACTGTCGCCCGCCAGGTGAGATTAGAGAGTGGGTAAAGACAATAACAGGGGGAGGAGGGGGGAAGGGGTGAGTAGAGAAAATGTCAAAAGGGAAGAAAGAGGGTCATTCACATAATATTGCAAATATCAAAAACATACTGGTGTAGTCATAAGTGTTAGTCTGCAAAAACCCATATAATTGGTTTAGTTCAAGTGAGGGAGGGAGAGAGTATGGAGGGGGGAGTTGAGTAGTGAAGTAATAACAGGTGGAAGGGGGGGGTGAGAGGTACAGTAATAAGAGGTTAACTGTCCAGCCATAAGCTGGACGCCTATACCTTTTTCAGTGGATAAGGACAATACGGGGTTTAGGCAAGAGGGAAGGTATAAGGTAGGGGAGGAGGCTAACTCCTCGGTGACTGGGAATTAAGTATGTTGTTCCAGGAAAATATTATCTATCTGAAGTTGCTGAACTGGACCTGCCAACATTCAGCAAAAGAAACCAGAGTTGGTGATTGATTTTCCATAATATCTTGTTGTACCAGTGTGGGATAAGCTGCTAGACCAGTGTCCTGCTGCTTAATTATCTGCCGCCCAGTCTGTTTGTTGGTCTGCAGGAGGAGCGGCTTCATCTAGGTATGCGTCGGCGTCCAGATGGGAGAGAAAGTCTTTAAATGAGTTCCCCTCATAGATGCGCAATTGCGCCGGATACAACATGGCAAATTTTATCCCATCACGGATGAGTCTGGAGCAGGTGGGGGCGAAGTCTCTCCTAGCTTTAGAAAGTTCGGCGGAGTAATCCTGGAAAACAAGTATTTTATGGCCTTGCCATGTAATGTCCCTGATTTTGCGAGAGGATGACCATATGAGTTCCTTATGTAGGAAGTTTAGAGTCTTGAATATTACAGCGCGGGGCCTGGCGCCTTCTTGTGGCTGTTGAGAGCCCAGTCTGTGTGCGCGTTCGATGATTAGATCGTTACACCTATCTGTAATATGCAAGAGTTCTGGCAAAGTGATTCTAATAAAGTCAAAGAGATCTTGCCCTTTTACAGATTCAGGGATGCCTATCAGCCGTAGATTACATCTCCTGGACCTGTTTTCAAGGTCCTGAACCTTGTTATGGAGGAAGTTTATTTCCTTGTTTGCAGATTTAAGAGATGATTTCAAGTCCGTAATATCAGCAAAGTTTGCGCCTGCTGTTTGCTCTGTGGAAACAACTCTCTGTTGGAGCTGATCTATTCTTCTGCCAAGATCATCAGTCTGTGCCTTTAGTAGAGGACCTATGGCTGTCCTGATGGCCATAATCATGTCCCCATACGTGACTGGGGAATCAGGGGAAGGCAGGGTCTGGAGCGGCTGCGGGCATTCACTGTGGGAAGCGCTCTGGTCATCTTGGTGAGAGAAGCGCAGGGGGGGAGTGGGGCCCCTTGAGTCTGGGGCAGGTGAGGTTGGTGCAGCACGGCGGGAGCTGGCGTCTTGCGCCATCTTAGGACCTGGTGTCTGGCGGTCCTTGTCTCTCCTGCGTGTTTGGTTGCTCGGCATAGCGTTGTAATAGCGCTTCATACAATGGGGTGTAGGTAGGGGGAGGCGGTTTAGTGGCGGGCGGTGGTTATGAAGGCAGAAAGCCGTGTATATTAGGTTTTCGGGCTGCCGGGTATTGGAGCTGAAGTCCCCTGTTACTGCTGCATCAGGGGGTGGGACCGGGACTCCAATTTATAGAATTGCTGAGCCAGATGTCAAATCAGTTTAGAGGTGAGATGAAGCATATTACAGAGTAAAATATAGACATCACTGAGCTTTGGTGGGGGGTGGTGGAGGGTTGTAGTTTCCACCTGTGGCTATAGACCTGGGAGAAAGAGCAGGGTGTATAGTAACCAGCGTGCAGCTCCTGAGCCTCTGTGTCTGACAGCTTATATGAATGTAAAAAGTCAGAATAGTGCAGTTCTTATGGAGAGGGAGCACACAGTCCCTTCCAAGTGAGGCAGTCTAATAGTGAAGGCTTGCGAGGCTTATTTGTATTTTGGGGGCTGAAATAGATAGCCCAGGGTTTATGCTGTGCTTGTGCTGCGTTTTTAAAATCGCGGCCGGGTCTTGGGAGCAGGGAGGCTAAGAAGTCCAAATTTGCACCCACAATCTTCCCTGGAGGGAGGGCTGCCCCCAGGGAGGCCTCCGGTGGCAGTGGGAGATGTGTAGATATAAAGTGAGTACCTGGAGCGGGCGTAAAAGCCCGCGATCGCGTCCGCGGTGCTCGCGTCTCAGCCTGTCCCAAAATCTAGGCCCCGGCTTCACCGGCCGCTCCGTCGGAGTAGGCCGCAACCTGCAAAAGACGCTTAGAAGCGTCTCCCGGCTCCGCTGCTCTACCCGGCGGGCGTCCCCAGTATCTGGGCGCTTAGGAGGATGGTTTTAGGGCACTTCAGAGGGGTCCAGGCACCTGTAAACTGTGGTTTTCTGGTGCTTTCAGACGGAGCTCTCAGGCACTGCGTCTGGTCTTGGTCTCGGTCAGGCCACGCCCCCCTTAAGTCACATTTACCTCCCTCACGTTTACAATACAAATTAAAGTGCATAGTATCAAGTTACATTCTGTAGATACAAATACGGATTCATAAAAAACAATGAAGTCCCAATTTCTTGTTCAATCCCCCTAATTATTCCTACCGGGACACCTCTTATATACACGTGAGCATTATTGGACTTGTGACATTGATCAATTAACATGGCTGAAGGTGCCAATATAGACACATCATTTGCCCATCTGGACTCAGGGGACTTTTTTAGTCACTCTGACTTAGAAGCAGAGAATATATTATTTTCAATATCTTTATGTGATTAAACAACTTTACAGGACTGTGGTGATTTATACAATGAGGGGTACCGCATTAGAAGCGGGAAGTGGACTTTTTGTACGACGGGATTATCCTATGTGACTATCACCGGCAAAAGCCCATACCAAGGGGTTTCCGTGTACGAAATATACCCACAATTGTCCGCCATAATGCAGCCTTTTGTAAAATGTGGGTAGGAATTCTTAATAAGTGTTCCATGGACTTAGTATTATTGGTTGTGGAAGAATCAGCCAGGGAGCTAGCGATTACTCAATCTCAACTAACAGCCTTTGATACTGAAAAAAAAATATTGTTAAAGGTCAAATACACTAATTGACTTGATAAAATCACCACCACCATTGACAGGTACACTTAAGACTTGATACAATTTAAAAAGGGACAAAGCACGTAAGGTTCAACATAGTGTCTACACATGGTTGAATCTTCAATATGCAAGGAATAACAGGACACAGGCGTACTGACCCTTATCTGGACGACCGCCACAGCGGGCCCCTAATGACTCCAGTACCTCCTTCAGCGATACCGATACTGTACACCCGACTACATCTAGTGGGTCCGTCCCTTTAGGGGAACATGGGAGGTGAGCGAGAGATCCAATAGGTGTGCCAAATCCCTCCATCGGAAGAGGAGGGGGAAACAAAACAAGAGGCAGAGGGTGGCCGCGAAAGACACCGAAATAGATCAGTTGGTGTTTAACCTTAAGGACACTGCACTTACAGATGTTGAGTTGTCTGTATTAACTAAAGGTTTGACCTTTGTCCCTACAAATTATCATGATCCAGTCATATGGCAAATTGGCTCTTACCGTTTCTCACGATCACTGAGACTGAAGGAATTCTTAGGGCACAAAGTGAAATCTGACACAGTGAGCACCATTCCTATGACTTTATGCAAATTAACACATGTATCCAATTTTGACCCCCCTACTCATTCTACATCTATTAAGAATTTTTCACGTATTTTATCTAGTGCTGCAAATGACTTCACAGTGAGCCAACCCAGGGGACGCAATTTGTACAATGAGGAGAGGTTGGCACTGCGGTCATTGAGTCAGTGCACAAATATAGTAATCCGCTCGGCGGATAAGGGTAGGGCTGTGGTAATACAGTCAGTTGGCGCTTATATCAATGAACGTCAATGACAGTTATCTGATGAGACTATTTATGAGGTACGTGATGTTCATCCTGCTGTGTCCTTTAAAAATAAACTGGATACTTTATTGTCTTCTGCATGCACTAAAGGTATTATTGTAGGGATCTCCTGTGCCACGCTGTCTGGCGAGACACCACGTGACACTGGCTGGAAGGAGATAGAGACAGGACCAGGGCAGCCTCGCCAACCTGACTCCGTTGTACCCAGATGGAGTTGACGTGTGTGTGCGGGGTGCTAGGCTTCACCAATAATAGCCGCGTTCGTGGGAGCCCGTTAGTCAGGCTCCCACCTCGATGCCACCTGGTCTTATGTTAGGACAACACACACGCCAAGGCCAGTGATGAACAAGGGGAAACCTATCTACAAACAAAGAGGCGAGAACCACCCTGCCCTGCGGAGAGGGGTGCCAGTGGATAGCATTCTAAACAGGAACCCGCTGTGCTAATGCTTAACAGGTTTAACCATACACAGTATGCTGACACACTAAGAACTGCTGACGGGTGTAACAATACACGATATGCTGACACACTAAGAACTGCTGACGGGTGTAACAATACACGATATGCTGACACACTAAGAACCGCTGACAGGTGTAACAATACACTATACGCTGACACAATAAGCAAATGATTAGTACGGAGACAAAGAGGGGGAATCTTCCCAACTTATCTGGAACCGAGGGATATCAATATCTGGAGAAGGAATCCCACAAAGACCAACAGGAGCTGCAGGGACCGGGAGACGGATAAAGGACGACACACGGACACCGGGAGGACAGGAGACTGGATGGAGGACACAGCTGGGAATCAATGACAGGATGCAGGATGACTGGACACAGGAACCAGGAGCAGTGGGTAAGCAGGAACCAGGAACACTTGAGACCCTGAGGTACAAGCTATAACCGGCATGGGACTGAACAACCAGAGGGTTTATATAGAGAGCACAATGTGGTGCTGATTACACATAGCCTGAAGGTGTGCACTGCAGGCTAGGAGCCTAATCAAGACACCTGAGTCCAGAACACACAGTACTGAAAGTTACCTGCAATGGCCCAGGCTGACCACTGGATGCCACTAGCGAGTACACACACACACAGGCTGAGATAACCCCAGGGAGAACACACAGGGAGAACACACAGAAAATGTGAATGGTACATGACACCGATCCGCTGGAAGCGGATCGTAACAATTATATGTGATGATTTATTAAAAGCACTAACTGGTCAGTACCCTATTGTACCTTTGTTTTACACTCTACACAAGAGATTGGTTGATCCCCCTGGTAGACCTATTATTTCTGCCAGGGGATCACTATACCAACCCATTTCTGTGTACTTGGACCATTTGCTATGCCATCATATCTTAAAGACACAAATGACTTGTTGAACTGGTTGCAGGCAATTGGGGAGGTTGGTAGTGATCAGATCCTCTGCAGTGCTGACGTGGTCAGCCTGCATACCTGCATACCACATGATGATGGTATGTGGGCTGTGGAGTTGCTGATCATGGACAACCCCCTATATATGGGCCCTCCAGTTTCATTCTTTTTGTCATTGTTACGGTTGGTGCTCACCAAAAATTACTTTTACATTAATGGTCGCTACTACCATGGGGTCGAATGTGGTATTTGGGAGTGTCCCAGTGGAATTTCAACTGAGACTCACAAATTGGGCAATTTATTAACATTTGTTTTACGCACACCCTTTTCACATTATTTAAGTATAACCTAACTGCTCCAAAAAGGAACTTTTGGAGCAGTTTTTGTGAAATAAACAAAACACCCCAATAATGAAGCATAGTGGAATTACAGGGACAGAGCTTACGCAATAGTTCAGTTCCTGCATGCAGTAATTAATATATCTGTGCAATATATTCAATTATCGCATTGTGAATTAGGCCTATATTATCACAGCAATCTGCATTTGAGGATATAGATGGTTATAATTGACCCCAATGTCTTTTGACTTGACTGGAACATTCTGATAAATGACACCCACATCAGCACTTAATGTTAATAACCCCAGTTTTATGCTTTTATGTTGCCCATAAAACCAAGGAGTGGATTCACATTACTGTCCACTACATAAGCAGGATTTCAGCAGGAAATGTATAGAGTGCAGTTTAGTCACATCCACAGACCTGAATCCTCGTCTAAGCAATTACATTTACAGAGTTAAAAGGTCAATATATTTTTTTCGGGTTTATATGATGGAAGAATTTATGTGATGTGAAGAATGTGATGTGAACAGTTCATAAACTTGCCACCAAAAAAAAAGATGTCATTATTTGTCCCTTTTATGGTGGTAAATACTTTTTGGTAAATGCTGCCAGGAAGAACCGAAGAGCCAGTGTTGCAAGCAAGGGGGTATGGCGTGTTACGGAGTACCTGTAAGAAATATGTTGCAGGTACGCAGTACCACTTACCCCCTGACCCACTGTCAATTCTATTTTTATTTTAAGTCTAAATATAATGCATCAGCAGCCCGCCCATCCAGCGTTATGATTGGTGCTGTATGCAGCTACCGGCTACTGCTGATTTAGCCTGTCACACTGACAAGCATCAGCGGTGCTGACAGCATGAATAGCAGGCTCCACAATTGTAAGCATAAGCTGCCCGGCTCTCCCCCAAGCAAGAGCCAACACACCCCCAGTCATTCCCTGTTTCTCATTCCCTGTCTCCTGATGCCACGCCATTATTGTCATTTAGTCACTCCTCTAGCTTTGTGTGACCACGCCCCCTCATGACACATGACCATGCCCATTTTTGGTGGATGCTATCAGTACCACCAAGAAAAAAATTCTACTTGCACCACTGCGAGGAGCATGCAGTTCATCAGCATTGAGAGCTTTAATCTGCTCTAAACACATACCACCCAACTGTTCTGCTTTCTACTGAAAAAGTCACATTTTTTTGGAGCGTTCCAGCATTCCACCTGGGACCTGCAGTGTCCTGCGGCAAGGGGGGTGGGCAGTTGGGAGCCCCCCTGTCACCCGTGAATAGATGCTGTGCGCATGCATACAGTGTCTATTCATGCCCCCACAGCAGCAAAACCAGGGGCATGGCCTCACGGGAGCATCGCTAGTATAGGCCATGCTCCTTCCCAATTGGTCACATGCCAAAAATGTTGGTCACGCCTCCGGTGCGCACCATTTTCTCTCCTCCTCCCCCCCTCAATGTTTGGAGGTAAGTAAACAGTCCTCTGGGTAATTGACAACTCTGATGATCTGGTGAATTTACTGGTGGTAGCACTGAGGCTGTGAACAGTCTGCCTGGGTGGCTCTGAGTAGTCCAGCTATGCTCCTGACAACTGGGTTTTTGGAGTTATACAGTATACAATATTGCAGATTAGTTTCAAATAGAATGAAATCACTTTGAAGTTTCCTGAGTTTACAGCAGTATGTTGATATTAATTTTGCAAAAAGATATCCTTTCACAGAACACAGCAAGCATTTAGGTAAAGGGTATGGAGGGAAACTACTTGACTATAAATACACCCTGTTCCTCCCATAATATCCCTATAACGTGTACATACATTTTATCTTCCGCTCTCTGCCCTAACATTCTCTTACACTCCCCTTTCCTTTCCTAAAACACTCATTGGGCGAAATGTAATAGGGTGCGTTTTTTTAGACATGTGCGTTTTTTGGTCAAAAACGGCCGAAATCGCACATTTTCCGAAAATCGCACATTTAATAGGTTGAAAATCGCGGTAAAAAATCGCACTTTTTACCGCGAAATCGCACTTTTAGAAGTGCGATTTTTAGTCACATTTCAATTCGCATCCAGATGTTTTCCCATTATAAAGTATACAACTCGCAAATGTAATAGGGTGCGATTTTTGGTCAATGTTACCAAAAATCGCAAAAAAAATAGACCAGGTTCTGACAGGCGAATTTGACAGAACCATGCACAGATCATTGAGATCTGTGCATGGTTCTGTTAATAAAAATGTGTAAAAGTGTTTTTATAAAAAAAAAAACGGCGTGGGGTCCCCCCTCCTAAGCATAACCAGCCCCGGGCTCATTGAGCCGGACCTGGTTCCAAAAATACGGGGGGACAAAAAGCATAGGGGTCCCCCGTATTTCTGAAACCAGCCCCGGACTCTTGGACCGGTCCTGGTTCCAAAAATACGGGGGACAAAAAATCTGGGGGTCCCCCGTATTTTGAAACCAGCACCGGGCTCCAACAGCCCGCGGTGTCATGCCACAGCCGGGGGACACTTTTTATACAAGGTCCCCCGGCCAAAACATGAGCACCGTGGCTGGTCAGCCTTGGACGGGGTACCTGGAGGAGTGGGGACCCCCCCAATAAAGGGGTCCCCCCCCCCAGGCTTCACCCGTCCAGGGCTGAAGCCCGGGGCTGTCACCGGCGTCCGTGGCCAGTGGACGCCGGCCTGATAGGGTTAAATCCATCATACATATCATTACATTGCTTTTTACCGGCGAACTACAAGTGCCAGCAGACCTCCCCCGCATGCTGGGACTTGGAGAACCACAAGTCCCAGCATGCAGGGCATTAATGGGCCCGCTGGGACTTGTAGTCCACCTGTAAAAAGAATGTTTATAAAAAACACACACACAGAGAAGTACAAGTTTATTACACACACACACCTCAATTTTACACCAGCGTTACTTACCATTCCTGGATCCAGCGCTGGTCTGGCTGCTTTACAGCCGGCTCCCCCCGAACTGACAGGCAGCGGGGAGAAGCGGCTGTCTCCGTCGCTTCTAACAGCCTCTGTAGCGCTGTCCGAGTGCTACAGAGGCTGAGAGCGTGATTGGCTGAGCTACAGTATGCGTCTCCATGGAGACGCATAGCTCAGCCAATCAGGACTGAGCTATGCGTCTCCATGGAGACGCATACTGTAGCTCAGCCAATCACGCTCTCAGCCTCTGTAGCACTCGGACAGCGCTACAGAGGCTGTTAGAAGCGACGGAGACAGCCGCTTCTCCCCGCTGCCTGTCAGTTCGGGGGGAGCCGGCTGTAAAGCAGCCAGACCAGCGCTGGATCCAGGAATGGTAAGTAACGCTGGTGTAAAATTGAGGTGTGTGTGTGTAATAAACTTGTACTTCTCTGTGTGTGTGTTTTTTATAAACATTCTTTTTACAGGTGGACTACAAGTCCCAGCGGGCCCATTAATGCCCTGCATGCTGGGACTTGTGGTTCTCCAAGTCCCAGCATGCGGGGGAGGTCTGCTGGCACTTGTAGTTCGCCGGTAAAAAGCAATGTAATGATATGTATGATGGATTTAACCCTATCAGGCCGGCGTCCACTGGCCACGGACGCCGGTGACAGCCCCGGGCTTCAGCCCTGGACGGGTGAAGCCTGGGGGGGGGGACCCCTTTATTGGGGGGGTCCCCACTCCTCCAGGTACCCCGTCCAAGGCTGACCAGCCACGGTGCTCATGTTTTGGCCGGGGGACCTTGTATAAAAAGTGTCCCCCGGCTGTGGCATGACACCGCGGGCTGTTGGAGCCCGGTGCTGGTTTCAAAATACGGGGGACCCCCAGATTTTTTGTCCCCCGTATTTTTGGAACCAGGACCGGTCCAAGAGTCCGGGGCTGGTTTCAGAAATACGGGGGACCCCTATGCTTTTTGTCCCCCCGTATTTTTGGAACCAGGTCCGGCTCAATGAGCCCGGGGCTGGTTATGCTTAGGAGGGGGGACCCCACGCCATTTTTTTTTTTACTTTTTTTTTTTAGCACAAAATCGCATTTATGAAAATGCGCACATTTTCATGACTGAAAATGCGCACATTTTCATGACTAAAAATCGCGGCAAATCGCGGCAAATCGCATTTTTTGCCGCTAATTCGCATCTCATTACATATGCGAATTCGCGGCAAAAAACGCGATTTTTAAAGGTGCGATTTGGTGCGATTTTTTTTTAGTCTAAAAAAACGCACCCTATTACATTTCGCCCATTATATTTACAGTACCAATATGTTATGCTGCACAGTATTAAATGTCTTCACAAAACACAAATATATCACATCCACTGCACTGACTCCATTTAGTTTACAACACATGTCCTAATAAAATCTAATCAGACTCTACAACTCTTCAAAAGGAATTAACGAACTTGTCAAGAATTACAACTGAAACATCAGATTTATTTAGGGGATGAGGAAAAAGAATATTATAAGGCTACAGCTAAAGAGAATGGGGTAGAAAAAAACACAATGATAAAGATAATGAAGCCTACATTATTACCATAGGCATCGTTCCTTTCGATTTCACTGGATATGAACTAATTTCATATTCACTGCAGCATTGCAGATTTTGAGAAATGTGCTTTATTTTTCTCTGCAGCTATTGTCATCTTTTAAGCAATGATTTATAGAAAACAAAAAAAATCATACAATCCGAAAAAGAAAATCAAATAACTTACTATAGTATATATCTTATTCCTTCCATCAGTAAAGATGGGAGTTAGAAGGATTTGGTGAAAAAGAATAAAAAAGATAGAAATGTCAGATCTACTTATTTTCTTTATTCTATGGTGATTACATACTGTAAATGCTTATTTTGGTTTTAGTTACAAAAGAGTATTATGGATCATGTAGTTAAGCGATTCTTAGTTTTCACTATCACATCATTTTGATGCCATGTATAGTTGCATTATCTAACAAATCAGTTATACTCACCTTTCTAGCAAATGTGAAAATGAGGCCCTCTGTTATCCTGGCTTCTGCTTAAATGCATTGAGATATTGTGGTGTTAGAATGCAGGTCATGTACACATGCGCCAGCAGAGCAGGGGATCAGGGACTGAGCAGCAGTGGGTGAAAATCTCAAAAAGGCTTCATCTGACCATATTTTTCTTCCACTGGTGGAGGTTTCTTCTTCATAAAGAAGAAAGATGGATGACTACGCCGCTACATTGATTACAGGGGATTCTGTGACATTACCATAACAAACCGGTATCCATTACCCCATATTACTGAGTTTTTTCACCTTGTCAAAGGTGCCACCATCTTCACCAAACTAGATCTAGGAGGGGCCTATAACCTCATTTGAATAAGATTGGCCAATAAATGGAAGACCACTTTCAATACTCGTGATAGCCACTATGAGTACCTGGTAATGCCATTCAGGCTCACTAACTCTCCTGAAGTGTTCGAACACTTTGAGCATGAGATCTTCTGATATTTGCTTTATCCTCATCTTCTCTTGTGATTGTCAAACTCATTGACAAGAAGTCAAGGAGGTACTGAAGCATTTACAGGCCAATCAATTCTTCTGCAATACTGAAAAGTGTATCTTTGAGGATCCATCCATCACATTTATTGGGTACATTATCTCCGGCTCTCGTTTTATGTTTGGATCAAGAATAGTACAAGGGAAAGAACTACGTGTCCAGATGGCAAGAAATTTAATTGCCACTATCCAAGGTTAAATGTACGACCCGAATAACAAGACATCTGATGAGTCTAAGGCTATTAATTAATCAGTAAGAAGCTGTATCTTGATAAATTCATAAAAAACAATAAAGCAAACTGTACTTGTATAACTGAATCGTATCCTATGAGAGTTTTCAAATAAATATAGGGTAGCAAGAACTAGGCAAAAACCTATAAAATAATAGTATACTGTTAAAACCCAATCAGTGTGAATGGCTGGAGTTGGCTCCACACTAAAGGATCCCCAAGACTCCTGAGTGCACAGGTAAATAGAGTAAAATGTCCTATTAGGGACCTGAAGGTGTATGCTGTGTAGGAGAGACAACTCATCATCCTTGGTCTCTCGGGGCTATAGAAATTGACAGCTAGTATAGCTGATTCCCAAATAGGGAAACTTGCAGTTTGGTGCCACTGGGTTGTGTCAGCTGCTGGGCTGCTGGTGATTGAAATTTGCAGCATGCTCCCGCTGTTGTCTGCCAATTTGGGATCTGCTGGAGTGAGCCATTGTTGTCAGCAGATGTTGACTTCTCACTGCTGTTAAGGCATGGCTCAGTGAGATTGCTAATTTATGTGTGGATCCAGAAATGGTCAAGGCCATTAATTCCTGGAACAAACTTCTCTCAAGGTTTCCTGGGGTGCACAATCTGTTACAGGAAGTTAATTTGTGGGTCATAAACCCTAGTTGTTCTGATCACCGCCCTTACCAGAAAAATAGCTAATCAGGTCTCTTGGCCACCATATGCTAAACAGGCATTTCAGCTTCTCAAAGAAGCCTTCATGTCAGCTCCCCTATTGCAGCAACCTGAAAACGTCTGGTCTTTCTTTGTGGAAGTAGAGGACTCGTCTGAAGGAGTTTCTCTGATAAGAAGATTAATCTTTGTGCCTACTTCTGCGAAAAATTTGCTTCTGCCGAAAGAAACAACCCTATTGGTGAATGGAACCTATGGCACTCAAACTCACTTTTAAAGAGTAGCAGTATCTTCCAGAAGGCACACAATTACCAATCACTGTGTATATGTAAGGAAAACAGGAAGAGGTTTAACTGTGCGTAAGTACTAAGTTGTCAGATGTATAATAAGTGAAATAAATATAAAAAATTATATTCTTTTTTTGTTTTATATTGAAATTTTAATAACACTATAGAACATTTAAAACAATTAATATTGAGTAACCAGAAGTGCAGTATGCTTGGAATTAATAATCACCCTTATTTCTGAATACTAGTCCATGGAACAGCCTTATTGTAGTCCACCCATTTGAGGGATAATGATGGAAACAATTGTATGCAAAAAGTCCTCACCCACTGATGATATTCGGGCCTTTAAGGAGGTGGCGTGCCTCCAAGGAAAATCTTGCACTTTACAGAGAATATTTGAACAATCAGTCCCTGCCCCAGTGGAGTTTACAATCTATATTCCCTTCCATATGTTCATTCACGCATTCATTCTAGGATTATTTTTTCTTAGGAGCCAATACACCTACAAGTATATTTTTGGGGATTGTGGGAGGAAACAGGAGTACCTGGAGAAAAACCACACAAGCACGGGGAAAAAATACAAAGTCCACACAGTTAGGGCCATGTGGGAATTGAACCCATGACCTCAGTGCTGTGAGGCAGTCATGATAACCTTTACACCATCCACTGTGAATGGTGAGTTTGGGCAATACAAGAAGTGGAAATAGCTGAGAACGTGTAAGACTGCACTTTCTCCATGTGCGAGTCTACATGTGCAAGTTGAAAACATGTTTTTAGCAGTAAACTTGCACCTTTACAAACTTGCACCCTATTACATTTCATCCATAACCTATCATCAATTGGATATGCTTTAAGATCACAGAGTGATAAGGTAAAAAAAGAGTGGTTCATAAATATATATAACTAAATGCCAACCAAGTCAACAGATTACAGAAAGACAAAGTCATGTGTCAGCATCCGGTCCTTGTTGAAATTGCAGTAGCAGTTTGACACCAGCAAGTAGCGAGAGAAAAGGAATATAGTACACTTAGGAAACCAGAGGCATGAAACGGAATCCAAAATCAGAGACACAGAAGGCAAGGTCAACAAATACTGTTCAGGTTCAGCAACATTGTGATAAATGTAGCACTAGCTTAGTATCCATGAGAATCGTCAACATTTTGAGCGAGGAAGATAACAAACGAGATTAGGAGTTAGACAGGGTAAAAAAATGTTTTAGAGAATTGAAAAAGACAACACATAATGTACTTAAGCAATACTTATTAGAGGCTCATGTCTTGGATTTATATAACACAAATACAACACTAAAAAGCATCCCGTAATCAGCACATCATTGTCTGTTATGGCATGATTCTCTTGCTAGTCACCCTGCACCTGATGCACACAACCTGCTGAGTTCTCAATCTGGTGCATGATTGTCTGTGGGGGTTATTCAGACTTGATAGTTGAGGCAAGATTTAGCAGTGACCTCGGATAACCTTGCGATTAGATAGCCTATGCCCTGTCTGAGTGAAATCCCGCCCCGTGCAAACCTGGGAATTGCTTAGCATGGCTTGCAAAAATTTGTTGGATCAGTGAATATCTGCAAAGCCATTCGCAAGCTTCAGGGTACGCAGTCTGTGCGTAGCTCATTACTTACTCTGCGGCTGGCATAGAATTTGTCAGATCAGGCCCGTAGCTGACGTCACACAACTTCCCCTTAAACACCGTTTTTTCCCTGATACTCTTAGAAAACGGGCAATTACCACCCCCAAACCCACACTTCCTGTCAATCAACTTGCATATGGCCAGCAACGAGAAAAGTAGAAGGATTTTAACGCAGGATGGCCTCGCACATGTGTGCTATGATCCTTATGCATGTGCAGTTGTGAAATCTATCACAGGGTTTCACGGGTACATCAATTGAACAATGGTATAATGTGAACACCAATGAATAACAATAATACAATAAATAAGGTTTTATTATTCTGGAACACAGGAGTCGATACTCAAAACGAGGATTCCCCTCTCAATCAGGAACTCCAGAAGTTAATTACATAAACAACCTTACTTTTTATGCTACCAAGCAAACAAGCTATTAGAAAATCACTTACAGTACTACATATAATGAACGATTACAATGCAAGCAATTCATATAATTTACGGTTTCTAGGAGGCCTCTACTAATTCAATTAATATGGTTTATTATTGCGCAATAATGGGTTAATTTTACCCTTAGTGTCTACGGTGTAACTGCAGTTACTCTTTAATAAAGCGCTTCGTTATAGAACTGTCCCTGTCCCCCTCAGGGGACTAAAGTCTACGCTGAAAGTTAATCCCTAGGGTATTTGTAATCCACTGGGTGAAGTTAAATCCAGGTAAATTCTGTGCAATTCTGTCGCTGACCCTATTATTTGCAGATGCTGAATAGTCAATTATAGACCTTTAATGCTGTTAGTTACTGGAAAGTGTCTGGACTTCCAACTCCCAGCCCGCTAAGCCTCTTTCCAGCTCCGATACCCTCAATTGCAAGGTTGATGGATACCTTCCTGAGGTGATACTAAAGTACTTTCCCTGAGTTTGCTGTGTGTAATACTATCACAATACTAAATTAGCTTTCACTGCTGCCTGAATCTTGCTTCCAGTCACAGTCTCTGAGTGAACTTTCACCTTTTCCTGAATGAAAGAAACGTTCTCTCACTTCTAAAGATAAAATACTTTACACGGAAACATTTCCTATAAAGGGGAAATGTTGGGTAGCTCTAGTCTGGTTAATTATCTCCCTTGACAAAGGTAGTTGATACTGTTTCACTAGAGGATAAACTCAGTACGGTGAGGTTTTGTAATCCATAAGAGTTAACTTTGCTGGCTGAATGACTCACAACTATAAATGGTTCTTTACCCTATCTTCTAAGGGGTATAAGCCTTTCCTGTCACTGTAGCTGAGTCTTAATAGTCTCCTTATATACTTTATAGCAGAGTTTTAGGCTGTAGAAGCTATTTGCTAATTTAACGCTGAACTAATTATGCCGGCTGCTCTCCACAGTGTAATACTTAAGAATGCCTTTCTTGCTGTTATTCGGTGTAACTAAGTTGGAGCCAATAGGATCAGTTGTCCTTAGCTGAAAGCTGGTCTTAGGCTGCACTGTGCTTCTCCGGATATAATAGGGTGCATGATCCCAATGCCTGACAAGTATTTACATTGATGGCAATGGGCACACTATAGCTGTGTTATGTTTGCTGGGTACTGCAGCAGGATGTTTACTATCAGCTAAGTTTTGCGCTGGATTGCTCTGTGTGTTGTGTGGGAGGCTTGTCTAGGGATGTGGTTACTGCCTCCTGGGGCGGGATTACCATGCACAAACCCCTCTATTGCAGTCAATCTCCCACAGATCTCCTCCTCCCCAAAGGACTCTCCACCTCTGGTGCCTGGGATGATTGATTCCCGGAACTTTCAGTTTCTCTATACACTATTGCAGATGATATATTCCACTAATAAGCTGCTTGCCCTTGCTGGAAACTTTAGCTGTGTCTGTAACAACCTGTCAGTATCCAATTTTCTGAGCACTATATCTGCAGTAACTACTCCTTTCTGACAACGTGAGCTGTTTATCATTAGTCTCTTTATACTAGGCAACACGGCTATAGACTGGGTGGTAGTTGTATAAATATTTAGCCCAGATATGGAAGTTCCTTCCTCACAGCGCCATCACTATGAATGTCCCTCCAGCTGTCAGTCAGTTGCTGCTATGCTGATGGTGGCGGAGCTTTTATATAGGGGAGACATGAATGAGGGCTGTCAATCTATATTAGCTCTCTCCCTTCTGAGTATGTTGGATTTAGCTGCCTTTTTGGGGCCGGGTTCACACTCACCACTCACTGCCCCTCTCCACAGAGATTCTCCATCTTCCCCTCACAGACTGCACTGCACAACTGTCGCTCCCTCTCAACTGTCATCCCCTGACCCTGGTCATGTGACCCACTCCTGACCTCTTCAACGGTTGCAGAGACTGCTGGGAATTGTTCATCACTTAGACAATGTCCCCTGTGGGGATAGCATATGTTTATAGCACATTGGGGCAGATGTATTAAGCCTTAACAAGAGATAAATGCAAGGGTGATAAAGAGAGATAAACGTCCAGCCAATCACATCCTTACTGCCATGTTACAGGCTGTGTTTGAAAAAAGTCAGTTAGGATGTGATTGGCTGGACGTTTATCTTTCTTTATCTCCCTTGCATTTATCTCTTGTTAAGGCTTAATACATCTGCCCCAATATATCTTATATTAAGAATAACTAGTATGGCATTATATGCCCATAATCCCCTGGGTACATATATACATTTTAAGACATGTCATCCTTACTATATATGGAATTATAACACAGTCTATCAATAATAACTTTTCCTTTGAAATCACAGGCGTGCAATTAGGTCTCAATAGCCCTCTATGTCAGCCTGGCTGTATTATTATACAGTACTTGTACAAAAATGGTATATGTATTAAAATATTATATAAAAACAAGTAATGTGCCTGTCATGAAACAAACTGAGGTCTGCGCATCAGGCATGGGCATTTAACGGTGTGGGCACCAAACCATAGGAAGTTAAACATAGTGAGAATTTTATTGCTGGAAATGAGTAAAATGGTGTTTTTACCTAATAATTTTTTGTACAAACTAAATTAATACCCACAACCCTTAGATAACATTATATGACATGAGAAAGATTTTTTGTCGACAATCTAGTATAGTCACTGAGCAAAGTGGAGCACTGGGTGAATTATTCAGCAGAAAGGGGTATGCTTATTGACTGGCATGTATAGGTAAGAGTGAGTGAGGTACTGCAGATTGGTGAAAGTTGGGAGTTGTATTGAAGGTGGGATGTTGCTATGGGCAACCAGTCAGATTCTATCTATTAACTTCTAGAAGGTGCTAAATAAATTAGAAGTAGATTCTTAGTGGTTGCTAGGGGCAACTTCCCATCGTCAATAGAACTCACATCTTAGTAAACAAACCCCTAAGTCAGTTATGACAAAATAACAATATTTAAATGCATGATTCAGTACTTGTTACTAGGTATGAATCTTGGCAGCTTGCCAGACTGCCTTAAGCTACGCTATCAGTGCAGCGTGTGTCGCTCTAGCTAGGAATTTGGCAGCTTGCCAGCTGCCTTATTTCTTTAATGTACGTTAGCAGCGTCCCTAAGTTATCAGCAGCATGTGCAGTCACTCAGAAATAGCGCAGTGTAGTCAGTGTAGTCAGTACTGTTTACGTGAGTAGCGTAGTCATCGTATGTACTGAGGAGCGCCTAGCATCTAGTTTTCAAAAGCGTCTAGCATGTACTAGTCAGAATTAGCATCCCTGTCAGAAATAGCGTCTAGTTCTCACGACTAAGTCAGTCAGCTTGTAGATTGAGCGCTACGCGTAGTCAGTCAGAGCATTACGTGGTTAGCGTAGTCAGTCAGCTGTTGCCTAGTCACTGTACGTAGTCAGTCAGCTCTTCAGTCAGAGCCAGACGTACTGTATCACAGATGTGGCTGCAGAGAGGCTGACTATATTCACTCTGCCTCATAGTGAGAAGGAGGCAGTGTCTTTTCTGCAGGGGCAGCATTTCCTGCCTGAGTCCCAGACCTGCATTAATGGGCACCCGAAGAGGCTCTCTGTTAGGGAGCGGATGTGGCGCTGCCATATCAGGGCCTGTGGCAGAAATTGGTTTGCAGGATGCCACTTGACCTTCGTCACCCTCCTGCGATTCATATTCTGCTGGGCTGTGGAGCTGACCAGTGTGCGGTTCTGCCAACGCCACCTTTTTATGAATTTTATTGTTCTTCTAATTAATTCTATTGTCATGTAATCATTTTTTTCCTCATTCATCTTTATCTTTCACTAAAAAAGTTAACTGTTAACACATGTCATCAATACTGTCTCAGGTGTATGGTTTTGCAGGTGTGAATGTGTTCCTGAAACACCCCCACCATCCCAAAGCGTGGCGAGCGGACGCGGTGTGCGTCCTCCTGACCTTTTCATACCCCCACTATCCACGTCAGTGTGGATTTGACGTTATATAGTGTGGCGAGCGCAGCGAGCCACCGAGCCCAAAGCGTGGCGAGCAAAGTGAGCCTCGTGAGGGGACATGGATAACAAAGTTGACTACTGTCATTGTGAACAGGTATAATAGTGTTTTGCACACTGCACACCTATGTACTGCACAACTGCTGTACTTAGACGTCTGAATTTTGCGTCTACTACTTGGACACTATAGCGTCTAAACAGTAGATGATTTTGCATCTACTACTTGGACGCTATAGAATCTAAGCAGTAGACTCAAAATTCAGAGCACTGTCAGCACTGAGCTGCCGTGGAGTCACTACGCTGACAGGTCATTGTGGCACCACAATGACCTGTCAGTGCTGGGCTTCCTCATTACATAGCAGAGAGAAGTAAGACAGTTTGCACACAGATCGGAGCGTATCATTGCATTGCTGCTGGAGTGTCTGAGATGCTCCTACGTATCACAAAAATGGAGCGCCTCTCCTCCGGCGCCACAGGAGAGAGGATATCATGCGGGCACAAGCGCTGTGTCAGAGGCGCTCACTAGGCTTCACAGGAGCTTAGGAGTACCAACGCTGGGCTGCCTTGGAGGAGTCAGCGTACGACACTGATAACGTACATTACAGAAGTAAGGCGGCATGCGCTGCCGCTCTGAAAATAAACAAGTAAGCAGCTGGCGAGTTGCTAACATTCCTAGCTAGATCGGCACACGCTGCGCTGATAGCGTAGCTTATGGCAGTCTGGCAAGCTGTCACGATTCATAGCTAGAGCGGCATGAGCTGCCGCCTTGAAATGAAACAAGTACCCATGATTCAAATACTTTTTCATACCTTCATGTCTCATCCATTCATAAATATCGGTGTAAGCTCACCTCTCTCCTCATGTGCTTTTAATAGAATATATTTCTGCGACCCTGATAACTGCATGAGTGCAGGACAAGATTTGTCACTAGGCCCCGTGAGGCACAGGCCTAGGAGCGGCACCTACCATGGGCGGCAGGCTGTTACCAGATAGCCGCCGCCAGCCAGGTAGGCAGAATTGACACCTGGAAGACACGCAGTATGACTCTCCTCTCGCAGGAGCAGGTAGCTCTAGGTGATGGGAGCTGCAGCTAAGCAGGGAACCGGAGCTGGGAGACATCACTGAGTGCCGTTGACTGCGAGCGGGGAGCAGGAGCACTTCCGGAAGCCGGAGCTGAGCCAGAGCTCTTCAGAAAGCCGGAGGTGAGATGGAGGATGGGCATGGCACATACACACAGGGTGGGTTTGCGACCCCCCCCCTCCCCTCAGCCTGAATGTAGAGGGAGCTGACAGCCAGTGTGTCTTCACATGCTGGGTGGTGCAGGAGGGAAGGGTGCTGATGAGCACTCTAATGGCCCTCCTGCCTAACCACCGCTTATGGCCCTGAGGGGAGGTGAGGAGCCTGCCAAAGCTTCTGCAAATACCAGGGCGTCTGGCTGAAAAGAAAACACAGCCTACTCCCACAGACTTCCAGGTAACTGCCCTACTGGCCACCTGTACGCAAGCTATTCTGCCCAGTCTCATTATGCTGCCCCTTTTCTCTAGTCTTTCTCCATGCCTCTGTTCCCCCATGATTCTTGCTCACTGTCTTTTCTCTCCTCCTGTTGTGTGTCTAAGGGACGGCCAGAAAATGTTGTGCCTAGGGGCAGCCTGACCCCTAAATTCTCCCTGTCCTGTCCTGTTTTCTTGTTTTTCACTAATTTATGTTTTGTCAGGCGCTGCAGAACCCGTGTGGTGCCACATAAATAAATAAATAATAACAATAATATAGCAAGGTCTGCAATACAATCCCATTTGCAAAAAAAAAAAGGGAGTAATTTTTTTTGCAGCTTCTCCCTTTTCTTTCCATGCACTACTCATCCTTTCTTCTCACTTTTTCTCAACATTTTTCTCTGGGGGATATTTACTAATTAACAGGTTTTTAAAAAGATCATTAGCATTTCTTATCACTGCCTTTTGCTGTTATCAGATATTAACATTGCCACAAATGTAGAAAAAAAAATCACACACAGGGACAGGGGCTCTGAAAAACGACAGCCTCTGTGACATTTAACTTTCACTTCAAATGCCAGGGCTGATCTGCACATGTGTATCATGCTGACCATGCATGTGTGGTGGTCATTGCCAAGGAGAGACTCTATCCTGGTGATTTCTACAATTTGTAGCCCATAGATGGTAACAAAACTCTCTAATGATAAATCTGATATTTAAAGATTGAGGGACATTTAATAGACGGTTTTTGACAATTGACACTTTAATGCTAGGATAATTTCTACCTTAAGGTAGACCATCTTAGTTTAGAAACAGCAAGTAGTAATTAAGTTATGGTGGGGTTCGCAATTTACAGTGGGTGAAAGGCAAAGTAACTGCCTTGTTGTTCCCGCACTTTGCGGTGTGTGGTTTATTGGTTGCAACTGGTTGTAAAAAAAAGGTTCCGTTTTGGCTATCTTAGTTAAAATTTAGGCTTAGTTGCTATGCTCTACTTGCGTGGAGGAATATTGTGAAGCAATCGTCTTGAACTGTAAATTGTGACACCCAGTTAAGTATAGAGATGTACAACACAATACCTTTCCATTTTACCAAGATTGGATTACTTGTTGTCCTACTCAAGTTCCATCAAGCAGTGACGGAAGTCTCAGAGGCAATGGAGTTATTTGCTGCCGGGCTCCACGTTTGAAGGGGACACCCGGCCTGACATCCATTGCCTCTGATGAACTCCAGCATCTGCGCAGCAGCCAGCCCAGCATACTGATATGATAGAAGGGATTCAGTACTGAATCCCGGCGGTCGGGATCCCGGCGTTCAGAATCCCGATGCCGGAATCCTGACAGCCAAAATACTGACAAGGGGGGACGTGGATCGCCCCCCCTTGCGGGCTCGCTGCGCTCGCCACGCAGCGGGCCCGGTGCCTCGCTACGCTCGGCACACTAATTTATTCTCCCTCCAGGGGTGTCGTGGACACCCACGGAGGGAGAATGTGTCGGGATTTCGGTGGTCGGGATTCCGGCGTCGGGATCCCGACCGCCGGGATCCCGACCGCCGGGATTTTAACTGCATCCCGATAGAAGTGCTGCAGAATGATATTAGCATCAGCAGCACTGCTCCAGTACTCTGACAGCCATGCCCCCACAGTGGCAAAATGGGGGCATGGCCCCGCGGGAAGATGTGAGTATAGGCCACTCCCCTTTCTGGCTAGCCATGCCCCCTATGTTTGGGTGCGCACCTATGTGCTACTTCTATAAGTCTGAAAGTTGGGTGGTATGTGGGTGTATGCGCATATGTAGCTGTGTGTATACATGTGTTCGTGTGTATGTGTTTATGTGTAAACATGTGGGTGTGTATATAGTTAGATGTGTTGAAATCTAAATTGCTGTGTAAAAAAGCAGCCAGTATTTACCCTGCACAGAAACAAATTACAATGAGCTGTTACCTGAGTCTGGATAATATAGGGCAGCATTCCCAATCACGGTCCTCAAGGCACACCAACAGTCCAGGCTTCAGCACAGATGGATTAATCAGAATCACTCAGGTACTAATTAAGTCACCTGTGCTCAAGCCTGGATATCACTAAAACCTGTACTGTTGGTGTGCCTTGAGGGCCGTGGTTGGGAATGCTTGATATAGGGAGTGGTGTCATCTCATTATCTAGGCTTACCAGGCTAATAGCCATGTGAAAAAGTCTGTTGGAAGGTTTGGATACAGCAATGAATACATGTTTAACCTTGTATGGGTGGCTAAGACCACAATGTGTGACAACTTAGTCCTGTCAAAAGTTTGTGCTTTGTAACAATCCTTTAAATAGTAGCACTGATATAGTTATAAATAAGGAATCAACCAATTCATCAAGGTCTCTACAGCAATCAGATAGGAGTGGTTTAACTGGCTGATCAACTTATTTGCTTCTGAAATTAAGCCATAGGGGTGTATTGAATGACTATAGCGAACTGTGGCGATGAGCAGTGCTGATAGCTCGCCATCACAGCTCACGGTTCAGTATTTTACTGTTCACTGATGGTGAGGCTTCCCCCGGAACATAGAATAGGGTGGTAGGACTTTCCACACGCACAAGCAAAGTCGGACAATAAATCCGCTCAAAATATGAATCTGAAATAGACACCTTTTGGCAGTTAAGTTTTCAGATGCCTGCACAGATGATTGAGATCCATGCAGTGCTTCTGTGTTTAAAAAGTAAAATAAAGAGTTAAAAAAAAATGTTTAAATGGCATGGGTTCCCCCCTCCTAAGCATAACCAGCCCCGGGCCCCTTAATCCGCTGCGGTTTGTAAAAATTCAAGGAAATAATATGTAGCATTATAGAATTATAGAAAATAACATAGTGTACTATCTCCAAAATATAAAGATATACAGTACAGAAGGATTGAGTGTGAGTCACAATTGAAGAAAAGTTTGCCACACTGCCAAAACTATGTGGCAAGGAAACAGCTGGTTTTGCCATGTAGACAATATCCCTCTTAGTATGGGAGTACAAAAGATGACTTTGCAGACCAGCAAAATTGAGCCTTTTTTTTAATTAAGTAAAAGAATTCCATGGTCATGACATTTACAGAAGACATGAACTAGATAGAGATCATAATTCAGTTCTCTAAGAGAAACAAATATATGTTTTAAGGTCAAACAACATCAATAAAATACCAAGCAAAGCAATTATAAAACATTATATGAGAAGTACACGCTCCCTATGTCAATGTAGTAGCTGCAAGGTCTTTTATTTCATAACAGAACTACAAAATGCATGCATAATAAGAAAAGATGCCCTACTCATTCGTTTGCACTGCAGTTTGATCTTTGTTTGCCATGTCTTGTTTGCCATCTTTATTATCTGCTTTGTAATATGATATTTGTTCTAATTCAGCAGAGAAAAGCTAATTGTAAATAGCACAGCAGACTAAATTAAAGACCATTCACTTTAGTGTAAATGGCGTTCCTCTAAGGCCACAAAGTCTTTCCTTTGTGGTGCAGGGATTGAATAAATTGCCATGCAGCCTTGGGATTACTGTATGAGAAGACAGGCTTCCCTTCATGGTGTGTGTGACACAGAACAGTATAGAGCATAACTGCACACCCAAGACACTCCCATAAGTCAGGGCAGTTCTGTGCACTGACATTGTTGCTTCCCAGTTGCTGACCAATTTCCAGGAAAAACAGGTTGGGCTAAATTAAGGATGCCAATCCCAAAGTATATTTTCAATCCTGTGATTCGGGATTGAAAAATGCTCAATCCCGGTACACCCTAGATTTAGTCCCTCCCCAAATCGTCCACCTCACAGTTTTACTTACAGTATGCACGGCTGGCCGGCAGCAGCTTGGTCCGGAGAGGTGTGGCTGGTTGGAGTGGTGCGGCAGCGGCCGGAGAGGTGCAGCGAAGTGCATTGGAAGATGGAGAGGAGCCGCGAGGTTGGGCTGCAGACATAGAGGGGCCACGAGGTTGTGCTGTGGACGGAGAGGGGCAGAATGTACACAGTTCCATTAGAATCATAATTAGTAACATAGAATGTAAACATCAGTACATATGCCTCAGAGTCCAGTTATGTCCCATGGCAGTGCTCTATAAACAGAAATATACAGTAGTATGCATCATTGGTTATTTGAGTAAGGTGGGATGGGGGATGACGATTGGGTAACTGCAGACACAGATCATGTGAACAGGGTCCAAAATATAGCTGCATGTACAGTATGACTTACTTTCACTTACTGTATAGCTGGATGGGGTCTAAACAGGTAATGCACAGACATTACTGTCATATGGGCACTGCTGCTGTGACCTGATGGGGGGCATTGCAACAATGAGGAGGGACTACTGGCATCTACTAATCATGTGATATTTGCAGTGCAGGAAGAGGCCAATGCATAGCTGGATTAAGATGGATGTGCAGAGCATACTGTTCTTTTTTTACAGAGTTCCCAGCCGGAGCACACTGACATCCCTTAGCTGTGCCTTTTATGCAGCAGCAGAGCCATGCAGAATGACAACAGGATAGGACGCCACCTGTCTTAAGTACCCCAGTTACCCCAATACTTAATTCAGCCCAGGGGCAATGATCATCGGAAACACAGGAGACAGGATGTGACCCATGTAGAGGCCATAAGCTTGTACGATGGAATGACTGGCGAGTGATAAATGTACCAGTAATATACATGGAACTAACGGCAATTGGATGGTAGGTTGCCAAACCAGGTGGGAGGACTGATGCAGCAGGGTCTTCACTGTAAGGTTACCTATGTATTTAATAGTCACAGCAGTCTCTACCTTGTGGCAGTAGGAGCTATGAGAATGGGATGCGGTCAATTTGCCGGCGCTCGGGATCCCGGCGTTCGGAATCCTGACACTGGAATCCCGACCGCCAAAATCCCAAAACTTTCTCCCTCCGTGGGTGTCCACGACACCCATAGAGGGAGAATAAAATAGCGTGCCGAGCGTAGCGAGGCACCGGTTCCGCTGCGTGGCGAGCGCAGCGAGCCCGCAAGGGGGGGAGATCCACGTCCCCCCCATGTCGGGATTTCGGCGGTCGGGATTCCAGTGTCGGGATTCCGACCGCCGGGATTACGCATCGGATCCATGAGAATAGGGCATGACAAGGCAGATGTACTCCTCCATTTGGCTGTCGCTGTACATGTCATTTGTATATACTGAAGATAATAAAGCTAAGAAAATAATAATAACTCCCTATCTATTACAATATCTTCTTTTTTTTTTTTAAAGATTGTATACATATATTTTTTCATTGTGACATCATTTCAAACAATGGCTTTGTTATAATTCACTTGTGCAAATGATAGACAGGAACATGTCCTTGTTAATGTTCAGATTCATTTGATCAGTAAATCACTGTGTTGGTAAAAAAAAATTGTTGGAAACATATTATTAAGAATTTTAGAAACCGTGGGCCTGATTCAGACCCAAACAACCATGTGGTCTTTAATCCGCATTCACCATTCATGCGAACAAAGCCATCGATGTATGATTGCTGTTCGCAAGTTGAAGATGCAAGACGGCCGTGAGGACGTCACAGTTCTCGGACCCGGACACGCAACTCTAAGTCAGCAGAGACTGTAGAAATCATTCGATGGTCACTACCCTGCGAATGGACGTTTATGCAAAACATCAATTCATAAAGCGGCGGGGATATGCTCAGGGTGTTTGTTGAGGTGTGGGCATTCGCAAGCCTGGCAGGCACCATTACATGGCTCGCTGAGCAGAGAAATACCGCTGGTTAGCGAGCCAATCAGAATCAAACACACACTACCATAGCTAAAATATTGAAATGCACAAATGTCACAAATGAATTGGAATTTGTCCTAAGCACTACAAGGGTTCAAATGGGAGATGTGGGGGTTTAACTAAAAGTCCCTCCTTATTGTTGTTGTCACTTGGATCGAGAAGAGGATGGACTTTATGACATCATCACCCTGAGAACAATTTTATTATGTCATTAAGCCTCTCTGCATCCAAACAAAGCATTGCGTACCTCTAGATAACGGAAACCACATTAAGGGCATGATTCACATGTGGAGAGGTAATCGAATGAGTGGTTATCGCATGTATTGCAATGCACATGAGCAAAGATCCCTCATGCAGTTCTCCAACCAGCATTAGGAGGTGGTGATGAGTGAGTGGTGATCAAATGCAGGCTTGCTTTAGGACTGGGTAGCTGTTTATGGCTCCAGAGACTACGGCAACTGGCTATGCTGCAGGACTCAGGACTGTGGAATGTATGAGTGTATGTAGCTGCGTTTCTGCATTTCTGCTATAAGAATTAAATGCCTTAATCAGGCATGCACGCAGGGGGGTTTCCAAGTATCTAGAACCCCCCCTTGGTCGCACATCCATCGGTGATGCCCACGAAACAGTACATTTCCCGAGCAGTAACGCCGCTGCTTCCTCACTGCTAGTGAGAAACTGGCTCTGGCTGCTGTCTGTAGAGGGAGCTTCAGCATCAGTACGGCAGTGCATGCAGCTCCTCTCAGGCAGAGGGCGGGATTCTCTAATATCAGCGCCCCCTGTCCACCACACATTGCCAGCTACCGCTGACATAATTGTTGCACATGTGATAATTATTGCAAAGGACAGCTCTTGCGTTAAGAGCTGTCCTTTGCGGTGAGCCAGCGATGCTCAGCGGTCCCGGCAGGATTCTCTCTCTCTGCGATCCCTCTCTCTCTCTCTGTGATCCCTCTCTCTATCTCTCACTGTGATACCTCTCTCTATCTCTGCAATACCTCTCTATCTCTCTCTGTAATACCTCTCTATCTCTGCGATCCCCCTCTCTCTATCTCTCTGCGAGCGCTCCCTCCCTATCTCTCTCTGCGATCCCTCTCTCTCTCTGCAATATCTCTCTCTGCGATCCCTATCTCTCTCTCTCTGCGATCCCTCTCTCTCTCTGCGACCCCTCTCTATCTCTGCGACCCCTCTCTCTATGCGATCTCTCTCTGCCTGCGATCCCTCTCTCTCTCTCTCTGCGATCTCTCCCTCTGCGATCTGTCTCTCTCTCCCTGCAATCTCTCTCTCTGCGATCCCTATCTCTCTCTTTGCGATCCCTCTCTCTCTCTACGATTCCTCCCCCTCTCTCTCTGTGATCCCTTTCTCTCTCTGCGATCCCTCTCTCTCTCTGCGATCCCTCTCTCTATCTCTCTCTGTTATCCCTCCCTCTCTCTGCGATCTGTCTCTCTCTCCCTGCAACCTCTCTCTCTGCGATCCCTATCTCTCTCTTTGCGATCCCTCTCTCTCTCTACGATTCCTCCCCCTCTCTCTATGGCCCTTATTCTGATTGACGCGGACTTTACCGCGTACTTACGGATCGCGTCTTTATGGCGTCTGCGCATGCGTGGAGAACGCTACGCGCATGTGCCACGCCTTGACTCGGTACCAGTTCGGCCAAATCCCGTCCAAAACTGTTCACCGCTATCAGTCGGGAAATAGGGGCGTATTATGGGCGTCATGCGGAATGACACATGGGCGTAGTTTCAAAGTGGGCAAAACGGGGCGGAAACATGGGCGGACACGGGGGAGTACACTTATGTTGGGGGGCGTACATTCGGAAACCACTCCGAATGCACGCGATCAAAAAGGGCAGAAATGTGCGGTGTCCAAAAGGCTACTATTGCTTTGCGGACACCACTCGTTCATGCGGTAGGCGAACGTACGCCTAATGACTACAACCATTAACACCTGAACCCAATAGAATCGACTCCTTTACTCATTACTCACTAATAGGACGCTTGTCAGTGCTTTAATTGAAACCATTGCACTTCAATTGCTGTAAGGGTTAATGTGTGCAATGCATGTGTTAGGCATGCTTGTAAGGATATATTGGAATCTAATTGATTCCAATTCCAAATAAGCTGTTTTTTCTGAGGATAGGTAATTGAATAAGTGGGTCATGTGATGTATTGCAGAAGATACTTCATAGTGGGTTGTTTGGCGTAAATACTCCGCTTACGTGCGGTAGCACCGCTTGGCTCCCGTTCGGATGCGGTATTCCCGAGCATACACTGTAATACTCTGTAATACCGTGCCGAATCGGAGTGTTTCTCCCGCACACGCATGCTTTGTATGTCGTCCGTAAACACGCCCTGTTCTTAAAGAGTGAGTCCGTCCGAATGCGGAGGACACGTGGGCGTTTCTACGGACGATGGCCGCATGCGGCAAAACACCGTGGCGTGCGGACCGCTCCGTAAGAATGCGGGAATTTCCGCACAGATCAGAATAAGGGCCTATGTGATCCCTTTCTCTCTCTGCGATCCCTCTCTCTCTCTGCGATCCCTCTCTCTATCTCTCTCTGTTATCCCTCCCTCTCTATGCAATCCGTCTCTCTGCAATCCCTCTCTCTCTCTGATTCCTCTCTCTCTCTCTGCATTCCCCCTCTCTCTGTGTTCCCTCTCTCTCTGACTCTCTGCCTCTGTGTTCCCTTTCTCTTTGCTTTCCCCCCTCTCTCTGCATTCCCCCCTCTCTCTCTCTCTCTGCGTTCCCTCTCTCTCTGACTATATGCATCTGCGATCCCTCTCTCTCTTTCACTCTGCTATTCCCCCTCTCCTTCTCTCTGCAATTTCCCCCCTCTCTTGCTTTCTCTATGACCGCCTTCCCTCTCTGCGATGTATCTTCCCCTGTGCTCCCTCTCTTTTTTTAAATAGGTCGGGGGGGGGGGGGGGCTAAAATGTTGAGTTTAGGGGAAGCCTGACACTTAAATCTGGCACTGCCCATAATGCTCATCCCTGTAGCCAGCCTGTTCCACCTCTCTCACAACCGACCCTGTCCTTTCTGTCACACCTCCCCCTTATTCCTCCTCTCACACCACCCAGTATCCCTCTTCTCACTCTTCTCCCCTTATCCATATTCTCAGTTTTCTCCCCCTATTCTTCCACTCACGTCTACCCAGTGAGGAGTCAATGCCAGGAGCAAGATGCTGACACCATGTTGGCCTGTGTGCTTTAAATGGTAGGGACAATTTTTAGACCCAGCCCTATAGTGTGTCATAAAAGGCAAGAGGGGGTTATTGCTTTTGAGAAGGGCTCCCATACCTTCCTTACCCCCTACAAGGCCCTCAAAAGACTCCACCCCTTTAATTGGCTCCACCCCTTTTGTAGGGCTGCTTTCCCAGATTTCCCTGGCGGGTTTTCCATCCCAATCCGCCCCTGTATATTATATATATATATATATATATATATATTGTTAAAGTCGAGTTGCACACACACCATTTTAGGATAGTATGGCCGCCATTTTGGTTCGCAGAGTTGCGCAAATAAAGTATAATACCCGAGTCTGTGTAACGAAGTGGACCATAAGCGCAGCCATACTAATACACATAAATTCATAATATCACATTTACACCAAATAAAATATAGTTAATTAAAGGTTTAGTGCACTACACATAGTTTAATTAATCAACCACACACAATTATTTCTGTATAATGTTTAGTACTGTTATGTTCCGTTTCTCATGCACAGCACTCCGGTCGTAGCGGAAACTTCGCAAATCATAAGGTCCAATAATTACGGACAAAATCCATATTCCATGTACTATTTCTGCTAGAACTGTGTAGGACAAAGGAATCAAGTTATAACCGGTTCTTGTTGCCTTTTACGACCCCGGCGACGATGCCAACAAACAAAGGACATCGAAGCACACTCCCCCTGCACCAATCCTTATTGGGTGCAGTACTTTGCTCCAATCCCTGAGGACTTGACATTTGAACCCTTGACCAATGGAAACGGCCTTTGACCCCCCTTTGTTTGGACACTATAAAGATAGATATCCCGGAGCAGGCTTGGTCACTTTGGATCTGCATCTCTCCCTATATCCTGACCGGGCTAAGTTCAGTTTGAACATAGCGAGCTCCGACCGGACTGCGCTGCGCTATTCCATGACGGTAACATTTGTATTCCTGTGTGTGTAATGTGGCTGATTATATTCTTTATCTGTTTCTGTTCCCCTGTTAGTTTAAAGTGTACTTAGTATTGTTAGTTTAACTGTATCACGTGTAACACTGTGTTCTTTCTTTCTGTAACCCCCTGTTGTCCGCTAGGGACTAAAATACACTATTTGGAGAATCTATCTCCTCACTTTGAGTTATATCCTTGTCTCGACTATTATTCGCATCTAGCGATAAAGGTGCGTTACGGACATTGTCCTTAAAGGTATTCGCAGTTTAGGTACTAAGTACTGCGAAGGGATACTCAATTACTGGTGTCGATCCAGCGTGTACAATACACGGAAAAAGGTCCGCTACGCTTTGTTCACACGTAGCTAGGTTTAAAGGGTAAGCAGGTTACGGAAAGAGTACGTAAACTGCGCATTTCACTTATTGTCCTTCTGGTTACATTTATATCAGTATTAACAATATATATATATATATATATATATATATATATATATATATCAGTATGGCCCGGCACTCACTCCGTGTGGTCATCCACCCTGGTGCCTGTTCTGGTGAAGGTGTAGCAAGTAAAGAAAGACTGGCACTCCTGGGTCTTGGTGTAACAGTGTATTTAAAGCATGGAAAAAACCAACCAACGTTTCGGGGCAGCGCCCCTTTGTCAAGGTGTAGGTGAGAACAAATGAACAAGTGCAGTGTTTACCTTATATAAGGGTGATAATCAGTCAGGCAGCGCAAACTGCTGGGCTCCACCAGCGCCAATAGCGGGTCCGTGGGCGGAAGTGACGCGGCCGGAAGTGGTCATATGGTCTATCTTCCTGTTGATGCCGTCTGACAGAACGCACGCTGCTGCGTTACCATGGAAATGGAACGCACGCGGCTGTGTAGTCATAGAAGAGGGGCTGTTAATTGGACCCAGTGGGTGGTGCTGCGCCTCAGGAGATCGCGCTGCCTGTGTGAACATAAAACATAATAAAAAGTGCATGTAAAAACAAACTTTGTGCATATTGACCTGTAATGAATGTATGGCATGCCAAAAGGTGAAAATTTTGAGCGTGAACATAAGATACATCTTATCTACACCTTGACAAAGGGGTGCTGCCCTGAAACGTTGCTTGGTTTTTCCATGCTTTAAATACACTGTTACACCAAGACCCAGGAGTGCCAGTCTTTCTTTACCTGCTATATATATATATATATATATATATATATATATACACACACACACATACATATACTGTATATACACACGCACACATCTGTAAAACCCCCATGAAAATCTTGCATTTGCCACTGTTAATAGAGTTTAAGGGTTGGAATCTCAGTTGTATAATTTCAGTAGTATAATTTAGTTGATCATTTCCTTTAAGAAACCATACAGCTTCAGGCTAGTTTCAGTTACTGAAAACTCTGCACAACAGTTCATTATATGCCAAAAGAGTGCAAACATTATGGCAGCTGTCACTGTCCAACTTATTTATTTTGTTAATAATGTATTTTACTGCTTGTCTCGTGTTTACTGGCTGTTATATGTCCTGCATTTCATGAGGCTGTTATCTTTGTTATTAAGATGTTCATTGAGCTGTAGAGCACATGGGCACTCCATAAACATATAAATGATGAGGTCATTTCACTGTCTTGTCAGTTAGTGACTACTGCACTTCTGAATTTGAAGATGATTTTTGATTTTGTTAAGACATTGCCATTGTTCATTTTAAGACACTAAGCTCTGATGTTCAAGTGTAGAATTAATTAGCACTGACTACGATTACAACTACAACACCTTTGTCACTGACATACAAATATTGTCACCATGCTGAAGTCATAAATGTTTCTTTATCTTAATGAGACAGTTTTACTTACTGGTGGTTTTAACACATACCTGTGGTTCATTACCATACACTTTATTTGCTGACTATCGATCGAAACATCAGCATTTGTCTAATGAATGATTAGTACAACAAACCCAGGTTCTACATATATGGAAGCTTTTAGGAATACTGAATGAACTGCAAATTCAGTCATCTGCAGGACCAGATTTCCCACTAGGCACCTGCTGGGATCCCTCTCCCCCCCCCCCCCCCCCCCCCGGTGTCAGGTGGAGGCTCTTTCATGACTGGCTCCTGTAAAGGCAGGCAGTGACAGCGCGGTGCAGCAAGGAAGGTACCACGCACAGAACTGTGGTACAGCACTCCCATGCTTGCCTCTGAAAAGCTGACAGCCACCAGAATCACTGAGGAGTGATGGGCTGTGCCTGCTGATTTAATGCACACAGACTGCAGGGAAGAAGTGGGCGGGCCACAGATCGGAATCCCCGGCAGCCTGTTGAACTGTTCAGGGGAGAGGCAGAATGGAGCTCTCCTGTTGTCCTGTTGTGTGCCTGTGTCATCGGAGCCTGGCTTGTTGGAAGCAAGGCAAAAGTAAGCCAGGCAGTATCAAATCAAAGCAGCTTTCTGGCTGATGGTACAGTTCCCACAGACTTTATCGATTAGATCACAGAAGGTCTACTCTGTGAAGGCACCAGTCGGAAAATTGTTTTTACATGCTCTGAGAATATGATACTCTGAAAGTAAATTTTTGTACTGGTCACATTCATCCTTTTGATTCTGTCCACCTCTGGTTATTCCACCATTTGAAAGATCTAGTGGTTGACTCATACCTTGCTACCGCTGAAGAAGTCCCGTTTGGGACGAAACGCGTAGGATGATTTCAGGAAAGCACTGGTTTAAAGTGATATAAAGTACTGGACATATGGGATGTGAAAACCTTTTATGAAGATGTATTATTGTTTTATATTGTTATAGGGAATACATTTTATATACATTTTTTACGGATGTGCATATATTTCTGGTGAAACTCTGATTAGCGCAACTGTCCAAATGTTCATGGGACAGTCCAGTTTTGTGGGTACTGTCCCACCCATGGCCGGCAGTGTCCTGTGGTTGGGGGGTACAGTCCCCCTGCCTGTTGCTGCTCTGCCAAGCAGAGGCCAGCTACTAGATCATGATGTTAATCACTGGACATAAAAAAAATTGATTGACAGAATCCAGCGTTTGTGGTGTAACCAGCCATTTTCTGGCAGTGACAGGGAAAATTCAGGCATGCCCAATCACTTAAAGGGAATTCATTTGACATCAGCCTGTTTCTATCTCAGCTGCTGAGTATGTCATGGGCTACGCTTATACTGCGCACAGTGGAAAAATCCAGGGCACTCTCTTTATTTTAAACATAATATACTAACATACACACATATATTTATATAAGGTGGTGTGTGTGTGAGTGTGTGTTTGTGTGTGTGAGGGGGGTACCACAATTTAACTTGCCTCCGGGCAACTGGGATGAATTTACGCCATTGATACAATGCAAACTGCCTATTAAGCTTTTGGAGGTCTTACAATGCAGATCTGACAATCTGTTTAATTTTGCAATGCAATCCATCCTTTTTTTAAAAAATCTGTATGGTGAAACCAGACATAAAAACCCCCTACCCCCAAAGATGGCTCTTCAAAAAAATATTAGTCATTACTTATGAGAGATATCATATTGCATTTGATCTAAATCAAATTACCTGCCAGATTCATTTTTTTTTAATGCTGTTACCTTAACTTACCTGTTGAAACCCTACACAGGGTTTATATGGACCATATCATTTGGAACAATCATTATGATGATTTCAAACCATGTGGTTTGAAAACATATTTTTTTTCATTATCCTTCCTCTTCCTTGTCTACAGTATCTTTTGTTCTATTTAACTAAAATGTGTTGGTTCCTTCCTTTAACTCTTACATACTTCAAGCACCAACCATACTCCCTCATCTTGTGTTTTTCATTCATTAACTCTGTATATACAGACATCTGCTTACGTACAAAACTACTGTGACCATCAAAATCAATTACATATGCTAATTGTCACTTAAGGTGGGATGGTGGGCAGCGAGGGAGCAAAGGTGGGGCAGCATTGTGACCACAGTCTAAGGTGTGATGGTGGGTAGCGATGGAGCGAGGGGGGGCAGCGACGGTCCATTTTGGATTGGGGACCCGGCATAGTGGGCAGCATGGGACAAACAATGCAGGCATGTCCAGACAGTTTGTCATGAGCAGTTGCTGCGGCACCAAAACTGTCCACCCCGCTACTAGCTTTGCCAGTGCTTCAATGTGTACTGAAACACTTACACAAAACCAATAATTTTGCAGGTGCATCGCGAGCTGGGACCTGTCATGCAGGGTTACATTACCCAGTACTGGGCCCCTCAACCTTTTGTCTTTTGTTATAGTTTGCAAATCCTCACAAAACTACAACCCAAGGTGAATCAGACCCTACAATCGCACCAGTCAATTTAATTACTCTTATGGCTGCAATAGTACTACAGGTTGAGTATCCCTTATCCAAAATGCTCGGGACCAGGAGAATTTTGGATAATGGATTATTCCGTAGTTCAGAATATTTTAATATTTCAATGAGGTATCTTGAGGTACAGTATCTTGCACTTATGCTGTATAAACACATTTAACACATGAAATACACAGAAATATTTTTTATTTGTGCATTAAACAAGGTTTCAAAACATGAAACAAAGTTTGTGTACAATCTCAGATACTGAATTTGAATAGCAAGCAATCATTTTCTTGCACATATATAGTGGCAGTTACATATAAAGTCCTCAGTAGTGGGCTTGCACAGTACCTTTTGCATAAACAATAATAGCACAGACAGTGTAATGGTTACCATTGCTGCCTCACAGCGCTGAGGTCATGGGTTCAATTCCTACCATAGCGATAACTATGCAGTGTTTGTATATTCTCCCCATACTTGTGCAGGTTTACTCTGGGTGCTCCGCTTTCCTCCCACAAAAATATACTGTTAGGTTAATTGGTTCAAATTAACCCTAGAATGTCTGTGTGTGCATGTACATGTTGTGGGGAATATAGATTGTAAGCTCCACTTATGCAGGAACTGATGTGAATGTTCAAATATTCTCTGTAAAGTGTTGTGCAATATTCGTGCACTATAAAATAACTGGTAATAACTAATATTACTAATAAAGCTTATAGCCTGATATAGTGCCGTTCCTACAGTATTTGTTTGCTCATTTGTTTATGTAAAAGCCACAGAAGTTTTATTAGGAACACCTGCTGAACCAGCATAATTATGTATTCACACATACAGCATATATAAGCACAAAGGAGGACTGAGACTGTTTAGTTTAACACCATCTTCAGATGGTGTTAGCTGAAAGGGCCATACTCTGCAATGCCTCACATTTAAAGAATTATTTTATACCAAATGAAGTATTTAATTTCTAAAATAATTAGTAATTAATCCTGTAGTCATTCTGTAATAATTATGCATTACAGTGAGAATTGTCAAATCATTTAACTGTTTGTAATTGAGAATTATCAAAACGTGATTAAACTAATCCAATTAGTGATGGCAAGTAATATCAGAATACTACCTACTAGAGTAGTACTTAAAAATGAAGCACAAAACAAGATGGTGTATCCCGAGTTTTTAGTCCAGAAGCAAATGTCTGACCCAGGATCCCCCCCCCCCCCCTCCTCTAATAAGCAATAATAAAAATATTTACAAGACCACCAAGCGCTGTAATATGTTTCTAAAACATAAGGATACAACATTTCCACAGTGGTTTACCTGTTTATAATGGTGAAGAATTCCTCTGCTATGGTATATAGTCACAAACAGTCTGGCCAATCGCTGGTTCAATTTTTTTTTTTTTTTTTTTTTTTTGGGGGGGGGTGGGGATTTTCAAAACTGCTGCATCATAGATCTCCAGGTTTCTATGCTATGATATTCCTTCATTCAGTGGTGCACTGGTATTCTATTATTTTCTATTTTAAAGTGTGTTTTGTCTATAGTTTTGTGTCAGCATTGACCTTAGTCAATTGACTGGCGCTAAATTGCCACAAAACCGACCGCCTGATGTTTAGTAAATTTGCCCTATTGAAAATGTCAGTGTTTTTGCAGTTTGCTAGCACCAGAACCAGAGTTATACAAAAATGAGCATACACATTTCAGATGCATCTACACTTAGGGCCTGATTCTGGTTGACTCCATAAGCTGCGAAGATCTTAGCTTACCGAGTCCCAGAGTGCCCACCATGCCGAAACACTCCCCGCCACCGTATCCCATCGCAATCATGCAAGGGGATGTGTTATGAAAAGACATCCCCTCGCATGTGCCAGAAATCATTTGATGGTCGGCGGCCATTGGAGACTGACTTATATTCGCAGGCTCCGGGATGAAGACAGGGCAGACATCAGCCGCCCACCCCCAGCACACTGCGTCACAGCCATATTTGAATGGGAACGCCCAGCATTTGCATTGGGATGCCCATAAAACGCTGGGTGTTCCCATGTCCCAGTACCACCACCTCCCCACTCATCTGCCCCCCCGCCAGTACGAGCGCCACGCCGACTGTGAAGGTTGGCTAAGGCGGCCGCACATAATGTGTACATGAGAATATGCTAGAGCTTCAACATTGGACATGCAGGGGACTGTCCACCTTCCCAAGGTCAACCTAATGCTTGTGTCGACCTAATAACCCTGTCGACATGCAGCCATGTCAACATTTTCCATGTGTCGTACAGGACTAAGGCCTGTCAACATTAACGATTAACGATCTAGTGACCATATACAGGTGCATAGATGGGGTAATATACTTCCAAACTATCTTCTTAAGAAGAAAATGTAAAAAAAAAAGAAACAATATTACTAAGCTTACATTGCAGACATTTTTTGTCTCCAAACTCCTATAAAAGCACTATTTTAATCAGCATAAAGTAGTACTAGCATTTGCTGGATAACTTAATACAAAATGGCCAAGTAAATATATCTGCAGTAAAAAATGCATAATAGCTATATTCTTCCTTATGTAATGATGAAAATTGTCTATTTCTTCCACATCAGGAACAGTTGTTCATTATGTGCCAGCTGAGCAGTTAAGTCTAATCATCAGACAAGCCCATTACACCCTGTAAATTATACCATTATCTGTTGCATTAGAATACTGGGTAATGAAAATATGATGAGGAACTAATGATTAGAAGGGGAGAAATAGTGACCCTTTGCTGCCCGAAGGGTTCAGAATCCACACAATCTGCACACAAATTATGAAAGCTTCATAGCAGTTTATAGTGAGTTTGTTATCTTAAGGTATAGTCGTACTTAGGAATTGAGACACTTAAGGACACAGGGGTTGATTTATTAAATGTCGATCATGGGAATATGCGCTATCCCCATGCGTTATGGCAGGGGATAGTGCTTCCACTGATCTATGACACCCGCAATGCTTGTGTTAAACAGGCGGCGGTGCAGGGCAGGAGGCATAACGCAGCAACGTTATTTTAAAAAGAGCGCCAGCGCCTTATCTTATGTATGATCCGGCGATGTAGGGCTTCGTTCTTTATGGAGCCCCGTCCCAGATCGCCATCTTCTTCTAGCACTGCGGGTCTCCTGCTTCATGGTCAGCGCCGCTTGCTGGTCTTCGGCATCTTCAAATTAAAACTGCGCATGCGCCGGGTACACAGCATCCTCGTCGAACATTACACCGCGCATGCGCAGTTTGAATTTGCAGTCGCTGGAGACCAGTAAGCGGTGCTGACCATGGAAAACTGCGCATATGCCGGTGACACATTGCGTGTTGGGGAGGAGTGCACACACGTTATGGGAGGATGCATATCCCCGCTGGGTGGGGATAATGCACTCCCATAACGATTACATAAGTAATAATAAATTTGAATGGACTGAAGGGCCGCTTCACCACGAAAAAGTGGTGAAGCGAGAGTAGCTTCATAAAGATCGTTAGGGGCGTGATGATAAATCTACCCCACAGTGTTTTATCCAACAATAACGTATATTTATGAGTCTGAAGTCTTCTTAGGTTCATCATCATAATATATGCTAAATGTAGGAAAAGATGAAAATGGAAAACCCTAAAAATATAAGGGGCCAAATGTAATAGGGTGTGAAAATCAGAAAGTGAGAGATTTTGGGAGAGTTTACCCTTTTTTGAATGCAGCAATCATTGACACTAAAAAAGGTTGATCCATGGTTTTTCCATGTACATGATTGCCGCTTTAAAAAAATGGGAAAACTGCCCAAAAATCTCTCACTATCTGATTCTCACACCTATTACCCAGGTATAAATTATCTGCCAGACAATGTCTAGGTAGAGCAGGCATGTCCAAACTGTGGCCATCCAGCTGTTGTGAAAGTACACATCCCAGCATAGTTTTAGCATTCCTTAATTGCATAACTGTGGTGAGGCATGATGGGACTTGTAGTTTCACAACTGCTGGAGGGCCATAGTTTGGACATGCCTGGTCTAGGTAGAGCAGGCATGTCCAAACTGTGGCCCTCCAGCTGTTGTGAAAGTACACATCCCAGCATAGTTTTAGCATTCCCTAATTGCATAACTGTGGCAAGGCATGATGGAACTTGTAGTTTCACAACAGCTGGAGGTCGTTTCATAGACGACATTTTGTTTATTTGGTCTGGTGAAAAAACAGACCTGGACAACTTTTGTTCACAACTTAATGTAAATGATCTGAATATAAAGCTGACATTTGATTGTAGCCAAGATCAAGTTTCTTTTTTTTGGATTTGAAACTGTACATTTACTGACTCGAGTTAAAGAGAGAATTGATCTGGTTGAGAGACCTTCCCTTTTGCAAGTTAAACCTAAGATTGCTGATAATACAGAAACATTTAAGTGGGCATTTATTAGCAGATACAGTTCCATCCATAAAGATGTCGAAAAAGTGTTTAGAAGTAATTGGCATCTATTACAAAACGACCCAATTATTGGATGCCACTTGCCCCCAAAACCTCAGTTCATATACAGGAAAGCCCCATCGTTGAAAGACCACTTGGTTCATAGCTCCACTGATAGAGAGATACGTCAAAATATCCGAACCATTGGCTTTCATCGATTTGGGTCCTGTTTAATTTGTAGAACAGTGAAGGTTAAGGAAAGAAAGTTTGAGCAATTTGAAATAAATGGACAGACAATCCATATCAAACAATTTATAACCTGCCACTCACGAAAGGTAGTGTATGTGTTGCAGTGCAGTTGCGGATTTTCCTATATAGGAAAAACAACTAGACAATTAAAGGTCCGCACTGCTGAACATTTCCGTGTGGCACATAATGGAAAAGAATGCCACATTGCCAACTTCTGTGGGATTGAATTAATACTTCCAAAAAGTCGGACTAATGATGTGGAAAAACGTCTGTCAAAAGCTGAAATGCGCTGGGTATACCGCCTGGGGACATTGGTCCCCAGGGGATTAAACAGCGAGTTTGAAAAATATATATTAAATAATGCACCTCTATTTTAAAAAAAGCATATATAAAAAATATGCACTCTTATCCTCTTTTTTATTTATAAAATCTTTCCTCTCATCTATAGTGCACTGTAGTGTTTTTTTCATAATATTTTATATGATGTTTTAACATATGTCTCTCTTTTTTAGTACCTACATCAATGGAATCTGATTATTGTAAAACGGCTGCCGATTTCCCTATGAAGCATTTTTAATCTATTGAATTTCAACTATGTTTATATTCTGAAAGCTATTTTCTTTATTGAGTATCCCTCTGTTTCTGGATATAATTAATGGGTGCGCGGCGCTAGAGGAATTTTTCATCAGTGTCCCTGCACTGTGTGATGATGCGCTCCATTCATTTAGAACGCACCGCCATGCCACTTTCTCTGTATAGAGATCAGAAGGCCATACTTCCGGTAAATGGAGTATGAGCGGTGACGCGATTCCTCCATTTGGAACGCACCGCCATGTTTTTACAGATGGAAGTCGGAAGCTGTACGCCGATTAGCGGCGTCCAGCACCAGCTGTAATGTATTGATACTGGTATAAACATACCAGTGGACGGACACTATAGCACGCTTCTGAAGAAGGAAACCATTTCTGAAACGCGTTAAGGGTGCTTTTATGGACTCGTGGATCCTGAAGGGCTGACCTGGAGAGTGGGACCCCCGGCTGTGGCTGCTTATTCCGGACTAAGGAACCCAGAAGGGAGCTCTTGGAAACCATCACTTGCCTGCTGTTTGCCATTTGGGACACCTGTCTAATGCTCTTTTAAAAGTCACTTGATTGTAAGTGCAATAATTGTATTAAAACTTTTTAAATGTTATTGACCTGCACTATGGTGTATTCTATTGTTTCTCCCCTGCTTGTACAATAGGGGAGAGGAAGGAAGCTGTTGAATATACAGGATTATGATCTTTCCAACAATTGGTCAAATTGGGGTTTGGTATCCCCTGATGTAAGGTTTTATACACCTTCTCACATTGTTACCTATGAGCGCTACCGTTTGAATTCACCTCTTTCTATCTAACAACAGCTGGAGGGCCATAGTTTGGACTTGCCTGAGGTAGAGAGTCAATAGGGCAACACAAAAGGTCCACATTCATTAGGTCGACAGTGAGAAAAGATTGACATGTAAAAGGTCTACACATGAAAAGTTTGATATAAGTTTATTTTTTTGTCAATGTCAACACCTCAGCATGGTTTGCCGAGCTACCACTGTGACCGACATACTTTACTGATCCCAATCGGAGTCCACCTGGATGGTAAAGCATGAAAAAGTCCATGAAAATGGGAAATAATTATGAAAAATTATGGCATGTTGCCCTTATGTCAATGTTGACTAAGGGGGGTATTCAAACACTGTTGTGCTCCCGCAGCCATCTTCCGAAGGGGGATATGGCTGCGGGGCCCTATTCAATGCTGTCTTCCCCGACAGCATTGAACAGGGTTTTCTCCGTAGAACGAACCCGACATCACAAGCTGTCGGGCTCATTCTGCCGAGGAAAGCCGGAAATAGGCGAGCTCCTGGCCGGAGCTCGTCTATTTCCGCCCTCAACTCGCAGCCACGCCCATTTCTCGCCACTCGGCGGCCGGGAAATTGAATCCCGACCGCCGAGCTCCAGTCGAGCAATGCGAGAATGGGACAGGGGCACGGCTGTTGAGCTTGCTCGACAGCCGTACCCCTGAAATTGAATACCCCCTTAGTGTATGATAAACTTTTGGTGACCACCTATTGACTGTTTACCTAGTCTGTGAGGCATCTGAATACCAAAACTAACTATCTCCCTTCCTTTAAATTATAATATTTCTCCATGCAAACTGAAATAGAATATTTTAATTGCAATGGAAAACTAATGTTGCTGCTCAGCAAGGAATATTCTTACTCTGCCCAATTAAAACCCAGTTATTCACCTGTATTCTGCTTCAAAGTAGGCCATTGGATAGTTGTAAAACCTGTTAAAGAGACATGAAAAATACAGCTCCCTTATACTGTCTTCCTAAATGAGACATCATAAAGGGTCATGTCAGATTGCATGCCCAGTAAGCTGTATTGTAAAGGTTAATAAACTGCTTTCTTTGACAGGATGTTCATTCAGACATACAGATCAGTACATGAGCTACTTAAAGATGCCGTTAACTCATATTTGGATAGTTACCTTGGCAGGGGGTTCTTCCTGCTACAAAACCTCTTCCCTATACCATGCCCCAGCAGCGAGCATGGTATAGGCAAGGATTCTCCAGACAGACATCATAAAATCAATATTCAAAAACCCATAATATAAACTGGTCAAGATATTAATTAAAAAAGGTATTTATGGACACTTGGCTACACAAATAATATCCTGTGAAGTAAGGCAAGTTTCAAATGTAAACACTATACAGATGGGTCTTAAGATGCAATGCATGTACGTTTGAAAAATAATGATGGGCTGGTCTCTTTTTAGTAATGTGATTGGGCCGAGTTTCTGTTAAAAGGCAATCAGACCTGCGCTTTATTTCCATTGAAAGTTGCTTTCTGGAGCTTAGTCAATCAGACCCTGTTCATGAGCTGCTGATTATATGCAGTCTTGTTGCTGATACCCTGACCATGCTTTCAGTTTTAGTCCTCTAAGCTAATGCTTTCATCTTTGTATATATTATCTATGGCTTGCCTATAACCAATATATCTTATTATTGCTGCTTCATTAGAACTTGTTAATTTGCATGATGTTCATTTCCCTTGCTGTGAATATTTCCTGTCCCTTGCATAAAACAATATACATTTATTATCACTGAGATAAGTTGTGTGTATGTGTGAGGCTTTAGAAACTTATCCATTTTGCATTTTACTCTCTGTCAATAAACCTGTGTCCTGTTGGAATAATCCTACATTACTGCTCCATCAATATCCTGCAATCTCCTGCCAATAATATAGCTGCTTTGAGCTTTAAGACCTGGCAGCAGCCTAAGTACCAGTGTGTTTGTGTTTAAAACACTAAGGAAACAACAGGTAGTTCTTAAAGATAGAAGACTCTCCCTAGTTGCTCTAGTAATAAGAACTTATTGTGAAGGAGTTTCATAACATTGCTGCCTGACATAGGAAAATGACAATTCCTCACAGACCCCTGCAAACAAAGTGAGCAGCCAATCCTCCAACTAGCATGTCGAAGAAGCATTTGCAATAATTTTGCCTGTTTAAACACAATGACAAAAATCCCCCAAAAGCAACCCAACGCTGGAATGTCAGAAAACTCTATCACAGCCCCAGAAGTGTATGCAACAATACAGAACGACAGGATGCCAAATCACTATATGAGAGACCTATAATTATGATACACTTCTATCTAGTCTATCTTTGTAATTTGCACTAGCACCCCAGTACCAAATTGTGATGGAGGAGAATAGGACGGACTCCACGATTGCAGTCTAAAAAACACACAGCAGATCCTACGGAATATTGAATTTCTTGAGTTACCTCAAGAAGAACAGTCGCTGTTGGGCTTTTTTGACATAAGTGGTTATATTTTTTCCCAATTTCAAGTCACTGGTAATGATTGTCCCTAGGAATTTGAAGGATACAACCCTTGCCACCACTTCGTTGGATATGGCTAGCGGGGCAAGGGCATTTAGTTTCTTCCTGAAGTCTACCACCATCTCAAATGTTTTGGAAGGGTTTAGGACAAGGTTGTTGTCACATCACCACTGTGTCTGTTTGTCCACTTCTAGTCTTTATGTGGTTTCGTTATCCTATTTGATTAGGCTGATGACGGTGGTGTCATCCGCAAATGTTATGATTTCCACCGATTTCACCACTAAGGTGCAGTCATTAGTGTAGAGGGAGAAGAGCAGTGGGGAGAGGACACATTCCTGAGAGACGCCAGTGCTGATCAGGCGTGCACTGGACGTGTGGGCACTGGCTTTCACCACCTGTGTATTTGCGGTTAGGAAGTCTGCAATCCAGGAGCATGTGGATTCTGGTACTCCTAAAGAAAGGAGTTTATGCTGCAGGATGTGGGGGCAATGGTGTTGAAGGCCGAGCTGAAGTCCACGAATAGAACTCTCATATACTGTAGGTGCCGGGGAGGTCGAGGTGTTGTAGGATATAGTGCAGTCCCAGGTTGATCACATCCTCTACACTTCTATTTGCACAGTAGGTGAACTGCATTGGGTCGAGATGGGGGTTGCAAACTTTTCTTAGGTGCTTCAGTACCAATATTTCAAGTACTTTCATGACCACTGAGGTTAGTGCGATTGGCCTTAAGTAATTTAGGTCCCTCACAGGTGTTTTCTTTGGGTCCGGGACAATGAGTGCATTTGAAGCAGGCGGGGACCTTGCAGGAAGCTAGAGAGGAGTTGAAGATCTCTCTGAAGATGGGGGCCAGTTCTCTTGCACAGGTCAGTAGGCTAGATGACGACATTACATTAGGTCCCGCAGCCTTCCTTGGTTTTACGCTTGTGAATAGTGCTTCTACTTCCTCTAGGTCCATGTGTAGGGCCTGGGGGAGAATCGTGGTGTGGCAAGGGGGGGGGGGGGGGGCAGCCTTGCCAAGATGGTCAGGTGGGGTGGTTATGTGCTGGGCATCCTGCTCAAATCTGCAGTAGAATTTGTTTAGGACTTGCCAGTTCCTTATGTGTTTTTGGCTGCCTGGGGGCTTTCTTGTAGTTTGTAATGCATTGCATGCCCTTCCAGACAGCAACAGGGTTGTTTGCTGAAAGGTTATGCGTTAGCTTGTTCATGTACTCCTTTTTAGCTAGCCTGATTGCATGTGTCAGGGATTTCTTGGCTTTTTTGAACAGAGCCCTATCTCCACTTCTGTAGGCCTCCTCTGTCTCCTGGTGAAGCTTACTGAGCTGACTGCCAAACCATGGCATGTTGTTATTGAAAGATTGGACCCTTTTGGAAGGCACACACAAGACTTCACAGAAGCTGATGTAGGATGTGACTACATCAGCTAGTTCTGGCATATAGGGTTAAGGAAATAATTCCAAAACTATTTTGTGCTTAATGTTGGAGCAGCCCAGTGGTAAAAAAAACGTATGCTCTGTAGGTGCTTGTATACTAGGGTAGGCAATATGTGAGTGTGGAAGGGTACAAGTGTACCCTCCACCACTCACGTATTGCCTACCCTAGTATACAAGCTGCTAGTGTTTTTTTGCTTTTTCGCAAAACTCCAGAACATCAGCTAGTTTGTTCAGGTCGGATGCTGAGAATTGGAATACGTTCCAGTCGGTGCACTCAAAACAAATGTGAAGCTTTGTCTTTGTCTCGGGGAGCCATCTTCTGACAGACCTGACAACAGGCTTTGCAGACTTTAGCTTCTGTATGTACATTGAAAGAAGATGGACTACGCAGTGGTCAGAGAGTACCAGGGCTGCGCATGGTATGGATCGGAAGGCAGACTTTATAGTGGTGTAGCAGTGGTCTAACATTCGCCCTTCCCTTGTGTGACACGTAACCTGCTGCAAGTATTTATGATGCGCTCAGCTCAGGTTGGCACAATTGATGTCTCCAAGCACTATGAGCATTGTGATTCTGTTGGGCTTGGATGAGGGGGGTGGAGACTCCTACCAGGATAATTGAGACAATTTCCTGGGGAGGGGAGTAGAACGGTCTGCATTTGGTGGTCAGTGTCTCCAGTTGAGGACTGCATGTCTTGCCCATGAACTTTATGTCAGTACACGACCTGTCATATATAGAAGCAGATTCGTCCTCCTTTGGATTTGCTGGAGAGTTCTTTGTCACAGTCAGCCCTGAAAAAGGCCGAAGCCCTGCAGTGTATCCATTGATATCCATTGTCCACATCCTAGTTGGTCATTACAAATTTACCATGGGAACAACATCTCAAAAGAAAAAATTCCAGAAAAGAAGGGCTGTTTGTGTCAGTTTCTTAGGCACCATCAACTCACTCAACCGAAAGTCACCATAAAAACCCATAGAAAAAGCCATTTTACAAAAAACTTGATACATACTAGGTCAAATATAAATGTATAGTAATTAAATATATATATATATATATATATATATATATATATATATATATGGTGCAGTGTGGGGTGCGGCACTCCAAAAATACACAATTCAGTTAGGTATCTGCATTTAATAGCAGTCAGCCCCAACGGCGTTGTCATCAGGCTATATACAAATCAAATAACACAAACACATACCTTTATAGAGACACCCGGTGGAAGACCCGCCAGCCAGAGACCGCCCCGACGCCATCTCTGTGGTGCGCATGTGTGACGTCTGCGGCAGCCTGCGTCCTAGCGTGAAAGGGAATAGGAGTGTTCCCGTCACCAAGGGAACGTAGATACACAAACATAACATGAAGCACGTAGAGACGGACAGAAAGTTTGTAAACTAACAAATAAAACATAGAGAATGAATATGAAGAATATTAGGAATAGCATAAGTACAAAAATAGATGTCAGCAGAGAGAGGAGGTCATTACGAAAAAATATGCAATAAAGGCAAAGAGTCAGAAATGCAGGTATTATAACAGCACAGATATCCCGGAATGTTCATTTAGTCCATAAGGGGACACTGTGCCCAATTTTATAATTCATTTAGCCTCACAACGAAGTAGGGCTACTCCTCTGTCACCTCCTCGCTTGGATAAGGGGATATGATCGATCATTCGTTATTTAATTGATGTGATGCTGTGCTTATGGTTGGCGAAGTGTCGTGCCACAGGTTGTTCACTCCCTCCAGTGGCGAGTGCTTTTTTGATGGAAGACCTATGGGCAGCCATCCTCTCCTTGAAGCTACGTTTCGTCTTGCCTATGTAAGACAATCCACACGGGCATATGATTTGGTATACCGTGTACTGGGAGTTACACGATAGCGTATGCCGAATGAATAATGATTTTCCTGTAAGAGGGTGTTTGAATTCAGGGCCAGGGATGAGATACTGGCACGTCACACATGTGCATCGTACACAACCTAATTGCCTACTAATGCTGGTATTTTTAGATGGTGCAGCATCAGACTTCACGAGTGTATCTCGCAGATTTCTGGAGCGTTTATAGCTCATTAGTAGATGTGAGTTTTTTATGCCAATATCTGCATCTGTTTGAACAATGGGCTAGTGTGTACGAGTGATTTTATTCACATTGGGGCTCATGTGGGTATAGGTGGTTACCCAAGGTAATACTTCGGTGGTTGTAGGCAAATGATCTTTCGTTTGTAGCAGCTCCGTTCTTTCTGTCAGCATCACTTTCCTCTTGGTTTCTTTCAGCTCAGAGATAGGGTAACCTCTGGCCACAAATCGGTCGATCATATCATCCATTTGAGTGGAGGCTATCAGAGGGTCGGAAACAATGTGTCGCACCCTCAGCATTTGGGAGTGGGGCAGACTCCTAATAGACGCCCTAGGGTGGCAGCTAGAGTATAGGAGGGCATTGTTTCGGTCCGTTGGTTTTGAATATACACAGGTGGCAGCTTTTCCATCTTTGACGTTGATCTGGACATCCAAAAAGTGTATCTGTTGCGCATCATGTGTATATGTGAATTTAATAGGATTATTACTGCAATTGTGTAGATCGATATATTCACACAGTACCACAGGGTCACCTCTCCAGAAAATCAATAAATCATCGATATATTGATGTTTAACAGGATGGCACTCAGTATGGAAGTAACAGATCTTCGGTACCAGGAACTTAATTAGGCAATAGAGAGCACTTACCCCCTTCCTTTGCAGGCGAGGATGGAACCGGCACACGAATTTAAAGGTGAAGAAAAAATGTAGTTTATTGTACAAGCATAATTTTGCACAAACAGTCAGCTGTAACCTAACAGCCGTTTCAACCACTTCCTAGTGTGAAATTGCTTTGTATTGCTCTGCTTCCAATGACCCTGATGAAGTCAAGCTGTTGACGAAACGCGTTGGGCCTTTATCACCATTTGGAAGACTCCAGAATAAATGTTTTACGAATACCTTTTGGACTATTGTATTGTTGGTTCAACAAACTTGTCATATATGTAAATGAATGGGTGCACTCTGAAACTCCTTCCCCTCTATCTCTAAACCTTTGGGTCCTGTCCAACAGGGGGCCCCTTAGAGGTGCTGTCTTACTTTTGTGAGGCGCGGTTGGGTACTGTGGTCATATATATATATATATATATATATATATATATATATATATATATATATATATCGGGGTATCGGGGTCGGCACTCTTCAGGATCTCCAATGGTATCACCTCTGGTGCCTCTCAGCGTGTGTGGCACACGAAGTATATACAGGAGCAGTATGATGGCACTCAAAGGATTTTTCACAGGATACACAGGACACTAAAAGTGTAGCAACGTTTCGGTTTTATTAACCTTTTTCAAGCTCACAAAAAACAAATAACAGTCTTACCTATATAGCCGACAACACCACAAGTGAGAGGGAGCCCGCTCACCCTCGCCTGGCCGGATCCAATGACGTCACCCTCCGGTGGTGCACACCATTCGGTGCGTCACGGCCGTCAGAGGGGTTGCTAGGCGACCCTGTGAAACAAAAAGAAATATTCAAGTATTTACATCTAAGCATAAGAATGCGTGCAAGTGAAAAGTGTAGAGAACCGACAAACGGAACATATGACCCAGAAACAGATACATATGAAATACATGGCATGAAACAAACATGACACAATGTAATAGAAAATAAGTAACATACGGAAGCAAAAGACAGGCTAACCGGAGTCATGAGCAGCGGGTGAGGGAGAGTGATTATAAGAAACAGTGAAAACTGCAGGCTTCGTTAAGCCCTGCAGGATGGATCGTTTTTAGTTTATTGATCCACCATGTCTCACGCTGCAGGAGCATCTTATCCCTGTCTCCCCCTCTCATTTTTTTGGGAATATGGTCAATCATTTTATACCTCAGGGTGGCTAGGTTGTGCCTATTTTCCCTGAAGTGTCTAGGGACCGGCTGTTCAATTTGTGTAATTTTGCCTTCCAGAGAGGCTTTGATGGCTGATCTGTGACCTGCCATTCTGGTTTTGAAGGGGCATTTAGTCTTCCCTATATACATGAGGCCACAGGGACAGCGAATAAAGTAGATAACGTGTGTAGTGTTACACGTGAGCACATGTTTAATACTGATACGTTCACCAGATTGGGGGTGCAAAAAACTGTCACCGGTTTCCAAATAGCCGCACGTAGTGCAGTTAGCGCATTTATAGCAACCCGGCTTCCTTGCAGTGAAAAGGCTGGGCTTGGTCTGGGTAAAGCTTGAGATGTCATTATGTACCAGATAGTCTTTTAGGTTGCGCTGGCGTTTGTAACTGGGTAAGATTTTAGAACGTGACAGTATTTTGAGATCAGGGTCTGAAGTAATGAGGGGCCAAAGCTGGCGGGCTATTTTAGTAATGGCAGGGGCATTTTCTATTACATTGTGTCATGTTTGTTTCATGCCATGTATTTCATATGTATCTGTTTCTGGGTCATATGTTTCGTTTGTCGGTTCTCTACACTTTTCACTTGCACGCATTCTTATGCTTAGATGTAAATACTTGAATATTTCTTTTTGTTTCACAGGGTCGCCTAGCAACCCCTCTGACGGCCGTGACGCACCGAATGGTGTGCGCCACCGGAGGGTGACGTCATTGGATCCGGCCAGGCGAGGGTGAGCGGGCTCCCTCTCACTTGTGGTGTTGTCGGCTATATAGGTAAGACTGTTATTTGTTTTTTGTGAGCTTGAAAAAGGTTAATAAAACCGAAACGTTGCTACACTTTTAGTGTCCTGTGTATCCTGTGAAAAATCCTTTGAGTGCCATCATACTGCTCCTGTATATATATATATATATTAGGGCGGAGTGAAAAAACTGAAATTGAGAAATTCAAAATCGGCTAGTGTGGAAAAGTTGTGACTTGACTTGAATAAGAAACGTGCAAAAGCATTTTGATCTGAGTCAACATCTTCTGTTCTGGCAAAAGGCCTAAAGTTTCACTTTTTTGGTGAAAATGACGAAAACTATGAAGATGCTCCGATCTAGTTAAAATTATGTCAGGATGTCTTAGAGTGGTTCATTAATATACTTTAGCATAGTAAAAGAGAGTACGAGATTGTCCTAGTGCAAAGTGACTGACTTTGGTGGGAGAAAAAAATCCCTAATAATTGACCCATTTTCATGGTCACAATTGTGAATATTGTGTGTTTTCTCCTGAACGTGTTTATAATAGAAGAAGCACAAATACTCTAAATGAAATTTCGGTGACACTGTGTGAAATATAACACTGCATAATAGCCCTTAATCAGACCTGATCCCAGTACAAATTTGTTCTCAAAATGGAAAAAAACAAATGCTGCATTGCAGGTGGGGCAGATGTAACATGCTGAGAGAGTTAAATTTGGGTGGTGTGTGTTGAAACTGAAATCTAAATTACAGTGTAAAAATAATGCAGCAGGTATTTACCTTGCACAGAAACAAAATAACTCACACAAATCTAAAGGTGGCCATACATCTACAGATCGATTGTCAGATTGGGCCGGTTGGAACAAACAGCTGGTAATATCTGAATGACAGTTTTTCAGCATTTCAAAGCAAATGGTCAACTGTCATTTGCTCTCATCTTTTACCAGGATTTTGTCCCAACCAGACAGATCGGACAATAAATCTGTAGATGTATGGCCACCTTAAATCTCTCTGCACATGTTACATCTGCCCCACCTGCAGTCCAGCATTTTTTTGCCCATTTTGAGAACAAATTTGTACGGCGATCAGGTCTGATTAAGGGCCATTATGCAGTGTTATATTTCACACAGTGTCACTGAAATACATGAAATTGGATTTATGCTACTCTCTTTGCAGTGCATATACAAAGATAGACAATCCTGTATACATAAATAAGAAATAACTGTTGCAGTATGTTATTGAAAAACAGTTACTGTTACAATAAGTATTACAAGTAACAGTGTAAACTGTCTAATGTATCATTTTACATATCACTTCTGTTTATAAGAAACTGTAAATAAATAAATAAATAAACAAATACATCTAATGTTTAGGGGAAAAAAAAAAAGAACATTGATTCAAAAAATAACAGGTTAATCATTCTATGAGTGGTGTCCAGCAGTACATATATGCCAATCACTGTGTTTATTTCTAGGCAGCAGGGCCGTCTTAGCAGTGTGGGCCCCTGGGCAATGCAATGCACTGGGGCCCTTACCCATTCTCCACTTCTAGGGGTGGGGGGTTGCTATCAGCAGCAGCTTTGATGTCCCAGGGGTGGCAGGGGGTGCTCTATCTTCCATTCAACATGTAGGACCTGGAGCAGTAACTTCTGCTAATTACTCCTTTACTGCACAGGTGGTGGGAGGGTGAACACTAACGTGTGGAAGGGGGCACTGCGCTGAATGAAGGGACCCTTGTAAATGACTGCCAGGGAGGTAGGGGGTGTTTTATACACAGGGGACGGTTGGATAATGGAGTGGGCTTAATATTCGTCATTTTCTGGTGGAAGTGCAGCTTGTTTGACTGCAGATATCGCCATTATCTGGAAATAGATTTCTTAGCCTAGTTTAAAAACCTAGAGTCCCAACTTTCAGGAGGTGCTGGGAACTTGGGGATCAGAGATCAGGGGTGAAATGTAATAGGATGAGAGATTCAGAAAGTGAGAGATTTGGTAAGAAATCTCCAGGTTTTTTAAAGCGGAAATCATTTACACTTTACAATCAAACTGCATTTGCAGTGTAAATGATTGCTGCTTTAAAAAAACTGGAGATTTCTTACCAAATCTCTCACTTTCTGAATCTCTCATCCTATTACATTTCACCCAATGAGTCAGAGCAATCCATTGACAAAAATATAAAACTACACCAGACGTTTGGAGCTGGAGCAGGGACCGGCTGATGGAAGGCTGATATCTCTAGTTCTGGGTATGATAGACACAAGCCGCTAGTGTCCCCAGAAAGGGGAGAGGGGGGAATATACTTGCAGAAAAACTGTACGTTAGAGAGAACCTGAGAAATATGACTGGGATTTGTAATGAACAGGTCGGATGTGGACTGCTGCTTTGAAGTTGGATATCTGCAGTTCCCCAGGGCCGATTTTCAAAATTCTGGTATCCCTGGAAAAAGGGCTATCAACATACAGCCCTTATACGCCTGGGGCCCCTGGGCAAGTGCCCATTAAGCCCATACAAAAAGACGGCCCTGCTAGGCAGGATTGATCAGCAATACTTATTACAGCATAATGCACTTTAATGTATTTAACTGTTAATATATTGGCTTATCTTTGGCATAATTATATGCTGTAATGCAGCTGCAGGTGGGGCAGATGTAACATGTGCAGAGGGAGTTAATGTGGCCATACATCTACAGATTTATTGTCCGAACTGTCTGTTTGGAACAAAATACTGGTAATGGATGAGAGCACTTTGCTTTGAAATGCTGGAAAACTGCCAAAAACTGTCATTCAGATATTACCAGCTGTTTGTTCAAACCAGCCAGATCTGACAATCGATCTGTAGATGTATGGCCACCTTTAGATTTGTGTTGAGTTATTTTGTTTCTCTGCAGGGTAAATACCTGCTGCATTATTTTTACACTGCAATTTAGATTTCAGTTTCAACACACCCCACCCAAATTTAACTCTCTCAGCATGTTACATCTGCCCCACCTGCAATGCAGCATTTGTTTTGCCCATTTTGAGAACAAATTTGTACTGCAATCAGGTCTGATTAAGGGCTATTATGCAGTGTTATATTTCACACAGTGTCAATGAAATTCCATTTAGAGTATTTGTGCTTCTTCTATTATAAACACGTTCAGGAGAAAACACACAATATTTCACAATTGTGACCATGAAAATGGGTCAATTATTAGGGATTTTTTTCTCCCGCCAGTCATTCACTTTGCACTAGGACAAGCTTGTACTGTTTTTTACTATGCTAAAGTATATTAATGAACCACTCTAAGACATCCGGACATAATTATAACTAGATTGGAGCATCTTCATAGGTTTCATTATTTTCACCTAAAAAGTGAAACTTCAGGCCTCTTGCCAGAACAGAAGATGTTGACTCAGATCAAAATGCTTTTGCACGTTTCTTATTCAGGTCAAGTCACAACTTTCCCACACTAGCCGATTTAGAATTTCTCAATTTCAGTTTTTTCACTCCGCCCTAATATATATATATATATATATATATATATATATATATATATATATATATATATATATATATATATATATATATATATATATACCCTTACAAGTCAATAAATCTCTGTCTCCTGTGCTTATCCCAAACTTAACTAAAATCTGTAACCTATCTCTCTCTCTCTCTACTGGTATCTTTCAGAATCAGAATCAGAATCAACTTTATTGGCCATGTATGCTTGCGCACACTAGGAATTTTTTGTGGATTTACAGTGCAGCATCAAGCAGGGATGAAGGTGGGGGGGTGAAGGCATTACATATATTACATTAAGACATTACATGTGGGGAACACATACCCGCCGAGCTGCACAGCGCCTAGGCAGCCATCAGCGGCGCCACTGGTCGCTGCAACAGCCAGGAAGGTAACATTAAGTACAGTTATCACATAGGGAGCACATACCCACCGAGCTGAACAGCGCCTAGGCAGCCATCAGCGGCGCCACTGGTCACAGAAACAGCCAGGTAGGTAACAATACAAGCAGAGAGACAGTACAGTTATCACACATGGAACATATTTGGCCAAGCTGCACAGCGCCTAGGCAGCCATCAGCGGCGCCACTGGTCGCTGCAACAGCCAGGAAGGTAACATTAAGTACAGTTATCACATAGGGAGCACATACCCACCGAGCTGCACAGCGCCTAGGCAGCCATCAGCGGCGCCACTGGTCGCTGCAACAGCCAGGAAGGTAACATTAAGTACAGTTATCACATAGGGAGCACATACCCACCGAGCTGCACAGCGCCTAGGCAGCCATCAGCGGCGCCACTGGTCGCTGCAACAGCCAGGAAGGTAACATTAAGTACAGTTATCACATAGGGAGCACATACCCACCGAGCTGAACAGCGCCTAGGCAGCCATCAGCGGCGCCACTGGTCACAGAAACAGCCAGGTAGGTAACAATACAAGCAGAGAGACAGTACAGTTATCACACATGGAACATATTTGGCTGAGCTGCACAGCTCCTAGGCAGCCATCAGCGGCGCCATCTTGATCATGCTGCTCAAAGGCAGCAGTAATAATATTATTTTCATGGCAACTGAAGCATGAGTTCGACTGGTTGTAGCACTTTTCTTCCAAAGCTGGCACACCCTGCCAGCTTGTTGTTCAACGGGTGTGCAACTAGTGATGGTACAGCATACAGGCTTTGCAAACAGTGGTTACGGAGGTACATGGTACAAATCATTGTAAAGAGACAGTAAACAAAGAAAATACATAGCTTTCATCGGCTTAGAGGCTGAGAGAGATGGTAATTGGTGAAAAATAAAATGATGCCATGTGCGGGTGTAAGTCCAAATCCAGTCCAAACTCCAGTCAAACTCATGCTTCTGTTGTCATGCTTACGATGCAGGCAAAGCCTTTAAAGCAGGCTTGCAAACATTTCCAATATTAAAGGAAAGTTTGGGTCAGCTGGTACAGGGGGAGGGGCTGGTGTTTGCACAAATTCCTCAACAGGCTAATTAGTGGAGGGGGGAAGTTGCAGGCTCCAAGTAACAAAACAATTCACAATGCAGACTGTTCTTTAAATGAAAGCATCAGATGTTCAAAATGGGATTTCATGTACCTGTAAAATAGGAGATGAGATGGTTTCAGAACTTCTCTCCAGTCAAACTCATGCATCTGTTGTCATGCTTACGATGCAGGCTAAGAGCAGGCATATTACTCCCATTCTAAAAAAACACAATTCTGATCCAAACTGTCTCTCTAACTACTACCCTATCTCTCAGCTCCCATGCCTCTCCAAGCTACTTGAGAGACTTGCCTACACTTGTCTCACACACTTTCTTACCTCCTACAACCTTTTGGACCCACTTCAGTCATGCTTTCGCTCTCAGCACTCTACTGAGACAGCACTGACTAAAATAGTTAATGATCTGGCCACTGATAAATCTAAAGACCATTTCTCACTTCTTATTCTTCTAGATCTCTCAGCTGCCTTTGACACAGTTTACCACTCTCTTCTCATACAAACACTACAATCCCTAGGTCTTCAGAACACATCCCTTTCTTGTTTTTTTTCCTACCTATCTAATCGCTCTTTCAGTGTTCGCTTCTCTGATTCTACCTCCTCCTCACTACCTCTGTCCGTTGGAGTACCACAAGGTTCAGTCGTAGGTCCTCTGCTTTTCTCAATCTATACCTGCTCACTTGGGAAACTAATCAACTCTTTTGGATTTCAACATCACCTGTACGCTGATGATACTCAAATCAATCTATCCTCCCCAGAATTGTTACCATCAGTATTGCTCCGTGTCTATGAATGTCTTTCTGCCATTTCATCTTGGATGTCATCTCGACACCTCAAACTCAACATTTCCAAAACAGAATTAATTATATTCCTACCAGCCAAGAGTAGGTACCAATATGATATCTCTCTCACTGTTGAGAACACAACAATTAATCCTACTCCACAAGGTCGCTGCGTAGGTGTCATCCTCGACTCTGAACTGTCCTTCATTCCTCACATTCAATCGGTCTCTAAATCATGTTACATGCATCTAAAAAACATATCCAAAATGTGTCCGTACCTTACACAAGACACTGCAAAAACTCTAATCTATGCACTCATTATATCACGCATTGATTATTGCAATGGCCTCCTTACTGGTCTTCCTAAGAAAATACTCTCACCACTACAATCCATTTTTAATGCAACTGCGAGGCTGATTTCCTGGCTACACATTCTTCATCTGCTATTCCGCTCTGCCTCTGTCCCTCCATTGGTTGCATGTATATTACTGCATTCAATATAAACTACTTCTACTTACATACAAAGCCATCACTCTGACTACACCGACTTATATCTCTTTGCTTATCTCAATATATATCCCCAGCCGACCTTTCCACTCTGCACAAGATCTGCATATCTCATCCACACTCAGTACTCGCTCCAACATACACTTGCAGGATTTTTGTTGGGCAGCACCCACCTTATGGAATGCCCTTCCACACACACTAAGACTCTCCTCTAGCCTCCAAAATTTCAAGCGTTCCCTGAAAACTCACCTCTTCAGGCTAGCTTATCATATTCAGGACCCTCACACAACCTCCAGTAGCATTCATATCTAATTGCATCCCATCAGTACCATCTAGTAATCTGAGGGGACTGCCATGCTATGGAATTCTATCCTTATGTATCCCTCCTATTATCCCTATAGATTGTAAACTTGTGAGCTTACAATCAGTTTGTTTAATCACTGTTGTTTTCAATTGTAAAGCGCAATGGAATATGCTGCACTATATAAGAAACTTTAAATAAATAAATATATACTCAGGGGCATAACTAGAAGTCTGAGGGCCCCATAGCAAAATATTGAAAGCCCCACCACCCCACCTCTGTCACTACATTGCCACTTAGGGGAGGGGAAGAAAAGAGTAAGGGGAGTGAGAGACAAAGAGGGTGTCAGGGAAAAAGAGAGAAAAAGTGGGGAAAGAAAAAGCAGGGGTGGTCAGGGAGAAAAGGAATATACAAGTATAGAAATATAGGATATGGCCACTTGTTGGCGCGCTGCTGCCTTTAGTCTGTACTATACCACAGTTATCACCCAATAACCTTTTACAATACCAAAAAATACAATAGATGGGAATTCCAGACTTCTGGGGCGCAATCAAAACAGGATGGTATCTAGAACCTCAGTACTTCAATGGATCTTTCCTTGCTTTAGTGTTTCCAGTATCCTCTCCCAATATATTTCCAGCGGTATAGAAGGAAAGTCAAGAGAAAATCAATAGTTAAATACTGTTAAGACTGACAGGGTTCCCGTCGCCCCGCCGACAGAGATTGAGACGCGCGCATCTCAGTCAGATGGTGAGGCAGGCTGCTGGCGGATCGCACTACCCACTCAGCACAGCTTGCAAAGCAGTAAGGCGCCGGCCCTTAGAGGCGCTTCCTCCCCTCCTGCCATATTGTAGCTGCTGGAGCCTACACCTGTCAAAAGATATGACAGGCAGCGGCACATTTCACAAGCAGCCGGGCGTTGGGAGTACTCTTGGCTACCCGCCGCCTGAGTCTTCTCGCCGCCCACGCTGCTGAGTGATGCCGCCTGACTCCTCTCCGGGTCATGGTGCCAGAAGGACCTTGCAATTGCCTTTCCTCTGGGAAGCCAGGCAGGGGAGGTCATGACCCCGTCACTGCATCCACACATGCATGCAAGGAGAACAGCCGGTGGTGGTTTTGGGAGCCGCCCTGGACACAGTTAGGAGGCCAAGCTGGGAGGCACTGTCTGTCCTCTGTCTAACAAAGGTGCGTGTCATTGTAAATAAAGGGGGCAATTATCCAGGGCAGGAACGGTGGGCCACTATAATGTTCACTGTAGCCTTCCCCCTGCATGAGGAGAGAGGCAGCATCCTTATTAACACAGACTTGGCAGGGCACTCACAGAAATAATTAGAATTAGGTGAGATAGAGAATTGTCTCTGAGTGTTTATTCATACAGTATGCCTAATTCTGTGAGTGCCACTGCCACCTCTGTGTTAATACAGTACATGTACAGTACAGTGTGCATGTGCAGGGCTTCACCCCCTGCGCAGTCAGCGTGCTTCTCGCACAGGGGAGGTGGGCCATGGGAATGCCCAGCGTTTCATGGGCATCCCCATGCAAACGCTGGCCGTTCCCATGTAAATGCAGCCATGACGAAGTGTAATGCAATATGTCAGTCTCCATTGATTTCTCCTGCTCCATGACATGTGAAGGGATGTGTTTCCATAACACATCCCCTCGAATGGTTGCGACGGGTTATGGCGGTGGGCGGGGGCATGTATTTGTCGGGGCGTTATGGGGCACTACTCTGGGCATTATGTGTAAGCATCATTATATGTAAGCAGCATTATTGTGGGCATTATGTGCAATCCTCTAGTCTAGGCATTATGTGGAAGAAACTGTACTGTGGGCATTAAGTGTACTTTATTACTCTGGGCATTATGTGTAAGCGGTATTATTGTGGGCATTATGTGTAAACAGTATTACTGAACTGACTTATTTCCTCCGGTGTCTGCCTAAAAGGGCGGATGGGTGCTGAAGTCATGTGTTCCTATGGTCCAGAGCCGTTTCCACCCCTGTCCACCCCACAATGAACGGCCTAGCCAGTGTGTAACTCGCTGAATCCGTTCGGTGCCAGGGTCTGCACATGCGGGAATAAAGGAAACTGATGTGTGGTATATTGTGAATCAGTGGTACTACATGCAAATAATATTGTGCTACTGTGTGGTGTAATTTTAGAACACATTCCTTATGAGAACACAGCTCCTTTTTTGTGGCATGTACCTCTAGCGTGCACTCTTTTATAAGGTATGGGAAGGCGCAAATTCAGAGTTTGCAGGGAGGAGCCGAACACCCTAGCACCGGCCCTGGTGTGACCTCTCTCCTTTTTACTGCCCACCCAAAACGGAGCAGCTCCAGTAGCACATCCTCTCTCCGTCTCCTCACAGAGCAGCATTGGTCCTCTCCTCCCAAGCACCATGGAGCATAGAGCACCTCCATGCAGCAGCGTCTGATTCTCTCCCCCCACATGTCATCATGACTGAGTGCCTCTGTACAGCAGCAGCACCAGCAGCTCCTCTTTCCCTCTCCCACCCTTCCTTCAGCATTGCCTTCCATGCAGCAGCCCTGCATCCATGCCTTCATCACAGCAACGCTGGCCCCATCAAAATTCTAAAGGGGGCAGGGTTGCAGACCCTCCCGCATTTAGCGGGAGTATACCGCTTTTTGATCCTTTCACCCAGTCTCCCGGGAATATATTGGATCCTCACGATTTTTAGCCATCCTGGCAAAAAAATCAGTGATTGCTTAAGCTAGCGGCTGGCTGCTTCAGCACTTCCCTCCTGCTTCTCTCCCTCTGCTCCCCGCTGTTTACTTTAATAGTGCTCAGGCTGTCTCTCAAACCCCCGCCCCCCTCACTACAGAACCCCATGCTGCCGCTGCTTCATAAAATTTGTTCCACTCCCCACTGCCTATCACATTTTTATGAAGCAGTAATGAGGGTGCAGGAGGAGAGGAACAATTATTTTTATAAAGCAGCAGCGTGGAGGGAGGGAAGAAAAAAGGATTCCAAGTTTTAAAAATGTAGCGCTAAACTTTCTAAAGTACCCTCTGAAATGTACTTTGGATTGCTCCGCCCATATCCCCGCTCCATTTACATGCCGTAAATGGGGTGTGGCCATGGGCGGAGCTATCCAAATTACAAATGAGTGCTCCCACACCCCCTATCTCCCGCAAAACCCAGCTAAGAAGTCGGCAAGTATGATAGGGATGCCTGCTGAGCCCTCGGGCCCCCATAAAAGTTGCACCCCCTGCACCCTCCATAGTTACGCCACTGAGATATAGATAGATAGATAGATATTGATCTATCTATCGAGAGAGAGAGAGAGAGAGAGAAATAGAGTAGATGCAGTGATCCAGCAATGCATAAACCAGGGGTTCCCAATCTTTTTCTAATCACGGCACCCTAGAGTATCAGAATTTTTCCAAGGCACCCCTAGGCTCCAAAAAATATATATCAAATTCAGTAGATTGTGTTTATATGTGCTTCTTAGGGTCATTTATGTGGTAAAGGGCAGGATTTGGTTCTGATTGTACACCTTTTATGATTGGCAGCCACCAGCACTGGTTATGTCTAGAAATAATTGATCATAAATAATTTGAATTGGTCCTGGACGACCAACCCGAGGCACCCCTGCAAGTGTCCCGAGGCACCCCAGGGAGCCTAGGCGCACAGTTTGGGAACCACTGGCATAAACTGTTGGATTGAGGTTAAAATTATATACCTTTGAAGTATTTACAGACTAAGTGAATGAGTATTGTAACAGTCATGGACATAAAACAAGATTTGTACAGGAACTGCCTATTCTAACATCTGTAGATGATTCATTATGTTTAGCTCATTATTTACAGCTCTAGGGACAGGGCACTTTCAAAGCAGTCACAAAGAAGGAACCTCTCTCTGTCCCCTCATAGTGATTGTTGATGAGAAGTAGTCCTGTCTCCTCTATGCTCATCCTGCTAATTTAAACAGACCACTTACAAAGCACTGACATAACTATGTTGCAGCCTAGGGCAGTGACAGTGTTGATGAGAGACAGAGAAAGACACAATAGAAAAGATAAAAACACAGAACTTAGACACACAGAAGAAAACATTGAATCTTAACAGTTTATATGCCAAAAAAAGATTTTAGCTGGTTTAAAAGGTTCATAAGGGAGAAACGGCTGTGAACACATTATTATTTCATAGTTGTCAGAGCAACCAAGGCCATGAACAGAGCTACTGAATCCTCAACAAACTGTATCTTCAATAGTTTTTTCGGTACTCTTTACCTAGAACGGCGCCCGCGATTGGCATCGCGGGCCTCGGGGGTAAAAAATCGCGGCCATCGCGGGTACATAAAAAACGGGTGCGACGCGATGCCCGCGATTTTCCCATAGGGATCAATGTTAAAACTGAGATTGGACGCGATTTTACTGTTAAATGCCTCAATGCCCGCGATTTGGCCATAGGAAACAATGTTAAATGGGCCACAGAGCCCTAATAGTGCCCTTGAACTCTGAAATGGCCCCCACAATTGTTAACGCCACCCCACGATCAACGTGAACCCGAAGCGTGGCGAGCGCAGCGAGCCCGCGAGGGGCGGAGGTACGCGTCCTCCGACCTTTTCATACCCCCACTATCCACGTCGGCGTGGAGTTGAGAATAGAATAGTGTGGCGAGCGCAGCGAGCCACCGAGCCCGAAGCGTGGCGAGTGGGCTTCACATGTGTCCGCATCGCCATGGACACCCGGGAAGCCCGCGAGGGGACGCGTATAACTGTGAAGGTATCCACGTCCGCTCGCCACGCTTCGGGCTCAGTGGCTCGCTGCGCTCGCCACACTATTCTATTCTCAACTCCACGCCGACGTGGATAGTGGGGGTATGAAAAGGTCGGAGGACGCGTACCGCCGTCCCTCGCGGGCTCGCTGCGCTCGCCACGCTTCGGGTTGACGTTGATCGTGGGGTGGCGTTAACAATTGTGGGGGCCATTTCAGACTTCACGGTGACTATTTGGGCTCTGTGGCCTATTTAACATTGTTTCCTATGTAAAAATCTCGGGCATTGAGGCATTGAACACTAAAATCGCGTCCAATCTCACTTTTAACATTGGTCCCATGGGAAATCGCGGCCATCGCGGGCATCGCATCGCACCCGTTTTTTAGTGCATACGATGGTCGCGATGGGCGCCGTTCTAGGTAAAGAGTACCGTTTTTTCTTTTCATACACCTTAAATATTACACAATGATTTACCAAAAATGTAGTCAATAAAATCAGTCCCTGCTCCAGCAATCTATATTAACCTAACCATACCTCCCAACATCTGTGTCTCTCTAATCGGGACACTCACGCGATGGAGCCGTGTGCACGCCTGAAAAGGGGGCATGGCCTATGAACTATTCATAAAGCTACTGTAAGCAGAAACTATATAAAGTAGGAATATAATAGACAATATTTGAACACTATTCAAAGGTAGCAGCCAAACACATTACTCTGGTCCATGCCATATGTAAATATCTGGTGACTTCAAGGTTCTATATATTCATTGCATACAGTAAGAACACAGACAGGGCAGGACTGGCCATCTGGCACTTTTACCAAATGCCAGATGGGGCCGATGGCCAGGTTGGTTACTTTCTTCTTCCAAGGTGGAGGCCCCATCTCCCAATCGGTGCACAGAGAGAGCCGCTGGACTCACGGTGAGTCTAGAGCCTCTCTCTGTGCGCAGCTGAGGTCCAGTATAGAGGTGGGATAACACGCCGCTATTCCCCTTTCTTCTACAAGACGAAAGAGGCAACATGCATGCGTGGTGCATGTATGCGTGCGCATGCACATTCCCAGCATGTGCACTCGTGCGACAAAGGTCGCACATGTGCATAAATGCCATGGCTTGTTTGGCAACCCAGTCCGTCGCTCTCTACAGATGTAAGTGTTAGGACTGGCCACCTGGCACTTTTACCAAATGCCAGATGGGGCCGATGGCCAGGTTGGTTACTTTCTTCTTCCAAGGTGGAGGCCCCATCTCCCAATCGGTGCACATAGAGAGTCTGGAGCCTCTCTCTGTGCGCAGCTGAGGTCCAGTATAGAGGTGGGATAACATGCCGCTATTCCCCTTTCTTCTACAAGACGAAAGAGGCAACATGCATGCGTGGTGCATGTATGCGTGCGCATGCACATTCCCAGCATGTGCACTCGTGCGACAAAGGTCGCACATGTGCATAAATGCCATGGCTTGTTTGGCAACCCAGTCCGTCGCTGTCTACAGATGTAAGTGTTAAAAATTATTCCAATAATAAAAACTCTGTTAAGGTGCCCATACACATTACAATTATTGTATACAATATTGTATACAATATGGCATCTCATCGCATCTCGGTTTTGCGATGAGATGAGATCTAGTACAAAAAGTATGTGCTGCACATACTTTTTGTACTAGATCTCATCGCAGAACCGAGATGCGATATTGTATACAATAATTGTAACGTGTATGGGCACCTTTAGGTTAATTAAAGTTCTGAGCATGAAGTCCTGTGTAAAATCACTGCATTACAAAGCAATATAAATCTGTGAAGCAATCCAGTGCCTTGGCACGTTAATCAGAGGGTATAAACACAGATGTATTTTTGAAAGAATTGATTACATTGCCCATAGTGGATAGTACAGTATATAGGAGAAATTGGTTCTATTATTCATTTAAGGAGTAATTTGTATATCTAGGAGCATAATTATAGCTTTATTTAATGTTTGGAAAGTCTGTTAATGAGACTAAAGGAAGTCAACAGTATGTACAAAGTATTGAGGACGAGGCTTGATTTTTTACAATAGTTATCCTCATTCTATACTAATACTGGTACTTGTGTAGTTTTATGGCTCCAGTAGATATCGCATGCGATTTACTATCCATTTCATTACCCCACTATCCACTAGGGCGTGGAGTTGATTTTATATAGTGTGGCGATCGCAGCGAGCCACCGAGCCCGAAGTGTAGCGAGCGTCCACGGAATGTATTTGAGGGAATTGCATGCAAATGGCATGCAATATCGTGAGTAGCTTTGAAACAACATCCGTGTCCGCTCCACACGCTTCGGGCTCGGTGGCTTGCTGCGCTCGCCACACTATATAAAATCAGCTACACGCCCTAGTGGATAGTGGGGTAATGAAATGGATAGTAAATCGCATGCGATATCGCATGCGATATCGCATGCGATATTGGATGTGAAATCGCATGCGATATCGCATGCGATCTACTGTCGCCATGAAACTACACAAGTACCCTAATACTAATGTACTGTAACTTGTAGGGACAATAGCAGCGAAAACCACTGTGAGTTACATCGCGTCCTCTGAATTAGACACCCTGCACATGCACACTGTCACAGTGTCAGTTTGGGGCCCAGACAGAGGCTGTGGGAGATGCATTGTGGGATCCCTCTCTTCCAACAATGCCTCCTTAGGAATAAAGCAATATAAATGATCATAGTTGCAATCTAAAATGTTTGAAATGGCGGGAGAGGAGAAGCTGGCTGTAACCACACTCGATCTGGAGGAGATAAATTTATATTGTAATAAGAGAAAGTCTTTCTCTTAAATTATATTACCAGGAACTTTTGCTTCATCGCTGTGTATACCTGTTGTAATCCCCTTCTTAGGTATTTCCCGGGAGAGCTAACTTGGGGCAATAGGAGATTTATCACTTCAAGCTTGATAAATAAATCCATAAACCATATGACATAAAATACTTACCAAACACTCTCTTTATTGTAAATTCTTTTTTATTTACATCAGGTTGACTTCATCGTTGAATTCAAACAGTTCATCTATCACTGGGAAATAAGTTTGTAACTAGTTTTTCAAGTGGCTGTTGAAGCAATGTAATGTATGTGAAGCTAGACTCAACTTGAGAATTCACTCCTTTAAAGTAGGTATCAATATGGACACACCATTAATGTACTTAATGCTTTCATTGAATCTGAGTTTTCAGCTCTGCGTGAGAGTGTTGGACTATATATATTCCAAGGAAGCTGCATGTTTATCAGGTTTTTAAAATGTCAGGACTTGTTATTTCTGGGGTCAGCAGCCTGACTTTCTACACTGCTGCCTTATTCCAAATACTAGTTAATTGTATGGAAAAGTCAGAGTTTTCATACAGATATATAAGAGGCTCATTGAGTCTGCCTGGCACTGATCTCTGGACAACAGACCCTGACAAACCTGGATTGATGCAACTATTTGGAGCTTGAGTACTCAACTATAATGTAAGGCAGCTGGCAAGAGCATATTTTCCCAGGACTGTCAGCATGATGAAGCACCCAAATAACAAAGACATTCTTCTAGCAGCAGAAAAAAGAGATCACCAAAAATGTGAATGTTTGGATTTAACATGAATATTTTTGAAATATTGTAGATAGTATTCCAAATACTTCCAAAATCCATTGACCTGTGACAAATGGCTTAACCCTTTCAGGTCCAACATCTAGCCAGGCTCAACAGCCCTAGTGCTAGTAGCAGTCGCAGATCCAATGATGAGCCACTTTAAAATAAGAACATTAACATCGGTCAACGTTCAATGTAGACCAATTTTTGAATATAAAAAAAATACAATTAATTTAAACCAGACTGTTTGAACTACAAAAAAAAAAATTAAAAATTGGACTGCAAAAGGTTAAATTTATTTCCAACAGACCAATGCATTATCATTTAATACACTGTATATGACATGGCACTGTATTTGTGGCAAATACATGCAAGAGAAAATAAAATGCATACTAAAGTGAAATACAGTTCATATGTTGAATACCCATGGTTAATGTGTGCTTAATATATTTACATATGATTGCAAACAAACAGAGCTTTTTCTATTTATTTCAACAACCAATTCAATTCAGTGGTTTTTTTTCCTGCATATATAACATATATTTCAGGCCATTGAAATCAATGTGATTAATATATTTGTGTGGTATGTTATGTCAACAGTTATCATGCTGAAATGCAATAAGTCCATATGAGAATGTCGGAATGGTCAAAATGTTAACATGCAGAATATCAGACTTCCGGTTAGGAGATCGAGGAGGGAGGACGCATGGCGTAGGAGCTCCGTCTCTAACGCCACTCTACCGCAGCTCCCGGCTGAGTTCTCCCCTGTCTCCTGTTCTCTTGCTTTAACGGGAGCTGCGCAAGCCCCCTGGCGGTACAGCACGTACTCGGGGACACCGCTAGACAGGTGAGAAGCTGCTCCCCGCATACCCAGCACCCGCGGCCTGCTACAGACTCCGGCACCCACCCGCCGTGCTGCTGCACGCTCTGCCTCCTGTCCGGTGGCGCTGGTTCGTTACCCGTGATGGAGGAGGTATACTTACTAGCATTTCCTAGTACCCCCTGCAAACAAGTTAAGACCGCAGATCCCCTGCTGATGCCCAGGCCCCAGCACAAGATATTTGCACCACCACAGATGCAACGGTGGATGAGCACAAGGCCTGATTTGATCTAAAACAACAGGCGCTAAATAAACCTCACTACTCCTTAAGCCTTTAAGTGTAATACTTGAGGCATCCCACAGAATTATGATTCTGGCTTCATGAGGTAAGCAACATCCCTTTGAAGCTCCCGGAGTGACCCTTCAAGCACAGCATCATAAACCCTGCAGCGGCTTACAACGCACGGCTTACCAGATCACTTGCACCTCGGTGCAGCACAACAAAAATATTAAATTAGAATATATTCAGGCGCTTAGACAGGGGGTGTATCTCTAGAGTGCAGTGGCGTAACTATGCCTCCGCAGCCCCCGCCGTGGCGGGGAGGCGCAGAGTAACTATGGGCGCCGGGGGGGCTGCGGTGCTATAGTTACCCACTGCGCTGCTGCCCGGCCGCATCTGCGGTCACTGTCCCGTCACTCGCTCCCGGCGCCGGCTCCTGCTGATAATGAAAACTGCCACTTAGAAAATGGCTGCCCCCATATTGCAGACAGTTTTGGCAGCCATTTTCTAAGAGTCACTTTTCATTATCAGCCGGCGCCGGGAGACTGGACGGGACAGTGACCGCAGATGCGGCTCTGTCAGGTATGGGCATGGGGAGGGGCGCCGAGGGGAGGGAGAGAGATAGGGGGAGGGGGGCGCCGAAAAAGTTTGGCGGGGGGGCGCAAAATATATAGTTACGCCACTGCTAGAGTGGCAGCTGCTCAATAGAGGGGGGTAGTCAGTCCCCACCGAGACAAAAAAGAAAACAACCAATCACACTAAAAGCGTGTGAGTAGTGCCACTAAAATAATACCGCAATTTTTGAATAATATAAGCTTTACTGGATATAAAATAACACACAGTATACAGTGTGCAATGAATTCATTTTTTTTTTATAAAAAATAATAATAAAATCAATTGAACCACAGTAAAGTGAAAAAAGCACTGTTATGCCTCAGGGTGGAAAGGGGAAAAATGGCGAAATAGTGGGTAATTTGCTCATTTGGGCCTTTGTGGAGTTTAGTCACAGGTAAGTACACATTACCAGATGATGCTTTGTATCTCGGTGCAGCGTTTCCTTTTGCCAGGAACCCTCATAAAGGTGCAGAATTCAAGGAAGGAGAAGAGACGCGCTGAAAACTACATGGCGCCCTGCACTGACACGCCGCCCTCCTCTCCAGCATCAAAGACTCTCCACAGGTATGCAAAGCTTCAGAACCCCCCCTCACATATGCTACTATGGTGGATGCTATAAAATCCACAGTAGGGCCACTTCTCTCCCAGGCTGTCAATGATATTACAGCCCAACTGCAGCTTCTTACTCATAGAGTAACAATCACAGAACAACAGATAGGCAGCGTCTCCCATGACCTGGCCACAGCCCAAACTGACATAATTAAGATGCAGAAGGACAGCCACTTACTGATGAATAAGTTGGACAATATATCCCGCAGAAATAACATCAGAGTAGTGGGACTTCAAGAAACAGTGAGGGATCAAGATCTCTTACAATTTGCTAAAATTACACTCCCAAACATATTGGGAATTTCGGAGCAATGCTCAGACTTGGTCATAGAAAGAATTCACAGAATTGGCTCTGTAAAACCCCACAATAAACGGCCTAGAGTGGTAATATTTAAATGCCTAAACTTTCTGCATAAACAGGCATTCTGGGCAGCATCCTGGGAAAAAACGTCCCATTATATGGGAAAATAATAAAATCCTACTGTTCCAGGACTTTTCAGCAGAACTCACCAGAGCTATAAAAGACTTTGTGCCAACTTGCACTAAATTGGTTCAAGAAAAAAAGAAATTTGCCTTATTATACCCAGCGAGATAACGAGTATATGAAGGTGACGCCTATCACGATTTTACAGATCCGCGTAAAAAATTAGAGAAGACTCTACAGACATCTCTGACCCCTGAAAGGGGAATTAAGTTGCCTACGTCCAACACCCTGAAAGTTAGGGAAAGTTAGGGAAAAGGACATAACTTAAAGTTGCTCCCATCTTTTTTTTTTTTTCCTCATCTACCTGATTGTTTGTTATTGAGACACATGGATACCTTTTAGATAATTTTATAAGTCTATTTGCTTATGTTTATTATTCACCTGGTTAGAATATGTATGTTTATTACCCTCTTCAATGATTGATGCTTATAATATGGGCACGTCGCCTAACAGTTAAATGTTTATATTATATGCTGAACTATTTTACAAAAATAAATATACTATTTACAATAAGGTCCCACTCCGGAGACCCACCCCTCATCCTCTACCCATCCATTGGTAGTCCCGTAGCCCCCTTTCCCATTTATAATATACTACAGTAGGTCTCAGCTGCTCACCACAGCCATGCCTTGGAAGCCATGTCTGCCTTCTCTAGATATTTACTGTTCTGCTTCCTGAATTCCTTCTTACTAACCTCACACCCTTCCCCCAATTTACTTTATTTTATTCAACTTCCCCGTTGGCAGACTCTATCCCCCCAATAATCCTTTACATATTCTTCCTACTGAATTACTGGTACGCCAGATGGTTTTGTATTAGGTTGTCACCTCCCTGTATCTCTATCCTAACCCCACAGCAGCTATGGCCTCCATAGACTACCGAATAGGGGGGTAGATTTAGGACTAGGCGATCAGGGGAATCTGCGCTATCCCCGTGCGTTATACCAGGGGATAGCGCTTCCCCTGATCTATCACACCCGCCGAGCGTTTACTCTAACGCCGGCGTTGTGGGGCAGGAGGCATAGCGCAGGGGCGATATTTTGCACTGCGCCCCTGCCTCCTGCCAGATTTATGAACGGTCAGCATTGCTGACCGTTCCGCCGCCTGCAGCTGTCGACTTCGCCAGCTGCCCAGTCCTTGCAGCTTCACCGTTTAACTCCAAATTGAGAGGTGTAGCTATTATAGCTAGGAAAGCCAGGCAACTAACCACTTCTGAAATTTATAATGACCCAGAAGGTCGCTCTGTACTGGCCTCAATAAAAACCTCACACCAAGTTCTCAAAATATGCAGTGTATACACCCTTAACCTCTATAAAAAAATCATTATTCAGACAAATACTCTCCTTACTTTTAACTCATGTCAGCAACAATCTTATCCTATGCAGTGATTTTAACTTAGTCTCTTCTGTATTTCTTGACCGTTCCCAGCCCCCAATAAGAGCTAACACTTGGAATTCCCTCCCTAGCAGCTCAACTTCAGTTAATTGACATATGGAGAACCTTACACCCTACAGATAGGGAATATACATGTCTCTCAGCACCCCATTTCACACTCTCAAGGATAGATTATATCCTAATCTCTGATCAAATTTTATTGAAAGTTGAGGATACGGATATTGAAACAATATCGATTTCAGACCACACTCTGATATGGTTTAATATATCCACATATCTTACCAGTCCACACTCTACAAAATGATGGTGCTTCCCAGTCCACTTAGCCACGTCCTCACAGTTTTGCACAAAAATAACCGCATCCTGGCAGGAATTTGAATCAGCCAATAAACATCACCTTACATCTAACCCTGTCCTATTTCGGCAAACTGCCAAAGCAGTTCTGAGAGGTGCTATCATTTCGTACACATCCTCCTCAATATGTGCTCATAACCTTATAAAAAACTCTAACTGAAGCCTATCCATCCTTCAAACAAGACCCCTCGCCTAGTAATAAAACATTATATAATGCAGTGAAAGCTAAATTTGATGATTTATTCAAACAATGAGTGACAAACACTTATTCTCAGTAGACTATCGATTCCACAAGTTCGGAAATGAGACTGGAAAATTATTAACTAATTTGCTTAGAGGCTCCCGATGTCCTCATTTTATGAAACTCTATACTCAGTTCCACACTTAAACATACAAGCTCATACACAAACCCCCACCCTCTCCCCTACCGATACGTCCCCACCTATTTTAAAATAAATTCTCTCCGACATAAATTTCCTTCAATTATCCCCAGCACAGGTCATCTCCTTACTTACTCCAATTTCATCAGAAGAAATAATAGCAGCTATTTCGACACATGCAACCCCTAAAAGTCCCATGCCCAGATGGCTATACAATCAAATGCTTCAAAACATTACTTCCACATATCTCCAAACATCTGGCCGCGGCTTTTAACCATATGCTAAATAATAAGTATTTTCCCCTTTATTTTAATTCAGCCATCATCAAACTAATTCCTAAACCCGGTAGAGACCTTTCCTCCCCTAGTTCATATCGCCCAATATCATTATTAAACCTAGATTATAAAATTTTCACCAAAATTCTTTCAGATCGCATCAAAACTATTCTCCCAGTAATCATTCACACTGATCAAACAGGTTTTATTTCAGGCCATCACTCAGTAGTTAATGTACGTAGAGTTCTCTCAGTAATCCAACATATCACCTCCTCCTCCCCCTCTGTCAGTAAAGTAATCTTAGCCTTAGATACCGAAAACGCATTCGACATGATCCTATGGGCTCACCTTTATCACACCCTAGCACAATTCGGATTCCCCACCCAATGTATTTCTACCATTAATGCTTTATACACAGGCTCCTCATCTCAGGTTTACTGCAATGGTCATCTATCCAAGCCCTTCTCAATTGCCAGGGGCACGAGACATGGGTGCCCGCTATCACCTCTCCTTTTCGCCATCGCCATTGAACCTTTGGTCATGGCGATAAGGAGTCATTCCTCCATTCAAGGAATAGCAATTCAGGATTGAATCCTTAAAGTATCGCTCTTTGCAGATGATATGCTGCTTTTCATATTAAACCCGGCTACCAGTATGCCTGCGCTCATGAAACTGATCCACGAATTTGGCAATCGGGCTATAAAATAAATGTCAACAAATCTGAATTGCTACCTTTAACTCCACTTCCTGATGCTCTGCTCGACTCTCCCACTTTATCTTCCTTCAAAATAGTTTTAGATAAAATTAAATATTTAGGGATATATATCACTTCCCGCCTCTCAGACCTTTATAAGGTCAAATTCTGACTTTTGAGTTACTTAGTTTAGCGTGCACGCTGGCGTGATATGGGCGGGCAGCTGACATCCGGTGATGTCAGCTACCCGGCCCACACACCCGCGTCACTGCCTCATTACCATGAGAACGCCCAGCATTCTCATGGAAATGCCCATGGAACGCTGGGCATTCCCATATAGTAATGGGGCAGCCCGGCGCTCCCCGCCCATCTCCGCCCCCCCTCGTTGCCATGGGTGCGTGCACCCGGCGACCCGAAAGGTCGCCGGGTGCCCAACATCGGTACTGCGTGCGAATGCGCGCAGTATCGATGAAATCTGAATAAGGCCCGAAATCTAGTTTAGAAATATCAATCAACTATAAACTCTATTCACCTATATGAAGCTACAGATTGTACGCTTGCAGCAGGGGCATGTAACCCTTAGATGAGCAAGTCATCCCTTTAATCCAGGATCCAGATTAACTACACAGGTTCAGTGGCAGTTAAAATCGAGCTGAAAGCCATCCTCAGAACCTGTGTAATTAAGATGTGTCCAGGATGAAAGGGATGACGTGGTCACCCTATCTAACCCCTAAGTGTGTCTGTTGGTACCCACTTTCTTTTATGACTTTATACTATTGTAAAATACAATTGAATCACCAGTGCTACATAACAAATAGTAGTGTTACGCTGGATGGCTGGTAGAACGTCAGGCGTGAGCCCGTAGCCGGGACCACCGGTCAGGACGGCCACAGCGAACCCTACACTCTCTCTGTTGGGTTCCTCTGGCAGATGACTGGCCACTGCGAGAGCTAGTGTTTACCTGTGGCCGCCGCATCCGAAGGAGCGAGTTATGCCCGCTCCAGCCCTGATGCAGCCAGGTCTTATGTTGGGACAAGTGGCCAGCGATCGTCAAAGGTAACACAGGAGGCGACTCTAACTACAGGGCCTAACTGAGGTAATACACCCTGACTGCCGGCACCAAGCCAAGGATGGGGATGCGACCCAGTCGCAAACACAAAGGAGGTCACACGGGGAACAACCACCATGCAAAAAACTAAACCAAAAGCATTCCCCAAAACGATAGGGGAACGTGACAGGAGATATTACCTGCCTAATAATAAGAAATAAAGAGAAGTACCGAATGAATCCTGTTGCTAACAGAGACCAACAGGGTAGGTCCAAGGACACAGGGACCAAATCTCAGACAAAGAGATGGCGGAGAAGCCAAAGTGTAACACTAAGGAAAACAACGGGTAATAAGCCCCAAAAACAGGGGATAAAGAGTAAAGCTCCTAAAGGAGCACTCACGTGACCCCAGGAGGGGGAGCAGGGCGAACCAAGGCTAGGAAGCACCGGGACTGACACCACAGGACTCCAGAAAGCAGGGTCTGGGAACAGGCAAGGCGACCAGGATAGCTGAGTGAACAAGCTATAACCGGCGCCATCTTGCTTGTGAGCATCCCTTAAAAGGGATACTACAGCCAATGGGGATGTCCCTGCATGACCCAGCCCCCGGTTACTTAATATCATCAGGTGGCCGAGCGCGCGACTCCCGGCGTCCCCTGTTGCTAGGCAACCGCTGGGCGGCTGCAGGGGAGCGCCGGGAGCTAATACACAGATGCCCGCGCCGGGCGGAAGTGATGTCACTCTGCCGGGCGGAAGTGACCGTCGGACGCTCGGCTGAGCCGGGCGGAAGCGCTGTGTGCACCTCCTGTGCACCCGCCCCCGGCCGCCGAGCGTCAGGAACAGCCGGAGAGCCCCTGCAGCGGCGCACCCGCCGGGCGGAAGTACCCGCTGAACGCTCGGCTGAGTCGGGCGGAAGCGCGGTGTGCACCTCCTGTGCACCCGCCCCCGGCCGCCGAGCGTCAGCGCAGGTAACAGTACCCCCCCCCCTTGAGGAGGGGTCAACAAACCCCTACCACCGGGTTTGTATGGAAATTCCCGAAAGAATAGCCTCTTAAGATTGGGGGCATGCAAATCCTTCTCGGGAACCCACGACCTTTCGGGGCCGAAGCCTCTCCAATGCACTAAAAACTGCATAGAACCTCTACAGAACTTAGAATCAAGTATCTTCTCCACCTGAAACTCCTGCTGTCCCTGCACCACCACCGGAGAGGACCCAGGGGAAATCCTGCGGGGAAACCTTGGTGAGAAGAACACTGGTTTCAGCAGAGAGGCGTGGAAAGTGCTGGCAATCTTGAGGGATTTGGGCAGCAAAAGGCGAAAGGCCACCGGATTAACCCTCTTTACAATACGAAAGGGACCAATATACCTTGGCCCTAATCTCACCGACTGTTGGTGGAGTTTGATATTACGGGTGGATAACCACACCCAGTCACCAACTTTGAATTGGCAAGGACGTCTGGACTTGTCAGCAAACACTTTCCCCTTCAAGGCAGCTTTCTTGAGAGCCTCATGGGTTCTTTTCCAGAAAACTCGGAGGTGAGAAACAGAAGAAAAAGACGACTTGGGGACTTCTGGTCCAAAAGCATTGGCCCGTGGATGATAACCAAAAATCACAAAAAAGGGGGAGGCTTTCGATGCAGAGTGGTAGGCATTATTATACGCGAATTCTGCTAATGGCAAAAAGCTCACCCAATCATTTTGCAGTTTGGACACAAAACATCTTATGTACTGCTTGAGGGATTGATTCAGTCGCTCCGTCTGTCCGTTTGATTGCGAATGAAACGCTGAGGTTAGACTGATCTTTATTTTGAGAGAGGAGCAAAAAAGTCTCCAGAATTTTGCCACAAACTGTGGACCTCGATCTGAAACAATATCGGAAGGCAAACCATGAAGCCTGAACACATGTTGTAAGAACAACCCGACCAACTCCTTGGCGGACGGTAATTGTTTCAGTGCCACAAAGTGTGCCATTTTAGAAAATCTGTCAAGGATGACCCAGATAACTTGACACTGAGATGACACAGGTAACCCAACTATGAATTCCATGGCCAGGTGCGACCAGGACCTGGAAGGAACGGATAAGGGGATAAGAACCCCAAGGGGCCGGGACCTAGGAACTTTATGTTGGGCACACACTGGACAAGACAACACAAATTCCCTGGCATCCCGTGCCATCCCTGGCCACCAAACCACCCGGGATAAAAGATCTAAGGTTTTAACAATCCCAGGATGACCAGCAATTTTAGAATCATGCAGTTCTGACAATACCCTACGTTGAAGAGATTCGGGCACAATTAATCGAGAGGCTGGAGTTTGGGCAGGAGCTTGATCTTGAGCTTGACGAATTAACCCCTCCAACGTCTGATTGATCCCTGCATGAATACAGGATGCTGGAAGAATAGGAACTTTACTTGTCCTGATCTCGTGTTGGGGAAGAAAACAGCGAGAAAGGGCATCTGCTCTACTGTTCTTTGAACCGGGTACGTAAGAAATAATGAAGTTAAACCGCATAAAGAACAGTGCCCAGCGTGCTTGCCGAGCATTGAGCCTTTTGGCTGTTTCAATATATTGTAAGTTTTTGTGGTCGGTAAGAACTAATATTTGATGAATAGCTCCTTCCAACCAGTGACGCCATTCATCAAAGTCCCATTTGACCGCAAGCAATTCTCTATTCCCTACGTCTTAATTAGTCTCCGCCGAAGAGAATTTTCTCGACATGAATGCACAGGGATGTACTTCTCGAGACTCCGGAACTCTTTGAGACAGAACCGCTCCGGCCCCTACTTCGGAGGCATCTACTTCCACTATGAAGGGGAGATCTGGGTCTGGATTTTTTAATACAGGAGCTGAGACGAAAGCCTGTTTAAGAGCCTGGAAGGCCTGTTCCACTTGCGGGGACCATTCGGATGGATCAGCCCCTTTCTTGGTTAGGGCAACCAAGGGCGCTACAATAGAAGAAAAAGAATGGATAAAGCGCCTATAGTAGTTGGCAAATCCAAGAAATCGTTGGACAGCCTTCAAGTTGGTGGGTCGGGACAATCCACGATAGCTTGTAGTTTCTTGGGATCCATCCGAAATCCCTCAGAGGAAATTATGTATCCCAGGAATGATACTTGGGACACCTGAAACTCGCATTTCTCCAGTTTTGCAAACAACTGGTTCTCCCTTAACTTCTGAAGAACTTGCCTCACTTGGTTTCTATGCGAGTATACATCCCGGGAAAAGATCAAAATGTCGTCCAAGTACACGACCACGAATTGACCCAGAAAATCACGAAGGACATCATTAATAAGATCTTGGAAGACGGCAGGGGCGTTAGAAGGACCGAAGGGCATTACTAGGTACTCGTAATGCCCAGATTGAGTACTGAATGCCGTCTTCCATTCGTCCCCTTCCTTGATTCGGATAAGATTATATGCACCTCTGAGATCAACTTTAGTAAAAATGGTGGCTGACCTTAACTGATCAAAGATTACCGAAATTAAAGGAAGGGGGTACGTGTTTTTCACCGTGATTTTGTTAAGAGCACGGAAATCAATACAAGGCCTGAGGGAGCCATCTTTTTTCTCCACAAAAAAGAAGCCGGCACTGAGGGGTGATTTTGAGGGTCGGATGAAACCCTTCTTAAGGCTTTCCTGGATGTATTCTTCCATGGCCTTGGTCTCGGGGATAGACAAAGCATACAACCTCCCTTTAGGCAGAGGAGCATTGGGAATTAAGTTGATAGCACAGTCGTAGGGACGATGTGGGGGGAGACTGTCTGCTTTACCTTTCGAGAAGACATCAGAAAAATCGATGTAAAAAGAAGGAATCTCGGAAAGAGACATAGCAGCTTGAACCAACGGAATGTGGACACATTGTTTAGAGCAAAAATTACTCCAACGAGCAATCTCTCCAGAACTCCAATCAATGACCGGTCTATGTTTGACTAACCAAGGATGACCCAAGACGATGGGGACACTCGGACAGGAGGTAAAAAAAAACGTAATTTCTTCTGAATGACACAACCCTACGGTAAGCCGCACTAAAGGAGTTTGAAAAGAAATATCCCCGTTGGACAGGACATTCCCGTCTAAACCCCGCAGGGTGATAAAACCATTGAGCCGGAGAAAGGGGATCTCAAGACTACGGGCTAAGGAAATATCTAAGAAGTTTCCTGCAGCGCCACTGTCGACAAACGCGGTACCAGAAAAATTATTCCCTTGAAAAGAAATACAACAAGGAGCTAATAAAAAATCTTGAGAGGAAAAAAGCTGAAGGCCTAAGTGAACCCTCTCCATGTTCACTTGGCCTGGGCTTTTACTGGCCTAACAGGACAATTGCGGAGGAGATGTCCTTTGCCTCCACAATATAGGCAGAGGCCGGCACTGAACCGGCGGGCTCTTTCTTCAGAAGAGATGCGAGTCGCCCCTATTTGCATGGGTTCTTCGCTGTCTTCCGGGACCAGGGGAACAAATGGAAGCCGACGCACCAGTGCCCCTCGCTCGGACCTTCGCTCGCGGAGGCGGCGGTCGATGCGAATAGCCAACTCCATTAGTTTATCTAGAGAGGTGGGTACTGGATACTGGATTAGGCTATCCTTGATGGCATCAGAGAGCCCACAACGGAATTGACTCCGTAAAGCAGAGTCATTCCAGCCGCAGTCATTAGACCAACGGCGAAATTCTGTACAGTAAGCCTCCGCTGGGTCCCTTCCCTGTTTAAGGGCCCGGAGATGGGTTTCCGCAGAAGCTTCCCTGTCAGGATTATCGCAGAGACGTAAAGAAACTCTCCACCGTTGCCAAGACTGGACTATCGGCCGGGAGACCAAAGGCCCAGGTCTGAGGATCTCCTTGCAGGAGTGACATAACTAAGCCCACTCGCTGAGTTTCTGAGCCGGAGGACCGAGGTCTTAGTCGAAAATACAGTTTACAACTCTCACGGAAGTTGAAAAAGGCCCTACGATCCCCGGAAAAACGGTCAGGTAAATTAACTTTGGGTTCCAGAACCCCTGGATCTGGAGATCGGATTCTTTGCTCCTGAGTAGCAACTTTCAAAGATAAATCTTGCTCCATTTGAGTCAAACCCTGAACCTGGTCTGAAAAAGTCTGAGGAGTGGGATTCATTTCTAAGTCTGCCTGAAAGGTTGCTATATAAAAGAAAAATTTATATAACCTGTATGGCCGGTTATAATGTTACGCTGGATGGCTGGTAGAACGTCAGGCGTGAGCCCGTAGCTGGGACCGCCGGTCAGGACGGCCACAGCGAACCCTACACTCTCTCTGTTGGGTTCCTCTGGCAGATGACTGGCCACTGCGAGAGCTAGTGTTCACCTGTGGCCGCCGCATCCGAAGGAGCGAGTTATGCCCGCTCCAGCCCCGATGCAGCCAGGTCTTATGTTGGGACAAGTGGCCAGCGATCGTCAAAGGTAACACAGGAGGCAACTCTAACTACAGGGCCTAACTGAGGTAATACACCCTGACTTCCGGCACCAAGCCAAGGACGGGGATGCGACCCAGTCGCAAACACAAAGGAGGTCACACGGGGAACAACCACCATGCAAAAAACTAAACCAAAAGCATTCCCCAAAACGACAGGGGAACGTGACAGGAGATATTACCTGCCTAATAATAAGAAATAAAGAGAAGTACCGAATGAACCCTGTTGCTAACAGAGACCAACAGGGTAGGTCCAAGGACACAGGGACCAAATCTCAGACAAAGAGATGGCGGAGAAGCCAAAGTGTAACACTAAGGAAAACAACGGGTAATAAGCCCCAAAAACAGGGGGTAAAGAGTAAAGCTCCTAAAGTAGCACTCACGTGACCCCAGGAGGAGGAGCAGGGCGAACCAAGGCTAGGAAGCACCAGGACTGACACCACAGGACTCCAGAAAGCAGGGTCTGGGAACAGGCAAGGCGACCAGGATAGCTGAGTGAACAAGCTATAACCGGCGCCATCTTGCCTGTGAGCATCCCTTAAAAGGGATACTACAACCAATGGGGATGTCCCTGCATGACCCAGCCCCGGCTACTTAATATCATCAGGTGGCCGAGCGCGCGACTCCCGGCGTCCCCTGTTGCTAGGCAACCGCTGGGCGGCTGCAGAGGAGCGCCGGGAGCTAATACACAGATGCCCGCGCCGGGCGGAAGTAATGTCACTCCGCCAGGCGGAAGTGACCATCGGACGCTCGGCTGAGCCGGGCGGAAGCGCTGTGAGCACCACCTGTGCACCCGCCCCCGGCCGCCGAGCGTCAGGAACAGCCGGAGAGCCCCTGCAGCGGCGCACCCGCCGGGCGGAAGTACCCGCTGGACGCTCGGCTGAGTCGGGCGGAAGCACGGTGTGCACCTCCTGTGCACCCGCCCCCGGCTGCCGAGCGTCAGCGCAGGTAACAAGTAGTCCAAAAAATGAATAAAGATGCATTATGTATACATACCACTTTCATCCGCCTGCACCACCTCATAGGCCTCCTCCTCCTCCGGCTCGACCTCCTCCACTTCATCCCTGGCCTCATCCACCGCCACCACCTCCTCCTCCACTTCCTCCGCCACCACCTCCTCCACTTCCTCCACTTCCTCCACCACCACCTCCTCCTCTACTTCCTCCACTTCCTCTGCCACCACCTTCTCCTCCACTTCCTCCACTACCACCTCCTCCTCCACTTCCTCCGGCACCTCCTCCGCCTCCACTTCCTCCGGCACCAACTCCTCCTCCATCTCCTCCGGCACCTCCTCCCGGGCCTGCCCCGCCTCTGCCTCCTCCTGGGCCTGTCGTGCTCGATCGCGTGCTGTGTTGGAGAAAATAATAATTAGTGCCAATTAAGGGTCATTGGGGCAGATGTATTAAGCCTTGACAAGCGATAAATGCGAGGGTGATAAGTAGAGATAAATGTCCAGCTAATCAGCTCCTTGCTGACTTTTTTCAAACACAGCCTGTAACATGGCAGTTATGATGTGATTGGATGGACGTTTATCTCTCCTTATCACCCTTGCATTTATCTCTTGTTAAAGCTTAATACATCTGGCCCATTGTATGCATCACAATCAATAATCCTATAGAATTACATATTATATCCACATGACTGCATGTCAAAGAGGAAGTAGCACACATATAGTGTATGGGATGTTAAACTCATGATCAGCCAGTTTACCTTATTGACTTTAAAAAGTTAATGTAAGCAATCATGTAAAAATGTGCATTCATTGTGTAAACACTCACATTGAGCTATCCTGCCCCTTATTTGCTGGAGCAAATCTGGCTGTCGCCTCCGGAGGTCTGACCATCGCCTCTCCAGCTGGGCGATGGTCATCCGCACCTGGGTGCGGGCGAATATTCGGTGTCGGGCCGCTGCATAAGCACTACGCTTCTGGCGATTCGTTATAAAAGGCCCCGCACGGCCCAGCCTTCTCTCCATAACGGAAACCAATGTCCTAAGCTCCGCAGGCGAAAATGGGGCTGCTCTGCCATAGGCCGCCATCTTAGCAATGGCACAATACAACCAATCATGTCCTGTAATTGGTTGTTCACAGTGAAATTTGTTAATAACTTTATTGATCATTTTAACATTAACAGCGTGTATGCGCCACAACAAATGGCTAAAACATCGCATGGCCAAACAACACTTGCTGTAGGTTGGCATCGCTGAGCTAACCTTGGCAGTACTTAGTATATTCAAAACAGACAGGGTGAAAGAAGTTTGAAAACCAATGTAATCACCAAACATGGCAGAAAACAACAGTTGAAATAGTGTGCCACAATATACAGTTACACATATCTGTACAAGGTACTACATTAGTCAGCCTTAGTGGTCAGAAAGCAATACACCACTAACATACAAAACAGTGCTATACCTTTTCCCATTCCCATGGTGCCATTTATGTACCTAGCATCAAGGCAATATTTATAGGCCTATCACATGTGATTTGGATGCAAGCAGTGATTACTAATGCATGAGTTGTGGACTGGATTAACATATGGAATGGGTTAGTGTCATTTTTTGTACATACCAAACAAGTGCACAGTACAAATGAACATTCACATATAGATTTTATGTCTGGCCAAAGTTGTAGGTGTTTATTGGTGTTCAAATCTGCCAATAAGTACAAAATCAGACTTGGAAAGTATGCCTGGTTTTGTACTTTTGTTTGTCCGCTGGTATGGGCATGGTCTAAGCACTGCATGGTGTACGTAGCCGTATGGAACGCTGCCGCAAAGAACGCAGGGTGTGGCTGATGTACGCCAATGACAGAAATGTGTATTTAAAGGTGTGCTAGAAAAACAAAATGGTGTTGCAAACATGTCTGGTTCTCAATCAGAGGGAGAACAGGAGTATCAGGGCTTCCTAGCTCGCCTGGACTCCAGCACCTCCTATGTGCCCCTCACCAGAAACCAGCCATTGGGAGGTGAGCAGGCAGTTGGGCCATCAACAGCAGCCCAATCGACAGATGCCCAATCTGCAGCTGGGCCATCTTTTGCCTCAGCAGAATCATTGGGAACACAGCAGGTGGCTTCCCAAGAGAGTAGCCTGGCCAGCACTTCAAGTACAGCGACTGGTGGCCGTGGCCGTGGGCGTGGCCGAAAGAGGTCAACAGAGGAACCAAGCAGCAGGAACATGGCATTTGAACCGCAGGAGCTTGCCATACTGGTACCCCGTGCACGGGATTGGATAGAGTGTCCACAGGAGAGGTTGACACACACAAGGAGATGGAAGATTTGGGAGGACATAACTGTGGAGATTAATGCAGTAGCTCCACAAGTTCGTGAGGCGGAGCACGTGAAGAAGAGGCAAGTTCAAGTGTGTTACATTTGAGCAGAACAAGACCAGTATTGTTTTTATTAGATGTTAGATGGAGTTGGTAAATGGTCGGTCACGTTGCTAGTAGCAACAGACATGATTGCCATGTCACTTAGTCTATATTTATTGTAGGGTGTGTGTGAATTTATCTTCTAAGTGTTGGTTTTATAGTTCAACATAATGTAAGTTATGTGGAATGAAGCACATGTTGTAATCTGTAGCAGATTCCAATGGATGCTACATCAAACGTCAGGAGTGGCATGTAATAATATGTAAACTTTGGTTGCAGGTGGCATGACTTCAAAACCAACCTCAAGAAGAAAATGACCAAACGGTGGGAACACAGCCACACCTCTGGGGCTGGCCCCATGCCAGGCCGCCTGAAGCTCACCCCCCTGGAGGAGATGGCTGAGGGCTGTATAGCAATTGAGGAGGTCCGGGGGGTGAGCAACATGGATAGTGAGGCCCCAGTGGACGTTTTTGCTGATTTAGAAGGTAATTTGTTTGCATGGCATAAGTAGTTTGTACTAATTTCAAGGAATGTGTTGTAATTGTAAGTTTCTCTTTCAGCAGCATCCCCACCGTTTGGTCGTGAAACTCTTGAGGAGGCGGAGGAGTCAGTGCCATCTGCCACCAGTGGCAGCCATGTGCAGCAGCAGCAGCCAACGGCCACACAGGATTTGGACAGGTGGGTGCAGATGCTTGGGCAGATTCGCCAGCAGTTAGAGTTAGCATCAAAGCGGCTGCATAGGACCAAGGAGGTCATGCAGGGTATTGTCAGCACCCAGCAGGCAATAGCTGGGGGCCAGCAGGCAATTGCTGGGAGCCAGCAGACAATTGCTGACACCCAGCAGGCCATGGCTGGCACCCAGCAGGCCATAGCTGCCAGCCTGCAGGTGCTGGCAGATCAAAATGACCTCCTCCTCCACCACCATAATGAGCTTATGGTGGAGCTAGTTACCACCAATAGGGCCCTATTGTCAGTCGTTTCTGGTGCATTTCCAACACCAGCAATCCCTGCTGGCAGAAGGGGAACACCATCCCCCCCTTCAACAGCATCTGCTCCACCTGCCCCACCATCCCAACGTGGCCATGGCCGAGGAGTTGCTGCACGTGGCAAGGGCCCTACCACGGCCAAAAAGTCCCGCAAATGAACTTGTGTCCGCATTAATCTCCACCCTTATGTCTTTCCAAATCTTTCATTTAGCTGTGTGTGTCAGCTTCCTGTGTGCAACCCAATCCCGTGCACAGGGTACCCACATTTGCCCTCGGTTCGAATGTTTTGTTTGGTTTCCCTGTTGCCCTCTTTTGGCTACCATTACTGTCTGCTGTACTTGAAGTGTTGGTGCTATACTTTTCTTGTGAAGCCACCTGATGTGTTCCTAATGATTCTGCTGTGGCTATGTATGCAAAGAATACATTTGTGGGTTTTTTTTTCTTGGTTTAAAATTCCTGTTATGGTAATTTTAATTTTTGGCATGTGCCAAAGAACATGCTTTTAAAATGTTATGTTTTAAATCTTCCTGTAATAATTTTTTCTTTTTATCCCCAAATGTGTGCTGTTATTGGTGAATGTAAAAGTGACATATACATTTATATTAGTTCTGTCCATTGCTTGCAGTGTAAATATGTGTAAAAAATGCAGCCGTGCTTTCAGCATAGATTTGTGTGTTTTGTAATGGTCCATTTAAGCTGCAATGGTTCCAATTGAAGCAATGAAAAGAGTGTAATTAATGAGTATTGAGTAAAGGAGTGGATTGTATTGTGTTCAGCTGACATTGGTTCAGGTGCGGCCGTACTGATTGGGCGTTCCGAATGCCTAGCGCATGACTGAGTGGTGTCCGCAAAGCAATACTTGCTTATGAAGACCGCATATTTCCTGCCTTTTGGTTCGTGTGCAGTCGGTGTTCTGTCCGAATGCAGGCCTACCAGAATTAGTGCACTCCCTCGTGTACGCCCATTTTTACGCCCAGTTTAGCCCACTTTGAAACTACGCCCCTGTGTACTTCCGAATGACGCCCATATTACGCCCATATTTCCCAAGTGAATACGGTGCACTTTTATGTACGGTATTAGTGAGAACGAGTACGGGGACCTTGCATGGCACATGCGCATAGCGTTGCCCATGCATGCGCAGATGGCTAAAAAACGCCATCCGAAAGAATTCGGAAAATTACGCATCGACCAGAATAAGGCCCATAGTTATGATATTATGACATTATCACTGGATATGTTAATATATTAATATAAATCAATCGTTTATTAAAAATAAATTATATATATTTATGTAAAACACCACTATATAAATTTAGCAAAAAGATAAGCATGCCAATGAATTTATTTTTTATTTAACATCATCATAACAAATATATATATATATACATATATATATATATATATATATATATATACACACACACACAAAATATTACTTACAGTAGAAGCAAATTGTATTGGATATTTATAAATTGCTCCATTTTCATGTATTTATTGGGGTATAATGATACAGTATATAAAGTATAGTCTAATTGGAACTAGTCGTATAGTCATTTTTCAAACTGTGGGGCCGATTCAGTATAACTTGTTGCAATACCAATTTGGCCCAAGCCCTGATGTTCGGGGTTTGCACATGTGCATTTCTGTGCATGTGCAATCCCCAGCAGGGAATGGCTTCGGCGAGTTACAGGGACAAAATAAAAGTGAGTATAGATTGACACATCGTACACATCCCCCATGCATGGTACCGAGGGGATCTGGCGTGGGGAGTGGGGAGGGCGTTCGGCCTGGAGGTGAGTAGCGTTTATGGGCTCCCTAGGCAGCGAGTGTATGCTGCCTAGCGAGCCAACCTGAATCGGGACCCAAACCTTTAACATGGCAGTTAGGAGCTTATTGGCTGGTTGTTTATTACTCTACATTTTATCAATTTTTGAAGCTTGATTCATCTGGCCCAAAGTATGTGTGCCAAAATAAAATGTCATTAAATTGCAGCTATAAACCAATGAAGTTAAACAATATAAATAAAAAATGTAATTAAAAACTTGACAAACAGTTCTAGAAGATGTATAACCAATAGCAATTAGAGCTATAAAGCTATAAGCCCTGTTTAAAAAAAAAAAAATGATCTTCAGGCTGGTACACCACATATGAATAAAGGTGCCCAGGGTCCCACAGTACCTCCAACAATAGGTTTAGGCACAGCCATAACTCTTATTTATTCTGGTGGGAACCAGGTACCACAGATAATAGATTTTAGTTCACATCTACTTCACTAATGTACAGATTGAAAATGTAACTATTCACTCTGTGACAATAGACCAGGTATCACCCTCTGGAGAAACACACAAGTCTTCCTTGGAATGGAGCTCACAGTGAGGTATAGAAATTCATAATTTCAAATTGTCTCTCTTGTGTTCAAATGTACTGCTCATATCATTGTGGACTAAGCATTTTGCTTTATTTAATGGACCACCACTTGTCTATTGCTATAGAACCCTACACATACTGTACCCAATACCCAGAATAGAGCCTAATTGAGCTTATGACTACGTATTCTGTATTTGCTCTTACTTGACCATTATTGGTAGTAACTATGTGGTAGATGTATGAAGAAGTGATAAGGGATGAGAAGTGATAAAGTGTCTGGTACTTGATCACTGGCCAATCAGCTACTGACTGTTACGTTACAGGCTGAGTTTAAAAAAGGGACAGTTAGGAGCTGATTGGGCGGTGATGAAGTGTGTCCGAGCAGACCAGCATATAAGTAAATATACTATACACCTGTTAGGAAGCATATATTTTGATCTTAGCATAAAGCAGATGCAAGTACTGTACATGGCGCTGAATATGACGACAACGATGACCATTTAGAAAACTTTGCATTTATGTAACACATACAGGGAGAAGCACATATCAGGTGTTTATAGCTGCTTATATGTACTAAGAAACAAGGGACAGTTGCAGGAAATGAATCAAATCCTCATCCAAATGCAACAATCCAATTCCGCAAAGTATAAACCACTGCACTACACACTAACACACACATTTCACACACTAACACAATCATATCCCCACTTTCCATGTCATACCCCCAGTGTCCACGTGGGCGCGGAGTTAATTTTATAAAGTGTGCCCGAAGCGTGGTGAGCATCTCCTCGCGGGGCTCACTGCACTCTCCATGCTTCAGGCTCGGTGGCTTGGTGCGCTCGCCACACTTTATTACATTAACTCCACGCCCACGTGGATACCGGGGGTATGACATGGATAGTGGGGATGTGAACCATTGTGTATTAGCACAGCTGCAGTTACCTCGCGGGGCTCGCTGCGCTTGCCACACTTTATTAATTTAACTCCACGCGCACGAGGATACTGGGGTATGACGATTGTGTATTAGCACAGCTCGAGTTACGTAAATAACATAGTCTAGGTAAGTTATGTAGTTTACATAGCCAGCATAGTGTGTATTGGTATTCTCAATACACCACTACGCAAACTACGTAATGGGCGCCCTGCTAATACATACTGTAAGTACCGTTTTCTTATATCAAATTTTATAAGGGGCCCCAATAAATCAATTAAATTTTAACCATACCACATTATGTAATTTATTTTTAGATTCCGTAGTAGGACTGGTCAGTTGTCCTGATTCAGAGGTGGATGCTGGAGTGATATTTTATCATTTTTACCATTTTCAGTGATCAGACTGCACATGTGCAGAACATAAATAGCAATGATGGACAAAGTACTGCTACAGATGAAGCGAATCTTGTTTAGCCGATGCAGGGGATTCCACCTGCCTCCGGAAGGGGACGCACGTGCACAAGACACTGGCGCTCCCCATTCTGATGGAGCTCTCCGCCACCTCCTGTTGCCTCCTCGCCAGTCGCCAGTCCCAGTCACCTCCCCGCACTTCCCTAGCCCTGCCCATCTCCCTGAATCAGAGACAGGCAGGGTTTCTGCTCCCCGCTGCCGAGTGACACTCACGCAGATGGAGTGCCTCTCCGCCGGTGAATGCCAGAATATTATATATATATATGCAGCCGGCAGGTGTATCGCACGGAGGGCACCGGGGTTCCTACCATTGATTATACAGCACCAGACTGGAGTGCCGCGCACATGCAAATTCCTATATATATATATATATATATATATATCTCAGGGGCGTAACTATAGCACCGCAGCCTCCGCGACCGCGGGGGGGCGCTATGCATGTGCGGGCGCCGGGGGCTGCAGTGCTATAGTTACGTTAGCTGGCAGCTGCAATATGAAGGAAGCAGGGGGCAGGGGGGCATTGAGGCGGCTGGGGGGACGGACGCTGCGGGGGACGGAAGCTGCGGGGGACACAGAGGCGGCAATTACTTACAGCTGAGCCGGGCAGGGGGAGCCGGGAGCTGTCTGTACTGAAGAAAAAAAAGCCCATACAATGAATGGGCAGCCTGTGATTGGCTGCTGAGCGCTCTCTCAGCCAATTGCTGACTGGCTGAGAGAGCGCTCAGCCAATCACAGGCTGCCGATTCATTGTATGGGCTTTTTTTTTTTTTTTTCGTACTGACAATGACAGCTCCCGGCTCCCCCTGCCCGGCTCAGCTGTAAGTAATTGCCGCCTCTGTGTCCCCCGCAGCGTCCGTCCCCCGCAGCATCCGTCCCCCCAGCCGCCTCACAGCGTCCCCCCCACCTGCATTGACGGCTACCTGGGGGAGCGGCAGGCGGCGCAGATGGAGACCGGGGGCGGCGGGAGAATATAAAGAAATCTTATTCAAAAGACCGGGCGGCCGCTGATTGGCTGAGAGCTCAGCCAATCAGCGGCCGCCCGGTCTTTTGAATAGGATTTCTTCCTATTCTCCCGCGACCCCGGTCTCCATCTGCGCCGGAGGGGCGGGTGAGTGGCTGGGCGCCCTCCCGTTAACGGCGGGGGGGCGCCCAAAATGTAGTTACGCCACTGATATATCTGCTGTGAGCTTCGGACCAGATAGCATGCCTAGAATCAAACATTAATGTGATAGCTATGTGTATTGTAGCCATTTTGAGCATGTAGCGATGTTAGGACCTACAGAAAAGTGGGGTCCCGTGAAGGGGGCTGCAGGACTAAATGCATTGATCAATTCATGAACTAAATCTTCACTATTTATTAATATCAGTTAATTTAGTGTGTGCAGATCCCTCTACAATTTCTGTTTAAACAATGTGGTCACAAGCCATAGGGAACCTCAAAACTAAGAAAGGTGAGCGCCGATGTTTAGTCCATAATATAGATATAAATATATATATATATATATATATATATATATATATATATATATATATATATATATATACAGGATAGGTGTAGATTCAGCACTCCACATAAATAATCAACCAGCCCCGGGTGCCTTCAGTGAGATATACACATTACCAAGCAAGAAGCTGCGTCACTCCAGGGGTCTTTTTACAGGTTTTAATCTTGAATAAGGTGCATACAGGTTACATGTTCAGTTGGTCAACGTTTCGATGTTCGCAAACATCGTTTTCAAGACCACATGCATCAAGGCTTCAAGTGCACATACAAATATAAACAACCGCACGGCGGCGGACAAAAACATTTATACTTACAAAGCCCGCGTATTCACCCCGGCAGCCGGCTGCAATCTGCTTCCTCTCCGTCCGACAGGTGGGGAGGCGCTTGCTGGTGACGTCTTCCTGCATCCGTTGCTGAGCAACACAGCGCGAGAGACGCCGCCGCCGGCTACCTTGGCGAATCACTTGCCTGTAGGGAAACATAATACAAACAAACAATCAATCGACATAGAACATTAGACATTAAGCACAAAGCATAAAGCATAACAACAACAACACGGCAGGACTAAGTGCCATAAGTGCACTCAGACATAAGTGAATACTGGCAATTAATAGCTACTGAATTACACTGCCGGTTGTAAGGGGATGAATAGCGGGGACCTATATATAGGTTGACACTGCACAATGAATCATCCAAATTACAGAATTGCTATGGTGACATAACTAGAGAAATATGCTCCAACTTAATCTCTCATTAAGACCGTTTGGTTTAACTGTCTTTAAACGATATATCCAGGATGTCTTCAATTTAAGCAGTTTACCATCCCTATCACCACCACGATTCATCACTGGTACATGGTCAATCAAAATAAATTTTAGATCAGCCACTGAATGATTGGCCTCTAGAAAGTGCCTCGCTACTGGTTGGTCGGATTTTTTGTGTAGAATAGCGTTATTAATCGCCGACCTATGTAAGGCCATCCTGTCTCTGATGGTTCTAATTGTCTTTCCCACATAATGCATGTGGCATGGACAAAATAAAAGATATATAACATGAGTCATCAAACATGTCAATACATGTCTGATGGGGATGTCCACACCAGTATGTGGGTGCTTGAAGGAACGGCACACTACCAGGTTTCTACACGTTGTGCACTTCAAACAGCGATAGCATCCAAATGGCTTCTGTAGGAAATTGGGTGCTTTAGTTACTATCTTGTCAAACCCAGTGATGTCTGTATGCACCACCCGATCTTTGATGTTCCTCCCTCGCGTGTAACACGCCATCGGTTTGACTGTTCGAAAGCAAGGAAGTGTAGCATCCAATTTGACTATGGGCCATAGATCGGTGGTAGCTCTCTGTACTACAGGGCTGGATGTAGTGTACTCCTGTTTCCAAGGTAAGATTGATTGTTGGGCCCGTACTTTAGGGATGAGTAACTGTGATCTGGGCATTGCCAATACCTCAGTTTGGGTAGCTCTTAAGGCACGTATATCATAGCCTCTTTGTGCAAATCGTTGGACCACTTGGTTGGTACTCTCAGTGGCGGCTTCTAGAGTGCTTGAAATCCTCGCAACTCGCATGACTTGGTGGCTTGATGCTGCCAGTAATGTATTTCGATCGGTGGGCTTGGCAAACACCTTAGTGATGATACGAGAGTCATGTATTGTTACAAGCACATCCAAGTAGTTGATTGCTGATGTTTGGATATCCATTGTGTACTTTATAGGTGAAGAACTTTCATTAATTTGATACACATGATCTTTCAAAAGTTGGACTGGGCCCGTCCAAAGCAAAAATAGATCGTCAATAAATCTAACATACATCAATATATGTTTGCTGATGGATTGATTCTGCAGAAATTTCTGTTTTTCTTCCTGGAACATGAATATGTTTGCCAGGCTAGGTGCTACCGGGCTGCCCATGGCACACCCGCTGGTCTGCTGATAGAATTCACCATTATATAGGAAATAATTCCTTTCCAAAGTTAATGACAACAGTTCGACAAATAATGATTGATCCAGATCCATAATATCATTATCCCTCAGGAAGGACGCCACTGTTGCCACTCCTGCTTGTTGTGGTATGGCTGTGTATAAGCTGCTAACGTCCATAGTAACTAAGACAGTATTGATAGGAAGAATGTCAAATGTTGCTAGACGTGTTAGGAAGCTGTAGTGTCCTTGATGAAGGTTGATTGTATCTGAATGTATGGCTGGAGGATTTGATCCAGAAGCTTTGAAACAGGGTAATATAGAGAATTAATTGCGGCGATTATGGGACGTCCTGGTGGCTTACTGGTGTTTTTGTGGATCTTCGGTACAGTGTATATTATCGGTATTACTGGGAATTTCTGGGTTAATGCTGCTACAAGTGTCATCTCGATTTTCTTATTGAGCACTGCTGTGCTGAGCAATTGGTCCAGTTCCATTTTATACCGGTTTGTAGGATCCATAGGGAGTTTGATGTACGTCCTTGAATCCGCCAGTTGTCCCTCCAATTCTAGTTTGTAGTCAGTCAGATTTTGGACTACAATTGCGCCGCCTTTATCCGCCGGGCGAATCAATATATGGCGGTAACCTGCTAGTTGCTTGAGAGCCTCCTGCTCCTCCCTGGATAAATTGTGATGTATTTTTGGAGCTGCTGCATTATATTTGATTACTGCAGTGTCGACTAATCTGGAAAATGTCGGCACTGATTTGTTCACAGATGGCGGGTCAAATGATGATTTAGACCTCGAGCGCACGAAATTCTGCACTGTAGTTGGTATGTCGGCATTGTTGTCATAATATTGGAAATGTTCTTTAAGCCGTAGATTTCTTTCAAAACGGAAGAGGGAAGTGGACTACCAATTACATGGCTCGTCCCTTTCCAAATATTTCCGTCAACAACTTATACCTAGAGGCTTTAGGGTGCGTAATATGCCGACTATCGGCAGATTTAACCCTGATTTCTGCACCAAATGGGTGGGAATTTTAAACAAGTGCAGCAATGATTTGATGCTTTTAGTCATCGAAGAGTCTGCACGTGAACTTGCGATAGTGAAGACAAAAATCACAACCATCGAAGCTGCCTATAGTTTACTGGGGTATAGTTTTGGCTTGAGAAAGGGGGTCATCCCCGAAACTTTGCCTCATCTTGCACAATAAACCTGTTTATGGTTTAAACTGTTTATACCCTCTCTGAGTGTCGCCTACCTCGGACATATATATATATATATATATATATATATATATATATATATATATATACACAATTGGAATAGGTGCGCTGACACCTTCTCAAAATTAATTAAGAGTCTCTGGTGTCCTCTTAAAATAGTCTCTTGGATTTTCCAGAGACTTGTCCATTTAAAAGGACCGCAGCTCCCTTGTTTATACCCCGATTCCCACGAGGTCTCAAAACATGATCTACAACAACATAATTTAACACAAGGGGCGCCCAGTAGTGCAGCATCATCCAGTAAAACATTTTATGAATAAAACACATGAGGGTGTATGACACATTCCTCAGTGGTGGACTAAAAACCACTTGATATAAAACACATCCACACTGGCAATGCATGAACAAGGAGATTTTGGCTGTACACCGCACTCATGGATCTACCCGGCACAGTCAGCATGCTTCTGCAGCGATTCCCGGCTCTGTCCGTGTCACAGATCAAACTCCTGCTCCAGCTCCGATTGTGTCAGTTAGGCCACGTCCCTACACGTTTCGTCATGTACTGACAAAGTTGTGGGTATTACCGGGATTTCACACAATCAACATATGCACTTATATTTAGAGGACAGTGCAAAAGATGCTACGTTCAACAAACGAATGCAACAATTGAACACTAATTTGACATAATGAAAAAATTTATGAATAAAAAAAATTAAAAGTAAAATGAAAAATGAAAAAATAAAAAATTGTGAAAAATTTTAAAAATGGGAAAAATGAAAAAAAAATTGAACAGATTGAGAAATAATGTCCATAGTCAGTCCACATAACATCAAAAGAGAGTCTTATGGGAGGTTCATCAGTTTTCTTTATGGTAAGTCCGGTCCAGATGTCAAAATTTGGTAAATAGTCCCGCAGTGTTATGAGAGAGATGTCATGTTTATATTGGAGTCTTGAATAATATCAAGAAGATAGATAATGGGTTGTTCTCGTTCATCCCTCTGGGTGAAATAGTGTCAAGTTGATGTATCCAGCTGCTCTCACACTTGCGTAGCTGTAGGGCTTCATCTTAGGGTTGAAGTCTGGTGACCAGCCTGTAAGAAGTGACGTGGAACTGGTTGTTCAGCCTTCATCGTTTCAATAGCTGTTATGACAGAGTGGCGATGGTTGGCAATCCTCTCTATGAACTTTCTAGTTGTCATGCCAACGTAAGCTAGTCCGCATGGACAATATAAGATATTAATGACATGATCCAGTTGACAATGTAGTCGGTATCTGATCTTTATAGGTTTTCCTGTGTGTGGATGTGGGAAAGTTGGACCCGCCAGCATGCTGTTGCAGGTTGTGCAACCAGTGCACCGGTAGCAACCTGGTTTCCTGCTGTGTAACCAAGTGACTCCCATGGTGTCAGAGGGGTTTGCCAGTGGATGCGTCAGAATCTGTTTGAGGTTTGGTCCTCTATAGAAGATATATATATATATATATATATATATATATATATATATATATATGCCATCATCGGGGAGCCATAATGTTGGAGTTTGAGGGCGTTGCCAGATGCTATAATGGGCCAGTGGTGTCATAGGTTCTTCAGTATCTTATGAGAGGTGTGATCGTACGCATTCACGAAGATTATCCAATCCTTTTTCTGTGTGGCAGATCTTTGCTGTGTCCCATCAGGGGGAATTTCTTGCTATATTAGTTCATGCCTTATGGAGGCAACGATCAATCACATCAATGGGGTATCCACGTTGCTGGAATTTTAAGGACATTGCCGTCAATTGTACCTCTATCTGGGTGGTGTTGTTGCGTATGACCCACATATATTGGGAGACCGGGAGGTTTTCTTTAAAGTGGGTGGATGTTGGCTAGAATTCAATAGTAGTGTGTTACGGTCTGTTTCTTTGTGAAACAGACTGGTTTGTAGTTTTCCATGGGTGATGCTGTTGTTTATGTCCAAAAAATGTATGGATCCAGCATTAACTTGGTATATAAACCTCACAAAAAAATATATATATATATATATATATACAGTCCACAATGACCGGCACTCCCTAGACGTCCATCCAATAATATCTGACCCGGTGCCTTCCTGTTGGGAGCAAGTCCTTTGGATACTGGTTTGTAGGCAAGAAGGTGGCACTCCAGGATTTGGAAAAGTGAAAAAGCAATTTATTTGCTGTACAAGTCCTCCGACATGTTTCGGGCACAATTCGCCCGTCCTCAGGGATCAAAGTACAAACATTTTGTGACCGTATAAATACAGAAAAAAAGCCCACCCCCAACAATCATTAGTGAATAAATTGTACTCACCTGTGTTCCCCGGAGTCTGGCTTCCTGTCTGGCTTCTCACGCTTCCTGATGCCGAGGGAGACGCTGGGTTCAGCGCTTCCGCACTGTCTGCGCTTTGCCCTGACGTCATCCCGCTTCCTGGCCGTCTGCGTGTCAGATGCCGGCAGCCAAGCCTCGCTCTGGTTCCCACAGGTTACTATGGAAAAGATATACAACAAAACACAACATTATAAATACTGTGCAAAAGTGCTTAAAACCCGCTGATGCAGTACATAGTACCCATCAACTCAATAAGACAGTATATTCTACTGAGTAGTGCATAAATCAATAAATAAATACAACAAACCAATACATATAAATAATGCTGTGCCATTGTGAAGTGAATCAAAAATACATAATGAAAAATTAAAAACATGCATAAAGAACCATATAATATGTAATGTTAATGAATTAACACTTAATATACTTTTAAATCTATAGATTTTAACCTTTTAATCATTGGCTGATGCTGATAATATATTTCATAGGTAGGTATCCATTGTGTTTTATAAGAGATGGTAAGCCTACAAAAAATGATGCAATCCCATTTGCTCGTTTAAGCCTTTGGGTGAGATGGTATCAAGATGGAAAATCCATCTTGCTTCTGCCTGCAGAAGCATCCTACTTCTATTACCACCCCTTTTGGGGATGGGGATGTGGTCAATAATTTTGGACCGAATGCTGGCTATGCTGTGTCCTTTGGTGACACAGTGTCTAGCCACTGGCTGATCACTGTCTCCTGAAATCAATGCGTGACGGATGGCCGAACGATGGTTGGCCATCCGTTCTTTAAACTGGCATTCTGTCTTGCCCACGTAGAAGAGTCCACATGGACAAGACAGAACATATACCACATATCGAGTGCTGCATGTTACTGGGTATTTGATTTTTATTTTACGCCCTGTGTGAGGGTGAGCGATGGTATTACCCACCAGCATGGAGCTGCAGGTGGTACATCCGACACACCTGTAGCACCCAGCTGGTCTGCTTAAAAAATGTTGCGGAGCAGCTTTCTTGTTCAATTCTGTGATATCTGTTTTAACAATAATGTCCGCCAAATTTCGCCCCCTCTTATATGCTGGCATAATCCTTTTATTTTTTAGGCCTGTAAGGTCTTTGTCTGTGGAGATGATAGGCCATAGCTTTTTGACCTGTTTAGTCACCTCCTGACTGCCATTTGCATATTGAGTAACCCAAGGAATTTTATCTGTAACATTTTTGTTTTTATCAGTGGGTTTAAGGACCTCTTCCCTACTGGTGGACATAACCTTGTTGCGGATTTTACACAGGTCACTCTGTTTATAGCTACGTTGTTCAAATTTAGTTTGCATATTGATTAAATCGATGTTTGCTTTTTCCTCGCTGCTGGTGATCCTCCTCACCCTCAACATCTGCGAGTAGGGTAACCCCTGTCGCAGTGCTGTTGGGTGGCAGCTGTCATAATGAAGCACTGTATTTCTATCAGTGCTTTTAACAAAAATAGATGTATTAATCTCATTTTGGTGTAGGCCGATGGTGACATCAAGAAAGTTTATTTCTTGCCTGCTAATTAGATATGTAAATTTTACAGGACTACTTGAGTTGTTATGAGTGTCAAAGATGTTTTTCAATTCCATCTCACTGCCTGTCCAAAATATCAATAAATCATCGATAAATCGTAAATACAGCAATACTTTGTGGGCTTGTGGCCCCTGGTAAAAGAGATCAATATCAACGGTGTTCATGTAGGCGTTCGCATACGACGGGGCCACATTCGACCCCATGGCCACGCCCAGCCGTTGGCGAAACACCTTGCCATCAAAATAAAAATAATTTCTTGTTAATACCAGGGACAACATTTCTAAGAATAATTTCACAGGTGGACCTTTATATGCTACATTAGACTCAATAAGGCTGCCAACCGCCCGCATGCCCTCCTCATGCGGGATGCAAGTGTACAGCCCCACCACATCAGCTGAACACATGATGACCTCATGGGGTAAAGTCCCCAATGCTTTGAGTGAGTCCAATAATGCATTAGTGTCCTTCAAGTAGGATTTGGTACCCTGTATACAGGGGTTTAATAAAGCGTCCAAATATGTAGACACAGGCTGATAGAGAGATCCCCGTGCAGACACGATGGGTCTGCCAGGGGGTCTCTCCAGGCACTTATGCACCTTTGGCAAGGTATAAAACAAAGGTGTAAGGGGGTATTCCGTGCGTAGGGCTGCGCCCAACTCACCCAATATGTCCCCGTCCAGTACCGCTCTTGACAACAAGTTGTCCAATTCTGTTTTATATAATTTTGTAGGATCTGAGGATAGAGTCTCATAAGTCAAATCATCCAATAACTGGCGGTTACATTCCTCCACATAATCCGAAAGTTCTAATACGACTACAGCTCCCCCTTTGTCCGCTTTGCGGATGATAATGTCCGTGCGTTTCTGTAATCTGGCAAGGGCATCTCTTTCTAATGATGTTAAATTATGTTGTTTCCTTGAGTCGATGTTTTGTACATTGCCCGCTGACTCCATCATGCGCGTGAAAGCTTTAATTGAGGGGTTTGTTGTCTGTGGATCAAAGGTGGATTTTGGTTGTAATTTTTGAACTTGTGCTGGAATGTCCGTCTCTGTGATGGGAGAAGTGGGTTTATTACCAAAGTATTCTCTCAATCGGAGAGAGCGACCAAATTTAAAGCAGTCCACTTTCCACTGAAATTTATTTGGAGAATGGCTAGGAACAAATGACAGTCCCTTAGAGAGAACAGAGATTTCAATAGGGTCCAGAGGAGTCCTGGATAAATTGAAGACCGAGTTTTTTATGTCCGGCTGTTTTTGCGGCCTGCTTTGCCTGCGGTTTTGCCCGCCGCGTCGCGTGTACCGCCTCTTCCTCTGCCCGCTGGAGGTTTCAGGCCAGTTCTTGTCTCTATCCCTAAAGGGAGAGCGGTGTTGACTGATGTATGTGCCTGACCTTCTGCTTCACTTGCAGAAGTGCTTGTGCCCTCATAGTCGGTAAAGCGCTGTCTGGGCCTGCGCTGTGGACCCGGGGCATTCACTCTCCTCTGTGGCGCTGATGTACTGAGCCATTGGTACACCTGGTTTTGTTCGTAATCCAGCTGGACCTTTCTTTTCTTCTCTCTTTTAAATTTTAACAATTCACGGTGGTAGGTGTCGATCTGCTTTTTCAACTTGGTGCTCCAATCCGTCTGTGTGTCATCACTTAATGTCGGTAAATTGGATTCCTCAAATGCACGGATTTTTTCCCGTGTAAGAGCTAATTCTTTAGAGGACTCATCCACTACCAAAAGGACCAGGTCCATGGAGCATTTATTTAAAATGCTTACCCAGCGTTTGCAGAAAGCTGTGTTATGTCTCCCGATGGTCGGGGCATTGTGTAAAATAAAAATCAAATACCCAGTAACATGCAGCACTCGATATGTGGTATATGTTCTGTCTTGTCCATGTGGACTCTTCTACGTGGGCAAGACAGAATGCCAGTTTAAAGAACGGATGGCCAACCATCGTTCGGCCATCCGTCACGCATTGATTTCAGGAGACAGTGATCAGCCAGTGGCTAGACACTGTGTCACCAAAGGACACAGCATAGCCAGCATTCGGTCCAAAATTATTGACCACATCCCCATCCCCAAAAGGGGTGGTAATAGAAGTAGGATGCTTCTGCAGGCAGAAGCAAGATGGATTTTCCATCTTGATACCATCTCACCCAAAGGCTTAAACGAGCAAATGGGATTGCATCATTTTTTGTAGGCTTACCATCTCTTATAAAACACAATGGATACCTACCTATGAAATATATTATCAGCATCAGCCAATGATTAAAAGGTTAAAATCTATAGATTTAAAAGTATATTAAGTGTTAATTCATTAACATTACATATTATATGGTTCTTTATGCATGTTTTTAATTTTTCATTATGTATTTTTGATTCACTTCACAATGGCACAGCATTATTTATATGTATTGGTTTGTTGTATTTTTTTATTGATTTATGCACTACTCAGTAGAATATACTGTCTTATTGAGTTGATGGGTACTATGTACTGCATCAGCGGGTTTTAAGCACTTTTGCACAGTATTTATAATGTTGTGTTTTGTTGTATATCTTTTCCATAGTAACCTGTGGGAACCAGAGCGAGGCTTGGCTGCCGGCATCTGACACGCAGACGGCCAGGAAGCGGGATGACGTCAGGGCAAAGCGCAGACAGTGCGGAAGCGCTGAACCCAGCGTCTCCCTCGGCATCAGGAAGCGTGAGAAGCCAGGCGGGAAGCCAGACTCCGGGGAACACAGGTGAGTACAATTTATTCACTAATGATTGTTGGGGGTGGGCTTTTTTTCTGTATTTATACGGTCACAAAATGTTTGTACTTTGATCCCTGAGGACGGGCGAATTGTGCCCGAAACATGTCGGAGGACTTGTACAGCAAATAAATTGCTTTTTCACTTTTCCAAATCCTGGAGTGCCACCTTCTTGCCTACAAACCAGTATATATATATATATATATATATATATATATATATATATATATAACACTTACATACATTGAATGATGCTGTATCAGCTACAAGGCAACCTGTATTATTATTATATCAGAATATACACAAAGAACACCATATACTGCATTGTACAGTAAATGTTTTATTTATGTGATCGACTGACAAATTCTGTGAAAACATTTCTTAGCAGAGAACTTATAAATGTTGTAATGGATGGAGAGGTGCAAACCCACCTCCAAAAAAATGGCATCCTGTCAGTCAAACAACATTCCTCTAGAGAATGTACTGTACTTCCAAATTATAGTGCACGTAAAAAGCACAAAGCACTTTAATGTTATAAGCTATTAGTATTTTATATGTCAATGTATTCAGTACCTATTAGAAAAAAACAAACTACTTGCATGTTTGTGCGCATAAATTTTCTCTTTTTATAAACTCACGCTCATAACAGAAGTCATGCAAAAGACGGATTTACTAACATTCAATTTAATACCACCATTTTCCCCAAAGAACCACACAATAATTTGAAATGCCTCTCAAACCCTTTAAACATAATATAATATCATCCATATGAAATACGTTTATGACAAATGTTTGCTCATTTGAGCCCCTGCTTTTGTCAGAGCACCATTTCTCTAAATTAGATTTTAATAAAAAAAAGATTATAAGCAGCTACTATATTAGAGGAAAGAGAATTTACCATTTAAGTGATGGTGGAGAAATTGAGTCTTGGCTTGCTTGAAAGATGTTACTTAAGAGTGATTATTTTTATATTCATCTAATCATATTTGTACAGTGTTTGTATTATTGAACTCAGAGAATGTTCATATTTCTATATGTGCTTTTATATATATATATATATATATATATATATATATATATATATATATATATATATTCCATTGACAAAAAACCTCACGGTTTCACATTAAGGCTTCTTACACATGATCTGGCATTTCAGAAACCTGTTGTAACTCTTCCACTCAAACGCCAAAAAGCAATGAAATTACGATCATTAAGGCTGATGCCTTAATGGACGTGTTCCTTGCGCAATACAGATATGGTACGCCATCACAGCCTGTGTGTAAGTGCAGATTCAGCACTCTCACAGAGTGAGATTGCTGTCACTCACACAATGGTGGAGCTGCTAATTCACAGATTTGTGTGCTCATTGGAATACACACATGCAGTCTATGCAACTGAAGGTCTGAGCAGTTATGTGGCGCACTCATCCTAATAAGTACCTGCAATCATCTAAAACTGTCTAGCCCACTGAATTACTATAGTGTTCATTCTAGCACCCGCCATCTTTGAAAACCCATGCAGTTCCTCTTCCCTGCCTGGGGTGTAGCTGTCTGCTGTAGTGCTTCTAGCACAGTGTGATCTGTATATCAGCACTGCAAACCAGACCTGTGCTAGAAACACTACATCAGACAGCAACACCCCGGACAGGGTGGAGGAACTTCATGGGTTTTCAAAGATAGCGGGTGCTAGAATAAACAAAACTACTAGAACTATCCCACTGAGGGTCCAACATCTTTCACACTCACTACCTATATCCATTTCATTTAGTATTCACGTACAGTTACCAGAAACATCTTTCATAATTGCAAAAACTATAATACTCCCAACTACTATGCATCTACACTTTCTTCTCCTATACACCTTTATGCTGCTCTGTCTTCCCTGATACCTACTGCTGTGTGTATTCCCTCATCTGCACCAATGTATCTTTCCCCATCTGTGCTGCTCTGTCTTTCCACACAGATGCCACTGTTTCCTTCAATCTGTGACACTGGCTTCCCCTCCATTAGTGATACTCTGTCTCCCCCTCCATCCATGCTGCTCTGCCTGCCTCATCCATGACAGTTTCCTTCCATCTGTACTGCTGTCTCCCCTCTCCATCTGTACTGCTCTGTTTTCCCTTTATCCCCTTTGCTCCGAACCCCCTACCCCATCAGTGCTGTCTTTCCTCCAACTGCTCCTCTGTTTCCCACCTAATCGCATCACTCTGTCTTACCTTCCCCAATCTGTGCCACTGTTTTCCACCCATCTGCTTCGTTAGTCCCCCATCAGTGCTGCTTAGCCTTCCTACCATCTACACATTTGTATTCCTCTCCATCTGCACCACACTGCCTCCTACCCCAATTAACACCACTTTTACCCCATCCTCTCTGCTCTGTTTACTGCTCAGACCTTCAGTTGCATAGACTGCATGTGTGTATTCCAATGAGCACACAAATCTGTGAATTAGCAGCTCCACCATTGTGTGAGTGACAGCAATCTCACTCTGTGAGAGTGCTGAATCTGCACTTACACACAGGCTGTGATGGCGTACCATATCTGTATTGCGCAAGGAACACGTCCATTAAGGCGTCAGCCTTAATGATCGTAATTTCATTGCTTTTTGGCGTTTGAGTGGAAGAGTTACAACAGGTTTCTGAAATGCCAGATCATGTGTAAGAAGCCTTAATGGGACATGTGAAACCGTGAGGTTTTTTGTCAATGGAATTTCATCGCTTTTTTTTTATTTATTTTTTGTAAATTCAAGAGCACACATGGGGGCACTGGGGGTGGGACAGAGCACAAACGGGGGCACTGGGGGGGTGGGACAGAGCACAAACGGGGGCACTGGGGGTGGGACAGAGCACACACGGGGGCACTGGGGGGTGGGACAGAGCACACACGGGGGCACTGGGGGGTGGGACAGAGCACACACGGGGGCACTGGGGGGTGGGACAGAGCACTCACGGGGCACTGGGGGGTGGGACAGAGCACACACGGGGGCACTGGGGGGTGGGACAGAGCACACACGGGGGCACTGGGGGGTGGGACAGAGCACACACGGGGGCACTGGGGGGTGGGACAGAGCACACACGGGGGCACTGGGGGGTGGGACAGAGCACACACGGGGGCACTGGGGGGTGGGACAGAGCACACACGGGGGCACTGGGGGGTGGGACAGAGCACTCACAGGGCACTGGGGGGTGGGACAGAGCACACACGGGGGCACTGGGGGTGGGACAGAGCACACACGGGGGCACTGGGGGGTGGGACAGAGCACTCACGTGGGCACTGGGGGGTAGGACAGAGCACACACGGGGGCACTGGGGGGTGAATGAGCACACACGGGGGCACTGGGGGGGACAGAGCACACGGGGGCACTGGGGGGGGCAGAGCGCACACACGGGGGCACTGGGGGGGGCAGAGCGCACACACGGGGGCACTGGGGGGGACAGCGCACACACGGGGGCACTGGGGGGGACAGCGTACACACGGGGCACTGGGTACACACAGGGACAGTGGGGTGGGGGACAGGGTACACACAGGGACAGTGGGAGAATGGATTTACCTTGGTGCAGCTGCTCCTCTGATGACCAGGGTGGCTTCTTTGTGCCTTCGCAGTGGCGGAGGCAACTCAAGGAAGCGCCTGAATCTGTTCCACAGGCTGTGGAAGCGCCTCAGTCCCGGTGGTACCATGGGGTGGTCAGCGTCTGGGCAGGAAATATAATAATATTAAAGGGCACAGCGTACACACGGGGGGGACACAGCGTACACAGGGGGGGCACAGCGTACACGAAGGGCACAGCGTACACACGGGGGGCACAGCATACACACGGGGGGGCCACAGCGTACACACGGGGGGCCACAGCGTACACACGGGGGGCCACAGCGTACACATTGGGGGGGGCAAAGCGTACACATCAGGGGGGGCCACAGCGTACACATCGGGGGGCACTGGGGGCCACAGCGTACACATCGGGGGGGCACTGGGGGGGGGGGCAGCGTACACATGGGGGGCATAGTGTACACACAGGGGGCACTAGGGGGGACAGTGTACACACGGGGGCACTGGGAGGACAGCGTACACACGGGGGGCACTGGGGGGACAGCGTACACACGGGGGGCACAGGGGGGACAGCGTACACACGGGGGGCACTGGGGGGTCAGCGTGCACTGGGGGGGACAGCGTACACACGGGGGGCACTGGGGGGGGGACAGCGTACACACGGGGGGCACTGGGGGGGGGGACAGCGTACACACGGGGGGCACTGGGGGGGACAGCGTACACACGGGGGGCACTGGGGGGGGACAGTGTACACACGGGGGGCACAGCGTACACACGGGGGGCACAGCGTACACACGGGGGGCACTGGGGGGGACAGCATACACACGGGGCACTGGGGGGGTCAGCGTACACACGGGGGCACTGGGGGGGAGTCAGCGTACACACGGGAGTGCGCTGGGGGGGGTCAGCGTACACACGGGGGCACTGGGGGGGGTTAGCGTACACACGGGGGGCACTGGGGGGGACAGCGTACACACAGGGGGCACTGGGGGGGACAGCGTACACACGGGGGGCACTGGGGGGGGTCAGCGTACACACGGGGGCACTGGGGGTGTCAGCGTACACACGGGGGCACTGGGGGGGGTTAGCGTACACACGGGGGGCACTGGGGGTCAGCGTGCACTGGGGGGGGACAGCGTACACACGGGGGGCACTGGGGGGGGACAGCGTACCACGGGGGCACTGGGGGGGACAGCGTACACACGGGGGGCACCTGGGGGGGGGACAGCGTACACACGGGGGGCACTGGGGGGGGACAGCGTACACACGGGGGGCACTGGGGGGACAGCGTACACACGGGGGGCACTGGGGGGGGGACAGCGTACACACGGGGGGCACTGGGGGGGCGGGGGACAGCGTACACACGGGGGGCACTGGGGGAACAGCGTACACACGGGGGCACGGGGGGGACAGCGTACACACGGGGGGCACTGGGGGGACAGCGTACACACGGGGGGCACTGGGGGGACAGCGTACACACGGGGGGCACAGCGTACACCACGGGGGCACAGCGTACACACGGGGGCACTGGGGGGACAGCATACACACGGGGCACTGGGGGGTCAGCGTACACACGGGGGCACTGGGGGGGAGTCAGCGTACACACGGGAGTGCGCTGGGGGGGTCAGCGTACACACGGGGGCACTGGGGGGGGGTTAGCGTACACACGGGGGGCACTGGGGGGGACAGCGTACACACGGGGGGCACTGGGGGGGTCAGCGTACACACGGGGGCACTGGGGGGGACAGCGTACACAGGGGGGCACTGGGGGGGGACAGCGTACACACGGGGGGCACTGGGGGGGACAGGCGTACACACGGGGGCACTGGGGGGGACAGCGTACACACGGGGGGCACTGGGGGACAGCGTACACACGGGGGCACTGGGGGGGACAGCGTACGCACAGGGGGCACTGGGGGGGACAGCGTACACACGGGGGGCACTGGGGGGGCAGACAGCGTACACACGGGGGGCACTGGGGGGAACAGCGTACACACGGGGCACTGGGGGGACAGCGTACACACGGGGGGCACTGGGGGGGACAGCGTACACACGGGGGCACTGGGGGGGACAGCGTACACACGGGGGGGCACTGGGGGGAACAGCGTACACACGGGGGGCACTGGGGGGACAGCGTACACACGGGGGGCACTGGGGGGCAGCGTACACACGGGGGGCACAGCGTACACCGGGGGCACAGCGTACACACGGGAGTGCGCTGGGGGGGGGTCAGCGTACACAGGGGGCACTGGGGGGGGTTAGCGTACACACGGGGGCACTGGGGGGGACAGCGTACACACAGGGGGCACTGGGGGGGGACAGCGTACACACGGGGGGCACTGGGGGGGGGTCAGCGTACACACGGGGGCACTGGGGGGGTTAGCGTACACACGGGGGCACTGGGGGGTCAGCGTGCACTGGGGGGACAGCGTACACACGGGGGCACTGGGGGGGGACAGCGTACACACGGGGGGGCACTGGGGGGGACAGCGTACACACGGGGGGCACTGGGGGGGGACAGCGTACACACGGGGGGCACTGGGGGGACACGTAAACACGGGGGGCACTGGGGGGGGCAGCGTACACCACGGGGAGCACAGCGTACACACAGGGGGCACAGCGTACACACGGGGGCACTGGGGGGACAGCATACACACGGGGCACTGGGGGGGTCAGCGTACACACGGGGGCACTGGGGGGGAGTCAGCGTACACACGGGGGTGCGCTGGGGGGGTCAGAGTACACACGGGGGCACTGGGGGGGTTAGCGTACACACGGGGGGGCACTGGGGGGTCAGCGTGCACTGGGGGGGGCAGCGTACACACGGGGGGCACTGGGGGGGACAGCGTACACACGGGGGGCGCTGGGGGGGACAGCGTACACACGGGGGCACTGTGGGGGGACAGCGTACACACGGGGGGCACTGGGGGGGACAGCGTACACACGGGGGGCACTGGGGGGCGGACAGCGTACACACGGGGGGCACTGGGGGGGGACAGCGTACACACGGGGGGCACTGGGGGGGGGACAGCGTAAACACGGGGGGCACAGCGTACACACGGGGGGCACAGCGTACACACGGGGGGCACTGGGGGGGACAGCATACACACAGGGGGCACTGGGGGGGACAGCGTACACACTTGGGGCACTGGTGGGGACAACGCACACACGGGGGCACTGGTGGGGGGGTCAGCGTACACACGGGGGCACTGGGGGGGTCAGCGTACACATGGGGGGCACTGGGGGGGACAGCGTACACACAGGGGGCACTGCGGGGGATAGCGTACACACGGGGAGCACTGGGGGGGGGGACAGCGTACACACGGGGAGCACTGGGGGGGCGGACAGCGTACACACGGGGGGCACTGGGGGAGACAGCGTACACACGGGGGGCACTGGGGGGGGACAGCGTACACACGGGGGGCACTGGGGGGGACAGCGTACACACGGGGGGCACTGGGGGGGACAGCGTACACACGGGGGGCACTGGGGGGGACAGCGTACACACGGGGGGCACTGGGGGGGACAGCGTACACACAGGGGGCACTGGGGGGGGGACAGCGTACACACGGGGGGCACTGGGGGGGGACAGCGTACACGTGGGGGGCACTGGGGGGGGACAGCGTACACACGGGGGGCACAGCGTACACACGGGGGGACAGCATACACACGGGGGCACTGGGGGGGACAGCGTACACACTTGGGGCACTGGTGGGGACAACGCACACACGGGGGGCACTGGTGGGGGGACAGCATACACGGGGCACGATGTACACATGGTGGGTGGGCACAGCGTACACGCGGAGGGGGGCACAGCGTACACGCGGAGGGGGGACACGGGGGGACAGCGTACACACGGGGGCACTGGTGGGGGCAGCGTACACGCGGGGGGGGGCACTGGGGGGTACAGCGTACACGCGGGGGGGCACTGGGGGGTACAGCGTACACGCGGGGGGCACATGGGGGTACAGCGTACACGCGGGGGGGGGGCACTGGGGGGTACAGCGTACACGCGGGGGGTTACAGCGTACACGCGGGGGGTTACAGCGTACACGCGGGGGGTACAGCGTACACGCGGGGGGTACAGCGTACACGCGGGGGGGCACTGGGGGGTACAGCGTACACACGGGGGGGCACTGGGGGGGTACAGCGTACACGCGGGGGGGGGCACTGGGGGGGTACAGCGTACACGCGGGGGGGCACTGGGGGGGTACAGCGTACACGTGGTGGGGCACTGGGGGGTACAGCGTACACGCGGGGGGGCACTGGGGGGTACAGCGTACACACGGGGGGACACTGGGGGGTACAGCGTACACGCGGGGGGGCACTGGGGGGTACAGCGTACACGCAGGGGGGCACTGGGGGGTACAGCGTACACGCGGGGGGCACTGGGGTGGAACAGCGTACACGCGGGGGGCACTGGGGTGGAACAGCGTACACACGTGGGCACTGGGGGGGTGACAGCGTACACACGGGGGCACTGGGGGGTGACAGCGTACACACGGGGGCACTGGGGGGTAGCAGCGTACACACGGGGGCACTGGGCTAGGCAGCGTACACGTGGGGGCACTGCGGGGGTGCAGCAAACACGTGGGGGCACTGGGGAGGGGCAGAGCACACACGGGGCACTGGGGAGGGGCAGAGCACACACAGGGCACTGGGGGGGCAGTGTACTGCGGGGGGACAGAGCACACACGGGGGGCACTGGGGGGGACAGAACACACACGGGGGCACTTGGGGGGACAGAACACACACGGGGGCACTGGGGGAGCAGAGTGCATACGGGGGCACTGGGGGAACAGAACGCATACGGGGGCACTGGGGGGGGACAGAGCACACATGGGGTACTGGGGGGACAGCAAGCACACGGGGGCACTGGGGAGGGCAGCGTACACACAGGCACTGGGTACACACGGGGGCACTGGGTGGGACAGCATACACACTGGGGCAGTGGGGGGGGAACAGCATACACACTGGGGCAGTGGGGGGGCACTAGGGGGGGGCGACAGCATACACACTGGGGCAGTGGGGGGGCACTAGGGGGGGGCGACAGCATACACACAGGGGCACTGGGGGACAACGTACACACAGGGGCACTGAAGGAGGGGGCACCGTACACACGGGGGCACTGGGGGGGCAGCGTACACACGGGGGCACTAGGGAGGGGGGCAGCGTAAACAAGGGGGCACTGGGGGGGACAGCGCACTCACGGGGGCACTGGGTACACACTGGGACAGTGGGGGGGGCAGGGTACACACAGGGACAGTGGGGTGGGGGACAGAGTACACGCAGGGTCAGTGGGGTGAGGGGCAGGGTACACACAGGGACAGTGGGGGGACAGATTTACCTGGGTTCAGCTGCTCCTCTGATGGCTTCTTTCTGCCTTCCCGATGGCAACTCAAGGAAGCGCCTGAATCTGGTCCGCAGGCTGTGGAAGCGCCTCAGTCCTGGCGGTACCATGGGGTAGTCAGCGTCTGGGCAGGAAATATAATTATAGTAATATTAAAGGGCACAGCGTACACACGGAGGGGGGCACAGCGTACACACGGAGGGGGCCACAGCGTACACACGGAGGGGGCACAGCGTACACAGGGAGGGGGGCACAGCGTACACACGGAGGGGGGCACAGCGTACACACGGAGGGGGGGCACAGCGTACACACGTAGGGGGGGCACAGCGTACACACGGAGGGGGGGCACAGCGTACACACGGAGGGGGGGCACAGCGTACACACGGAGGGGGGATACAGCGTACACACGGAGGGGGGCACAGCGTACACACGGAGGGGGGCACAGCGTACACACGGATGGGGGGCACAGCGTACACACGGAGGGGGGGCACAGCGTACACACGGAGGGGGGGCACAGCGTACACACGGAGGGGGGCACAGCATACACACGGAGGGGGGGGCACAGCGTACACACGGAGGGGGGGCACAGCGTACACACGGAGGGGGGCACAGCGTACACACGGAGGGGGGCACAGCGTACACACGGAGGGGGTGCACAGCGTACACGCGGGGGGCATTGGGTGCACAGCGTACACGCAGGGGGCATTGGGGGCACAGCGTACACACGGAGGGGGGGCACAGCGTACACACGGAGGGGGGGCACAGCGTACACACGGAGGGGGGGCACAGCGTACACACGGAGGGGGGGCACAGCGTACACACGGAGGGGGGGCACAGCGTACACACGGAGGGGGGGCACAACGTACACATGGAGGGGGGCACAGCGTACACACGGAGGGGGGGCATAGCGTACACATGGACGGGGCATAGCGTACACACGGGGGGCATTTGGGGGGAACAGCGTACACATGTGGGCACTGAAGGGGGACAATGAACACACGGGGGCACTGGGGGGGAGCAGCGTACACACACGGGGGCACTGGGCTAGGCAACGTACATATGGGGGCACTGCGGGGGTACAGCAAACATGTGGGGGTACTGGGGGGTACATCGCACACACGGGGGGCACTGGGGGGAGAGCGTACACACAGGGGCACGGGGGGAAATAGCGTACACACGCGGGCACTTTACACACAGAAGCACTGGGGGGCAGCGTACACACGGGGGTACTGGGGGGGCAGAGCACACACGGGGCACTGGGGGGGGCAGCGTACTGCGGGGGACAGAGCACACACAGGGGCACTGGGGGGCAGAACACTCACGGGGCACTGGGGGGGGGCAGAACACATACGGGGGCACGGGGGGGGACAGAACACACACGGGGCACTGGGGGTGACAGAACACACACGGGGCACTGGGGGTATCAGAACACACACGGGGGCACTGGGGGGGGACAGAGCACACACGGGGGCACTGGGGGGGATCAGCGCACACACTGGGCACTGGGGGGGGGGCAGCGTACACATGGGGACACTGGGTACACACGGGGACAGTGGGGTGGGGGACAGGGTACACACAGGGACAGTGGGGTGGGGGACAGGGTACACACAGGGACAGTGGGGTGGGGGACAGGGTACACACAGGGACAGTGGAGTGGGGAACATGGTACACACAGGGACAGTGGGGTGGGGGACAGGGTACACACAGGGACAGTGGGGTGGGGGACAGGGTACACACAGGGACAGTGGAGTGGGGAACAGGGTACACACAGGGACAGTGGGGTGGGGGACAGGGTACACACAGGGACAGTGGGGTGGGGGACAGGGTACACACAGGCACTGGGGGGGACAGAGCACACACGTGGGCACTGGGGGGGGAACAGAGCACACATGGGGTACTGGGGGGGAAAGCACGCACATGGGGGCACTGGGGGGTGCAGCGCACGCACGGGGCACTGGGGGGGACAGCGTACACACGGGGCACTGGGGGGGCAGCGTACACACGGGGGCACTGGGTACACACAGGGACAATGGGGTGGGGGACAGGGTACACGCAGGGACAGTGGGGGGGGACAGCGTACACACGGGGGCACTGGGGGGGGGACAGCATACACAACGGGGGCACTGGGGAGGGCAGCGCACTGCCGGGGGACAGAGCACACACGGGGGCACTGGGGGAGACAGAACACACACGGGGCACTGGGGGGACAGAACACACACGGGGGCACAGAAAACACACGGGGGCACTAAGGGGGGACAGAACACACACGGGGCACTGGGGGGGACAGCACCCACACGGGGGCACTGGGGGGGTGCAGCGTACACACGGGGGCACAGCGCACACACGGGCAATGGTTGTGGCAGCGTACACACGGGGGCACTGGGTACACACGGGGACAGTAAGGTGGGGGACAGGGTACACACAGGGACAGTGGGGTGGGGGACAGGGTACACACAGGCATTGGGGGGGGGCAGAGCACACACGGGGGCACTGGGGGGGGCAGCGTACACACTGGGGCACTTGGGGGGAACAGCATACACATGGGGGCACTGGAGGGGGGACACACACGGGGGCACTGGGGGGGGGACAGCGAACACACGGGGGCACTGGGGGGGCAGCATACACACGGGGGCACTGGGGTGGGACAGCGTACACACAGGGGCACTGGGGGGGGCAGCGTACACACAGGGGCACTGGGGGGGGAGCGTACACATGGGGGCAATGCGGGGGGACAGCGTACACACGGGGGCACTGGGGGGGACAGCGTACACACGGGGACACTGGGTACACACTGGGACTTTGGGGGGCAGGGTACACACAGGGACAGTGGGGTGGGGGACAGAGTACACGCAGGGACAGTGGGGTGAGGGACAGGGTACTTGCAGGGACAGTGGGGTGGGGGACAGGGTACACACAGGGACAGTGGGGGGATGGATTTACCTGTGTGCAGCTGCTCCTCTGATGGCTTCTTTCTGCCTTCCCGATGGCGGAGGCAACTCAAGGAAGCGCCTGAATCTGGTCTGCAGGCTGTGGAAGCGCCTCAGTCCCGGTGGTACCATGGGGTGGTCAGCGTCTGGGCAGGAAATATAATAATAATTGCAATATTAAAGGGCACAGCGTACACACGGAAGGGGGCACAGCGTACATACAGAGGGGGGCACAGCGTACACACGGATGGGGGCACAGTATATACACGGGGGGCACAGCATACACACGGAGGCACTGGGGGTGGGACAGCGTATTCACGGGGGCACTGGGGGGGGGAAACAACGTACACACGGGGGCACTGCAAGGGTACAGCACACACACTGGGTGTACAGCGCACACACAGGGGGAACTGGGGGGGAGAGCGTACACACAGGGGCACTGGGGGGTGGACAGCGTACACACGCGGGCACTGTACACACGGAAGCACTGGGTGGGCAACGTACACACGGGGCACTAGGGGGACAGCGCACACACGGGGGCACTGGGGGGGCAGCACAACACATGGGGGCACTATGGGGGGGACAGCATACACACGGGGGCACTGGGGGTGGCAGAGCACACACGGGTGCACATCGGGGGGGGCAGCGTACACATGGGGGCACTGGGGGAGGAACAGTGTACACACGGGTGCACTGGGGGGGTGGAGAGCGTACACAAGAGGGGACAGCGCACACGCGGGGGCACTGGAGGGGACAGCGCTCACACAGGGGCACTAGGGGGGGCAGTGCACACACTGGGCACTGGGGGGGGATAGCGCACACACGGGGGCACTGGGGGGGACAGCGCACACATGGGGCACTGGGGAGGGACAGCACACACGGGGGCACTGGGGAGGGACAGCACACACGGGGGCACTGGGGAGGGACAGCACACACGGGGGCACTGGGGGGGGACAGCACACACACAGGGGCACTGCGGGGGGCAGCACACACAGGGGCACTGCGGGGGGCAGCACACACAGGGGCACTGCGGGGGGCAGCACACACACAGGGGGCACTGGGGGGGGCAGCACACACACTGGGGGGGCAGCACGCACACGGGGGCACTGGGGGGGAGTGCACACACGGGGGCACTGGGGGGACAGCACACACACAGGGGCACTGGGGGGTGGGGGGTGGACACTAAATAAAAAAAAAACTGTACCTATCTGAAAATCCTCAACCCCAAAAGGCACTCCACTGGGACAATATCTACCTAATAAAACAAACCCCAAGTCTCAATTGTTCCCCTACCCCGAGTTATGCCTTCCCAAAAAAAAACTCATAGACTAACATGGGTGACAAAGTGTCATTTCTGAAGTGTCAGAAAAAAACTGGCAGTTGGAAGTTTAGATCGCTCCCAATTGGTCATTTTTTAATATTTCGCCCTGAAATTTGGCAAGCAGCACCGGTTGACGATTCTACGCGTACATGCCAAATTTCAGCTCAGTATGCCCAGTCACTTTTGAGGTGCAGTGCCTCAAACACCATGCCCCCATCCGAAAAGATCCCTATGGGAAAAATCCGTTCGTTGGATTCAGCCTTAATATAAGGGCACTACCGTGCCCTTATAATTGGTATTTTTGCAGAAGGCAGAGAGCACTCACCAGGCTGGTAAATTTTCAAAGCAACAGATTTATTCAGACATCAGGCATAGGTCGACGTTTCGGTCCACTGGGGGACCTTTTTTAAGACCACCCAAAGAAGCAGCAGCTTATCAAAGAATCATGGCCCAGGCTCCTAACTGCCCACCTAATACGCTGCTTTCCACCATCACCATCTTCCACTCAAAGCTCACTGGAGATCCACACCTGCTTACCACCATCGGCCCATTTGACCTGGAGTGAGGCACTCACCTTCTGAAGGCAAGCCGCCTATCTAATACCCACCCAGAGTCATCCTGCGGACGTCTCAACAATACTTCTCTTTCCAAGTTGGGAGGCTTGCAACCCCTTACTAAATCTGGATGAAGTTACAACCGAGTACCGCTGTGGCTAAGCTCTAAAGGATCATTCAATCCTCTGGTCACCCATTGAACTGTGGACTTATAAAGGTGATATCACTATTTCAGTGGATGCAGCATTTTACATTTCCCTCTCCCCTCCCCCCTTCTTTTATTGTGTATATTGAAATGTATGTGTTTACATTGTAGCATGCTATTATAGAATTAAAAAAAAAAAATTAATTTTCCTCACTCTGTCATCAATAAGCGCAGTCTACCACCCCTCTTTGCGCTTATCAAACAAAGCTCACATAGGGTTTAAATACCCTCCAACCTGTCACCAATGGCACACACCCACCGGAAGTAAGCCTCCGCTCGAATCAATATGATAAAAACTCATATACTAACCCTGCACATATACAATACCACAGGTACAGTCTATCTGTAACTCACCACTTACATTACTTTAATCCAAGACTCCCGTCATGTGGGGAATAACAGTAGCGGCGGCGGTAGCTGTGGAAGCGATTTGCGTTCCATCCAGCTGAACCGCATGCAGCCGGAAGTGTAACTACAACCAGCTGAGATCAAGACGCCCGCGCATCGCGTCACTGAGACGCAAGATGCGTTCCAATTTGCCTTTACTTCCGCTCTTAGTTTACAGATCGGCGGTGTTCTCAATCATTGCCGGGCACACATTTTATTTCACTGAATAGCCAAAATCCATAAGTTTATAATCAACTAGATAAGCCCTAAGATAGAATTAAACAATGTATAAGTATTATTGGTATATGGAAGACCTACAGGGTAAGTGTGGTAGCCATAGCGACAGGTCAGGGGTCAGAAATTTCGTCAATACAAATGCACACAGAATAATACATAAACACAAAAACACATCTAACAAAAATATTCCTAAACACTATGTTAAAAAAGTCAAGTGTCAAAAGACCACCAGTAACCCACATACTAGAAATTTTTTTTTGATCATTTAGGATATCTTTCATTTTGGTCGATGCAGCGATACATCGAATTTCCAGCTGCAATGTCTTTTTAAACATCCTTGATTTTAACTAGCTCTATATCATCTGGACTGGTTGATAGCATTGTCCGTAGTTCACAGAGCATACGGTCGCCATGTCTTTTGAACATATTTTATTTTATTTAAAGTAGCACTCTATGGCAAGGTTTTGATGGTAATGTCCATATCCATTTTTGGGTCACAGAAAAATTAATAGGTGATTGACTTCATTCAGGCCCTTTGGTGCCACTGTTTCCAACTTATGTATCCATCTCGCCTCGGCCTTGAGCAGGAGCAAACCTCTATCACCACCTCTCGGTGGCGGTGGTACCCAGTCAATAATCATCCCCCTCAGCGTAGATATCTGGTGTTGCAGTTTGAGGAAATGGGCGGCCACAGGTTTGTCTGTGGTCCCTGACTCAAATGCTAGTCGAATCAACGATCTATGTTGGGTGACCCTTTCTCTGTATGTTCGGATCGTTTTCCCAACATAGTAGAGCCCACAAGGGCATGTGAGAAAGTATATAATTTGGTCCAATTGGCAGGTCAATCTATGTCTTATATAGATCTTCTTTCCACTTTGTGGATGACTGAAGAATTTTCCAACCTGCATTGCCCTGCAGGCCGTACATCCAAGACACCTGTAGCAGCCTTTACTCTGGCTCAGCCAATTCGTCTTGCCTTCTGTCATGGGTCTCATATCGGCCCGAAGGAGGAGGTCCTTAAGATTGCGACCTCTCTTGATGCTCATCAATGGTGGGGACGCAGAGATACTGCTAAAAGCAGGGTCAGTCCCAATCAGGTCCCAATGTTTCCTGATAGCCCCTTTAGTTGCACTCAAGTTGGTATCACATCTGGTGTTGAGAATAACTCTTCCAGAGGCCACGACCTTAGGCCTTTTTTGTTCATTGGACACAATGTCTCTTGCCCTGGTGAGGCACCTCTGCAAAGTGGTCCTACTATAGCCTCTCTCAAAGAATCTTTCCTGGCATTCCTTAAGTTGTATTTCTGCCAGGACAGTGTCGGAGTTGTTTCTTAGGACCCGTACCAGTTGAGAGATTGGGAGGCTAGATTTCAGATGGGGGGGATGATGGCTCGAGGACCATAACAGCATGTTGCGATCTGTTGATTTTCTATATAGTGTGTACTCCAGAAACTGATTTTTGCACGATAGAGTCAGATCCAAAAAGTTGACTGACACCTTATCTGCGCATGCAGTAAATCGAATAGGTGAGTCCAGTTTGTTCAATGATTCCACCATAGTCTGGAATGACGCAACATCTCCCCTCCAAATCATTAGGACATCATCGATGAACCTCCAAAAAAATACTATATTGCTTGCATATGGAGTTAGTATGTGCTCATGTTCGTACCAATTCATGAAGGTGTTCGCATAGGCCGGGGCCAAATTTGACCCCATGGCCGTACCTGCATTTTGTACATAATAATCACCTAAATACATAAAGTGATTCATCTCCAATACTGCGGTCAATAGAGATAAAATGAACTCAATCGGTGGTCCATCAAAGGGGCCATGTAACAAGGCTCTCCTTACTGCATCTATGCCCTCCCTATGCGGAATAACCATATAGAGAGAGCATACATCCATTGTGGCCAAGATACATCCCTCTGAGACAGGTCCCATTGCCTTGATATCAGATATCAGGTGACCCGTATCCCTTAAAAAGGTCTGGGTCTGTTTTACGAATGGCTGCAAAAAGAAATCAACATATTTCGCTATGGGCTGCAAAATGGACCCTCTAGCTGAAATGATTGGTCTGCCCGGTGGCCTATCCAAAGATTTGTGTATCTTTGGCAACGTATAGACCACCGGGCAGATCGGGTGTGTGACTAAGAAAATCAGCCACATCTTCCTCAATCCATCCCTGTACAAGTGCTTGGTGAATAAGCATATCAACTTCCTTTTTAATACGTATCATCGGGTTAAAGCTCAGCTTAGAGTACGTATTAGTGTCAGCCAATTGTCTCTTCATTTCTGTGTCATAATCCCTAAAGTCTTGCAAAACAACCGCTCCGCCCTTATCGGCGTTGCGTATTACAATGCTACTATCATTCTGTAATGTACGTAGGGCTGCTCACTCATCTTTAGTTAAATTGTCAAATGACCTATGTTCTTTATTGGCCCTAAGGCAGTCATTATTGGCCATCCTCAAAAAAGTTTTTAGACTTGCGTTATTGGATTTGGGATCGAAATTACTAGGATTTTTAAATCTGGTTTGAGTCTGGTTTACAAGCGTAGGCTTGCTGTCTTTGTTGTTAAAGTACTCCTTTAGTCTGAGTTTACGGCCAATTTTAAAGTGGTTGACTGACCACTCAAAAGAATCAAACCTGTTCGTAGGTATGAAAGTCAGACCTTTCGATAGCAATGAGGTCTCAGCTGTGGTCAGTCTATGACTTGATAAATTAAAAATTAATTCCTGGGGTTCTTTTTCCCTCTTGGCCTGCCTCTTCCCCTTGTGCCCCCTCCTTGGGTGTGGTCTTTTAGTCTTAGATTTGGACCGGTCCGGCCTGTTGCCGGGTCCACCTCTTAAAAAGGCCCAGTATTGGAAATTCCAGAGGGGGGGCAGGCTCTCATTAGTATCTGAACCAGCGGATGAGTAATTAGTACGAAAATGGGTTTTGTTGGAAAAATATCTATCAGATCTATTAGTGTTTATTTTCCTACTGTTACAGCTATAACCATGAAGCCACCTATAAACGTTGTATTTCTGGTAGTCTAGTTCAACGGTTTCTAGCTTCTTTCTTTTAAAGGTAATTAGGTCTACCCTGTACTTATCAACTTGGTTTTGCAGGCGTTCAAGCCAATTATCAGTTTTATCCTCCCTCAGGGTGGACATAGATTCAGTTTCAAAAATACGTAAGTCAGATCTATCTTTTAGCAGCTCATTGTTTACTTCTTCGATCACCAAAGCAATAAGGTCCAGGGAGCATTTATTCAACACCCCACACCATCGGACACAGAACGTCGGGTTACTACGTCCGATGGTGGGGGCATTAGCCACCCTGAACCCACGTGGAATCCGTTTTTTCCGAAAATATTCGGATAGGAATTGCCCGTGTAAAATTAAATCAACGTCCCTCTGATTTATTTTGTGGAAAAGGTCAGAGGGTGTTTTAGAGGGTAGATGGTCAAATTCCTCCTGATTAAACAGTACCTTCTCTACTTCATCATCAGTTAAACTGACTTGTATTGATAAAGCATCAGACAATGCTTTCTCATCAAGTAGACAGTAACCAGTGGCCATTCCAACCCACTATATAAAGCTCAAAAACTACTGACCAATTCAGCATACAGAAAAATACTAAGATGAGCACATTCACATACAATACAAGAAAATATATAGAAAATAGATACAATGAAAAAATGGAACAACCTGAAAGCAATGTGGGCAACGATATATACTGGTGGTGTATGTTTACACTTGACTTAGTAAAAACAATGAATGGATAAACTCCTCTTCCAGGGCTGTCCACATCCAATCTCCATAACTCCCATACAGGGAGATGCAAGCAATATATTCAACTGAGTCCACTTCAATCAATTATTTGTATATGGGTGCACACTCAAAGGAACAACAAACTTGGTCCTTAAATATATAGTCCATGGCCAAGTGGCACATCACATTGATACATGATTATTTATGCTGGGGTGCCGTTCTCAGGAAGATAAAATCCACTTTCATAAATATTGGCATTTTTGCAGAAGGCAGAGAGCACTCACCAGGCTGGTACTTTTTCAAAGCAACAGATTTATTCAGACATCAGGCATAGGTCGACGTTTCGGTCCACTGGGGGACCTTTTTCAAGACCACCCAAAGAAGCAGCAGCTTATCAAACAATATATATGTATATATATATATATATATATATATATATATATATATATATATATATATATATATATATAATGCAGTTTTGATTAGAATTATTACCCAGAGTATTGTAGCTTATGTTTTTTTTTAACTTTCACCAATGAACATAGTTAAGAAAGAATAGGCCAGTAAAATGTATTTCATTACAGGAATACTACAACTAAATAAAAGTGATGTGACATAATGAAGCGATTGATAATGCCCACACATATTCCATTAATGTAATTATTCTGAGCATTGCATTCAGTGTCCACGCTAATATGTCAGGGACAGGACAAGCCCACATCTGGCAAGCCACCCCAAGTCAGCTTAAAATCACTTTCTACACATCCAATGTTATTCTAGTTGGTACCCATGGGATACATGCTCGGTCCACACTTGTGCTGCATTCCAGCCAACATTTGAAATCTCCTCTCCTGGAGAAGCCTCCTCCTCATCATGGTAAAATGCCTCAATTTGCATAGGGGTGTGACTAAATGACATGATTCCAATAGAAAAGTGAAGCTCAATGATTTCCACCTATGAAAAGATGAATTTCACCATGAAATATAATTTACATAAACTTTGCAACAACTTCACACATCTCTGTTTAATTGCTTCTACTTCAATGTTAAATATTATGTTGTGATCATTGTAAAGCTAGTTACAGATTAATTAATTTACTAAACACAATAGAGACATTTATGAAAACTGACTGTCAAAATATGAACTTAACTCAATATCAGCCAATTGTTCATACTGCCATTGCTAAAATGTACATAAACAATCACATTTACCTGATTGCTTTAAGTTATGGCACATACAGTATTGTGCTATTACCTGTCCACCAATTTCATATACGGGACTGCAGACATAAATGCAGGAAGTATTCATTTAAAAGTACATTTGTCTTCCAGATGCCTCCATTTTTGCCCACACATTCAGTAAATCCAGATACACTTAGGCAAAAGTATGGATGTGTTCTATCCTAATTATTATTATCATTATTATTATTATTATTATTATTATTATTATTATCCATTATTTATATGGTGGCACAAGGGATCCGCAGCACACAATTACAGAGTACATAAACAAATAAGCAAAAGAGTGACTTACATTTGAATACTATAGAAGACAAGTACAGGGTACATAAACATTGCTACATCAGCAGAGGACACCAGAATAAATATCAGCATGGCAGCAACCCACAGGATTTGGTGCCATCAAAGATGAATTAAGTAAGAGAAGGAAAAGCATATAAAGAAAGAGGGCACTGCCCGTGAGAGCTTACATTCTAAAGGGGAGGGGCAGACAAACAGAGGTGACACAGATGGGGTATACAGTATACAAGATGCATATTGATTAAGGGTCTAGAGGCATTGGGCTATGAAGAATGCTTAGCCAGGCTAAGAATTTTTACATTGGAAAAAAGGTGCTTAAGCAGGACATAATTGATATCTATCAATACATAAAGGGCCAATACAGAGAACTGTCAGGTGTTCTGTTTACCATGAAGCCTATGCATAGAACATATGGTCATCCCCTAAGGCTTGAGGAAAGGAGATTTCACACGCAGTGAAGGAAAGGGTTCTTCACAGTTAAGGCATTAAGATCTGGAATTATATGCCAGAAAAAGTTATGATGGCTGATTCACTTAATATATTTAAGAAAGGGTTGGACCAATTTTTAGCAGAGACATCCGGGTATACAATAATTAATTATAATGCATAGTGGGAGGTTCAGTAGGACCCCACCTGATTGCATACAGCAACATATAATCAGGTGGGAAAATTGCCTGGAGTTCAACCCTGATTGGGTGTCCCAGTGAAGCAAATGGCGAAGAGCAGCCTGGGACAATACACACAGGCAGCATCCTGAGTCCCCTTGGATACACTACCGGACAAGTAGACAGACCTGTGGGGGAGCGTGTGGTAAGGACAGTATGTATGTCTGCATGCATGAATGCATATATGTACTAAAGTTTTACTGTACATGGTGTGTGTAATTATTTTTTATCTTGGTCATGCTGTGGAACTACAAGTCTAAGAACTGTGTGTCCCTGTATGTGGGGGAGGCTTGCTTGAACTTTTAGTTCCACAGCACACCTCAAGGTTACAAAAAAATCTGCACAGCATTCACCACGCATGGATGCCAGGGACTGCCCCGGGCTTTAGCCCTGGATGGGTAAAGCCTTGGGTGGGGACCCCTTTATTGGGAGGATCCACACTCCTTCAGGTACCCCGTACAGGGCTGACCAGCCATGGTGGTCATGTTTTGGCTGGAGGACCTTGCTTAAAAAGTGTCCAATGGCTGTGGCATGACACCGCTGTTGGAGCTTGGTGCTGGTTAAAAAAAGGGAGACTCCCAGTCTTTTGTCCCCTGTATTTTTGGAACCAGGACCAGTTCAAGAGCCTGGTTCCCTCCTGTATTTGGGAAACCAGGACCAGCTCAATGAGAAGCCCAGGGCTGGTTATGTTAGGGGGGACCCCATGCCCTTTAAAAAATCTATATTTTATTTAAGATACTATTTTGGACAGAACCATGTACAGATCTCACTGATAAGTGCATGGTTCTGTCAGACTCGCCAACCTGAACCAGGTATATTATTTTTGATTTTTTATATATGATTTTTTTGTAATGTTTAGGGTGCGATTTTGATGTTTTCTATGAGAAAATATCTGGATTCTGTTTTTAAAGTGCGATTTGGTATTTATATGTTAGTTGGGCGCCCACTAAGCTATTTGCTTAGTTTTCCACCTCCCCTCTCGGGGCTCGCTACGCTCACCACACTTCCGGCTCAGAGGCTCGCCACACTATATAAAATCAACTCCATGCCAACATGGATAGTAGGGGTATGAGCGTACAAACTATAGTGGGCGCCCAACTAACATATAAGTACCTGCGAGGTTTTTGGTCACTGCAAACTTCATTCCTTGTGAAAATGAAAAATTTTGAGCCAGAACTGCATTTTTCTGTAAAAAATTACATTTTTTTACACAAAAATGCAGATCTGGCTCAAATTTTTTAATTTTCACAAGGAATGAAGGAGACAAAGCAACTCAAAATCTGTGCCCCAATTTCTCCCGAGTACGGCAATGCCTCACATGTGACCAAAAAATACCAGTTGGGTGCATGGCAGGACTCAGAAGGGAAGGAGTGATATTTGGATTTTGCAGCACAGATTCTGGTTGAATGACCCCCGAAACACCCATACAGTGGAACCCCCCCACAAGTGACCCCATTTTGCAAACTACACCCTTCAGGGAATTCATCTAGGGGTATAGTGTACATTTCAAACCCCCAGGGGTTTCACCAATTTTGAAAAATTATTTTTTTTTATTTCACTGCCCAGTTGCACCACAATTGGTGAAACCCCTGGGGGTTTGAAATGTACACTATACCCCTAGATGAATTTCCTGAAGGGTGTAGTTTGCAAAATGGGGTCACTTGTGGGGGGGTTCCTAACTTTTAGCATCTTATGGTGCCTAGAAACCTACATGGTGCCTAAAAAATAATCTCATAAAAAGGAGGCTCCAAAATCAAGTAGGTGCTCCTTCTATTATGAAGCCTGTGGTTTGGTCAACGTGCACACTAGGGCCACATATAGGATATTTATGAAAACAAAAGAATTGGGGGAATCAATTTTTAGTCACATTTCTCTAGTAAATTGTACTGTGTTCCTTAGAAAAATGTATTAAAATTGCAAATCTGCAAAAAAAATGAAATTTTGAAATTTCACCTACACTTTGTTTTAATTCCTGTGAAACACCTAAAGGGTTAACAAACTTCCAAAATGCTGTTTTGAATACTGTGAGGGGTGCAGTTTTTGAAATGGCATCATTTATGGGGGTGTCTCACATACAAGTCCCTCAAAGTCACATCAGAACTGAACTGGTCCCTAAAAAAATCAGTGTTTGAAATTTTCTTGAAAATTTGAGAATTTGCTATTCATATTGTAAGCCTCCTAGTGTCCAAAAAAATGAAAATGAGGTTGAAATAATGATGGCAACATAAAGTATACATATGGTCTATGTTAGTTATTAACTATTTTGAGTGGTAAGATTATTTGTCTCACAAGCAGAAAATTTAACATTTTGCAAATCGCAAAATTTTCCATTTTTTTCCGACATTTTGGTATTTTTCACAAAAAAACACAGACTGTATCGACGAAAATTTACCACTAACTTGAAGTACAATGTGTCACGAAAAAAAAATCTCAAAATCACTGGGATAAGTAAAAGCAAAAAAAAGTTATCCCCACTTAAGTAATACATGTCAGATTTGAAAAAAAGGGCTCTGTCAGGAACGCAAAAACTGGCTCTGTCAGGAAGGGGTTAAACAAATAAAATCTCACACTATTACATTTCACCCTCAGTGTTCATTTGTAAATTAACATGGTTGCCTTTTAAGAGCTGTGCACAACTAAATAATCACATATGCAGGGTTAAATGGATTATGTCTTTGATACAGAAAAGCACAATATTAGTAACTTGTAAGTCCGCATCAAGCTAATGCTAGTCTGGTATCTTGTGATTGCCTCTGTGTTTATGCATGTGTGAGAGAGAAAGATATGTAGTTTCCTTCGCTGCCAACAGATGGCAGTGTTTCGGAGACACACAAACAGACACTAGACATATATATAGATGATTGCCATAAGGTAGTATATTATGTACATTTAAAGACATGGGGCTAAATGTAGTAAGATGCAAATGACTGTATAGTAATTTATTAAATCACACTATGGGACTGATTCTGGTTAACTATAAGCTGCGGTTCACATAGAAATATCCCCCTTGTGTACCGTGCCCATATCCAAATGTGGGTGCAATCTATTGCTCCCAGCACAATAGGGAATGCTGAGTGCCGATTGAAAGCCACCTTCAGGTCCTGCCACTCAGACTCAGAATGTGAGTGTGAGATCTATGTATGCCACAATTTCTTCATGGCATATAACACTTCAGTAAAGTGCCTAGAGAAGGTGGCTTGTGTAATCCCCAGCGGCCATGAGCTTACATGCTGAAAGGAGCCTGTGGCCAAAAGTGCAGGGCATACATTAATTTTTGCAGCCCAGACACTGCATAATTGGTAGTAGCAAAAGGCTTCACCTGGATTTGGTGCAGTTTGTGCTCCCTCTTCCTGCACAGCTCCTCCAAACGTGCCAAGTCACAGACAAAACCTGACTGCAGCAACTGCATTGCAAACACCCTCACATATGTCATTGATGACGATGTGGTATATGTACTGTAAGGGTGGTCCTGATGATTGTAGGGTGTTATTTTTAACCCATATGGGGTCAAACTCACCAGCCACACCCTGGTCTATTTTGTGTGCGGTTTTTGGTAAAGATCACTGGTGTGCGATTTTGAACATTGCACCATACTACATTTTCAATTTGTATACTTTGTATTGTGAAAACATCTGGATGCGAGTTGTACTTTGCTATTTTATGACTCAAAAATGCAATTTAACTCGCAAACCGCACACTATTTCATGTGCGAGTTTTGAAAAACATGTGATTTTGCAATTTTTTTTACATAAAACTGCACATCTAATAATCGCATCATACTACATCTGGCCCATGATTAGAGTCATATAAATTATATACTGTAAATAACTGGTAATAAGTAATAAATAAATGAACAAAATATTACTATTTGAGAAGCATTTCAAAAGAAAAGTGCAAAAAGTTTAAATTAAGGGATGGGTTGGTAAATGTAACATTGTGCACTATTGTGTAATAACACAAACATGTGCTATGCAATGTACATTTTGATGTTACTTAGTCAGTGTCAATCAATTAAAAACCACAATTAAACTGAATGTAATTTTGGAATTACTCTGCAGATTTTTTTTATTAATTCAGCATGTAATCATGTTTTACTTTGCAAAAAAAAAAAAGTAAAATGTTGCAGGTGAGCCAAATTGCATGAAACTTGTTATTATGTTTTCAATTAGGGTTACAATAATTGTGTCTAAATTTAGGATTACAAATTGTCTCTATGTATGCTTATCTATCTGAACATTACCACTTATGTATTTGTTAACACTTACTATTCAGTGCAAAATCATACTTAACTCTGGTACTCAACTTTGTACAGTAGTTATCACTTTGAAAGCCCAATCTAACAAGCTGAAGGTTAAACCATTTCACCAACATGAGAGAGTACATTAGCATTAGAAGATGTCCTATAACCCAATTGAGTGAAAGATTTAGAAGATACAGAATAATTATACTGTATTCAGAACTTTCTTTTTAAATTCCACTTATAAAATTTGAACTTGTTCTAACAATTTTATGCAAAAATTACTCTTGACACCAGTTCATGAACCAAGTTGTAATGTCAATATTCCAGGCACTAGCTCATTGCCTTCTTACTTCCCCCATGAGTTGTAAAAAAAAAAAAGAGAAAGAAAAAGACTTCAAAGGAATTTTTTCGATTTAGAATCTCGCTTACCATCAGAATTTTAACCTTGAAGACATAACCTTACAGAACATGTTTTAGAATGCCAATGAAGTGTTAGAAATACAAGCTGAGCTAGAGAGGAAACAAGGAAAAAAACATCCTGTGAAATAGACCTAAAAACAAAGTAAATTTGAAGGTGAAAAGTACATGAGCATTATGAGTTTAGGGTGAACTGATGAGCGGAGTACTGTTTGTGAACTTGTGAACAAAATGAGCTGGAATCAGCGACCTGCATGATAATTTAATTGGATAAGTGGTTCTGAAAAAAAAAGGAAAAAGAAAACATGAAAGCAAATTGAATTATAAGACTTACAAAATGTTGGTTTCAAATCAAGAGAAGAAATGTATTGCATCTTCTTCCCAAATTTTTCATCTCCTAAATCCAATGTTCTGTTGTATAAGCAATAAATCAATGTCTACGTTTTCTGTAAACAAAAAAATATCTAACAGCATTACAGTTAAATGGGAATTTATTGGCGACAGGGATCAACCTTTGTAATAAAATCTTTTCAAAATGTGTATCTATCTTGCTATTTCTAGCTGGCAACATAAAGAACAAATGTTTTCCTGAAAAATAAATGTCCCCACACATAAGATGTCCTTCTTGTGTAACAGCTGCAAACTAGATGTATTAAACCATGTTATCATTGTGTCTTATATTTGTGTTTTATCAATTGAAATTTTTAGCATTCCAATATTGTGTTGTATGAGATCTTATATATTGTATTTTTATATGTTTTTTTACAATATTTAACTATATATATAAGCCATACAATTCATAATGCAAAGCTAGTAATTGCGTGCAAGTGAAAGAGAAAGTGATTGTCTAATGCCAAAGTCGAAACAATAATGGGTATTAGTGCCTATGGGTGCTTAGGTGATGAATCATTTAAAAATATATAAATACGCATACAAACTGATTGCCTAGCGGATGGGGTATAAATAAAGCCGTTGATGAAGGACATTAATGTCCGAAATGCATTAGGCTGGTGACTTTTAACCAAGACCCACGTTGACAATTTGATTCACAGAGCTTGAGTAGGATAGTGGAGCCGGCACCCTCTCCCTCACTCTCCCTGATTTCAACTTTGGGACCTGTAGAGGACGCTTTCAACCTGGTGTCAGCGGAACTTTATTTCACACAGTCGGTGGTTATATGCCTTTTTATCTGTCATGTGAGACTAATAAATTGTTACACTTTTTAAACATATTGCACTATGTTTTGCGATTGTGTCTTGTCAGGTTAACCTCCTGACACTATAACTTGTTGAACATCAGACAGACAGTGGAATATTCAGTTTGTATGCGTAATTATATATTTTTAAATGATTCATCACCTAAGCGCCTATATGCACTAATCCCCATTATTGTTTGTACTTTGTTCTAAGACCTGAGGTGAAGGTCTTGTGTGCGTGGTGGGCTGCACTGGTGGTATATCTGTGCCATCTTATAACCAAACTCAATACCAAATGCCAAAGTCGGGCATTGAACCTCACAATAACATTTGTATTGTTGTGCTACAGTATGTACTTTGACTGCAAAGTGAAAATAGGCCAATAGTGTCTTGGTCAACAGTCAATATTGTTGAGTGTTGAGGTTGAAACCACTGATATGTTCTATACTAAACACTTTTGTTGGCAGAGTTTGTATCTTACTTGAAAGCAAATAACATTAGCTGATCTCAAACATTGTTCATTTCCTGTAAGGGATAGGCTTTAGACCAGTGTTTCCTAACTCCTGTCCTCAGGAACCATTAGCAGTACATGTTTTACAGATCTCCTCAGAATCACAAAATAAATAATTGGTACTTATGTAATATCTGGGTGCCCGTTTTTATCATCGGGTCGGAAAAATCGGTCACATCGCATCGCATGCGACCAAATCGCATGTGATCGACCCGATTTTTACATAGGATCCAATGTTAAATGGTCCCTGAGACCCGATTTTACATTGGGTCCAATGTTAAAAGCCCCCCAGACCCATTTTTTAATTGTATACCCATTCTGATGGGTAATTACTATGTCAAATGCCCCCCCATTGTTAACGCCACACCACGATCAACGCCAACCCGAAGTGTGTTGAGCACAGCGAGCCCGCGAGGGGTGTAGGTACACGTCCTCCGACCTTTTCATACCCCCACTATCCACGTTGGCGTGGAGTTGATTCCATACAGTGTGGCAAGCGCAGCGAGCCACCGAGCGCCTGAAGCGTGGCGAGCGCAGCTAGCCCCGCGAGGGGACGCAGATTACTTAACATGTATTCCGCCGTCACTCACCATGCTTCGGGCTCGTATTCTGCATCCCCTCGCCACGCTTCGGGCTCGGTGGCTCGCTGCGCTCGGGGGGCATCAGGGTGGGTATACAATAAAAAATGGGGTCTGGGGGGCATTTAACATTGTACCCAATGTATATTCGGGTCTCAGGGACCATTTAACATTGGATCCTATGTAAAAATCGGGCGATCGCATTGCGTCGCATGCAATGCGATGCAACCGCTTTTTCCGACCCTATGAAAAAATCGGTTCCCATCGCATCTGATTGCATGCCTTAAGTTAAGGCATGCAATCAATAAATCGGGTGCCCAGATATTACACAAGTACTAAATAAGTATATTAGATTAGATTCACTTTATTGTCATTGCCCAAGCACAAGTACAGGGCAACAAAATTTAGTTTTGTTTTCAATCAAGACACAGAATTTACCAATATAGTATTAATATACAAGAAAAGAAAAAAGAAAAAAAAAGAACTATTAAAATTAGCAAAATGCAGAATTCAACATCAAGACAGCCCTAGGAAAGAAACTATTCCTCATTCTACTAGTTCTAGTCCTAAAGCGCCTAAAGCGTCTCCCAGATGGCAACAATGTAAAAAGTTCTTGTGCCAGATGAGAGGAAATGTTTGTAATACTGCTAGCGCAGAGCAAACAGCACCTCCTATAAACATCTTCGATGGCCGGCAGGGTAATACCTATAATACGTGGAGCAGTCTTTGCCATTCTCTGTATCATAATTCGCCCTGTGCACCAGCTGCTGTACAAGATCTGTAAAATATTCTCTGTTACAGATGTGTTCATCTGTGTAGTTGCTGTGATGCGGATGTAACATGTGGCATAGCAGGGTGCGGGCACCCACCGCCCATTGAGCCTCAGGAGATAGGCTTGGAATGCATACCCCTAGGCTGCCTACCGCTCAGTGCACCTGGAAGGAACAACAATTGAACTGATCCATTGAATGCCATCTAGTGGCTGCCACTGAGAGAAATAATTAAATTCCCATCTTGGGCTCATAGTGCAGTTTTAAACTCAGGGTGCTTACGGATACACGCTGCAAGTCTCATGATCAGAAATGCATTGAAAAGAAGTCTTGCGCTACGTAAAGGTCCAACAATTCCTTATTGATGAAGTATTGGCTTCATTGCAATAAATTCTCAATGGAGAGTATTATAAACGTTACCATATCTAATCTTCCCATTAATGCTGAAAAATGATGATACAGTAGTTAAGATAAATGTAACCAATCTGTCGGAACACCCATTGTTTGGATGCAAACAATTAATTGTCATTAGCTACTATATTACCAGATTTCTCTTCCAACCAGACAGATTGGACAGATACATCTTTTGGTGTGTACCCAGCTTAAAATGTGCTCGCACACAGATACGTTTAATGATTAATCTAATGTCAAACAATTTCTCTTGAAATTCAGAACACCCCTGTCTAAACAATATCATGCACACACACACAGAACGACTGAGTAAACTATCTTAGGGTTAGTTGGGTCGTATAATGACTGCAAACTATATAACAAATCACTGCCACATTGTTCATCATGCCTACACAATGTGTGCCAAGTCATTCAATGTTCTGCCTGCTGAAGGGATCGGCGAGCTAGAAGAAAGACCAGCAGGTGTGTACATTGGATTGTGGCCATGTCCACACACGGAAAGCTTTTAAACAATTGGTCATTCTGATTAGTTGAAAATGGCCATATCACCTAAAAAATCTAATCATGTGTTCAGCTTAAGGCTTATGAAGGGAATATTGTACTTCAGACAGATTTGTAGCACACACTAGTTAATTGACAAGAAAGTTGTTTCACCACAGGTGACAGCAATCATGAATTAACAGGGACATCTGGGAACAGAGCTTTTTGTCCATCCGGGAATGGGACATGTTGGGTGGTACAGTATGCTTTAGTACTCTTCAGAAAGATGTTCAAATTTTTTTATCCGACTCTTCTTTTGCACCCAACCCTGCAACCTTTTGCAGACCGTGCAACCGTTTCCAAAGCTACTAATGTTATAATGTTATAATTCTGTAGTAAAAAACGAGCTCATTGCCTTACATACATACTAAATAATAATAATGTTGCCTTAAAAAAATACATTTTGAAATCTAATTCAAATTGGTAGAATAAATTCTGGTTAACTTTTTGGAGAAAGTGAAGCATTCTGTAAACTCAGAATCCTTAAAAACCTGTAGATTCTGAAAACTTCCTTAAATTTCACTGCTCATCTATACTCATGAGCCTTGCAGAAAAGGATATTTGTGTGCTACTGATTAACGTTTGCCAACACCAGCTGCTTTGCAATCTCCTCTATTATTACAAAATTAAAACTGTCTGTTGCAGAAACACTCAACTTGGCACCTGGCCCTTCTCACTAACTTAGTATTAAACTATTGTAGTTGCTATTATTTTGCTCCTGCATCCTAAAAACATTATTGGGATGGTTTAGTAGATGTCCGTCTACTTGGTAAACGTTATTAAGTGTTTAAAGAGAAACTGGTATGATATTTATACATATACAGTGCAAAAAAATGAAACACACAGGCACTGGATTTAAATTGCTGACATATCTTGCAATTGTTTTGTGTATCCAAGCGGATCTCAACAACACCGTACACATCTCAACTTGAAGCTAATTGGCTGTTACTGAGCATTTGCATATATGCTAAGTATCTTAATGGTATATTATAGGAATGTAGGCGAGATTGCAGACTATGCAAAATACATAAAAACAAAATAATTTACCCCAGGTGTAGGGCAGATGCAAATGATAGTACATATGTCTGCTTTCACAAGCAGTGTGACTGCATAGACCAACTTTAAAAATACACAGATGTATTTCAGGGAACAAAGCATACATCCTAACTTGACCCATCCCAGGAGGGACACCAGTGGCGTAACTAAGTTTTGCCCCCCCCCCCGCCGCTGCCCCACCAAGCACCCCCAATCCCCCGCCGCCCATGCAAACCTTCCCCCCCCCAATCCCCTGCAGCCTTACCTATCGCGCTGGTCCCGGCGGCTCCGTTCTTCTTCTGCTGAGGACCACCACAAAATGGCCGCCCCTCATACAGCAGACAGTTTCAGAGAACTGTGTGCTATATGGGGGCGGCCATTTTGTGGTGGTCCTCAGCAGAAGAACGGAGCCGCCGGGACCAGCGAGATAGGTAAGTCTGCGGGGGATTGGGGGGGGGTGTAACTATAGCACCGCAGCCCCCGGCGCCCCCACATGCACAGCGCCCCCCCCCCCCAGCGGTGGCGGGGGCTGCGGTGCTATAGTTACGCCGCTGAGGGACACAATGCTCTGTCCCTGGACTTCCAGCTTCTGGATGGATTTAGCTTGTCCTTAGCAGCCTATTGCCTGCTTCCACCCCAGCACAGGCTTGGGAGACGGTCTGGAGTTGATACTGGTGACAGTTCTATGCAGAGGTCTCCAATTAACATGTACCCAAATGATGTCTTATTTATCTGTGTGTATACCATCTTAGTTTTGAAGAATAATAGGTACTATTATTTAATTGACATGTTATTTAATTACATCCTATTCCCCATTCTCTATTAGATTGTTCAAAGATATTGTACACAATAATCCATTATGAGGCGCTAGAGGTCTTAATTCAGCTATAGTGTCTAAAAGGTGAGTGCAGCATGCACAGGTCTACCCAGAAGTGTGCATGTATTCCCATGGGAAATTAGCATTTTACCACTTTGACAATGAGCATTTTACCACCTGGGCAATGAGTATATAACTCCCTAAGCAACAAGCATATAAACACCTGGACAATGAGCATATAACCCCCTTGACAAAAAGGATGAAACCCCCTGAGCAACTAGCATGGAACTAGCATGGAAACCCCAACTAGCATGGAAACCCCAGGCAATGAGCAGATAACCCTTTTGCAATGAGCATGTTACCCTCGCAAGAAGCATGTAACCCCTGGGAAATAAGCAAGGAACCCCTGGCAAGGAGCAAGAAACCTCTGACTTCTGGCAAGGAACCTCTAGCAAGGTGCATGAAACACCTGGGAAGGATCATGTTTCAGGGGTGCTACACTATAACTCATGGGGTTCTGCCCTATAATTACAGGGATGCTGCCATTTAAATCCAGCGGTGCTGCACTCTATGTCCAGGGGTTCACCCCCTCTAAGTCCAGAGGTGATGCCCTATAAATCCAGGGGTGCTGCCCTATAATTCAAGGGGTGCTACCCTATACTTGCAAGGGTTAGGCCCCCTCTGCTGTATAAGTCCATAGGTTCTGCCCTATAAGTCCTTGGGTACTGCCCTATAAGTCCAGGGGTGCTGCCCTATAAATCCAGTGGAACTGCCCTGTGTGGCCATATATAAGTCCAGTTATGCTGCCTTATATAAGTCCAGTGGTGCTGTCCTGTGCTACCACATACAAGTGGTGGTGTGTGTTGCATAAATCGAGGACACGCAATTTAAAGATCAGAAACCACTTCCTACTACTGGTGATGAAGCTGCTGCTACTAGTCTTGATGATGCCCAATGTCATAAAGGGCATGGGAAAAAAAAGTAAAAAGCATTTAAGACTAAAATTATTATATATATATATATATATATATATATATATATATATATATATATATATATATATAAAGATGGGTTGTAGTGGTACTAGCGCTGTTTCTCCCCCACTTCTTGGAGTTAAAAAACGTCTTTAATGATACACTGTCTGGTGTTTAAATCGATGGTACACTCCCCCTGTCTTATTCCGGGGTGGCAGCTCCTTCTCCTGTGGGTTCCTGTTTCCTGGAACCCCGTATGTAGGATCTAGAAAAAAAGAGTGAAAAGGGCGCCTCCTAGTGTAGTATTATAATTCTCAGTTTCCCTTCACCACAGGTAAAGACGTACAGGCACCCCAATGTTAAAAGGTGTACCGTAATCAGTGGCCTTTCACCACTTCTTATGAGCGAATTCCCAGTTTTTATACAGGGTATTTTCTAACACCAAAAACCGCTTTCCTCTGGTTTTCTTCTCCCTGGTGACTCACACCGTGATCCAAATGTATATGGGATATAAAGAGCAGAAAAAAAGAGGAACAAACTAGTGTAATATAGTTTACACTTTTAATGGTTACCGCAAATGATACAATAAAAACTCGTACAATAAAAAAGAAATATGAGGCTTATCTGATGTTGCTCTATACAATCATCCTCTCATGGTCTGGAACTGTGTCCCCTCAACGCGTTTCATCCCTTTAGGACTTCCTCAGGAGTGGGTTTAGGTTAGCTCCATACCCTCTTTTTATAGCAAGGAGACTGATTCAATAATCAGCCCTATTTCCCGCCTTTTTTCAAACTAGTTAGTTTCCTGTACTTGGAACGCATGGAATGACATCATTTGGAACGCATACTTCCTGTTTCTAAGTTCCCACCACTTCCGTGTTTTTTTTTTTTTTTTTATGGCCTCTACAGCTTAAGATAGAAGCCACAGACGTTATATATGTCTGTAGAGGCCATAAAAAAAAAAAAAAAAACCACGGAAGTGGTGGGTACGTCTTTACCTGTGGTGAAGGGAAACTGAGAATTATAATACTACACTAGGAGGCGCCCTTCTCACTCTTTTTTCTATATATATATATATATATATATATATATATATATATATATACTTTTGCTTCGGTGGACACAGCACTCCAGACTTGTAGATAATCAAAAAAGATTTATTGAAGATGGCAACGTTTCAATGCATACGCATTTTTGTCAGGCTCCGTATGCATTGAAACGTTGCCATCTTCAATAAATCTTTTTTGATTATCTTAAGTCTGGAGTGCTGTGTCCATCGAAGCAAAAGTCTACATACCTTACCGACACCTGCACCCGACCAGCAACAGATAAGGGAAGCTGTGCCCGGCCTGCCACAAGTCTATATATATATATATATATATATATATATATATATATATCAGTGTAGTAACTGCGGCACTGGGGACATGGAAAAAAATACAACACACAGCTTGTGTCTAGTTGACGTTTCAGCCCCTCCGGGCTTTTATCAAAACAGCTTTTCATAAAAGCCCGGAGGGGCTGAAACGTCAACTAGACACAAGCTGTGTGTTGTATTTTTTTCCAAGTCCCCAGTGCCGCAGTTACTACACTGATATTTATTGACCCAGCATTGCGGGTCACTTCTGAAGGCATGGGGCTCAGACTCTGAGGACGGAGCAGAGTGCCGGCATCCCGCCTATGTTTATATATATATATATATATATATATATATATATATATATATATGCGAGGGAGGACTGGCACTCAATTGAGGAAGAAGATTGATGGGCCTTGGTGCGCTGGAGCCCTGGTCACCCAGGTAATACAGTATGTAAATGCAATGCACAGCAGGCACTCGTAGGACTTTGTATTCCACTGAAAAAACTGGACACAAGGGTCTAACAGTAATTGGGCAACGTTTCAAGCTTTACTCGCTTTTCGTCAGGCTTACAAGTTACAATGAACAACAGACTGAGTAAACATAATAAATGCCCCTATATTGGAAAAACAAATAAGGTCAATTGTGGACAAGGTCCGGGCAGGAGTCCAAAATGTACCTATGACCTCCCGGTGATCGCTGGGGCCTATTTGAACAACAGTCGACCAATGCAAAAATACATGTCAAATACTATAAAAAGCAGTGAAAGCTGCAGTATTCATTCAGACCCGCTGGAAACACCATATTCAAGCGGTGTATCCAGCGGGTCTCACACTGTAGGAGGAGTTTACCGCGGTCTCCCCCTCTTTGGCTGGCAGGAATTTGGTCAATGATCTTGTACCTCAGGATTGACAAATTGTGTCTTTTCCTCAAGTGTGGTTCCTAACCTTCACACAGGGATACAACAGCCCTTCTCCGGTGAGGAGAAGTATGCAAGAGCACACTGGATATAAAAGTGTGACTCTGTCCGTGAGTTACTGCCAGTTTCAGACGCTGACGCGGAATCCATCCGCTGGAAGGATAATTTGTCCCAAACTGGGGGACAGGAGTCCAATGAGCAGCTTTTTCTGAAATATCTCCGTTTAAGAAAAAAAGAAACTGATTTTTACCTCCACGGGGTGACCCTGTCGGATTATCACAGGGTTGGCCATATCCCCAGAGGTTTCCGTATAAGAAACGCCCCCACCATCGGTAAAAACAATCCCGAGTTTTGCCGTAGGTGGGTGGCGATTCTTAACAAATGCAGCTTGGACCTTATCCTGCTGGTGATATCTGAGGCCACCATAGAACTATCATCTATCAAAGAGAAAATTGCCCAATTTGAAGCTGCACATATTGACACACTAAGGGAGGATCCGCAAACCAAGTGGTTGGATAAGCTTTCAACCCAAATTGATACGTATCGCAGGGACTTGGTAAATTTAAAAGGAACAAGTTGGAGATCGTCCAACGTGATTTCGCAGACAATAACGTATACTCTTGGGTATACAATACACCCTCAGGTCCTGCGAAAAGAGAGAGAAGGAATTGGAGAAACCGTAAAGGGTGGGAAACTGAGACATCTAGTGGAGGGTTCTCTACCCAGAGCGAATCAGAAGACACCTCCAAAACCAAGAAACCCCCTTAAGGGGTAAAGACCCGAGCGCGTCGTGCCGGGAAAACTGCCGACCAGTCAGGGCCCTCAAAAGGGAAGAAAGGAGTGAAAACAAAAGTGAAATAATTTTCAATTTATCAAACAGACCTCTCTCAGATACTGATATGACGGTCCTGAGCAAGGGACTTAATTTTGTGCCCACCAAGGGGTTTGACGAGTTTCAATGGCAGATTGACTTGTTTAGGTTTAATCGCAAATTGAGACTTAAAGAATACTTTGAGAAACCGGTACTTATGTAGTATCTGGGCTGCCGATTTTTTGATTGTATGCCTTAAGTTAAGGCATACAATCAGATGCGATGCGATGCGATATCGCATCGCATCGCATCGCATCCGATATCGGATGCGATGACCCGATTTTTCCATAGGAATCAATGTTAAAATGATTCCTATGGAAAAAGGGGTCCTTTTCATACCCCTACTATCCAAGTGGGCATGGAGTTGGATATAAACCTGTGGCGAGCGTAGCGAGCCACCGAGCCCGAAGCGTGGCGAGCGAAGCGAGCCCCGCGAGGGGACGGTATTCGTCCCCTCGCGGGGCTCGCTTCGCTCGCCACGCTTCGGGCTCGGTGGCTCGCTACGCTCGCCACAGGTTTATATCCAACTCCATGCCCACTTGGATAGTAGGGGTATGAAAAGGACCCATTTTTCCCATTGAATTCCATGTTAAAATGGACTCAGTCCATTTTAACATTGATTCCTATGGAAAAATCGGGTCATCGCATCGCATCGCATCGCATCGAATCGCATGGTCGCATGCGATGCGATGCGATCTCCCGATCCGACCCGATTTAGAAATCGGCAGCCCAGATACTACATAAGTACCGAGAAACCTTCCAAGGATCTTCCTAGGGCAGAAGGGATACCAGAAAAATCGAGTATACTCAAGAAAACATCAAAGTTTGACCCGACCACCAATAACCAGTCTTTGAAAAGTTTTAATAAAGTGTTGAACTTCCAGACTGCCAAAATGGGCAAAAACCCAAGGCAGCAACACAGTAATTTATCTAAGGAAGAATCTGCTGCTCTCAAGAACCTTAGCACAGATAAAAGTATTGTCATCCGCCCCGCCCATAAGGGGGGCGGAGTGGTAATACAAGACACTGACAAGTATCGGCAAGAACTCCTCCGACAATTAAGTGACACAGAAGTGTACACCGTTCTACAGTCCGACCCCACATCCCCCTTTAACAAAGAACTTTTCAACCTCTTGGAGACGGCGGTAAAGGAACAAGTGATTACCAACTCTACAGCCAAACAACTTTTTCAAGAACACCCGACGGCACCAGTCCTCTACTCATTACCCAAACTCCATAAAGACGCCTCCAACCCACCCGGTAGGCCCATCATTGCTGCCCGGGACTCCATCTACTATAACGTATCCAAATTTCTTGATATGCACTTTCAACCCACTATCCAAATTCAAAATACGTACTTGAAGGACACCACCTCTTTGTTAAACAAACTCATCAGCCTTCCAGAAATTCCACTGGGTAGCTTTCTTTGCACCCTAGATGTAGTCAGCCTCTACACCAGCATCCCCCAAGGTGCTGGTAAGGAGGCTGCAAGGAGGTTACTCTCCGCCAGCCCTTTATACCAGGGCCCGGAGTTGTCCTTCTTTCTCAAATTATTATCACTTACGCTATCTAACAATTATTTTCTGTTTGACGGTAATGGGTTCTTGCGTAGCTCCGGCGTTCGCCAATTGTTTTATGTTTGAAATCGAGAAAGATTTATTCTTTTCAGACGTTAAGGTTTCCAACAATATTTTTTTCCTGACCAGATACATAGATGATCTGCTGTGTATCTGGACAAGGAGCAGACGGGAATTTGAGGATCTCATTGGACATATTAACACACTCGATTGTACCATCAAATTTACCTTTGAGATAAGTCCTGTCACAGTACACTATCTAGACGTCACTTTGACACTAGAGGGTGGAAGGATTCGCACAGGCCTGTTCAAAAAGCCCACTGATCGGAACACATTGCTCCACTGTTCCAGTCAGCATCCCATCAGTACCGTCAGAGGACTCCCCTACTCTCAATTCCTCCGGGCTAGACGCATCTGCGAAAAACCCGTGGAGGCGGAGGGGGAGATGGACCTCATGATAAAGAAATTCCTGGTCAGGGGATACAATCATAGTGAATTGTTGAAAGCCAAGACCAAAGCACTAACCACTCCCCGGAGTGCCACATTGGCCCCCAAAGTCATTTTGCACCAATCAAGAGACTCTAAGATTCCGTTTGTTCAAAATTTCTCCAACATCAATACCGATATAGTCAAAACAGCACAAGATCTTTGGCCCCTAGTGCAAAGGGACACAGGTCTCAAGACATTCAAAAACAGTTCATTGTTACCTAGCTTTCAAAGACAGCGGAATTTAGAGGATTGGCTGGTGAGGAATGATATCACAGGGTTTGACAAAGAGTGTAAAACCAATTTCCTGACCAAGAAACCAGGATGCTACAGGTGTGTAGGTTGCACCACCTGTGGCTACCTGGAAACAGGCAATTTTTTTTCTGCATCCCCACTCAGGGACTAAAATTCCCATCCGCCAGGTCCTTTCATGTGCCAGTACCCATGTTATATATATTATCAGATGTCCTTGTGGTCTCCTCTATGTTGAAGACCACAAGGACATTCAAAGAACGCATGGGTACACATAGATCCACGATCAGGCAATCCCTGGAGGGAAAACCTGCGGCCAATGAACAGCCTGTCCCCAGGCATTTTAGGGAATTGGGACACAATTTGTCAACCCTGAGGTACAAGATCATTAACCAAATTCCTGCCAGCCAAAGAGGGGGAGACCGTGGTAAACTCCTCCTACAGTGTGAGACCCGCTGGATTCACCGCTTGAATACGGTGTTTCCAGCAGGTCTGAACGTATACTCACAGCTTTTTATAGTATTTGACATGTATTTTTGCAATGGTCGACATGATGTGTCGACTGTTGTTCAGATAGGCCCCAGCGATCACCGGGAGGTCTTAGGTACATTTTTACATTTTTGACTCCTGCCCAGACCTTGTCCACAATGGACCTTATTTGTTTTTCAGATATAGGGGCATTTATGCTCCAGTTATTATGTTTACTCAGTCTGTTGATTGTACATTAACCCATGTGTTAGCGCGGCTGTTGCTGTTTACGGCGCTTTCATTCTCTGTGTGTCTTATTTGTTGTACTTATACACGTATTTTGTTTACAGGTTGCCGGGCAACCACCCGCCTAGCCTGGTGACGGAGCCAAAGTGCGCCGCAGGCGTGCTGAAGTCATTGGGGATGGACCCGGAACTGGATGGGCAGCGTGCACAGCAGCCGGGGGAGCACAGTGGAGGTAAGGTGATTTAAACCCTCTTTGTTCATTGTAACTTGTAAGCCTGACGAAAAGCGAGTAAAGCTTGGAACGTTGCCCAATTACTGTTAGACCCTTGTGTCCAGTTTTGTCCGTGGAATACAAAGTCCTACGAGTGCCTGCTGTGCATTGCATCTACATACTATATATAGATATATATAGATATATATATATCTATATATATCTATATATATCTATATATAGATATATATATATATATCTATATATAGATATAGATATCTATATATAGAAAGCACTTACCCCCTCGCAGAAAGGATTGGAGCCGGCACACGGTAGTAGGTGAAGAAAAAAAGGGTTTATTGCAATTACATCATTGCACAAAGAGACAGCTGCCGACCTGACAGCCGTTTCAACTGCATGTGAGCAGTTTTCATCAGAGGTGAAATATATATATAAGAGAAAGGATGAGAAGGGCGCCTACTAGTGTAGTATATTAGTGTAATGTGGCTCCCACCACCACTATAGGACAGAACGGCACCCCACACATATAGTAGTACCGTATGCAGTGGTATCCCACCACTGTTATTTCAACTTGTTACAGCATATATTCCAAAAACCAGGTTTTAGCATATATTCCTTGATGTGATTGTCATTGGTGGAGGCATTTCTGGTCTGTCCTTGTGTAGCAGCATACATGCAAATGTAATCGTTGTAGAGCCAGCAACAAATAAATGTAACTACATTTACAGCCTAAGGAAACGGGTTGCAGTAAAGTTATATATATATATATATATATATATTCGTTATCATTTCAGCACCTTGATAAAAAAGCTGAAGGGCCTTGAAACGTCGGTCTCCACACAGCTTTTTGTCCTGCTTGGTTCTTTCTGAGTGCCGCCGTCACCCGACTTACTATATACCGAGTGGTCAGCACCAACCATCTCCTAGGAAGGCACCAGAGCTAGTTATTTATGCTATTCGCTATCCAGGAGTGCCACCCTATGCTACACACACACACACACACACACACACATATATATATATATATATATATACATACATATATATATACATAAATATATACATACACATATATATATGGATGTGACACCCTTTTTTCAATAAAGATTACCTGACTTTGCAACAAGCCTTTGGAGTGCCGCCTCGATCCTGTACCTATTACATAAAGTGACAATCCGTCACAGGAGGGCACCGGAGCATAAAACAAGGGAGCTGCAGTGAGTGCCGGGATCTGCTGGTTTTCCACACACATATATATATATATATATATATATATCTGAAAAAAATGTGAGATAGGCGCCTCCTTGTGCAGTATGTTACTGAGTGATCTGAATCCCTTCACCACTTAGCGTAGAGAACACCCCAAAAATAAAAGGTGTACCGTCTGTAGTGGTCCTAAACCACTATGTTCTGAGCTCGATTTGCAAATTCCCTCGGATGTCAGGAACCCTTGTTTATACTCCAGAGATTCTTCCCTTAGTCAAATGGCCACATGTATGGATAGAAACATAAGAACAACACTAGCGTAATATTGCTACAACAAATTTATTTACGCTACACAATGACAATAAATGCCCGTACAATGTTTGAAAAGCAAAAGAGCTTATCTAATATAGTTGCAGTGGAATCCAATCGTCCCCACTAGTCACTCTCAACGCGTTTCGTCCGTTTAGCCTCACAGGCTGGACTTCCTCAGGAGCATGACTTCAATGGGTCCTCTGCCCCATATTTATACCTCCTATAAATAATTAATTGCATTGGGGATCCCGCCATCGCGGCTCCCCACTTCCGGTTTCCGGCCCGTGAAACGCAAGAAAAACTACTTCCGGGGGCTCCGTGGAACGCACGGAGCTTCCGGTAGCGTCATTCCCAGCTGGCTCCGTGACCCGCACAAGGCCTCCGGCATCGTAGTGCACAGCAGTGTACGGCAGTGTCAAGTCCCAGACGAGGGCGGGTGGCTAATTCGGGAGCTCCGTGATCCACACGGAGCTTCCGGTGACAGCACTTCCGGCGGCTCTGTGACATGCACAGGGCCTCCGGCTTTTAGATTAGCAGCAGAGTTATATCCGGGAGCTCCGTGATCCGCACGGAGCTTCCGGTGACAGCATTTCCGGCGGCTCTGTGACACGCACAGGGCTTCCGGCTTTTAGATTATCGGCAAAGTTACGTCAAAGGACGTGGGCGGGTCTCGATCTTCCCTCCCAATAAGGCGTCCCCGTTGCCATGACTACCTCTCTCACTGGCTATGACGGCAGCGGGGAATAAAGTGCTACAAATAAGATCTTTCTTTATCTTTCAAAAATGATGATGGTCTACAGACTCTCCTGTGTATAAAAAATGGGGCATGTAATTAAAAATTGAAAAAGGGGGGGGAGAAGGGAAAGGTTTTAGCCGGTGACACAACGGGGTTTAAAGGTCACAATGCCCTCCCATTGGGTTCCCGGCTACCTACATAGATGACATTATTCTCCACAGCAAACAAGTAGAACATATTACTAGATGATACAAAAAACGGTACAACAGTATAAAGATTCCTCCCAGAAATAATTATAATAAAATACAGGTATTTTCTTGCATTGGGGACTGTCTTATTAAAAATTTGATATAAGATCTCCTGTATAGAAGACTATAAAAAAGACTATAAAAAAGAGACTATAAAAAAGGGTTATATATATATATATATATATATACATATATATATATATATATATATATATATATAGATACAAGGGGGATTATCGGAGTGTGCTAGAGTGAGTACTACTTAGCTAATACACAATTAGTCCAGAGAGTTGGAATTCTTATCAGACTTTTTACAGAACAGTTTTTTCATCCGTTTTTGAAATGAGAAGGAAACTCCTTTTAAGATATACGATCCTTTATTCATAAAAACCCAACGCATTTCGTCACACAGGACTTCGTCAGGGGTATAGCAATAAAATGTATAGAAAATCTCAACAAGATAGATATAGGGTCAGTGATTTTGCACTGCAAAATATCTATAAACTTTATTCCGTGTGTGTATGATTAGCCCTTCAGGGGTATCCTCTTAGAAAAGATAGATATCTTTAGGAATTATGAGTAGTGACAACCATGGCTAAAAAACGTCCTAGGGTGTATTACTCCTACTCAGAAGATAAGCTGGTCTAGTCCACCAGTGTCTCCACATATATCTTGATATAATAGATATTACAATAGATGTGTCCCAAACAAACTGCCGGATGATGCTCTAATGCTGCTGGATATCCCCAATGTCAGTCACTATTCTCCTCTGCAGGCAGGTACCTTTTATATACACTCTATTGCTATACCCCTCACGAAGTCCTGTGCGACGAAACGCGTTGGGTTTTTATGAATAAAGGATTGTATATCTTAAAAGGAGTTTCCTTCTCATTTCAAAAACGGATGAAAAAACTGTTCTGTAAAAAGTCTGATAAGAATACCAACTATCTGGACTAATTGTGTATTAGCTAAGTGGTACTCACTCTAGCGAACTCCGATAACCCCCTTGTATCTCTATACACCCCAGGCTCTCACTAACCGGAGAACCTTATCGGAGGAGCTGCTGCCTTTCCAATATTAGCGCAATACAGAGGTTAACCCATATATATATATACAGCTGTGGATAACTACATTATGTGTACTTTTATTTTGGATGGAGTGCTGCTGCTTCATTATTGTTATACTACATATTCCTGGAGCAAGTGGGCACCCTCCGAGCAATTACCAGCTACAGTGGCAGTGCCGGTCTACCTATACTATTATAGATAGATAGATAGATAGATAGATATAGATATACAGTAGATATACAGTAGATAGCAAAGTTAGCTTATGAGAAACTTAAAATATGCAATATGCCATTCATGGCATGAAGTGTCACGGAAAGGCTTAGGCCCTGGCCTATGTTCATGACTGGTAGTTCAGCTTCTCATGAAGATGAAAGCTCTCCACCACTCAAAAAAATGTAAAACATAAAGCTTGTTAAAGCACAGAAAACATCTGTGTGTTCAGAGATATCATGAATCCCCAAGGAGAATCCACGTGTGTCCAAGGTTACAATGTCTAGGACTTACTTTTCCAACACTGTATGGGAAAAAAGAGGCTCCTTCCAATATACAGTATGCATGTCATGTGCTAACATTGAGATTGAGGATGTCACTTTACACCAGTATGAGGAGAGGATTGGTGTAACTGGTGTTGGGGAGAAAGTTGATGATGAGGCTTCTGATGGTGATGTGGTTTGTTTAAATAAAACACCCGTGGAGACAGTTTTTGGCCTTGGTATGAAAAAGCCCATTGTCATGCCTGGGCAAAAGACAAAAAAATCCACCTCTTCGGTCTGAACTTATTTTTATCCAAATTTGGAGTCCATATGGCAACAACAACTGTTTTGACATATGTGCTCTTTGTAAAACTGGAATGCCTTATATGTCAACTGCTGTTAATTCATCAATTAGTCATTGTCAAGTTCAGAAACTTTGACTAAGAGCATAAGCAGTCCAGGGACACCTAAATAATATTTTTTTGTTGTCTCCAAGAACCTACAATTCACATCACCAACTCACTCATCATCAATTTCCTCCTCGATCAGGATCAGAAGTAACCCTTCAGGTCATGTGACAGGCTACACCTACTGCTGTTGTTGCTGCTAGGAGTCTATTGTCATTACAGAGAGGAAAACCACTTGTACTTATTTAACTAAGCAATTGATTGTGCAACAGTCCTTTACCAAGAAGATGAAGTACAGTATGAAAGCAGTCACCCTGTTGCAAAGCACATTAAAAACTATGCTGGTGTTAGACATGCATTCAGTATCCACCATTAGTGCAGTGGAAATTAAACAGTCTCCGTTCCCAAATCCCGTCTAGATTCTACTTCACTAGTCAAGCAATTCCCAGACTTTACAGTGACATTAAGAAAAGTATCCTTAGTCAAAAATGCTATTACCCACTGTCCACTTAAACACTGACATGTGGAAAAGTGGAACAGGGCAAACTAAAGACTACATGACTGACAGCCCACTGGGTAGATGTATTGCCTTCTGCAACAAAAACTGCAGCATAACCAGCAGCAGAATTTTAGAAATGCCAACTAATTTTTAGGCAGGCTACAGTTTCCATAAGAGGCACACTGCTGCAAACCTTTTAGAGAAAATGAGGGACATCCTCACACAATTGCTTACCCCACTTAGACTCTCCTGGGGATTTGTGATTGCATTTTGGCAAATTCCAGCATGTTCCATGTTTTCCTTCCACAATTATTTTGGTGGTGCAGAATATTTTGAAAAATTACAGGGGCATAAAGGAGCTACTGTTGGTAGCCCTAAATATTGTGGGCCACTTTCAACATTCAGCGACTGTGTGTTAAAGACTGGAAACCCCCCCATAAAGCAAGAGGTAGTAACAAGGTGGAATTCAACTCTCTATATGCTTCAGAGAATGGCGGAGCAGCAAAAGGCCATTCAAGCCTCTACATCTGCCTATGACATACTGTAGGCGAAGGAGGGGAATGCACATGACTCAACCACAGTGGAGAAGGTTTTCCATGTTGTGCAAGGTTCTTCAATCGTTAGAATTTGCCACACGTGAAGTTAGTTCAGACACTGCTAGCTTAAGTCAAGCCATTCCCCTCATCAGGCTTTTGAAGAAGCAGCTAGAGAAAGTGAAGGAGAAGCTAAAATGGAGCAATTCCGCTAAGCATGTGCGGCTTGTTAATGGAGCCCTTTATTCAATTTACCAGAATTCAAGATGGGTCAATCTGTTGAATACAGATCAGTACATATTGGTCACCGTGCTCAATCCTAGGTTTAAAACCTTTGTTATATCTCTGTCTCCGGAGGTCACAAGACCTGCTGCTAAAAATTGCCAGCTTAAGCATAATGTGACAGGGCAACAGCTAATCTTTCATTTTCTCTGGCAACTGGGGCTGTGAGAATTTTTTTTTCCTAGCAGACTTGCTGGCTGTGATGCAGGGCAGTCAGGAGTAAGTTCTGACATCTGGAACAGACTGAAGGAGCTGACTACAATAACTGACATGTCTACTGTCACTGCATGTGATGCTATCACCATTAAAAGAATGGTGGAGGAGTATATGCATGATAGCATCCAAGTAGGCATACCAGATAGTCTGTATCTATACTGGCAGAAAAAAAAGAGATAATTTGGAGACCTTTGCACAAACTAGCTTTGTTTTACCTACAGTAAGTAGCTCCCACACCAGAGTGTACTCCAAAGGGGTTTTTTTTATGCAGCTGGGAGCCTTGTCAGTGATGGCCATAGGAGGTTACTTCCAAAAAATGTGGAAAAGATGATTTTCATCAAAATGAATTACAAATTCCACAGGAAGAACTTTACCAGCAATTGCCTCCAAAAAGTACACAGGGACATGTGATGGTGGATTCCAGCAGGGGTGTATTAATTATCTTTGAGGATGTACACACTGATAGGGGGCAAGGAATCGGAGCAAGAGGATGAGGACAACATATTGCCTCTGTAGAGCCAGTTTATGCAAGGAGAGATTAATTGCTTTGTTTTTGTGCATTTCAGATACATTTTGTAGTGTTGTGTGGCAGACCCTGTCACTGAAATGATTGGGTTCTTAAAAGACAGTGTGCATGTAATATTTATACTACATAAGGGTGGGTGGGACAATTCCATCTTGCACCTCTTTTTTTGCATTATATGCTCTTTGGATGGGGCCCAAACAAACCAATAATTTAAGCTACAATTTGTATGCCAGTATGTCTTCTTCAGCTCAGCTGTTGAGCATCCATGAGCCATCTTCTTCCTTGGCTAATCCTCATCTTCGCCAGCTCCTACTATGATGCTGTGACATAATCTCATCGCTGCCCATTTTGAACTCCAAAATGTCTTTGTCAGCTCATCAAATGACCATCCATTCATCTTCCTCAGCATCTTTGCCAGCACCTACTATGATGTTGTAAACTAATCTCACACCTGCCTGCATTGTATTCCCGGCTGACTTAATCAGATCAGCCAATGAGCATCCATTCTTCTTCCTCAGCTTCTTCTCCTCATCTTTACCAGCTCTTACTATGATGCTAGTCTCACACCAGCCTGCAATGTACTCCAGGATGTCTTTGTCAGTTTAGCCTATGCACATCCATTGTTATTCTTTCAGCTCCTTCTCATCTTCGCCAGCTCCTACTACAACACTGTGACATAATCTCACTCCTAGCTCTTGCAATCTCCACCACTATTATCTTTTTGCAGAATCATCTTTTTTCAGCAGCATCTTTTCCACAAAGCATCATTTATCAGCAGCATCTTTTTTTCAGAAGCATCGTATTTCCACAAGAATTTTTTTTCTAGAAGCATCTCTTTCCACAAGAGCTTTTTTTCAGCAGCATCTTTTTCTCAAAAAAAAATTGACTGTTAAATAGTCTTTTGAAATTGGCACCACGTATAACAGCTGTCAACCAGTTACACAGTTAATTAGTGACACCATAACAGCTATGCTGGTATTACTGTGGATGCTTGTACAGTATCCGCCATTAATGCAGTAAGTTTTTAACTGTTAGTTGAGGTGCTGCGTCCCCACTACCAAATATCATCTAGATAGTAGAGTGTGAGAAGAAAGGATGTACACACTGATGGAGGAGAGGAATCGGAAAATATGATGAGGACATCATACCTATGCAGAGCCGGTTTGTGCAGGGAGAGATCATTGGCAACTTGTTTTGTGGGGGTCCAAACATAATTTTAGCTACAAGTGAGGAGGTCCCTGTCCTTTGTTAAAGTGGGCATGCCCGGTTTATACAACATAAGGTTTGGAGGGAGGACTCAAGGACAATTCCATCTTGGACCTCTTTTCTTTGCATTATGTGCTGTTTGCTGCTTACGTGTGTCGCTTGCTACCTTAATGCAACCTTTTGTTTGGCCTAAAAACAATATTGTGAGGTGTTAGGTGTTCGCTGTAGACTGGAAATGAGTGGAAATGAATGTCATTGAGGTTAATACTATTGTAGGAACAAAAAAACCCAACATATTTTGTCATTTTAGCAGTTTTTATGATTTTGTAAAAAAAAAAATGCAGATCCAAAACAAAAACAAAAAACTTGAAAAATACATAAAAACAGTAATCCACTGCACTCACCAAACCCAGGCATGGAGTGTAAAGTGACATGTGAGCCGTACCTATTTTACCATTTCATGTGCATGGAGACAAAAGAAAAATCTTTGGTAACATACTATATATATGGATACACAGTATCTGGTGCATAACGCTAAAGAAATGCATATTACCGGTACTCACAAACAAATATATACAGTATACAGTATGTGTAAATAGCCTCCATGCTAGGAGATATATTTCACTATTCTTGCTGCATGAAATCACTGTAGTGAATTATTTCCTAATACGATCACATTGTCAGGTATATCCATAGGGAGCTATGGTGATAAGGTTTGTACAAATTGCTGTTTTTATTCAATTGTGACATCACTGGAATGCAACTGCATCATTATTATGTTGTAGTATTTGTGTCTCTATCTAAATTTACACCTGCAAACATTAGACACAGCTGGTTTAAGCAAACAGTATCAGATGCATTAAAGAAAAATAATTCATGACAGAGAGAGCATGTACACAACTCTGATTACATTATCATAGCAAGGTGGAAACAAGATAAATGATTGTCCTACTGGTATTCAAGGGTTCTTGCTGTGAAAGCACGCTTTTGTAGGTATTCTGAAATATTCAAATGTAATGAAGGCTCTCCAGTGAGTAACTCGAATTAACATGTTGCCTGCAGGGGTGCATAATTCAACTCACCAACCAACACAGAGAACTAGGGAATCAGCAGATGCAATTTTCCAGAGGTGAAAGTGATGGGAATTGGGTTAATGTTTACATAGCAAATTGCATGAGCTAAAGTGCCTGTGTGCTTATAAGCCCTTGTATATTGATACTGCCGACCTTAGACATTTACTCACAGACTTAACAAACCATAGCCGACCCTTATATAAAAGGCCATCACTGACATGCCTATCAGCAAGGTTTTGCTAATGTGGGAGTAAAATTGTCTTTAAGAGTACATGTGTGTCATAATGCAGAAAACTGGAAGTAGGGTTCCAGGGATGATGTGAATGAATTTCAGTGACTCATTCTAACCCTACTTCTTTTACTGTAAAAAAGCAAAGTAAATTACTGTATATAACTATAATTATATTTTATATTAAAATCCATTTTTTTTAAATCAACATAATACTGATGCGGTATAATTGGATTTGATTAAAATAATCTACAGTACAACTATTTGGATATTTCCTTTTAGATTATATCAAGGGCTTTTGTGTTTTATATATGTTTCTAACAAGTACCTAAAATAGTTTTCCATGCATTCATTAATTTAAATTTAGGAATTTAATTTTGGTGGTTAGAATAAATGGATTACTTTACAGACCTCTGTTGAAGTTAGATTTTTCTAACTAGTTCCAGAACCTGATTCATCTCTCCCATGCATTTAATAGGACCCTTCTACCCTTCATGGGAATTATGTACACATTAGATCATTACATAATGGCTATTTGCTGTTGTGAATACAGAAGTACATAGCATCTCAGAATTTATAATACAGTGTTCACTTCACTTGTGCTCCTGGCAGAGGCGTAACTAGAATGTTGTGGGCCCCTTAGCAACATTTTGAGAGGGGCCCCCCTGCCTATTGTCACTTCATTGCCCCCTAGGGTGGGAAGAAGAAAGAGTGAGACACAAACGGGGTCAGGAAAGAGAGAGAGCGAGAGAGGGACAAGAAAGAGAGGAGGAATCAGAGTGAGAGAAAGAAGAGGGGGGGGCAAGAGAGAGAAAAGGAGGAGTGCGAGCAGGAGTGAGAGAAAGAGGAGAGCAAGAGTGATTCAGAAGTGGGGTTGTCAGTGAGAGATAAGAGAGGTTTTCAGGGAGGAAAATGGGAGAATGTGTCAGGGAGAGAAAGAGGATAAGTGAGAGATAGAGGAAGAGAGGAGAGAAAAGGAAGAGAGGGGAGGAGAGAAGAGATGAGAATAGGGTCAGCGAGAGATAAAGATACAGGGGGTTGAGACAAATATCATCTTTTCACTTTTAATACCATTCCCCTTCCAGGTACACTATGTAGCTTGTACTGTCCCCCTCCCCCTTCAGTGCAAGCATCGATTTGTACCTGCAGCAGTGGTGGTCAGTGGCCTCGAGAGCGCCAAGTCTATGAGTCTCTCCATCTGGGCATTGGGTCATCGGATCTGGGTCTGCCACACATCGGCTCTGGGTCTCCTGCATGTGGAAGCCAAGTCTCCTGCATGTAAGCGCCGTCCGGGTCTCTGGTTCTCCTGCATGTGGAAGCCAGCGCTCCGGATCTCCTACACGTAGGCGCCGGCCGGGTCTCTGATTCTCCTGCATGTGGATGCCAGGTCTCCGGATCTCCTACACATAGGCACTGGCCGGGTCTCTGGTTCTCCTGCATGTGGAAGCCAGGTCTCTGGATCTCCTGCACATAGGCGCACATTGTGGCATCAGTGGCAACAACCGCACAGTTTTCCGCTGGGGCCAGATCCTGCTGCCGAGCTCAGCAGCTCCAGAAATGGGTAGGAGAGGCCGGATCAGCTGACCCTCCTCTATCTTCCTGATCCTCCTCTATCTTCATTGGACAACCGCCGCTTTGCTGACGGGTTGTTAAGAGGGAGAGTGGGGGTTTTCACAGCGTCTGCCTGTGCGGCACTATGTTTTTATGTTTTTCACAGCGTCTGCCTGTGCAGCTATGTTTTGAAAAGACTGGCTGGCCATTTATTGGCTGAGAGAATTCTTTCAACCAATAAACAGCCGGCCAGTCTTTTCAAAATATGGTTTTAAATTCAGCAGCCAATTCCCGCACCACCAATACCGCTACTAGTTCCCATCCACTGCAGGCACCCCGCTGCTGACCTTCTACTTGCCGCAGGGACCCCGCCGCTGACTTTCCATCCACTGCAGGGACCCTCCAGTTCTGCCCGACCCTGCTGCCTGCCACCCACCCACCACCTGATGTACAGGGGCCCCAGGGTGACCACCCCTGTCACCTAGTGGTTGATACGGCCCTGGTAGAACCATCAGTGAAAACAAACTGCAGTACAGGTTGAGTATCCCGTATCCAAAATGCTCGGGACCAGGAGAATTTTGGATAACGGATTATTCCGTATTTCGGAATATTTTAATATTTCAATGATGTATTTTGAAGTATCTTGCATTTACAGTATGCTGTATAAACACATAATATACACACAAATATATTTTATTACCACATAAAATACACACAAATATATTTTAATTGTTCAAAAAACAAGGTTTCAAAACGTGAAACAAAATTTGTGTACTATCTCAGCACTGAATTTGAATGCCAAGCAATCATTGTCTTGCACATATATAGTGCCAGTTACATATCATGTCCCCAGTGATGCTGTTAAAAATGTCCCCAGTGAGTTTTTAGCAAAAAAAAAAAAAAATTTCACTTTCTGGAAAGTCCGTATTTCGGAATAATTTGAATAACGGATATTCGGATACGGGATACTCGACCTGTATAGCAATGCACAATGACACTAAAGATTATGCTTTTTTACTTTCCTAAACAGAATCAATTTTTGAAAGTCATAATTGTGTAGAGCAACAAATCGGTGTGTGCTAAATACACAAATATACAGTAAGTATAATCAAGAGAAGAAATGTGCTTCAGGACATGACACTCCCAGCTACTGTAACTTTTAAAAACAAATATTTAAAAGCACACAAGAAAAATACAGGTATGGATCATATGGTCACCAGCATGTTGGTCATTGGGTCTACACCATTAGGTCAACATGCAGGAAGGTTAACATGCATTTAGGGCAACATGAATTTAGGTCGACATGGGTTATGTCGACAGGGTCAAAAAAAATTGAAAAATCCCATGTTGACCTTTTGACTGTCGACTTAACCCCATGTCAACCTAATTATTGTGTCAACCTAATGACCGTTGACCTAACCCATGTCGACCTAAAGTCACGTCGACATTCCTGCATGTTGACCTAATAGTGTCGACCTAATGACTGTCGACCAATATTCTGGTGACCCAATGACTGTTTCCACAAAATACCATATAACTGCTTATTTACAGTATGTTGCATTTCTGTCTGTTCTCATCCATATTATGTTGTATTACATGGGTTTAATATATTTCTTCGACATGGGCAACAATTGCATACCTTCCAACTTTCACAGTACAGCAATGGGACATTCAAATTAGGGTCGTGGCCTAGCTGCAGGGGGCATGGCCTCCAAATCATGTCACTCCCGTGAGGCCATACCTCATTTTGCAGCTGCGGCCCCTCCGCCTGCAAGAATAGACAATGCGCATGCACAGCGAGTAGCCGCAGGGACTCCCAACTCTCCCCCCACCATGGGACACTGCTGACCCCAGGCGGGATGCAGGAACATCTCCAAAAAACAGGACTTTCCAGCAGAAAGCTGGACAGTTGGGAGGTATGACAATAGTAAGTCTGTCATTTAGCACATGCATCTGACTTGCAATGTGCATGATTACCATTTGTCTTGCAGCATCAATCTGAGGTCTGAAGCAATACAATTAACATCAGGGAGGCAAGGAAAGGTGGGAGGGGGTACTATTTTCCTGGGCCCAGGCCTGACAGTGAGGGCCCAGGTGTGACAAAGGGGCCCTGTTGGGGCCCTGGTCCTCCACTAATTACCTGGATTCAGGAGCTGCACCTGCTCTTCTCCTCAACCTACTGTAGCACATGTTGCTGTGTGCTGGGGCATAGTGTGACCAGGCGATTTAAGTACAATTTTTGGGGGTATTTTATTTTAGGGATGGTTGACCATGCCTCCCGTGATTAGGCCATGACCCCATGAAATACCTGGGCCAGAACTGGCTCTCTACTGCCCTGATTAACAGTTAATGTATGTGGGAGGACAAGCTGCATTTCCAGGATATGTCTCAGCTTGCAGCTGGATCATCAGTTGTAAAGGCCCTGGCGGATTAGCGGCAATGGAAATTCTGAGCAATTATAATGTTGCTCAAAGGTCGGATGGTGTGTCATTCTACACAAGGGTGGAACAGACTGCCACTGGTTGGCATCTCTGAACAAATACCCATAGCTCCATTGGATCGCAGATTTGCTGATACAAAAATTAAATTTGCAAATCAATCAGACCGATTGCTCCTAAAGTAAACATCCAATATGCCTCTGCAATAGTTTTTTTTAGTTTAACTGCATTTTCTGCGTTATATATTTCTAAAATAGATATATATTCTTTGTGTTAATTATAAGAGTGCTTTAACCCCTTCAGTGGTGTTTTTTTTTAGGGAGCGCTCCCCACAGTTTCTTTTGGAGAGTGCTCCCTAAATGCAAAAAACAGCTGCGTGTCTTGGGGCCGGACAGCGCAATATATCAGCCACTGCCCGCAATATATCAGCCGCTGCTCGCAATATATCAGCTGCTGCCCGCCTGTGTGCGGCACGACGTTAGCAAAGTCACTCCGCACACAGCTAGGAGGAAAGAGCCGGGGCTAGGCAGCAGCTGAAGCTAAAATCATTGTTCGCTCAGCACAGCGGCATTGCCTGGTGCCAAGGAGGGGGAGACAGTGGTGATCCCATAAATATTCCAAGAATGCCAGTGTTAGCACTGAAGCATAGCCTTGAACATTTCCGGGATTACCAGTGAAGGGGTTAATACACTATGAAAAATATACACATTCGATAGTTGTTTCCTAGCACGGCGCCCATCGTATGCCATCACATACCACTAATTAAGGTATGCGATGGCATGCGATGGGACCCTATTTTCGGGTCCTAAGAGCCGAACTGTACAATTTTAATATTGCGTTGCATCGCATGCTGTACACCTGAATAAGGCCCACTGTTAATAAATATGATAACAAGCAAGCTACATTTTGTATCCACATTTAAAACATCCTTTGACTTCAGCAATTTGGGTACAGCCTGAATACTCTCTCTCTCTCTGTACATCTACCATAGCAATAGACCATCCAATTGCTTTGGAACTACAAACTGGGATGTGTAATTCCACAATATGTGTAGGACTGCATGCTGAGAACTCTTGGTGTGGTATTTCAGGCTTATTAAAAGAATGCTTGGATTAAAAATTTACTCGGATGCTTGGATTAAAAAATATGAATAAAATATGAAAGAACATATCACATAAGGTCACCAGAATCATGTAGGATGGAACCATCTACGATCAGCAAAAAAGAAGCTCCAGGCCAATATTGAACTTTAGGATGATGGCAACTCAGTTATAGCATCCATGAAGTACAGTAGTTAACATGTTCCGTTGTTGCCAACTTCCTCAGGGATATGGTTCTAATTAAAACATTGGTGCTCAAAAGGGCTGTCCATGATTGGACCTGTAAATGAACAGCACTATTTATATTGTGATCTTTGCCTTAAATACTGGAACATACTTTAGCATACCGAGTGAAAAGAAAAAAAATCTAAGTTCTAATACCCCAATAGTTATGAATAGGTTAAACATTATTGGAAAATAGAGGGGCACAGTGCCAGGAAAACATCAAAATCACAACAAATCTAATTAGTATGAGTGTTTTAGTGAAGGTTTCTATGGACACACCACAGAGTCTCATTATCAAATGCATATTAATGCATAGAGTAGGCGAGCTGCAGATGAAAACATCACGAAGAACAGTGAGCACTTCTTATTATTCAGGCACAATTGCATCACAAAACAGAAAACCCTTTTGAAAACGATTCCACAATAAAAAAACGTTCCACTGTTTACCAGCAATGATATTGAGATTGACAAAAGTCTTTCTAAGCATCAAAGCAAAGTTAAACAAAGACTATAATAGCTTGATTATGTTTGTATAGAAAACAGCATAATGATGAAATATGTAAAAACAAAACATATGAATGAGGTGTGTACAATCTCTGAGTAAATACAGATTAGGAATTAAATCTCCCGAACAGAGTTATGTACTGTATTTACGGCATGAAACAATGCACTTCTACACTGCAAATGCAGTATTTCTCACATAATGCTCCATAATTTATGCAAATGAACACACAGACACAGTGGGGCTGAGTCATATGGATCTCTGTGTAAGGATGCAAATGGTGAGTATTAGTATACACGCGAGCACAAATGCAAATTAATGCATATTTGCATATCTTCAGAATATTCTAAGTTGTATGGAACTGAGGCCATCATTCTGGTTTGGTCAGTAAGCTGCGATCCTGATCCTTGTGAACGGCTGCCCCTGGCCCGCCCCAATCCTTGCGAATGGCTCAGCGAATATGCAAGTCGGCAAAGCCATTTGCTAAGGGGAGCTGCACATGCGAATAACAGACTATGCTCATGCACAGTGCCACAAACATCAAGGCTTTGGATCAGTCATTGAGAGACTATTTATTATGGCTATTTCACCAGGAGTCATTGGATATATTGCTATTTACTGTAGGTAAGGACAAAGGCGGCACTTGCAGGCTTGTGATGAAAAAATCAATTTATATCACATCAAATAAAACGGTGCAAACAGTGTCCGACGTTTCGGGGCACAGCCCCGTTTTCAAGGTGCAGGAAGACAACAATTTAACAGGTGATATGACTCTTACCTTTATAGCATGTAAGAGAGCTACGGTGGTACCCCGTCCCCCATGGCTGCGTCCGGCGTCTGGCAGGAAGCGGCAGGTGCAGCACTTCCGGCTCTTCCGCCGGGAACACACGTCATGGGTTTCCTAGGCCACCTGTGAATACTACACACAAAGTGAACAGATATGAAAAGATATATAAAAACATTGTAGTTAGCATAATATTAAAAAACAGATGCAACAGTGCGGCATGTTGTGATCTGGGGCTATTTAATTAAATAATACTTGCCTTGATGGTGTGACATGTTGCCAAGATTGTTATGGTCGACATGCCCGGTGGTGTTGACACTATGTGCAGATATGTGTGAGTTTGATTACTCCCCTGATACTTTAGGGGGAGACAAATCCTTGTACGATGCAGGTGTATCTAAAAGCCTAGGGTTATGTCAGTGTCTGTCATAATGGTCGACATGCTGACATAGGTCTCCTGCATGGTTTTATATATACATACACAGTATACTCAGTCAACGTGACTCAGAGAACAAAAAACGGCGAAGAGTTGAGTCACGACATTGGTATGGTATTTATATGTGGTCTGGGCATTTGTCTGGATGTGGGGGTACCAGAGAAAAGCTACTACTATTAGAATAATGCCGGATCTCTGCATTTTGTGTGTGTATGTATATATATATATATATATATGTATATATATATATATATATATATATTACTACCCACAACAGTGTCTCAGCACCCTAAATACAGTATGTAATGCCCGTTCAATAAAGATAAAATATATAATAAAAAAATAAAGATGCTTGTAGCTTCTGATTTTCTGGAATTAATTCCTGTTAATTTTGATCAATACCCAATGCGTTTCGTTCCGCTTAGGAACTTTATCAGGGTTTTTTTTCCGATCTATGAAATATAACATAAATCCATATAAACAACACATATTGACATTACATATATTCATATAAATTAAATTTGTACATACAGATTACATGCATAAATGTTAAAAAAATTGGTTGGATCCAGAAACTACAGTACCCACGCGTTGGACCCAGAAACTACAGTACCCACGCGTTGGACCCAGAAACTACAGTACCCACAAGGCACCACAAACTATCACAAGTCTCCTCCCAGAGAGATGAGCGCACTGACGTCACAAGCGAAGCACTGAGCAACGCTGGGTCCGGCAGACCAGCACCCTCAGAGCGCACGCTGTCATCGGGGATTCCACACTTCATCCACAGCAGGACGCAGACGCCGATCCCCACACAGGCAGGAGCTGTCTCAATCCAGACAGAGCCTCCGGACGGTGCAGCAACATCCACAAGAAACGGGTTAAGAAGCAAGGTGCAGGATGCTGCTACTTGCTCACTTTCTCCCCTCCAGGACAGACCACACTACGCATGCGCATCAGAGCTGCATTTAATCAAATCCAGCTGCACACAACCTCAGGAGACATAAGTCCAATAAGGACTTATGGTAAAAGGGAACCTGTTGGTATCCTGATTCCTACAGGGCTCCTGACAAGTACAGCAAGATTACACCCAGCCTAATTGAGACTATCATAGATGCATTGCACCACCTACACCTAGCTGTACATCCATCAGGAGACATAGGTCCCACATAGGACTTCTGGTACAAGGGAACCTGTTGGTATCCCAATTCCCGAGAGGGCTCCGACAGATACAGCCTAGGTCTCCCCAAACAGACTTGTAACCTGAACATTGTCAATTGGAAACATAACCCCCCCCTTTCACAGAGTTCCCCCATGTGAAAGGAGGCACTCATCTCCCCCAAAGACTTGGGGTGTTTTACCACACTCCACCCCGGAGGGGGCACCGCTTCAGAGGAGCATCCATTCATGCCAATTGTTCATTTATATAATAAAGCACTGAGATTACTCACAACAATCTCTCAGACTGTTATTTTAGACATCCAGGCGTCTCCCCTGTCAACCCACTCCTTTCCCCCTTCCTACCCATCCCAATCCCCCGCTCCCTTCCCACCCCCATCCCCCTCCCCCTCCAACTGACATATTACACAACACTGCGAATCAACATAGAGTGCACTATCGATATCTCTGTATAAACTAAATTCAGTATATAGATATGTATATAAATTAAAGTTAGTGAAACATACTGTATAACATATTCTATTGAAAAAAATGAATGCACATGACTCTATTGTTAATTGAAAATATGAACAGTTTGTGGCTAATATTGAATATTTTTATTCATATTTCATGTAATTAGTATTAAATACAGATGGTCAAATATGTTGTCACAGAAACTGCAAAGTAGCAAATGTAATAGAATAGTTTCTAGCATTTCCCTGAGACTCCCACGTAAATGGTCTGATATAGAGGTGCACGCAATTTAAAATGTGGTAGGATCTCAATTGTTTTAGCAAAATAGGGATGTGTAGAAAGAGTTGTGGGATACTCAAAGATGAGTGTATGGAGGGATACAACTGGTGTAAAAGCAGATAATGTTAAAAATCTCTCCTCTTGCAAGCAGGAACTTAGGGGTGGCGTGGCTGACTGAGAAAACCGGCAGATGTTTCCATGGATTTCTGGAATCAGTTGTAATAATGCCCAAACACTTGGTACTCTATCAATTATCAGTTATGTGTGCACAGACCTCTGATATGTTAAAATCAAGTCAAAATAACAATTGATGAATCCGTGTAAAGTTACTTGAATAATGCTAAGTCCTATTACTCTAAATAGAAATATAGGCCCTTATTCAGATCTGATTGCAGTACAAATGTGTTCTCAAAATGGGCAAAACCATGTGCACTGCAGGTGGGGCAGATGTAGCATGTGCAGAGAGTTGAATTTGGGTGGTGTGTGTTGAAACTGAAATCTAAATTGCAGTGTAAAATAATGCAGCCAGTATTTACCCTGCACAGAAACAAAATAAGTCACACACATCTAACCTGCAGTGCATATGGTTTTGCCCATTTTGAGAACAAATTTACTGCAATCAGATCTGAATAAGGGCCATAGTGTATTAGGCCAGACTTCTGACTACATAGACATTTTTTTTTAAATCACCGTACAGCAGTTGTAATTGCTAAGAAAAATAATGGCTAGTCACCAGCTCAAGCTTAATAAATACATAAAAAAAAAACTGAGATTGATCTTTTCATACTATAAATGAAAAATGGGAAAAATTCACTAAAACAATGAATGAAAGAGCTCTTGCAGAGAACCGTTAGTTAAGCTTATATATGGATGCAGGTGGGTGGACAATTTGCTTTGTATCTGGACTCAAATAGATTTTTCATTCTCAAATTATCCATATTGGTTCACAGATTAAATTTAGTGAATCAACCTTTAGTTTGGTTGTAGTGCAATTCATTAAGCACAGTTGATGCTGAGCCAATTGGAAAGTTCATTGATTGTACAGAATAATCACCCCATGGAGATATCCTCTTCCTATACTTGCTTCTGAATGCAAACAGAGCAATTTATTTTTTATGATAATTCTAGTACCTTAATTCACTGCAGTGGAATGATTAGTGGTAGAGATACAGGATTTGACCTTACTGGTGGATTAGACGGCAACTGTTATTTTGAAGATACAGTACTGTAGTGAATCCTTTCGATATATATAATAAAGGTATTTATGGTCAACAAACTTGCACTAGTGGAAAAAATCCTTTAAGAAACTTGCATAATATTTGTCATGAATTCTATCAACATTAAACTGTCCAATTTGGTTGCACTAATGGTGTGTACACACAGGTACAATTAGCATGAGATTTTGACTATATACTGTAGTCAAAATTGCATGCAGATCATACGCAGATCGTACAGGTTTTTTACCTTGCGATCCCGATGCGCACTCCTGTGACAGTACAAATCAAAACCCAGATAGACAGGGCATCAATGACGATATAGTGCAAATTGAATGCAGATAGCAAGAATTGTATGTAAAAAGTACAGAGATAGCAATTCGAATTGCAAGGAAATATCACCGTGTGTACACAGCATAAGTCAGACCTTGTTCCAACTGGTGTAGGTTATTGGGAAATAATGAAACCCTAGACTGTTCTTCCCCCCCTATTTTCTTAACCGAGACCAGGCTCAGAGGTTCAGGTGTGCTTATGGAGTTGAGGTGGAGGAATAGGTGTGTGTGGAGTGGGTGGGTTGGAGTACCCCACTCACTGATGTAAACCAGGTTTGGCAGGCACATAAAAGTTACCATACGTTGGTATAATACCATCAGATTGCTCACCCAAAAGGAAATGATCTTACCCATGTTCCAGCTTGGAAATATTTGTCAGTGAAAGTATTCTGATTAAAAACCAACTATATCTTGGAAAAATACATTTATCACCTCTGTGACTATTACCAACACACATTTATCTGTGTAAATTGCATATATATAGGTCTTAACGAGGGTTCTGAAATTACCCCCTTCATTAATTGATGTCTATGTGTCTGCTTATTATGTATACTTGCATTTTTGTAGTCCACATCATTTGGTATTTTTCTGTATATGCCTGTATTTTTTCTTATGTCCTTTCTACAATATTTGTATTAATATATATGAATATGATTATTTTATATACTAACCAGTTGGTTTAACAATGTATATGCACTTTTAGCATAGAGACTTCATGCCAGTGTCATACTGTTATATTTTAGATCTGGTACATTACACCACTAGTCAAGCAATCGGTTGGCTATTTTTTAGAATTATCCCATTCAATCAATTCGTTTTTTATGCATTTTATTTTTCCCTTTTTTTAACATATATATTGTAGAAACATCATAATTGTCATGTCGGTTTTCATATGATCGACAAGCACATATATTTGCTGAGAGCATTAAAACATGCCACTATGTAAGTCTTGGCTACCGATATTTAGTTAGGTGCCAGACATATGCTTTTTTAGCAGAAATATGTTGTTTTTTAAATGTTCGTTAGCTCTCATCTCTGTGATAACTGCAGTCAAGCTGTACAAATGGTACAATAAGTATCACTTTAAGCCACAGTGCCCGGCTCCTCTGATTGATTGACGGGTGGTCTGTAATTAACACTGGTTGGTGTCAGCAGTAGCCACGGCCTCTGACGAAGTCCCAGTGACGAAACGCGCCAGAATGTGGCCTGCTACATTTATCCGCTTCGCTCATCTGAGGCTGTTCCAGGACCGGCTTATCCTGCTCCCGCAGCACAATCCAGTGTGTGTTGAATCGGAGGTGACCTGGAAATGTAATCACACAGAGTGAGCAGTGTTTTGCAGGATTGTGTTATTGATCAAGCCTTGTGGTAGCCAGTCCACAGCATATTGTTCTTAGGTACGAGCATTATTGTGAAGTACCGTGGAGTGCTGTTTCTCCTTTCATGTGCAATAAAATCTCTTTTAATACACCAGGAAGCGCTCCTTCCCATTTCTCTTCGTTCTATCTATATATATATATATATATATATATATATATATATATATATATATATATATATATATATATAACAAAAGAATTGACTTTTGCTTGCGCTAAGGATAGCAGCAGCTCTCTGTTTATCCTCCCTGTTAGTAGAGGACGGAAAAGATAGATATGAAAGAAAGTATAGAGTGTGCTCTGTGATATCCACCACCCTTTACATGTAATTATATGGTAGACCAGACAATTTAAAATTCATTAAAAATAATTTTTATTTCTCAGACATAGGTTTCGTGTTTCAGTTCTTCCAGGAAAGAATACCCAACACGTTTCATCATCAGGGGACAATCTTTCTAAACCACTGAATATAGGTTTAAGGACTGTATCCTGTTTAGGGATAACTTTTGTGTCAAAAAAGACACTATATTCCAGCAGTTAAATGAATTTCAATTGAAATACAAGGGATTTCCAACAGAAAATAGGATTATCCAACAGGCAGTAAGCAGTGACCTGGATCAAATAAATAGAATCATGTGTCACCAGTGTCTGAATGCATTCACTATTACATATGCCCAAAGTCCTGGATTGAATCTACCAGCAGTTTGGAATTTGGATTTTAAATCCGAATCTCCGGTTTTAGGTTTTTATTTTTATTATTTTTATCAATGATTCTCATATTTTTATTGATTTCCAATTGTACTGGAATTGGACTCAAAATACTTGTGGGTGCTTTTGTCAAAACACAATGATGAATTAGAACCAATACCAAAACCAAAAAACATGGCAGTCCATGCACATCTCTATATTAGCTTAAAACATAAATGTGCTGGTAAATTTTTCCTTTTATATTTTCATCCACATTCATTAATTTCAGTGTCTGCAATAACTGTACTCTACATATTTTTCTTATTTCCCCCGAGGTGTTTATGTGAAGCCTGTATTTTGCTTTGTAACAACATCTTCTTGGTTTTTTCTTTTTCTATTATCATCATTTGGCAATTATTGTACCGCTTCTATATTCATCTACCAACTATTCAAATCCAGTTGATACTTGGATTTGATTGTGTGTATATGAAATGCGAACCATATAGATTTGTGCTGTTTTAAATCTTTAGCTTCATAGAATTGAAGCATCTGTGTGAGATAGCATTTTTGTTGGTGTCAGAAAGAATTTAGCATTATCACTCAACCGGTAATAGCACCATGGAATGCAGTAGGTGTAATTATATTAAAATCATTTGTATGCACACAATTTTATCTCACTGCAGATGGCATGGTATAAGTACTAAAACAGAACATGTTTAAGAACAAGAGATCGATTTTACATCAAACAGCTGCTATCCACAACATACACAAGGAGGCTTGAAATGTTTTTTTTTCTGTTTATTCACTTTGATTTCATTGTTCATGCTCATTTTAAAATCATAAACAAACGTGCTATAATGCGCTGCATTGTTTCATATATGTAATGTGTGTCTTCACTGTTATAACAAATGCTTGTTTAGTTGTCTTTGCAACACAATTGTTTGCATAATACATATTACTGCAGGTCATCAGTAGTGATATTTAGCTATGTAAGAGATCCTGACATTTCCTAGCTCAGAAGAAGCAGGCAAATGTGTTTTGATAGAAAGGCTGTTTATGCAGCATTATTTACAAGCTATGCTTTGCATGTAATTAGCTGAAATACTTTTAGCAGCACCAGCATTAATATTTAATTAGATTATTCATTGTAAAAATAAATACTGGTGGAAATGTAGCCAATTGTTTAGCAATTCTTTTTTCAGAAATAACATTTTCACAAATATCATGTTTTATGTAATGGTGGAATATTGAAATAATTGCAACAATATTATTATTTTTATACACCGTCCATTTAATTTGATCCCAGTGTGAAAAATCAGAATATTAATTCTAAAATAATTCTTTAGAATTAAACATCAAAATTTGCTCAACATCAGAATAAGGGATCTATTTTTACAAAGATTTCCCACCAAAATAGCTTTTAGTATAACAAAAAAACAGACATTTTCTTGTGATTTGTTGTTGAAATCAATATTTAATATTTTGATTTGATCATCTATCAGGGATACCAGTAGGTAAGGTATACCTGATTATGGGCATAATTCAGCAATGTGTGGCTGCAACTTGCAAATACAGGTTGAGTATCCCGTATCCAAATTATTCCAAAAACCATGGTTTTTTGGAACAATTCGAATTCAATTTTTTTTTCTTCCTAACCCTTTTTTTATACTTACCAAGTCCCCCGGCGTCCATTGTAGGCCTTCAGCATCCTCTCCGGCGTCTCCAGCAGTCCCAGGAGTGCTTTGCACGAGGTGACGTCACCGGCGCACCTGGAAACTCGTGCAAAGCACTCCTGGGACTGCTGGAGACTCCGGAGAGGGTGCTGAAGGACTCCGGTAGACAACGTGGATGCCGAGGGACCACCGGGCACCACCAGGGGAAAGGTAAGTATGCCTAAAAAAATGATTCCAAAACCCAGAAAATTCCCTTTTCCGGAATGCTCGTGGTCCCGAGCATTTCGGATAAGGGATACTCAACATGTACAGTAAATATCCCTATGCATAGCAGGCACATAGTAGATGCAGCTTGATTGACAGGAAGCCAGTGTTTAGGGGGAGAAATATGGCATTTTATGGGGGTGTTTGTTAAAAGGCAGCCATTCTCAGGTGTTTACGGGTGGGTCTCTGATGTCAGTGATGACCACTCCCAGCCTGGTTCTTATATAGCTTCCCAGCAGATTAGTGGAAGCCTTAGATTTACTCAGATGGAAAAAACTGTTTGATGGTGTCGTTTCACATAGATCTGTGAATGCATCGCTATTTCTGATGCATTCACAATTTTTCAAGAGCCATTGGTGGAAATGTACTAAGATGTGAATTCTACTTCACATGTGATGTTGCTATGGGCAATCAATCAGAATCTACTTCTTATTTTTTTAGCACCCTCTAGAAGATAGTAGACAGGATCTGATTGGTTGCCCATAGCAACATCCTATGTGAAGTAGAATTCAAATTTCCCCTTTTTAACCTTTCTTTCTTGGGACTTTTTGATTGCAGATACTGCTTTTTCTCTAAATAGCGAACCATGCTGAATTGGTCCCAATTTGGGCCCAATGTTTTTGTACTATGACCAGAGGCAGTAATTTCAATTGCCATTAAAGTATCACACTAACGTCAGGACAGTGATTACTCAGAACCCCAAGTCCTGATACCATCAGGTTAGAGCCGAATATAATATAATCAACATTCTTATCTGTCTTTAACTGCTACCACCAATGAAAACAATGGGCAACAGATCTCCGGATACTCAATTGAAATTGCAGAGGCTCCGAGACATAGACTTCCATGAAAATAGATGTTCTCTCGCTGCTTCAGTAATACAAAGTACTGTAGTTATACAGTAGTGTAAATTTAGCAATCTAATGGCTTCCTCATAAACTGAGCCCTGGAGCATGTATGAAATAGACTAATAAAGGAATAACTGACATATAGTGCTTTGTTAGAGAGATTATATACAGAAAGATGATTGCAGACTACCTAGAAAAACATGTGTTGCAATTTCAAACAAATAGGAAAACACTTACAGAATATGATACAATAGCCTATTTTAGCTGTGAAGAACGGCAGTAAACACAGGTACAGGATTTAATTTAAAATTGACCCCGAAGGTTGGCACAGAACCAGTGGCGTAAGTTCATAAGGGGCGCCCGGAGGCGGTTTAGATGGTGGTGCCCCCTAACCCCTACCAACCAACATTTTTTTTTTTATAATATCTATCTATCGATTAATATATATATATATATATATATATATATATATATATATATAGATATATATATATATATATATATAGATATATATATATATATATATATATATATCTATATATATATAGATATACACACACATATATATATCTATATAGATATCTATGATGCATAGCCTAAAACAAAAGTCAGGAAGTCTTACTGTTATAAGCGGGATCCGTGCTTGAGGGATCCTTCCTGCCTTCTTCCTCCGGGCAGCCTGCGCACCAACCAATCAGGGTGCCGCAGGCTGCAGTTTCACACATCATTGGACAGCTGAGTCGTCGCTCAGCTGTCCAGACTAGCGCTGCAGCAGGCACCTGACGTGAGCTGTCAGAATGTACGCTACTGCAATAGGGTAGGGAGGGCAGCGGCGCGGCGCGGATCAGACACAGCATCTGATCTGAGTGGCAGCTGCAGTAGTCGCGTGGCGCAGGGGGGGGGGTCCGGGGATTCTTGCTGCGGTGGCCGGGGTTAGTGCTCTCTGTGCCCCCCCTGATGGCTAACGCCCGGCGGCAAATGTCTCCATTGCCTCCGGGAGTTACGCCACTGCACAGAACCGATTATTCCTATACAGTACCTTTGATCACATGTCCCCCATCTCATAGAAAAAGTCCCAATCAAGTCTCTGATGATTTGCTAACCAGTTACTTTCAAATCGGGTTTCACCCCAATACTGCCAATATATATATATATATATATATATATATATATATATATTTTGGTACTCTTTACCTAGCACGGCGCCCACGATTTTGATCATGGGCACCGTAGGTAAAAAAATCGTGGGCCTGCTGACACTGGCACCGAGGCCATGACCCTGCTACCACCAGAGCTGAGGACGGGACCATGCTGACACTGGCGCCGAGGCCATGACCCTGCTACCACAGGAGCTGAGGACAGGACCATGCTGCCGACAGCGCTGAGACAATGCTCCTGTCAGAGCCTATCAAGGGACCACGCTGAATGACAGCAGCTGCAGGAGAGCTCCAGGGATATGCAGCTGACTGGGGTGAGTCCAGCTACAATGTACAGTCTATGCATGGGGCAGTGTGTGTGTGTATGTGTGTTTTGGGGCACAATGTGTGTATATGGTGTCACTGTGTGTGTATTGGGGCAAAGTGTGTGTATACAGTATGTTTATGAGGTGTGTGTGTGTTTTTGGGCACAGTGCATGTCTGTGTATTGGGTCCCAGTGTGTTTATGAGAAGACAGCGTGTGACAGTGTGTGTGCAAAATTACTGTTTTAGCCCTGCCAGTGCTGAGGACAGGGGGACCCATAGCACAGAATAGTAATTAAGTGTGTAGGGTGATGAAGCATGTAGTGATGGGGGTGGGATGTAGTGCAGGGTGTAGGATGATGCAGTGCAAGGTATAGGCAATATGGGGATGTAGTGATGTAGTGCAGGGTATAGGGGGATGTAGTGTAGTGATGTAGTGCAGGGTATAGGGGGATGTAGTGTAGTGATTTAGTGCCGGGTATAGGGGGATGTAGTGATGTAGAGTAGTTATGTAGTGCAGCATACGATGACGCACAGTAAGGCATGTGGGGGCACACGCTATGAAGGGGCCATGTGACCGATGCTTAGGGCATTTGGGCATACAGGCAAGTGGAGAACACGCTACTGTAAAGGGGGCCCACATTCCACCACACATATATCGGAGGTGCAGCAGGCAAAAATCCCCTCTGCACCATATGATCCTTCAGGCTCAGGACGGGAGGGGGGGCATGCCCGTGCTCCGGGCACTGGGGCACCTAGCTACATCACTGTCTGTAAGCAGCCTACTAAGAGTGTATTTTTTCTAAGTCGCATGGAGTGCTACTCCCACCCACCACCGTCTGTATCTTCTACCTCTGGAGCGGGCACCCAGCGCAGTTAATTTCCTACAGGGAGAGCCAGATCCCCACCCTTCTATTATCTATGTGAGTAACACCTACGCTTGTTGCCACTATCAAGGCTAACCTGACATTGACCCATTTACAGTGGAATTTTTTCTGTCCCCATCGTCCAGCAGCAAGCAGTGTGCTTGTCTGCTATCAGTGTGTACTACTGCGGCAGCAGTGTACATTTGTCTGTGTACACAGTGCACAGTGAGAGTTTGGTGCAGCACTCACTAGGTTGGTGAGTTTAAGCTGCACAAACAGTTGTTTTAATCTTTGGTATTTTTTTCACTGTGGTGTAATCTACAACTGGTAACTTCCTTGCTTTAATATTCCAAGCCTGAGCTGTATTGAGCCACGTCTGTAGCTAATAATGGCGGACCCCACGGCAAGTGGTGGTAGTAGTGGATTTGCATTCCCCATACACGCTATTGGACGGTTACATGGCTACTCAGACGCAGAGGCAGAGGACATAATTTACCAGGAAACTCTAAAAGGTCAAACAGAGGCAACTACTCTTTATGACACGTATAGAGACCTATCTAAATTAAAGAAAAAGGAGATAGATTACTACTATCACTGCATCAGTCTCAGTGACTACTACAGAGCTAAAAAGATCCCCCGGGGACTGAGAGTAAGAAACTCCCCAACCATAGGGAGGAATGACCCCGACTTTTGTAAAAAATGGGTGGGGATCCTTAATAAGTGCTCCCTTGATCTGATGTTATTGATTATTGAACAGTCCACGAAGGAAATGAACATTTTAAAGGAGAAAATTACAGCCTTTGAAATTATACACAAACCGCTGCTGGAGGCTGATGAATCAACTGCCTGGTATGAGAAACTCAATCAACAACTACAAATTTATAAAAGAGATCTTATCAAATTTAAAAATGAAAAACGTGTGAAAGTGGATCAAGATTATGAGTACCACAATGTGTACAAATGGACTGGCAACCCCTCACAAGAAGAACGTAGAAAGCCATTTTTTAGGCGACGAGGAAGGAGACAGAGAAATCTGGATACATCTAATGAGCAGACATCCAGTGCCAGCGACACTGACCCAAACAACAGCCAAGGAAGGGGTGGCCCTTTAGGGGTACTCACCAGAACAAAAATCATCGGAAGAGGCGTATCCGCCGATACACACGGAGAGGCGGACAATGTAAGCGTCAGGAGAGGTCCAGGGCATCCACCCAAACATCAGAGACCCCGGTAGTAAACCTTTCCGCCTACGACCTTAGCCCCGTTGAAACACAGGTACTATCTAGGGGCTTATCCTATGTCCCATCCCAAAAACACGATGACTTCCAATGGGAAGTAGAAAAATACAAACTAAACCGTCAATTGAAATTAAAAGAGTTCTTTGCGAAGAATAGTGATGAGTCCTCCAGTAATCAAGTTGAAGCATCTGACATACCAGTAAAACTGAAGAAGATCTTACCAAGGTCAAAATTTGACCCACAAAGCTTTAATGCATCCATCGGAACTTCTTCACGCATGTTGGATGAGCAGAGCAACACGTATGTCAAAAAAAAAGGAGAATGGGAGACCTAATTTGAATCAGAAAGAGCAACTAGCATTGAGAAATCTAACAGATAATCCAAATCTGATTTTTAGGCCAGCCGACAAAGGCGGAGCCTTGGTCATTTTCAATCATAAAGACTACATGGAGGAAATAGCATCACAACTTCAAGACCAGGAGACCTATGTACAGCTACGAGGAGACCCCACCATACAATTTGCCAAGGAATTGGCCAATATAATTGATGGAGCAGCAAGGGAAGGTACTATTAGTAGTGCTCTGAAAGCAGCACTGTTACCAGCATATCCTAAGGTACCACTCCTTTATATTACGCCAAAAATACATAAGTCCATGACCAAGCCCCCAGGACGGCCAATAATATCAGCCGTTGGGTCCTTATTCCAGCCAGCAGCACTCTATCTGGATGCTATCTTCCAGCCGTATATCCAGAGTCACCCCAGATTTTTATTGGACACTTCGACCCTATTGGTTAAACTACAGCAATTGCCTAAATTTGAGGACAAAATCCTACTCTGTAGTATAGACGTACAAAGTCTATAAAAAAAGTCAAAAGTATAGTCGTACACAGTAATACCACATATCGATGGGTTACAAGCCGTAACTACTTTTCTATCAAATCACCCGAATTATGAGGGGCCTGACTTACCCTTCTGCATCAAGCTGCTGAACATGATTTTGACCAAAAATTTCTTTTTGCATGATAATAAATTCTTCCTGCAGAACAGGGGGTGTGCGATGGGGTCCCCAGTGGCCCCATCGTACTCGAACATCTATATGTTTGGAGTCGAACAGGAAATCTTCTTCCAGGATCCAGAGGTGGCTAAACACATAGCCTTTTACTGCCGCTACATAGATGACCTCTTGATCCTATGGAAGGGCGACCAGGACTCGTTGATCCACACCATCGAATGTCATAATGCTAAAGAACACCCCGTCAAGTTGACCTATAGCATAGATGCACACACCATACAATATTTGGACGTGCAAATTTCAATCAACGAAGGAACAATTCAGACCGCCCTCTACGCTAAGAAAACCGACCGTAACAACATGCTCCATTACAATAGCTGTCACCCCCAGCCATTGAAGAGAGGCCTCCCCTTTTCTCAGCTTGTGCGAGTAAAAAGAATTACATCAGATCCGACACTAGCCCAAATCCAGATGGATGAAATGTCGCGCAAATTTCTTGAGAGGGGATACCCATCAGAACTGTTGGCACAAGCCAAAACAAAGGCTAACCAACTTGACCGACAGGAGCTATTGGCCAGTAAAAAGAATATTGCACCCACTGCGATGATCCCATGGGTTAACCAGTTTACCACCGCCAGCAAGGGCATGAATGACATCTCCAAAAAATTGTGGCCCATTGTGCAAACGGATAATGAGCTGAAACTCAGGGAAACAAGACTCATGTCGTGTTACCGAAGAGGACGCAACCTACGAGATATATTGGTGAAAACCAATATCACTCACCAGGACATTAATGACCCTGGTGGTAATAAACCTAAGGGATGTGTGAAATGTATCTGTACAACTTTCCAATACCTCATCTCGGGTAACCAATTCCCTCACCCACTGACGGGTAAGAAAATCTACATTAGGCATACCCTGACGTGCAATACCAAATTCGTTATCTACCAGCTCATCTGCCCCTGTGGTAAATCATACGTGGGGAAGACGGAAAGGATGTTCAAGGAGCGGATGACAGCTCACCGCTCAGCTATCAGGATTGCACTGCAGAAAGGGGAAAGCGAGCAACCTGTATCAAGGCACTTCTGCCAAATGAAACATAGCCTTAATTCCTTGAGATACAGGATGATAGACCATGTTCCCTCCAACATCAGAGGAGGGGATAGGTCTACACAACTTATGCAACTGGAAGCCCGATGGATTCATAAGTTGGGGACTCTCACTCCGAGAGGACTGAATGACCACATGAGTTTGAGCTATTTTTTATTAATCTTTTTATGAAACTTAATATTCTACAGGGTGACCCTGATTGACAGCTGCAACTCATGTCAATCTCTATCGATGGTCTCTCACATATCGTGTCTGTGTTTTAGTGTTTTTCATCAACCTACTTCTTCTTACTAAATTTCTCCTCCTTGAATGTATGTGGTAACCCTCTTGATTCTTGCTTTTCTTATCTGCTAAATGTTTCTTTCTATTCTGTATAAATGAGTTGTCTTGGTGTTTATGTGTTTCTGATTCACCCATCTAAATCTTCTCTGCTAACTATATCATTCTTTGTACTCTTGTCTATCTTTCTCTTATCGATATAGTGAGTAGTAAGAAGCTATCATATTGGACCTTAATAATGATATCTCTTCAAAATCTTGAGGTTATATCCATTGGCTAGTTTTAAGAGTATGGCTCCTCACTGATTCTGTACTGAAGGGGTGAGCCAGATATGTATATTTATATTTATGGCTGATGTTATGACTGCATTGTAGTATGTGTTTGCTGAACATATCCCAACAAGCCCTGCAGTACCTCTGTCTGCGTCTATCTGTTTTTCACCCACCTTTTGCTACTTTCTAAATTTTTCTGACTGAGTTTGCATGTGCTCTCCTTGTTGATGTATTTCCTAAACTGTTTTCTTCTCTGCTAAATATTTCTCAGCTTGCTGTATGAATGTGTTGTCAGCGTGTTAATGTTTTTCTTCACTCATGACTGCTCTGCTAAATATATCCTTCTTTTATATGTATGTCTAGTCCGTTCTGAGGTTACTGATTGGGGCGGGTGAGGTATGATATACATTAGTTGACCCAGCTGTAACTTCACTGACACTGTTTACCAACGGGTTGATAGATGTATTCTCTATACGCTGTACTTGCGTGTCTCCGGCTGAAGCCACCAGAGCTATGTTGATGTTGATGTTTGTAGATTACTATGGTGATGGGCACACATTGTATGACTCACGTACTGTGACGTCATTGTTTAGCGCCAGCCGGCCAGGGGAGAAGTCCCTTTTCCGGAAGACGCCACTGCACCAGGGTGTATAAAGGTAAGCGTTTATTTGTATTATTTGTAGACCTGAGGAAATTGATCATTAAAGATCGATGAAACGTTGTCTGTAAGCAGCCTACTAAGAGTGTATTTTTTCTAAGTCGCATGGAGTGCTACTCCCACCCACCACCGTCTATATATATATATATATATATATATATATATATATATATATATATATGGTAAAAGAGGCGTTGTCCTTAATGCGCTGATTGTATAGCAAAACCAGCTGAATAACCAAACATAAATGTGGTTAAAAAGTCACCAAAGTCCCAAATAACGGACTGCAGCTCCTCCTCTCGTGTAGGACACGAATGCCAAGGGTCCAACTGGCAAATGGAGATCTAGAGTAGGGAGAATAGAAGAGGGCGCTTCATGGTGCATTAAACGAGTAGATTTATTGGATCCAAATACACAATAAAATCCAGAGTAAAAGCAATTGCTCGTACCAAGTATTACAACTCTGTGGGCTGGTTACCACAAGGCATGAATATAACACATAAGGCAAGGCTGCTCACTTATCCGGCACAGGCGAACGGGGGGACTCCGGGAGTCTGCTGACTGACAGGCGCTGGCTTGCGCTGCTGGAAGCAGGAGAACGGGGAGACACCACCGCCGAGTGGGACCAGAGGGAGACAGCAACACAGTCGGGTAGAGCGTCACGTAGCCACGCCCTGACGCGTTTCGTCACTGGGACTTCGTCAGAGGGCGTGGCTACCGTGACTCAAGACCCGATATTTAACATAATAAGCAGCCAATGGAATCAAGTCCACTGATTGCACTCCATGAGTGCCGGGGCAGTCAAACCGAATGTCTCTAGATGGCTTCCACAAGAGAGCCAACTAATTCTTAAAGAGACCATGTCAGGTTTGACTCCGGCGACACGCGTGTAGACCAATCATACAACACGTGTCAACACTTTTGTACATACAAAAAACAGGTACAATCGATGAACAATTTTCACAGAGCGACCATATTGAAATACTAAGCAATTAATATTAAATACATTACATACATATAAAATATATACATAAAAAATTCATCATAGAAAATACATAGAAAATGCATAAAAAACACGCATAAAAAACAACAACAGTATAAAAGTACACCAAAAGACAATTAGATTTTTGTACAGATGGGTACAAGAAGAAAAAAAGGGAAAAATTCATGATAAATCAATCATAATAGGGGAAAGTGATAAAGGAGGTAAGTGCTAAAGTGCTAATGCAGGAGAGTTTTTTTGGGCATCAGTTGATGAAGGGTGTAATTTCGTAACCCTCATTGAGTCCAAAAGGAGTCAATGTATTTAATTTTAAAATCCACTGTGTCTCTCTCCTCATAAGACGTTTATCCAAATCACCACCCCTTCTATTTGGTTTAACCACTTCAATCCCTTTAAAACTGAGACATGAGGGGTCACAATTATGATATTCCTTGAAATGGCGGGGGACACTATGATTTAGTACCCCGTGATTAATGTTGCGGAGATGCTCTAAAATACGTATTTTCAAACATCGCTTAGTTTTACCGATGTATTTGAGCCCGCAACTACACTTCAATAAATACACAACATGAGTTGAATTGCAATTTATAAAATCATTGATCCGTAAATTACTCGTGGCAGTATCAATAAACGGACCTTTCTCCATATATTTACAGGTTTTGCACCCATTGCAGGGGTAACTACCCTTAATGGACAGAAATGTACTATTACTTGGTCTCACTTGTGTAGTTTCCAGTTGACTTTTAGAAACTATTGACTTAATAGTGTTGGCTTTTCTAAAAACAAGTTTAGGTTTAGCTGGAATATGACTACCAAGTATGGGATCTAATTGGAGTACATTCCAATGTTTGTTGAAGATCTTTCTTAATTCTCGGTCCCTGCTATTAAACTGCGTTATAAACATAACATTATTGGGATCATTAACATTGTCATTCAAACAGTTCTTAGGTTTATACTGTAACAACTCAGTTCTCTCAGTACCTCTTGCTCTCTGAAGTGCGCCATCTATAATTCTAGGTGGATAGCCTTTTTCCTTAAACCTATCAACATAGATGTTAGCCTGTTCATCAAAACGGGCCAGGTCAGAGCAATTTCTTTTAAGTCGTAGAAACTGAGAGTATGGGATATTATCCTTCCAAGGGCCATAATGGCTACTACTATAATCCAGGTAGCTGTTGGAATCCACTTTTTTAAAAAAAGTAGATGTCTCAATGCCCGGTATGGAAGGAAAATTCTTTACAGTCATAAGAATATCAAGAAATTCAATTGTGTCCACTTGCAAATTATATGTAAAACGTAGATTAAAACGGTTGGTATTCAGATAGGACATAAATTGTTCAAATGAATTTTCGTCATCATCCCAAATCACGATAATATCGTCGATATATCGTTTCATTAATATAACATGTTCAAAGGAATCATTAGGAAAAGTTTCTTTCTCCCATTCACCCATATAAATATTTGCGAGGCTAGGGGCACAAATCGTCCCCATCGCAGTCCCACAAACTTGTAAAAACCAATCACCAAGGAACTCGAAATAATTATGGGTTAACAAAAATTTGAGGCAATCGCAAATAAACTCTATCATTTCAGATGAGAGTGATTCATCTCTTTGCAATCTCTGTCTAATGGCCCAGATGCCCAAATCATGAGGTATACATGTATACAGGGCCTGAACATCGATGGTGGCAAATCGATAATTAGACTTCCATTCGATATCCTTGATGATCTGCAATATATGAGTTGAATCTTTGATATAGGTCTTTACCAAAGGCACATATTTTTTAATAAAAACATCTATGTACTCAGAGATATGCGATGTCAATGACCCAATGCCAGCGATGATTGGCCGGCCAGGGGGTGCACTTCTATTTTTATGCACCTTAGGCAGGTGATAAAAAGTAGCTATATTCGGGGTGGTATTGTGCAAATATTTATACTCTTCAAGATTAATTACTTTAGAGTCCAACCCTTTTTTGAGTAATATCTCAAGTTCAGAAAGAAAGACATTGGTAGGATCTCTCTCTAATTTTCTGTAAGATTTAGTGTCATGCAGAAGATTGTAGGCCTCAGTAACATAGTAATCGCGATCCATAATCACGATACTACCGCCTTTATCGGCGTTTTTAATCACGATAGAGGTATCCAAAGCAAGATTTTTCAATACTTCGGATTCCTTTCTGCTAAGATTATACTGTTTGTTGTTTTTAATATCCATCTTTTCAATGTCTTTTTTTATTAACTCGGAAAAAAGATCTAAGTACGGACCCCTGGATTCCACTGGATAATAAGTGGATTTATTCCGGAGGCCAGATTGCGATGTATTTGGCTGAACATCGATTTTATTACTATCATTTTTCCTCAAAAAATGCCTTTTTAAAGTGAGTTTCCTCACAAATAAATTTAAATCAATGGTAAGATCTACCTTATTAGGCTCTTTTGCAGGGGCAAATGAGAGACCTTTAGTAAGCACTGATCTCTCAGTGTTAGAAAGGACTTTTTTAGATAAATTAATTATCCCATTGTCATTTACGGGGGGGATTTCAGAGGTCTGCGCAAGAGTATTTAGACAATTCTCATTTTTGGCTCTCTTCTTGGTAGACCCTGTTCCCCGTTTTCCCCTAACCTTCTTTTTACACTCTGTGGGGTTTTTGGAATGATCCCTTGTATTCGGGGCATACGAGTGGGAGTACGTGCTCCTAAAAAAAGATTCTGATTATCGGTCTCATAGTCATGTGATCTAAGACGTTCAAATCTATTATTGTGCACAAAGCCCCTTTGATCACCACGGTCAAAAACAGGTTTATCCCAAGATTTTTTAGGGTCATTTACAAAGGGGGTTTTTTTGGCACGGTAATTATTCTTATTTTTATAAGGAACCTGTTGCCAATTACCTCGTTGATCTACATTGCGTGGTGCTCGGCTGTTATACCCTCGTGCGCCCATTGGTCTCTGAGGTGTATTGGAAGCAGTATTAATTACCTGTGGAGCAAACATACGTTGTTTTTTACTTTTATTATTAGCATTGCTATTTTTATGTTGCTGCCACGTACGAACCTTATCAGTCTCATAATCAATTTTGTCACGCAGGAATTTTTTCTGCTTACTTTCAACTATTTTAGTTTCTACAATGGAGACTTTTTTGTCTAAATCACTTTTTATGGTATTAAGCTTCTCGCTTTCAAACATTTGTTCAAGCACGGGGCTTAATACACATATTTCTTTTTCTATTTCTTTAAGAATTTTCTTTTTCTCACAGATAAGTAATTTCATAAGGTTCATAGAACATTCATCAAGGGTCTGATGCCACTCCTTCATAAATGCGGCATTATCAAGGCCCATTGTAGGATTCTTGTTAATGCGAAGACCACGGGGTATCCGAAGGTGTGTGACATAATTGTCTAACCCCTTGATGTCCCACCATGTCTTCGCTTCTTTAACAAGAAGTCTTTCAAGGGAAACAACAACATCATTACCGTCAGAAAGATTATCAGTACCAATCCTAATGGGATTATCTTCATTAAAAATCCTAGAACATTCCTGTGAACGCTTAGAATTTAAATCAGTATGTCTAAACATGATGAACAAGTTGACAATAATAGACAAATAATACAAATGGTAATCTGCAGCAATCAAGAACAACTGGACCCAATCAAGGAATTAGAAATGGTAAAAGAGGCGTTGTCCTTAATGCGCTGATTGTATAGCAAAACCAGCTGAATAACCAAACATAAATGTGGTTAAAAAGTCACCAAAGTACTTTTATACTGTTGTTGTTTTTTATGCGTGTTTTTTATGCATTTTCTATGTATTTTCTATGATGAATTTTTTATGTATATATTTTATATGTATGTAATGTATTTAATATTAATTGCTTAGTATTTCAATATGGTCGCTCTGTGAAAATTGTTCATCGATTGTACCTGTTTTTTGTATGTACAAAAGTGTTGACACGTGTTGTATGATTGGTCTACACGCGTGTCGCCGGAGTCAAACCTGACATGGTCTCTTTAAGAATTAGTTGGCTCTCTTGTGGAAGCCATCTAGAGACATTCGGTTTGACTGCCCCGGCACTCATGGAGTGCAATCAGTGGACTTGATTCCATTGGCTGCTTATTATGTTAAATATCGGGTCTTGAGTCACGGTAGCCACGCCCTCTGACGAAGTCCCAGTGACGAAACGCGTCAGGGCGTGGCTACGTGACGCTCTACCCGACTGTGTTGCTGTCTCCCTCTGGTCCCACTCGGCGGTGGTGTCTCCCCGTTCTCCTGCTTCCAGCAGCGCAAGCCAGCGCCTGTCAGTCAGCAGACTCCCGGAGTCCCCCCGTTCGCCTGTGCCGGATAAGTGAGCAGCCTTGCCTTATGTGTTATATTCATGCCTTGTGGTAACCAGCCCACAGAGTTGTAATACTTGGTACGAGCAATTGCTTTTACTCTGGATTTTATTGTGTATTTGGATCCAATAAATCTACTCGTTTAATGCACCATGAAGCGCCCTCTTCTATTCTCCCTACTCTAGATATATATATATATATATATATAAACTCCAAGAAATGATTGGCACTCGGGAGGCAGACTTAACAAAATAAAGGATGTGTATTAAAGCTAAGCTTTCGGGGTTTGACCCCCTTCGTCAGAGCACAATCCTACAGCAAGCAAACAGTGCACAATGACCACATAAATACCTTCTTCCCCGTGAGTACCTCCGACATTCCGCTTGCGTCATCAGCAGCCGCACGCGCAGACGCCGGGACACAGACGGCAGCCGCCTCACTTCCTGGTCCGGCAGTCAGCGTGGTTGCCTAGCAACCTCCAGCTGTTTGCGTTCCACTGTGGCGTGACTAGGCAACCACGCTGACTGCCGGACCAGGAAGTGAGGCGGCTGCCGTCTGTGTCCCGGCGTCTGAGCGTGCGGCTGCTGATGACGCAAGCGGAATGTCGGAGGTACTCACGGGGAAGAAGGTATTTATGTGGTCATTGTGCACTGTTTGCTTGCTGTAGGATTGTGCTCTGACGAAGGGGGTCAAACCCCGAAAGCTTAGCTTTAATACACATCCTTTATTTTGTTAAGTCTGCCTCCCGAGTGCCAATCATTTCTTGGAGTTTGTACGTGATTGCCGTTGGGGCACCGAGGCCCGTTGTCTGATACCTTTTTGAGTGCCGGCAGGTTTGGAACTTTATATATATATATATATATATATTGTAGTTGTGGAGCGGCACTCCCAGTATCGCCTCAGGAACACAGGCATAAGCTGGTGCCTGCTGAAGAATGTGCCCATAGGAGACCGGCTTTATAACAATACGGTGACGGCGGCACTCAGTGCAAATAAGGAAACAGGAGACCCGATAAATTCCTACGTTTCGAGACCTTGCAGTCCCTTTATTAATATATATATATATATATATATATATATATATATATATATATATATAGAGAGAGAGAGAGAGAGAGAGCGCTAATAATCCTTCACCTAATTGGTGTGCAGTGTTTCAAAGTATAATCATATTTGACACAACAATATATCATAAAACAAATATTTTTTTAATAAAAGATTATTCTTTAAAATGTCTTTAGTTGTATTCAATGATTTCTTTCAAGTTGCCGTGTTAACCCAACGTGTTTCGCCCTTTTACAAAGGCTTCCTCAGTGGTTTTCTGGTATACACAGAAAGAATTATCAGAGATCAGACACTTGTGTACAATGGCAGTCTTAATCAGACATCCCACAATCTCGAACAGTAGAAAATCCAAACACCATGAAACAGGAAATGGATCCTCTCAATTCCCAACTTATGGCAATTAAAGTAGATGGAGGGCCAAGTGCAGGACGGAAAACCGCCTCACGATGTTCCACCCTCAAGATGGAATTTCTCTATGACAATGTGGAATCAAGTTTCAAAGTGATAAAAGGCCAACTCCTGGCGTATTGCAATTTCTGTGTGACTTCCACCAGACAGAACTGTCTGTCTGGTGGAAGTCACTTAAGACATCATTACATCAGTGGGTGCCAACAAAACAGCTGCACACAGCTCATATAATTCACGGCGATATGTAGCACTCCAGCCTATGTAGATAACGCAATATTGCCCACACCAGTTGCCAACGGTAGTAGTGCTGCCTGTACATATGCCCACACCAGTTGCTAATGGTAGTAGTGCTGCCTGTCCATATGCCACACCAGTTGCCAATGGTAGTAGTGCTGCTTGTACATATGCCCACACCAGTTACCAACGGTAGTAGTATGGCCTGTACATATGCCAACAACAGTTGCTGACAGTATTTTTTTTTTTTTACAGTTTCTTATATAGCGCAGCATATTCCATTTTTGCTTAACAGTAGTAGGGCCGCCTGTACATATGCCCACACCAGTTGCCAACGATATTAGCGCTGCCTATACATATTTTCAACAATGAGCATGACTACATCTGTATATCCGGAATTTTCTTTTTAAAGAGCCACATTAAACATATGTGTTACATTGCCAGTAATTAATACTGAAGTGGTGACCTATAATTATTTAAAGATTTTAATAAATTAATTAAATAGTTATTGGCAATAAAGAAATACTGTATATGTCTTTAATATGGCTCCATATTATGTCCTGTCTGGAAATATAGCAATGTATTCAGGTCCGTACTCTCACATGCAAATTCGCATGCAAACTCAATGTTTTACATATGCAAGTGTATATATACGGACCATTTCTATGCATACAGCCATGGACGCACCAAACATTGCAGCAGTGGGAGGGGGGTTGGGGTCCTTGCCCATGGGAGCGCCCAGCATTTCATGGGTGTTCCCATGAAAATGCTGGGAATTCCCATGGTAGTCGCCAGGTGATGTGGGCACCATGGGCAGGCAGCTGACATTACCGGATGTCACAGTGGCGTAACTATATATCTTGCGCCCCCCCGCCAAACTTTTTCGGTGCCCCCCCCCCATACCCATACCTGACAGCCGCATCTGCGGTCACTGTCCCGTCCAGACTCCCTCAGTCACCGCTGCGCTGCTCCAGTCTTCGCTGCGCTGCTGCCCGGCCGCATCTGCGGTCACTGTCCCGTCACTCGCTCCCGGCGCCGGCTCCTGCTGATAATGAAAAGTGACTCTTAGAAAATGGCTGCCAAAACTGTCTGCAATACGGGGGCAGCCATTTTCTAAGTGTCACTTTTCATTATCAGCAGGTGCCGGCGCCGGGAGCGAGTGACGGGACAGTGACCGCAGTTGCGGCCGGGCAGCAGCGCAGCGGGTAACTATAGCACCTCAGCCCCCCCGGCGCCCATAGTTACTCTGCGCCTCCCTGCGACGGCGGGGGCTGCGGAGGCTTAGTTACACCACTGGGATGTCAGCTGCCTGCCTATTTCAGTCCGAGAGTGCACACATATATAGGTTACCTGAGAGTCACTTTATATATGCGTGCATGCACCACATCTTTTGATTTGGGTGTTTTCCTGCAGTGTGCGAATGGATGATTATGTTAAACCTTCATTTACAGCCAGTGCATGCAAACACACGCTGTAAATGGGTGGTGGCCAGGCCACCATTCGCAAGGTGGTGTTTGGCAGACTCACAAGGCTTCGAATTCTCAACCTTACCATTGTATGGTGAAAAAAATGCATGCAATTTCTGAAATCTCAATTTCCAAAGGGACCAATTTTATTCTGGAAGTTTTTCTGGCATATTTCCGGTGAATTTATAAGTTGAAGGCTATTACGTCTGATAAATTCTATATTTGACATAAAAAAATATTGCAATAGTGACTTTCAGCCAGTCAAGAGTTATACTGGTGGATTTCAGACAACTTGGCTTTTATTCCTACTTTATTACATATAATGACTTGACACTATGCAGCAACTTGTCAGAAAATCACAAATTTTTCAAAATCATCCCATGTACATAAATTTACATAATGACAAAGAAACTATTTTCATAACTATGAAAGAAATAGTGAAACATCTGTTTGATACCATAGAAATATATCATAAACAATGGCATGAAAAAATATGCACACACAATATACTTTCTAATAAATAATATACACAAACCATCATACATACAAAATATATTTATATTGCACATATATCAATATGTAGCATAGAAAACAATGCATAATAAAAACATAGCAACTACAGTATTCAAATCAAAGTACAATAAAGTACAACAAATATCACATTTCAAAATCTATTTATCATTGAATATTTGTGGCATATCCTCCAAAAACAGCAATTTTCGGGGAAAATTCTCTTACATTAAGAAAAAAAATAAAAATGTTTGAAGGAAGGACCATTGCATATATAGCCAATAGTCCCCATGGATTTATTATGGGTTGCAAAACTGTCAGATTAAAACTGTGTACACACGGTGCAATATGATCGCTTGCAATATATTGCTCATCAATCATATTGTTCAGTGTACCATTTTCATCAGTGACCAGAGAAGGTCCCTGATGAAAATGACAGGGGAAGTCGCTGACCAGTGACCGTTAGGTGACTGAAAATGGGAGCGCGCACCCTGCGATTTATCGCCGGTGCACACTCCAATCGCTGGCAATATGGTCCCTCAACGACCATATTGCCAGGGATTTTATGCCCGTGTTTACGCACCTTTACAAAGATTGGCCCCAGCAGCTAACACCTTCTTCAGAAGGAGTTAGCCAATGTAGATGTATGTATGCTCACATTTTCTGAATATAGACGCAGAGGGAGTAACATCTCAGCGCATCCAGAGCTGAGATGTTACTCCCTCGGCGTCTATATTCAGAATGATTTCTGGCCAATCAGGAGCCGACTTTCTCGGCTCCTGATTGGCCGAGAAATCATTCTGTTCAGAGACGGCGAGGAGGAAACATCTCAGCGCCGGACAACCTCCTGCAAGCCGGGTACCAGTCTGGAGCAGCGCTGTCACCGGAGGTCGCCGCCAGGGAGAAGGTGAGTTGGATTTTCCTCCTTAGGTACCCCTCTGGACTACCATGGATCCCGGACCCCGGATTCTTCACGCCAAGAGCCCCGGAACCCCAGGACCAGCCCCGGAACCAGGACCAGGACCAAGGCCCCGGAACCGGACTCTTCTGCCCTGGAGCCCCGGAGGAAGAATCCAGGATCCAGGGACCGACCTACGGACTCAAGGTAGGTAAGTATCAGTTTGTGTGTGTTTTGTGTGTATTAAAGTTTTATTTTACAGGGTGTCAGTGTGATTTTGTGCATTATTTTTTACACTGCAGAACTACAAGTGCCAGCGGGCCCTTTAATGCCCCGCATGCTGGGACTTGTGGTTCCCCAAGTCCCAGCATGCGGGGTAGGCTTGCTGGGACTCATAGTTCGCCAGTGTAAAACAATAGTTATCATTCTTTTTTTTACACAAAGCATCAGCTCCATGCCCACAGCCCAGGGGCATGGAGGACAGCCCCGGACTATCAGCATGGGCTGGTAAGTCCTGGAGGGGGGGACCCCTTCATTGGGGGGGTCCCCACTTCCCCAGGACCCCTGCCCATGCTGACCAGCCAGGGGGTTAATGCTTTGGCCGGGGGGACTTGTATAAAAAGTCTCCCCCCGGCTGTGGCATTACCCTGCTGGCTGGTTGTGTCCGGTGCTGGTTCTAAAATACGGGGGACCCCTAGTCACTTTGTCCCCCGTATTTTGGGAACCAGCGCCGGACCTTGAGCCCGGTGCTGGTTTCATAAAATCAAGGGGACCCCTATTTGTCGGGGACCCTGATTTTATGTCACCAGCACCGGCTCAGTGAGCCCGGGGCTGGTTACACTCGGGCGGGGGACCCCACGCTCGGTTCTTTTTTTTACAACCTTGCGCTGTACTGCAAATGTGCGATTTTCAGACATGAAAATCGCACATTTTCAGGACTAAAAACAGCGCACCACTTCGCTGCAAATCGCCCCTATTCGCACTTTTCAGCCTCCAATGCGCATCACATTAAATATGCGCATTTAGGCTAAAAAGTGCGATTTCAAAATAGGCGATTTGCGGCGATGTGGTGTGCGAATTAAACATGCGCATTTAGCGCATAGCATAGAATGTCACCCTATATATTCCACAAACAAAGAGTACCACACAAGGCAGCTGTACGTAGAATTGCCCTGGGTGGAATACTTTGCAGGATCCTAATGTTCAGAGTATGGTACAAACATAGTCATCAGCTCCATGTATTTTCATCTCATCCATGAATGCACCATGGTAGGGACGCCATACAACAGGCATGTCCAAACTATGGCCCTCCAGATGTTTTGAAACTACAAGTCCCATCATGCCTTGCTACAGTTTTGCTATTAAGGAATGCTAGGTATGCTGGGATGTGTAGTTTTACAACATCTGGAGGGCCACAGTTTGGACATGCCTGCCATACAAGGACAGACACCCAGTAAATGTAATATGATATACCATATATGAATAGATCAAAAAATATCAAGTCCTACCCATGAAGGAATCATCCAAGGCAGCCAACTGGGGCACACTACATATGTTGCAGCTGACAGGGTGTGCAAAGAATTGCATATACAGTTGTTGGGAATACAGGAAGAACATACATGTGAAGAGGAAAACACAGTGGCATTAAAGACAGTATTGAGAACAAAATAGAAAACGGCATGATGTTTCACAAGATTCAGTGAGCTGAATGTGATATCAGCAACAGTAAAGAAGCAAAGTGGTTCAGTTGCATGGATATAGAATAGTGCCAGGGGTACAGGAGTAAAGGCATCAGAACCCTGGAGGAATGGGTGCCAGGCTGCAGATAGTACTGTGTGGTGAGAGATGGAAATCAACTGATCATGGATAATAGCAAATTTGTTCTGGATGAACCAGGTATTGCAGGTAGAGAGGTAAGTGAGGATATATGGATGAATTCTGGCATGGTTGCTGGTGTGTGGGTGTGAGCTGGGTCTAGGAAGCAGATAAGGGCAGGGTATGATGATGTGTTTAGAGCGGGGATAAGTAAACAGAAGTGGAAAAATGAATTTTTTGAAAGAAGCAAATATAGCAAAAAGTAGCACATGTCAGGTTGGTACTTAAGCTGATAAGCAGTTAAGAGTTAAATTAGCATACTTAATAGGGTCCTAGTTGTCAGAAAGTGTGGGATGATGGACGTTTTCAGACTTTTCTTTACAGTTGCAATAATATAAAAGGTAATTTTTATGTGATTGCCACTTTAAAAAGTCTGAGAATGGCTACCATCTGGCACCACCATCAAACTCATACCCTATTGCATAGGCCCCTTAGTGTGTGCAATACATAGACAGTGCAGTGACATTCATAAAAGGGCTGGTCAGAGAACAGAGAAAGTGGCAGATGGATGAAAATTACTGAGTGACGGTACAGTAACAAACAGAAAGAGCAGCCTCCACCCTAACTATATTAAACTAAACCTAATAGACAGTAATATGGTTCACGATATCTGCTCTAAGTGAATCTAATTGGTCATTATCATGCAAGTTATAATGTCCAATATCAATGAATGGCCAAAATAAAAAAAAATATTATTATTCCTACAGTAGATAAAATGTTTTAAAAAAGTAGACTAAAAGCAAACTCAAGAGTAGATCTGAGATAGTCTAATGCAAGCATGGCCAAACTATGGCTCTCCAGCTGTTGTGAAACTACAAATCCCATCATGCCTTGCCACAGTTTTGCTATTAGAGAATGCTAAACCTATGGCAATGCATGCTGGGATGTGTAACAGTCTAGGTTGTAGATTAAATATATTTAAATATTTTTGTTGACATCTTGCAAAATATCCTTATATGATACAGATACATATAAACCACAGGCTTAATATACCGGTACGTGGGTGTTGTTGTCCCAGAAAATGGTAGAAAAGGATAAAGTAAAGAAGTGAAAGGAGGGTGTATCAAGGGTGATTTGCTCAAATGGGTGAATAGATAAGATGTGTTATATAGATCAGTGGTTCCCAAACACGGCCCTCAAAAAACCCTAATAATTTATGTTTTCCAGGTCACATGCATGGCTCCCACTAGGAATTTTGGGGCCCGGGCTGATTTCCAGTTTAGGCCCCTATGGGACCCCATCTCATCCTCTCATCCCCCCTCGCTTCACTTACTGACCAACTTCTGCTCCCTCATCCCCTCCTGCTGAACACAGCAGGTCCTGAAGCACTGGCCTCTTCAATGCAGGATGCCGGAGGCCAATTAAAATGCAGCACTGGCTGTTGAGCCAATCAGAGCTCGTGCTCTGATTGGTTCAGCATTTTAATTGGCCACCAGCGTCCTGCATTGAAGAAGCCTGTGCTTTGTTCAGTGCCTCGAGCACAGCGCAGGCAGCACAGTGGAGACAGTTGAGGGGGTGGCGGTGGGCAAAATGAACTGCCTGGGCCCTTCTAGAGGCCAGGGCAGGGACAGCTGTACCCACAGCACCCCCCTGTTGGCGGCCCTGGTCACATGCCATACTTTTCCTCCTTCATACATGGGAGAGAAGCAATATCAGCACACATAACAGTATTAATACTGCTTCTTTGGCATAATGACAAGTCTTCCATCTACCGCAATGAAGGTAATAACATGTGAATTACAATTGATTGTCTTTTTATACACTGAATATGGCATTAGCGACGCGCAGGAACGCACATCACCATCGCTGCAGGGCATACACACATGGAGTGTCCATGCTCATTTTTTAAGCGATCTAGTCCTATGGTTATGCCCCTTTACTTAACAGTGAGCTCTTCCCCCACCTAAAAATATTAAAATATATAATATGTTAGTTTAGTTTGTTTGTTTCTTGAGGTTTCCAAGTGGTTAATTGTGGTTAAATACTTGGTTTTTCTACATATCCTTGTATTTATAAACAACTTACATCTGAAGGTTCTATACAAAATAGAATGATTACAATCTATTCTGTAATAAAAGAAAACAGACTTCAGAAAATAATCTTCCAACATTTATTTGTAGCAGACAGATACTGTAGGTATCCAACCAACCAACCAACCAAGCTGTAAAGGGACCCAACAGAGATCTTCTACCCAGTCTACACATTTGATAAAAGGCTCATTAATGCTTCTAATGACTATGTCATCATCAAAAGATCCTTACTTCAAAACCGTACGTATGAACTTTACGAAGTAGACTCAAAAGATTGCGATTCAAAGCCATTAGTTAGCCAATACAGTCAAGAGAATCACTTGAACACTTGAACTTTTTCTTGATTAAAACACATAATATAAACAGACAATCTGATATCAAAGCCATAAATACACAGGACTGTTTTTAAAACTGTTAACTGCAGTGAAGTTGAAGCTGTTAAATTCTGTGTGCTTTAGATTGTTATTTTCATTCCTGATAATATTTTACATATTCCTGCTAGGTTATTGAATAATAAAATAAGCAGCAAAATGACTTTACATCTTCTTACTCCTGCTGTGCATATTGTGTAAGTGAGCAGAATTACATTTAATATAAACCTGGTTTGTATTAAACCAATCAACCACACAGTGGCATTTATTGGAAGGAGAAAAAAAAGGTTTAAAGAAATTAACAGTGATTACTTGCTACAAATGAACAACAAGATACATTAAAATTTGAGGATTAATACTCAAGATTGTAATTCAGATTGGAAAAAATGAATTATTGCAGATGGGTACAATTATACATTGTAAAGTTAGTTAAAACTAGGAGTTGATTTGAGTAAACTCATTTACCAATTCCATTGTGTTTTCTAAATGTAAAACAATGAAAAGAATAATTAAATGACATGAAGGACAGAGTTCACATTTCTCCAAAATTGAATACTTAAGACACTATGGCATAAATTAAAAACATTATGCAGTAAATCTCTCTTGTTCTCATTTTGGTAGAACAAGCAACGCAATAAGAATATTAAAATGTGTTCTATATTAAGAGTATTATTTAGGCAACAAATTATTATTTTATTCTAAATATACTCTAAATGTTTATGTATTGCCAATTATTTATATAGTGCACACATAGGAGGTTATTCTGGTCGATACACTCACATTCAAATTAGCACAGAACGTGTTTTTCCGCTTAGTGAGCGTTCTCAATGGCCGCACTGCGCATGTGCAACTTTGTTTGTCTGTCCAATCTCACACTAATGCGGACAGAAATATTCTTGTGAGAAAAGCCAAAAATCAAGGCGTGTTCTAGGTGTGTCTTTGGGCACAGCCTCGCACCAGTGCAAAATGGGCATAAACCGGGGTGTATATTAGGGGAGTTGATTAAAACTGGTGGTTGGTGGCTTTGCAAAAATGCGTTACTACCAGCAGCGGTGGGAATAAAAAACCCTTGCACATCTAAGTGACTCTCAGGTCTCGCATAGCACAAGTAAGTGGACCAAAGTTTGCAGCAGCAATCAACATGCTCAATAGCTAAAATACATGCTCCTGCACACAATACTCACCCATGCACCGTACAAGTTTATCTCATTAAGTAATTAACTAAACACATGTACTGAATGCAGGGCCACGGTAAGCACACTTTATAGCTTATACATTTATCCCTGTCATGCTTCATATGTAATATATACAGTATGTGTGCGTAAATGTCAGACTTTTATCTAATTCGCAATACAAACTGTTGCTGTGTGCATGATGACACTTTCATGTGGAAACATGACTAATAAATCACTAAAATAACTCAAAATACTTGTTGCAAACATTTTAAACCTATACACTCTCCCAGCCCACATACAGTATATCTGTCATTTATTAGGGCAGTATTCAATTAGAAAAATTCTCCATGTTTTATGGAGAATTTTTGCTTTTTTTGCCTTGGACAAAGCATTTTGCTCTCCAAAAGTGAACCACCCTATTCAATGTGAAATATTCGCCGTCTTTCTAAGTGATTTTCGCCGTCTCTCTCCGAGTAGAAATTCTCCATCTTTTGATGGAGAGCTGGAATGTGAACTTTTAAACTAAAAGTTTTTTTTTTTAATTTTGGTGTCAAAAAATCAGTTTTTTTTTTCTGTGAAGGGGCATGTTATTTTTATTCATGTGCTTATAGCACATGAATATATATTTAATTTAAAAAATATATTTTTTTAAATTTTTTTTTTTTTTTTTACACAGTGCAGCCAGCAGGGGGCCGGAGCGCTCGAGCCGCTCATTAGATATTCATACATTCACTGCACCCGATCGTTAATATGCATGATTGGGTGCAGTGAATACTGGGTCCCAGCTTGTGCTGCCTGGGTCCCGGGGAAACCACCTCCCCTCCACATTCCTCTGGAGCAGCCAGGGAGACTTTAATCTCTCTGGCTGCTTCCGTCCCCCGGCTCCCTGAAAGCTCCCTGCCGCGGACGCTCATCCGCTGCAGGGGTTAAGACTCGCCGCGAGTGGCGGCGAATCTTAAATACATTGAATAGTGGGAGCAGGAGGCTCCGGAACAGGGAGAGTGCATGGCGAGAGAAAAAATCTCTCGCCATGCACAGAGAATTTTTTTCATTGAATACTGCCCTTAGAATCACACTTGCATGAGCGTTTTCAAAGCATCTTCTATACCATCACACAACCTGCTTGAACAATGTCAACACACAATGTTAATGTACATGTTAATCAATTTAGACAGAGCTACAAGTCGACACGTGTCAACTGTCATAGTTGTTAAACAGATAGATACGGAGGGTGTCTCAGTGCGCAGATTAAAAAAGATTGGCACAGACAGAGATGCGTTGGATCCATCGCCTAAATACTATTGTGCCTAATGGTCTAAACATAGATTTTGAGTTGAAGCATTTTTTGACATAAATTACTCTAAAACTCACCATTTTTTACTATATTTTTTACTATATTTTTTACTATATTTTTTACTATATTTTTATTCTACTCTTACCATGTTTTAAAACTCCCTGTTTTTATAAAGTCAATGTTTGGGTGTTTCCTTTCTTTATTTGGTTAAATCTGTCTTTGTAGCAATATGCACTTTATGAAATGTAGCATTTTTTGCACATCAGTATTACGCATGAATTTGCACAATGACACCTTGCACTTTAAAATGGAGAAATAACCATTATATAGAGGGATAAACGCTCTGTAACAGAATTAACTCTGTATTACTATACTGTATTCTTTATATTTTCAGATCGTTTGGCTGGCTCCGATGGGTTGTGGCTGTGACTGTGCGTGTCACACAGTGTTACGCTGTGGAACGCACAGCCATTTATTCAAATCAGCCCCCCTCCGTGCCATATCCTGGCTGTGTGGAACGCACAGCCATTAGTGATGATGCTATCGCGCGGTCACGTGATCGGACTTCCCTACTAGATCTGCCTATCATATGGATTGTTAGGCTTCCGGCTACGTGGAACGCACAGCCATGTCTGATGATGCAGCGATGCGACCACATGACCGGATCCTACCTATCAGGTTTTTGATTATGTGAAGTACACCTTGTAACTTCTGGCCACGGGGACCCGGCCAGGAAGTTTAGGCTAATTACACACAGGTGTATATTGGCTATATATATACGATTAGGAGGCTATTCCAGCACACTTCTGATGAAGGAACTAAAGTTCAGAAACACGTTAAGTGTGCCTCCGTTTTTATCTGATTGACTCCTTGGTGATCCTGCTGCTTTCTGGTGATAGCAACCCCTTGGTCCGGACCGAGAACTGCTGCCCTAATTCCATCTGGGACTCACTGGACTGCTGCTGCTTAACCTTGGAGAACATTTGAATGCTTTATTTTTGTCCATGTCTGTAAGTGCAAAATCTCATTAAAATGTTATATGTTTGAGACTTGCTGCACTATTTCTGCTCTTTTTCATATCTATAGAGCTATTGGAATACACACTGGACAAGTGAATTTTATATGGAAAATTAACCCCTCAAGGTGGTAATTGTATCACTGTAATTGTGAATCACTTTTTGGTGTAATAATTTATTGACAAACACCATTAGCGCTTAGAGACATATTCCTTTCTTGCATAGTTGTTAAACAAACAAGCCATGATGATGTGATTACACTACATACGTGTGTTCTCATGCATGTTTGCACCAGTCTTGTCTCTCAAAACCTGCTGATGTGTTTACACACTAATTTAAATAAATACTAACTATAAATGTCAAGTATCCTACAATGACATTGACATGTAAAAATGTGCACACATAAATATGACCCACACATTGACAAACACTAACCCATACACATTAGACTATGGTTACATAGTCAACACCATGGTGGACCATTGCTTTGCTGACTCAATGCCAACATTGCTCAATTTTGTTCCTTTTCCACCTGCACATGTCCTTAACTCAACACAACATAATGTTGCCCAAAGCAGTGGATATATATTGGTCATTTATAGACGACGTGTGTCATCAGGTCCTATTGCATGGTTTTCCATCCCCTAGGGCAGGCATTCCCAACCACGGTCCTCAAGGCACACCAACAGTGCAAGTTTTAGTTATATCCAGGCTTGAGCACAGGTGATTTAATTAGTACCTGAGTGATTCTGATTCAACCATCTGTGCTGAAGTCTGGATATCTCTAAAACCTGCACTGTTGGTGTGCCTTGAGGACCGTGGTTGGGAATGCCTGCCCTAGGGTTTTGTATATATAATTACAATGGTATGTCAAGTGTAGGGACTAATGGAGAGTGAATTATGGTTCCGGGATTATGGCATGTGACTGGACGTGGTTGACCAAAACCTTTTCTATGTCGACATGTATTGCTGATTGTATCTTGAACGTGTGTAATTTTGGTGACTACAAATAACGCATGAGCGCCTTAGTTGTTTTGATAATATGACTCATAGGCCAAAGGTCATCATCTGTAATGTTTTTCACAATAATATTAACCCCTATGGTGCAATACATTTCAAAAACTAAACATGACACATTGGCAATTCTTCTGGTTCACTCACAAAGGCAAATTCCTTCTCAAATGGACAAAACCATGTGCACTGCAGGTGGCACAGATGTAACTTGTGCAGGGAGAATTAGATTTGGGTGGGGTTTTACTTCAAAGTGAGATCTATATTGCAGTTTAAAAACAAAACAGTCAGTATTTACTCTGCACAGAAACAAAATAGCTCACCCAAATCAAAAGCTCTCTGCACAAGTTACATCTGCCCTCCCCCCTGCAGTGCACATGGTTTTATCCATTTGAAGGAATTTGCCTGTGCGAGTGAACCAGAATAAGGGCCATTGCCTTAACCCCCCGACACACTAGGAAAGTTGATAGAAATACTTTCATCACCATGATGTACATGTACTTGTTGTCAAAACATTGGACATTTCAATATATTTAGATGAAATTAAAATGATTTTTTGTCTGGTTCACACACACACACACACACACACACACACAATAGATATAGAAAATTAATAAATCAAATACAAATATATGGATGGGAACAAGCAAAACACATCACAGGCAACACAAAATATTCACACATCAGCAACATCTGGCCCATAACAGATGGGTGATGAAGTGCCAGGCCATGGCTATACTGAATGTCCTGCTACTAGTAATGGTGGCAGCCAGTGATCGCAAAGCAATAAACTGTGACCGTGGAATCTTGGTCCCTTCAGCATGGGACAAGATTGAGTTCAGGCATCAAAAAATGGCTATAGCAAACAAGGAGATCATTTGGAAACAGATAACTGAAGAAAAGAATAAAATTAATCCACCACATAGACAGCTGCTCTCTTTTGACCTTCCCACCTTTTGATGGCCTTGAAGAGTGGAGGATGCCAGGTCTGGATGTAGGGCTTGTAGGCACCACTGAAGGGCTTGGACGTTCACGACTTGGGGGAGCAGGGTATGGTGGAAGTGGATGAGGAATCTGAGGTAACCTGGGACCCATGCACCCCTTGCAATGTGAACATTTTGTTCCACCAGGGCCTCATCTCCATCTCATCGGCCATTTTCAGTTGTGCTGCCAACAGATGTTTCTGCATCTGCTGGGCTGCCACACCCTGCTGTCTAATGTCCCACAGTAAAAATTATTGGGAGGGTTAAAGCACTGTGAGTGGTGTAGAAAAATAGGGTCAGAACACAGAATGTGAGTGCCTAATCGTAATTTATTGATTGGTAATGTCAGTTCAGCGGTGGTTTGCCGCTGGAGTCTGAGTCATGAAGGCGGTGACTCTTTGTGGCTACAGCCCCGAGTTACCCACTAGATCCCTCAAGAGCCGATGCCGTTGAAATGACGTCACAGCCGGAGACGGAGCGTGGAGCGAGCCGCAGAACAGCCCACCGACACCTGTCCGGAGACGCATCTCGCTGAAGGATGGGCAACTGCAGCCAGGAAAGTGAGGACACAGGCAAACACGGACAGAAAACGGGGCACCTCTTCAAGACTTAACTGTGAGTTATTGCACAGCACTGCAACACTTACCCAGCGGGATGCCGCTGGGAAGTTTTTGCTCAGTTACTCGCAGTACCACACGGAACTAAGCAGAGCCAGGAGAGGACATAGACTGTATCCACAGCCTATGAGATTGTAAAGGGGTTCAGCATGAATCGCCTTAAGCCCAATAAGCTCCTTCCAACTCTGCCACACTATTGAGACTAACCCCCAGACTGGTCATTTTTCACTGCAAATCACCAAGGGAGACCGTGGGCCCCACACAAAAGGAACCCATGAAGTGACAAAGGGATCCAAGTAGGACCACCTGAACCCCTGTCTGGGGATCTCCCTAAAGTGACACTACAGTGAAAATCCGCACAGAGTGGGGACCCCATATATGTGTAGAGAAACACCATTTAAGCCCAAACATCCAGAATGAGTCACAGCCTTTATGACACAGATTTTTTTTTAAAGAGCAAATAATTCTACATTTTAATTATTTTCACAATTAAGTGCAATACAGTAGACTAGAGGCTCTAAACTAAAGTAATTACACATGTTCTATTTATTTATTACATTCTATTATCAATGATCCATTACAAAATGCTTATGGTTGAATTTAAATAGTAATGAAAATAAATAATTGATTCATGCCATTAAAAAATACAGACACTTGCATTGTATTAGCATGGTATAAAATCATACATTCTATAATTGCCTATTGCATGTGCTCACTGTGGTTGCCAGGACAGTGACTGTAAGATTTGTCAATAAATCTATCCTTAATATTTTTAATAAAGTGAAAAAAATTGTCATTGTTAAGTTCTTCTTTGTGATGACAAACAGGAGCAGTACTTATTGAAATGTATGTCAGATTGTACTGTATATACTATATATTCTTAATTTCACCTATTCATCATGAAGTACATTAATTCATGAAACATGCACAAACATGGTGTATACAATTATCATAGATAGATATAATTTGCTAATTGGGTAACGAAGGAGAAGATTCAGAGATGCCATACAAGACCTTGGGGAACTGTGACAGCCAGCAGGTTGCTATACAAATATTTGGACAGTTGTTTGGTCAATCCTGTTTTATAAAAACTGCTGTTTATGAGGGAGTGGTACACAGGGCCATTTTTCACATTGGGTTTAATGGGCAGTTGCCCAGGAGCCCAAGGATTGTAGGGGCCCACCCCAATGGGGAAGATGGCACTGCCCTGGGGAATGGCGGTGGGCAGAGGGGATCCGGGCAGCGGCTGTCAGCAGTGACTCAGCGGTGGCGGCGGTGATCCAGGCATCGAGGGGCTGGGATCTTGATGTAGCAAACCAGCAGTGTGTGGCAGGGATCCGGGCAGCAACTGTCAGCAGGGATGGTGGTGATCTGGGCAGCGGGGGGCTTGATGTAGCAATCTGGGCAGCATGTGTCGGAGATCCTCCGGGCAGCAGCTGTCAGTGTTGTCCGTCCAGGCAGTGACAAATCATACCTTGATGTAGCACTATTTGCCCCCGGGTGGGAAGTGCTGCTAATTTTGAAAAGTCTGGCCGGATGCTCAGCCAATCAGTGTCCGGCCAGTCTTTTCAAAATCTGCAGTGCTTCCCGTCCGGTGGCAAATAGCGCTACATCAAGTTCTGAGCGAGCTGCCTGGAGGGCCAATGCTGACAGCTGCTGCCCGGATCCCCACCACATACCATTACATCAAGCTCCCAGCCCTCCCCTGCTGCCTGGATCACCGCCGCCACCGATGAGTCACCGCTGCCTCTGCCTGGACAGATGCCGCTGTCAGCTGCTGCCCGGATTCCCGCCATACGCTGCCCAGATCGCTACTTCAAGCTCCCAGCCATCCGCTGCTTCTGCACATAGGTGGGTGAAGGGGGGTTGTGAGGAGGAGGAGCAGGGGGGGGCTAAAAATTATTTTGCCCAGGGGCCCACTAGATTGTTAAGATGGCCCTGGTGGTAAATCATACTGAATACCATTAGTATTATGCATTGGTCATCATGAAATGGGTTCCATTAAGACAAGGATAATATGTCACTGGGTCTTAGAGCTTTGTACAATGTTTTCATGGCATGGTTCCTGTTAATGTGGTTATCGAAGATCATGAAGCTAATATGTTTTCCATAACACATATACAATTAACTCCCTGATGAGCTTTTGTTATAAATAGAACTGAAAAACCATGTAGTACTGTACAAGAAATGGGATAAAAAACAGAATCAAGGAGGCAATACAGGAATATTTGACTTGGGTTTCTTTTGTGAAACACAGCAGTTTTTGTTTCAAGAATGAGCAGTTTTTATTTCTAGAAATTAAAACTAGTGGGGGAAATTTACTAAGATGTGAGTTATATTTCACATGGGATGTTGTTATGGGTAACCAATCAGATACTATCTATTATCTTCTAAAAGGTGTAAAAGGTGTAAAAAATAAGTCGTTTCTGATTGGTTGCCCATAGCAACATCCCATGTGAAAAACATTTCACATCTTAGTAAATTTCCCCCAGAATGTTCTATGGGCAATACCTCCACTTCTGTTTCAGAAGCTTTAGTAAGCCTACAGTATTTCAAAGTATTCTATTTACACTACCTTTGTTATGCATAGGATAACTTGTGATTGATCTTACAGCATATTGGAAAAAAATAGTTAAACCATATTAATAAACATTTGATAATTACATATACAGTATTAACATCTGAAATGTATATCAAATGCATTTCATGTTTACTGTTTTGGACCATATGTAAGAGAATTGGAGAGGGGCTGGAGAGAATTAACAGTATCCACGTGAGAACCCTTTTAATTCACACTCCTAATACATTCACCCATAAAGTGTTTTATAAAGTATTGATATTTGATCAACTTATTTAGCTATTCATTTTAAGATCTAGAGGTTGATGTCTCAAGTAGTGAAAGTATGGAGTATGGAGAAGTTGCCCATTGGAACTAATAAACTTCTGTATATCATTTTATAGAACATACAAATGTTACTTTAAAGATAAGTGGCTGCTCTGGAGAACTTCTATATGCTTTATTCATCAACCCCTTTAAGTCTCTACTGCTATATTTTTTTTAACTAGCTGTTGAATGACATTAAGGCAGGGCTGGGCAACACCGGCCCTCAAGATGTTAATGAACTACACATCCCAGGATGCTTTGCATTAGTTTTGCTATGTGGCCATGCTGAAACTGATACAAGGCATGTTGGGATGTGTAGTTCATCAACATCTGGAGGGCCGGTGTTGCCCAGCCCTGCATTAAGGTATCCAATATTAAACAATTCAGTTCCACTGATATTTACTCATGAAGGAGGGAGTTTAGTTATGATATATTATCATTTTATTGTGGTTGATTCTCACACCCCATAAGAAGTAAACTGGATATCTTATGAATGCTTACATATATATAACTTTATGGTACTTATGTAGTATCTGGGCTGCCGATTTTGTGATTGTATGCCTTACCTTAAGGCATACAATCAGATGCGATGCGATTCGATGCGATTTTGCATAGGATTCAATGTTAAGAAGGTCCTGTTCATTTCCCCACTATCCAAGTGGGCATAGAGTTGATTTTATATAGCGTGGCGAGCGCAGCGAGCCACCGAGCCCGAAGCGTGGCGAGCGGACGCATATTTCTTAAAAAGTATTCTGTGTCCCCTCGCGGGGCTCGCTACGCTCGCCACGCTTCGGGCTCCGTGGCTCGCTACGCTCGCCACAGGTTTATATCCAACTCCATGCCCACTTGGATAGTGGGGAAAGGAAAAGGACCCCTTTTTCCCATTGAATTCTATGTTAAAATGGACTCAGACCATTTTAACATTGAATCCTATGGAAAAATCTTGACCATCGCATCGCATACGATTTGGTCGCATGCAATGCGATGCGATCCGATGCGACGCGATCCAATCCGATTTCTAAATCGGACGCCCAGATACTACATAAGTACCAACTTTATTTATAACCAAAGTGATAGGATGATCAACAGTCTTTTGGGAACTACAAAAGGGGGATTTTAGGATTATTAAATGATTTAGTGCCAATGATTCAATGGCTTCACCTAGTTGAATGGGCTTATTTTATTCCCATTTGCATAATAATAGAAATGAAATGAAAATTAAGTATAAAAAAGAAAAATAAGAAACAGGTTTGTAGGTACAGTTTAAAATAGTTCTATAGCAATGGTTCCCAAATTTTCTTCAATCATGGTGCCATAAAATACTGTATAAGCATATTTTCATGACACCTCTAGGATAAAAGTTTTTGATTGATTTATTTGTTTAAAAAAAAAAAAATGAAATTTACACATTGTACACATATTCAAATCTCCAAACCGCATATGTTGAAAAATAACATACAGACTCCCATAGTGCAGTATGTCAAATTTAATAAAAACAAATGAATAAAAAAATATATATTCAGGGGGTGGAGTCCTTAACAGCATACAAACATTTAAAATAGGTAAAACCTGGGTGTTCCTTTAGATGCTACAGGAATGAATCCTCCACCTTTGTATATCTTAGGATGTCTTTATCAAGGCCTTGATTAAGACGTCCTAAGATGTTGAAAGACAGAGTACAAGCTTGTCTGGTCACTGCGTGTTGTTGCATAGGGAAGTTCAGCGGGGCTATAATGTGAGTTTATACAGTATCTGTCTGCCCAGTCTCTACGAGAGATCTGTGTGCACTTTCCCCCCCTTAGCTGGTTATGTTGGCTGCTCTTTCTGGGATGTTGGAACACAAGCATGTTGCTGCATAGCAACAGTGCCGGCTTCCGTGACCGGAAGTGAGTCAAGGCTACTTCCGGTGTTGGCGTGATGGCTTAGGTATAGATGGGGTAGGTATATATGGAGTTCTATTGGGGGCGCTCCTTTGCTGTTGGAGGGGTCTGTAGACTGAGTTTGTCCCCCGAAACGTTACCCTGTATCGCTAAATACACTGTTTTATGCACATTGAATGTCTCTGAGTGCGGTTTCTGGTCCTATGTAAGTGGAATTTGGATGGCATATATGTATATATATTTATACACATACGGTATATATATGTGTGTCTCTTCCACTGCACCTAGCTGGTTTACACGTGTTGCTCCTGAGGCTTACTTTGAACTACTTTCATTCACCCTAAACGCTCCTTGATAAAGGTCCATCTTCTTTAGGACCAAAATGTCGGGGTTTTGGTGAAATTGGAATATACCTGAGAAAACTTTGCTGCAAATAAAATGATTTATTTATTTTTATCAAGAAGCATTTTCTTTGATAAGATGAAGAGTGCCTGCGTCTCTATATGAGAACCGTAGCTATACATTGGAGGACTGATTTATTTCTGGACCCCTTCGCATGCACCCCACAGTTGGTTCATTACCCCTAGTGTGAGTGCGGTCTATCTTTGGAGTATATATATATATATATATATATATATATATATATATATATATATATATATATATATATATATATATGGAAACTTGTGGGGATAGCACTCATTAATACTTGGAATTTGGACGGGTGCAGATCCTTTTGAAAATAATTTTTAAGGAAACATTACATCCAGAGGACATAGATGAGGCAGCACTCCTTTAGAAAATACAATAGAACTTTTAATTCATGTGGCAAAAGTTCATAGCCAGAGGGGACTGGGATGCAACTGATAGCATTACAAAGGCATGATAATCAGTGGATATAATCACCAAAGCGTAGCATAATCAGGCAGCAGTCAACGGAGCCGTTTCGGCTTATACAGCCTTCATCCTGGACTGACCCTCAGTCCAGGATGAAGGCTGTATAAGCCTCTGGCTATGAACTTTTGCCACATGAATTAAAAGTTCTATTGTATTTTCTAAAGGAGTGCTGCCTCATCTATGTCCTCTGGATGTAATGTTTCCTTTTATATATATATATATATATATATATATACAGAAGTACAACACACTCACCATTCCTACAAATGGGGTGCAAACAGAACCCACTTTCCAGGTTGGGGTGCAGTGGCCTGTGACCACACACTCTAGTAAATACAAACACAGGGGGCCCAGCACTCACTACAACAAACTAACTCACCTTAACATTAAAATAATCAATTAAATAAATAATGGGGTTTTAGTTCATGAATTGATCAATGCATTTAAGCTTGCAGCCCATCGCCAAGGGACCCCGTTTCACTGCAAGTCCTACACTAACAACTTTTTTACTTAGGAACCTGGCAACTGCTTACACATCATAGCTAAAATTAACGTGTTTTTTTCTTGGGTTAAAACTCAACTGCCAAGTACAGTACCTTATGGCTTTTAAAGGTGTTGTCTCACCTTTAAAAGCCTGTGTACACCCATAGGGAAGTCAATCTAATTAAAGATGCTGAAATGGGCGATACAAATTTATAAAAGTGTAACAGTAAATCACAATTTGTCAAATTCATAATAATACATAACATATAATTAATGATGTATTACATAAAATATAATATTCTATAACATATAGGGGTAAATTTACCAATATGAAAAACCTAGTTTTTCGTATTGGTATTTCCCCTACGGCTGCATACGACTGTTTAAGTCGTATGCAAAGTCGTGTTCCGGAGGGGAAATTACAAAGCAGTCAGATATGACTGCTTTGTAACCCTCCGATGGTGTAATGATTCGTATTAGCTGGCCATATATACGGCCGCTAATACGAATTTTTCTAGCAGTCTGCACGGATCAGTCAGATCCGTGCAGGCTGCAATGTGTAAAAAAAAATAGAAAAATAAATAAAATTTTAAAAAAAAATGGCGTGGGGTCCCCCCCACTGCTGTAACCAGCACCAGGCTGAAGGAGCCGGGGCCGGTAATTAAAAATCAGGGAACCCGACAAATATGGGTTCCCCGATTTTTAACAACCAGCCCCAGGCTCCAGGACCGGGGCTGGTTCCCAAAATACGGGGGACAAAATGACTAGGGGTCCCCCGTATTTTAAGAACCAGCCCCAGGCACAACCAGCCAGCAGGGTAATGTCACAGCCGGGGGACACTTATAATATAAGGTCCCGCGGCCAAAACATTAACCCTACCGACCAGTCAGCCTGGCCAGGGGCCCTGGGGGAGTGGGGACCCCCCCAATGAAGGGGTCCCCCCCCTCCAGGACTTACCTGACCAGGCTGAAGCCTGGTGCTGTCCCCGATGCCCCTGGGCGGTGGGCATCGGGCTGATTATGGTGTAAAAAAAAAGATTAAACTATTGTTTTTTACTGTGGCACTACAAGTGCCAGCAAGCCTCCCCAGCAAGCTGGGACTTGGAGAACCACAAGTCCCAGCCTGCTGGGCATTAAAGGGCCCGCTGGCACTTGTAGTTCCACAGTTAAAAAAATAGTACACAAAACACACTGACACACATTTAAAATAAAACTTTAATACATACAAAGCCCACACATACTAATACTTACCTATCTTCTTCCCGTAGGTAGCCCTGGTCCTGATGTCCTGTGTCGTCTTCGGGATCCATGTCGAAGTCCTTCTTCATGTCGACGTCGCTGTCGGCGATGGCGTCCCCGTCCGGATCCGAAGAAATCCATGTGGAAGCTGTGGAAGGAAACCATACTCACCTGTCCCAGCGCGACGTAGTCCAGGTAAGTGTCTTGGCAAAAAAACAAACCGACACCCCGAAACCAGACCGGACAGAGAGCCGTACGGTACTCTGTGTACATCGTGCGGCTCCGCCTCCCGAATGCCGCTATTGGCCGCCTTGCGGCCTAGCGGCTCCTGATTGGCCGGTCTGGTTTCGGGGTGTCGGTTTGTTTTTTTGCCAAGATCCCGAAGACGACACAGGACATCAGGACCAGGGCTACCTACGGGAAGAAGATAGGTAAGTATTAGTATGTGTGGGCTTTGTATGTATTAAAGTTTTATTTTAAATGTGTGTCAGTGTGTTTTGTGTACTATTTTTTTAACTGTGGAACTACAAGTGCCAGCGGGCCCTTTAATGCCCAGCAGGCTGGGACTTGTGGTTCTCCAAGTCCCAGCTTGCTGGGGAGGCTTGCTGGCACTTGTAGTGCCACAGTAAAAAACAATAGTTTAATCTTTTTTTTTACACCATAATCAGCCCGATGCCCACCGCCCAGGGGCATCGGGGACAGCACCAGGCTTCAGCCTGGTCAGGTAAGTCCTGGAGGGGGGGGACCCCTTCATTGGGGGGGTCCCCACTCCCCCAGGGCCCCTGGCCAGGCTGACTGGTCGGTAGGGTTAATGTTTTGGCCACGGGACCTTATATTATAAGTGTCCCCCGGCTGTGACATTACCCTGCTGGCTGGTTGTGCCTGGGGCTGGTTCTTAAAATACGGGGGACCCCTAGTCATTTTGTCCCCCGTATTTTGGGAACCAGCCCCGGACCTGGAGCCTGGGGCTGGTTGTTAAAAATCGGGGAACCCCTATTTGTCGGGTTCCCTGATTTTTAATTACCGGCCCCGGCTCTTTTAGCCTGGTGCTGGTTACAGCTGTGGGGGGGACCCCACGCCGTTTTTTTTTTTAATTTATTACATTTTTCTATTTTTTTACACTGAAGCCTGCACGGATCTGACTGATCCGTGCAGGCTTAAAGCAAACAGAACAGGAAAATGGTGTTCTATTTTTCTGTCGTATTTGCGTTGGTGTTTCACACCACTTAGCAGCCGTATTATCAGTACGGCTGCTTAGTACATCAGGAACCACCATTCTTTTGAATGGTGATTTCTGTCGTATCCTATCGATGGTGTAGGACATTCGTATTTGTAAATACAAATACGAATGTTCCATCTTTAGGACTACGAATTGTTGTATTTTTGGATTGTAAATCCCGAAAATACAAATTCGTAAAAAAAAGGTGTATTTCTCCCTACGAATACACCTTTTTTCTACGAATCCATTTTGGTAAATGTCCCCCATAATCTCTTATATAATAGCCCAGAACTGTCAATCTGTCAGTTTGTGTATAATGCTGGGCAGAGTCATAGAGTGAAACTCCGCCCAGCGTTATACACATACAAAGGTCTGGACTATATTTTACTAGACTGACAGCTAGAATTGCAAGGACCTATGTACCAGCCCCTGCACCAGAAGCAGCAGTCAGCATCTGAGTCCTACCTTACCAGAACACCTTCAAATACACAACATGGGCTCATGTGCCCTGACATTTCATGGCGCTAAGTGCCGCACATGCCCACTCTCTCAACCCCCTGTGCAACAATAGGGTGCCTGACAGCGACAATATTATGTTCCCTTGCATGGTAATCCACCCATCCCTGGCAGCTGGGAAGGGATCCTGCGCCCGCTACCACGCACGCGCATCTCTGCCTCCAATACCAGCTTCTACATGAGAATGTACTTGTCACTGCAGCCTTTGCCAGGAAAAAAAAAGTCAACCCGCCCAGAGTTTGGCCAGAGGGTGGACCCAGTGCGGCTGCCTCAGAAACCGGCTCCCCTGTCACAGGCCCACTAGCCGGGAGGCCCCAGCAACTGCACACCTACACAAATCACACAAGAGGATGCAACGCACCTCCCCGGCTCATACTACACATGTGCAATCACGCAATGCAAGGCAGGGTCTAGGCACCATTTTTTAAATGGCCTTAAGTCTTGGCTGCCTGCCCTTACTTCACTCATCCCTGAAGGTTTGCTGCATTCTACCTTACAAGTGATGTAGGGTATTTTCATTACATGCAAATACTGCAAAATGAGTGATATACTGTAGATCAATAGATAACATAGATAGTTAAATTGACCCACAATATTTGAAAGGCGCAAAAAGCTTCCTTTGGAGGGTAGCCAATACCTTATTAATAGTCTATAATGCCTGCACTCTCTCTACCCCCCCCCCCACACCAGAGGCCCAGAGTCTGCGAATTCGCTGGTGCACGTGCTCGCTACAACCAGGCATCACTGACCTTAACTCCACCACCTGCAGTATCCCCGAACCCCCCACTCCAACACCGCCAAACAACCTCCCCCACCCACGGCACCATCGCACACGAACCTCACCCACCCAACCCACCACCACAGCCATCCACCACACCACCGCACATGCCACTCCACCACCTTCACTCTCCCCACATTCACCTGTGTCAACACCACACCTGCAGCTCCCACGCCTGCAGTATTTCCCCACTCACCCCTCCCGCACAAACCATATTTCATGCAATAAAGGTATCCACATATTGAGGGTGCAGAGCCCCTTACTACGGTGTGAAGAGCGCCTGTAGGGCTCGATGAATCACCTAGTCTAATTAATAGGGCCTTTTTTGATTATAAAAAAAATATTTTTACAAAAAAATGAATTGATTAAAAATACAGACAATGTAGATCTTCAAGTATCCAATTTCACATTCAAATTCAATAATGGTTTAAATTTGTTATTATTAATATCTGAATGTTTACGGCAGAATACTTTATCTATCAAATAAGGATCCACCTCAGAATCATGCTAAAATGATCTACCAGCTCTAAATTAATCAAAAAGTAAACCATCAACAATGTAGTAGTAAGTAACACTGTATCTAAATGAAGGAACATACAGAAGGAGCAGGCCTCTTCTTTGCTTGCAGATCGCCAGAACGTCACCGCTGGCGATCCGCCAGCAGCCTGGCTCACCATCTGACTGAGACGCGCGTGAGTCACACGCGCACGCCCGTCTCAATCTCCGTCGGCAGGGTGACCGGAACCCTGTTTGTCTCCGCTTCAGGGAGACGGACAGGGTTAGGGGGGTGCGGGCAGGTGGCGGGGACCCCGGGTCTCTGTCGACAAGCCGGCAGTGACCCGGGGGAAGCCCTGGAAGCGCCGTCGGAAGGGGACGCACGCGTCCACTTCTCGCTATAGATATGGCGCTGGCGGGGGATGCCGGCTGGCGTCGCCATCGCCATCCCCTGCAAAGATGAGACCTGCCCCATCTGTAGTCCTAATTGTTCTTTTAACCCTATGGGCGCTAGAGTAACCAAGTTATAAATCCAGCAGCTTTGTGACTGTAACAATCAAGCCTCCCCCCCCTCCATCACAAAACTGGAATGTGGTCTATAATCTTAATACGGAGGCTCGTCACCGTATTTTGCACCACTAACAGTGATGAGCCACTGGCTGGTAGGGGATTGGTGAAGGAAGTTACTTATGTTACCTTTCTTTGATTGGATTTAAATATATATAAATATATATATATATATATATCAAAAGAGTGACCCCAAGTGCGCCCTAGTGGTGTAAGCAGCTACTCTAAAACCTCCCCTGTTAGTGGGAGGCAGTAATGGAAATAGAGAAAGCAGGAATTAGAGAGCGCTTTGAGCCACCAGCTCAGACTTCCACCAATAGCAGTTAAATACAATACAATTAGTAATCGTAAAACCAGAGTGTATTTTTAGTAAAAAAATTTTTTTCAAATGTCACATCTGGAGATGGTATTTCTTTTGGAAACGTATAGTCAACAACCCAACGCGTTTCGTCTTTACAAAGACTTCATCAGGGGTTTAACTGTAGGTGGTAAAGATAATAACAATTGAATATTTATGCATATTTTATACAGAAACACAGATTTAATACAATCATAGCATACAATTGGTTTAAAATTTGGACATAGTAGTCCTTAAAACTGTTTTAAGGACTACTATGTCCAAATTTTAAACCAATTGTATGCTATGATTGTATTAAATCTGTGTTTTTGTATAAAATATGCATAAATATTCAATTGTTATTATCTTTACCACCTACAGTTAAACCCCTGATGAAGTCTTTGTAAAGACGAAACGCGTTGGGTTGTTGACTATACGTTTCCAAAAGAAATACCATCTCCAGATGTGACATTTGAAAATTTTTTTTTAATAAAAATACACTCTGGTTTTACGATTACTAATTGTATTGTATTTAACTGCTATTGGTGGAAGTCTGAGCTGGTGGCTCAAAGTGCTCTCTAATTCCTGCTTTCTATATATATATATATATATATATATATATATATATACTTTGGGGCGGCGGCACTCAGCTCAAAGAAAAACTCATGACAGCATATTTCGCCAACGTTTCAAAGCTCCTGCGGCTTTTTTATCAAGGCTTAGTAAGAACCAGGATCTCTCTCTCTCTCTCTCTGTCTCTCTCTCTCTCTCTCTCTCTCTCGCTCTCTCTCTCTCTATATATATATATATATATATATATATATATATATATATATATATATAAAATTATTGTTAGATTATTCTGCTTTTATGAAAGCATCTTCATAGAGTTAACCTAAACCCCAAGCATTTATCTTACAATATGTATTCTGCAAAGCAAGCAGGCATTGATGAATCTCACTTATTTTAGTTCCACATAAAGGAAAAAATGCAAGGTCAAAATAAAATAACAATAAAATGTTCTGTGTATGCATGTGTATATATGTATATGTATATATATATATATATATATATATATATATAGAGAGAGAGAGAGAGAGAGAGAGAGAGAGAGTGAAAGAGAGAGAGTGTAAAGAAGGCGGCACTCTCCAGTCTTAGTCAAGTGAAGTAAAAAAGCCTTTAATCCGGCGGCGTTTCGGGTGTTACCCCGTTCTCAAGGACATACAAGTGCACATTAAAAACAACAGAGTATATAAGGCAGACAAATCCCACCCCCAAATCAATCAGGCTTCACCTGAGCTTACCGGTATCACCTGCGAGCAGCTGCGGTAAATAGCGTCTAGGAGCGTGTCCCCATTCACCACGTCGCACCTGAGTGACCAGTCACGCTGTTACAGCGCGCTTACGTCACTCCGCTGTTCTCAGTGGCGAGGCCAACCCGCTCCCGATCAGCTGATCATAGCCGCACGTCACTCTGCTGCGTCCCGGCTTCACCCGCGTTGCCAGGCAACCTACAAATAATAATAATAATATATATATGCATACTTCAATAAGTGGCAGCGTTATAGATGTATAGAGCTGAAGAGAACTATTTTACAATAAAAATAGAAATAGAATAAAGGTAAAGGAAAATGACCACAATCATAAATATATAGCAGAAAATCATCATTGAATAGACCATTAATATATGAACAGGTCTAAAATTCAGAGATAACATTGTAACCCCCACTGCTCATTCAAGCCTTTAGGGGCAAGAGTCTGCAAATAGAAAATCCATTTGCATTCTAGCTGCATCAATTTCTTATTCCTGTTACCTCCCCGAAGAGAAGCAGGTACCTGATCAATAACAGTAGACCTCAAGCAACGCGAATGTGATTTTTTATATCACACAATCACGCTTTCAGATTATTACAGACTGATGCAAATTCCACGCGGCTTCCGCGTTAAGAATTACCCCACTATCGGTAAATATAACATCAGCTTTTGCCGCCGTTGGATGGCAATCCTAAACAAGTGCTCAATGGACTTGATTTTAATAGTAGTGGAGGAGGCAACACGCGAACAGAAAGCATATGAACAAAAAATCTTGGAGTTTGAATCCCTATATAAAGATACCTTGACGAAAGATGCTGGCACTGATTCGATGGACCGAATACACGTACAAATGGAGAAGTACAGGAAAGACCTCATAGCTTTCAAAAGGGAGAAAATGAGGAAGGTCCAGGCTGACTATGATCAAAAGCAAGTATACAATTGGATTAACCCTTTACAACAGTAGGGCAAAGAAAGAGGCAAATTCTTTCATCGTAATCGCAGGGGTCCAACTCGACTACAAGATACCAGCACTTCCCAGAGTGAGAACGAATCCCTTCCGTCAAGTGTGAGAGAAGCAATTGGCCCTTTAGGGGTCGATCCCCGCATGAAACCATCCCCACCAAGAGGAAGAGGACGAAGAGGGCGGGACAGAACCGCAGACAAAACACGGTACTGTCCTCCCCGCAAAGTAAAGAACTGATCTTCAAACTGTCTAAAGTTCCACTCACTCCAGGGGCGGATCCAGGATAAAATGACAGGGGGGGCACCATGATAAAAGAGGGTTTAGGTGGGGGATGGGCAGTGTTAGTGGTGCCAGTGTCCATGCTAAGAGAGCGGCAGAGAGAGGGTGGGAATGGGATTAAAAATAGGTGCTGGCATTTAAAGTACGCAGGCCCACCATGGCAACAAAAGCAAAGGATGTAGTTGTACGCACGCCGAAGGCGCGCTCCGGAAAAGGGGTGTGGTCACTCAACAGAGGTGTGTCCTTGAGTGTAGTCTACAACACCATATACAACTTCTACACATTATGCAACAAAATACTAGACCTCTTTATACTTCCCCCTTACACATGATGCCAAAATTCAAATAATGCCACATAGATTGTGTCAAAATTCACATAATGCCACACGGATTGAGCCAAAATTTACATAATATCACACGGATTTAGCCAAAATTCACATAATGCCAAATGGATTGAGCCAAAATTCACATAATGTCACATGGATTGTGTCAAAATTCACATAATGCCACATGGATTGAGCCAAAATTCACATAATGCCACATGGATTGAGCCAAAATTCACATAATGCCACATGGATTGAGCCAAAATTCACATAATGCCACACAGATTGAGCAAAAATTCACATAATGCCACACAGATTGAGACAAAATTCACATAATGCCACACGAATTGAGCCAAAATTTACATAAGAACACACGGATTGAGCCAAAATTCACATAATGCCAAATGGATTGAGCCAAAATTCACATAATGCAACATGGATTGAGCCAAATTCACATACTGCCATACGAATTGAGCCAAAATTCACATAATGCCACATGGATTGAGCCAAAATTCACATAATGCCACATGGATTGAGCCAAAATTCACATAATGCCACACGGATTGAGACAAAATTCACATAATGCCACACGGATTGAGACAAAATTCACATAATGCCACATATATTTAGCCAAATAATGCCACACGGATTGAGCCAGAATTCACATAATGCCACACAGATTAAGCCAAAATTCACAAAACGCTTCATAAACAGGGACATTGTCCACCAAAGGTGCTCATTAAACATTTACACCATAATGTCCATTACACGTTAAGTTACACGCCATTATGTCCATTATGTATTCTGCCAAACACCATAATGCCTATTAAAAATTATGCTACATAAGTGCTGCTTATCTACATGCTCATTGCCAAGGGTTCCATGCTCATTGCCAGAGGTTCCATGCTCGTTGCCATGTGTGATTACATGTTCATTGCCAAGGGGTAATACATGCTCGCGGTAAATGGGGGACAGCCGCAGCCAGGCAAAAGTGATAGCCACTGAAAGTGGCAGAGCCTGGCTATATTCAGAGCATTGCAGGTACCGGCTATTTGAAATAATACCCCTTACACACCAGAAAATGCATTCCCAGTTTGGCCCCTTTTACACCAGCCTAGTCCCTGCATTTTCTGGTGTGAGGGGGAGAGAAAACCACCCCTCCCCTTTAACCAGTTATCTCATTTAACCGGCTATATCTTCGGAAGCAACTGACCCATTTACATGAGTATCATATTGAAGAACTTTTGAGTGGGCTTTGAATGATTTTGGTCCAGTGAAACTGGAACGTTTAGTTCCAGAGTAATCTGCCCTTTAAAGAACATGAACAGCCATGAAATTACATTTCAAAATTAAAAAAATCGGTTTACACGCAATATCTCTGGAACCGAGTGACCGATATGGACCAGCCTGGTATCATATTGAAGGCCCAGCGATTGGAATTGAATGAGATAAGCCACAAGCTTCTGTGATGCCAGGGCGAAAACTGGCAGCCGTCGGAACCGGGTGGGGGTCGGAATTGACGGGTCCCATATTATCCTATGGGGAAAAAACGTTACAGCTTTGCCAGGCGATATCTCCGGTTCCCGGGGGGCTAGAGACACGGGGCTGGGCTCGTTGGAAAGCCCTGGTCCTCAGCTACAAATGACAGGGGGCACGTGCCCGGGTGCCCCCCCCCCTGAATACGCCACTGACTAATTCCAATAGAGGAACAAGTGCTGTCATTAGGATTATCTTTTATTCCTACAACAAAGATGGATCCTTTTAGATGGCAAGTCGACACCTACAAGTTCAATAGAACGTTAAAATTAAAAGAATACTTTGGGAAACAGACATCCAAGCCAAGGAGCAATCAAGAAAAACAAAAGGAAACTTTACCACATCAATTAAGAAAAATTATGCCAGTGTCCAAGTTTGAACCTATGTCTACTAGTCCTTACATAAAAACCTTTACCCGTTTATTACAACAGATGGGGGAGCCGATGTCGACACCTGAGTCATGTCGATTTAACTTATCTTCACTGCAACAAGCGGCCCTTAAAGACCTGTCTGCAAGAAAATACATTATTATCAGAAGTGCGGACAAGGGGGGGGGGGGGGGGCTGTAGTTATACAGGACTTGGACAATTACAAAAGTGAGTGCTATAAGCAGTTAACTGATTCAGATGTTTACAAGCTTTTTTTAAAAGATCCAACCGTGGAGTTAAAAAGTGAATTGGATGCAATCCTGGTATGTGCTGCCAGTGAGGGTCTAGTATCCAGTGAATTGAGTGATGCCTTAAAGGTTGATTACCCTGTAGTGCCTCTGTTTTATACCTTGCCCAAGGTACATAAGGACCTACAACATCCACCGGGCCGACCCATTATTTCGGCCCTGGGGTCCTTATATCATCCTGTGTCGGTGTACCTTGATAGTGTCTTGAATCCATTGGTACAAACTATGCCAGGATATCTTAAAGATACTACCACTTTATTAGCTGACTTGGAGGCACTGCAGGGTGGTGACGTTTTAAATACCTTTCAATGTGTGTGTACAGCTGATGTCACTATGCAGTGCGCATATTTATGGAATCCATTCCTGACTATAGTGGACCACCGGTGATATTTATCCTACAGCTGCTCAGGCTCATCTTAACCCACAATTATTTCATTTTTGATAGCAAATATTATTTACAGGTGTCTGGCTGCACTATGGGGTCTTCAGTGGCCCCGGCGTATGCCAATATCTTAATGCATCATGTTGAACAAGGTTTATTTTTTCACCAGAATAGCCTGAAACCCAAAGTCTTATTTTACCGTCGCTTTATCAATGATTTATTGATTTTTTGGGGTGAAGAGCCTGGGCAGTTGATGGATCTTTTGTCTGCACATAACCTGACTACTAGTGTGGTTAAGTTCACACACAGTGTACACCCCTCCACGGTACACTTTTTGGGCGTAAACATTGAGATTCCAGATTCTCTAATACAGACTAACTTGTTCATTAAACCCACTGACCGTAATACAGTATTACGGAACAAAAGTTTTCATCCTGTTGCTAACCGTAAGGGTTTACCTTACTCTCAACTTTTGAGAGTAAAGCGTATTACCTCAGAAGCTAGCCAAGTAGAGCCAGCGCTGGACACTATGGTCGCCAGATTCATTGATAGAGGCTATCAGAGAAAGGAGTTATTGGCCCTAAAAAAGAAGGTTCTTGACATCCCACGTAGTGAATTACTCAAAGGCAAAATATTTAAGGATACAGCTGTTAACAATAAAATCCCATGGGTTTACCAGTTCTCCACCTGGAGTAGGTTTAACATCGTTAAAGCCAAACAATTCTGGCCAGCAGTTTCAACCGACAAAGACTTGCCCCTCCTGGCCAATACTAGACTACTACCTAGCCTTACTAGGGGTAAAAATATCAAAGACCAGGTGGTCAAATTGGATATATCAGGGTGGGACAGACTGCCTGGGCCTTCATTCCTGGGGAGGAAAAATGGTTGCTACCGCTGCCTGGGCTGCATCACTTGCAGGTCCATGACTAAAGGGCTAAAGGGTTAAAGGGCTACCTTTAACCACCCACATTCCGGGAAACGTATCCCCATCAAATCCCCATTGTCTTGTCACTCATTATATGTTGTATATCTTCTTACTTGTCCCTGTGGTCTGACCTATGTGGGGAAAACTCAACACACATTCAAAGAACGAATGGCCCTACATAGGTCAGGCATTCACCAGGGACTATTGTGTGGACACAGCGACCAGCCAGTGGCCCGCCATTGTATTAAATTTGGCCACAGTGTGGCTAGTAGGAGGTCTACTGTTATTGATCAGGTACCTGCTTCTCTTCGGGGAGGTAACAGGAATAAGAAATTGATGCAGCTGGAATGCAAATGGATTTTCTATTTGCAGACTCTTGCCCCTAAAGGCTTGAATGAGCAGTGGGGGTTACAATGTTATCTCTGAATTTTAGACCTGTTCATATATTAATGGTCTATTCAATGATGATTTTCTGCTATATATTTATGTTTGTGGTCATTTTCCTTTACCTTTATTCTATTTCTATTTTTATTGTAAAATAGTTCTCTTCAGCTCTATACATCTATAACGCTGCCACTTATTGAAGTATGCATATATATATATATATATATATATATATATATATATTATACAATGACTGATTGTTATAAGCATTTGATAAGAATTCATTCCAGTAGCCCATTAGTGGATGACTGCTTGATGTATAGTCTATCTTTTTTAATATGGTATAACTTTGTGTTATAAACCCTGTTTTAATGTGTTATTTTTGTTCATGTCATTATTTGTAGGTTGCCTGGCAACGCGGGTGAAGCCGGGACGCAGCAGAGTGACGTGCGGCTATGATCAGCTGATCGGGAGCGGGTTGGCCTCGCCACGGAGAACAGCGGAGTGACGTAAGTACGCTGTAACAGCGTGACGCGTCACTCAGGTGCGACGTGGTGAATGGGGACACGCTCCTAGACGCTATTTACCGCAGCTGCTCGCAGGTGATACCGGTAAGCTCAGGTGAAGCCTGATTGATTTGGGGGTGGGATTTGTCTGCCTTATATACTCTGTTGTTTTTAATGTGCACTTGTAAGTCCTTGAGAACGGGGTAACACCCAAAACGCCGTCGGATTAAAGGCTTTTTTACTTCATTTGACTAAGACTGTAGAGTGCCGCCTTCTTTACAGACTCTACATTAGGGCAACTTGCTGCTACCTGGGAAGGCACCTCAGCATTTTCACTAATGATACCAACGAGTGCCGGACCTACAACCTGCTACTATATATATATATATATATATATATATATATATATATATATAAATAGAGAGAGAGAGAGAAGCAATTGTAGATACAGGCCCTCGCAACATGCAACAGAATACAGCTTGAAATAATGGGACCCACACGGGTATGCTTAGCCAACGTTTCGGGTCGGTGACCCTTTATCAAGACATAAAGATAGGATGGACAGTACTTACATTTATAGCAGTTAACATGTGACAAACACCCAGTGACTGATCAAAGAAAACTCCCTGTAAGTGCGCCTTTTCGCAGCTCATGATGTCATTATAGCGCAGCAGCGCCGTCCTGTACTGTCAGAGCCGGAGGCAATGCGGGGGAGATGGTGCTACCGAACAAATCTGTGAACATAACATAAGACATAACATTATAATAAAAACAGCATAATAAAAACAGCAAGGGATGTTGTTCATAACATTGTCACATGTGGAAGGCAATAGCTGATAAACTGTTATCATGTAAATTTACGTTGCCCATGACGATGGAAGTCGACATTAAGACTTAATGAGGCAATCAATCCGAGTTGATTGCATCCAATAAAGTTTAAACATCAAGCATCACGTATAATGTAACAATTCCATACCATGCATGAGAAATAGAAACATGTGTCAATATGCTGAAACAAATGTATAAGCATGAGAACAGCGCTGAGGAGCATGCCGCTGTCATGATGCGAGAGCCGTGCCGACACACATGTGACCATGTTATGAGCAACATCCCTTGCTGTTTTTATTATGCTGTTTTTATTATAATGTTATGTCTTATGTTATGTTCACAGATTTGTTCGGTAGCACCATCTCCCCCGCATCGCCTCCGGCTCTGACAGTACAGGACGACGCTGCTGCGCTATGATGACGTCATGAGCTGCGAAAAGGCGCACTTACAGGGCGTTTTCTTTGATCAGTCACTGGGTGTTTGTCACATGTTAACTGCTATAAATATAAGTACTGTCCATCCTATCTTTATGTCTTGATAAAGGGTCACCGACCCGAAACGTTGGCTAAGCATACCCGTGTGGGTCCCATTATTTCAATCTGTATTCTGTTGCATGTTGCGAGTGCCTGTATCTACAATTGCTTCTCTACATATCCCTGCATGGGAAAAAGAGCACCGCACAAGTTGCATAATTTCAAGTGGAGTGCTGAGCATTTCTTGTCTATATTATCCACGTATCCTGATCCAGCATACGAGGAGCTGAGGCACCACTACCTTCCTTCTTCGTGTTTCAAACACACCACATCCAAGATCTTTCCCTGTCTGCACCTCCTTTGATGAGTACCAGCCAGTGTGTTCACTGCAGCAAAAGGGATGTCGAGTCAGGAACCAGTACCAGGCTTTAAAGAACTCACATTGAATATTGGTGAAGAGCTAATACTGACGGACTCGGATGCTGAGCAGATTCTATTCAGAGACCATCTCAAAGATGTTGGGACCACTGACACTGCTGAACAACTCACGACTGCCTTGATCCGCCTCAAGAAACGTGAAGTAGATTTCTACTTACATGGAGTTACCCTGTCTGACTACTACTGGGAGAAGAAAATCCCCAGAGGATTCAGGATAAAAAACATCCCCACGATTGGGCGATCCAACCCTGAATTTTGCAAGAAGTGGACGGCTGTCCTCAATAAATGCTCACACGACTTAATTCTATTAGTCATAGAAGAATCCAAAAGAGAATTAACCATGGTCAGGAGCAAAATTGAGGCTTTCGAGGCATCCATTCTGTCAACCATAAAAAACGATAAATCTCAAGATTGGTTAACACGACTAGGAGAACAAGTGGACCAATATCGCAGAGAACTCATTCAGTTTAAAAAAGCGAAGTGTGAGACGGTAAACCGAGACTACGCTGATTTTCAGGTGTACAGTTGGGCATACGGACAGGGGCACCCTTCCGAGAAGAAACGTACCTTCCGCCACAGACAGTACCAAGACAGGGTGGACAGCCGCCACCAGGCAAAAGTGATAGCCACTGAAAGTGGCAGAGCCTGGCTATATTCAGAGCACTGCAGGTACCGGCTATTTGAAATAATACCCCTTTCACACCAGAAAATGCATTCCCAGTTTGGCCCCTTTTACACCAGCCTAGTCCCTGCATTTTCTGGTGTGAGGGGGAGAGAAAACCACCCCCCCCCCTTTAACCAGTTATCTCATTTAACCGGCTATATCTTCGGAAGCAACTGACCCATTTACATGAGTATCATATTGAAGAACTTTTGAGTGGGCTTTGAATGATTTTGGTCCAGTGAAACTGGAACGTTTAGTTCCAGAGTAATCTGCCCTCAAAGAACATGAACAGCCATGAAATTACATTTCCAAATTAAAAAAATCGGTTTACACGCAATATATCTGGAACCGAGTGACCGATATGGACCAGCCTGGTATTATATTGAAGTCCCAGCGATTGGAATTGAATAAGATAAACCACAAGCTTCTGCGATGCCAGGGCGGGAACTGGCAGCCGTCGGAACCGGGTGGGGGTCGGAATTGATGGGTCCCATATTATCCTATGGGGAAAAAACGTTACAGCTTTGCCAGGCGATATCTCCGGTTCCCGGGGGGCTAGAGACACGGGGCTGGGCTCGTTGGAAAGCCCTGGTCCTCAGCTACAAATGACAGGGGAGGCACGTGCCCGGGTGCCCCCCCCCCCTGAATACGCCACTGACTAATTCCAATAGAGGAACAAGTGCTGTCATTAGGATTATCTTTTATTCTTACAACAAAGATGGATCCTTTTAAATGGCAAGTCGATACCTACAAGTTCAATAGAACGTTAAAATTAAAAGAATACTTTGGGAAACGGACATCCAAGCCAAGGAGCAATCAAGAAAAAGAAAAGGAAACTTTACCACATCAATTAAGAAAAATTATGCCAGCGTCCAAGTTTGAACCTATGTCTACTAGTCCTTCCATAAAAACCTATACCCGTTTATTACAACAGATGGGGGAGCCAATGTCGACACCTGAGTCGTGTCGATTTAACTTATCTTCACTGCAACAAGCGGCCCTTAAAGACCTGTCTGCAAGAAAATACATTATTATCAGAAGTGCGGACAAGGGGGGGGGGGGGGGGCTGTAGTTATACAGGACTTGGACAATTACAAAAGTGAGTGCTATAAGCAGTTAACTGATTCGGATGTTTACAAGCTTTTTTTAAAAGATCCAACCGTGGAGTTAAAAAGTGAATTGGATGCAATCCTGGTATGTGCTGCCAGTGAGGGTCTAGTATCCAGTGAATTGAGTGATGCCTTAAAGATTACACAACACAAACAGGGAAAGAAAGTATAATGTAGGTGCACTGGAAGTCCTTTTTATGTTACATAAAATATAACTTTTAATATTTTTGCATTAAAATTCGGTGAAATATTAAAACAATAGAAAGAAATAAAGAGCAGAAATAAGATTAAAAATGTAATGGCCGCTACTCGACTCTTACCTTTTATTTTCAGGTTTATTGTATCCCTGTATGTCCCTAATATGGGCTGACAGTATTTATATTTCTCTAATGACTGTCACTTAGGCTCAAAATGCCTCCCTAAAAAGGGGAAATTCTTTCAAAGTGTCTTGTCAAAGTTCGTTGTAGCACAGATGTGTCTTCAATTATAAGTGATCTTTCACTGGTGTGGTGTGGTTGTGGGTAATTTTAAGGGCAAGGATGTCAGTCTTTCTGTGTGGGTGATAGTCACACTATCAGGGTGATTGGACAGTGTGTACACGTACCGCCAATCGTCCAAAGTATAATTCAAATAGTATTAGAATCTATACACCGTCCTATATATTATAACACATGTTAGGAGCACATAGTTTCACTCAACTTTAAATAGTATGGACTGAGGATACAGTATTCTGGTTATACCATATGTGACCCTGTTTGAGCTAGGGGAATTTAAAGATAATCCGCCGCTTTTTACTGTTCGGCTTTCACCCTCCTCAAACCAAAGTTATCAGTATATGTCTATCTCTGATATCTACACTGTGTGTGAGTTAAGGGATATTTGAATATCAGCTGCTTTAAAATTACTGAGCTGTTACCCCACTCCCACAGTGTTTAGAGGTGTCTAGATAGTATCGCACCTTCAGATAGACTTTTATTGTTTTTACTGCAGAATTTATTGTTGCTGTTGAGCTAGGGGAAATGTATCTCAGCCTTATATTATTAGGCTTTTACCCCACTCAAAACAGCTTCCTATTATACTTGTTGCTCTTAATATTGGACAGTGTGTATGGAAGGTACCAATATTACAATCTCTGCTTTATTCAAAATTCAGAGATTTCTAGGTACAAAAGCAGGTACAAATATGTTGGTGGCTTAGCACACAGTATATTTCTTCTCACGGCCGTTTCACCTAAGCTTCCTCAAGGTGCCTTGAGGAAGCTTAGGTGAAACGGCCGTTGGCAGCGAGTGGCCGCAGCTCATCTGTCTTATATGTTCCTATAAAGTGTCAAAATGTATATAATTGTGTTTGTAGCGAATATGTGGTAATAATTACTTGTGGTGGAAAACAAATAGGTAGCTAGTGGAAGCGCAGCCAAGCACGGAGTACTGCTTGCAGCAGACAGCCGGCTGCTGCCACACTACAAGCCGCTTATATTCTATTAACGGGCGAATAGCTAGCAGTATAGCCGCTTCACAACAGTGCGGACTATAACATTCGCTGCGTGTCCGTCACAACGGACAGGGATAAACAACAGCCAGCACGGCTACAGTATAAGGGCTATGCGGGGGTAAAAGCCGATACACATTAGCGGCTATTATATATGTATAACTAAACCCCATTTAAAGCAGCCCAATCAAACTTTCCAATAGCCAGCACGGCTACAGCATAAGGGCTATGCGGGGGGTAAAAGCCGGTACACATTAGCGGCTATTATATATGTATATGTATAACTAAACCCCATTTAAAGCAGCCCAACTAAACTCTTCCAAGCCGTTACTTTATCCCTTATAATAACTCTGATTTGATGTAATAAGAATTAATATAAATATGTGGGAAATGTGCTAAGAGGACAAGGTAAAAAATGATAAACTCCTTCTGACTGTGCCACACAATAAATTGCGGCGGTCTCTAAAAGAGGTTATATGTGGGACTAATAGCCTAGCAATAATAAAGTGGTTATAACATGCCAGACTTGTGAGAAGAAATATACTGTGTGCTAAGCCACCAACATATTTGTACCTGCTTTTGTACCTAGAAATCTCTGAATTTTGAATAAAGCAGAGATTGTAATATTGGTACCTTCCATACACACTGTCCAATATTAAGAGCAACAAGTATAATAGGAAGCTGTTTTGAGTGGGGTAAAAGCCTAATAATATAAGGCTGAGATACATTTCCCCTAGCTCAACAGCAACAATAAATTCTGCAGTAAAAACAATAAAAGTCTATCTGAAGGTGCGATACTATCTAGACACCTCTAAACACTGTGGGAGTGGGGTAACAGCTCAGTAATTTTAAAGCAGCTGATATTCAAATATCCCTTAACTCACACACAGTGTAGATATCAGAGATAGACATATACTGATAACTTTGGTTTGAGGAGGGTGAAAGCCGAACAGTAAAAAGCGGCGGATTATCTTTAAATTCCCCTAGCTCAAACAGGGTCACATATGGTATAACCAGAATACTGTATCCTCAGTCCATACTATTTAAAGTTGAGTGAAACTATGTGCTCCTAACATGTGTTATAATATATAGGACGGTGTATAGATTCTAATACTATTTGAATTATACTTTGGACGATTGGCGGTACGTGTACACACTGTCCAATCACCCTGATAGTGTGACTATCACCCACACAGAAAGACTGACATCCTTGCCCTTAAAATTACCCACAACCACACCACACCAGTGAAAGATCACTTATAATTGAAGACACATCTGTGCTACAACGAACTTTGACAAGACACTTTAAAAGAATTTCCCCTTTTTAGGGAGGCATTTTGAGCCTAAGTGACAGTCATTAGAGAAATATAAATACTGTCAGCCCATATTAGGGACATACAGGGATACAATAAACCTGAAAATAAAAGGTAAGAGTCGAGTAGCGGCCATTACATTTTTAATCTTATTTCTGCTCTTTATTTCTTTCTATTGTTTTAATATTTCACCGAATTTTAATGCAAAAATATTAAAAGTTATATTTTATGTAACATAAAAAGGACTTCCAGTGCACCTACATTATACTTTCTTTCCCTGTTTGTGTTGTGTATATATATACAAGTAGTAGGTAGCACCTCCAACTGTTAAAACAATAAGGATATTATCCCTATCAAATATCAGTATTTGAGGAGATACGTAAGTCCCACTATTTGAAAGACTGGTGCGGGTATCACCCTCCCCCCTTTTCTCTAAAATGCCTTAAAGATTGATTACCCTGTAGTGCCTCTGTTTTATACCTTGCCCAAGGTACATAAGGACCTACAACATCCACCGGGCCGACCCATTATCTCGGCCCTGGGGTCCTTATATCATCCTGTGTCGGTGTACCTTAATAGTGTTTTGAATCCATTGGTACAAACTATGCCAGGATATCTTAAAGATACTACCACTTTATTAGCTGACTTGGAGGCACTGCAGGGTGGTGACGTTTTAAATACCTTTCAATGTGTGTGTACAGCTGATGTCACTATGCAGTGCGCATATTTATGGAATCCATTCCTGACTATAGTGGACCACCGGTGATATTTATCCTACAGCTGCTCAGGCTCATCTTAACCCACAATTATTTCATTTTTGATAGCAAATATTATTTACAGGTGTCTGGCTGCACTATGGGGTCTTCAGTGGCCCCGGCGTATGCCAATATCTTAATGCATCATGTTGAACAAGGTTTATTTTTTCACCAGAATAGCCTGAAACCCAAAGTCTTATTTTACCGTCGCTTTATCAATGATTTATTGATTTTTTGGGGTGAAGAGCCTGGGCAGTTGATGGATCTTTTGTCTGCACATAACCTGACTACTAGTGTGGTTAAGTTCACACACAGTGTACACCCCTCCACGGTACACTTTTTGGGCGTAAACATTGAGATTCCAGATTCTCTAATACAGACTAACTTGTTCATTAAACCCACTGACCGTAATACAGTATTACGGAACAAAAGTTTTCATCCTGTTGCTAACCGTAAGGGTTTACCTTACTCTCAACTTTTGAGAGTAAAGCGTATTACCTCAGAAGCTAGCCAAGTAGAGCCAGCGCTGGACACTATGGTCGCCAGATTCATTGATAGAGGCTATCAGAGAAAGGAGTTATTGGCCCTAAAAAAGAAGGTTCTTGACATCCCACGTAGTGAATTACTCAAAGGCAAAATATTTAAGGATACAGCTGTTAACAATAAAAACCCATGGGTTTACCAGTTCTCCACCTGGAGTAGGTGTAACATCGTTAAAGCCAAACAATTCTGGCCAGCAGTTTCAACCGACAAAGACTTGCCCCTCCTGGCCAATACTAGACTACTACCTAGCCTTACTAGGGGTAAAAATATCAAAGACCAGGTGGTCAAATTGGATATATCAGGGTGGGACAGACTGCCTGGGCCTTCATTCCTGGGGAGGAAAAATGGTTGCTACCGCTTCCTGGGCTGCATCACTTGCAGGTCCATGACTAAAGGGCTAAAGGGTTAAAGGGCTACCTTTAACCACCCACATTCCGGGAAACGTATCCCCATCAAATCCCCATTGTCTTGTCACTCATTATATGTTGTATATCTTCTTACTTGTCCCTGTGGTCTGACCTATGTGGGGAAAACTCAACACACATTCAAAGAACGAATGGCCCTACATAGGTCAGGCATTCACCAGGGACTATTGTGTGGACACAGCGACCAGCCAGTGGCCCGCCATTGTATTAAATTTGGCCACAGTGTGGCTAGTAGGAGGTCTACTGTTATTGATCAGGTACCTGCTTCTCTTCGGGGAGGTAACAGGAATAAGAAATTGATGCAGCTGGAATGCAAATGGATTTTCTATTTGCAGACTCTTGCCCCTAAAGGCTTGAATGAGCAGTGGGGGTTACAATGTTATCTCTGAATTTTAGACCTGTTCATATATTAATGGTCTATTCAATGATGATTTTCTGCTATATATTTATGTTTGTGGTCATTTTCCTTTACCTTTATTCTATTTCTATTTTTATTGTAAAATAGTTCTCTTCAGCTCTATACATCTATAACGCTGCCACTTATTGAAGTATGCATATATATTAGAGATGAGCGGGTCCGGATTCCCGAGATCCGACAGATCCGAATATCGGGGATCCGGGCCAGATCCGAGCCGGCTCGGGAGTTCCCGCCTGAATTCCGGACCAATAACGAGGCCGAACGTCATCATCGCGCAGTCAGATTCTCGCGGGAGCGTGATCTTATAAAAGACGCACGCGCGCCCCGCCATCTTCACTCCAATCTTGGAGAGGGAAGAGGGTGGTTGGGAAGCTCCGTGTGCTCCGTGCTGTGCTCTGTGCCATGTGCTCCGTGACCTGACCTGTGCCCTCACTGCCCTGTGCTGTGCTCCGTGCCATGTGCTCCGTGCTGTGCTCCGTGACCTGCCCTCACTGCCCTGTGCTGTGCTCCGTGCCATGTGCTCCGTGCTGTGCTGTGCTCCGTGACCTGCCCTCACTGCCCTGTGTTGTAGACTTGTGGCCTGAGCCCTGTAGTGTGATTTAACTAACTAGGTGCTGCAGTGCTCACACGCAGGGGCTGCAGTGTCCACTGTCCAGGGGCTGTCCTGTGGCCCGTGCCCTGTTGTGATTTATTTAGCCCTAAGGCCTGTGTTGTGATTTATTTTATTTACCCCTGAACCCTGTGTTTTTTTTGTGATTTAACTAACTAACTCAGTGCTGCAGTGCTCACACGCAGGGGCTGCAGTGCTGCTGAGTAGTACACTGTGTACAGAGGCAGCATTAATACAAGGGGCTGTGTCCAGTGTGACGGCCTATATCTTATCCATTGTCCAGTGTCACGAGTCACTCACGACATATATCCTGTGTCCTGTCCTGTGTGACGACTGACGACATATCCTGTGTCCAGTGTGACGACATATATCATGTGTCCAGTGTGACGACATATATCCTGTGTCCAGCGTGACATATATCCATTGTCCAGTGTGACGACATATATCCTGTGTCCAGTGTGACGACATATATCCAGTGTCCAGTGTGACGACATATATCCAGTGTCCAGTGTGACGACATATATCCTGTGTCCAGTGTGACGACATATATCCTGTGTCCAGTGTGACGACATATATCCAGTGGCCAGTGTGACATCTAACCATTGTGTGACGGCATATATCCAGTGTCCAGCATGACATATATCCATTGTCCAGTGTACAGGAGCTGTGTCCAGGGGCGGTGTCCAGAGGCTGTGTCCAGTGTGACGGCTGTGTCCATTGTCCAGGGGCTGTGTCCAGTGTGACGGCTGTGTCCAGTGTACAGGAGCTGTGTCCAGAGGCTGTGTCCAGGGGCAGTGTCCAGTGTCCAAGGGGCTGTGTCCAGTGTGACAGGCTGTGTCCACTGTAAAGTAAGAAAAAGAAATAAAAGTAATAAAATAAAAACACATTTTTGGAGGATGATGGAGGAGGAAATAGTGGGAGTGCTGAAGCTGCTACCACCAGTCATGACAAGGCCAATACCTCTTTGTATTTGCTGTTTGGAGCATTTCTCTTTTTTTGGGATAGTTTATTAAACTGCCACCCTGTCTGCCCCTGCAGTGCCGCTCTGCCAGGTTGGAAGTGTAAGGTCCACATGTATGTGATGCCGACTGCTGTCGCTTAGCTTAGTCATCCAGCTACCTCGGTATACCCTTTTGGCCCAACTACAGTAAATGAAAACAATTTTGTAAGCTGTGAAGTGATCAAAATTGACTAGAAATGAGTGGAAACTAATGTTATTGAGGTTAATAATACTTAAGGGGCAAAAACAGGCCCAAATTCTATTATTTTAGACATTTTTAGCATTTTTTCATAAAAATCCAGATCCAAAACCAAAACCAAAACCCACAAGGGTGGTTTTGCCAAAACCAATCCAGATCCAAAACACGAATGGAGATCCAGATCCAAAACCAAAACCAAAACCCGAAAAAGTGGCCGCTGCACATCTCTAATATATATAAATATATTATACAATGACTGATTGTTATAAGCATTTGATAAGAATTCATTCCAGTAGCCCATTAGTGGATGACTACTTGATGTATAGTCTATCTTTTTTAATATGGTATAACTTTGTGTTTATATACCCTGTTTTAATGTGTTATTTTTGTTCATGTCATTATTTGTAGGTTGCCTGGCAACGCGGGTGAAGCCGGGACGCAGCAGAGTGACGTGCGGCTATGATCAGCTGATCGGGAGCGGGTTGGCCTCGCCACGGAGAACAGTCGAGTGACGTAAGCACGCTGTAACAGCGTGACGCGTCACTCAGGTGCGACGTGGTGAATGGGGACACGCTCCTAGACGCCATTTACCGCAGCTGCTCGCAGGTGATACCGGTAAGCTTAGGTGAAGCCTGATTGATTTGGGGGTGGGATTTGTCTGCCTTATATACTCTGTTGTTTTTAATGGGCACTTGTAAGTCCTTGAGAACGGGGTAACACCCAAAACGCCGTCGGATTAAAGGCTTTTTTACTCCACTTGACTAAGACCGGAGAGTGCCGCCTTCTTTATAGACTCTACATTGGGGCAACTTGCTGCTACCTGGGAAGGCACCTCAGCATTTTCACTAATGATACCAACGAGTGCCGGACCTACAACCTGCTACTATATATATATATATATATATATATATATATATATATATATATATATATATACGTTCCTGAGGCGGCACTCCGTTCGGCTTAGGGAAGAAAACAGGAATAATAGGCTGGTGCCTTCCAAACAAAGGAGCGGTGACCCGGTCCCTGAATATAGCAGGTAGATGGGGGCGGCGGCACTCAGCAACAATAAAGACGATGAAACAGCAGGTGACTTGCCAACGTTTCAAAGCCGTGTGGCTTCTTTATCAAGGCATACTGTGAAGAACAAATAATACATGTACAAACACTTACATAAATAGACTCTCCAAGGTCCGTTCACGCGTCCCGGCGCGGCCCCAGGCGGTCCATCATCTAATGACGTCATTCACGCCGGCGTCTGCCGGGGGGCGTGGAGGGAGCACTTGCACCTGACCTTCCATGGCCAATCAGCGCAGTTGTCAATCGCTATGGAGATACATAACAAATACCAACATTAAAAAACCAGTGAAAATGATACAAAAGTGCATAAAGTGCATAAAGTTACAGGCGCAGGTACCTAGGATCATCAATAGATACTTGTATATTGGTTACTTCACTATAAAATATAAAAACATTATTGTCATAATTGCCAAAATACAGCCCGTTGCCAACCATGGGAATCTACAGTCTGCAAGACACATGCCATGAGTACCAAACAATATGATATGTGCTGAGTGATCTAAATAGAAAAATATGCACACAAATGACAGTATAAACATAATGTTACATGCGCGCTACATTTAAAGAAAACATGAGAGTCCTAGGCTCTCATTCAAACCCTTGGGCGCTAGTGTGTCCAGTGTAAAGATCCACCGGCTCTCTGCTTGTAGCAGCAGCCTGGATCTATCACCACCGCGCCTGAGGGGGGGGATGTGATCAATAATTCTGTAGCGCAGTGAGGTGAGCGTATGACGGGCTTCCACAAAATGTCTGGCCACAGGTTGATCACTGTGGCCAGATTCGATTGCCAGTCTAATGGCAGATCTATGCGCCGTGGCACGGGTTTTAAACATGCCGTCAGTTTTGCCGACATAGTGTCGACCACACGGACATTCTATCAAATAAATGACCGACTTGGTGGTGCAACTGACTCTATGGCGGATTTTAAACTTCTTTCCTGAATAAGGATGGTGGAAGATGTCTCCCTGAACCAAAAAGCTGCAAGTAGCACAACCGCAGCAGCGAAAGCAGCCTAATTTAGGTGTTCCCAGAAATGTAATATTGGGTATCGGGTACTTCGCATCATTTTTAACTAAGTGATCTTTTAAGTTTTTACCCCTTTTGTAGGCGCTCATGATATTTTTGTGCCGTAGCGATGGTAAGGCGGGGTCGGTAGTAATGATAGGCCAATAAGATTTGGCCAATTTGTTGATGTGTCTGCTTTTGGAATGAAATGAGTTGACCCAGATTACTTTCTCCTCCGCTTTAGATTTTTTATTATTAGCAGTGAAGGTTGCGGTCCTAGGTAACTTAATGATTTTAGCTTTAGTTTTAAGCAGCTCGGGGCGGGAGTACCCCCTGGCTGCAAATTTTTCTACCATGTCATTCAAAGCAGATTCCAAGCTGTCAGCATCACTTGAGATGCGTTTTGCTCGTAGCATTTGCGAAAAGGGCAATCCCTTTTTAAGTGGTTCAGGGTGGTGGCTCAATGCAAGAAGCATATTATTCCTATCAGTGCTTTTAGTATAAAGTGATGTACTGATGTTACCATCACTAATTTTAATACACACATCGAGGTAATGCACTTGACTGGAATTAATCTCATAGGTAAATTTAACAGGAGATTGACTGCTATTATGCGTTTCCAGGTGTTCCACCAATGTTGTCCTGTCGCCCACCCAAAACAATAGCAGGTCGTCTATATATCTCATATAGAAAAAAATAGACGGCACTGCTCGAGGGTTGTTGGTAAACAAGCTACAATCGATGGTGTACATGAATGCATTTGCAAACGATGGGGCCACTGAGGACCCCATCGCTCAGCCTTTCTGTTGCAGATAAAATCTGCCATTAAACGTAAAATAATTACGCTTAAGCGTGAGTTGTAATAACTGCATAAAAAACGGTATAGCAGGTCCTGTATAGAGAGGATTGTCCGTGATAAGATTTTGTACCGCATCCAGTCCCATATTGTGCGGTATGCACGTATATAGGCTGGATACGTCTATGGTACTCAGCAGGCAGTGTTCAGGTATGTCCTTTAAATCCCCCAACTTCAAAAGTAGAGAATTAGTGTCCTTCAGGTGGGTCTCTGTAGCTTGAATGCAAGGTTGCAGGAAATAATCAAGGTAGATGGATATAGCTTGATATAATGAACCCCGGGCAGAGATGATAGGCCTACCCGGGGGATTGACCAGACTCTTGTGGATTTTAGGAGTTAAATATAACAGCGGCACAATAGGGAAAGGCGTGCTGAGGGCCTCCATAGTAGATTTGGATATGAATTTTTCTTGTGTCGCTGTATACAATATTTTATCGAGCTCACATTTGTAATCCGCAGTCGGGTCTTTGTCTAATTGCTTATATGTGTCGACATCTCTCAGCTGTCGGTCAGCCTCAGCGACATAGTCGCTCATATTAAGGATAACAGTGGCGCCGCCCTTGTCTGCCGGCCTGATAGAAATGGATGAATCATCACTTAATGCTTTGAGGGCTTTCCATTCGGCTGTGCTGAAATTTGAGTGTCCAACATCTGCAATAGTGTCAATGCGTTGAATGCCATTTTCCATCATATTGTGAAAAGTTTTGATCCCCGGGTTAAATGACATCGGGTCAAACTTCGACTTCTTTTTTAATATGCTGGGATATTCAACAACAGTGGGTCCCGCTACCTCTTTGTCCTGAAAGAATTCTCGTAACTTGAGTTGGCGGTTAAGTTTAAACAATTCAGTTTTTACTTTGAATGCGTCCATTTTAGTGACCGGGATAAAATTAAGTCCTTTTGACAAAACCTGATGTTCCATAGCTGATAATGGACGATTAGATAAATTAAAAATTAAAAATTAATTCTTCTGCTTGCGTGTTGGCTGGAATCTGGACTTGATACCTCTTCCGCGACCTTTTGTATTGGCCCCCTCGGCGTGTATGCCTTCTGGCCCGCGCAGAGGTTGGCCTCTCTGGTGGGCCCTGGGAGGGAGCGAGTCGGCACTGGTACTGGGTTGCTCGATATCGCTAGCGGAGGAATTGTCATCCTTAGATGATGCAGTGTCCAGTCCTCTTCTGTTATATCGTTTATATGTCCTTTTATGAAAGGATCTAACATTGGTGTCGCCTCCCGTTAGCCACGGGTAAACCGCATGTTTATCATAGTCACTGTTGACTTTCTCCTTCTTACTCCTTTTAAAGGCGATTAGTTCCTTTTTGTACTTGTCTATTTGTGCTGTCAATTTCTCAAGCCAATTAGTGCTCGTGTCTTTGCTCAATGGCTCTTTGTGCTCAAACTCAAACTCTGCCAATTTAGCTCGTATTAGCACTAGTTCCCGCGAAACCTCCTCGATCACGGCGACCATCAGGTCGAACGAGCATTTATTGAGTATTGACGTCCAAGTCTTACAAAAAGGTATGTTAAAACGCCCAATGGTAGGGACGTTCTTAACACGAAACCCTCTGGGGATCTTTTTTTCTCGTACATAATCTGAAAGTGTGACCCCATGGAAATAATAGTCAGTTTCTCGCCTCTTTAAGTTCAGCCATTCACCATATAGCTGGGCATGATCAGGTGTGCCACTTGTCATCTGCAAATCATCTTTGAAGAGAACTCTTTCGTAATCTGAGTCAGAAAAACTGTGTGTTGATCCATGGGTTAATTCGACTCTGGTCTGTGATGCAGAGGCAGACCAAGATGGCAACTGGCTGCTGTCCATGGCAACCAAACGTGCAGCTGCACGATGGATGATCACAGTCCCACACACTTGTAACTTTCACCACGGTGATGTGAAAATAAAAACAGCAACTGCGGCAGCGTCCTGTAAAGGATAGCTGTCTCGGTGCAAGACCCCGGTTCTTGGAGGGTTAAATATAAATATAGCAGCGGGTGCCTTCCAGTAATGTGTGATATCACACAAAACTCTATGTACGTTCCTGAGGCGGCACTCCGTTCGGCTTAGGGAAGAAAACAGGAATAATAGGCTGGTGCCTTCCAAACAAAGGAGCGGTGACCCGGTCCCTGAATATAGCAGGTAGATGGGGGCGGCGGCACTCAGCAACAATAAAGACGATGAAACAGCAGGTGACTTGCCAACGTTTCAAAGCCGTGTGGCTTCTTTATCAAGGCATACTGTGAAGAACAAATAATACATGTACAAACACTTACATAAATAGACTCTCCAAGGTCCGTTCACGCGTCCCGGCGCGGCCCCAGGCGGTCCATCATCTAATGACGTCATTCACGCCGGCGTCTGCCGGGGGGCGTGGAGGGAGCACTTGCACCTGACCTTCCATGGCCAATCAGCGCAGTTGTCAATCGCTATGGAGATACATAACAAATACCAACATTAAAAAACCAGTGAAAATGATACAAAAGTGCATAAAGTGCATAAAGTTACAGGCGCAGGTACCTAGGATCATCAATAGATACTTGTATATTGGTTACTTCACTATAAAATATAAAAACATTATTGTCATAATTGCCAAAATACAGCCCGTTGCCAACCATGGGAATCTACAGTCTGCAAGACACATGCCATGAGTACCAAACAATATGATATGTGCTGAGTGATCTAAATAGAAAAATATGCACACAAATGACAGTATAAACATAATGTTACATGCGCGCTACATTTAAAGAAAAGCACTGATAGGAATAATATGCTTCTTGCATTGAGCCACCACCCTGAACCACTTAAAAAGGGATTGCCCTTTTCGCAAATGCTACGAGCAAAACGCATCTCAAGTGATGCTGACAGCTTGGAATCTGCTTTGAATGACATGGTAGAAAAATTTGCAGCCAGGGGGTACTCCCGCCCCGAGCTGCTTAAAACTAAAGCTAAAATCATTAAGTTACCTAGGACCGCAACCTTCACTGCTAATAATAAAAAATCTAAAGCGGAGGAGAAAGTAATCTGGGTCAACTCATTTCATTCCAAAAGCAGACACATCAACAAATTGGCCAAATCTTATTGGCCTATCATTACTACCGACCCCGCCTTACCATCGCTACGGCACAAAAATATCATGAGCGCCTACAAAAGGGGTAAAAACTTAAAAGATCACTTAGTTAAAAATGATGTGAAGTACCCGATACCCAATATTACATTTCTGGGAACACCTAAATTAGGCTGCTTTCGCTGCTGCGGTTGTGCTACTTGCAGCTTTTTGGTTCAGGGAGACATCTTCCACCATCCTTATTCAGGAAAGAAGTTTAAAATCCGCCATAGAGTCAGTTGCACCACCAAGTCGGTCATTTATTTGATAGAATGTCCGTGTGGTCGACACTATGTCGGCAAAACTGACGGCATGTTTAAAACCCGTGCCACGGCGCATAGATCTGCCATTAGACTGGCAATCGAATCTGGCCACAGTGATCAACCTGTGGCCAGACATTTTGTGGAAGCCCGTCATACGCTCACCTCACTGCGCTACAGAATTATTGATCACATCCCCCCCCTCAGGCGCGGTGGTGATAGATCCAGGCTGCTGCTACAAGCAGAGAGCCGGTGGATCTTTACACTGGACACACTAGCGCCCAAGGGTTTGAATGAGAGCCTAGGACTCTCATGTTTTCTTTAAATGTAGCGCGCATGTAACATTATGTTTATACTGTCATTTGTGTGCATATTTTTCTATTTAGATCACTCAGCACATATCATATTGTTTGGTACTCATGGCATGTGTCTTGCAGACTGTAGATTCCCATGGTTGGCAACGGGCTGTATTTTGGCAATTATGACAATAATGTTTTTATATTTTATAGTGAAGTAACCAATATACAAGTATCTATTGATGATCCTAGGTACCTGCGCCTGTAACTTTATGCACTTTTGTATCATTTTCACTGGTTTTTTAATGTTGGTATTTGTTATGTATCTCCATAGCGATTGACAACTGCGCTGATTGGCCATGGAAGGTCAGGTGCAAGTGCTCCCTCCACGCCCCCCGGCAGACGCCGGCGTGAATGACGTCATTAGATGATGGACCGCCTGGGGCCGCGCCGGGACGCGTGAACGGACCTTGGAGAGTCTATTTATGTAAGTGTTTGTACATGTATTATTTGTTCTTCACAGTATGCCTTGATAAAGAAGCCACACGGCTTTGAAACGTTGGCAAGTCACCTGCTGTTTCATCGTCTTTATTGTTGCTGAGTGCCGCCGCCCCCATCTACCTGCTATATATATATATATATATATATATAAATAGAGAGAGAGAGAGAGAAGCAATTTTAAATACAGGCACTCGCAACATGCAACAGAATACAGCTTGAAATAATGGGACCGACACGGGTATGCTTAGCCAACGTTTCGGGTCGGTGACCCTTTATCAAGACATAAAGATAGGATGGACAGTACTTACATTTATAGCAGTTAACATGTGACAAACACCCAGTGACTGATCAAAGAAAATTCCCTGTAAGTGCGCCTTTTCACAGCTCATGACGTCATCATAGCGCAGCAGCGCCGTCCTGTACTGTCAGAGCCGGAGGCGATGCGGGGGAGATGGTGCTACCGAACAAATCTGTGAACATAACATAAGACATAACATTATAATAAAAACAGCATAATAAAAACAGCAAGGGATGTTGCTCATAACATGGTCACATGTGGAAGGCAATAGCTGATAAACTGTTATCATGTAAATTTACGTTGCCCATGACGATGGAAGTCGACATTAAGACTTAATGAGGCAATCAATCCGAGTTGATTGCATCTAATAAAGTTTAAACATCAAGCATCACGTATAATGTAACAATTCCATACCATGCATGAGAAATAGAAACATGTGTCAATATGCTGAAACAAATGTATAAGCATGAGAACAGCGCTGAGGAGCATGCCGCTGTCATGATGCGAGAGCCGTGCCGACACACATGTGACCATGTTATGAGCAACATCCCTTGCTGTTTTTATTATTCTGTTTTTATTATAATGTTATGTCTTATGTTATGTTCACAGATTTGTTCGGTAGCACCATCTCCCCCCGCATCGCCTCCGGCTCTGACAGTACAGGACGGCGCTGCTGCGCTATGATGACGTCATGAGCTGCGAAAAGGCGCACTTACAGGGCGTTTTCTTTGATCAGTCACTGGGTGTTTGTCACATGTTAACTGCTATAAATGTAAGTACTGTCCATCCTATCTTTATGTCTTGATAAAGGGTCACCGACCCGAAACGTTGGCTAAGCATACCCGTGTGTGTCCCATTATTTCAAGCTGTATTCTGTTGCATGTTGTGAGTGCCTGTATCTACAATTGCTTCTCTACATATCCCTGCATGGGAAAAAGAGCACCGCACAAGTTGCATAATTTCAAGTGGAGTGCTGAGCATTTCTTGTCTATATTATCCACGTATCCTGATCCAGCATACGAGGAGCTGAGGCACCACTACCTTCCTTCTTCGTGTTTCAAACACACCACATCCAAGATCTTTCCCTGTCTGCACCTCCTTTGATGAGTACCAGCCAGTGTGTTCACTGCAGCAAAAGGGATGTCGAGTCAGGAACCAGTACCAGGCTTTAAAGAACTCACATTGAATATTGGTGAAGAGCTAATACTGACGGACTCGGATGCTGAGCAGATTCTATTCAGAGACCATCTCAAAGACGTTGGGACCACTGACACTGCTGAACAACTCACGACTGCCTTGATCCGCCTCAAGAAATGTGAAGTAGATTTCTACTTACATGGAGTTACCCTCTCTGACTACTACCGGGAGAAGAAAATCCCCAGAGGATTCAGGATAAAAAACATCCCCACGATTGGGCGATCCAACCCTGAATTTTGCAAGAAGTGGACGGCTGTCCTCAATAAATGCTCACATGACTTAATTCTATTAGTCGTAGAAGAATCCAAAAGAGAATTAACCATGGTCAGGAGCAAAATTGAGGCTTTCGAGGCATCCATTCTGTCAACCATAAAAAACGATAAATCTCAAGATTGGTTAACACGACTAGGAGAACAAGTGGACCAATATCGCAGAGAACTCATTCAGTTTAAAAAAGCGAAGTGTGAGACGGTAAACCGAGACTACGCTGATTTTCAGGTGTACAGTTGGGCATACGGACAGGGGCACCCTTCCGAGAAGAAACGCACCTTCCGCCACAGACAGTACCAAGATACAGAAGAATCCAGTGGGCCAATCACCTCGAGCGATCCAGAATGTGCCAGGGCTCCAAGGGGCAGAGGCAGAGGCAGAGGAGGTCAGAGGCCCCCTCTCGGAGTTTTAACCAGAGCCAGGAGGGGCCCCACAGACGTCCTCGAACCCGCTGTGGAGGTTACTGGACGAGGCTCGAGAAAAAGAGACAAATCCAAGAGGACCTAGTGATCAACTTATCGTCCAGATCACTGTCCCAAACTGAGAATGAAGTCCTCAACAAAGGACTCTCCATAGTCCCGACAACTACACCCAATGACTTTGAGGATAAGATTGACCTCTTCAAGTTCGGAAGGAGATTAAGGTTGAGAGAATACTTTGGGGATAGTCCGAACTCCCCTATCGTCCCTCTACCGATCTACAAGCAGTCACAATTTGACCCAAAATCAAACAATGTTGCTATTAAGACTTTCACCGATCACATTGAGAATCTCATCACATCGCGTCCCCCTCAAGATGAGACCACAATCCACAACTTATCTGCTGAACAGAAACAAGCCCTGAAAGACTTGAGCAGCTACACAGATATCGTTATCTGCACAGCGGACAAAGGGGGAGCATTGGTGATTCAAAACACCGAAGATTATAAAGCGGAGATTTACCGCCAACTTGGGGACCACGACATCTATAAACTATTGCGAGAAGACCACACTTCGATCTTTAAAGCTGAGCTAGATGAATTCCTTGAAGATTCAGTGAAAACATCTCTAATACCACAAAGATAAAAGAAGCACTATCTGTGATCCATCCGAAAGTCCCTCTCTTGTACACCATACCAAAAATCCACAAGGACCCCGTGAAACCACCAGGCAGGCCCATTATTTCGGCCAGAGACTCTATGTATTACACCATCGCCCAATTCCTGGATTTATTTCTTCAGCCGATTGTTCAGCACCAATCTACATATTTAAAGGACACTAACACTTTCCTGCGCAACCTAATGACTCTTCCAAACCTTCCTGCTGATTGCCTACTATGTACAGTAGATGTTGTGTCGTTGTACACATCTATTCCACATCAGAGAGGACTAGCAGCTGTCAAAAGGGCTGTGGAGGCGAGTGATCTCTATAGTGGCCCCGACATCCAGTTCTTCATAGGACTTTTGGACTTGGCATTATCACGTAACTACTTTCTTTTTGATAATCACTTTTACATGCAATGCTCTGGGGTTGCTATGGGGTCTTGTGTCGCCCCTAGCCTAGCAAATATTTTCATGCACCAAGTAGAGAGGGATATATTTCTATCTGACCCTGTGACCTCAGGTGCGCTGATAACCTTCTACCGCTATATAGATGATATCTTCCTGATTTGGGGCGAGAGTGAGGAGAAATTCCATCAACTTATGCATCTGGCCAATGGTAGTGATCCTTCCATAAAATTTACCTACACCTGTAGTTCCACCACAGTCAATTTTCTAGATGTCACGTTCACCAAAAACAGTGACCACAAACTAGTGACTACAGTCTTTAAAAAACCCACTGACCGTAACACCATCTTACTCAGTACAAGCCACCATCCCCCCTCCTTGAAATGGGGTCTCCCCTACTCACAGTTTTTACGTGCCTAAAGAATTAGCAGTAGGCAAGAGGATGCAGAATCTGAGATTAATCTGATGTTACTAGATTTTCTCAGAAAAGGTACCCATTCAAACTTCTAAAAAACACCAAAAAGAAGGTGCTTGACCTGGATAGAGTCACGATTTTAAATACCACCATGGCCAAAGGTACCCAGGATAAAGTAGTGTGGACGCAGAAGTACACTACCCACAGCCAGAAACTCATGCAATCAGCCAGACAAATCTGGCCGATTATTGCAACCAACAAATCTCTGCCCACACTCAGTGACAGCAATTTCCTCCCGTCATACAGACAAGGCAGAAATATAAAAGACCAGGTAGTACACAATGACATCAGTAATTTTTTCAATAAACCCAAAGAACACTTTCTAACTAGAAAGAACGGCAACTACAGATGTTTAGGTTGCATCACCTGCTCCAACTTAGAGGTTGGAGACTACTTTTTTCACCCGAGAACGGGAGAAAAATTCAAAATAAGGTTCCCTTTGACTTGTTCAAGTAAATACGTTATCTATTACATAAAGTGTCCCTACGGACTTCTTTATGTCGGTAAAACGATCACACAGTTCAAAGAAAGAATTGCCAATCATAGAGCCTCCATCAGAGCAGCTCTAGAAGGAAAGGGTTCGGAACAACCTGTTGCCTGGCATTTTAAAACTCACAATCACACATTACCGTCTATAAAATATAAAATGATTGACAGTATACCTCCCTCTCTAAGAGGGGGAGACCGTGACAAAGCATTGCTCAGACTTGAAGCCCAATGGATCTATAAATTGCAAACTGTTCAACCTTTGGGTCTCAATGAACAATTATTGCTAAATTGTTTTCTATAATGTCTCTCATTACAGTGTTACAAGTGTTGTGGTTTATGATATGTTTTCTGCCATTCATGCCTCCGAGCAAGCTGTCGGCACGGCTCTCGCATTATGACAGCGGCATGCTCCTCAGCGCTGTTCTCATGCTTATACATTTGTTTCAGCATATTGACACATGTTTCTATTTCTCATGCATGGTATGGAATTGTTACATTATACGTGATGCTTGATGTTTAAACTTTATTGGATGCAATCAACTCGGATTGATTGCTTCATTAAGTCTTAATGTCGACTTCCATCGTCATGGGCAACGTAAATTTACATGATAACAGTTTATCGGCTATTGCCTTCCACATGTGACAATGTTATGAGCAACATCCCTTGCTGTTTTTATTATGCTGTTTTTATTATAATGTTATGTCTTATGTTATGTTCACAGATTTGTTCGGTAGCACCATCTCCCCCGCATCGCCTCCGGCTCTGACAGTACAGGACGACGCTGCTGCGCTATGATGACGTCATGAGCTGCGAAAAGGCGCACTTACAGGGAGTTTTATTCGATCAGTCACTGGGTGTTTGTCACATGTTAACTGCTATAAATGTAAGTACTGTCCATCCTATCTTTATGTCTTGATAAAGGGTCACAGACCCGAAACGTTGGCTAAGCATACCCGTGTGTGTCCCATTATTTCAAGCTGTATTCTGTTGCATGTTGCGGGTGCCTGTATCTACAATTGCTTCTCTACATATCCCTGCATGGGAAAAAGAGCACCACACAAGTTGCATAATTTCAAGTGGAGTGCCGAGCATTTCTTGTCTATATATATATATATATATATATATATATATATATATATATATATATATATATATATATATATATATATATATATATATAGATAATGGAGAAGGCCTGGCACTCCCGCAGCTGGGTCCGAATACCCCGATGCCTTCCAGGACAGGTACGTAGAGGAATGGTGGAAGAGGCGGCACTCAAATGGGATTTTTCAAAAGTGTATTGTGGCAAAAGAAAGGACCAACGTTTCGGGGTCTTAATCACCCCTTTGTCAAGGTGCAAGTGGATTTCCACTTGCACCTTGACAAAGGGGTGATTAAGACCCCGAAACGTTGGTCCTTTCTTTTGCCACAATACACTTTTGAAAAATCCCATTTGAGTGCCGCCTCTTCCATTCCTCTATAGGAGTTGGATATCACTCATCTACTGTATTTGTTAACCACTAACGTGGACCTCTGTGGTTGAGCAGTTATATTTCAAGCTACATATCGGCTGAAAATGCTTTTTTGTTAACCACTAACGTGGACCTCTGTGGTTAAGCAGCTTCACTTCAAGCTACATATTGGCTGAAATTGGACCTTTTTTTCAAAGTCCTATACCTCTGCAGGACAGAGGTTTTATCTGAACTGACGTGGTCAGTTATCTTATCCACACAGCATCTATACCCAGCTCTTAATGTTGGAAGAATCTCTTATGTTTGGCACTGCCCAGACTTGATTCACATTCAGATCTTCATTTTTGCCCCTGATGAAGTCCTAAGGGACGAAACGCGTAGGGTTTCGTTTGTTAAAGAAGTCTATTTTGTGTTGAAGTCGGATCTTCTTCCTGTCATTCATTTGAAAAACATCTTATCTGAATCTGGAATCCACATTGCTGTCATTGTTTTTATTGAAAAATTATTTCATTTATACTGTAAAGAAAAGTCTGAATAAATATACATTTTATGTACCAATGAATGATGATTAATTGGTGAATAGAGCGCACATCTCTCTCTCTCTCTCTCTCTCTCTCTCTCTCTCTATATATATATATATATATATATATATATATATATATATATATATATATATATATATATATATATATATAGAAAGAAAAAAGGAGGCACACCATAGTGTAGTATTTAAAGTTTAAAAGTAGAAACTTTACTGAAGCGATTAAAAACTCACACAAGGTCGTGACGCGGCAACGCAGTGACGCGGCTGGTCCGGGATCCAGGCTGAGAGTGCAGCGCAAAATTGTTTGAGAGCTGTCTTGCGGTGATATACCTGTAATATGCGCTTATGTGTTATATATCCTATAACACCTGTACTTGTGTGAGTTTTTAATCGCTTCAGTAAAGTTTCTACTTTTAAACTTTAAATACTACACTATGGTGTGCCTCCGTTTTTCTTTCTATGCATTTTACAGATTGGGCTGAGTTGGAAGGGCCCTAATAGGAGTGCAGCACGGCCTGATTTTATATATATCCTGGACATTCTCCTGCAGACATCAGCGCTTAAAGGATAAACTGGTTTTTGGAGATATATATATATATATATAGTAGAGAACCAGGGGCTTGTGGTGGGGCTCCCAGAAATAAGGCGGCACTCACGGAATTTGTCCGGAGTGCCGAACAAATCTTCTACTACTATATATATATATATATATATATATATGCTGCGTAAGCCGGCACTCCCAGGTGGATGATGCAGTCGATACTGACCCGGTGCCTTCCAGCATGGACTGGCTGGTCCTTGTATAGGGTCAATGAATCAGGCGGCACTCACGGATTTGCAAAACGTGAACAAACTTATTTATTCATCCAACATGTTTCGGGCACTCGGCCCGTCCTCAGGGATAAACAACAGTGACTTTACAACACACTTATATTCTGTAACAAGTGAAAAACTCCCTCCCCCTGATCAATCAGCGCCGCCCCTCTTACCTGTGTTCACCAGATTGTGTCCCTGCTTCCGCTCACCTCCAGCATGTGTCTACCTGTATTCTGCCATTGAGGAGGCTGTACTTCCGTGCAGCACTTCCTCTGATGTCATCAGGCTTCATCCATGCTGTGGTTCAGCTGGATAGCCAAGCCTCTCTCTGGATTCCACAGGGAGGTCAGTTGCTAGGTGACCATACAAACATTAGAAACGTGATCTACAAGAGAATTAATTCATGTGATGAATACAAATACATTAAAAACGTGCAATAAGAGGCTGTATAACAACCATTTAAGAGGCAATATAATGCCAGTGCTAGGTGTAAAACAAAATAAATGTAATACATAAAAAATGCATACATTAAAATACATAAAATAATGAATAGACAATAGACAATTTTTAAAAATCTGCAGAGGGATGCTGCATCTATTGGGTTCCATGTGACTAAACAATTTTTTATTTATGTTTTTATTTTATTTTGTTTTATGTTGTTATTAATCCAAAAGATTATCACTATGGTAGCCTGATACAGCATTGTATATCTTACTTATAGATGTGTGCATCCACTGATGGTAGGCTGTAAATTTGAGCAATATATTTTTAAAAAAATTATTATCATATTAGATACTGATTTATCATGGATATGTCCTAGATTAAAGAACTTGTTACCCTACAGGACATAAAATGCCTATAGGAAATGGTACAATCCATGTTGCTCGTTCAGCCCCTTGGGTGCGAGAGTGTCGAGCTGGTGTATCCACCTCGCCTCCGCCTGCAGGAGCTGTTTCTTTCTATTGCCACCTCTTGCTGGGACAGGTATGTGGTCTATAATTTTAGATCTTATACTGGACAAGTTGTGCTTTCTTTCTGCACAATGTCGTGCCACTGGTTGTTCGCTCTGGCCGGAGGTTAATGCTTGCCTTATGGCAAGGCGGTGGTTCGCCATCCTTTCTTTAAATTGACACTCTGTCTTGCCCACGTAGTAAAGTCCACATGGACAAGACAGAATGTACACAACATACCGGCTGGAACAAGTGACAGAGTGCTGGATTTTAAATTTTCTACCTGTGTGTGGGTGACTCACCGTATCTCCTGTAATCATGGAGCTACAGGTCGTGCACCCCACAAATGTGTGGGGTGCACGACCTGTAGCTCCATGATTACAGGAGATACGGTGAGTCACCCACACACAGGTAGAAAATTTAAAATCCAGCACTCTGTCACTTGTTCCAGCCGGTATGTTGTGTACATTCTGTCTTGTCCATGTGGACTTTACTACGTGGGCAAGACAGAGTGTCAATTTAAAGAAAGGATGGCGAACCACCGCCTTGCCATAAGGCAAGCATTAACCTCCGGCCAGAGCGAACAACCAGTGGCACGACATTGTGCAGAAAGAAAGCACAACTTGTCCAGTATAAGATCTAAAATTATAGACCACATACCTGTCCCAGCAAGAGGTGGCAATAGAAAGAAACAGCTCCTGCAGGCGGAGGCGAGGTGGATACACCAGCTCGAGACTCTCGCACCCAAGGGGCTGAACGAGCAACATGGATTGTACCATTTCCTATAGGCATTTTATGTCCTGTAGGGTAACAAGTTCTTTAATCTAGGATATATCCATGATAAATCAGTATCTAATATGATAATAATTTTTTTAAAAATATATTGCTCAAATTTACAGCCTACCATCAGTGGATGCACACATCTATAAGTAAGATATACAATGCTGTATCAGGCTACCATAGTGATAATCTTTTGGATTAATAACAACATAAAACAAAATAAAATAAAAACATAAATAAAAAATTGTTTAGTCACATGGAACCCAATAGATGCAGCATCCCTCTGCAGATTTTTAAAAATTGTCTATTGTCTATTCATTATTTTATGTATTTTAATGTATGCATTTTTTATGTATTACATTTATTTTGTTTTACACCTAGCACTGGCATTATATTGCCTCTTAAATGGTTGTTATACAGCCTCTTATTGCACGTTTTTAATGTATTTGTATTCATCACATGAATTAATTCTCTTGTAGATCACGTTTCTAATGTTTGTATGGTCACCTAGCAACTGACCTCCCTGTGGAATCCAGAGAGAGGCTTGGCTATCCAGCTGAACCACAGCATGGATGAAGCCTGATGACATCAGAGGAAGTGCTGCACGGAAGTACAGCCTCCTCAATGGCAGAATACAGGTAGACATATGCTGGAGGTGAGCGGAAGCAGGGACACAATCTGGTGAACACAGGTAAGAGGGGCGGCGCTGATTGATCAGGGGGAGGGAGTTTTTCACTTGTTACAGAATATAAGTGTGTTGTAAAGTCACTGTTGTTTATCCCTGAGGACGGGCCGAGTGCCCGAAACATGTTGGATGAATAAATAAGTTTGTTCACGTTTTGCAAATCCGTGAGTGCCGCCTGATTCATTGACCCTATATATATATATATATATATATATATATATATATATATATATATATATATATATATACCGTGGTCGAAGTGGGCCGGTATGCACTTTTCGTCCACTAATACAGATTTTTTTTTTTACAATGTGCAGCCTTAAGAAGCAGCCCTGTGCAGCAGGATTCCCTGCCCTCTAGGCATTTCCACCACTGGACTCCATCCCATCTGTGCTCCCACTCCCCATCCCGTTCATGCTCCCGCTCCCCCTCTTGTCTGTGTTGCCGCTCCCCTTCCCATTTGTGCTGCCGCTCCCACTCTCGTTTGTACTGTCACTGTGGTCTCCGACTGGCTACATTCAGCTCTGCTCCCGCTGTCCATGTGTGCTGGGTGCTCCACCGATGTGTCTCTGCCGGGCTCCCTCTTGGGGATGGCCACCTTTCCTTTGTGACTGCCACCGCTGCTGTGGTCCCAGCAGAGCACCTATGTTGGAAGACCAGGCTGTCATCTGTCCTTCTGCCCGCAGCTGGATCCCTGACAGGCAGGCCAGCCCTCCTGCCACTGCAGAGGTCCTCGCCAGGTGTCCATGTAAGGTGGTGTGGGGTGTCCCAGCTCTCTTCCCTTCCTGTCCCTCTCCAGCCCAGCTGTCACTCTTTCCCTGCTGTCACTCTGCCCCTGCCCCTTCCATTTCTCTTCCTACCCCTGTTGTCTCTCTCCATGTGCCTCTGCCATTCCTGTGTCCTTGCTGCCACTCTCCTTGCCCCTGAGGGTCCTCAACCTGCTATCCCTGTCCCTAAGACCCTGCTGTCAATCTCCCCATTCCTCTCCCTGCCGTCTGTACCCCTGTTGTCACTCTCCCTGCCCCTGTCAACCCTCTACCTGTAAATATATCTTTGCTGTCCCTCTATCTGTCCCTCTCTGTGCCCTTGCTGTCCCTCAGGGAGAGGGACACAGGGAGAGGGACAGCAGGGCTGGCCCTGCTATCCCTCTCCCATTGTCCCTCTCCATGCTTTTACTCTTCTCGCCCTACCTGTCACTATGTCCCTGCTGTACCTCTCAGTCCCTGCCTCTCCCTCCCCCTGCCCAACACGCTGCTTCAGCTGACCACAGCCTCCTGTACACCACGATGACCACAGCCTCCTCCACACTGTTGCCGCTGACAAAAGCCTCCTCTGCACAACCGTTCACCGACCACAGTCTTCTCCTCCACCGATCACAGCCTAAGGTAAGGTAATCTTACCCTCCTACTTGTATGTCTCTTTTATCACTCTCTCTGTCCCTGCTGTCACTCTCCCTGCCATCCCTCCCCATATCTTTGCTGTCCCTTCCCCTGTCTCTTTTCCTGCCATCCCTCCCTCTCCCTGCCGTCATTCACTCTCCCTGTCGTCTCCCTCACTGTACCCCTGTCCCTGCTGTCCCTCACTCTCCCTGCTATCCCTCATTCTGACTCCCTCTCATCCCTCTCTCTCCTTGTCATCCCTCACTCTCCCTGACATCCCTCACTCTCCCTGATATCCCTCACTCTGCCATGCCTCACACTGCCATCACTCATTCTGCCTCTCTCTCCATTGTCATCTCTCACTCTCCCTGCCGTCCCTCACTCTGCCGTCCCTCTCCCTGCCATTCCTCACTCTGCCTCCCTCTCCCTGCTGTCCCTCCCTCTGCCTCCCTCTCCCTGCCGTCCCTCACTCCCCCTGCCATTCCTCACTCTTCCTCACTCTCCCTGCTGTCCCTCAATCTCCCTCACTCTCCCTGCCGTCCCTCAATCTCCCTCACTCTGCCTCATGCTCCCTTTCATCCCTCACTCTCCCTGCTGTCCCTCACTCTGCCATCCCTCACTCTGCTGTCCCTCTCCCTGCCTCCCTCTCCATGCCATCCCTCACTCTGCCTCCCTCTCTCTGCCATCCCTCCCTCTCCCTCCCTCTCCCTGTTGTCCATCCCTCTCCCTCACTCTCCTGCTTTTCCCTCAATCTCCCTCACTCTGCCTCCTTCTCCCTGCCATCCCTCACTCTCCCTGCCATCCCTCTCCCTGCCCTCCCTCTCTTTGCATCCCTCTAACAGCCATCCGTCACTCTGCCTCCCTCTCCCTGATGTCCCTCAATCTCCCTCACTCTCCCTGTCGTCCCTCACTCTGCTTCCCTCTCCCTGCCAACCCTCACTCTTCCTGCCATCCCTCAATCTCCCTCACTCTGCCTCATGCTCCCTGCCATCCCTCATGCTCCCTGTGGTCCCTCACTCAGCCTCCCTCTCCCTGCCATCCCTCACGCTCCCTGCTGTCCCTCACTCTGCCTCCCTATCCCTGCTGCCCCTTACTCTCCATGCCATCCCTCACTCATCCAACTCTATGTCCCTGCTTCTACCTGCCATCCCTGTCTCTATGTCTCTGCTGTCCCTCTCCTTGCCCTCCCTGTCACTGTGTCCCTGCTGTCCCTCTCTCTGTCCCTGCTGTCCCTCTCTCGTTCCATGCTGTCCCTCTCTCGGTCCCTGCTGTCTCTCTCTTGGTCCCTGCTGTCTGTCTCTGACCCTGCTGTCCCTATCACAGCCTCTGCAATGCTGCTTCAGCTGACCACGGCCTCCTGTACACCACCGATGACCACAGCCTCCTCCACACTGGTACTGCTGACAAAAGCCTCTGCACCATCGTTCACAGACCGCAGTCTTCTCCTCCACCAATCACAGCCTAAGTTAAGGTAATCTTACCCTCCTACTTGTATGTTTCTGTCATCACTCTCTGTCATTACTCTCTCTGTCCCTGCTGTCACTCTCCCTGCCGTGCCTCCCCCTGTCTTTGCCATCCCTCCCCCTGTCTCTCTTCCTACCATCCCTCCCTCTCCCTGTCCCCGCTGGCCCTCACTCTCCCTGCTGTCCCTCACTCTGACTCCCTCTCATCCCTCCCTATCCCTGTCATCGCTCAATCTCCCTGACATCCCTCAATCTCTCTGACATCAATCACTCTGCCATCCCTCATTCTGCCACCCTCTCCCTGTCATCTCTCACTCTCTCTGCAATCTCTCACTCTGCCGTCCCTCTCCCTGCCGTGCCTCACTCTTCCTCCCTCTCCCTGCTGTCCCTTACTCTGCCTCCCTCTCCCTGCCATCTCTCACTCTCCCTGCCGTCCCTCACACTTCCTCACTCTCCCCACTGTCCCGCAATTTCCCTCACTCTCCCTGACGTTCTTCAATCTCCCTCACTCTGCCTCATGCTCCCTGCCGTCCCTCACTCTGCTGTAGCTCTCCCTGCCTCCCTCTCCCTGCCGTCACTCACTCTGCCTCCCTCTCTGCCATCCCTCCCTCTCCCTGCTGTCCCTCACTCTCCCTGTCATCCCTCACTCTCCCTCACTCTCCCTGCCATCCCTCAATCTCCCTCACTCTGCCTCCTTCTCCCTGTTATCCCTCACTCTCCATGCCATCCCTCTCCCTGCCCTCCCTCTTTTTGCGTCGCTCTCCCTGCCATCCCTCACTCTTCCTCCCTCCCCCTGCCGTCCCTCACTCTTCCTGCCTTCTCTCAATCTCTCTCACTCTGCCTCACGCTCCCTGCCATCCATTATGCTCCCTGCAGTCCCTCACTTAGCCTCCCTCTCCCTGCCATACCTCATGCTCCCTGCTGTCCCTCACTCTGCCTCCCTCTACCTACCGCCCCTTACTCTCCCTGCCATTCCTCACTCTCCCTGTCTCCCTGTCACTGCTGTCACTCTCCCTCTGCTGTCACTCTCCCTCTCTTTATCCATCTGTCACTCTGTCCCTGAATTTTGGCTCATGCTGTGTGGCATAATGTGAATTTTGTCTCGTTCCGTGGGTATTATGCATCATTCTGTGTGTATATGGTGTAGTACATTAACCTAAGGCCACGCCCCTTTTGTGCGACCACACCCCCCTTTTCTGGAGCGTGCACGCAAGAGGACATTTCTACCTTTTCATACCCCCACTTCAAAATTTCCTCTTCGACCACTGTATGTAAATGTTGAAACATAGCTAAGTGCTAATCATTAAAATCATGGTTCTACTTTATCACTACCAGGCTTTAGTGCTGCGTCGTTGTTCGTCTATATATATATATATACCTTGCTGTTGAAGAAGGAACTAAAAAGGAATAGAATACCAAACAGAATAGAGGTGTGCTACGTTTTTTTTTTTACCAGTACCCCCTATGTGAGATGGTAATTACAGATAAAATATATATATATATTATATATATATATAAAATAATAATATACTTTATTTAGAGAAGTAATGTAATCCTGTACTTGATGCAGTAACAAACTGCTGTTTGTTCTAGGGATTTACAATGGATTACCTAGTTCACAAATACTTAAAAAAAAAAAGGCAATCTTAAAAGGGGCGATTCAGACTTGATCGTTTGTGCATGAGCATGCAAGAATATGCACATGTGCAAATCCCCGGAGCAAACGTCTTTGGTGAGTTATACACTCACAGGGTTTTCGCTCACTGATGGGCAGACAGGGGGCGGGAAGGAGCGGAAGCTAGGGTCCATGTAGTGTTTTAAGTGTGTGCCCACCAGAATGGTGGGAGCACCTATAAGAATGTACAGTAGGGCAGACACCTGCGAACACAGGCTTGTACATCCCTGCTTGGGGCGGGCAGCTGATGTCACATGAATTCAGTGCCCACCTCCATTTCACCAGAAAGCGGCCTTCTGGATAGTAAGTATAGACTTCCAAAGGCTGAAAAGATAATTTAATGGAGAGTGACTATTGAATGGTTTCTCCTACATGTAGCTGCATGTGAGCATATAGCTATGGTAGTTAGCCTTCTCATTATAACACTTATCAATACATGCTGTAAGTATGAGCATGAATAACCAAACAGGTCCAAAAATGTTTTTTACATGTCCTAACGGTGGTGATGATACTAAGTACAGTCAGAACAGGAAATGGTTACTAATACAAAATTATCACAGGTGTTGGAGAGGTTCAAATAAAAGGTGCCTGAGATAGAAGAGCTCCTTTTTACCCATCCCAATGTAACTATCCTTCTGATGGGCCGATTCAGACCCATTCATAATGGGCCAAATTCAGCCCCATCTCCAATGTTCAGATGTTTTGCATGCACAAATATACGCACACGAAAACCCCGGGAGCAAACAGCTTCAGCGAGTTTCACACTCGTCATGTCGTTAGATGCAGGAGGGGCAGGAAGGGGCGGCAGCAGGGTTTATGGTTGTCCGCATAAAAATGTTGGGCATTCCCCTGCTAACGCAGGTGTATTGATGCCTGCTTGGGGCAGGCAGCTGACATCACATGACATCAGCACCCACCCTGAATTTGGAGTGCAGCGTGTAAATGAAAGTCAGTCCAGGCTGACTTTTTACTACGAAGGGCAGAACAATCATTCAATGTTGAGCTACCATCTAATTATGTTTTTGGCCGTGCGGCCACATGCGAGGTGATGCGTTAATGTACACATCCCCTCACATGCTAGTGGGGGGATTCGTGCACCGGGGGGTCGGCATTTGGCCAGGCGGCAGGAGGTGTTTACTTGTTCACTAGGCTGTGATTACACGAAGATCTGAATCAGGCCCTTTATGTGTTGGGGAATGGACCAGTTTCTGAGGATCTCCATAACCCATCTAAAGCCCTTTACACACGGGTCGATTTAAGCCATTATTGCTGGCTAAATGCAACCATATCGCCAGTGTGTTTTCTGGCAGTGTGTCTTTTGGTCGCTGGTCACAGGAACATACTCCTGTGATTATGGCTAAAAATTGCTGGTCCCTAATGCATAATGCACTGTGCATCAGCATCCAGCGATTTCTAGTCAAAATGAGATAGAGGCAGAATAAGAAAATATTAGAATAGTTTGCAATTTTCAGCCAAAATTACATACAATAGCCAGGGATTGCTGGTAAAGGGTTATACTGTAGAACAGTGTAAAAAAAATTTTTATTCATTTAAATAATTAACTAATTAAATATTTACTTGCCTTCCACAATAAATATGCTGTAGGGGAAATTTAATAGGATGAGAGATTCAGAAGTGAGAGATTTGGTAATAAATAAAAGGGTTTTTTTTTTAAAGCGACAATCATTTACACTGTAAAATCAAACTGAAGTGTAGATGATTGCCACAAACTGGATATTTCTTACCAAATCTTTCAGTTTCTGAATCTCTCGACCTATTGAATTTCCCCCTCTAACTCCATTTCCCGGTACTGCCCTCGGGCCTCTGATCTATTTCTTGATTAATGTGCTATAATTCTTTAAAACTGCTCTGTGCTTTATGCTGCTGCTCTGTTGCTTTGTTTGACCAGCCAGCCTTTGGCCTATAATGTTGAACAATAGTGTGAGCCATGTGGTGGTCAATTGTTCCCTCATCTCACATTTACAGTATGAGCTCCCCTGTTCCCCATGTTTGAGGCTAGGTTGTCTGATGATGCCTCAGATTACTGGCTAAAAGATCTGGCGAGACATGACTGCATCACCATTTGTACTGTATTATGCCCAGGACTCTGCAGAGGGTGGACAAAGGGTGTGTGATATGAATCTAATAGTGATCGTGTGAACAGTTTTCCAGATGCCTCTGGCAGACATTGACACCCAAAAAAAAAGTTTTAAGGTTAACCGTAATTAGGCCGACAGTCAGGGCCGGTGTAAATCTTCACATCACCCCGGCAAAATATATTGCAACCCCTAAAGCTGCCTAATGGTAGAGCCAGCCCTGCCGACAGTCAATAGGTCAACCACAATTGGTTGACAAGTCAAAAGATCTACAAATGACAAAGGTTGACATTCATTTGGTCGTCATGGTCAAAATGTTGACACAAGCAATATGCCAACATGAAAAAGTTTGATGTGAGTTTTTCACTTTTTAAAAAAAAGGGTAGTTTTTTCATACTTTACTAGCCAAGCTGGCATAGAGTGAAATTATAATAGTGTGATTAGCGTATCGAGGTACCATGCCCGAAGTGATAATGAGTATAACAAGCCATTTCAGGGGACGCGGTGTCCATGTCAACTTATGTCAACATAGACAACAACAAAAACATTAAAAACTCATGTAGACCTTTTTCATGTCAAACTTTTCCATGACGACATATGGCTTGTTTCGACCTTTTGAGGTTGACTTAATGCATGTCAACCTTTTTCATGTGTCAATTTTTGACTGTCCACCAATAGTGGTTGACTGTCAACCTAATTAATGCCGACCCTGTGACTCATACTCATCTCGTTGACCCTGTTTATAAATTGCTGAAACATGGAAAGTTATGAGATAAAAACTGATAACAATAAAGGAACCTTGGGGAAATATATTTAAAAATGGACTGGATTATTTTCTTAGAATAAATGTTATTTAGAGCTATAATAATAGAAAGCAGAAATTTTATAGGTGTAATTGATCCAGACAATTAACCCAACTGCAATTTACGTCGCTTTCTTTGGTGCTTCGTTTTGTCTTGCTCTAGAATTTCAGACAGTTTTGACATGATAAATTTTATATTGAAATAAACTACAGAAATTAAACATATAATATTGGATTTGAAAAAGTGTTGGTAAATGTCTCGTCATTAATTTGTAATTAATTACAACATTAATTAATTACACAGCATGCAATTGTGGTTTGCCTTACCTTTCCTATCCATTAGAACACAATTTAATTCTCTCCATTCAATATAAAAAAAATTACTTGACTTACAAAAAGATGTTTAAATACATTTATGGGAACGAATAGCCAAGAAAAATATTACATGGAAAAGTCGATGTTGACTTTTGATGAGAGGGTCTTAAATGAAGATTCAGACATACAGCAATATTGATAATAAATTATAATTGGCCTAATTCAGACCTGATCACGCAGCTGCCAATTCAAATAGTGGCCATTTATTGGTAGACCTGTATATGGGCCGCAGTGTGCATGTGCGACGCTGACCAGCGATGAAGTCCTGATTGTTGTTCTATCTGCAAGCTATTTGCAAGGTGATTTACAGGAAGTAGGAATATGGGGTGGTAACCGTACATTTCAAGGTAGCACCTTTGTATTATAATTACAAAAATGCATCGCTCCCTGCATCGCAATGATACCAATCACGTATGTATTAACATATGCAATTAGTATCACTAAGGACAGCTTTTGTGAAAAGAGCTGCTCTTTACGAAGCCACCGGCACTAGATGAGAGGGACCCCATGGGTCCCTCTCACCTCCTACATCTGGGAGTATCCTGCTGCAGATGTCTGCAGGGGCTAACAGGCTCCTCCTCCTTGCACCTGGAAGGGGAAATCCTGTTGCTAGGAAGTAGATCACTTGGTCCAGGAAGCACACCAGGAGGCTGCCCGCACATCAGGTGAGGGAGATGCTGAGTGGTGGGTTGGTGGTGGAGGTTGGTGAAGGGTCAGTGGGGGATACAGAAAGAAGCCCTGAGGCTTCTAAAGTGTAACAAGAAAAACATTTGAGTATTTTACTAGTTTTATCGTCCGCACCGAAAAACGCGGTGGTCCTGCACTGATACATTTAAAAATGCGGTTAAAACCCAGAGAACAGGGTTTTTACAGTTTTCTTTTATACATCCTTGCCTTTATCTCCTAATTTAGTTATGATTGTGGTGGGCAGGACTTTTGAGGAGATTTATTAAATCTTTGAGAGAAATTGGCCATACCAATCAATCAACTTCCTTCATTCCTTCAAAAATAATGTCTGGAAGCGTGGCGAGCGAAGTGAGCCCTTTGAGGGGACACGCAATACATGTAAAGTAATCTGTGTCCCCTTGCGGGGCTCGCTGCGCTCGCCACGCTTCAGGCTCGGTTGCTCGCTGCGCTCGCCACACTATCTACAGTCAACTCCACGCCGACGTGGATATTGGGGGTATGAAAAGGTCAGAGGACGCGTACCGTTGGCGTTGATCGTGGGGGTGGCGTTGACTATGGGGGGCCATTTAACATTGTAAGGACCCATCAGGGTGGTTGTACACACCCCCCATCACTGCCATTGAAGGGACTAGCCCACTCTTCTGGAGGCCAGAAGTGCCACTTGAGTTTCAGGAGCCCCCTGGACCATTTCAATTAGAGATAAAGCCATGCTCATCTATACCTTGAATAGGATTAAATGAGCCAGGGTTGTTGGAATCCCTCGCTAATCTCCTACTCTATTGTATTGCAGCTGAAGACAGTAGATGGTAATAAGTCTTGATGAGCCATGGCTCACCAGAGAAGGCTAGATGAAGAAGGCTCCATCGCTGTATGAACATATTCTTATTCACAATCTTTTTCTTTAAAACAGCACATATCTAGTGAACCAGATGAGTCTAAAGCTGGTTTGCTCAAGGCAAGCAGGGAATGTTTTGTGCTATGAAATTGACCTCCTCCACTTTCATCAGGTGAGCAAGTACTGTTCATTTAAAAATATATGTCTCAGTGAATTATTCACTCATTTCAGTGGGAAATTAGTGTATTATACATATGGAAGGTTGATGATTAAGCATTTATAATCTCTGTTCCATCATCATAATTTAGCTCTTATCAGCACCTTAGCTCTAGTGCGAATACATGCATAATTCAGGGTTTACTGTGCTGCTGGGTTTTTTTGTTTTTTCTTTACTATATAAATAAGTACCTGCGATTTTTGTCAGTTCATGGGCTATATTTAAACAGATGTAACATATGATTTATTCAAGTTTGTTTCAGAACTGAACTGTGCATTTTATTGGACAGAGATTTTATTTTTTGTAATTTTTTTGGTCAGGAATATTTTCTGTCAGACAGCAACCACTGAACAACTGGCCTAGTACCAAAACTCTGTGGGAATAATAAATCAGTCTCTGTTAGTTCAATTGCAAATCCATAGTGAGTCTTTTTGTCTTGAGTGAGCAGCAAGCACTTAGCAGAACTTGATTAATCATTCTCTGTGTATACAAATCATTTCAGCACTGATATAAGGAAGTACAGTAGTCACACATCTGTATAATACAGCTACATTTTTTTGAAGAAATTTCTATAGCAAAGACAAGAATACAAAAATGGAATCCCCAAATACAATAGTTGTAACATGATGATCTGTGCAGATTTTTGCACACATGTGTACAGATGTGTCTTCTTTTGTTGTTGCCATTATGCATAGATGGCTGTCACGGGTTAGCGGGTGCATGTATATGTATATTCACTTTACATTGGGGACTCTGCAGGTGAAATTCAGCACTGAATGCTGTGATGTGTAAGCATCACAATAACACTATAAAGTTCTGCATGCCACAACAATGTGTACAGGAGTACACATTGTAACATTAAACATACAATGGGCTTGAATCAGATCTGATCACTGGGCTGTGAATGTTTGGGGCCCAGCGATCAGGTAAACACCACCCCTCCAAGGTGTCTCCCAGCCCCTATGCACGGCTGTGAATGTGTTAGCACCTGTGCACACAGGGGGAAATCCATTCCTAATCACTCGCCATCTAATGGATTTCCAACTGTTAGCAGCCATTGAGTAAGTCTAGGCTTACTTGGTGCTGTGAATGCCATGGCAAGAAGGAGGCTGCTGCTAACATCAGCGGCCCTCCCTCCCAATGGCCAGGCAATGTCTGCATTTTCTGAGGCACTCCCATATAATGTTGGCATTCAAGCCCCAAATGCCAGGCACCTTTCAATCAACTTAGATAGCCATTGCTGGCTGTGATCACAAGGAAGGCTCGCACATGTACACTAAGATTCATGTGCATGTTTGGTTGCTTGATAATCACTCGTGCACCCGAGCAAATGTGTCTAAATCATGCCAAGTTTGAGGATTGTTGACTCAAGATAGCAAGGTATACGGATAGGTGCAAAACAGTACATTAGTTGTTAAATGCAAACTAAACTTAGGTGAGGGGAGAGGGAGGTTAATTATGGTAAGAGTGTATTTTTTTTCTGCAGCCTCTTAACAGGGTGCCATTGTGCCCTGTGATGCATCTGCCGCCTGAGCAGTGCTTAAGTAGTTATAAAAGTGTACCTCACAAGGTGGGTGGGCAGGAACTGCTTCTTCCGGTCTACTAAACTGCGGCATGTAGCATCCTACAGATAATAGCAATCATAATAAAAATAATAATAATTTATTTATATAGCACTCTTTCTTCAATAGGACTCAAGACGCCTAACAGATAGAATGAGTGTAATACAGTACAGGAACACTCAAGTGCAATAAAGCTTTTTACAAACAACACTTCACAACACTTAAGGGAATTAAGAAAATGCTTGAGTAAACAGGCAAGTCTTGAGTTGTTTTTGAAGGATCTCCGATTGGCAAAACAAATCCAACAACACTGTATAAGAACTAAGAACATATTCCCTTACAGATGCACTAAGCTTTGGATAGTGATAAAGTGAAGAGATATAAAACATACCAAGTAGTCAGCTCCTGTAATTTTTCAAACATAGTATTTATGGACCTTATTCTGGTTCACAAGCAGCGCTGCAAAGTTCACAGCTCTGCATGTGTTTTAAAGAATGCCCACCATTCGCATTGCTGTCCACCCCCCTTGGCTTGGCGAATTCACCTGCATGGCTATAAATGAATATTTTGCATAAACATCCAATTCCTAGGAGACGAGGACCACATTATTCGATGGTCGCCGACCATGGAATCACATGGAACGTGCACGCAAAACTAAGACACTCTCAGATGTCTTAGCTTTGCATGCACCCTGTGAAAGCACAGGGCTGGCAGCTGACATACGGTGATGTCAGCTGTCCGCCCCGGGCAGCCGCGTCACTGCGTCATTTCTCTGGGATCGTCCAGTGTTTTTTAATGGGAACACCCATGAAAAGCTAGGTATTCCCATGGGCGCATCTATCAGCCACTGCCCCCCGCCTCCTCCTGCACTGTTGCGTGCGAATGGGACTGCAAACCAGTTCACCATGCTTGTTCACACCCAGCATCTGCACATGCACTTAAATGCATTTGCACATGCACAGACGCAAAACATTGCTCACCCGCGTGAAATCGCAGGGGAGCAAATGGACCAGAATAAGGTCCTATGTCTGTTCCCTTTATCACTGTAAAAGTCTCTTTTCACAGAGAGGGAGCCAAAAGCTTGAACAGGTTGCAGGTTGCACAGGTGGTTGAGTGTGACAGCATTGGCCACACCTTCCTCTTTATGGCCCCTGTGTGGGGTATTACCAGGTAAGAAGTGAGACACACTTGCAATTGACCTATCATCATTGCTGAACGTGCTGTAGTTCAAATAGTATACTTTCAACAGGAAATAATATAAAAAAATAATAAGGTTGTGTTCATATTCAAATATTATTACAAAGACGCCAATGTATATGTATTAAGACTTCAGTATATTAAAAAAAAGTAGAGTTAGAAAATGTGCTATAGAGTCTCACTGTTTAACATAAACATAATGACTGATGTTTTTTCATTTAGTTACAAAAACGTGTAACTTTGGACCAGGTCGGTGTTAATCTCTGCAGCTCTGTTTGGAAAACAGCAGGAGTACTGTAGCTCATATAGATATATAATATACTAATTATCCCTACATAAATTGCTACAATTTTCATATGTAAAAATAATTAGCAACCAGTAACCGAAGAGATCAGTCCTCTGCTTCTCCCATATGATCCTTAGCCAACTATAGACCTAATTTCAAAACATAAATCAAAGACAGTGAGAGACCACATGTAGTTTAGTACATCAGAAAGTACAACTACAGTATTTAGGTAAAATGGAATCTCTAAATTTCATGAATACTTGGAATCTGATTTTGCAGTATTTGGTTCTCTTCATGATTGAGTTGTATTATAATTGCATCTTCCAAATATTGGTAGTTGTGAACGATACCCAAATACCAGCAAAAAACAAGGCTAGATGCTAGTAGTACTGTATATTTATAATTATTTTAATAATTTTAATCTTAGTCAAAACCAAACACTTTATAACCCTATACCGGAAGATAAATCTACATGCCCCTGCCTTCTTTGGTCAGGGAACAGGGGTAAATTACCCCAAATGGGGTAAAAACGAAATCCCTGGGGGTAATGGATGGTCGTGCTGCCGAGACACAGCCCAGCATGCATATGAACAATACAAATTTTGTACTACACACAGCCATACATAGTAATCATCATCATCATCATCATCATCATTTGCTGCCAGGCTGTGCACTGTACTAGCAGGATATATCATCAATTTCTGGGGGTACCGTGTTTATTACAATTATATGATTTCCTTCCTTTCAAATCAAGGGGTAACGTCGATGTATCTAAATATATTTTGGTGTAAAAGGTAAAAAAGTTTCCTGACCCCTGTGCTAGGTCATCTTCATGACTGTATACTGTAAGTGTGTACATATTGTATCTTTCATTACATTAAATGCCCATACACACTTTTAATGGTGAACAATTTCCCTTGAGCTGATCATGAAAGATATTGTGCATACACACTGCATACACATTCTATGAAAGATATGCAAGACAAAAGATATGGGCTAAAATAGTGGGTGTGGGGATAGGGGTGAAATGGGTGTGGTGACAGGAGGAGTGTGGTAATGGGGTGTCAGGTGATGGCGGATAGAGAGGGGGTAAAGTGACGGAGGGCAAGAGTGGGAGGTGACGGCAGGCAAGAGAGGGGTGACGGTGGGTGAGAGGGGGGTTGGTGACAGCAGATAAGGACAGCAGATAAGAGGGGGAGTTAAGAGGGTGTAAGGTGATGGTGCAAAAAGGGATGTGGTGATGGGTAAGAGGAGAGGCTAGAGGAGGCAGATCTTTTTTTACCAGCTTCGGCGGCCTCCTGTTCACTGGTGCATGGCTCTTGTGAGTCTCCATCTCCAAGAGCCAAAACTGCCATAGGTGTCCTTCTCTCTGACACCACTGCAGGTCTCCACCATGCCGGCCACTGCTGCAGTTCTAGTGCTCTCTAGGTCTGCTAAAGGTGTTCCCAGCTGCCGCTGAAGTTCTCCCTCAGCTCCACACTGCTACAGTTCTAGTGCTAATTACACATTAAAGAATGGGGGGTAAGTGGGGTTCCTATCGCGCAAAATAGCAGCAGATATCGGTGAGGGCTTGGAGGAAACACAACACCTCCAATAAGAAGAAATGAAAACAATATGGATGCCCTCCACCAAACAATAGCGCTATATCGATATTAATATATAATACTTCCCTGTTTATGGGCCCGTATGTAGGTTTGGATCAATTGGGGCGCTTTGTCGTCGGATATGAAAAGACAAAAGACAACAAAGACCTCCGTCCTCGTGTAATACTGTTACTTTAGAACAATTTATAATCTATTCGATGGAATTAATATCCTATGGAGAATATGATCGGGGAATTCCCCCTTTCCAAAAAACTCACACTTTGAAAAAATTATGACAGCTTATCATAAATATCTCACACGATTTTTCTTATACTGCACAGATAATCGAATAAGGTCGGGGGGTTCCCCCTTTCCAATTACTCACTCTTTTGTAACTTGGATTAGACGTGTCACAAGGTCTTTACTCTGGAAGAATGGAGCCAATAATCCACCAGAAAGTAAAAAATGGATCCTTTATTAAGATAACTAAAATAATTGGCGTCTGGCTCAGCTGTAGGACTTTCTTATTGTTGTATAAGAATTACCCCTACATCACCCGTGTGACATCTGATCCTATCTCACCCGCCGCATCCTCACAGCTTCAGACCACCACAGCAGCCACAGGCGGGAGCTCTACTCAGTGCACATGCGCAGTGACGGCAGCCGCATCTGTCCAAACATCTCAGGCAGTCCGTACTAGTTGGTACGGACTGCCTGAGATGTTTGGACAGATACGGCTGCCGTCACCGCGCATGCGCACTGAGTAGAGCTCCCGCCTGTGGCTGCTGTGGTGGTCTGAAGCTGTGAGACTTCAATATATAAATATTTGTGCACATATGTTAACATGATTATATGCATTATATATTCCAAATATGTGCATAATAAACTAATCAATTACACTTAATTGTGAATTGTGTAATTGTGGCCACCTTAAAAAACATATGAGCATTATACTCTAATTGTTTATTTATTATTTATTTATTATTTTTATCTTTGTTTTTATTGCATGGTCATATATTTATTCATTTATTTTTATTATTAAAAAAAAATTTGATAAAATTGTGTCTAGCATTAATTCAGACTTTTATGCACCTCGCTAAAATTAGCGCAGATTATTGGATATAGTTTTTTATCTTTGTAGTTGGAGACCTATGTATTGTAGGATCACTACCTAATTAGGTGTGATTACAGAGTCACACCACCATTTCTGCTGCTGAAGAATCCTAATTTTAATGGTAAAAACTGGTTAATAATTCAGTGACCAATAATAGTAATAATCTCAATTAGCGCTCGAATTAGTAGGGCAACCTCAAGAAAATACAAACTAGAAGACATTAGCATCAATATCGCTCAGTAGTCTCTTTAGCGATATTGTCATCAATATTTCTAGTGTGTAGTGGCCGGATAAAAAAATGAATGTTTCCTGGATAGTCTTTCTTGATTGCCATCAAGACACAGGGAGATTATCATTACTAAATACAGCCTACAGTAGGGTGCGTTGTGATGCTCCGACAATTGGGATTCCAACGCTCAATAAACCGACATTGGAATCCTGGCTGCTGTTATACCACAGGTTCTATTCTCCCTCATGGGGGTTGTGGAGACAGAATAGCCCATGTCAGTCTAGATCCGGACTGTCGGGCATTTATCAGTTGGGTTTACGATGCTGGTATACTGACCAGTGGATTCCCGACAGTCGGAACATTCTTTGCATCCCTACAGAATGTAAAAACAGAGATGTAAGTTAATGTCAGGCAACCAGAGACAAGTTGGAGTGTGGTGCCCCCACTTGTGTATGTGTGTGTAAATACTGTATATATAAGTGTGCAAAACGGGGGTATTAGTGGGAGCCAGGAAGAAAAAGAGGTATACAGCGCTGGGTTTGACTGAATAAAGAATTATACTGTTAATCAATAAAAATACATTTATTTTACAATATAAAAAGACAATATAACTATTATCTATCGAGAATTCTCATGGTAGGCCAAAATTAAAAATAAAATTGGGAATGTTTAAAAAACAATCTGGATAAGTAATGCTCCAGTGGATGTGGTTAAAGCAGCAGTTCAATGCACCAGTATGGTTAAATAGTTACCAGATGTGAGGTTGGATACTCTGTCTCCTGTATTTGGAGGAGAATTTATAAACCTCCCAGAGAATTGTCCAGCATTATGGATCCGTATTAACTCAGTGAGAAAGCAGGGTGTTTCAAGTATGATGATGTCAATACGCCCAGGTACGTTTTTCTATCCAAAACCGAGACTGTGGAATCCTGTGGGGTTTTCAAGCCGGTCTGGGTGGTCTGGTAGCTGGTGCAATTGGAGCTGCAAACAAATGGTGGCTCAACGCGTTTCGACGTGTTAACTCGTCTTCTTCAGGAGCAGTGGTCATATTAGTGGGAGCCATCATATTAGCAGGGTTATTGGCTGGGATAGTGCCAGTTAACTTTGCTGCAGAAGCGGATGGATTGCACAGCTCTGCTGGACGTTCTCACTGTGAACCACACCAGTGCTGCTCTACATACAGGTGCCCCAGAGGCAGACAACTCCATTGCCTCTGGAATTTATGCCCCTGTGTAACAATTTGTATTATATTTAACTCAGCCGCAATCAATGCCATTCCGGACACATGTGCACTATGCTGGTCTTCAGTTGTAAAATGATTTTCAAAAAAGGAAAAATATTACTGCACAGAAACAAAATAACTCACCTAAATCAAAAACTAGCCATACATTAGAATGATTTGAAATCTTTAAGATTTCAGAATTCCCTTTAACTCCCTGGCAGCTTCCGAGACACACGGAAAATTTACTAAGGTGGGAGTTCTATTTAACATGGGATGTTGCTATGCAACCAATCAGATACTATATATTATATTCTAGAAGATGCTAAATAAATAAGAAGTAGATTCTGATTTGTTGCCCATAGCAACATCACATGTGAAATAGAGCTCACATCTTAGTAAATTTCCCCTTAGAGATCTTATGTGTGTGAATTTATATAAGATCTATCGTAAGATCGTTAGCAGCATCTTCAGATCTTACATGCAGCAAGTACTGTAATATCATCATTGGATCCATCTCACGACTTGCGGGACCAGGCATGGGATCATAAATGTACCAAAACACCTCACAATGCGCACAAAAACAAATACAATGCATCTCACAAGATGCCAAAATCGTACATTTGCAAATGGTTGTAATGTATGGCAAGCATAACTTTCTCTGCACATGTTACATCTGCTCCACTTGCAGTGCACATTGTTTTGCCCAAATGAGAAAGATTTTGCATTTGCAGTCAACTTAGGCCCTATATTATGTATTATGCATTATGTATTTTATCATCTTACATTGTATGGGTAAGCTTTCACAGGTGGACTCCAGAAATCCCTACTAATGATATTTACATATTGGTTGAAAATAACTATTTTAGCATGTAGTTCTCTATTAATTTTAATAAACAGATCCCTTAGCAACCTATATAAGGGTCCCTGAAAAAAAACATATCATGTGAAATGTTTTGATTAATACGATGTTCCACAAATATTTATCTTACTTTTCAATTTGGTCAATCATGCACGGTTTTTGGTCATTTTGAATTTTTTTAAAGTGACAAAATGGAGAGTGATAAACAACCAGCAAATCATCTCCTACCTGTAATGTTACAGACTAGGGGCCAGATTCTCTAAGCTTCAAAAGTGATAAAATAGAGAGGGATAAACAGCCAGCCAATCAGCTCCTGCCTGACATTTTTCAAACACAGTCTGTGACGTGGCAGGTAGGAGCTGATTGGCTGGCTGTTTATCATCTCGATTTTATCACTTCTTGAAGCTTAATACATCTGGCCAATTTTGCTTTGCTCACCCTAGAGGTGAGGAAGGATACTTGCAATGTTCAAGGTATCATAATGGACAAAATTGTGGGATGTTGGGCCTCAACAATTTTCACACAATCATTATTGTACAGTACTGTATGGTAGACAAATCTGGAAAAACAAAAAACAAATGAAGTATAAAAACAACATATACAATATGGATGTTTTTAGAAATATTGTAACAAAATTTAGCACAAATGTAAATATTCAACAGTTCATATCACAAACGTGAATAATCAAGAATGTGAGAAATATGTATTTTAAAGATGAGCAGATAATCAGATTTCCTGAATCTTTGCTTTAAAGACCATATAAAATTTCAAACAACTTGATAATAGAATGAATTCTTTGTGGTTGAATTTCTGCCAAGTGATAAAAAGGCACGATCAGGAAAAGAAGGTATTGCTGTTAAAACACATTTTGGCATAATAGAGATCTTACAGAAAGTACTGGCATTCCTATATCTATTGGAGAGGCATCAAGCTTTTCAACAAGAAAGTGGTTTCTAACAGATTGTTGTACTGAGCTCTTAAGATATGGAAATAAACCATCCTAAAGTAAATATCTTATGTTGCTCTGCTAAACAATAAAGATAAGTTTTTAAATATACCAAAGAGATATGGAGGAAAGCAAAGGAAGAATAGAGTGAAGGGACATTTGTCATAAATGTTCTCTAACCGCAATGAATGCAAGACAAACTAGAGCATTTTAAGTTATTACGGTAGAGAAAGCCAGGGGCAAACGCAGGATTTTCAGGAGGGGGTTTTCAGAGGGGCGGAGCAAAGCACGGAGATGGACACTTAGGTGACCAAGTATATGCCGGGTCAGTTAAAGTATTATAGATAGACCAAATGTATATAAATAATAATAATAATAATAATAATTATATATATATATATATATATATATATATATATATATATATACATAACAGCAGTGTAGATCCCTGGGCATAGCAATGTATTGGGGCCCCTACCTATCCTCCAGCGGTAGGGGTGGGGGGGTGCTATGAGCGGAAGCTTTGATGTCCCGCGGGTGGTAGGGGTTATTATATCAACCGCTCAGCATGTAGGGCTCAGTAATTTCCACTAATTACCCCTTTACTGCACAGATGGTGGGAGATGAGGTGGGAGAAGGGGGCATTGGGCTGAATGAAGGGGTCCCAATACATAACTTCCAGGGTGGTAGAGGATGTTTAATACGCAGAGGAGGGGTGTATAGTGGAGTGGGCTTATTATTCATAATTTTCTGGTGGGAGGACAGCTTGCTTGACTGCAGATATCTCCAGTTTCCGGAACTAGATTTCTTAGCTTTTAATGGAATTAAAAACTAGAGAATCCCACCTACCAAATGCTATTGGGGACTAGGGGATTAGAGTTCAGGAGGCAGAGCAATCTGCCAACGAGTATATAAAACTACATACCAGGTGTGTGGAGCTGAAGCAGTAACCAGCTGCTTGAAGGCTGATATCTCTGGTTCTGGGCACAGTAGAGACCAGCTTCTAGTGTCCGTCAAATAGGGAGGGTGCCCGCTTTTGGAATATACCCTCAGAAAAACTCTAAGTCAGACAGAAACTGAAATATCTGACTGGGGAGAGCAATTAACAGGCTTGGAAGGGGACCACTGCTTTGAATTCAGATATCTCCGATTCCCCAGGGCCGATTTTTAAAATTCTTGTACCCTTGAAAAGAGGGGACCCTCAGCTTTCAGACTAGGCTCAGGCTCAGATTCCTGGGGGAGTTTCTGGGTACTCAGAACCCCCCCCCCCCCCCTGCGTGCGCTACTGAAAGCAACATTTCAAACAATTTATTAAATGCAGTTTAGCATTAATCCCATATTTGTAACATCTTGTTTTTCATTTTAAGTGAAAAAGACACTTATAGCTTTAAAATATTTTCATTAGTAACAGGAAAGTGATTATACAGTATGAAACTTAATTGTTGACATATAAATTAATATTTTAAAAAATATTTAAGAATAAAATAAATTGTTTACCTTAAGGGGGAATCCAATTACCAGCAAAGATTTTACATGTACGATGTAAGCTGTAGACTACACTTAAGGTGCTGCTAACTCAAAGATTTTGTTCGACGTCCCATAGGGCTGCAAGCAATAATGTGTGAGTCCAGCACTAGAAAATACTAAGAACAGTGCAAATTCAGGTGTCATTTCCAGCTTTTACATGCTACAATGGCAACTAGTACCCCTCAAAGGGAATAAACATGCCATATTGTGAAACACTACTAATGTAATTCTGTAGAATGGGTGGGACAGGCCACTTGAGAGTTTTGGGTTCCTGAAATCTATGAATCCATTTTAATGATCTATCTAATGCACCACTACTTCCAGGTCAACAACAGTAATAATACCCCATCTTTATTTTAGAATCTTTAGTTTTAAAGTGGGCTACATCGTATAAGTTATAGCTATTGAAAAAGACCATCAGCTTATTTTCATTCGTATATACATTAGAATGTAGTACAAAACCATTCTTGTGGGAGGAAGTATCCTATCGCTGATGTAAAAAATTTGGGAAAAAGCTAATTGACTTGATGTGGGAAGAAGTATAAGGGACATTTAATTAATGTAAGCATTAATGTAAGCATGAGAGCGAGGGAACACTGCAGCTGTTTTAATCATGTTTTACTTTGTATGCAGGAAAGGAGGCACATCAGAGGTGGTAAAAATAAATTTAAGGTCTTCAGAGCAGACCACGGGCCTAATTTAGACTTCACCACAATGCACAGTTTTTCTCTAATGGACAAAACCATGTGCAATGCAGGTTGGGCAAATGTAATATGTGCAATAAGATTTAGATTTGGGTGAGGTCTGTTCAAACTGAATTCTAAATTGCAGTCAGTATTTACCTTGCACAGAAACAAAATAACAACCCAAATATAACTCTTAGTGCACGTTACATATGCCCCAACTGCAGTGCACATGGATTTTCTTTTAAAAAATGCGCTTTGCAGTCAATTTCGTACCCTGGGTTATTTACTTGCAATGGAATGTATTTTGCTCATTAGTTTTCATTTTGGTAATTTGAACAACAAATATTACTGTGTTAAAGTTTAAAGATCGAATATGCTTATTACATAGAAAGAGATGTTTGCCATTCACATTCATTTTTTTTTTTGACTGGTTGAAAAATCTGTCATGGTGAAAACCATGTGAACAGAGGCGTAGCAAGGGCGGAGCCGGCGGAGCACATGCTCCAGATGCCAGAAGATAGCATGGCGCCAGCTCCCCCGCTCCGGTTCCGCTGTCCAGGAGAGAGACGTGCTGCTATGTAAAATTCATGCCTCCCGCTGGACCGCTAACCAATGGGCACTTGCGGTCCAGCAGCCAATCAACTGGTGGCTGCTTGACCGCGAGCGCCTATTGGCTAGCGGTCCAGCGGGAGATATGAATTTTACATAGCAGCATGTCTCTCTCCCGGACACAGCGGGGAGCCGTGAGCACGCGGGCGGTGCACATGGACGCACACTGGCAGTGGGAGGGGGGGGGTGCACACATGCTGCATCTGTCAGCACAAGCAGGGCGGGTTGCACAAGGACGCTCACTGGCAGGGGAAAGGGGTGAGGTGAGTGGCTAACTGGCAGTTGGCTAAGTATGGTGTACTACCTCCGTGCTGCACACCACTGCAAATGCTGCACCCACCCTCCCACCCTGCTGCACCCTACTGCACCCACCCTCCCACCCTGCTGCACCCTACTGCACCCACCCACCCTGCTGCACACTACTGCTTCACAGTACTGCAATACACCCTCCCCCCCCTGCTGCACTGTACTGCAACCACCCTCCCACCCTGCTGCACACTACTGCGCCCACCCTACTGCACCCACCATACTGCACCCACCTTCCCACCCTGCTGCACCCTAATGCACCCACCCACCCTGCTGCACACTACTGCACCCACCCTCTCTCCTTGTTGCACACTACTGCTCCCACCGTCCCTCCCTGCTGCACACTGCTGCTCCCACCTTCCCTCCCTACTGCACACTACTAGCGTGCATTGAATTAAAAATAGCGTCAGGGAGCCGGGAGCGGGCCGCTGCACAGTTCTGTCCCCCTTGGCAATGAGCAAATTCAGTCCCCCTTGACATCGAGCATGAAGCCCCTTGGCATTGAGCATGAAGCCCCTTGGCATTGAGCATGAAGCCCCTGACATTGAGCATGTACTGTAGGTAAGTGGCACTTATGTGTCAAATGTGTAATGGGCATTACGGTGTGTTATATAGTATGTAATGGGCATTACGGTGTGTTATATAGTATGTCATGGGAATTGCGGTGTGTTATATAGTATGTCATGGGCATTGCGGTGTGTTATATAGTATGTCATGGGCATTGCGGTGTGTTATATAGTATGTCATGGGCATTGCGGAGGGTTATATAGTATGTCATGGGCATTGCGGAATGTTATATAGTATGTCATGGGCATTGCGCAGTGTTATATAGTATGTCATGGGCATTGCGGTGTGTTATATAGTATGTCATGGGCATTGCGGTGTGTTATATAGTATGTCATGGGCATTGCGGAGTGTTATATAGTATGTCATGGGCATTGCGGAGGGTTATATAGTATGTCATGGGCATTGCAGAATGTTATATAGTATGTCATGGGCATTGCGGAGAGTTATATAGTATGTCATGGGCATTGCGGAGTGTTATATAGTATGCAATGGGCATCATGTGTGGGCTTATGTGTAATTGGAATTACAAAGTTCACTAAAATGTACAATGGGCATTACGGTGTGTGGTATAATGTTGGTCCGTGCCCACTTTTCACTGCGCAGGAGCCTCACCTACAACAAATTGGGGGGAGGGGGGGCACGAAACATGCCCTTGCTCCGGGCGCCGTGGCACCTAGCTACACCACTGCATGTGGAACAGAAAATTTTCCCATTGATCCACAGGTTTTTGACCACTTTTATTCGAATTTGCAGGTTTTTTCCACAGATGTTATGTCTATTTCCGTCCATGCTGATTTGCCGCCCCCCAAAAAGTAAAAATGCATGGGTGGAAAGTTAATTTAAAAAATGGGCAAAAATTATCACAATTGAATACTATGTTGGCAAATAATTGCCATTTTACAATCATTTAATAGGCATGGTTTTGCCTTGTAAATGAGTTCCTCTTTAAAAAAAACAACCTTATACTGTAGTTCGGCCATCATCCTCCCACCGCTGCTGGACTCACAACCTATTACATCTGGCCTAACCGTTCTATGAATCATGCAGTGCCCTAGTGATATCACATTTCCTTGGCAAATGTTCACTGGCAATTTAACACTGTGGTGACAGGAAGTAAAAATATGTAAATATATATAGTAGATGTGCAGGCTTGGATTTCCCAGATCTAAGCCCATATGAACGTCATCAATCCGAGCCCATATCCGAGCGGCGCTCGCAGCTTCCCGCCTGACTCGGATCCAGGTGCGCGGGCGAAACATGGAACCGGATTCTTGGGAGATCTGGACCGCTATATAAATAGCGAGCATCCGGCGTCATTTGTCACTTGTGATTTCAACTTGTTAGAGAGAGTAGGGATAATCTGTGTGCGGAGCTTTGTTAGGTTAGGTAGGTAAGGAGCTGTGTTTTTTTTTGCTGCTGGGGCGACTGCCAGTGCCTACTTCTGCCACTGTCTGCTCTGCTCTCTGGTGGTGTGTGCTCTACACTGCCAGTGGCTGCCAGCCCCACTTCAACCAGTAAAAGATATGTGTATATGACTGTGCAGTATGCACTGTTGTTAAACTTATTAACCACTTGTATACCAGTCTGCTTGTGCATCTGCTGTATAATACCTCCCAGCTGGTGTATTTACAGCCTTATATAACTAGTAAACATATTCTCTGCTGGTGCATCTACTGTACTGAGTCTGACATATAAATAAATATTAATAACAGTGTACTGGTGCATCTACTGCTGTATAAATAAAATAATAGCTCTCTGCTGGTGCATATTAATTATACTGCCATATAAAAATATAATCTCTCTGCTGGTGCATAATTAATTATACTGCCATTAAAATAATATCTCTCTGCTGGTGCATAATTATGCTGCTGTATGAATATAATATCTCTCTGCTGGTGCATAATTATACTGCCGTATATATAATATCTCTCTGCTGATGCATAATTATTATACTGCCGTATATATAATATCTCTCTGCTGGTGTATATTTATACTGCCGTATATATAATATCTCTCTGCTGATGCATAATTATTATACTGCCGTATATATAATATCTCTCTGCTGCTGCATAATTATACTGCCGTATAAAAATAATATCTCTCTGCTGGTGCATAATTATTATACTGCCGTATCAAAATAATATCTCTCTACTGGTGCATACTAAATTATACTGCCGTATATATAATATCTCTCTGCTGGTGCACAGTTATACTGCCGTATAAAAATAATATCTCTCTGCTGGTCCATAATTATACTGCTGTATAAAAATAAGGAATTTGGTACTTACCGGTAATTCATTTTCTCCGAGGCAGCAGGGGACACTGCAGTCTATACGTGTGGGATAGAGTGGGTGCATTGGAGGAGTCGGCACTTTAAGAAATTTAAATACAGCTGACTCCTCACCCCTCTATACCCAACCAGATTCCAGTCTTAGAAAAACTGTGTCCGAGATAGGAAGAGGCCAGGGCGTACTCCCTGGAAATGGAGGAGACACTTAGAAGAAAAGGTTAGTAAGCAAGAAACCGATCTACAACCATAACCAATATTTGCAACTTGCAACCAGCAAACACTCAGTGTTTAATCAGAACAACATTGTAAGATGGCAGGAATAAAGCGCTGGGAGGGCGTGCAGTGTCCCCTGCTGCCTTGGAGAAAGGGAATTACCGGTAAGTACCAAATTCCTTATTTCTCCTTCCAGAAGCAGGGGACACTGCATTCTATATGTGTTGTATTGTACCAAAGCACTTAACCTGGGAGGGAGAGTGCTGCGGATCCTGCAAAACAGCTCTGCCAAAAGAAGCTTCCGCACTGGCAAAACTGTCAAATTTGTAAAATTTCGCGAAGGTGCTAGAGCCAACCCATGTGGCAGCCCTACAAACCTGTGCCAGAGAAACACCTCTGGCCGCGGCCCAAGACGTGCTGACCGATCTGGTCGAGTGGAAGGAGACCCCGGATAGGAGGCACTGATGCGCTCTAGCATAGGCTTCCTTAATAGTAAGGCATAGCCACCTGCCCAGCGTCTGTTTAGATGCCGGCCATCCTTTTTTCTCCACCACATACAGAATGAAAAGTCCATCGGTCTATCTCAAGGATGGTGTTCTTGAAAAATAGATACGGGAGAGGACCGGAACCACAATAGGCTGGTTTACATGGAAGGAGGTTACAACTTTAGGAAGAAAACCTTGGCGGGTCCTGAGTTCCGCCTAGTCCTTGTGAAAAATCAGAAAAGGGGAATGATAGGAGAGAGCACCAAGCTCCAAAATCCTGCAGGCCGAAGCCAAAGCCAATAACAGTTTTCCATGCTAAGTATTTTAGCTCAACAGATTCTAGGGGCTCAAAGATGTCAGACTTTAGGAATTCTAAAACCAACTTCAAATCCCATGGTTCCGAGGGCGGTACAAATGGAGACTAAATCCGAATGACCCCTTTATGTGCTGCCGTAACATCTTTCCTGGCTTTGAGCATGGTTGGTACAACAGATTGAGGAATAACTCTTCGCTTTAACAGGTCGGCTTCAACAGCCAAGCCATTAAACGTAGACACTCTAAGCCTGGGTAGATAAATGGTCCTTGTTGGAGGAGGTCCTGTCTGAGCGGCAGGCGCCACGGCACATCTGCTTGGAGTAGCTTGAGGTCTGAGTACCAAGCCCGTCTTGGCCAGTCCGGGGTAATCAGGATGACCAAAGCGGACTCTCTTTTTATGCGTTTGAGAACTCTTGCTATTAGCGGAAAGGGAGGGAATACATATATTAGCTGGTTATCCATGGGATGGTGAGCGCATACCCCGCTAGAGCTTCCGGGTCCCAAGACCTGGCACAATAAAGAGGTAGTTTTCGGTTCAGCCTGGACGTCATCAGGTCTAATTGGGGCATGCCCCAATGTACCGTCAGTTGGTCAGTTGCTGAAATGCCTCCGGGTGAAGGGCTCATTCACCCGGGTGAAAGTCCTGTCTGCTCAGATAGTCCGCTTGCCAGTTCTCCACACCTGGTATGAATACCGCTGAGAACTGAGGAGTAAAGGCTTCGGCCCATTCAAGGATTGGCCGAACCTCTCGCATGGCTGCTTGACTCGGTTCCTCCCTGTCGATTTGTATGCGTGACTGCAGTCGCATTGTCTGACTGAATTCACACAGGAAGTTCCCTGAGCAGGTTGTGTGCTTGAGCCAATGCCAATCTGATGGCCCTGAGTTCCAGGACATTTATGGAGAGTTCCGCCTCTTGAGAGGACCAACAGCCCTGAAAAGTGTGGTTGAGAGTAAATGCTCCCCAGACCCTGAGGCTGGCATCCGTGGTCAGTATTGTCAATCTGCATGGGCGTAAGCTTCGCCCCTGAAGGAGATTCAGGGTATGGAGCCACCATTGGAGAGAATGGCGGGCTTTCCTTGACAAGGTAATTTTCTTGTGGATTTGTAGGTGTGACCCTGACAACTCCGACAATAGGTTCCACAGGAACGTTCTGGTGTGGAACCTGCCATATAGGAGAGCCTCGAAGGAGGCTACCATCATCCCCAGCATCTGTACAGGTGGACTGAGACTCTGTGGGACAGTAACACCTAGCAAAACTTCTTCTGTAACGCCAAAATCTTGTCCATTGGAAGCTGGACTGACTCTTCCACCGTGTCCAGAATGAGACCCAGGAATTTAAGTCTTTGGGTTGGTTTCAGTTGAGACTTCTGGAAGTTTAAAATCCAACCGTTTTGGATCAAGAAGGAACATGTGGTCATGTCGTCTGCTATCAACTTGTCCAGAGACGGAGCCTTTATTAAGAGATCGTCTAAATAAGGGACGATTGTTATCCCTTGAATACACAAAAAGAACACACCCTGAGTCTGCTGACGCTGAGGTGTGATATATTTAGACACACAGCGCAACAGCAGAAAACAGGGATATCGGGCGCAAGTAATTAAAATAATTATACAATTAGATTTTTATATAAACAAAAAGTGCTGCTCTCAGAAGTGAATCTGAATCACTCCAAGTAGAAAGACCACAGTTAATTTTAAACAAAAGAGAGCGCAGTTGTCACACTATAATAATATATAACATTTATTAATAACAACACATAGATATAATCTCTATAAAATATATCATATTAATCAACACTGACATCTGTTGGGCACATTGAACAAAAAAGCATTGGAGACAATATTTCATATATTGCTTTTAGAAACATTGGGTGACATTTTATGGTTTTACCTAAATGCGCATCTTTTTTTAGCGCACCACATCGCCGCAAATCGCACTTTTTGAAATCGCACTTTTCAGTCATAATTCGCATATTTAATGTGATGCGTTTTGGAGGCTGAAGAGGTGCGATTTGCGGCGAATTGGTGCGCTGTCTTTAGTCCTGAAAATGTGCGATTTTCATGTCTGAAAATTGCACGTTTGCAGGAAAGCGCAAAGTTTAAAAAAAAAAACGCGCGCGGGGTCCCCCGGCCGAGCATAACCAGCCCCAGACTCACTGAGCCGGTGCTGGTGACATAAAATCAGGGTCCCCGACAAATCGGGGTCCCCTTGATTTCATGTGACCAGCACCAGGCTCAAGGTCCGGCGCTGGTTCCCAAAATACGGGGGACAAAATGACTAGGGGTCCCCCGTATTTTAAGAACCAGCACCGGACACAACCAGCCAGCAGGGTAATGCCACAGCCGGGGGAAACTTATTATATAAGCTCCCGCAGCCAAAGCATTAACCCCCTGGCTGGTTCAGCATGGGCAGGGGTCCTGGGGAAGTGGGGACCCCCCCAATGAAGGGGTCCCCCCCCTCCAGGACTTACCAGCCCATGCTGATAGTCCGGGGCTGTCCCCGATGCCCCTGGGCGGTGGGCATCGGGCTGATGGATTGTGTACAAAAAAGAATAAAAACTATTGTTTTTTAATGGCGAACTATGAGTCCCAGCAAGCCTACCCCGCATGCTGGGACTTGGAGAACCACAAGTCCCAGCATGCGGGGCATTAAAGGGCCCGCTGGCACTTGTAGTTCAACAGTACAAAAAATAGTTAACAAAAACACACTGACACACTGTAAAATAAAAGTTTAATACACACATAACACAAACACACTGATACTTACCTACCTTGAGCCCGTAGGTCGGTCCCTGGATCCTGGGTCCGGGCTCCGGGGCTCCAGGGCAGAAGAGTCCGGTTCCGGGGCCTTGGTCCTGGTTCCGGGGCTGGTCCTGGGGTTCCGGGGCTCCTGGGCTGAAGAATCCGGGGTCCAGGATCCGAGGTAGTCCCCAGGGGTACCTAAGGAAGCAAATCCTACTCACCTGGTCCCCGGCGTCGACCTCGGCATCCTCTCCGGTGACAGCGCTGCTCCCATCTGGTACCCGGCTCGCAGGACTTTGACAGGCGCAGAGATGTTTCCTCCTCGGCATCTCTGGACAGAATGATTTCTGGCCAATCAGGAGCCGAGAAAGTCGGCTCCTGATTGGCCAGAAATCATTCTGAATACAGACGCAGAGGAAGGAACATCTCTGCGCATCTAGAGCAGAGATTTTCCTTCCTCGGCGTCTGTATTCAGAATGATTTCTGGCCAATCAGGAGCCGACTTTCTCGGCTCCTGATTGGCCAGAAATCATTCTGTCCAGAGACGCCGAGGAGGAAACATCTCTGCGCCTGTCAAAGTCCTGCGAGCCGGGTACCAGATGGGAGCAGCGCTGTCAACGGAGAGGATGCCGAGGTCGACGCCGGGGACCAGGTGAGTAGGATTTGATCCTTAGGTACCCCTGGGGACTACCTCGGATCCTGGACCCCGGATTCTTCAGCCCAGGAGCCCCGGAACCCCAGGACCAGCCCCGGAACCAGGACCAAGGCCCCGGAACCAGACTCTTCTGCCCTGGAGCACCGGAGCCCGGACCCAGGATCCAGGGACCGACCTACGGGCTCAAGGTAGGTAAGTATCAGTGTGTGTGTGTTATGTGTGTATTAAGCTTTTATTTTACAGTGTGTCAGTGTGTTTTTGTTAACTATTTTTTGTACTGTTGAACTACAAGTGCCAGCGGGCCCTTTAATGCCCCGCATGCTGGGACTTGTGGTTCTCCAAGTCCCAGCATGCGGGGTAGGCTTGCTGGGACTCATAGTTCGCCAGTAAAAAACAATCGTTTTTATTCTTTTTTTTACACAATCCATCAGCCCGATGCCCACCGCCCAGGGGCATCGGGGACAGCCCCGGACTATCAGCATGGGCCGGTAAGTCCTGGAGGGGGGGGACCCCTTCATTGGGGGGGTCCCCACTTCCCCAGGACCCCTGCCCATGCTGACCAGCCAGGGGGTTAATGCTTTGGCCGCGGGAGCTTGGTTGTGTCCGGTGCTGGTTCTTAAAATACGGGGGACCCCTAGTCATTTTGTCCCCCGTATTTTGGGAACCAGCGCCGGACCTTGAGCCTGGTGCTGGTTTCATGAAATCAAGGGGACCCCGATTTGTCGGGGACCCTGATTTTATGTCACCAGCACCGGCTCAGTGAGTCCGGGGCTGGTTATGCTCTGGCGGGGGACCCCGCGCGCGTTTTTTTTTATTTTAACCGTTTTTTTTTTTTTTTTAACACCAGAACCCTGCACAGAACATTGTGATCTGTGCAGGGTTCTGGCTACTTCGCCAAACAGAACCTGGTCTGAAATAAGTGCGTTAATTAGACACCTAAAAAATGCGATTTGCAAATGCGCATTGCATTAAATAAGCGAGTTGTATACTGTTCTGTACGAAAACATCTGGATGCGATAAAAATGTGAATTAATCTCGCACTTTTAGTCCGCATACCTTAACGCACATAATATGCGATTTCAGTCCCTTAGCGCATCCCATTAAATTGGCGATTTGAAGGGAAAATGCGATATCGCCATTTTGTGGTCTAATTAACGCCAAAAAACACAAATCGCAACCCATAGAATGTCACCCTTAGTGTCAATAATAAAGCCAATTCTCACCAGCAATAACCACGGTTTCAGATATCCCTTGTATTTTAATGTCCCATTCAAATTGGTGCAAAGCAACACAACTGTGTGATAAAATTGCCTCCAAGGTCTGATGTGCATACACATCAGGAGATTTCCCAATTTGTAGGTCCACAGTAATGATGTGCAATGCCGCTGGTATAGTTACGTTCCACCAGTGTCCTTGGGGTGGCAATGGCTGGGAGGGGAGAAGGGGACAGTTGCTGAGGGGGAGGGGCTGTACAGAAGCTGGAGGCTAAGACCTGCCGTCCGCAGGTAACCTTACCTCAGCTTGTACTCCCGGAGCTGCGGCTCAGAATGTTGTGGAGCAGAGCTTGATGTGCCTCAGCACCCGCTCGTTTCACCCTGCAGTCTGGATCAGACGGTTTGCAGTCTTGTATGGGCAGCTGACTTAAGCCAAGTGTTTAGGTGCTATAACACCGGGCTTTTGCTGCGTGCACAATGGCTTGTGGCATGTGCTCACGGCACCTGTGTCGTGCTTCCCACCGACACCTCCGGTATCCAGCATAAGATGAGCATACTCACAGTCTCCGTGTCTACCGCAGGAACAATGAGCAGTCCAGAGGGGGGTTGTGGTAGCAATAAATTGGGTGCAATCAGACCAGGGAGCAGCTGGTGGTGGCTTCAAAAGCAGGTATAAAGGTGCCCAAAAGTGTCAGTGTTTTAAATAGGAGGCCTTGACGCGTTTCTCCGGTATAGCAAATTACCGGTTTCATCAGAGTGGCATTTTTATCACACAGTTGTGTTGCTTTGCACCAATTTGAACGGGACATTAACCAACAAGGGATATATGAAACTGTGGTTATTGCTGGTGAGAATTGGCTTCATTATTGACACTAAGGGGGACATTTACCAAAATGGATTCGTAGAAAAAAGGTGTATTCGTAGGGAGAAATACACCTTTTTTTTTACGAATTTGTATTTTCGGGATTTACAATCCCGAAAATACAACAATTCGTATTCCTAAAGATGGAACATTCGTATTTGTATTTACAAATACGAATGTCTACACCATCGATAGGATACGACAGAAATCACCATTCAAAAGAATGGTGATTCCTGATTTACTAAGCAGCCGTACGGATAATACGGCTTCTAAGTGGTGTAAAACACCCACGCAAATACGACAGGAAAATACACCCTGCTTTCCCTGTCGTATTTGCTTTAAGCCTGCACGGATCAGTCAGATCCGTACAGGCTTCAGTGTAAAAAAATAGAAAAATAAAATAAAAAATAAAAAAAAACGGCGTGGGGTACCCCCCACAGCCATAACCAGCACCAGGCTGACGGAGCCGGGGCCGGTAATTAAAAATCAGGGAACCCGACAAATAGGGTTCCCCGATTTTTAACAACCAGCCCCAGGCTCCTGCTCTGGGGCTGGTTCCCAAAATACGGGGGACAAAATGACTAGGGGTCCCCCGTATTTTAAGAACCAGCCCCAGGCAAAACCAGCCAGCAGGGTAATGCCACAGCCGGGGGGAGACTTTTTATACAAGTCCCCCCGGCCAAAGCATTCATCCCTACCGACCAGTCAGCCTGGCCAGGGGCCCTGGGGGAGTGGGGACCCCCCCAATGAAGGGGTCCCCCCCCTCCAGGACTTACCTGACCAGGCTGAAGCCTGGTACTGTCCCCGATGCCCCTGGGCGGTGGGCATCGGGCTGATTCAAGTGTAAAAAAAAAGATGAAACTATTGTTTTTTTACTGTGGCACTACAAGTGCCAGCAAGCCTCCCCAGCAAGCTGGGACTTGGAGAACCACAATTCCCAGCCTGCTGGGCATTAAAGGGCCCGCTGGCACTTGTAGTTCTACAGTACAAAAAATAGTTAAATAAAACACACTGACACAATGAAAATAAAAGTTTAATACATACATTACACACATAATGATACTTACCTTTCTTGATCCCGTAGGTAGCCCTGGTCCTGATGTCCTGTGTCATCCTCCAGGTCCATGTCGGCTGTCCGCGTCGTCTTTCAGGTCCATGTCGGCGGTCCGTGTCGTCCTCCAGGTCCATGGCGGTGTCCGGGTCCGAAGAAATCCATGTTGGAACTGTGGAAGGAAATCCTACTCACCTGGTCCTGCGCTGAAGAAGTCTTCTCTTGGTCCGACGTAATCCAGGGAATGTTCACAGCTGTCGCTGGTCCCCGCTGTCTCCGCATCGCGCTGAGGAGAGATGCTGAGATATTTCATACTCGGCGCCTCTCCTCAGGATGAATTCTATAGGCCGCCTAGCAGCCAATCAGGAGCCGAGAAAGTCGGTGTGCCCAACAGATGTCAGTGTTGATAATATGATATATTTTATAGAGATTATATCTATGTGTTGTTATTAATAAATTTTATATATTATTATAGTGACAACTGCGCTCTTTTTTGTTTAAAATTAACTATGCTATCCATTGAAGCCTGAGCGCCGCAACCATGCAGGCCATGATCTTGGTAAAGACCCTGGGGGTGGATGAAAGGCCAAACGGCAGAGCCCTGAAATGGAAGTGAGAAGCCTGAATTGCAAACCTTAGAAACTTCTGGTGAGGTTCCCAAATGGGGACGTGCAAGTAGGCGTCCTTTATGTCTAAAGACATAAGGTATTCTCCCGGTTTCAGTGATGCAATTACTGACCGTATGGACTCCATCTTGAACTTGTCGTAACAGATGTATTGGTTTAAGTCCATGAGGTTTAGAATAGGTCGCACCGAACCATCCGGCTTGGGGACCCCGAAAACGCTGGAGTAATACCCTCTTCCCCGCTGATGATCCGGGACCGGTATTATAACACCAGAATCCAAAAGTTTTTGAACCGATCCTTGTAAGGCAGTTCTTGTCTGTTCCAGCTTGGGAAGTCCCATAGGGAGGAACCTTGCTGGAGATGGGGCCGCAAATTGAAGCTTGTACCCCTGTGAAATTATTTGCAAGACACACTCGTCCATGCAGTGAGTCTTCCAAACCTGGGGAAACAACAAAAGCCGAGCGTCCACCCTGGGGTCTCCCACAAGAGTTGGGAGACTGTCATGCCACTGTCTTGTCGGTGGCCTTGGGCTCTTGCCGGCGGGCAGGAGCAGCGGCAGCTGGAGCTGTTCTTGCTCCTCTACCTCTGCGACCTCTAAAAGCTGAAAAACCTCCACGAAAGGAATGACAGGATTGAGCTAGGAACTGCTGCTTTGGTGGAGGAGCAGCGGATGTCAAAAAGGCAGATTTTCCCCCAGTGGCCTGAGATAAAAGCTTATCAAGCTCGGGTCTAAAAAGCATATCTCCCGTATACAGGTAGAGCTTTTACGGCCTTCTTGATTTCTGCCTCAGCCTGCCACGACCTTAACCAAACTGTACGTCTGGCCAGGACAGCTGATGCAGAAATTCTGGCTACCAGTGAGGATACATCTGCAGATGCCTCACCAATGTATGTGGCTGCATCCTTAATACCCTCTGCCAGGGGCAAAAGATACGCTATGGGAGCGTTCTGCTCCAGACCAGCAATCAGGTCCACGGCCCATTTCTCCATAGCTCTGGCCACTCAGGCGGAGGCCAATGTGGGACGTTAAAGAACTCCAGCTGTGGTATATATAGTTTTTAATGTGAAATCTGGGTGACGGTCCGGAGCTTCCTTTAACAACACTGCCCCTGGTACTGGAATGGTGGTTCTTTTCAAAAGCCTGGACAGAGAGATATCAGGAGTGGGAGAATCTAGATTCTGGTAAAAAGGGGTAGAGTGTTTTTATGCGAGCTGATACCTGGAACTTTCTATCCGGAAGTTTCCAAATAGTAAAAAGTGGGGAATCCAATTCCTCCGAATCAGGGAAACACAAAGGTTGTTTTTGAGTGCGTCCAAAGATGGAGACCTGGGTAGGAACCTCCGGCTGTTCAAGGTTGAGGGTAGACCTAACAGCTCTGATAAGCCCCTCAACACCCTGGGAGTCATCCTCCCCTATATCAATGGGTTGGATATCCTGGTCCACAGGAGGGAGGAATTCTCCCTATTCTAAGCCCTGGTCCTCATAGTCTGAATTTTCAGCTATGTACAGAGTGGGCATAGCCTTCCTTTTTGGAAGTGTAGGTGCAAAGGACCGCTGTGAAGGGCCCGCCATAGACTGTGTCAATGAGTCCACAGACTGTATTAGGGACTTAGCCCAGACAGGCTCTGTGGTGGCCATTTTAGAAAGCTGAGATTAAAAAACCTCACTATCTTTCCTGGACGCAGCCATTTCTGCAGTTAAATTAGTTAGAATAGACTGAAAAACATCCCCAGAATGTTGTGCAGATCCCTGCATAGGGGTTGAGGGGATAACAGTAACCTGAGATGCTTTATAACATGCTTCACAAAGAGAAACCCCCTTAATGTGTTGGGTGTACTGCTCCTTGCAGTTTTTGCAGGAATACACTTTCAGTGCAGCTTTCAAAGGCAATACAATCACAACCAGCCACAGTCACACAATAATATAGACAGTCAGGGGTGTACAAAAAGAGCAGACCCTGAAGCCTGGCCGGTAATAGGGGAAGAGGAGCCAAACAGTTCCCCCAAGATTCTTGTGTAATGTGCCCCTTAAGACTCACAGTGTCCCTGTAGTCTGCTGGGGAGCGCTGAGCTGCTCAGGAAACAGGAGCTCCTGGTCTGATACAGCTTGCAGAGAGGAGATCCGCAATGGCCGCCGTTCAAGCAGGACAGAGAGACAGAGAAGAGGAATACTCCGTCCCCCTCCCTGAGCCCGCTCTGAAACTAAGGCCCCAGGCTTAAAAGCCTGTGCCAACAAGCGGTGCTTAGGTATGCCACACTGGCATCACTTCCGTGACCCAGCGCTGACTCCTCTCTGATCCCGGCTACCACGCTACATGGCCGCTCCCTTACTTGTCACCGGCGTCCCTGGAGTGTGTGGGGGTAGATAGCCTTGGACCCGTAACGCATGCCGCATGGAGCTGAGGTGGGTCTCCGGAACGGATGCTCCAGTGGCTGGATTATGTAGGAAGACTGTGAGCAGGCTCCACCATATCTCTCCAGGGTCCCGCGTCACAGACAGGCCCCTCCGGGAGCCTGTCTGAGTCTTATACATTAAAAAGTACAAAATAAAATAAAAAGTAAAGAAAAAACCTAATCCCTCTAGGGAGATATAGCCCAGGAGTCAGACTCCTCCGGGCACTTGTTCTAAGGCTGGGGTCTGGTTGGGGATAGAGGGGGGAGGAGCCAGCTGTATTCAAATTTTTTGAAGTGCCGACTCCTCCAATGCACCCACTCTATCCCACACGTATAGACTGCAGTGTCCCCTGCTGCTGGAAGGAGAAATATGCCGTATAAGAATAATATCTCTCTGCTGGTGCATAATTAATTATACTAATGTATATATAATATCTCTCTGCTGATAGAACTAATACAAGGGGTTACTTTAAGGAGATGAATAAATAGGCATGCTGTTAAAATGCATAAGTGATTGACTTAAAGGAATCTCCTGATGGGCTTCCAAGATTTCTCTCATTCAGACTGCCCCATCTACCATCTGTCTCATGCGTAAAGAACGGTGCCACAGTGATATCAGTGAAAGTAGAGTTTATATAAAAACCACTTAAATTCAACTCAATGACATTTATTTCTTTAAATCAAATGTAAGCCTAGTAGGTAAGAAATCTGGAGTCACAGGAAGGAAATGCATCAATAAAGACAGTTTCTCAGGACACTGTGCAGTATAGAAAAAAATTAAGTTGTAGAAATAATGAAATTGAATGAACAGGCCTAATACAGCTTTAAAAAAAATAAATAAAGCAAAAACTACTTATTTATGAAAGAAGAAATCTGCAGACACAACACTGCTATATCAGTACTGATACGAAGGAATAACCAATGATTGTATGATATCAAATTACAACCAAGATCTGCAATTGAATGTCATCTTCAATTTTTCACATTGGCTGGATTTATAGTGCATGGAAGCATAAACTTTAGAAATGTTAAAATCCCTGGCCAGATATTTAAAAAAATAAATAAATAAGTAAAATGAAATAATGATAACAAAAGTTTATGACTTTGAAATGTATTTTTATATTTATTTTATTTTGATAAATTAAAGGAACAATTGTATAAGCCTCCACTGACCCTTGTCTTCTAAGGCACCTGTAGATGGTGTAATATAGTATGTGCGGTTTGTACTAGATTGCATAGCATCTAGTTCAAATAACATGTACAGATGGAGCACCTCCCAGTCAGCCCGAGGAATCGCCAGATCCGTTCAGCTGGCGCAGGCTGGTGGTCTGGCATGTAACGCGCTTGCATGTCCCCATCAGCATGGAGGCGGGGAGCAGACTCCCTGACTGTCTCCGTTTCAGGGAGATGGGCAGGGTTAGTGGGGGTTGCGGGTAGCAACGGGGGAGCAGCTGAGAGCCGGCAGAGGTTGGGGGAGGGGTCCCACAAAATGGGGCTCGCAAGCATCTCGTACACATGTGCCCCCTTCCGCGCGGCTGGCGAATGACAATTCTATCGCCAGGAGCAGCTCCAATGGGAGCTGCTCCATCTGTAATACACTAAAACAGTGTGCAATTTGAACTAGATGTTATGCGATCTAGTACAAAAAGTACTGACTGCGCATACTTTTTGTAATTTGCAATATGCGATGTGTGGGAGCACACATCACAAGCCTTACAGAAACATGGTGCAATTTGAAGTTCATGCGATGTGTTTTGAACTAAAGTTTAAAATGCATCTGACATCTCGTGCTCACCTTTAGATTTAGTTTTGGATCAGGATTAATTATCATGTTTTGGTTTTGGTTCTGGTTTTGCAAAATAACTCTCACTTGTTTTGGTTTATAGCTATGATTTTCTTTCATTCTAAAAACATCTAAAACCAGGTAATGTTTTGTTTGTACTGTATTTAGAACTTCAAAAACACATTAATTTTCTGTCATATTCAGTCCATTTTGATCACCTCAAGACATTAGCATAATTGGTTTGGTTTTGATCCTAAACCTATATCATGTTTTGGGTTTTGGCAAAACCATTTCCAAATGTTTTGATTTTTTGTTTCTGTTTTTGGATTACTTCAACAATTGTCAAAAACATTTAAAATTGATAAAAAAAAACATCTAAAAGTATGCCTGGTTTATTTTGTACAACATTATTAACTTCAATAATATATATTAATGTTCTGTCATTTTCAACAATTTTGAATGCCTCAAAGCTCGCATTATTGTGTTCACCAATATTGCCCAAAGTGAGCTGGCTAAACTAGCACTAGAACAGCAGCACAAACACATGAGTGTTTAAATTATATACAGTATGTGCCTTCCAGATTAGGCCTTGCAAACCTTCTGTGTAGCGAATATGATCAGGCGGCACTCCATATGAAAAATGAGAAAAACTTCTATTCAATCATCCAACATGTTTCGGGCTGAAATTAGCCCTGAGGACGGGCCTAGTCGCCCGAAACATGTTGGATGATTGAATAAAAGTTTTTCATATGGAGTGCCGCCTCATCATATCTGCTATATATATATATATATATATATATATATATATATATATATATATATATATATATATATATATATATATATATATATATATAAAGATCAGGGATAACATCATTCATACGGGACTGTATGTAAAACCCACGGACGGTAATACAACACTAAAATTTAATAGCTTTCATCCCATTGCCTTAAAAAAATCATTACCCAAATCTCAAATGATTCGAGCAGCTAGAATCACCAGCCAACCTGAAACATTGCCAACAGTACTGGACTTCATAGTTTCTAAATTCTATGATAGAGGGTATCCAGCACAACATCTACAACTACAAAAAGCTGAAGTACTGAACATGGATAGAACATCACTTCTCACAAACAAAATTACATCAAATGCCACTGGAGGGGAGGAACAGGAAGAGAAAATGCCATTTGTGACCAAGCTTACCCCCATCAGTAAAATTCTACCTCGGGCTACTCGCGCATTATGGCCTATAATTAAATCAGATAAACATCTACCGTGTTTCCAGAAGAAGAGACCCATGTTATGTTATACTAGGGGAAAGAACATAAAAGATACCATAGTACATGGGGATATCACTGGATTCGACCAACATCAAAAAGAGTCTAACAGCAATATACTCACCAAGAAAAATGGATGCTACAAGTGCATAAAGTGTACTACATGCACAGATATGCTCACAGGACCAGCATTTATCCATCCATTAACCAACAGAAAGTATTCCATCAACTACATCTTGGACTGCATGTCGGCTTTCATAGTATATGTAATCCAGTGCCCCTGTGGCCTAATATACGTGGGCAAGACCAACAGACGGATGCGAGAAAGAATGGCCAACCATCGCTCGTCGATAAAAAAAGCCCTTACTGGAAACACTAAGAACACGGACCTACCAGTGGCCAAACATTTTGCGCTTGCCCAACATAAACTATCTGACCTCAAACACATGGCTATAGACCATGTTCCAGTATTAATAAGAAGAGGGGACAGAGAGGGTAAATTACTATGATTGGAAGCAACATGGATCCATCGGTTAAATGCAGTCAAACCATATGGACTTAATGACAAATTGCCATTAACAGTCTTTATGTAATTTTGATGCACACATCTATGATATGATTCCCTGCCCCCCATGGACACTAGAAGCATAACTCCAGCACTTCTGTGAATACAGGAAGAAGCATCATGAATGGACAGTTATTGTATTCTAGTATATAAACGTACATGAACCTGCATATAGAGTAGCCAATCCGTTTTTATTTCCTTATTTATTCAGTATACACCTCCGGTGTGTTAGTATATACCACTTTCAGTTTGCGTCTTGTTTTTCTCACCTATAATCATGTCATATTGTATTATCATGTCTTATTTCTGCACATTTGGTATACCACTAACTCATTTTTTGTATATGTCCTCTCTTTACAGCAGCCGGATTTTCCCATAGTTCACCTGAGTCCGCATAACTATACAACCGGTCACCTAGCAACCGTTTGCGGTTCAAACCATCCGCAGGCTACTTCCTGCCTCAGGTACGTGCGTTCCACACCACGTACAACGTGCGATCCAACCACCCAGCAGGAAGTGACCTTTACATTTCCGGCGGCACAGGACAGGGACGGACACAGGAAACCCGCGCTGACTGGGAAGAAGAAGGGGCGGTAATTCACCTTATTTAAGGTAAGACACTGTACACACTGCTTCATTCACTGTTTTACCTGCCTTGACAAAGGAACATATCACGCTCTGAAACGTTGGTGTCATCTTTGAATACACTAATTTGATTTGAAACCCTTGGAGTGCCGCCTTTTTTGTTCATGCTGTTTACCTGTTTGGAGGGCACCAAGGTATCCCACATCGGAGGGGAGAGTGCCGGACCGTCCTTCTCTCGTATATATATATATATATATATATATATATATATATATATATATATATATATATATGTGTGTGTGTACTGTATATATGTCTGTAAATACACAGTTTAAAGCTTATTGGCTGTTGCTAAAGTACCAGGCACATTATCAGTTAACTTAGCTTAATAAATCTGCCCCACAGTGGGCTGTTCTCTGGCCACAATAGTCAGTGCATTGGTCAGTGTTTCCTGTGCAAGATGACATCTTGTGTCTGATGATTGCTATGGGCTGATGATTGCAATAACCTTGGAAAAGTCAAATTTCCCTCTCATTGATGCTTCTCATAGCATCTATCCAACCTCTATCCAATCCCATAAAACTGCTTCATTTATTATTTTAACCCTCCTGCTTGTGGATAATGTGGAAAAAACAATATACTGTAAGATGCACATTGACCCATTGTCTGTTGGTAACTTAGTTTGTATGGTATGTGAGTACATCAACTGTGAAAAAGTTCATACAACTGTACAACTGTTTATCTTACTGTACAACAAAACTGTAATTTACACTGCCTATAGACCTAGGCCTTATAAAGTCCATTACAGACCTAGACCTAATAAAGATATTTTCCTATAACTGGGCAGTTAATTTGCATGTATCAATCAATTCCAAATCCATTGACAAAGTTTTCCTATTTTTAGTACAATGTCAAATGACAGGCATTTCTGGGCATGAACCCCTTCTCCCAGATTATAGATATCAGTCGGTATCAGCCCTAGAACAAGGCCCTCAAGGGCCGAAACATGTTGGTAAACTATGAATCACACTCCCAACCAACACACCTGCATCAGCATCAAGTCTCCTCCAAGCCAGGAGTTGAGCCCACAGACACAGGCTGAGCGTGATGTCAGGTCAGCGCACACGCCGGTGCAGCAACCTGGAAGTTCACGTGCAGCCGCACACTGTGGAGCCGGGCTCGTGTGTCACAGCTGCCGCACTAATCGAGCTCCGGCTGGATGGCAATCATCCGACCAGGACTTTGTAGGACAGACCCGCAAGGCCAGGACAACACACATGTGAGAGGTGCACTGCAGGGGGATGGGACACCCCCCTGCACCACCACCCTGTGTGCTGAACCCCATCCCCATTGTGACATTGACTGCAACAGTAGACCCCAGTGCAAAACTGGTATCCACCCCGCCAATCTCCTCCCCCATCCAGTACCCCAGTGTGATTACACCACAGTACCCCCACTTCCCCCAACCCCACTGTGGTTTCCCACAAACACCAGCAGCAGTTGTTACAATTGGATATACTTATATATGCACTCCTAGTGGGATGCAATCAATATAATTGCTAGTGTATTATCACCATTAAAGTCCATTTGTTTCGCTCATTAATCTCAATGATTCTTTAACATCAGATTTACCACTTATGCCACACCCACTCATCCACAATTATCCAATCTTCCACATCACTTTAGACATACATAAGAGTGGAGCACAGTACCACCAACCTCTCATTCTGTGGAGATGATCACGGTTGTGACTAGTTTTAGCCCAGTTTACTAAAGTGCACCCATGTGAAATGTGTCCATGTGCTTGCGATGCAGGCCGAATGAGTTTGGCTACATCTGTAGTTAATGAACAGATTGGATCACAATCTCCCATCACTATTACAGTACTTTCATCGGGCTGCTCCCACCCTATGGAATGCCCTCCCGCACACAATAAGACTCTCCACTAGTCTCCAAGCTTTCACGTGTTCCGTGAAAACTCACCTCTTCAGGCAACGCATAACCGTCTGAGGCACTTATGTATTATACAGCTTATCTTCTGGACTTGCAACTTGGTGGGACTGCTATGCTATTACTGGTGCCTTTCCTTGTGTTTCCCTCCTATATCCCTATAGATTGTAAGCTTGCAGCAGGACCCTCTTACCTCCAAGTCTGTCTGTTGTTACCCAGTTTGTTTTATCACTGTCTACCATTGTAAAGTGCAACGGAATCTGCTGCGCTATATAAGAAACTGTAAATAAATAAATAAATGAAGGGACCATCTGTTTCCCCAAGCACATGTTCACTTATTTCTATTCAGCATACTTACTAAATTCACCTTTACCTCTTTTATGTTGAATAATTTGCTCTGTTGACTAAATTGCTGCAGCCATCCAACCTCTTCCTCTCCTGGTTAGCATAGCAAAGCTATCTGTGAGCCAGGTTAGCTCCGTTCATTAACTGTGGGGTGCTGTAAAGCTCAGCCACTGGCAGCCCACCTATTCCTAAAATTAAGGTTGTTCTGATCCTGCTGCTTCAAGACCACCAGTTGTGTGCAAATTGCAGGTGGATCTTGTTAAAACACATCCCCTCTTTCACACAGGTACTATTTCCACTTCTGCACAGTAGGTTTTTAGCCTACAGTACTTGTCTCACCACCCAGCAATAGATACATTAGTTCTGAGTATTACTGGCTATTATTTAGTATTGACACCAATTGTTACAAAGCTGAATAGACTGTCAAGAGCTGGTGCTTTGTTTAGCCCACAAACCAATAATAGTCTTCCAGTCACCTGCTGTAAGTTATTTTTGCTAGTCCCCAGGACATTCCAGTGATGGCAACAACCAGAGAAAAAGGCTGATTATTGTGCAAAAGATCTAATGCATTGTACAATTGAATAGCTGTCTGAAATGTGTTTCATGTGTCAATACTGATGTGGATAACTGAAGAGAACATTTCACTTTAACACTAAGGGGCAGATGTATTAAGCTTGGTGAAGTTGTAAATTGGCTGGCTGGTACTTTATCACCAGCCAATCAGCTCCTACCTGTCATGTTTCAAACCCAGCCTATAACTTGACAGTTAAGAGCTGATTGGCCAGTAATAAAGTTCCAGCCACTTGATCACTTCATCAGGATTAATAAATCAGGCCCGGAGTTCTAAAAGTCTGCACAAGAGATTTGTTTTTGATAGCCTTATATAAATATATTTGGAGACAAATGGCAGCTGTTGGAGATTCTCAGACATATACTGTAGGTTGCAGTTGGACATTTAAGAAATAGAGAAGTTAGCACTTATGGAATATTTTTGCTATTGTAGTCATAATCTTGAGTCATCTTGCATATCTGATTTTGCTTGCACTGTATAAGGCTGTGCATAATACATCTTAAGGTAACTCCATTATATACTATTATTCTTCCATATCACTTTTTTATGAAAGTTCCACTAAGATCAACTCGCTATTGGCACAAGAAGATGGAAGAACATAGTGTTGGGGTACTAGGATCAACTGTGGCTACAAGGGACAGTAACAGTTTATTGTCTTACTCTGTCTCTGGTCATCTACCTTTGCGTTGATGGCTTGTTCTACTTAAATTCTTCTTAAATATTGGAAGCATGAAACCAATTCGTCTTAGATAATAATAATAATAATAATAATAATAATAATAATAATAATAATAATAATACTCATACAGGAGATCACAGTCAGCAACAGCTGTGACATAATTTGCATAGAGTAACTATATTCACTGGAACTGCAGAAGCATTAGCAGCAAAGCAAACAAGTCTGAAATTCCAGGTCCCAGAGCTAAATGACACCCAGCAGCTGACCACACAAGAGGTGCAGCACTTGCCATGATCAAATATAAAAATCTCCCTATTAGCCAGTGTCTCTCTTACATCAATGATGACCATACAGCTGCCATTGTCTTTGGGCCATCAAAGAACCTGGCAGGGGGTATGCTGCAGTGCGGTCAGTCATGGCATAATATAATAATGAGGTATAAAGCAGAGAAAGGAGAATTGGTTTATGCCTAATGAAAGGATAGGAAGATTGGGAAAAATATAATATACGTAGGGGATACAAGATAAAACAATAAAGGGAATAGAAGAAAATGACAACACGAAGTAAAAAACTATACACACTACTTCAGGGCTCCTCAAACTATTTTGCTCTGGGACCCCATCAGACAATAAAATAATTACAGGACCCCAGCAAGTTACTGCCGAAGGTCATCACATCACATGTCTAGTCAGCAGACAGCACATACATGGCAGCATTGTGGAGGCACAACATGATGGGAGGAGTCTAACATAACAGACAATTCAACAGTTTTCGGACTCTTTGAATCCCAGACTGAGATTAGAAACGTTATCAGCCTGATGGTCAGCAACATGGAGTCGTGACGCCATGCTGAGAAGGTCAGAACAAATCAGAAATGCATCTAAATCATATTTTTGTTTTTGTAAAAAGAGACCGGTGCCCTGAAGTCAGAGTATTAAATAAGTTTAGCAAATGACATCCTTAACACTAGCTATTGGTGACTACCACTCAATACCACTCACACCATCCCTCAGTTTAATAGCTTAAGCCAGACCAAGCTTTTGGCAGCCTTCTGTATAATATATTGTACACTTAAAATACAATCTGGCATGTCAAAATAAGGGAGTGGCCTTGGCAACATACAGTACAGTACTATACTGACATTGAAAGTGATGAAATCTACTGCTTTAAGTGATAATTATATGTCTGTCTGTTATGTAAAATTGGCATAAAGAGCTATATATTACACGTGTTAGGGTGGAGATGACTAAATTTGTCTTTGACATGCTTAAGTAAAGGTCAATAATGAACTAATATTGAGTTTTATCATGTCAGTGTTTTAGTAAACGTTTAGTGTTCATCTATGGACAATAGATAAAGAATAGCAGTTAATTAAATTAACATTGAAAGAAAACATTAGCAGTTTAGTGAAGATATATGTGAGAGCAGGATCTCTAATGACAAGTGAGCGATAGTACTAGCAAATAAAGCATGTTTGCCTTTATTGAATGCTACAGAAGCAGTAGCGCACGCAGGGGGGGTTCTGAGTACCCAGAAACCCCCACATGAGTCTAAGGGCCCTAGGCTGAAAGCTGAGGGTCCCCTCTTTCCATGGGTACAAGAATTTTAAAAATCGGGCAGAACCGGAGATATCTGACTTCAAAGCAGTGGTCCCCATCCAAGCCTGTTAATTGCTCTTCCCAGTCAGATATTTCAGGTTCTGTCAGACTTAGAGTTTTTCTGAGGGTATATTCCAAAAACTAGGACTCTCCCCCTTTGATGGACACTAGCAGCTTGTCTCTACTGTTCCCAGAACAAGAGATATCAGCCTTCGAGCAGCTGCTTACTGCTCCAGCTCCACACTCCTGGTATGTAGTTTTATATACTCGTTGGCGGATTGCTCTGCCTCCTGAACTCTGATCCCCTAGTCCCCAATACCATTTGGTAGGTGGGATACTCTAGTTTTTAATTCCATTAAAATCTAAGAAATCTATTTCAGGAAACTGGAGATATCTGCAGTCAAGCAAGCTGTCCTCCGACCAGAAAATTATGAATAATAAGCCCACTCCACTATACACCCCTCCTCTGTATATTAAACATCCTCTACCACCCTGGAAGTTATGTATCAGGGCCCCTTCATTCAGCCCAATGCCCCCTTCTCCCACCCCATCTCCCACCATCTGTGCAGTAAAGGGGTAATTAATGGAAATTATTGATCCAGGCCCTACATGCTGAACGGTTGATATAATACCCCCTACCACCCGCGGGACATCAAAGCTCCCCCCACCCCTACTACTGGAGGATCAGTAGGTTCCCCAATACATTGCTTTGCCCAGGGGTCTACACTGCTGTTGACGCCCCTGTATGTATATATATATATATATATATATATATATATGTGTGTGTGTGTGTGTGTGTGTATGTATATATATATATATATATTTTTTAATTATTATTATTGTTATTATTATTATTTATATACATTTGGTCTATCTATAATACTTTAACTGACCCGGCATATACTAGGTCACCTAAGTGTCCATCTCCGTGCTTTGCTCCGCCCCTCTGGAAACCCCCTTCTGAAAATCCTGCGTTTGCCCCTGAGAAGTTATATAGTGGCAATACAAGATACAGTACAGTTTGCTGTGTTAAAACCAAAAAGTATTTATTTATTTTATTTATTACTGTTTTTTTATATAGCACAGCAGATTCTATTGCGCTTTACAATTGTAAGAAGCATTTCATTTACATTTGTTTGGACTGATCAGCACAATGTACAGTACTACACAATACGCCTAAAATGTAATATAACCATTTGTCATAATTATAATATGCTACAAAAACTTTATTTTCCTCATACAACAAATGCAATGATAATTTAATACAAATCTGATTATTCTCATCAACTAAGTACAAGTAGAGAACTGTCATAAAAATGCAACCTAAGCTAAGCACACCTAAACTTAAGTTTATAATTCAACATATGAGGCAAAAAATTATTTGTCTTAATAGATTCAAAGTACCTGGTAAGCTGGCAATGGGAACAAAAAGCTGAACACAAGTGAATGCATTAATATTATCGTTTTACCAAAATTTCATTGAAACAACTTAACCTTTTTTATAAAATATATATATATATATATATATATATATATATATATATATATATATATATATATATATCTTATTGGTGACAACCTCTGTGGCCTCTTAGGTGTCAAATGATAAGCCAGCCTTTGCATGTAAACGATCATGGGACCGATTCAGACCTGATTGCTGCTGTGCAGATTAGCAGCACCATGCTTCATATCCATTCGCAGCTCACTCACCAACAAATTATTTCAGCCCGTGCATAGCCCACTCGGCATGTAAAAAAGAATCAGCCTGTTCGAGGCCGGAACTAATGTCACACTCTTTCCCCTACAGCGGCGTAACTATAGCACCGCAGCCCCCGCCACCGCGGGGGGGGGCGCTGTGCATGTGGGGGCGCCGGGGGCTGCGGTGCTATAGTTACACCCCCCCCAATCCCCCGCAGACTAACCTATCTCGCTGGTCCCGGCGGCTCCGTTCTTCTGCTGAGGACCACCACAAAATGGCCGCCCCCATATAGCACACAGTTCTCTGAAACTGTCTGCTGTATGGGGGCGACCATTTTGTAGTGGTCCTCAGCAGAAGAAGAACGGAGCCGCCGGGACCAGCGCGATAGGTAAGGCTGCAGGGGATTGGGGGGGTTTGCATGGGAGGCGGGGGATTGGGGGTGCTTGGCGGGGCGGCGGGGGGGGGCGCCCCCCTAACGGCGGGGGGGCGCCCAAAACTTAGTTACGCCACTGTTCCCCTAAAATGCTTGGCCACGCCTGTGTTTTTACTAACACTCACAGAAAAAGGCAGTTTGCCGACCAGAAACAACGGCTTCCTGTCAATTAACTTGCGAACAGCATGCGATAAAAAGAAGTTGCAGGCTTTCATCGCACATTGGCCTTGCGCATGCCCAATATGAGCCGTACGCATGAGCAGTCTAGCGATAATCAGTTGCCTTGCTAATTCATACAGCAGCAATCAGGTCTGAATCAGGCCCAATGTACCAAAATATATTTGCAGTCCATATAATATTCAACAAAGCACAGTTAACTCCATCATAAGAAACTTTCATAAAATATAGAACAACTACAGTGTCGTACTGGACTATATGATTACTACATGTAATCTATGTGTACTGTTTGGGATGCAAAAAATGGCTTTTTCCAGGTCTTTATACAGGTTACTTAACTGATAAAAGGCAGCTCCTTTAAATTAGGGTTTCATTTGTTACTGCCTTATTAATATGAATAAGAATTTACTTTATGTTTGTAAGTTCATCAATTAATGTGAATGACAGTGGCGTTATCTAGCATAGCACACATTCCTAAACATGCTATTTTGAACCAATTGAAAAGGATAAGCTTGGGCCGGTGATTTACACATAGGGGTCGATCCTACTAACCCCGAAGGGTGCGATTTGCCGTTCCGGTGCCGTTTTAATGCTGAAAACGGCACCTGAATTAAGCCTAACTCGCACCCTGCGCAGGGCCGAATTCACTGAAAATTGCTTGCACCCCTATGGAGGTGCGAATTCAGCCCGCCATAAAGTGCACCCGGTGTTGTGATGATTCACAACTCGCGAATCATCCGCAACGTTTGGGGATAATAGGATTGACCCCATAGTATTATTATTTTTATTTCAGGCAAGTGATGAAACAGTGAAGGTTTCTAATTAGAAAGTGGCTCCAAGTCGACAAAATAGCTCCTTTTTGTCTTTGCAGCCTTCATAAAGGTTGCTTAGGGCTGTGAAAAGTACAAAAAATTCAATGTAATGTAGATCATTAAAGATCTGTTTCTATAATATATACTGTATGTATATTTTTTTCATTGAAACAGCAAAATTACATTTGGTGAAAGTCATTTATTAATCATTTGCCTTGCTTTTTGTTGAGAGACTTGGCCCGAGGTGTCTTTATTCCACATATTTCAAGCCCTTTAAAATAGCGAAATGCTGCAAAAACTCAAAACTTGCTAAATTTGCATTTGTGAGTTTGTCCAACCCAAAACTATATCCAATCTAGATTCTGCTACATTTATTGCTGTTATATATTTTGATGTTTCGAAAAACATTTACACAATAACGGAGTGATTTTAATTGGTGTGATTTTTACACTCCTCCAGTTGACCATCCTAATCCCTCTTAGTTCAAGCATATAACCCAATCCCAATTTCTGGCCTGCAGTAAACAATATTGAAGACACTGGGGTGATTCAGGTTGTTTCGAAAAGCACATTTAGTTTGCTAATGAACAAAACCATGTGCCCTGCAGGTGGGGCTGATGTAACATGTGCAGAGAGAGAGTTAGATTTGGGTGGGGTGTGTTCAAACTGATATCTATATTGCAGTGTAAAATAAAGCTGCCAGTAATTTCCTTGCACAGAAACAAAATAACTCACTCAAATCTAACTCTCTCTGTACCTTACATCTGCCCCACCTGCAGTGCACATGGTTTTGTCCATTTGCAAACCAAATGTGCTTTATAAACCAACCTGAATCACCTTCACTTTTCTATTCCACTGATTACATTGTATTATAATATTTGTGCGGAGGTGGTGTCTTTTTTTTACACTACCGCCAAGTTACAGGTGCTTGAGGTATCATGGTTATCAACATAACAACATAATAATGATCTATTTAGAAGTTCAAGGACAAAATAAAGCACATAATCCAAGACATGGGTCATAATATTGACAAAAATGTAAGGACTAACAACAATGAACTAAGGGCCTTATTCTAGTTCACTCTTTCTGACAAAATCCTTCTTAGGTGGACAAAACCATGTGCACTGCAGGTGGGGCAGAAATAACTCACCCAAATCTAATTCTCTCTGCACATTTTACATCTGCCCTCCCTGCAGTGCACATGGTTTTGTCCACCTAAGAAGGATTTTGTCAGAGAGTGAACTAGAATAAGGACCTAAAGCTGTGTGTAAATGCAAAAACAAATAATTGCTAATTATGTAATTAATTGAGAGCTAAAAAAGGAAATTTGTGTAGGTTTTTGGATATAGTTAAGGCAAAAGGCAGTGGCCACAGCTCTAAGAAACTTTGCTAATGCGAATTTATACCAGAATCTGTGTTGATTCAACCACCTCGCTTGTGCCAATAGATCAAATCACAAAAGCAAAATCTTTCTCAAATGGGCAAAACCATGTGCACTGCAGGTGGGGCTGATGCAACATGTGCAGAGTGATTTAGATTTGGGTTGGGTGTGTTCAAACTTATCTAAATTGCAGTGTAAAAGTAAAGCAGACAGTATTTACCCTGCATAAAAACCCAAAAACGCACCCATATCTAACTTCTCTGCACATGTTACAATTGCCCAGCAATTGGCCCTGTGTGTGTGTGTGTGTGTGTGTTGTGTTGACACTGAAGTTTATCATAATGTTAGCTGATGAGTATGTGATAAGAAAACACAGCACATGCTCTTACAAAAGACTAATGGACATAACCACAAGCAGGTATAATCTTTTCATTGGCAGTAATAATCTGCTAAAAGATGGATGACTGCAGTGCTATTTGACTCCATATGCTGCAGAATTATCTCTTGCAATGTTAATGGCTTCATTGATTGAATTGTTTTTGGCACAGAAGTACTAAAGTAATTGTGTTAAGAAGAAGTGTGCTTTTTAAGTCATATAAATTCCTCCGTATACATCAGTCAACAATACAATCTGGAGTACAGGGAAAAGTTTCACTCAAATGATAGAACTGTTAAATTAACAGTGTAACTGTATACTCTTACATGATAATTTGTGTATAATTTATGCAATTTAATGTGTCACCATATTGAACAGAATTGTATCACATAGTAACAAATTAGAAGCTACTGGTTCACAAATATGCAATATACTCAAAAATAATTTATGTATTAAAAAGTATTATGCTTACTTACTTATAATATTGTTAATATAAATACAAGCACGGGGGGCCCAGCACTCACTACAAAAAACTAACTCACCTTAACATTCAAATAATCAATAAATTAATAATGGGGTTTTAGTTCATGAATTGATCAATGCATTTAAGCTTGCAGCCCATCGCCAAGGGACCCCATTTCGCTGCAAGTCCTACACTAACAACTGGTTTTCTTAGGAACCTGGCACCTGCTTACACATCATAGCTAAAATGAACATGTGTTATTTTCCTGGGTTAATGCTCAACTGCCAAGTGCCTTATGGCTTTTAACCCCTTCCCGACATTTGACGTACATTTACGTCATGGTCGGGATGTACTTCCCGACACATGGCATAAATGTACGTCATGCCATTAAACTGTCACCGCGTCTATAGACGCGGTGACAGAGGGACGATGTCTGCTGTCCCTGACAGCAGACATCTTCCCTCATTGCCCAGGGGGGGCAGCGATGCCCCCCCCATCGGCGATCGTTGCGATTGGCTGTTCAAATGTGAACAGCCAATTGCAGCGTTTTATGAGTTATGTGTATAATTTTGACTCTGCTGCCCCCTAGTGTCCCAAAAAAATAAAAGGAGGTTGAAATAATGATTAAAACATAAAGTATACATATGGTCTATGTTAGTTATTAACTATTTTGAGTGGTATGATTATTTGTCTCACAAGCAGAAAATTTAATATTTTGCAAATTGCAAAATGTTCAATTTTTTTACGACATTTTGGTATTTTTCACAAAAAAAAAAAGACTGTATCGACCAAAATTTACCACTAACTTAAAGTACAATGTGTCACGAGAAAACAATCTCAAAATCACTGGGATAAGTAAAAGCAATAAAAAGTTATCCCCACATAAAGTGATACATGTCAGATTTGAAAAAAAAGGGCTCTGTCAGGAAGGCAAAAACAGGCTGCGGCGGTAAGGGGTTAAAAGGTGAGACAATCCCAAACACAGCACCTGAATTAGTATTAAAGGGGCAGCTGTCACAGGTTTCAGGTAAATGAGTTAATATAAATAGCTATAAAATGTAGGCTGTAGCTTGAAATCAAGAATATATAGTTTTAAGGAAAATATGGTGGGACAAGATGGGTGGCATTCAGGTATCTGCAACCGAAGTTTGGGTTACCTCCAGAATCAGAGATGGGCACACACATGACAGTATGGATCAGGTAATTAGCCAATGTCATGTCTCTATTTGTTTGTCAGCCCGGATCAGGATATTGTCATTGTAGTTGTTTGGAGAATTATATGTGAAGCTGTCTGGTTTGAGAGAGAAAGATCCTGCCACTGGACCATCATGGACTTCAGTTTTGATAGTTGAATGATATTTGTATGGAGGGAGAGAGTGTAACAGCAGATTGACCAGGCTGGATACTGGGTTTTTGGTGTAAGTGGCATCTAAGTCTATGATATATGTACTAATATGGAAATGACAGAACTGCGCAGTGGATTTACAAAGCTTGATACTGGGTTAAACTGTAGTCCAGAAAATGGGAGCACTCAGGTGAATAAGCATCAGAAACTTTACACCAAAATGAATGGTAGCAGGAATGAAACATGAGCAGGATGTTTTAGCAAATGGCTGTGCAGCCTGATATATGACCTGCGCTGAAAGTAAGGAGGTCAGTATAGCTAATAATAGAAAAACTGTATAGGATACATAGAAACTAAGCAGCAAGAGCACTGTTAGCTTAACCCAGGGGTGGGGAACCTCAGGTTTGCGGCCCCCGTAGCCGGTCTGAGTGGCCCTCCCACCCGCACGGCGGCTTTGCCGGGAGTAAAGTATTGGGGAATTCTCGTGAGAGGTCGGTAGTTCTCGCGAGATTCCTCTTAATCAACAGCAGCCGGAGACTGTCAGTCCTAGTCAGCGGCAACCACCTGAGAGTGGAACGGCTGCAGCAGGACAATTTGTAAGAGAAATTTTTACATATGGCCCCCGAAGGATTTCCTCATACAAATGGCCCTTGGCACAAAAAAGGTTCCCCACCCCTGGCTTAACCTAATAATGACTAGGCTAGATATTGTACAGGTGTCTTTTATGAGCCAGCTGATGGAATAAATATACGGGTCTCAGCAAGGATTGGCTGAGCAGTGTCAGGTGGTGTAGGACTGTTCAGGCTTAATAACAATGGCTAGACTGGTCAGATGATCAGGACAGCAGTTCTATGGATCTGGTTGGCAGTGAAGTATGGTCTAGTTTGTCAAGACCTGTATAGTTATCAGGAGAACAGGATGATATAACAGCTTGCCATCAGATTGGGCCTTACCATGACAGGGGCTGTAAGTGACATGGGAGTAAGGACAGATTAGTGACAGTCAAACACCAAACAGAACCAGTCTGAGTTTACATGATTTTGTCAGCCAATCCGCTTTGCCGGAGGTATAAGGATAACTTCCTGGACACACCCAGAGGGCCATTGCTTTGTTGTCTCCTGACCTACTACAAGCTTTCCTGTGATTCCACAATTACTTACAGTGCAACATCCTGTGCATTGATTGTCTCAAGTGCTTCCTGGTTTTTGTATCACTGTTGCAATCCTAGTATTTGCTGCAACATCAGTATTGCTGGTGCCATGCCAGTGTTAACTGCAGCATTGAATTCTGTATCGCTGGTGTAATACCAGCATCTGCTGCAACATTGAAACCTGTATTGCTGGTGCAATCCCAATATCCACTGCAACATTAATTCCTGTATTGTATGGTCCAATTCAAGTATCTAATATGAATTCAAGTAACAGTCAAATTGATTCCAGTATCGCTGGTGTTGATGCACACTTCAGTTCCAGTATTGTGTTGGATCTCCTGTCCTGTAATTCTGCCCATTATTTCTATTTGAAGCATTAATAGCACTGTTCCATCTGTGAGTTGGCTTAACAACATTTCAGACTTATTACTACCTTTCTTCATGGTGCATGAAGAAGAATCTCACTAGACCTGAAATAATCTGCCACTTTACATGTGATGTTGCTATGGGCAGCCAATCAGATTGTGTCTACTAAATAAATTCTGATTGGTTGCCCATAGCAACATTATATGTGAAGTAGAATTAACATCTTAGTAAATTTCCCCCTCTGTTTCTTATCATGCTACTCCATCTAGTCTGGATCCACAACCATGACAATAGACTTGCTTTGCCACCTTGTCCTATTTTTTTTTTACCTTGCTACTAGATACCTGACACTATTGACCATTCTATAGGTGCCCATACACGTTACAATTATTGTATCCAATATTGAATACAAAATCACATCTCATCGCATCTCGGTTTTGCGATGAGATGAGATCTAGTACAAAAAGTATGTGCACCATATACTTTTTGTACTAGATCTCATCCCATCTCATCTTATCGCAAAACCGAGATGTGATGAAATGCGATATTGTATCCAATATTAGATACAATAATTGTAACGTGTATGGGCACCTTAACTGATGTCATACAGTAGTGGTTACTGTTGGCACCGTGTTTCCTCACTGCACCTTGATACAGTTCTGGGTATTGTATATAGCTAACAGCTATCTTTTCAGCGGAGGCCTTCCCTTCTCCGTTCCACAGTACATATTCATTTTCCAAGTCTTCCCTGACTGTTTTTGGATCTTATTTCTTTTTTTTTTAAATTGATTAAAAACAACTAAAATCACATATACATCATATACTATTCCTACAGTATTATTATTAACCTCCATAACTTCATTTCCAGACAATTTTGAGCACCTCACAGCTACAATAAAGTACTTTTTCTTCTGTCATTGCTATTGTGAGATATGATGGTAACAGAAGAAGAACAATACTGTGGGCAAATAAGTACCGCTGAACTGATTACAAATTAGAATTGTTCATGCTATACATGGCGATCTCTGATTAAACCCTACTGAATTGTATTGGCAAATTGGGGGTAATCCTGTCTATTTTAGTACTGATTCATTGGTTGCTGCATGCTCAATGATAAATATGCAGCTTTGTGTTTTAGGTAATATTTTTGGATATGTCAGTTTATTTTCCCTCCAATATTGCTGGTTCAGGAAATGTCAGTGGATTTTGAAGTGTTCAATTTAACTTAATTTGGGCTACTTTCATTACATTAAATGTGCCCATACAAGTTACAATTATTGTATACAATATTGTATACAATATCGCATCTCATTGCATTGCATAGGTTTTGCAATGCAATAAGATGAGATGAGATCTAGTACAAAAAGTATGTGCAGCCCATACTTTTTGTACTAGATCTCATCTCATTGCATTGCAAAACCTATGCAATGCGATGAGATGCGATATTGTATCCAATATTGTATACAATAATTGTAATTTGTATGGGCACCTTCAGTCTGATCATTTTATTTCAATCCCTGCTGAACTTCTACCACAGCTGAAACACAACTCAGTGAGTATTGGTGAGTGCATAAATATTAAGGTGCCCATACATGTTTCGATGCAGGCGGTGCGATCTGTGCTTTGAAGTGCGCGCTCCCGTGGCACTTCATCGCGCAGTACAAAAAGTATGTGCTGCACATACTTTTTGTACTTGCTTTTTATCGCATCACATTGCATTGCATGCACAACGCATGAACAAGGCATGCAATGCATGCGTGCTAGTTAAGCTGAAAACGCACACCCGTATCGGGATGTGCATGGGCACCTTTACTTTTGTCATCAATATGGTTATGTACTCAATGCTCTCATGATAATGTTTTCCTCTCTCATTTTTGGACACAGTGGGACGCGTTCAAAGCTTATGCTAGAGGTCATAACTCCTTTGAGGTGAATAATATCAACATGATGCAGCCAGGGGAGAGAAATCAAAATAGACCTCTTTGTTTTCAACATCTAAGTTTGTTTACAAAGTGAATTCTAGCCAGCTTATTTCACTATGTGTATTCAAACGCATAGTGAATGCTATTTTTTTTCAATTTAAAAGGCCAAATACATTTATTTTGATGAAATTTCATTCGAAAGATGCATAAAACACCCAGTTACTGTAGTTAAAGGTATGCAATCTACATGTTTAATAGTTCATTCTTTAAAATACATTTACGAAATAATTTATGCAATAAAAAGTATAATATACAGTTCAGTTATCTTTTTCACATACTAAAGCTATCCGAAACTTGCTTCACCATAAATACAAATGTGTGTCAAATACTGTATATCCATATTTAAAACATTTGTGAAGCAATCTGCATTACACAGGTAGATGTGTAAATCAATTATTGTATCTAAGAGGGCAAGACACTCTTGGCTTTACCAGTACTATAAAATGTACCAGCTGCATTGTAATATTCATAGGCAGAACTCTGGGAGGCAATGGAGTCATCTGCCACTGGGCTCTTCCTCTCAAAGGGGCACCTCTTATCCCCTGCAAGTTTAAATCCAATGAGGGCCACACAAATTGCTTCTGAAATATATGTGTTCTCTCTCGCTCTATAATCTCTCTATATATATATATATATATATATATATATATATATATATATATATATATATATATATATATATCATAACAATGGTGGGGGGCACTAATATACTTGCCTCTGGGTAACTGGGACAAACTTACACCACTGGTAACATTATTGCCATGAAATAATACAAAACAAAACAGAAAGACAATTGTTTTCTGAGCTTCTCACCTGTACAGTATGTGTATATAGGCATCCAGATGATAGAATAACAATCAAATGGTCGAAACACACACACATGGTCAAGATTTTATGACATTTTTTTTTTTTACTTTTTTCATACTTTGCCATACATATGACTATGATTGGGATTAGTAACCTGTTAAGTGCTAATATTGCCTACTGATCCAGCAAGGACAGAGTGACTAGTTGGATGTATGATCTAGTCACATAGTACTGTTTACAGCAATTTTTGTCTGGGGTCCCTTGGAAAGATCACATGAGAATTGTGGCCCTGATTCATGTTCACTCGGAACGTGGTGAATTTAGGCCCTGTTCCGATGTTTGGAGGTCTGCGCATGTGCAAGTGCATATTTTGCGCATGTGCAGACCCCTGCAATGAATGGTTTCATCAGTTATGGTGTTGGACTATAAGAAAGGGAAGCATTTTATGGGCGTCCTCATTAAAATGCTGGGGGTTCCCATGGGTACACATGCAGGACGTTGCCTGGCGGGGGCGGGCGGCTGATGGCTGATGTGACCAGCGGCCTGCCCTGTCTTTATCATAGCACTTGTAAATAATGTTGAGAATTACTTTTATTTGTGAAGGCAGGAGAATTCATTGATGGTCATTGCTAACTGAGGCATGCAAGGGTATGTGTTCTCTTAAAAATGGGCCAAAATCATGTGAATTTGTGGAAATTCTGGGATTGAATAGGCAATTTGAATTTTTGAATTTGCCCCCCCCCCCCCCCCCTCCAAAAAAAAAATAATGGGCAAAAGATGTAATTTGTTCACCTAGCGAAAATTTCTGCCGGGATTGAATACGGGCCATAGTGTGAAAGCTCTGAAGAGGATGAGTATATGTGGGTATTATCAATATAGATATGACAATAAAATACTAATGAGCATATACTTTATTTATGCAACAGGAAATAAATAAAGGAATCCTATGACTGAGCCTTTCGGTACACCAAAAGCATAGATGAGGTTAATCCATATTGATATAAACTGAAAGCGTGATTTCACTAGTATGAGAGGACCAGGATAGGAAACCTGAGGAATATATTGTTTTTAGAGATTGATCATTGATACTACAACAGAAATTTGTCCTCTGCTGTCCAGAATGGATCTTGAGGGATTTAATCCCTTCCCTATGTCACCTCCTATTTGCACAAATAATCTGCCAGTTAGGGAAGCCCCAAGATGGCCATATATTATCCAACTTTCCAAATTTAGGATTATCTCACCAACTACCAATCATGAAGTGCACTCCATGCAGTATCCAACTTTTATATCACAATAACCGACTGATCAAGTTTTCTACCAATTTGGATGATTTGTGTTGTCACAGAAGCTGATGTACATTCTATGGATACTGCTGCATGTTAAAAAATTAATAATGAACTACAATGCATGTTGGTCCCAATACTTTATTAAACAGCATCGGCACTTTTAACGGGTTAGGATCCTTTGGTCTACAAGAAGTTGGGTCGACATGCATTGGGTCAACACCATTAGGTTGACATGGGTAAAGGTGGACATGGGTCTAGGTCGACATGGCTTTAGGTCGACAGGTCATTAGGTCAACACAAGAAGTGGGTCGACATGGTCTAGGTCAGTGGTAGCCAACCCTAGCCCTCGAGAGCTACCAACAGTTCACATCATCCAGACAACCTAGCTGCTGCACAGCTGCACTCATTAATCACTGACACATTTTAAAAGATACACAGATGGAGCTAATTAGCTCACTTGTGATTCTGTGAGGAGACCTGCAAAACATGCACTGTTGGTAGCTCTCGAGGACTAGGGTTAGCTACCCCAGGTCTAGGTCGACAGTCAAAAGGTCAACACTTCAGAGGGGTTTTTCACTGTTATTTTTACCCAAATATAGACACAGTCAAAATGGATGCAGGTTAAAGTGCACTGCGTCCCCTCACATGGCTCGCTGCACTCGCTATGCTCGGCACACTATTTTGTTCGGCCACCATGCCATGCCATAGTGGATGATAGGGCATGAAATACTGCCTATTAGCACATGTCGGCTCAAAAAACTGTTAAAAACCCCAAGTCGATCTATTGACTGTCAACCTAGACCATGTCGCCCTAATGCTTGTGTCAAACTAATGACCTGTCGACCAAAAGCCATGTTGACCTAGACCTATGTTGACCTTGACCCATGTCAACCTAGACCCATGTTGACCTTTCCCCATGTTGACCTAATGGTGTCAACCCAAGGCTTGTCGACCATCATGTTGTAGACCAAAATGACTGTATCCCCTTTTAAAACACACAATAGGGGAGAACGAAAATTACAGGCTGTTGTTGCATACATTGGGAGAACACACATGCTGTGGAAGGTAAAGGGGCACAGCATCTAAAATCTCTTGTTTTTCATTGGTTTTTATCCAACCTTTATTCAATATGAAGATTCAATATGAATTTGAAGTGAACCTATATATATATATATATATATATATATATATATATATATATATATATATATATATATATATATTACTATATTTCCAAGGGTAGAGTGAAGTTTCTTGGGTATTGGAAGGCATATGGTTTCAATGAAAATCCTTAAATTAAAGATATTGAAATATGTGCTTTTCAATGTATCAGGACTATCCACAAAGGTGTGGTACTATCACATCTGAACCCAAGTCCTTTATACTCCCTTATACCATCCCTTGTTAGAATCAGTAGCACATTAGATTCAATACATACAGTATGTTTCAGGTTGTATCGATCCACGCTGACACTATTACATCCTTAACTTCATGGTGCGAGATACACTTCTGTTAGACAGATCATTTGTGAAAATATTCAGAAGAGGCATTGGCTTGAAATTATTTCAGAAAATGTTTCAAAACATAAGTAATTTTATAAAGAAACATCAATAATGGTGCAATGAAAACATTTAAATGCAAAGCTCTAAAAAATGGTTAGTCCATCTGTAAGAAGGGTAGACACTGTAGAGTCCCGGTTAATAAGTACCAGTGTCAATGAGAAATGATATGACTCTGCCTTACAAAATCCCAATAATCTAAAATGTACCACTTTCATCCTAAAATATAGATGTATAAGGACTGATCCCTCTCTAGTTATGCACCAAACTTTCTTTGTCAGCTGGTATGCTACATCTTGTGTTCCAAAACTGTAAAACTTCTAGTAGGTTTCCTAATCTGTTTGATTAGAGAAACATATGGATATGTTGATTGAGTTGGACATGTTGGAGCAGATGGCACAGCAGAAACAAACCCTTTCTCTTTCCTTACTTCTCTTTTCTATATGTCAAAGAACAGCACTTCTTACATTGTCTTCTTGCATGACCTGTCTCACCATAACAGCACAACTGTTTATTAACTGTTAGTTTTTCCTTATCAAGTTTAATTTGTTTTGTCTTTTTCGTGGATTGCCAATTTTATTTTCACTGTGACTAGTACATTTACAGAAGTCATGAAACTGACTTTTTAAACTTTGTTTTGCAACAGGAATTCCCAGTTAGGGTCATTTCTTTTTACCTGTATCCCAACCATATCATTGGGTATATGCATCTCTCATACATTAAAGTAAGTTTCAAGCATCAAGGATAGTGAAGCAAGATTATGATATTTAAATATACTCATAAAATCCTAAAAGATAGGAACAGATTACTGATCCTCCGTAACCCCCATAATTATTCAAAATAGTTACTCAAATTTCATCATTAAAAAAAAAATCATCATTAATGCGTTTTAAGATGTTTAAGGATTCTGTGCACATCATAGTCCCCATTGCTAATTAATTTACTGTTTTAGTCTGTCAATCTTTGTAACATAAATTCCCTCTTGCTATATTCATTAATCTTTGAATTTGATAAACCCAGATAAACAGTAATCTAGGACATTCTAAACCAGTGTCGAACTGGGAGGGTAAGGGCCCACCGGGTGTATGTCCACAGTGAGATGTCACAATGCAGGGTGGGTCCGTCCAACCAGTGCGACCCACCTGGGTCTGTTTTCAATTGCTACCCACCGTTGTGCTGCTGATGCTACCATCTCCTCTGCTCTGACTCTGCCACTCCTTTTTGGCACTGCTGCTCCAGCTTTGCTGCTGTTCCTCTGCTACAGCTCCTTGCTATGTGCCCGCTGCTGCTCCTGGTTCAGCCTGTTCGCTCCATTCGCCCAGAAGGGGAACCGAGGAATAACATTTTCTGCCAGACCACACCCACACCAAAAAATAGGTCGGGTCAAAAATCACTGGGCCTACCAGTGAATCCCCCGGTCCCCCACCAGGCCAGTCCGAGTCTGTTCTAAACACTGAATCAGGATCATGAGACTTTTACAATAATTTGCATTGAGTTGTCCATAAAACTTAAGATTCACATTGGTTGCTCTCTTTTCCTTGTATTGCTACATTTTCTGTGTATGAATTACTGTACTCTCTTTTAGAATATTTTTTTTTTTGCTGTTTAATATTAGTTTTTTTAGCATATATTATGTGATTTTGTTTCTTTGTTCTTTTTTCTTTGCTATTGGCTGTGCAAGTATTTGACTATGAGGGCAATCAGCTAAAGATCAGTCCTTAATAAATGGTGTTTTCCGTCAGCTTAAGGACTGTACCTATGTAAATGAATTCATATGTTTAAAATCAATAAAAAGTTTTGTCATACACATTATTATTATTATTATTATTATTATTATTATTAGTATTGTCATCGTCATCAACGTAATATATTTCTTGTCGTTCATTGTAAGAATATTTTTTATAGTCACCTATTCTTCTAGAAACAAAACTACCATACTGTGCACCTCACTGGTGAATATTAAGACTAACTAGTTAAAAAAACCTCAATTCTATATTATTTTTCTTAGTAGATAACTCAATACAATCTATATTCATGTAATTAGAATGTCCTGTAGAATAAACTGCCTGTCAAAGGAATAATATTTAAATTCTGATAATCACATTTTTCTTGAGTCTATGGACTGGTTTCCTCTCAATGTGTATTGCGGCACATCTTGTTTGTGTCTGATACTTTAACATAGGATCCATGTTGTGCTGCGCATCTCCCATAGACTTACAGCAGTTCTCTAAAATCTACAGCAGCATGGAGTATATTGTGTTATTTTGTGGAGCTGTTGTACAAGCAGTGCAATACAATATTGCCAATACACTGCATATTGTTCTTTAATATAAAAATGTTATATGAGAGTATGACATGGACAGAAGTCCTTTCAAGAAAACCAGATTTTTTTGCTATCAGTAAAGGAAAAAATGAAACTTCAAAATGTCAAAAAACAATATTGTTCAGTTATACCTTAGAAGAAATATGTTTTAATAAAAAAGGTATGTGTACTGTAGATGTATATATAACTGTGCTTATTAAAGACTGCATATTTGTATATATGTCAGTGTGCCTGCATGTCTGTATATCCTTTCTGCCCTGCATATTGTCAAATGTGTACTGCAATCAGATCTGAAAGGGCCATTGTGTCCATTGGGACTATGCTGTCTTTTGTATACCCCCTCACATAACATGCTGGGAAATTGCTAGGTCTCAGCCCAGACCCTTATAAAGACCAGAATCGGGGACCCAGGACTTGATCCCACACTGAAGCTGGTTTCACATTGCAAAAACCTGCTTTTACGGTCAGAACAGTCAAATTACGGTCAGAACAGTCAAATTACGGTCAGAACAGTCAAACTCTGGAACTCTCTTCCCAGAGAGGTGGTAACGGCTGGCTCATTAAATGCGTTCAAGGCAAAGTTGGACAAACATTTACTGGAGAAAAACATCCATGGGTACAAATAAGAAATATAATTTGTCTGTAAAATACCAGAACCTACCAAATTAGCAATGGATATCTATACCAGGTTGAACTAGATGGATGCAAGTCTTTTTTCAGCCTTACCTACTATGTAACTATGTAACCCGTTTTTGCAAACGTGTCTTAAAAGTGGTCAAAAGCCAGTTAAACCCCTTTCATATTGCATGTTGTAAACGGTATATTGCAGTTTCAATATCATTTTTGTACCTTCAGATTCAACCCGTTTCACCCATAGAAAGCCATACAATGTCATTTAAAAAAAAATTTCATGCTTGTGGGCGGCGATCAAGTGAGGTTATCATTTGTAGCAAATACCGTGTCTGAGCTGTTCAGACTGCAGGAAAAACGGCTCTGAAACGTGTAGGATCCTGCTTTTAACACATTTTAAAATAACAGTATTTTGTAACCGGTAAATTGATTGTGGAGCTTTCATATTGCAGCTGGTACTGTTTTAAAGCAGTTAAAAATTGCCAATATGCCGTGTTAAAACTGCAATGTGAAAGGGGCTTCTGCAAAATCACATGCAATTACCTGGGATTTTTCTGCAATTGTGAAAGTGGTATTACATGTGATTTTATCAACACAGAAGTTGTCTGGCATTGCTGGAACAATACTGGGTTATTGATCAAATACAATAATGAAATATTATAGTAGAAAAGCTTAGCATTTTAATAATGTACAGGCGGATTTTATCATGATCATGTTAGATTTTTTTTTAAAGCATAATAGGCAAATGTATTGTGTGTTAATTGATATAAATAATTGAATGTAGCAATACCCTTTAAAGTATAGTATATATTAGCGATGTCATCAAAACTCTTCTGTGAAATATGCACTTATTTTATATTTGAACATTTAAAATTGCATATTTACAGAGTGGAATTTGTCCTGAAATGTTCCCAGTTCAATTCTCACCTACAAGAAACAGAATTAATTGACTTGCTTCATCACAGATCTATTCATAGACTAGAAAGTTTGCAAAATGATAATTTACAAAACAATGCTGAATGGATAAGGAAAAACTGTGCTCCAGTGTGAATTGGCCAGTCCTGCAGCCACTTACACAAAATGTATGGCCAATGTAGAGATGAAATCTTACATTGATTTATACATATATACAGTATATATATATATATATATATATATATATATATATATATATATATATATATATATATATACTCCAACAGATGCGCTAGCACTCCAGTCACTTGAAACAAAATTTTCTTTATTGTAGCAATCAATGGCAACGTTTCAATACAGTGAAGTATTATCGTCAGGCTACTGATACATAATGGCAGCGTGCTTAAATAGCACAAACACCCCGCCCCACTGCCGGCGCACACACCCTGCAGTGAGACAACCTCAGATGACGTCACGATCTCCACGCAACTACACATGAAAATTACAAAGTAATAAAAAACACCTAAAAAGGAATAACAAACTACACAAAACATATAACATATAACATGGGACACAGTGACTATATGCAATGACCATATCCAAAATTCAATATAAATCTAGACTATAAGCAATTATCAATGAAGTAGAATATTCAAGCCCATACTCTCATTTAACCCCTTAGGGGCAACGGTTCCTAGTCTTATTATCCATCTAGACTCACATTGCAGGAGTTGTAAACCCCGATCCCCTCCTCGCAATGAGGGTGCTATGTGGTCTATCATCCTGTACTTAATTGCTGACATATTATGCTTCGCCTCTAGGAAATGGCGAGCTACAGGTTGCTCACTCACCCCTTTTCTCCACGCAATAGTTATGGCAGAACGGTGGGCCGTCATCCTCTCTTTAAAAGATCTTTCCGTTTTCCCTATGTAGCTCAAGCCACACGGGCACAAAATTAATTTTCAGGTCTGCAGACAAGGGCGGTGCTCTTGTTATCCAGGATGCCGATAAATATCACACACAAGTTTTAAAACATTTAAATGATGAAACTACATATAGTAGGTTATCGATTGATCCCACTGAGGATTTTAAAAAAGTCTTAAAGGAGACCTTACAACAAGGGGTTGATTCTAAATTGATCTCCACTAAATTAATGGATAGCTTAATACCATCTTACCCATTGGCTCCAGTGTTTTACTGTATACCGAAATTACATAAGTCCATGTCTGACCCTCCCGGTCGGCCGATAGTGGCTGCTAGAAAATCATTGTTTCAACCACTTTCGGTATACATTGATAGTGTACTTCAACCGTGCATAAGAGCACATCCTCATTATCTACTAGACACGTCTACACTATTACGCAAGTTGTCTGTTAGATCTGATTGGGGCGATGACCTTTGGCTATTTACTATTGATGTGAGTAGCCTTTATACAGTAATCCCGCATCCAGAAGGGTTACTAGCTGTAAAAGAGTTTTTGTCTGGTAATGAACTGTATAATGGTCCTAACATTGATTTATTGTTAGACTTGTTAAAATTGATTCTTACAAAGAATTTCTTTATTTATAAAGATAAATTCTTTGTGCAAAACGTGGGATGTGCGATGGGAGCGGCGGTTTCGCCATCCTATGCAAACATCTACATGTTTTCCGTTGAAAACCAATTGTTATTTAGCAACCAGAGTGTGTCGGATAGAATCGTCTTATATACAAGATATATAGACGATCTCCTTGTGTTCTGGAGGGGTGACCCTATTGATTTAATTAACATCATTGAAAATCATAACAAAAGTCTTAGCCCTGTTAAACTAACGTTCACTCATAGTTCTAACCAAGTCCATTTTCTTGATGTGTGTATTGAGTTGAAAGATGGTAAAATTAATACCTGTTTGTTTTCGAAAGAAACTGATAGAAATAATTTATTGTTACCCACTAGCTGCCATCCGCAGGGGTTGCTACGTGGATTACCGTACTCACAATTATTGCGAGTGTTCAGGATTAATTCTGACAAAGATATGGCCATCATTCAAATGCATGCTATGATTGAAAAATTTGTGTCTCGTGGGTATTGTAGACAGAACTTATTATCCACTATGGACAAAATTGTTTCTATGGATAGACAAAAATTGTTGGTTAGTACTAAATCTAAAAATAACGAGGTAGTGTTCCCATGGGTGAATACATTTAATCAAAAGAGTACAAAAATTGTGGGATCAGCCAAAAAATTGTGGCCCATGATCCGAACAGACCCTGAGTTAAAGTTGGATGCTACACGTTTAATGCCTTGTTTCAAACGCCCTCCCAATCTTAGGGATTATTTGGTAAAAACCTATACCCCTATTCAAGATAACAGCAAAAAACTGGGTTGTGTACGGTGCCCTTGTACTACATGCCGTTATATGATACCAGGATCCACATTTCCTCACCCGCAGACAGGTAAAGCCATTCCCATTAGGCATACCTTATCCTGTAATACAAAATATGTAGTGTATCAAATTTTGTGCCCGTGTGGCTTGAGCTACATAGGGAAAACGGAAAGATCTTTTAAAGAGAGGATGACGGCCCACCGTTCTGCCATAACTATTGCGTGGAGAAAAGGGGTGAGTGAGCAACCTGTAGCTCGCCATTTCCTAGAGGCGAAGCATAATATGTCAGCAATTAAGTACAGGATGATAGACCACATAGCACCCTCATTGCGAGGAGGGGATCGGGGTTTACAACTCCTGCAATGTGAGTCTAGATGGATAATAAGACTAGGAACCGTTGCCCCTAAGGGGTTAAATGAGAGTATGGGCTTGAATATTCTACTTCATTGATAATTGCTTATAGTCTAGATTTATATTGAATTTTGGATATGGTCATTGCATATAGTCACTGTGTCCCATGTTATATGTTATATGTTTTGTGTAGTTTGTTATTCCTTTTTAGGTGTTTTTTATTACTTTGTAATTTTCATGTGTAGTTGCGTGGAGATCGTGACGTCATCTGAGGTTGTCTCACTGCAGGGTGTGTGCGCCGGCAGTGGGGCGGGGTGTTTGTGCTATTTAAGCACGCTGCCATTATGTATCAGTAGCCTGACGATAATACTTCACTGTATTGAAACGTTGCCATTGATTGCTACAATAAAGAAAATTTTGTTTCAAGTGACTGGAGTGCTAGCGCATCTGTTGGAGTATACAAGCAAGTGTTGCTGTGCGGGCACCCGTCCAAAAGTTTTTCTCAGTGGCTGTGCCAGATCATCTGGAAGTGTATATATATATATATATATATATATATATATATAAAAAGAAAAGTCCAACTGGCACTCTGTGTGGTGTAATAGTTGAATAAGGGCCCCGGTGCCTTGCGTTGTACTTGCGTACATAAATAGCAACAGAGAGAATCACTGGCACTCGTCGGACTTCACAGCATAAAGAACTGACAGACACCGTCTGTAAGCGACGTTTCGGTTTAATTAACCGTTTTCAAGCTCCTTGAAAACGGAGCTTGAAAACGGTTAATTAAACCGAAACGTCGCTTACAGACGGTGTCTGTCAGTTCTTTATGCTGTGAAGTCCGACGAGTGCCAGTGATTCTCTCTGTTGCTATATATATATATATATATATATATATAAATATACCTACAGTATGCATGTAATATACTGTACTGTAATGAATTTTAAAAGCCCTAGGAAACATGTAATTTAAACTAGATATGTACAGTAAATATATTTTATGTACAAATTGTACTGTACATACAGATGGAGCCGCTTTCTCCTTCTGACAGCACGTCACATTTCAGTATCTGGCAGCTGTTGACAGAGGGTGGGCCGGGGGACGTGGATGAGCAAGCCCCTTTCTGGTGCAGGGTGGTGGATGGCAGACGGCATGATGTGAGCTGCACAAATGAGAGCGGTCTCATATGTACACGCAATTAGATGATAGATACAATTCTTCCAAACGGCACTGATGACGTAGAGTAGGACCTTCATGGCTTGGATCTGTTTTTCCAGTTCACCCCAGAAAAGCCCTTGGGTGCTGTTATGCCCGTGTGATGGGGATCCCACTCCATTTAAAAAAAAAAAATATTTATTTTTTCCTTTTTTTTTTTACACTGCAGCCTGCACAGATCTGAATGATCAATGCAGGCTGCGACTCGTATTTGTATCTAGTGGCCATATATACGGACGCTAAATATGAATTCATATCGGCAGAATACGACAGAATATTAATATTTATATTAATAAAACAGGGCAGCTTAGTAAATCTGCCCTATTTACGAATTGTATTCCGTTAAAAACACGTCCGTAGCCAGTTGTATTTATTCGTATTTAGAATACGACTGAGTCGTATTTGTATTCTTAGTAAAATTCCCCCTCTGTCTTCCACAGTTTGGGATATTGGGATCCTCCATTCAACATGCAGACTGCCACCTCCACCCCACACAATCTATACTGTCCGTTACCTTCAATGCCCTTTTTTAACTGCTGTTGATAAACTCCTGCCCACTATGCAAGAGGCTCTCCTGTGGCTGCTGAGCTAGAGAAAGGGGTAATATTAGGGTGATATGCCTGCTTTGTAGCAGGGCATTACATATTGAATATAGTACAATGAGTTTAACCAATGACAGACAGAGTGGATCCTGACAAAATCAAAATTGCAGTGAAAAAATAATGCTGTCTAGTATTTGTGAGCTACATGCAAAAGCAGTCAGTATATACCCTACACAGAAACAATATTATCCAACCATATCTAAATCCTCTGAATGGTATATTTGCCATGACTGCAGTGCAATATGGGGTTTTCCCAGTTGCTTGCTTTTTTGCATTACTTACTGTATATGCAAAAAATGTATTTGCCAATGTAACCTTCCATTATTTACTTGCAGCAAGAAGGGTGCGTGTATGTCTGCAAAAAAAACAAACAATGTTTCAGCACACACCAATATCTCATTAAGCTTCACCAACATTGTAGCTGTAGAGATGAAATTGAGATGTGCCTCTAATCAAGGGTATTTGTGGTTAAACTGCACCATACAAAAGTATATAACTGTCTCACAGTGCTTCTGGTTTGCATGAGAAATTTAAAATCACACTTACACTATAAAAGTATATGTGCACATGGTCCTTTTGTATATATTTTTTTTAAGGTGCAAGGGATTCCTAAAAGGCTTTCATAGAAATGAAAATATATTGGGGTGTAGATTGCGCTAAATTGATGGCAGAACAAGGATTGTATTTAAAAGTAGAAGCACTTTAATAAGTACATATAACACACTAAAATTAGCAAAACTATAATATACATTTTTAAAAATTGGGAATAGCAGGTGGATTGAAAAGGCTGCATCCAGTTACTGTAACATCACCTTAATGAGAGTCCACAGTTGCGGAAAGGGGAGAGATGGATGGTGGAATTTTCCTCCAGACAGTTCAATGTGGTTTCCCTTGTAATGCTTCCTCCAAAACAAGTAGTGGGGGTGGCATTCCTCCCAGTTGGAATATCTGAAGCCGTAGGGGATCCACTGGTTGACCAAGATAGGTACCTTAGAGAGGTGGCTTGCCTTCAAATAGATGGTACCATGCTCAGGTGTGTGTATAAAATGGTCAAAGGTAGTCTGGTTCTCCGTTTCTGTTCTCATGTGGAAATTTCTCAAAGATGGTATAGGTGATTTTTGGAGCAACAGCAAAGGGTGGGGGGGCTGAATGCCTGTGTCAACGCGTTTCGCTGCTGGGTGCAGCTTTTTCAAGGTAGCTTTGTTAGGCATGGAGTGTGGGTATATATACCCTTAATAATTAGTAAACCATGTGCACCTGTACACATACAATCAACCTTGCATAAGGAAGAAACAATGCTAAACAAACCTTATTGTGAGCAGGAGGCAAACTTTCAATGTAGACATATAATCGTAGTTAAAAACGTGTGTTTCCCAATGTATAAAACACACTTTTGCCTATTATATTTGCAACCAGTTCCAGTTTTCTCGAGTGGACCGCATGTGCGTGCCAAATGAATTTCCCAAGAGACATAGATATGCTTATTGACAGGAAGAACTTGTTTCCCCAAGATTGGTGAAAAAAAGATTAGTTACGCATGGTTTAAGAATGGGCCATGCATCCTGAATATACTCCTTTCCGTGCACTGCAGAATATAAAATCAATTAGCAGCGCCATCGATCAAGTTTTACTGCATATTGCCAGACTTTTGATTTAACACAGCACTATTTTAAATAGCGCTGTGCGTTCCACATGCGTTCCACCTGAATTACCAGATGACGCCGGCTGAGGTATTCCTAAATAAAAGTGTGTTTTATACATTGGGAAACACTTGTTTTTAACTACGATTATATGTCTACATTGAAGGTTTGTCTCCTGCTCACAATAAGGTTTGTTTAGCATTGTTTCTTCCTTATGCAAGGTTGATTGTATGTGTACAGGTGCACATGCTTTACTAATCATTAAGGGTATAATGCCTAAAAAAGCTACCTTGAAAAAGCTGCACCCAGCAGAGAACAAAAACGGAGAACCAGACTACCATTGACCATTTTCCACACACCTGAGCATGGTACCATCTATTTCAAAGGCAAGCCACCTCCTCTAAGGTACCCATCTTGGTCACACAGTGGATCCTCTACAGCTTCAGATATTCCAACTGGGAGGAACGCCACCCCCACTACTTGTTTTGGAGGAAGCATTACAAGGGAAACCACATTGAACTGTCTGGAGGAAAATTCCACCATTCATCTCTCCCCTTTCCACCTTCAACTGTGGACTCTCATTAAGGTGATGTTACAGTAACTGGATGCAGCCTTCTCAATCCACCTGCTATTCCCAATTTTTTAAAATGTATATTATATTTTTGCTAATTTTAGTGTGTTATATGTACTTAATAAAGTGCTTCTACTTTTAAATACAAACCTTGTTCTGCCATCAATTTAGCACAATCTACACCCCAATATATTTTTTGTTTCCTTATAGGGACAGACAATCCCTTTCTCAGATTGCTGCTGGCCTTACAACTCACACAGGCGCCCCAACAGCTACTCCGATACCTGTTTTTTCCAGTATTTCATAGAAATGATACCATAGTGCAGTCATATGATAGCGAATAGTTGTCTTATTCTGTTTAACAGAATAGTGAAGCACATTCTGCACAAGGACAAATTTATTCACACATTGCACTTACTTAAAACAGGCATGTCATCACATTCAGTGATAATGATTAGCTCCACTGTGGCCAGTAGGGAAGCCAATCCCAGAGCATTTTTTTCAATCCCGAAATTCTGGATTGAAAAATGCTCAATCTCAGGATTCCTGGATTGGCTTCCCTAATTTAAAAAAAAAAATGCCCCGGCCGCCCCGTATATTAACCTTCTGGGCGGGAGCGGTTGGCAACTGTGCGTGTGGGTGGCTGTGAGGCTGGTGGAGCACTCAGGAGCTGTGCAGGAGGATGGCTGCATGCGCAGTCTAATCCCACATACATAGTCTAATACCAAAATCCCGGGATTTAAATCCTGGCGTTTTTTTTAGGCATAAACCTGGGTCGATTGTGATCCTGGGATTGGCCACCTCTCACCTGGACCGATCAAGCATCTCTCCAAGTTCTGGATTCTAAGGACACAGAGTGCTCCACAGTAACACACAAGGCTGTGAGTCCCTCAGACGGTGACCATCGAATGATCTCTTCAGCGCTCGCAGATCAGATATACCTCTATGGTGTCTCTGATCTGTGGGTGCTCTGTGTGAGGACAAAGAGGGCAGCTGACATCCGCTGAGGTCAGTTGCCCACACCCATTACCATTAGAAAACCTGTCATATTAACACACGGATAACTGATTGAACTAGAATAACCCCCACTGTCTGCAGATGTGGTAGATGCAAAAATCAATTTCTTCAAAGGGGTTAATATTTGCAAAAGTTGGAAATATTGGTGCATATCTCTTCAATGCGGCCATATTCGACCACATTGAAGACCAAGTAGATTCAAATTGTGTAAAAGTCAAATCTACTTGGTCAAAAATGACAGCTGGTTTGTCAAATCTGCAGCCACTTTCGACAATCCACGGCCATTTGAATGTTTCCAACAATCGGAAGAATGTATACCATTGGTCGGTATTTTTGACTGTCAAAAATGTTCAGGCAATCGCAAGCGACAGTAAATACCAGCCCCCCCCCCCCTAAACTGGTCAATCTTGTATTGAGTAATTTATTAGCTAACTCTTGAAGGAATGCAGACAAGAAATTAAAAAACTACTGTCCAGTGCAACCATGTATAGTGGCTTCTTCCATGTGAACAATGTTACACAATTCCAATTCTAACAGTAAGGTAGGCCTCATATTTCTAGAAAAACACAAGTAACAGCAAAAAAAAAAGAGTTTTAGACTGAGCTGAACAATGCATATAAATACATAAAATCAACACAGTTGCTAATCAGTGCTACTTCTTCTGTTCTTGATTTTGTGTAAAATCCTAGCTTTCTTCTTCAGACTCCTACTATGAGCATCTGAGTGAGTAATCATGCATTTATTCACTCTGATCAAAGCAAACATCTCCGAGAAACAATAGGTTATTCCTTTATTTATAAAGGAAAACTATTGTGGATAAAAGTTCACAGAGAAATGTCAACAATTATGATCAAAGAACAGCAACTAGTTTCCTTGGTGTATTCAACTTTTACAAAGCGTACTGTATACTAAATGCACAAAAGGTTGAGCAGGCTGCCACCTTGCAGTGTAGCTGGTAACTTCCATGCAGTTGCATCTTATTTTTTTGTATGTTTACATTTACTGTTTTATCTTTTATTTCTGAAGCTACTGTTCTGAGGTTTTGCCTTTTGCTACCGTTCGCACAATGTTAAGTCTTAATTCTATTCCTATCATTAATCTTTTGTTTGCTAATAATTCATATTCTTGCTGTCTCTGTGTATTACTATAGCTCTTTCCTTTCCTACTTCCTACATTTGCCATCACCATACTCACCATTCCTACATTTTTATCATTACTATTTTGTATTTCCCTTTACTGTCACTTCTGCAAAAAACTACAGTATAAGCCATAATGGTAAGAAAAAAATCCCCTCTTTCTAGATAGGTTTGTGATTTGGGATCCCAGATATATATATATATATATATATATATATATATATATATATATATATTTATAAGTGGGCAGAGGGTCTTGGGAGACAGCTGTACATGGATCTAATTGCATAAGCCAGTTTTTGAAGATCATATGGTTCTGCCCGCCTGAGAACGCATAAGAACTTGAAATCTGAAATTCAAGGTTATGTTAACATTACGATAAGGAATGATTATTTTTGTCATCCTGCTTAATTATTTGTATAATTCTTTGAACTGTTTGAATGCAAATGTCACTTTATTATGTATTTCTCTTTGGATAATTAAAGTGGAACTTCAAAGAGTCACTTGAATTCTTCGTAGTCAAACAATTCATGTCTTTGTCAAAACATTGTGATGGCTGCACTAGAATTGTTTAGTTTCATATGGAAAAAAAAACTTTATCGTTAGCTACCGAGTTGCCAAGTGATAAACATAGAATTATATTTTGGATTGACATTGTTTCTAATCAATAAACGTGTGGACATACATTTTAAAACTTGTGGAGTAGCCATGGTGTATGGAAACTGTATGGTATGTAAAATGTACTGTCGATCCATTCTTTATTTTTGACAACTTTGAAATATTAAATATAAAGTTATACATCAGGCATGTCCAAACTATGGCCCCACAACAGCAATTTGACTTATATGTGTCCATTTCTGAACTTGAAGCATCTTAGGAATTCTTTCTTTTTTTTTAAACCTCACAGCCCTCTCATGTACTACTCCCCATATACTAAATTATTAGCCATCCAGTTACAATGCTATTTAATGAACATGCCAATTCCTTTTTCCGCTTTTCACCTGATGTGTATGAATCATTCCCTGGCATTTATTCAAAATTGGGATAATGTATAATATTCCTACCCCAGTAACCATGCCAAGAACTGCAATTCCTAAGGGAGTATATGACTTACAGTAAGTTGACGCACTACACTTGAGAAGACATGAGACTTACCCAATTTTGACATTTATTGCTCCTTCATTGTGGTACCCAATGATGCAGGTGATATATTTATTCTTAACAATATAACAACTTTTGCCTTTTTAGTAAAGACATGTACAGTATCTCAAGAGATTTTCATTGATGTTTGCATTTGTTGTCACTTTGTTTTAGTTTTGTAACTATTAAAGCGATAACATTTTTTATTGATGTCTCTATCATGTTGATACCCCTCCTGACTTCAGAGCCATAGAAAACATATAAGTGAAATAATTCTCCTACTTGCAGATGGCTTTTGGTTGAAACATCTGTGACTGAAAAGTATGTTTTAAGAAGAGAATAGTAAGCAAAATTATTTGTTGTTATTTTCTTTCTTCACATAATGCTGAGAGAGCGAAATTAGCTTATTATATTCATCTGTTCATTTATTTAAATTAAGAGCCAGTTCTCCTATGAACAAAGAATAGATGTCTGCACAGACTTAAATTGTGTATTAATCATGGAAGTTTGTAAACGGTATTTAGCATTTCAATAGGTTGCAAAAATCAAAAGTTTATCTTTAATAAAAGAACAGATTTGCTGCTAAAAGATACACATTTTCAAATAGAGAAATTATAGGATGGATGTGCTCAGTTTTGATGAAGTTTTTAATGTTTTCAGAACCAGATTTTTGAGCGAGCATAAGAAGTGTAGATTTTAAAACTAGAAATTATACTTTAAAAAAATATAAAAGTTGGTTAATCTATTTTTGTTTACAGCACTTTAAAGTGCATCTTTTTATTTGTATGTACACCAAGGGCGAAATGTAATAGGGTGCGATTTTTTAGACATGTGCGATTTTTGGTCAAAAACGGCCGAAATCGCACATTTTCCGAAAATCGCACATTTAATAGGTTGAAAATCGCGGTAAAAAATCGCACTTTTTACCGCGAAATCGCACTTTTAGAAGTGCGATTTTTAGTCACATTTCAATTCGCATCCAGATGTTTTCCCATTATAAAGTATACAACTCGCAAATGTAATAGGGTGCGATTTTTGGTCAATGTTACCAAAAATCGCAAAAAAAATAGACCAGGTTCTGACAGGCGAATTTGACAGAACCATGCACAGATCATTGAGATCTGTGCATGGTTCTGTTAATAAAAATGTGTAAAAGTGTTTTTATAAAAAAAAAACGGCGTGGGGTCCCCCCTCCTAAGCATAACCAGCCCCGGGCTCATTGAGCCGGACCTGGTTCCAAAAATACGGGGGAACAAAAAGCATAGGGGTCCCCCGTATTTCTGAAACCAGCCCCGGACTCTTGGATCGGTCCTGGTTCCAAAAATACGGGGGACAAAAAATCTGGGGTCCCCCGTATTTTGAAACCAGCACCGGGCTCCAACAGCCCGCGGTGTCATGCCACAGCCGGGGGACACTTTTTATACAAGGTCCCCCGGCCAAAACATGAGCACCGTGGCTGGTCAGCCTTGGACGGGGTACCTGGAGGAGTGGGGACCCCCCCAATAAAGGGGTCCCCCCCCCCAGGCTTCACCCGTCCAGGGCTGAAGCCCGGGGCTGTCACCGGCGTCCGTGGCCAGTGGACGCCGGCCTGATAGGGTTAAATCCATCATACATATCATTACATTGCTTTTTACCGGCGAACTACAAGTGCCAGCAGACCTCCCCCGCATGCTGGGACTTGGAGAACCACAAGTCCCAGCATGCAGGGCATTAATGGGCCCGCTGGGACTTGTAGTCCACCTGTAAAAAGAATGTTTATAAAAAACACACACACAGAGAAGTACAAGTTTATTACACACACACACCTCAATTTTACACCAGCGTTACTTACCATTCCTGGATCCAGCGCTGGTCTGGCTGCTTCACAGCCGGCTCCCCCCGCACTGACAGGCAGCGGGGAGAACCGCTTTCTCCGTTGCCTGTCACCGGCTTTCTCCGTAGCTTCTGTAGCTCTGTCCCAGTGCTACAGAGGCTGAGAGCGTGATTGGCTGAGCTACAGTATGCGTCTCCATGGAGACGCATAGCTCAGCCAATCAGGACTGAGCTATGCGTCTCCATGGAGACGCATACTGTAGCTCAGCCAATCACGCTTTTTATAAACATTCTTTTTACAGGTGGACTACAAGTCCCAGCGGGCCCATTAATGCCCTGCATGCTGGGACTTGTGGTTCTCCAAGTCCCAGCATGCGGGGGAGGTCTGCTGGCACTTGTAGTTCGCCGGTAAAAAGCAATGTAATGATATGTATGATGGATTTAACCCTATCAGGCCGGCGTCCACTGGCCACGGACGCCGGTGACAGCCCCGGGCTTCAGCCCTGGACGGGTGAAGCCTGGGGGGGGGGGACCCCTTTATTGGGGGGGTCCCCACTCCTCCAGGTACCCCGTCCAAGGCTGACCAGCCACGGTGCTCATGTTTTGGCCGGGGGACCTTGTATAAAAAGTGTCCCCCGGCTGTGGCATGACACCGCGGGCTGTTGGAGCCCGGTGCTGGTTTCAAAATACGGGGGACCCCCAGATTTTTTGTCCCCCGTATTTTTGGAACCAGGACCGGTCCAAGAGTCCGGGGCTGGTTTCAGAAATACGGGGGAACCCCTATGCTTTTTGTTCCCCCGTATTTTTGGAACCAGGTCCGGCTCAATGAGCCCGGGGCTGGTTATGCTTAGGAGGGGGGACCCCACGCCGTTTTTTTTTTAACTTTTTTTTTTTTGCACAAAAGCGCATTTATAAAAATGCGCACATTTTCATGACTGAAAATGCGCACATTTTCATGACTAAAAATCGCGGCAAATCGCGGCAAATCGCATTTTTTTGCCGCTAATTCGCATCTCATTACATATGCGAATTCGCGGCAAAAAATGCGATTTTTAAAGGTGCGATTTGGTGCGATTTTTTTTTAGTCTAAAAAATCGCACCCTATTACATTTCGCCCCAAGTTTAACTAATCATTTCCACTTTGATATACATCCACTATAAAAAACATAACCTCCAAACCAAGGCATATAATCATGGCAACAGTAACCACGCAGACAACATGACCATAAATTTAAGGCAATTTGCATATAAACGGCACAAAATATGTCAAATGATGTTTTTATAAAGAAACAACAATTAAAAATAAAATTTCATTGGACAATATACAATATACACACTGATTGGCACAAATAAGGACTGAAAAATCTCAATAAATGGGAATACCTCACCCTGTTTAGGTGTTGTGGTGGGCTTTGCTAACAAAAGCTAAATAATTATGGATCCGAACAATTAAGCTTGGCAATTATAATTATTTTGCGAGCTTAATTGTTCCAGACTTAAATATGCTAGACTGAAGCCCGGGGATGTCCCCTTTGCCCCAGGGCAGTGGGCATCGAGCTGATACTGAAATAGTTAATAATAGCATAAACTACTGTGCGGTGTATTAAAGGGGTGTGGTATAGGGTTCCGACAGTTGGGATCCCGACAGTCATTAGCCCGACATTGGGATTCCGACTGGCCAGACTCAGACAGCATGGCGAGCCCAACAAAGCCCTTGCAGGCTCTCTGTGCTCACCATGCTGTGGCCACAGTGGCTCGCTATGCTCGCCACCTATTCTATTCTCCCACTTTGGGGGTTGTGGTACCTCACAAGGGAGAATAGCCGGTGGCCGTCGGGAACCCGTCTGTCGGTGTTTTAACAGTCGGGATCCCGATGTCGGGTAAATGACTGTCAGGATCCCCACTGTCGGGACCCTGTCTGGCACCCATATAAAAGGGCCGGCTGACCAAAAGGACAAATAGTTAAAGATAACACACACACACCAGACCAGTATAAGGTTATTTCCAACTACCCTCACTCACGCATAGATACCTATGGATTCCCTTGAGGGCCTGTCCTCTTGTTCAAGTAGATTCCAATAGCGGTACCTGTTATTTTGGGTACCTGTTAATTATACTCACCCGCCGCCTCTGGTGAAAATCATCTGCTTCTCTGGCTGCACGTACCCCCGAGACAGAAGAAGAGAATGTTTGTTGACTGTTAGGTATCAGGTGTGACCCCGCAGCCGGGACTGCTGTTCAGGACAGCCACGGCGAACCCTATACTGACTCTGTTGTACCCCCCAGGCTGGGTGACCGACTCCTGCAGGAAATCTAGGCTTCGCCTGTAGCCGCCACGTTTGGAAGGGCGAGTTAAGCCCGCACTAACTCCGGTGCAGCCAGGTGTTACGTGTGGACAAGGAGCCGGGGACCCCCCCAGGGTACGGCGAAAAGGAAAAGCTGACTGAGGGTCCTAACTAAAATTTAACCAAACGGCGACTTGCCGAACCCTGGCTAACGCCACTACGTGCCAGCGACCTAGTCGCCAAGAGCAGCGACACCAGTCGCTTAATATACAAAAAAAAAGAACACACCAGAAAAGCACAACGCAGTAAAACGGAACTAAGGATTGAATTCCCAGTACCTCTGGGAACGGGGAAAGATGTGCCTGACGGGCACACCACAAATCACCCAAAGTAATAACACAAGCCTGACTGGCTAGAGAGGAATAACAAGGAGAACAATGAGAAATAAAAAAGGTAAATGAAATAATCAGAACCAACCCCAAATGGGGCAACTCACGGGACCGGAAGCACGGGAAAGTGCCACAAGAAGCATAGGCAAGGAAGCGAGCAGGGGCAGGTGGATAGAACCTGGACAGAAGCTATCACCGGCAGGGAATGCTGGGCTGGCTCCCTTAAATGGGATGCTGTGGCCAATCCCAGCTGAAGTCCAGCCCCGCCTTAATTAACAGCCCCTCGGACACCTGTGGTCTGCCTGCTATTTGGCCTTATAGAGGCCGTGCTATTATGCTGCCCGGTGGCGTCAACCGTTACTATGCAACGGCGCCGCCGTGAGCAGGCAGTTCCCCGGCCACCTTCCGGCATCCCTGGTTGCCGGGAGATGAGAGGGCTGAGGACGGGAGCTGCGTCCGGCTGCTCTGTTCTCTGGCATCTCTGGTTGCCTGCCAACCTGACGCCAGACCCGGAAGAACAGGCGGCTGGACGGGAGCGCAGCCCCGTTCTACCTGCCGCATGCCCACTGCGTGCAACAGTTGACATTCTCAGATTCTCCCACTCCTTCCATGAACCAGGGGGTTAGTCCCACCCACCAACTAATCAGGAACGGATCCTGCATGTTCAATGCTCAGACTAAATCTCCTTGACAACTACTTAGACTAAACTTCCTTTACAAATACTGAGGCGCTTCTGCAACCTTTGAAAATTTTATAAATGAGCTGTTAATTACAAGGGTAATTTAGTAATCTGGATAACCTTAGACCCAGTTCAAAAATAAATCCCTCATTGTTTCAAGGAAAGCTCTTAATCAATTTCTAAGCTTACAAAAATGTTCATCCAACACATTTTTTTATCTACATGGCTCTCCACAGATCATTACTTTTAATAGAGGAAGTCGATTCCACCTCCTCCTCTTCCTGTTCCTCCTCCTCCTTCTTTCTTACCTCTTTACCTTCTCACCCCATGTATAGTCTAGTGTACAGTACAATAAACAAATGACCATTCCTTTCCACAATACTGTATATCACACATTACAGAATGAACCAAAGTACATTTTACATAATATATAAATTTACCTACATACCTCTGAAGTATACATAAAGCTATTTCTGTAAATGCTAAAGTTAATATTTAATCATTTAGACATATATATTCGCTTTACTCCATGCATTGCAATATGTTTAGGAATATCTAAACAATGATTATGTTTAGTATTTATAATTGATTTGACAGGTTAATAAATATCATATAAATGACAGATTTTTTTCTGAATATTTTGAGATTATTCATATTTCCCTCCTAAACGGTAAAATTGCATTTCCCTTAAAATAATCTCAACAGTAACTTATTAAGGTACTTGTTTCCTAGCACGGCCACCCCGATTTACATCGGGGTGGTCGTGTCGGAAAAATCGGGTTGATCGCATCGCATGCGATTTGGTCGCATGCGATGCGATCGTCGCGACCGACCGATTTTGGACCCGATTTTTTTTTTTTAATTAAATGTAAATCGGGTCCCTGGGACCCGGTTTTACATTGGATTCAATGTAAAATATTCCCAACCCCCCCAAATGTCACGGCGTACACCCCACCCCACGATAGACGCCAACCCGAAGCGTGGCGAGCGCAGCGAGCCCGCGAGGGGCGGCGGTGCGCGTCCTCCGACCTTTTCATTCCCCTACTATCCATGTCGGCGTGGAGTTGAGAATAGAATAGTGTGGCGAGCGCAGCAAGCCACCGAGCCCGAAGCATGGCGAGCGCAGCGAGCCCCGCGTGGGGACGCGGATACCTTCACAGGTAAACGCGTCCCTTCGCGGACTTCACAGGTGTCCGCGTCGCCACGGACACCTGTAAAGCCCGCGAGGGGACGCGTATAACTGTGAAGGTATCCGCGTCCCCTCGCGGGGCTCGCTGCGCTCGCCACGCTTCGGGCTCGGTGGCTCGCTGCGCTCGCCACACTATTCTATTCTCAACTCCACGCCGACGTGGATAGTAGGGGAATGAAAAGGTCGGAGGACGCGCACCGCCGCCCCTCGCGGGCTCGCTGCGCTCGCCACGCTTCGGGTTGGCGTCTATCGTGGGGTGACGACGGGGACATCTAAAATGTGAAATGGGTCATATTGGCCCATTTCACATTTTTCAAATTTTTTCAGGATTTCAATGTTAAAAAATCTTTTAACATTGAAGCCTATGTAAAAATCGGGGGCATCGCGTCGGGACCTATGTTAATGGTCCCGACCGACGCGATGCCCCCGATATTTTACCTTTCCCGACACGATTTCAATGTTAAAATATTTTTTAACATTGAAGCCTATGGGGAAATCGCGGGCATCGCGTCGGTCGCGTCGGGACCATTGTTAACGTTCCCGACCGACGCGATGCCCCCGATATTTTATCATAGCCGGCCAAATGGACCTGATTTCAAAGGAAATCGGGTCCATCTTATGGATCGTGTACCTTAACTAAAGGTACACGATCCATAAGATTTGTGGCCGTGCTAGGAAACAAGTACCCTTATTAATACCCCTCTCTTTCCATTACATACCCACATTCATGAACAATAGACCAGATATAAGAACATTGCTTTTGTTCGTGACAATCAGAATATTGAGGCTTGAGTATATAACAGTATTCCACAGTTACAATAAAATTTCAGATATACTGTATTACTGATTGCCTAATACTTATTTGTGGAATGTCAGTTATAAATATTGTATCTTATATTTGTTTTTTGACTATTTTTTACAAGCGGTGTAGTTTTATTGTACAATGCTTGGAGACAGTGGAAACAATTACTACTCTTAAGTGGAGATGTATCAAAGCTGTTTATTGTGGTTTAGACTCCACAAATAGTTTCATATTTCCACTATTCAGTTAATAAGAAAATAATTTGGTACTTGTGTAGTTTCACGGCGGCAGTAATGTAGTCAGTGTAGTGTCCCTGTCAGAATCAGTGTAGTGTTCCCGCGGCCAGCGTAGTAAGCATAGTCAGTGTCCCTGTCAGTATCAGCGTTGTGTTCCCGCAGCCAGCGTAGTTAGCATAGTCAGTGGTTCCCAACCCTGGTCCTCAAGTACCCCCAACAGTGCACGTTTTCCAGGTCACCCGGCAGGTGCACTCATTATTCAGGCACATTTTAAAAGATCCACAGGTGGAGCTAATTATGTCACTTGTGATTCTGTGTGGAGACCTGGAAAACATGCTCTGTTGGGGGTACTTGAGGACCAGGGTTGGGAACCACTGAACTAAAGTAATCACTACAAGGTTCACTTTATGCTTCAGTACTACTGCACATTCCCAGTCATTAGACAGAGATATGCCTGTGGCTGTTACCAGGGAGAGAGCCGGACAATCCTTAGCCTGGTAAATTGCGTGATTTGTAGTCCATAGACTAAAATCACTAATGCCATTGATATTGCAATTGGAAGCAAAAAAGGCACAGTAGATATCTTCTTCCAGGGAATTCTTACATTTCAAGGGTATCCTGATTTTTCAGCTGATTTCCTACCATTCCAAGCCTAGAAACAGTGATGGAGGTGGACCGTAGTATACACTGGGGCAGAAGAGATATCAAGAGGCTGTCACTGCAGATACTTACTACAGTATAAGTGAACAGTTATGAGTTACAACTATTGTACTCTGCTACTTGGCAATAAACGTAAAAAAAAGCGCTGCCAGAGCAATTTGCGGTGGTGTTCTGCAGACATGCTTAAAGGGTTTAAATTAGAAATTGGTTGGCCGACTAGATAAATTCCATTTTGAAAAAGTAAACAGCAATCATCTTCTCGAGTGGTCCCACCATTTTTTTTAACCCTTGCAATCAATGCAGAGTTTTTTTTACCTTTTTGACCCAAATTTCAACAAAGCCTTCTGTGTATTCTCATTACACAAACAGGACACCACAGTTTTTCCCCAGCACAGCAGACTGCAGAGAATTGGAAATGCTTTTTGAAGCCAAGGAGTTTGTTGGTCTCCTCCACTTCCTCTGATGCTGACAGAATGGCCAGAGCATTTCCTGAGGAACCCATTTTTTTTTTCATTCAAACTTAGCAATGCTTGACACAAGGACATAAGGGGGAAGCACTATATCAACTGCAATTTGCAGTTAAGTAGCTAATAATCTCTGTGGCCAAAAAATGTTTGACCTTCCTAACTGGCACATTGTACCGTTTCTTTTGAAACTATAAGAACATAATATGTGCAAATACTTTACAATTATGTAAATTATGTTAACGTAATACCCTGTTGAATGATAGGCTACATGCTCCATACTTTGAGAAAATTTTACATTACAAATACTCCTGATGATAAACTACACATGCATGCTAATACAAAGCTCTGAAATGCTCAGATCACATTTGATAGCAATCCTTTACCAGGATTTTTCAATTTGAGATACTTTCCCTTAGAATTCAGACAATGGAATGTTTCTGGAAGCTGTTAACTTGATGTTAGCTAACACAGACCAACCTTAAATTGATGTGCTGTGCTATTATTTATACAATGTCAGTGCATTGCTATCTAAGTGTATGTAACCACTTACTGTATATAAACCTTTAATGTTGCTGATTAGATGTTACATGTATTGAATGCAATAGAACTGACATGTATAGATAGACTTTTAATAGATTTGCTTCATTTATTGAGACAGCTGGAGACAGTTGAGTTAACAATATTCTATACTAGCTGACCCGCCCGGCGTTGCCCGGGAAAACCTTGGGGTTTCTTTATTTCCAAAATTGCTGAAAAATGTCATCTTACAGTATGCTGTGACAAAGACCTAAGATTGTAATTTGTTATAGATTCCACCATAATGTTAGAATGTGTTTGCATTGATACTCAATGATGGCAATGAAATCAGGTGTGGTGTTGTTTGAAACACAATGCCCCTGAGTTGAAAACTTGTATGTGTTGATGAATTCCACATCCACTCCTGAGATTTAGCACCTACTGTATGACATATCCTCCAACATCTGAGGGTCAGAAATCGGTACAAAATCAGAAAGGGACATGTCCACACCTCAATTTCTATACTTTCAATGGTACAGTTTCTAGGGTGTGTAATTACAGGCACTGAGTGCGTGGGGTCCGGGGTGGGCGTTACTTACCGCGCCATAATTAATTAAAAATTCACTGCTCCCTGCCACTGCCACTCCCCTCACTGAACCTGCCTGCAGCAGTCTCTGAGGTCTGGAAATCTGTAAAGCACATGCACCGAGCATCTCTACCAAACAGTGGGGCAGCCCCTGAGTGTGGGAGCAGGTCCGCGGGCCTGGCCACATGATGTCATGACGCGACACACACTATCCGCACCACTGTAATGCACCACTGGGAATGGGTGCAATGGGCCAAATTCTTCCCTACACTCGCCGGGCCAATCCACTGATCCAGCCATCACAATCATCAATGGGTGCATTGATAAGGTTTGGAGTGTAAGAAGTTGAAGAATAAGACTGAGAAAAAGAATTGCCATGTTACAAAGTGTACAATTTACTCAATAAATCGTGAAAAAAATGTAAGTGTACATAGAAGTACAATCAAGAAATGAAAGTAGGATTAAAAAATAAGTTCTGATTCAAACTGATAATTGTTTGGATGGGGTGGGTTGTGAAACAAATCTATAGGTGAGGGTATGGATATTGTGGGCATAATTGGTGTTTGTTACACCTTAAGGGGGCCCTCAATTGATGGGATTTTCACTACAGTGTCACGGTCACAGTGTCACCATAGGGGTATTCCCAATTGGGGTCCAGGTGGTCTTTTAGGGACCCTTTACAATCCTGTAGGTCTCTTCTCCTTGAGCTTGCAGTCTCCCTTAATGATAGTCAATCACTGAGGGAGACCGTAGGCTCCAGGAGAAGAGACCAACGGGATTGTAAAGGGGTCCCCAAAAGACCACCTGAACCCCAATAGGAAATCCCCCTACGGTGACACTGTAGTGAGAATTTCTCATCAACTGGGGACCCCCTGTAGGTGTACCAAACACCAATTATGCCCACAATATCCATACCCCCTCCACCTATAGATTTGTTTCGCAACCCACCGCCATCCAAACAATTATCACTTTGAATCAGAATTTATTTTTTAATCCTACTTTCATTTCTTGATTGTACTGTACTTCTATGTACACATATTTTTTTCACGATTTATTGAGTAAATTGTACACTATAACGTGACAAATCTTCATCTCAGTCTTATTCTTCAACTTCTTACACTCATAACATTCAAACAAATGCATGCAGCGCTCATGCCCATCGACCAAACATTATCTATGAACCAAAAGAGTCTGGGAAACCCTTAAGGCAGAGCAGTGCCTGATATCCAACTGACTAACAGGGTGAGTGCAGTGTACCCACTTTGTATTGATCAATGGGTGCATTGGCCAGGACAAAGATTTCTCAGTGCAACTGGCCGGGGAGCGCAGTGACAGGCTGGAGGACTGGAGAGACGGATATGGGGAACAAAGTAGAAACGGTACATTATGTACAGTTTTTATTTGCCGGTACAGACGGTTAAATAAACGGCAAATTATTTTTTATGTGTTCTGTGTGTTTGTGTGTGTTGTACTGTTTTTGTGTGTGTGTTGTAGTGTATGTGGTTGTGTGTGTTGTATTGTATGTATCTGTCCAATGCGTAAGTGTGTGAGGTGTGCTACGTATATACAGTATGTGTGTGTTGTGTCTTTGTGTATCTGTGCAATGTTTAAGTGTGTGTTTTGTGTGTGTCGTACTGTTTTTTGGGTGTGTGTGGTGAATGTGGGTGTGTGTTGTGCTGTTAGAGGTATGTTATGTGTGTGTGTTGTGTGTATCTGCCCTATGTGTAAGTGCGTAAGGTGTGCTATGTATAAATCTGTGTGTGTGTAGTGTGCTGTGTGTATCTGTGCAATGTTTAAGTGTGTGTTTTGTTTATTGTACTGTTTTTGGGTGTGTGTTGTAGTGAATGTGGGTGTGTGTTGTACTGTGAGTGTTGTGTGTATCTGCCGAATGCGTAAGTTTGTGATGTGTGCTACGTATATATGTGTGTGTAGTGTGCTTTGCGTATCCTGGCAATGTTTAAGTGTGTGTGTTCTGTGTGTTTGTTGTACTGTTTTTGGGTGTGTGTTGTAGTGTGTATGGATTTGTATTGTAGTGCATGTGGTGTGTTGTGTGTGTGTGTATCTGTCCAATGTGTAAGTGTGTGAGGTGCTCTACGTATAAATGTGTGTGTTGTGTACTATGTGTGCGTATGTGGTGTACTGTGTGTGTGTGCGTGTACAATGTTTATGTGTGTGTGTGTGTTGTGTGGTCTATGTATATCCTCAATTATTTCCTAATTGTTTAAAGCCTTCACCATAATGTTAGAATGTGTCATTCATACTCAATGACAGCAATGAAATCAGGTGTGGAGTTGTTCCTTCGCAAACGGTTTCCCAGATCATCGATCTTTTCCCCAGAACATCAATGAAGGAAAATTACAACTTGGTGTTTTTTAAATTTCTAAGTGAAATTTCCCAAAAAGGGCTTCGAGGTGCACACCACCGGGTCCAAAGGTATCTTGTTGCTGAATTTGGTGTCTCTGAGTGCCACGGTGTGTCCGCAATGCGACGGACACGCACACACACACACACACACACGCACACAGACTCTTCAACTTATTATATAGAAAATAGTATACACAGACAGCATGCTTATCTTCACTTATACAAAAATTTGAAGGATTATTAAGGGGGTATTCAATCATCGGCCATGGCTGTCGAGCTTTGATGAAAAGGGGGCGGGGCCGCGAGCTGTGGCTGGTAAGAGGCGAGCTGCAGCCGGGAGCTCGTCATTTCCCGGCCGTTCTTGGCAGAACAAGTCCAACTGCCTGTGAAGTCGGGCTCCTTCTGCCAAGATAACCTGTTAATTTGTTTATTGTGGATTTAAGCTGCATAGAATACTGGCCTTATGTGATTTACATGTTTTTTTGTCACAGTGTTTAGCTAGACTTTTTCCATGTTTCCTACATATTCATTACACTTTGATGTTTCCATCCATATTATATTATGTTTGTCTCCTTTAAATGTGTCATTTGGTATGTTTTTGTATTGGGTCCCCAGTCTGTGAGCTCACCAATTTTTTAAGATATACATTTTGTATATATAAACCTTTTGACCCTGAGGATTCTTGGGGACTTGTAGTGATGTGGTCACAGTACAAGTGACCCATTATTTGTGCTTGTTTATATTGATTACTAGCTGACCCGCCCGGCGTTGCCCGGGAAAACCTTGGGGTTTCTTTATTTCCAAAATTGCTGAAAAATGTCATCTTACAGTATGCTGTGACAAAGACCTAAGATTGTAATTTGTTATAGATTCCACCATAATGTTAGAATGTGTTTGCATTGATACTCAATGATGGCAATGAAATCAGGTGTGGTGTTGTTTGAAACACAATGCTCCTGAGTTGAAAACTTGTATGTGTTGATGAATTCCACATCCACTCCTGAGATTTAGCACCTACTGTATGACATATCCTCCAACATCTGAGGGTCAGAAATCGGTACAAAATCAGAAAGGGACATGTCCACACCTCAATTTCTATACTTTCAATGGTACAGTTTCTAGGGTGTGTAATTACAGGCACTGAGTGCGTGGGGTCCGGGGTGGGCGTTACTTACCGCGCCATAATTAATTAAAAATTCACTGCTCCCTGCCACTGCCACTCCCCTCACTGAACCTGCCTGCAGCAGTCTCTGAGGTCTGGAGATCTGTAAAGCACATGCACCGAGCATCTCTACCAAACAGTGGGGCAGCCCCTGAGTGTGGGAGCAGGTCCGCGGGCCTGGCCACATGATGTCATGACGCGACGCACACTATCCGCACCACTGTAATGCACCACTGGGAATGGGTGCAATGGGCCAAATTCTTCCCTACACTCGCCGGGCCAATCCATTGATCCAGCCATCACAATCATCAATGGGTGCATTGATAAGGTTTGGAGTGTAAGAAGTTGAAGAATAAGACTGAGAAAAAGAATTGCCATGTTACAAAGTGTACAATTTACTCAATAAATCGTGAAAAAAATGTAAGTGTACATAGAAGTACAATCAAGAAATGAAAGTAGGATTAAAAAATAAGTTCTGATTCAAACTGATAATTGTTTGGATGGGGTGGGTTGTGAAACAAATCTATAGGTGAGGGTATGGATATTGTGGGCATAATTGGTGTTTGTTACACCTTAAGGGGGCCCTCAATTGATGGGATTTTCACTACAGTGTCACGGTCACAGTGTCACCATAGGGGTATTCCCAATTGGGGTCCAGGTGGTCTTTTAGGGACCCTTTACAATCCTGTAGGTCTCTTCTCCTTGAGCTTGCAGTCTCCCTTAATGATAGTCAATCACTGAGGGAGACCGTAGGCTCCAGGAGAAGAGACCAACGGGATTGTAAAGGGGTCCCCAAAAGACCACCTGAACCCCAATAGGAAATCCCCCTACGGTGACACTGTAGTGAGAATTTCTCATCAACTGGGGACCCCCTGTAGGTGTACCAAACACCAATTATGCCCACAATATCCATACCCCCTCCACCTATAGATTTGTTTCGCAACCCACCGCCATCCAAACAATTATCACTTTGAATCAGAATTTATTTTTTAATCCTACTTTCATTTCTTGATTGTACTGTACTTCTATGTACACATATTTTTTTCACGATTTATTGAGTAAATTGTACACTATAACGTGACAAATCTTCATCTCAGTCTTATTCTTCAACTTCTTACACTCATAACATTCAAACAAATGCATGCAGCGCTCATGCCCATCGACCAAACATTATCTATGAACCAAAAGAGTCTGGGAAACCCTTAAGGCAGAGCAGTGCCTGATATCCAACTGACTAACAGGGTGAGTGCAGTGTACCCACTTTGTATTGATCAATGGGTGCATTGGCCAGGACAAAGATTTCTCAGTGCAACTGGCCGGGGAGCGCAGTGACAGGCTGGAGGACTGGAGAGACGGATATGGGGAACAAAGTAGAAACGGTACATTATGTACAGTTTTTATTTGCCGATACAGACGGTTAAATAAACGGCAAATTATTTTTTATGTGTTCTGTGTGTTTGTGTGTGTTGTACTGTTTTTGTGTGTGTGTTGTAGTGTATGTGGTTGTGTGTGTTGTATTGTATGTATCTGTCCAATGCGTAAGTGTGTGAGGTGTGCTACGTATATACAGTATGTGTGTGTTGTGTCTTTGTGTATCTGTGCAATGTTTAAGTGTGTGTTTTGTGTGTGTCGTACTGTTTTTTGGGTGTGTGTGGTGAATGTGGGTGTGTGTTGTGCTGTTAGAGGTATGTTATGTGTGTGTGTTGTGTGTATCTGCCCTATGTGTAAGTGCGTAAGGTGTGCTATGTATAAATCTGTGTGTGTGTGTAGTGTGCTGTGTGTATCTGTGCAATGTTTAAGTGTGTGTTTTGTTTATTGTACTGTTTTTGGGTTTGTGTTGTAGTGAATGTGGGTGTGTGTTGTACTGTGAGTGTTGTGTGTATCTGCCGAATGCGTAAGTTTGTGATGTGTGCTACGTATATATGTGTGTGTAGTGTGCTTTGCGTATCCTGGCAATGTTTAAGTGTGTGTGTTCTGTGTGTTTGTTGTACTGTTTTTGGGTGTGTGTTGTAGTGTGTATGGATTTGTATTGTAGTGCATGTGGTGTGTTGTGTGTGTGTGTATCTGTCCAATGTGTAAGTGTGTGAGGTGCTCTACGTATAAATGTGTGTGTTGTGTACTATGTGTGCGTATGTGGTGTACTGTGTGTGTGTGCGTGTACAATGTTTATGTGTGTGTGTGTGTGTGTGTTGTGTGGTCTATGTATATCCTCAATTATTTCCTAATTGTTTAAAGCCTTCACCATAATGTTAGAATGTGTCATTCATACTCAATGACAGCAATGAAATCAGGTGTGGAGTTGTTCCTTCGCAAACGGTTTCCCAGATCATCGATCTTTTCCCCAGAACATCAATGAAGGAAAATTACAACTTGGTGTTTTTTAAATTTCTAAGTGAAATTTCCCAAAAAGGGCTTCGAGGTGCACACCACCGGGTCCAAAGGTATCTTGTTGCTGAATTTGGTGTCTCTGAGTGCCACGGTGTGTCCGCAATGCGACGGACACGCACACACACACACACACACGCACACAGACTCTTCAACTTATTATATAGATTTCAGCCCAGCTGTTTTATGTCCACCCATGTTTACATGTGTTGTTGCTAGGCAACAGTTTGCTCTCCGATAGTATTATAGCGCGCCCCGGCCCCGGTAGCCATCTTGGGACTGGCGAGCTGTATTACAGGGTGGTGATTGGCGGAAGAGGTGCAGTGAGGCTCTCGATTCCAGCCTCCCATACGTGTATGCAGCCGGCAGCCCAGGCTTGTGCGCTGGTGTGCGTGGGACGCAGCTGTAACTATCAGCTGGACCGGAGGGATGCTTACAGCTAGGCGGACACTTCCGGTGCCGCTTGGCGTTGTGAGACGCTCCCAGGTCTGGCAGGTGAGTGCAACCTTTGCCTAACTGGGTTGGGGGTGGGACGGGTGTTTGTAGGGGTGTGTATATATAGAGCCATTTGTTGTATTGTATCTTGTGTGTGCTGTCCATCCATGATGACGGGGGGTAACCCCGAAACCGTAGGAATAAAGGACATAAATACTGCAGTCTGCTGAGTGCTGCCTCCTTTCTCTCCTGTACCTGTTCGTCCATCTTTTTGGACTTTCATCCGGAGGGCACCGCAGCATTTGTTCACCTAAACTGACTCAAGTAAGTCATTGTTTTATCAGAGTGCCGCATCATTGCCTCGCATATATATATATATATATATATATATGTGTGTGTGTGTGTGTGTGTGTGTGTGTGTGTATATATATATATATATATAGGTAAATGGAAAAGATGGTGGCACTGGCAGACTTGGTGAAAAAGTTTGAAGTGCTTTAATTTACATCACAGCAAAGCAAAAAGCATGCAAAGGTGTCCGACGTTTCGGGGGTATTTCCCCGTTTTCAAGGTGCAGAAAAACAACAAGGTGACAGTGAGAAGACTCTTACCTTTATACCGTAAGAGAATTAGAGGTGGGAGCCCGTTCCCTGCGGCGGCGTCCGGCGTATGATCGGAAGTGATCAGTGTTCAGCTTCCGGCTCTTCCGTCGGGAACGCTCGACGCAGGTATCCAAGGCAACCTGTGTAAACATATGCCAGAAGTTAATGCGCTCCCTGTATGAGAGCGATGCGTATGTGACAGAATACAAAAATACTAAAGGAAAGAAAGTGCAAGTTATATATCTGATATGGGCGCTACTATATTGTGTGACTGTAATTACTGAGCCACTCTTATTATACACACGACATCTGAATGGTCCTAAAGTGGACTGCAGACTGTATATATGCGTGGTCGACAGCTGTGTCAACACTGTGCCAGCCGGATTGAATATTAAATATAGGGGATTGCGCCAAATACTTGTGATGTGGTCATTGTCCCAACAGTCCTGTTGTTGCTGCTTGAGTCTCTGTTTATTGGACAGATACTAGGGGATCGGTTAATGAAGGAATAATGTCCCTGAGTAAGGAAGTGGTGTCCTCAAATGGCTCCAGTTGATTAGAATATATTCCAGGGCATCCTTTAGTTCATCCCATGAGGGAAGATCGTTTTAAGTCTGAAGATCCATCTGGCCTCGGATTGCAACAGTCTGGTGTCCCTGTCGCCCCCTCGAAGTTGTGCCAGTACATGTTGTATAATAATGTGTTTAAGATCACTTAAGGAGTGATCCATTTCGGCGAAGTGTCTGGCCACTGGATGTTCCAATGTCTTCCCTTTGGTCTTGCTAATTAGTGCGGCCTTGATAGTAGAACGGTGCATGGCTGCCCTTTCTTTGAAGTGCCTTATGGTTTTGCCCACATATCCCTTATCACATGGGCAGGTTAGAAGATATACCACATAGGCAGTGGTACACAAGACCACTTCATGAATTCGAAAGGTGCCTGGTGCTGATTTGATAGAAAAGGAGGAACCTGTTCTCATGTGATGGCAAGTCATACATTGAATGCATTTATAGCATCCTGGTGCTTTGGTTAAGAAAGTGTTTCCACTTATTGCTTGCTTGATGCTTGTCGCATAGCCAGTAATGTCCGTATGGACCACTATGTCCTTGATGTTTTTGTTTCTGGTGAAACAGGTCATGGGTCTTTTGTTCTTGAAACATGGCAATCCTTTGTCCGTGCTAACGATGGGCCATAGAGCCCGGGTGGCCCTGGGTATGACTGGGCTGGTAGTTGAGTACCTGCTGGTCCAGGTTATGACCTTGTCCTTGGGGCGTGGCTGTCCTTCTAGGAGGCTCTGCCTAGATATCCCTAGCACTTCCATTTTCTTTCGCTCCAATATTTTGCTGTCATAGCCTCTGTTGCTGAATCTCTGTACCACATTGTCCAAGGCATCTTCCACCATTTTAGGATCGCTAGTGATCCTGGCACTGCGGATCAGTTGAGACTTGGAGAGGCCCAATTTCAGGGATTTTGGATGGTGGCTGGAGGCTTTTAATAGGGTGTTCTTGCTGGATGGTTTGCAATACACCGTGGTAATCAGTCTGCCATCGCTCAGTGTTACCAATACATCGAGGTAGTTGATAGCCTTCTCCTCAAATGATACCCCGGGGATTCAGGATTCGTAACGTCCCGACCATCGGACGTTACAATCCTGAGTTCTGCAGCAAGTGGGTGGGGATCCTCAATAGATGCAGCTTAGACCTGGTCCTACTAGTGATCGAGGAAGCCGGCCGTGAGCTAGCAATCACTAGGACCAAAATTGGCCAGATTGAACCTCTGTTTAGAGCGGCAGCACAGGAAGACACCAACCAACAATGGCTCACTAAGCTGCAGAGCCAGGTCGACAAATACCATCGCGACCTGGTGAAGTTTAAACGGTCCAAGTACGCTGCAGTCGTGGAAGACTATGACACCAATAAAGTGTATCGCTGGGCCATGGGTGGCGAACAAACCACTCAACGTCCCTACAATGCCAGGGCAAAACATCATTGGCGACGCAGGCGAGAAGGACAGGGTCGGGAAACCGCAACGTCCAATAGCGACAGTGAGTTCGCCTACAATGATATGGACTCAATCCCAGAACCATCCACGGCCGTCCCTTTAGGGAACCCATCCAGCGCACCTATCCCTCCAGCCAGAGGAAGAGGCAGGCCACCCGCAGGGGGGGACAAAACAAAAGGCACTCCGACAAGAACAACGCCGAGGATTCGGTAATTTACAACCTGTCCACTCATGTCCTTACCCCGGCTGTAAAATCTGCTTTAGAGAGAGGACTCTCTTTTATCCCGACTCATCGACATGATGAACTACAATGGGGTATCGACTCATATAAATTAGGGCGCAAACTCAGACTTGGGGAGCATTTTCAAAATTCTACAAACCCTGCCTCCTTGGAGACGCACCAAGCATTCATTAACACACGTAAAAGTTCAAAATTCGACCCATTTTCCAACAACCCGTCTATAAAGACCTTTATGAGACTGCTGGACGATTCCGTCACGAAATACACTAAAGCAGTTACCACCACTCATTCCAACATGTCTCGTGATGAGCAAATGGCCCTCCGCGAGTTGGGCAACAATAAAAACATAGTGGTGCGCCCGGCCGACAAAGGCGGGGGGATAGTTATCATGAACACCAATGACTATTGGGCAGAGGCACTCAACTAAGTGATCCCAACACGTATTGTAAACTTCCTGCTGATCCCACCGCAGAGTACAAAAAGGAGCTAGACCAAGTTCTAGATGATGCACACAAGGATGGCAAAATTTCTATCAAATTATCTGGAGCCCTCAAACAGAACTTCCCCATTTGCCCGGTTTTCTTTACTGTGCCAAAAATGCATAAGAATAGTGAACATCCGCCCGGCAGGCCAATAATATCCGCTAGGAATGGCCTCTACCACCCAATCTCAGCATTCTTAGATGGCATTCTGCAACCGCTCATTTTGAAACAGCCCAATCATATTAAAGACACCACCAGCTTTTTGAAGCGTCTCCAACAAAACAATGAAGTAGAGGAGAATGTCTTACTCTGCACCATGGACATCTGCAGCCTGTACACGGCCATACCACATCATGAAGGCCTGCAAGCAATGAGACGGTTTTTGACCAACGAAGACAGTGTACCGATAGACATCGATTTGTTCATGTGCCTCTTGGAATTGATTCTCAAAAGAAACTATTTTCTATTCGATGGAGAATATTACCTTCAGACAAGTGGGTGTGCGATGGGGAGCAATGTCTCCCCATCGTACGCCAATGTCTTTATGCAGCAGGAGGAGCAATTGATGTACTTTTCTGACAACAGATGGGCCGGCAGTATATCCAACTACTGTCGCTATATAGACGACGTCTTCCTGCTGTGGCAGGGCAGGAAGGACGCACTGGAAAGTCTAATTGAGTACATCAATGAGAGGATCTCACCCATCCGAGTGACCTCGCAAATTGAGGAGAAGGCTATCAACTACCTCGATGTATTGGTAACACTGAGCGATGGCAGACTGATTACCACGGTGTATTGCAAACCATCCAGCAAGAACACCCTATTGAAAGCCTCCAGCCACCATCCAAAATCCCTGAAATTGGGCCTCTCCAAGTCTCAACTGATCCGCAGTGCCAGGATCACTAGCGATCCTAAAATGGTGGAAGATGCCTTGGACAATGTGGTATAGAGATTCAGCAACAGAGGCTATGACAGCAAAATATTGGAGCGCCAGAAAATGGAAGTGCTAGGGATATCTAAGCAGAGCCTCCTAGAAGGACAGCCACGCCCCAAGGACAAGGTCATAACCTGGACCAGCAGGTACTCAACTACCAGCCCAGTCATACCCAGGGCCACCCGGGCTCTATGGCCCATCGTTAGCACGGACAAAGGATTGCCATGTTTCAAGAACAAAAGACCCATGACCTGTTTCACCAGAAACAAAAACATCAAGGACATAGTGGTCCATACGGACATTACTGGCTATGCGACAAGCATCAAGCAAGCAATAAGTGGAAACACTTTCTTAACCAAAGCACCAGGATGCTATAAATGCATTCAATGTATGACTTGCCATCACATGAGAACAGGTTCCTCCTTTTCTATCAAATCAGCACCAGGCACCTTTCGAATTCATGAAGTGGTCTCGTGTACCACTGCCTATGTGGTATATCTTCTAACCTGCCCATGTGATAAGGGATATGTGGGCAAAACCATAAGGCCCTTCAAAGAAAGGGCAGCCATGCACCGGTCTACTATCAAGGCCACACTAATTAGCAAGACCAAAGGGAAGACATCGGAACATCCAGTGGCCAGACACTTCGCCGAAATGGATCACTCCTTAAGTGATCTTAAACACATTATTATACAACATGTACCGGCACAACTTCAAGGGGGCGACAGGGACACCAGACTGTTGCAATCCGAGGCCAGATGGATCTTCAGACTTAAAACGATCTTCCCTCATGGGATGAACGAAAGGATGCCCTGGAATATATTCTAATCAACTGGAGCCATTTGAGGACACCACTTCCTTACTCAGGGACATTATTCCTTCATTAACCGATCCCCTAGTGTCTGTCCAATAAACAGAGACTCAAGCAGCAACAACAGGACTGTTGGGACAATGACCACATCACAAGTATTTGGCGCAATCCCCTATATTTAATATTCAATCCGGCTGGCACAGTGTTGACACAGCTGTCGACCACGCATATATACAGTCTGCAGTCCACTTTAGGACCATTCAGATGTCGTGTGTATAATAAGAGTGGCTCAGTAATTACAGTCACACAATATAGTAGCGCCCATATCAGATATATAACTTGCACTTTCTTTCCTTTAGTATTTTTGTATTCTGTCACATACGCATCGCTCTCATACAGGGAGCGCATTAACTTCTGGCATATGTTTACACAGGTTGCCTTGGATACCTGCGTCGAGCGTTCCCGACGGAAGAGCCGGAAGCTGAACACTGATCACTTCCGATCATACGCCGGCCGCCGCCGCAGGGAACAGGCTCCCACCTCTAATTCTCTTACGGTATAAAGGTAAGAGTCTTCTCACTGTCACCTTGTTGTTTTTCTGCACCTTGAAAACGGGGAAATACCCCCGAAACGTCGGACACCTTTGCATGCTTTTTGCTTTGCTGTGATGTAAATTAAAGCACTTCAAACTTTTTTCACCAAGTCTGCCAGTGCCACCATCTTTTCCATTTACCTACTTACCTGTCTTGGAAGGCACGACAGCATACCTTATGAGGGAAGAGTGCCGGTCCGTTGTCACTGTGTATATATATATATATACATATATACACACACACACATATATATATATATATATATATATATATATATATATATATATATATATATATATATATATATATATATATATATATATATGGTGTACAGTACCACTTCAATGCGCAAATTCAAAGAATTTTTTCAGCTGCAACTCAATTTGTCCCCCCCGTTAGTGGGGGAGAGATGGGGATAGATAGAAAACAGAAACAGAGTGCGTCACTGATTAACCTCTTCACCACCAATAATAAGTAAGAACTGTAATGATTTACAGACTCGTAACACAGTTTCGACAATTTAATACAATCTCATAAAATAGTGTGTTAAAACTTTTTAACATTTGTTTGAAGTCGGTCGCTTTGATATGACCAAAGAAACACCCAACGCGTTTCGTCACAATGACTTCCTCAGGGGTGACTTTCTGTGTGTTGTTTATATAAGGGTATTACACAGGAAACGACTTCCGATATATAAAGGGACCTTGGTGGATCCTAAAAAATGCGCGGTTATGAAGCATCGATTTTCATAAAATTCTAAAATCAATTCATTCGGCAGAGGGACAGATCACCTTTTTCCCAACAGGTCTTTTGTAGAATATAATAGAACAGACGGTCTATCATCCTCTGCAGTGGATGATAGACCGTCTGTGTAATACCCTTATATAAACAACATACTGAAAGTCACCCCTGAGGAAGTCATTGTGATGAAACGCGTTGGGTGTTTCTTTGGGTCATATGAAAGCGACCAACGTCAAACAAATGTCAAAAAGTTTTAACACTATTTTATGAGATTGTATTAAATTGTCTAAACTGTGTTATGAGTCTGTAAATCATTACAGTTCTCACTTATTATTGGTGGTGAAGAGGTTAATCAGTGGCACACTCTGTTTCTGGCTCAGATCACAGCCCAAAAAAATGGTGGATGAGGAGATGGAGGTAAAACTTATGCCTATTGAGGATTTGTATTATCGCAACATCGTTGAGGACATCCCCCATTCAATCGGGGACCAGCACTATCCTCCAGCGGTACTCTACAAATCCAGCGAGGTTTATGTATCCCTAAATACTTCTTCTTTGGATAACCCAGGGACACAATCACTAGAAGACTTTCCTCCATAAAATTCAAACAGGACTCCACACCACTAAGTATAAACCCCAACTACTTAATATCATATTAGTATTCTTATTATTTTTATTTGTTTTATTATAAGGTTATAATTACCTTGTATGCTATTATACTTTATTAAATTATCTATTGTAGAAATAAATATTGCAATTGCTTTTTATAACCATTAACAGATTGATCCATTATGTAGCGCTGCACCTATTTCTTCGCTGTTACCATACATGGTAGGGGTTTGACGCCCCCTAGAGGAGCTGCTTGACAACACATCCCACCAGGCGTCTGTATACTTTTGGCCTCACGGCTATTAGTAGAACCCCTTTTGCATTAAGCCATCTCTCACATCGAACTTTTACCCCAGAGGAGAAAAAGGTCCTCACAAGTGGCCTTTAATTCATCCCTACCACGGCGTTTAATCCCTTCCAATGGGAAGTGGACTAATTTTGCCTTAATAGAAATCTTAAACTAAAGGACTTTTTCAAAAACAATGTCCCTGATAATAATCCAATGAAGTCCATTCCAGAACATCTAAAAAGTTTTAAACCCAGATCAAAGTTCGAACCAGCCAGTGGCAATGCCACTGTAGCAACTTTTTCTAAGATGTTGAAGCAGGATATACTGTTTCAGGACCTGCCATCAATCCCAGAAATTGGAACCTGCAACCAGGAGAAAGAGAAGCTTTAAAATTATTGGAATTTTACAAAGATATCATAATCAGACAATCGGGTAAAGGAGTGTCCAGAGTGATTTAGAGTCTCTCTGACTACAGAGCAGAGACTCATAGACATTTCCAGGACCAAAGCACCTATGTTCGGTTACCGGAGGACCCCACAATATCATTTAAAAGGGAATTGGACAAATTGTTGGATACATTGGTCAAGGAGGAACAGATCAGTGAATTGTGTAGAAAATGTCTGACGGTGGAACATCCATTCAGACCACTGTTCTACACAATTCCTAAAGTTCACAAAAACTCTGAAAAACTGGCCAGGGGATCGATATACCAACCTAAAACAGTATTTCTAAATGGCTATCTACAGCCAGTAGTACAAGCTAAACCCACTTTCCTTAAGGACACCACTTCTCTTTTGTGTGCTCTAGAACAACTACCCATCTTACCAGAACATTGTTGCTTGATCTCCCTGGATGTGTGCAACCTATATACCTTCATACCCCACGGGATGGCACTGGCGTGCACCAGGAGAACATTAACCAACAATGTTCATTACAAAGGTCCGGACATGGAATTATTTATGGTAGAAAAAGGTGCGAGTTGAAATCTTCCAACAGTTTGCGCAGGTGTACTATCTATGCGGCTGATGATTAGGGTCAAGACTTAAGGTGTCCCCACACCTTTTGAAGTGAATGTGAATAAAGATTTAGTGTATAAATACACAAAGTGGTAAGGCCCCTTCACCAGCGCACTTAGGTAGAGAAATATTACGTCCCTACTGAGTAGGTGGCGTCTCCTCTTCTCCGCCTCCATAACCAGGGATAGGTATAATCAAAGCTCTCCCCGAGGGCTATATTCAGGTCTCTGTCTTTTCTTCTCCCTGTATATGGGATAACTTCTCCGGTATATCAAGCCGGGGTAGTCAAACAAGGATAAAAAGCAAAAGTAGGACCAAATATAGTGTAGTATTTAATATAAGAAATTTCGATAAAACACACCGTAATTACAATTTAAAAATTGGCCAGGTGGGTGTGGGGGTAGAAAGTGGGCAATTACCCTGTGTGGTGGAGAACTGGGTTTAGGCAGCTCTCAAACTCGCATCAGGGCAATGAGTCTCTCAGGCAGGTACCGGTTTCCTCTCCTGGGATCCAGATGGTTAAAGATGTGTCCACCTTACAGTCCCCAAGCACTTTCCCTGGCTTCCTTCAACGCGTTTCCACCTCCACTGAGGTATTTTTCAAGGAGTGTGTGGTCTGAAGTTCTGGGTCTGTTTTTATCCTCTGGATGCCCAATACAGAGGTCTCTAGCTCCCCATGTGATCAATGAGTCATCTTCCGGATTCCGGAGGTGTCTAAGATTTCTTTTCTGCCCCACTTCCGGTGTGCGCGTGCCTCACTTCCGGTATGCAAGTAGTGATGTCATTACTCTTCTGTGGTCAGGCGCAATGTACTGTCGCTCATCTACCGCTCCGGAAGTGCCTAATTATAACTTCTCCTCCCTCTGTAAGGTGCGCTCTGGTCACTTGTTTTTGGCTGAAGCTCCGGGTGCCATCTTTGTTTTGGGAAGGCTGTGCCAATACTTCATAGCGCGTTCATAATGTTCCCAAAAATAAATACAAGATAAGAAATAGGTTAAAAACTAATTCATAATGCAATAAAAACAGTTACAATGAGTTTAACTTATTTTTAGAGGAACCACTTTAACTCAAAGTCTGTATTAAGTCCCCCAGGTTTAAGAGTATTGAATTTATGAATGAGTCTCATCTCCTGTTTGGCTAAGGCAGAGATCGAAAAAGGTTTTCTGTCATTCCCTTTTACCATTTTTAGTGCAAAAAATTGTTCAATATGAGCTGTAGAAGAGTTGTGAACCTGTTTAAAATGTTGAGAAAGTGAATGGGTTTCTAGTCCTTTAGTGATATTGTTAAGATGTTCCCCTAGTCCAGTGGTTCCCAAACTTTTTTGAATCACGGCGCCCTAGAGCATCAAAATATTTTCAAGGCACCCCTAGGCCAAATGCTTCTTATCGAGAAATTCAGAAAAAAATATTAAATTAAGTGCATTGTGTTTATATGTCACAGTTATCTGGTGAGAGACAGGATTTGCTTCTGTTTGTGCACATATATTATGATTGGCAGCAACAAGCACTGGTTTTGCCTGGTACATTTACCATAAATAATCTGAATTGATCCTGACCCACCAGCCAAAGGCACCCCTGCAAGTGTCCGGAGGCACCCCAGGGAGCCTAGGCACACAGTTTGGGAACCACTGCCCTAGTCTGATCTTAAGGGGCCTTGAGGTACGTCCAATGTAGTAGAGGTGACAAGTGCATTCTATTGCATAGATAATGTTCTTGCAATTGCAGGTGAGGAAGTCCTCTATTTTGAATTCTTCTTCATTAATTTTGACAGTATCTATTTTCTTCTGTCCTTTGCTTTTGATACTCCTGCATCCTTTGCACATGCCGCATCTATGGAATCCTTTAGTTAATATTTGGCCTTTTGGTTTCTCCTGGAGAAGTGCACTCTTCACTATTTTTGTGGATATGGTTTGTGCTCGTCTGTATGTGAATTTGGGGACATCCGGTATATGTGTGCCCAGCACAGGATCCTTTTTCAGTATCCCCCAATTCTTCCTGAAGATTTTTTCAATGCTTTTGTGTTGTATGTTATAGCCGGTAATGAATGACCATTCCGAGATAATTCTCTTGCTGGAATTCTCTCTTTTGGTGGTGTTCTTCAAAAGTTCATTCCGGTCCAGATCTTTGGTTTCTTGGACGAGGTTCTACATTTTCTGTGGATCGTAGCCACTCTTGATGAATTTTCCAGCCATACTTTGAGCTTGCTCCTCAAAGGTTTCTTTGTTGGTACAATTCCGCCTTAATCTTTTCATTTGGCCTCCTGGGTTGCTCGTAGCCTTTGATCATGGTGGCAACTATCTCTTAGTATATAGGACTGGCTGTCGGTTGGTTTTTGGAAGGTCTTTGTCTTCAAACCGTTGTCAGTGAATATCGTGATGTCCAAAAAATCAACCATTGTTTCATTGATATTAAACGTAAGCTCTATGTTTTAATCATTTTGGTTCAGGTATGAGCAAAAGTCTTCAAGTTCGCTCCCATCTCCACGCCAAAAAAAACAAAATGTTGTCTATGTACCTAGACCAGGACACCAGATTCACTCCAAATGGGTTGTTGTTCCACACCACCTCCTCTTTCCATTGTCCCATAAAGATGTTAGCATAGCTTGGAGCGAATCTGGTGCCCATAGTGGTCCCTACTTTTTTACATAGTAATAACCTTCAAAAAGGAAACAATTATTATGCAGGATGAAGTCCACTCCTTCCACCAGGAACTCTTGCAGGCCTTTTTCCAGTTCCGTGTTTTCTAGACATTTTTTAACCGCATTTATTCCCTGGTTATGTTCGATAATCGTGTATAGCGATTTTACATCCGCTGTAATCATATCTTAGTTCTCCTCCCAGGGTATAGAGGGTATCAGGTTCAGAAGGTCCTTAGTGTCCTTTAGATGGGACTTGTTGGTCGATAAAAGGGGCTGGAGGTGAAATTTTATATATTCAGAGAGATTTGCAGACGGGGAATTTATCCCGAAAATAATGGGTCTTCCTGGGGGGTGGGTAGTGCTTTTATGCACTTTCGGTAGTAAATATATCACCAGGACGGTGGGTTCTTCATTGTAAATATATTGAGCTGTTTTGTCATCTAGTCATGGAATTATTTATGCAACTTTTGGAACTAGTACTGTCTAAAAAAAATTTTTTATGTGACAGTGGGTTCTGCTTACAGACCAGGGGCGTGGCCATGGGGTCGAATGTGGCCCCATCTGTCGCAAACTTGGTCATGTGTGAGGTAGAACATGATCTATTCTTTAATGATTCAACAATTTCTGGAAAAATTCGAGCCTACCATCAATATATTGATGATGTGCTGGTAATATGGGTGGGAGAACCCAGAGAATTCAGTGATCTTATTGAAAGACACAATAATCTAGACCATCCCATTAAATTCACATTTACAGTAGACAGTGAGAGGATTTTTTGGGATGTCACAATAAACAACTCACAGAACAGAATATTTTAACCACTACTATCTTTTCAAAACCCACCGATATAAATAATTTACTGATGGCACATCTAGTGCACACCCCAAGGCAATGAGAGATTCACTACCCTACAGTCAGTTCATCAGAACTTTTAAGAATTACCAGCGAAAGAGAAGTAGCGCTGACACAATTGGACATCATGTTCCAAAAATTTGTAGACAGGGGTTATGACCCAAAATTATTGAACACAATGAAGAACAAAGCCCTAAAAGTGCCTAGGGACAAATTGTTAAGACCAAATAAAACCAAAATCGACAAACCAAGAGTGACATGGGTGTATACTTATTTATACATATCACCGCTAATTATGCAAAAATCCAGAAAATATTGGTCAGTCATTAAAACAGACCCAAGCCTACAATTACAACATACAACCTTGGTGGATTGAGGGTTTCTAAGGTATTGTTCCCATAGAAACCCTCAATCCACCAAGGTAAATACTCAATTATAAAGTAAACCCCAGCCCCAGAGAATATTGCATACCCTTAATATTCTAATTTGTCTGTAGGCCTACAGCTATTCGTTCGTGTGCATGCGGACATAAAAAGTTCATTATACCGATTGAACCATTGAGAGAAAAGGTCTTAGAGCTACAGTGTAAGTGTTATGTCAGATAATCTAAATCTAATAATGTGAGTACCCTAATGAGAAGGACCACCACTTGTAAATAACCCCCTTGGAATCTTCTATTTTAGAGTCAACTTTCCCACAGCAAATTCCTAAAATGGTATATTATCTCCACCAGGCACCTCTGAATTTCTAAGGACCTAGTTTATAACATCTGGTTGCAGTCACATTCAACTCATGAAAGCTGTGGAAATTATGTCAATGCTTTTTGGTATGTTACCTAAATTACCTGAATCATCCTCAAACCTTATGGAAACCTGTTCTTTCTTTCACCTGTTCTCCCTTATTCATGTAATTTATTGGATCATCAATTGATGTATCCTTATAACTTAGCCAATTAAGTGTAAAGCAAAAACTGTATAAGAGTAAAGTCCTTTTATTCATATTGTAACCAAAAATAAATGTATGTACCGTTATGTATTTTTAAAAAGAATGTATGTATTTTTATGTTTATAGCGAACCCCTGATGAAGTCCCACGTAGGGACAAAACGCATTTGGTTCGTCTATTTGCTATTGTGAAATATACTACTGAATGTTTTATGGTCTGAAACAATCACCACTGAAGTGTGGAACAAGAGACTTTTTAATAAATATTTATAGATTCTGGACTTTACTTTTATTAATTTGAAATTTGTTAAAAGGCTATATAGACCCAATCACTAAAGGTCTAAAAAAGGGCGCCAACCTACAACTGCTATCCACATTCCCTTTGTCCCCATCCAACAGGGGTCCTTGTAGGTCAGGCAGCCCTAAAGCAATATCTACTAAATTGGAGGCGCAAAACAAGAGTCTGTTCCATATATATATATATATATATATATATATATATATATATATATATATATATATATATATATATATATATATATATATATATACCACATAGATCCCACAGAGGGGAACATAAACAGCAGTCACCATTAAATGTAAAAAACAATGCTGTATTTTAATGGCAAAAAAATGAAAAAACACATACCAAGTGTTGCTGTAGGCCAAAAAGAAAGTTCCAACGTTTCGATCCAATTTACTGGATCTTTGTCAAGCCCAATATCAGGCATCAAAAAAGATAGAAGAGAGCAGGTCAATCTGCTACAGCCACCAGTGACCTACTGGCTAACCGCCGGGTCCCGGGTTTAAATACCCTGTGTAGGCGACTAAATTAGAAAGGAACCTCCCCGCTGTTCCTGCTGCTGTAAGCGGTGTCAGATCACGTCATCCGTGGCCAGGACTTCTGGTGCATGGAACGCAAAGCATCGCCCGACTTCTGGTCGGTGGGACGCAAGCGGTTACCATGGGGACCAGTCCGGCATGCGGCGCAGCGCGCACAGGAGAATAAGGTTCTAAACCAAAGGAAATTAATGTCTATCACTAATTGCCATGTAATCCAGCGAAATTCTAGCGGTGTGTCTGGGCTAACAAATAGTGTCCAAATCGTGATTGGCGATGACTATAGTGAAAAACTAGAGTAAAAAAGCATCAGAGGTGACGTGTGCCGCAAATATATAACTAAAGGAAAAAGATTAGCCACGACCACTAGGGAATAGGGAAATCTAGATTTAGCGTGGATCACCAAGGGGTCTATGGAGACATGGCAAAAAAGAAAGAAAGTACTAAAATATAAATTTATATGCGGCGAAGGGTAATACCGGGATGTAGGCATACACACTTTATGAGTTCCACTGTGCCTGGATACAAAAATAATATATGAAAAATTGCAAAACACAAATGTTCAAATGAAGAAATGGAAAAATAAAAATAAAATAAAAAATAAAAATAAAGAGTCAATGATGAAAACAATTTTTTTCAATTGTAGAGCCCGATCTCCTGAACGGGCCAGTAGTGGAATCCAATCGATTAATCGGCATCTTAAGGTAGACGTCTGGTGCCCTGCCTGAAGGAAATGGCATGGTACGGGTTGCTCAGCCTTCTTTGTTTCAATAGCGGTCCTCAGTGCATAGCGATGGTTCGCCATTCTTTCCCTGAATTTTCTTGTTGTCATGCCAACATACGCCAAACCACGTGGGCATTGCAGCATATAGATGACATGATCCAAAAGGCAATGTAGTTTGTGCTTAATTTTGATGGGCTTACCGGTGTGTGGGTGTGGGAAGGAAGGCCCGCAATCATGCTGTTGCATGTAGTGCAACAGCATGATTGTGGGCCCTACCTTCCCACACCCGCACACCGGTAAGCCCATCAAAATTAATCACAAACGACATTGCCTTCTGGATCATGTCATCTATATGCTATATGCTACAATGCCTGTGTGGTTTGGCGTATGTTGGCATGACAACAAGAAAATTCAGGGAAAGAATGGTGAAAGAATGGTGAACCATCGCTATGTACTGAGGACCGCTATTGAACTGTTTTCTCAAGATATTGTTCAGATTGTTACACTATTCGGTTTGGCATATGTTGGCATGACAACAAGAAAATTCAGGGAAAGAATGGTGAAAGAATGGTGAACCATCGCTTTGCATTGAGGACCACTATTGAACTGTTTTCTCAAGATGTAGAATTGTAATGTGATGCGGTGCTGGACGTGTGTAACGGTATCTTTAAGGGATAACCACAGGTGCAGATAGAAAGGTGTGTACCAAATATGAGTGGATGGATACTCCAAGGTGCGTACCGTACTCACTAATGACTGTGGGTTTGTAAGCATATAAAGGTATCTTTTATAGCTGTAATCTCTCAAGCAAGCACACGAACATATATCAGAATAGCCTCCAAATGCTGCGTACCATACTCACTGCTATTGCAGGTGGATAACACTCATAAAGGTATCTTTGGATAGAATTAGTCTCCTTCCACTCCACTCTCAGTAGATGGCAGTATGGTAATCGCCAAAAACACAAGGGAGGATTGGTCTCAGTAAAAAGGATTTAATAAAACAGCTTGTAGTGTGGCCAATAGGCCATATAGCCACAGTAACAAGGTAACAAATAAAAACAATAACTCACTTAATTCCCGACATGTTTCGGCGGTCCCAGCCGCCTTTTTCAAGGATACAATTCCTCATCTTGTTCCAGAAAACCCACAGTGGGGATTACAAAGTGGTCCTCCTTCAGGAATTGAGGCTGCACGGACTATTAGCGCCTTGGGACTTTTCCGTTTTTTGTTTTATTGTTTTCTCAAGATGTTGTTCAGATTGTTACAATATTCGCACAGCCAGATTTTTACTTTTATGTTTTCTTCTTCAATGTTTCACTTTATTTATCTTTCTCATAATATTTCTTGTATAATATGTGTTTTCAATATTTTTCACATTATTATTCACATTGAACATCAACATATTAATGTTTATTGTATATTTAAGTAAGGAGCCATTATCATGTGGCTCCTTGCTGGGTAATTGTAAATCCAATTTAGGGTAATGGTGGTGTGTGGTGCAGTGCCCCTGGACTGGTTTGGCTTGGTGGCTTCAGTGTGGCACACCTTTACATTCTAACACTGCATTATTATTATTTTTTTTCTCACTAACACTATTTATTTAATATTTTAAATACATTTCATTTGATTTATTTATTTGTTTCACTAGTTATATATAGCTTTGGCTTCCTACCTATTACCACTAAAGTATTTTCACTGGTGTGCTACTCTGGGTTTTTTGGGATGCCACACCCTGCACCTAGATATAGTGCTAGGGACCCCCAATATACAGAGAAGCCTTAACGACGGCTTGGGGACTTACACATAAATTTGTGCAAATATATGTAACCAATATCTCTGAATTCTATTATCATGTAGTGTTCTAGACTGGTTACTAATACTATTCAGTGAGCTGGGGTAACCAATGTCTTGTTTTACTTACTCAGTATTAACCTCTCCCTTGCATGCACCTGAGTGGTATTACTGAACTAATTGAACATCTACCAATATCCATAAGTATGTTGTGAGAGGCAGAAGGAAGCCCATATTAGGAGGAGATGTGGGTCCTGATATGCCACATGGTCTGGGTGTAGTTCTTAGTTTGGATATATCAAGTAAGGAGCCATTATCATGTGGCTTTTTGCTGGTTAATCGTAGACCCAATTTAGGGTAATGGTGGTGTGGGGTGCGGTGCCCCTGGACCGGTTGGGATGGGTGGCTCTAGTGCGGCACACCCTTACATTCTATTAACACTTTTTTTTTACTCACCAACACTATTTCTTTAATATTTTAATTAAATCGAATTCTCTCTCTCTCTCTCTCTCTCTCTCTCTCTCTCTCTCTCTCTATACATAGCTTCGGCTTCTTACCACTAATATTTATTAACACTATAGTTTTTAACTGGTCTGCCGCACTGGGCTTTCTAGCTTATGCTAGATTTTTGGGGTGCCGCACCCTGCACCTAGATATAGCGCTAGGGACCCCCAATATAAAGAGAAGCATTGAAGTGGCTTGGGGGCATATCATACACCTGTGCAGGTATATGTAACCAATATCTCTGAATTATATTATTATGTAGTGTTCTAGACTGGTTACTAATACCATTCAGTGAACTGGGAGAAACCATGGATTGTTACTTACACAGTATTACCCCTTCTCCCATGCACATAAATGGTATTACTAAACTAAATGAGCACCTGCCACTAGCTACATGTATGTTTATTGTATTAGCATTAATATTAGCTGCTACGATGCTGGTGCTACGTAATCTAATAAATGTCATCCTCAGCCTCGAGGTGGGGTGAGGTGCCTGTTTGCCTCTACACATGGGTGCTGCTACAGTATATAAGGTTTGTTTGTTTTTGTTACTGTTGTATCCTGACGATAGTGCAAATAAAAAAAAGTACTGAAACATTGATAACTTTATGACACTGTACTGTCATTTTATTACGTTTAAGGAACCGAATGCCGCACCTATCCATTCATTTATATTACTTTTTCATGAAGCTGTGAGGGCACCAGTGAAGACAAGCAGGCGTTGGGAATGCCAGTACTCTATCAACCCATTTACTGTAAGCTCAGTCAGCTTACAGTAATTACTCAGCAGAGACAGATGGATAAGTTTAGATTAAAGGTCCAAACCAGTAATCATAAGTATAAGGCGCCCATACCTTACTGTGAAACTTTTACCCTTATAGAAAACAGCTTAACTAAAATAATTGACACGGACACCAAATAATCACATGGACCATAAATAAAGACATGAACAACTGACAGTTAAGTTTAAAAAGGTCAGCAAGTTATTTATTTAAATTACCTTGTTACACTAAATTAACTAAATTTGGAAATTGAAATCTATGTATGTTCCCTAACTTTTAAACTAACTTTGTAGGATGGCAAAAAATAAGTCGCTACCAACGCCAGCCCAGTCAACTTGATTCACAAAAACAACCGACTCCAGGAGGGGCTCACCACCGCCTCCTAACTGCATAACCTGTATTGTGATGGACTCACCACCCCTTAACCTGGCTAAGCCTGTGGGTGGTCCCGCAAAGGGAACGCCCCTTGTCCACCCGCATGGGAGAGGGCACACCCACCATCCTATAAAAAGGGTGGTGCCCCACATTGACTGCTCATGCCCTTCTTTGATCGCTGGCTGGTAGCGACTTCCCGCAAATCTGGCTGAAAACCCACCAAAATTAAAATATACATATAAAATTTGCAAAGCACCGTGATAGGGGAAAAAACATTTCCCCAAGTGCCTTCAACAAAACGATCCAGGGTGGGAGGGAGTGCTTCCAAAAAGGTAAGAGGAAGATGTCACCTGATCCTGACTGTTTTATACCCCTTCTAATGGCTACGCCCCTGAGTCCCCTGATAGGCCCACCTGCCCTGTGCCAGACTGTTACCAGGCAGAAACAACTGCAGCTGGTTTTCACCTCTGCTTGAACTCTGACCCGAAGCTAGGGCTCTTATATGGCCTTGGGCTTATGCAGCCCTCAGCCATTTTTTAATCCCTAGAGGACACAAAGAACATAATATGTAACATAATAGTAACACAGTATGAACCAGTGATACAATATTACAATAACATCTAAAAGGGGAAAACAAATGCAAGTGCAATCAGCCATATGCAACTACACCAATTCAAAATTAACAGTTACCAGGAGTCTGTAGTCATTGATCACAGCCTAATGAGATCCTAGCCCAGGGAGCAGTAATTTAAAGGGAAAACAATAGGATCCAGGAGGTCTTCCAGTGGTCAGGGGGTCAGCTTTCACCTCTTCTGATTGGCTCAGTCCAGATGCATAGTTGTGTCTTTCTTCCAAGCTCATCACCTTGCCCTAGGGGTCCCGCCGTGAAGCTGGTTTAAATTGGTTACCATATAATGGGGCAGATGTATTAAGCTTTAACAAGAGATAAATGCAAGGGTGATAAGGAGAGATAAACGTCCAGCCAATCACCTGCTAACTACCATGTTACATGCTGTGTTTGAAAAAAGTCAGTTAGCAGGTGATTGGCTGGACATTTATCTCTCCTTATCACCCTTGCATTTATCTCTTGTTAAGGCTTAATACATCTGCCCCAATACGTGCTACTGTTTTTCTTCAAATACTGGAATGCTGCACATGAGACGCTAAACACATTGATACCAAACATGAGGGAAATAAAATATGTTTTTACCTTAAACTATGTGTAGTGCTGTGTAGTGCATTTTGAAGCTAAATGACTATATTTTATTATTATGAGAGTATAAAGGTGCCCACAGACGCTACAATTATCGAATGCGTTTTGTACTTTTTAAGCACAAATTGCATCTTATGTACAATTATTGGATGGTGTTTATGTTCCCTGGAGCCCGATATTGTATGTCTAAAAAAGTACGTGCTGCACGTACTTTTTAGACTACATCTGAAATTTAACATTACAAACATGGGTTAGTCACATGCATCCAAGTGCACATCTCATAGCAAGCTGGAAGAAAAATTGTATAGAACCGTTGTACAGTCAAAAACGCATAGCACAGTACAATTGTAGCGTCTGTGGGCACCTTAAGACTATATGTAACATTATAACTGCCATTAAGAAGCGCATATTCTCTCGCTCCCTCCATTAGCACTTCATGTAAATACGCAAATGCAAATGCCAGCCACAATACTCTAAAGTGTGTGAGATGCAATTCAACTTCGACAGTTGTGTATTTCATCTATTGTCCTTTCAAACCCAGTGGCAAAATACCTTAATGCATAGAAAAGTGTTGCATAGTATATTTAGTCCATAGACTGTGCTATGCCAGTTTTCTAATTTTGTATACTGTAAAACACAATATAACTAACAGTATAGTAGATCCTGTCCCTCTATGACTTATCTTGAATAATGTGGATTTTAAATGACCTTCATAGAGATAGTGATAATAAAAAAATTACAATTTAAAAAAAAAATATTATGCACAATTTTATTTTTAAATAAATTGTGTCCCAGTTTTTATTTTTAAGGGATTGATTTATATTATTGTACACATTTTTTGCTTCAACGTTTATGTAAATACAAATGTTGTTATCTATTTTGTAAAAAACATGGGTGCATTTCAATCTCTGCACTTTCCACTTTAATATTCCTAAGTGTTGCACATTTTTATATATAAAAAACATGTTTTTGTGTACTGCTTATAAATATTGCATGCACTTTCTTAGTGTTTCCTGTGGTCTAATCTTGTATTGCTTTCTATGAAAGTACAATTTCCCCCTAGCCTATATCAAAGCATAAAAATTTTATGAAACATATTCTTTATTGCTTATATTCCCTTCCATGTGCTTTTCTTGGGTATTTTCATTTGTTTAGAAAACTGTTTTGCAAAATAGAACAATCACTGAAGTTATACAATAAAGTGTAACAGGGCATGCATACTTTAAGTAGATGTGCTGTTTTCAAACACTATGGTGCAAATTTAAAGAAAACCTCCAGCAACCAGTTACAGTTTACAGTTAATATAATTTAGTTTACAAAAAAAAAATATTTATGGTTAATATTTTTGATGAGATTACAATGAGATGAGATTTTTTCTATCTTTTTTTGCATACTGTAAATTTTTCAATACAATAAAGTCAAAGCAATTTACTAAATACAATGAGGTAGGTATATTTTTTTATATATTTTTTTCTATAATAGGATATGGTATAAAGAGACCACTGTTGTGTTAATTGGTCTTTAAATGCCAGAGGCAGTGGCATAACTACCCATTCATTGCTACCAAGGCATGTCACTCTGACCACTTTTTCACCTATCCTGCCCTCTTCTGGGATCACACTTGTTCAATGTCCTGGGCATGTCTGCGTAAAAAGCCATGGATTGTCAAGATCCAGCCGTCATCTCAGCAAAACGGGCCTTACAGCTTTTAAAGTCTGGCCCATTCTGTTGATCTGCCTCTTCAATGCGGTTGGGAAAGACAGCATTGAATAGGCACCGCCGCTATTTTCCCCGTCGGAAATAGTTGCAGTGATTCAATATCTCTCAAAGTGTCACAGATTGGGTTTGAAAATAACAGTTACAGTTAGCTGAATGATTGTTACTTTATATCCATCAAAGGCTTAATTGAACCCTAATAGACTCAATGTATCAGATGTATTGCAAAAGTGTTGGGCATTGCTGGGTGGGCACTGTGTAATGGCTCTTTTAACAAATACAGATGGTTTATTTTATGGGTGCATTATGGAGTATTGTAGGCATATCGTTGAAGTTTGTATACTCAGATACTCAATGATTCTGCTCCCTGCGGCATTGTTACGCTACTAGTCATATGCCTGATGGCAGGGCTCCAAAAATTAGCAGCACCATGATCAAGTCTGAATTAGGCCCTATGTTAGGGATTGTCTGTAAGAAAAAAACTTTTTTTCTATAAATTCACTTTACAGAAGTTCACAAATTCAAAAATGTATCAATTTAGCCCAATTGTCTCTACCAGGAAATGGGGACACACCCGTCTGGGTTTGTACTGTTTGGCAGTAGGGCAGAGTTGTACACCAATATTTGAGTTCTGGATACAGTATGTTTCCTTGTTTGTCTTTGTACATTTTTTTAGTCTAGCATCAAATAAGTATCTTACTATCATTTGAAATATAAATAATTATAAATGCCATGTTGCTTTTGTTTGTTGTTTATTAGATATATAGCTATATTTGATTTTACAGGAGCTTTTATCTGCTACACAGTTTGAGGCTGTAAAAGCAAAGGAACACCTCTAAAAATGTGCTCACTTCACCCCTTTATCTTATTACTATAATTTCAGTCTGCAAAGCATCCTTTTCGAAAACTCTTGTCTTTGCTTCTCATGTTGAATGCAGAAAGCAATCAACACTAGTTAATCCCTGTAAGAGGTTGAATTGTTTTGTCATGCTTCTATTTTATATGCATGTCATACTTCAAACTAAAACAATATATTTCACACTCTTTTCTTATTGAAGCTGTGATTGTCTCGGTTAACTCTGATCCAAAGGAGAACTTTGAAAAATAAATAAAGGTACAGTAAACATGATTATTTCATATGTTGTACTGTACTTCAATTCTGATGCTTTTTACAGTTTGGACCATGTTTTAAATATTCTATTGCTGACCCAGTTTTGATATCAGTATATCAGCTGCGCAATGAGTCAGTCAGTGGGTCAACTGTAGATGTGGGACATAGCAGCATAATATATAGGCATTGGCTGTATACTTCCCAATTTCAGAATGATACCATGGCCTAGTGCCTGGCCTACAAATCACATCACTCCCGCAAGGCCATGCCCCCATTTTGCCCCTGTGGTAGCATGGCCATGGGCACTGTAAGCTGCTGGCCATGCCCACTGTCTTTCTGCATATCAAAACCGATTCTGTGTGCATGCTGAGCAGAGCAGCAGGTGCCAGGAGGGACTCCCAACTGCCCACCCTGCTAACCCTGGACGGGACATGGGCCTGTCTCAAAAAAAAGATGGTCCCACGAAAATCGGGACAGTTGGGAGGTATGGGACTGACCAAATGCAGTATGCAGGGCCGGTGCAAGGCACCGGAGCGCCCCAGGCGAGTCGGGTGGGGGCACCCCAGTGCCATGGTGTGTGAGTGTGTGGGGGGGTACCTGTTGCGCCATCTGGGGAGGAAGGGGTGTCTATTCCGGGATCTGACAGGAGCCTGCGCGGGTACCTGTCCTGCGACGCTTTGTGTATAAACCTGGCGGCGGCGGGGGTCCCTGCAGTGAATAATAAATAACTAGCTCTATCCGGCGGTCGGGCGGGAAGCACATCTGTTTTGAAAACACTGGCCGCACGCTGATTGGCTGAATCAGCGTGCGGACAGTGTTTTCAAAATAGAAGCACTTCCTGCTCCACCGCATAGTGCTAGTTATTTATTATTCACTGCAGGGACCCCCGCCGCCAGGTTTATACACATAGCGTCGCAGGACAGGTACCCGCGCAGGCTCCTGTCAGATCCCGGAATAGACACCCCTTCCTCCCCAGATGGCGCAACAGGTACCCCGTGGCATGGGGGGCGAAATGCTGCCCTCCAGTGGCCGGCGCCCTAGGCAAATGCCTAGACTTGCCTAGTGGTGGCGCCGGCCCTGGCAGTATGTCTGTGAATGGCTTCTTTCACAGCCATATTCACAGCCATATTCACAGCCATATTGACTGTACACACACTGATGCACTAGCAATATATTGTTAATAAGGTTATGAATGATATATTGCATAGTATGTACCCAGTATAACAGTCCAAGTTTTATGTATCTACAAGTTTGATAGGTGAACAGATAGGTGAACAAAAATTGCCTACCCGTGGGTATTTATTAATTCAATACTTGACAACCTGGACGATGAAGTATACTGTAAATTTATCAATAATTCTTTTTAACTGCTAAACGAAATCTTTGGACATCGCCGAAACATTTATGCTCAAAATCGCACATTTACTAATCATATGGTTTAACTGACATAGATTCAATGGAGATATTCAGCAATTTAAGTTACATTTTGAATCATTTTGTAAAAAATTATGCAAGTTGACCAAACTCTGCATCCATTTCCAGTCAGTTTACTAAAGTTGTCAAATGAGGTAAATGTCCAGAGACAGACCAGTAGTGGCTCCACTTTAGAGATTTAATTGGTGGAATATGAGGAGCACATGTGCAGCACCATACAGTCCCTTCATAAGGGATGCAGGGAGGATATGTCCATGAGATGAATGCCCTATCATCACAGAAATGGGTATGAATCATTGGATAGATAGCAACTTGATCGACAAGTATAAGGTTGACACCACTAGGTCTACATGCATGGTGGTCGACATGACTGAAGGTCACAAGCATTAGGTCAACATGGGGAAGGTCTACAGTCAAAAGGTCGACATGGGGTTTTTAACTTTTTTTGACCCGAATGTGAACACAGTCCAGTTGGACACTAAAATGATGCACCTATGGTTTTAAAAATATATATATATTTTTTTTACCCCGCTGTACTTTTTTCATCCTCACCTGGTCTACATCCATGGCGTCCATCTTCAGAGGCATTCCCAGTTCCAATTATGCATTGTGCAGGTGCACTGCTGACATCATGACATCACCCATGCAATGCATCATTGGGACCAGTGATGCCTCTAAGTATGGACACGATGGATTTTCCCAAAATCGAAATGATCCCTTATCCAAACTGCTCCTGTTCCTAAACATTTCAGATAAGGGTTACTCAACCTGTATTATGAACAAATGTTCCAAAACAATCTTAAGGATCGCAGATGCACATGCAGTTCACCCACACAGCCAATGGCTTACTATTTTAATTAAAAGACCTGCAACTATTAGTTGTCTTGGCTCACATAAGGTAGTACCAGGGGTTAAAGTTGGGGTGTGGAAATGTGGTGGAAATTAGTTCCACCATCTGTAATGGTGAGGTGGAACTCATTTATCCTCCACCTTGGTCTGCGCACAAATTCTAATTTAAAATCATTATAGTTTGTAGGGGGTGCCAAAAACCGTACCACTGGCCCTGACTCTGCCTAATAGGGATAGGGTAGGGAGGTAATTAGGTGGCAGAAGAAAATGAGTTCATCCACCTCTCAAAGACCACTTTAAGCCCTGGGAAGTGTCCATCTGTACTTCAACTCAGCAGTAGTATATGAAAGCCAAAATGGTGACAGAAACCAATAGAATAGTGTTATGATTACACCTGCCTATAGAAAAATGTTATCTATAGGCAGGTGTATCCACATGTTTAAATACACCATAGGTGAAAATAAAATTAATAACTATCACCATAAAAATGTAAGTAAGTCTTAGATTTTGGATAAAAGTCACACAAATTGAATCCTCATCTCTATAGGAGGAGTCCATTTATGTAATAGACAACTCTTGCAGGATTGTTATACAAAGCTACCACTGATGCTACCATGGGAGGAATAGTCATACAATAGCAACTCCAACTGCATCAGAATCAGGCCCAATGTTGTTTCTGATACTGTATAAACCAGGCATGTCCAAACTATGGCCCTCCAGCTGTTGTGAAACTACAAGTCCCATCATGCCTTGCCACAGTTTTGCTATTAGGGCATGCTAAAACTATGGCAAGGCATGCTGGGATGTATAGTTTCACAACAGCTGGAGGGCCACAGCTTGGACATGCCTGGTATAAACACTTGCATGTGGGTTGCTATAGCTTCGGTAATATTACCCAAAACAGGGCACATTCTTATTTTTTAAGTACCATCTTTATATAAACTACAGTATATACTAAAAACAATTATTAAACTACTGCTAAGTACACCGTATTTGCATTGTGATATCTTTCCTGAGAAATTTCTGTCCCTGAGTTCTACAAACCACACATTTTAAATTGAAAATATATATGAAATACACTTGTCATGGCAATAGCCCTTTAATTTTTAGAGATGTGTCAGCTTTATGGTTTTACTCATTTATTTATAAATAGTGTTCAGAATAAATTGTGTAAATATATCAATGTGCATATACATATTAGGTTTTCAAGCATAAACTGCTTTGTGCTCCCATTCCTGTAATCTGGAACATAAGTAATGGAATGTGTTACCTCTAAACGTTATGCCAGAATATGTAAGTAGCAGCAAAGTGCACCAGACTCAGTTATTATCAGCAGGAAACATTAAAATCTACTTGCTGGAATTGCAGGAGTTCTGAACGCCTATGATTTTCATATGAACCAAGTAGGTTTTTTTTCTCCCTGTTGTTTTATGATCTCACAAATTAAACATTATAAAGCAGCACATATACCGTACAAAACCCTTGCATAGTAGTATGTCCCATTTATGATCAACATGACTTTATTCCTTATATAGATTCATGGTTAAAAATTGCTGGTCGCTAATGCACAAAGCACTGTCCATCAGTGATTTCTAGTCAAAATTAGGTAGACAGAATGAGACAGAATAGCTTGACATTTTCAGCCATTATTGCTGGTCGCTGATGGTACACTGGCCAATATATTGCTGAGCAGTATATTGCTGAGAGATATTAAGCCAAAATTGCTCAGCGTCCATATTGCTCCATGTGTACATACCTTAAGTAAATTTTCCCTTATGTCTCTCCCCCTCTTCCTCCCATCCCTCGGTACACTTTCAGCCACTTTACAGTACACCGGATTCAGAAACAGGCTCTGTATAGTTCAGTTAGAATTGTATTTCAGGCATTTCAAACACTAGCAAATATTCCATTTTAAAATGGATTTGTTGAGAAGAACGATCTGTTAAGATTTCTCTTTGAGACAGAAAGCAGCCAAAAATGATATTCACTTACTATAGAAAAAAGCAGAAAGGCGACCTTCGCTGACTTGTAACTACTGACTTGAGTAAGTCATATCTGTAGGATTCCCTTAGTTGCCAAAAATGCATCCACTTTTTATTTAAATTCATTAACAGTAGTTGTTGTAACCACCCCTACCGGCAATGAGTTCCAGAATTTTACTGCTCTACTGGTGAAGAATCCTCCTCTTAATTCAGTACGGAATTTATTTTCTTCGAGCCTCAGTACATGCCTGCGTGTCCCCAGTATAGGCCTGTTAGTGAACAAATCATCTCCCAGTTCCATATGATTCCCAATCTATGTACACACTAATCATATAACCTGCTAAACAAATGGAGCAAAGCAAAACCTTGAGCACTCGACAATGTCCTGCTGCTGTTAGTCCCCAAAAGATAGTTGTTTATGTTTTATAATCATATAACCTCTCAACCACCATTTCTCTATTGAAAACATATTCGGCCTCGTTAATCTATCTTTTTATTCTAGTGACTTGAGACCTTTAATAGCTTAGTTGCCCTTCACTGTACCTGTACCAAATCATTATGTCCTTTTTAAGGTGCGGTGCCCAGACTGAACACAGTTTTCCAAGTGTGGTCTCACCAATACCTTGTAAGGAGGCACTATCACATTGAAATCCCTTGAATCCATTCCCCTTTTAATGCATGCCAGTGTCCTGTTTGCTTTTGTGGCTGAACTTTAGCAGTGTGCACTATTAACCAATTTTTTATCTATGATGACCCCCAAGTCCTTCTCTACAGCAGAATTCCCTATAATAACTTAATTTAGCCTATATGTACAGATGGAGCTGGCCTCATGCTTGCAGAAAAGAGGGTTGGGAGGAGCCTGCCTCTAACTGGCAGCTGGTACTGGGGTTGTCAGCCCCGATACAAAGTGATACTAAAGGAAAAAAGCAGGTGTACCAGCGCCGGCTGTTAGTAGTGAATAAATAAACTCAATATATAAAATATAATGTCAATTTAATCCAAAAAATACATATAAAAATCACACATGGAATTCCATTGTTACAAGCATATTATGTTAAAATCAGGTTATAGAGCATATTACCACTGAAGGTGCTTTGAGAGATATTTGGGATAGGTCTCCTTTAGATGTAAAGCGACAGATGATTGACCAGGTAGCCAACAGTTTCCAGATGGGTTGTCAGTGGAGAGGTGGTAGATGGTATTGTCCACGTTCCCAATATAGGTTGTTTGTTTGATGGTAAACCTGGATAAACAAGCCGTTCTTAGGTCGCCTCGGATCAGCCTCCGGATACACTTGTATGAAGGAGATGGATTTGTATTCCCAATAAAGAGGTGATTTTTTCTTTTGGATCAGTGCAGTATGTCCATAGAAATGTCCACCAATTAACTTGGTAATAGCTCAAAAATGAACCTCTCAAATGGCTCAACGTTACCCTGAGGTAAAATCCCCCAGCTTCTTCAGGAGCTCCTGAAGAAGCTGGGGGATTTTACCTCAGGGAAACGCGTTGAGCCATTTGAGAGGTTCATTTTTGAGCTATTACCAAGTTAAACAACCATGGCAGAGCCCTACGCTGACTCTGATGACCCCCAAAGTAAGGTGGCTGATTCCTGCAGATGCTAGGCTTCACCTGTAGTCTCCACGTTTGAAGTAGAGAGTTAGGCCCGCTACAGCTCCAATGCAACCAGGTATTATTACCGTTAGCCACCATCCTGATGAAATGGCCAAAAGAGCCATTAAACGTCAATGACCACCCTGACAGCTGTAATATATAATACTTGATCTTATTAAACATTGTATATCTTTAACTGAAGTGTGCCGTTTTGTTTGCTCCCAAGGAGGCAGCCCAGGAGCTGACTTTTTTTTGTCCAGGGTGCCAAGCTTATCTGATTGTGTGTGTGTATGTATATGTGTGTGTGTGTATATATATATATATATATATATATATATATATATATATATATATATATATATATATATATACATACATATATATATATATATATATGTGACTTGAAAACCGTTAATAAACTGAAACGTTGTCAAATGGAGTAGTCCTCTCCTTTATTCAACCTGTTTTGCACTCTTTGGCTGGAGGGAGTGTGCATAGATATCATCCAATGCTCTCAGTGATAGTGATACATGGTCAGAACTGTAGCCCAAAGTTTGCAGTCGTCGCTGGAAGGTAAGTATATTTGCAGCTTCTATTTTCACTCTTTTCTGTGCCAGGCCCTTGCATATGCCAACCTATTTTCCATTTTCCACCCTATACTAAACCCTATGCATTTTTCCTATGCCAGCCCCCTGCCTTTTCCAGGCATATTTAATTAGTTGAAAGTGTTTACACATAGAGACACACCCATGGGCAGACCACCCAAACAGAATACTGGTAATGCCCGCCACATTATTAAGTGCTAGCCACAACTCCCTATTATTGCACATATTAGGCCCTTGATAATTTTCAGCTCCAGGCCCATTTAGACCTTAATCTGGCACTGATTTTGTGTGTCTGGACATGGTCAGTGTGATTATTTTCCCATAAGTTTTACAATATGCTTAATAGTGGGTTATCAGTACTATCAAGAATTACCCGTATTTATCGGCGTATAACACGCACTTTTTTCCCCCTGAAAATAGGGGGCAAATGATGTATGCGTGTTATACGCCGATATAATGTTAAGAAGCCATGTTTTTACCATATACACCGCCGATATACCGGTAATATTCCGTACATACCGCACAGCAGCAAGGATCAGTAGCAGCGTGTGGAGTGTGAGGCAATCAGTAAGCAACGGCAAGCCGCGCCTTCCTCACGTCTAATTCTCGCGGCCGTCGGAGCGTAACCACGGCAACGCTCTGCACTGCGAGAGTTCGCTGTCTGAGGTAGGAGAACTTGTACCCGTCAGGTATAAGTAAAGTAGTGAAGTAAAGTGGGGTTTTGTGTACGGCGCAACAACGAACTAACAATTTAACAGATAAAATTAAAGTTTTTATTTAGAAATTTAATTTTTTTTCCTGAAATTTCCCTCTTAAAATGAAGATGCGTGTTATACGCCTGTGCGTGTTATACGCCGATAAATACGGTACTGGTATCGATTCATCTTTGTCTCTGTCCAGATGGTTTTTTTTTAGCAAAAAATATTTTTCAACAGAGAGTAAGAATGAATCTATACAGATTAAAAATGTTTGGTGCTGCAGTGGGTGAACATTTAAACCTTTAGCTAGAACAGATAGTTTGTGTTGATCTAATTCCTTATTAGACAAATTAAAAACACTCTTTTTTGCATTCATAATGTCTATCTGTAATTGCTTTTTTATATGTGTTCTACCCCTCTCCCTATGTACTTGGTTCTCTTTGTCTTTTGGGGGTTCATTTTTGGTATGGATTTTCTGGGTTGTCCCAGTAGTTCTGTTTTTGGCAGGCTCCTAAAAATGAGCTTCGAGTAGTCAATTGTGTCTCTTGATAATCTCTTCTATGTATAGACCAACTAGGAGTATATCTAACTCTCTGGGATATTTCCTCTCTTCTATTCCTACGAGGGCGGAGGATTGTTATGTCTTCATGTTCTGCCAGTGGTGAGTATCTATTTGTCTGTATGATTTCAAAGGGTGATCTGCTATGTTTAGTTCTCCTCTGTATATATTGTTTTTCTCTAGAGTATTTACTTGGATTATTTTCTCTCTGATGGGTTGATTGTGATCTATTTCTTTTAAAATATCTTATTTGGTTGTTTCTATAATCATAAAGGTCTCTTTGAAATTTCTTTTGTTCAACAATCTCTTTTTCATACTGATAATGATGATTCTATCATTTGTAGTTTTATCCCTATCGGAAAAACCTTCTTCATTCTTATGTTTGTCCATTGATTTTTTTAAGTACATCATTTTCCTTTTCAATATTTTGTACCTTTGTACCATTCTATATCTGACAATGAGTTTCATCAATGACAGTGGGCAAGTATCTAACAATTGGTCCCATTCTTTATGATATTCAATATTTTCTTGGTATATAGAGGATTGCAATAATTGAAAACCTCTTGGCAGTATATTTTTGTCAATATATTGTGTTGTAGGTTGGTGCCATCTAACCAATGTCTTAGTTCAGCTTTGAGAAGATCTTCTAATTTATAAAAGTCTTAATGCCACTGTTTCTTGCCAGGCGTAGAATTGGTATCAATAGGTTCAGACCATTGTGATATATATGTTTGTCTACTATTCAGATGTTCAGAAAAGGAAAAAAACACCCCATACTGTAGCTCCATGTTGATGTTGATCGGAGCGCCAATTGGCACTTGTAATGGTGATTACATTACCATGAGTAACCCAGTTCTGTGCAGCATGGAACTGGGGTACTTATGGCTCTCTGTGCAGGAACTGGGTTGTCAAACTGTGGGTGCTCTGCCTCACACAGCCGGCAGACTCCACTGTTCATTACTGCACAGTGCAGTGCTGGCTTCCCCAAGCCACGCCATGGTCTGCAGTACGATTGTTATGCCACTGCCTGTTTCTGTAGAAGATTAGTGAAAGCCTCAAACTTCCTCAGATGGAAAATACTCTTCAATGTTTCGGTTTTTAGCAAAAGGATTCGTAAACGCATTGCTATTTGCGATGCATTCACAATGTTGCAAGGGGTGGCTTTCTGCTCGCAGTCCACTACTGATGCTCTAATTAGCTATCCATATTGAATTAGGCCCATTGTCACAGTGTACTGAGCTGCATCCTGCACCCCATACAAACTTTTTGGCCTTTATATAACAAAAGGTGTCTGTGACTTACAACTCTTTGTGAGATCCAAACCCTCCAGGGGATTCAGGTTCTTCTGTGTTGGCAAATGGTAAGCCAGCATCAGGGACATTACCCACACTGCAATGCTGAAGCTCCATTGTCAATGCTCTCTACCCTCTTCTTCACACTTTGCTTCCTTTCCCACCTACTGTCCTCTCCCCTGCTCTCTGCCACCTCCCTACAGCTGAAGTCAGTGGCCAGAGGGCAAAAACAAAATGCTATCTTGGAAATTAACACTAACAGCTGCAGCATGGTAAGGTAGTGTTAAATAACAGCAGCTGTTAGCTAAATAGCGATGGGAGTAGCAATAAAAGCAGGCATTATATGGTGCCTTCTTGTTAAAAAGTGCCCTTATATGTATTTGCTATTTCAATTTTTACATGTACAAAAGCATATACCAAAGCCATATGGAGTGCCTAATTAGATTATTTAATTTTACGTCTTACTTTCCAAGAAGAAATGAAACATTTAATATATATAGAGGTATTTCTTTTCAGTCATTTCTATTATTTTACAATTATTTCTTTCATGCAGATGAAAAGATTGATAGACTTGGAAATTGAGGCTTTTTTCTGACTACAAAAAAAAAATGTATTATCATTCAGTTGGAATCATTGTTGCAGTGCTCAGAGTGAGTTCCAGAGGGTGAAATTTCAATCTTCAGGCAACATTATCTATATTCACATCTTTCTCTTTCTTAGAATATCATAGTGTAATACTGATTATGCTCCAGTTTAATTGTCTGATATTATTATTCCATACCTGAGGCCTGCATAAGTGTGTCCTCCATTTGCTCTGAAATCGTGACTAAGGTATTTCTAAAGCAATTATTCTTCAAATTCCATAGTGTATACTGGTTTTCTGGTTGGTTGGTTAGTTAGCTAGTTAGTTAGTTAGATATGTAGTTAGTTGAAACATTGAGGCTATCTAAATTTTATCATATTAGCAATATGAGCGCATTATAATTCAGTATAAGCAGAGCTTTATGTTTTTTCCAGTTGATGCTGTGCTGCTGTCAGGAAGATGAGGATGCCAATCAGAGCTCACATAACTTTACAATGATTAATTGCATGGAGTTAATAAAAAAAAGAGCAATCAATGACAACACTGGCTGCTTTTACTGTAAATTCAACTGTGACAGGGAGGGGGGGAAACTGCTGGAGAACAGAATAAATTGCTGCTAGGGTTGCTGCATGGGGCTGATTATAGTAATAATAATCAAAAAGCAATCTGCACTGTTTATTAAACTGGTTATAGCAATGGGCATTTCCAATATACAGTTCTCATAAAAACGGGTCTCTGAATGGTAACTGGACATCAAAATGCATTATGGTTGTCTTTGCAATATATACAAGTTTAATATGATCTTCATACTGTAGTATATTATTGGTCATAATAGTGCTTTGCAATACACACAAGCTAAATTTGGTTTGCATGGTATAGTGCTTATCACAGTGAGACGATACAATTTACATTTCACAGTATATACTAATACAGTACAAGAAAACAGTTGCATTTTGATAAAACAAATACATACATTTTTTTTTTTAATAGAAGACTACATACTGTAGTTAATATCTGGAAGAAAAAAAATGAGAACATTGCTGGAGTTCACTGACACTTAAACAGAAAATACCATGCAGCTGGTTTTAAATATGGAGAAACATTTAATCAATAATCATAAAATACATTGATCTGGCAATAATAAGAAAATTCACATACTGTAAATAGATAAAGGGGAGTCTCAACAATTACTAGAGATGTGCACTGGACACATTTTTTTGTTTTGTGTTTTGATTTTGGATTTGGATCTTCCGCATTTTTTGGATCTGGATTGGTTTTGCCAAAACTACCCTTTCTGGTTTTGGTTTTGGATCTGTATTAAAAAAAAAAAAAAAACATAAAACCAGCTAAAATCACAGATTTTTGTTTGTTTGTTATGTTCCTAAAATGTTATTAACCACAATAAATAACATTAATTTCACTCATTTACTCATAATTTTGTTTTTAGGGCAAAAGGTTGCACCAAGGTTGCACCAATTGACAAAAGTGGGCGGCACAAACATGTGGCCCATTTGGGAGTGGCACTGCAGTGGCAGACAGTATTGTAGTTTTAAATATTGGGCACAAGATAAAATTGTCCTTGGGACCTCCCTCCCACCCACCATTATGTTGTATAGACAGGACATGCAAACTAATCATTACAGTGACAGGGTCTGCCACAGGACTCTGGCTGAAATTATTGGTTTGTTTGGGCACCCACAAAAAAAGAAGCAATTAACCCCTCCTTGCACAAACTGGCACTACAGAGGCAAGATGTCATCGTAGTCATCCTCCTCCTATTGCAATTTCTCACCCCATCAGTTGGAGGAATTTATCATTAATTTTGATGAACATCCTCTGCCGATTGCTACACTAAACATTATTTTGGAGTACACACTATTGGGGGGGGGGGGGGGCAATTTAGGTAAAACAGAGCCAGTTTGTGCAAATGCATCCAAATTGCCTCTTTTTCCTGCCAGTATACGTATGGATTGTCTAACATGGATAATTGGATGTTGTCATTAATATAATTCTCCACCATTCTTTCAATGGAAACAGCATCATATGCAGTTACAGTATACATGTCAGTAATTGTTGGTAGATCCTTTAGTCCAGATCAGATGTCAGAAGTTGTTCATGTCCAAAATGTAGTGCTCTGATTTCAACAGATTGACCACCCATGAATACTGGCAAAGAGAATGTATGATTTCATCCACAAGTCTGGAATCGCTCCATTTTATCGCCTCCTTCAGGGCCTTATTCTAGTTCACTCTTTCTGACAAAATCCTTCTTAGATGACAAAACCATGTGTACTGCAGGGGGGCAGATGTAAAATGTGCATAGAAAATTAGATTTGGGTGAGGTATTTTGTTTCTGTGCACGGTAAATACTGGCTGCTTTATTTTTACACTGCAATATATATCTCACTTTGAAGTAAAACCCCACCCAAATCTAATTCTCTCTGCACAAGTAACATCTGCCCCACCTGCAGTGCACATGGTTTTGTCCATCGAAGAAGGATTTTGTCAGAAAGAGTGAACTAGAATAAGGCCCTCAGTATCTAAAGCTGCTTCTGCAAAAGCCTGATGAGGGGAATGACCTGAACTGACTTCATGTGTGGCTGGGTGTGAGTACATTGCACAACACAGAAATCGTTCTCCACTGTGCTAGAGTCAGGTGCATCCCCCTCCTTCCCCCCCCCTCTCTCTGCCCCCCTCCCTCGGATATTTGTTATGTGATTGTAGTTCACATGCGCATATATATGCATACATACTTGCTCAGATCATATATATAAAAAAAAAAAAAAAAAAAAGTAGTTCAGATGGCTATTTAATTTCCTTCTCCAAAAGCATGATTTGTTTTCTCGATCTGTTTTCTCGAATTGATACAGAATAGCGTCAATCTCTAGACTATAGATAATCCCTGTCTCTATTTCTGACTGAAAAATCGACATGGGCACAGAATTTCTGTGTCCACTTTTCCTTATGTTGTAGTATGTAGGTCCCTTTAAGAGCAAATTAACCTGTGGTGATTCTAAGTAAATAATCCATGCTCACATGCATGCGGGTGTAAAAACAAATTGCTGCACTGAATGTTAATTGATAGTGCAACACTATGGGTATATTCTTTATGTCCCATGGTGATTATAAATCAACGGATTGTACCCATATGCATGGAGGTATGAAATTGTTTATGCATACATATAAAAATATATGTGTATATGAGAATATAATTAAGAACTAAAAATTAAAAACTAACAATAAATGTATAGTGAAAATAAATAAATTATCAAATCCATTACTAGTCTGTCAGTGTAGCACCATGTGCACTTTTTTTATAGATCTTTTTATTGATGTATGTAACTTTTTAACACTTTGTGTGGTTCTATTCTATTGCATTTGCTATATGCCACTATTGATCTCTGTAAGATAGAGTCCTAGAGCCAGTAAAACAACATGGACTATGGTAATTAGAGACATACACCTGTATACAATTAGCCTACAGGTATAAGATCAGCCCCCAGTATGGAACTCCTCATTCCTGAATTGAAAAAGCTGCCTGAGCGCAGCAAAACTAGTTTTCGTGAGGAGTCAATTGTGGACATTGCAGCCAGACACCCAAAGGGATACAGCAGCGACACATGACCGACCTCTAACTACCGGTCCCCGGCTACGTTTACCAGCAAGGATCTGATCCCCGAGATAGGCACCTTCAGACACTGCGGCGTGTTCTACTACTGCCGGCCGCGTACACTGAGGCCAGTGCGGTAACGCCGACACAGCATACTGGGCGCAAGCTCATGACAGTGAGAAGGTAACACAAGGGGATTCAGTCTATTCGCATCCACGAGTATCGGGACTGCTGGAGTGACAACTACCCAGCATTGAATACCAACAATACTGACGTGTCGACCCCGCGGGTGATAGTGCTGTATTCCAACTAATATCGGGCATCCAACAGAGAGTGCTAAGCAAGTGGTCTACTTACCTTGGATTACAAACTGTTCAGTATTACATCTCTGGACACTAACATCTTGCACAGCTCTGGACCCTTATTGGGATTATAATTACTGGCATCCACACCATCCAATCAGGACTCGGTAATTATCTGATGCAGACTTTTTACTTTATTTTTATTTTTATTTAATTTTTTATTTTTTAGCTTTTATCTCTTTTGCATGCATGCATAGGTACATGTTATGTGTTTGTGAATTGTGATACTTGTATGTTGATTGTTGATTAAAACATTTTTTAGTGTACAGAAGGCGCCTACTGGCTCTCTTTTCTTCGCTAAAGCATCCCCCTCCTTTGCCTATGTCATACTTGGCTGTGTAGGCTTGAATGGCCTTTTGCTGCTCTTCCATCCTCTGCAGCAAATAGAGTGTTGAATTTCACCTCGTTACCACCTTTTGCTTCACGTGATGGTAGGGCAGGTTCAGAAGTGTATTCTGGCACTCCAGTGACTACATGTTGAAAGTGGCCACCGAAAGCATATCCTGCATGCCCTTGTCATTTTTCAAAAATGTGTCACCATCAAATTTATTGTGTGAGCAAAACATGGGACATGCTTTAATTTCCCTAGTGCACTGCTTGCACAATATTGGTTGCATTGTTAGATAGCAAAAATCCCCAGGAGCATCTACGTGGGATAAGCAATTGTGCAATGATGTCCTGCAGTTTCTCTAAGAGAAACAGAAACTGGTGATATACGGCGTAGCCTGCAAAGGAATAAGTTGACATTTGTGAGAGGAATGTTGCTACAGAAGGTAATACATTGCCCCAGTGGGCTATTACAGTGTTGTAGTCCTTAGTTTGCCCTGTTCCACTTGTCCACATGTCCGTGGTTAAGTGGACAGTGGGTACAACAGCTTTTTAAGAACAATAGGTACACTTTTCTCAATGTCCCTGTACAGTCTGGGAATCGTTTGCCTAGTAAAGGGGAATCTAGATGAGATTTGGTTCCGGGGGCACAGTACCTCCATCAGTTGTCTAAATCCCACTGAACTAATGGCAGATACTGGCCGCATGGCTAACACGAACATATCTGTTATAACCTTGGTAATCTGGGTTGGGGGGGAAATTAGGGGGAAAAGGATCAGAACAGTCGCACAGGTTTAAGTGTAACAATGATTTGTTAGGATTACCCTCATATATTGATTTTTTGACATGTACTTCAAACAGGTGGAGGGTGTGCTACCACTGGACACAGGTTTATTATAGCAACAGGGAAAGGAAAGAATGTCGCTGTGTGGTGCACAAAGAGGTTAATTGATCTAAAATCTAACTTTTATTAAAGATTTTCTAAAAATAGTAGCGAAGTATGAGACACAAACATCACAAAACATGAAACATAAAGTGACTTTAAAAAGGATAATATATCCTAGTAGATGTGACTACAATACTTTATCCCCTTGACAGGTTGGTATGTATGATATCTGTCTCCACGTATGTGTAAATTCAATTGGTGTTTGGAGACTGTTTAAGCTGACTCTGCCCAATCACTCCAAGCTAGGACTAGCTATATGGAGTGTGCGCCCGCTTGTAAATTAGTGGCTGGTCCCGGGTCTGGGGTCCGGTCTCCGGTGCTGGTGTGCGGGCGGTGTCTGATGTGATCTGCCACTTTCACATTCAGACCCCCGTTTCACCGCAACTGCACGGAGCCGCAAAAACACCTCCCGCTGTTGGACGGGATAAGCCGCGGCGTCTAGGTGTAGTGCGCCGGGGGATAGAGCCCATCTGACCGGTCCATTTAATGCCTTGAGGAAGCTTAGGTGAAACGGCCGTTGGTAGCGAGTGGCCGCAGCTCCTCTGTCTTATATGTTCCTAAAAAGTGTCAAAATGTATATAATTGTGTTTGTAGCGAATATGTGGTAATAATTACTTGTGGTGATAAACAAATAGGTAGCTAGTGGAAGCGCAGCCAAGCACGGAGTACTGCTTGCAGCAGACAGCCGGCTGCTGCCACACTACAAGCCGCTTATATTCTATTAACGGGCGAGCAGCCAGCAGTATAGCCGCTTCACAACATTGTCAGTGCGGACTATAACATTTGCTGCGTGGCCGTCAAATCGGACAGGGATTAATAATAGCCAGCACGGCTACAGTATTAGGACAATGCGGGGGTAAAAGCCGATACACATTAGCGGCTACTATACATGTACAACTAACCCCCATTCAAAGCAGTCCACTGAACTTTCCAACAGCTAGCACGGCTACAGCATAAGGGCTATGCGGGGGTAAAAGCCGGTACACATTAGCGGCTATTATAATTATACATATATATGTATAACTAAACCCCATTTAAAGCAGCCCAATTAAACTCTTCCAAGCCGTTACTTTATTTCTTATAATCCCTCATAATAACTCTGATTTGATGTAATAGAATTAATATAAATGTGTGGGAAATGCGCTAAGAGGACAAGGTAAAAAATAATAAACTCTTTCTGACTGTGCCACACAATTAATTGCAGCAGTCTCTAAAAGAGGTTGTATGTGGGACTAATAGCCAAGCAATAATAAAGTGGTTATAACATGTCAGACTTATGAGAAGAAATATACTGTGTGCTAAGCCACCAACATATTTGTACCTGCTTCTGTACCTAGAAAAATCTGAATTTTGAATAAAGCAGAGATTGGAATATTGGTACCTTCCATACACACTGTCCAATATTAAGAGCAACAAGTTTAATAGGAAGCTGTTTTGAGTGGGGTAAGAGCCTATAAATATAAGGCTGAGATATATTTCCCCTAACTCAACAGCAACTATAAATTCTGCAGTAAACAACAATAAAAATCTATCTGAAGGTGCGATATTATCTAGACACCTTTAAACACTGTGGGAGTGGGGTAACAGCTCATTAATTTTAAAGCAGCTGATATTCAAATATCCCTAAAACTCACACACAGTGTAGATATCAGAGATAGACATATATTGATAACTTTGGTTTGAGGAGGGTGAAAGCCGAACAGTAAAAAGCGGCGGATTATCTTTAAATTCCCCCAGCTCAAACGGGGTTACATATGGTATAACCAGAATACTGTATCCTCAGCCCATACTATTTAAAGTTGAGTGAAACTATGTGCTCCTAACATGTGTTATAATATACAGGACGGTGTATAGACTCTAATAACTATTTGAATTATACTCTGGACGATTGGTGGTACGTGTACACACTGTCCAATCATCCTGGTAGTGCGACTATCACCCACACAGAAAGACTGACATCCTTGCCCCTGAAAATTATCCACAACCACACCACATTAGTGAAAGATCACTTATTATTGAAGACACATCTGTGCTACAATAAACCTTGACAAGACACTTTAAAAGAATTTTCCCCTTTTTAGGGAGGCATTTTGAGCCTAAGTGACAGTCATTGGAGAATTATAAATACTGTCAGCCCATATTAGGGACATACAGGGATACAATAAACCTGAAAATAAAAGATAAGAGTTGAGTGGCGGCCATTACATTTTTAATCTTATTTCTGCTCTTTATTTCTTTCTATTGTTTTAATATTTCACCGTATTTTAATGCAAAAATATTAAAAGTTATATTTTATGTAAAAAGGACTTCCAGTGCACCTACATTATACTTTCTTTCCCTGTTTGTGTTGTGTATATATATACAAGTAGTAGGTAGCACCTCCAACTGTTAAAACAATAAGGATATTATCCCTATCAAATATCAGTATTTGAGGAGATACGAAAGTCCCACAATTTGAAAGACTGGTGCGGGTATCACCCTTCCCCCTTTTCTCTAAAGATTCAGGGGAAATGCGAGGAAGAATTTTTTCACAGAAAGAGTAGTAGATAAGTGGAATAGCCTCCCAACAGAGGTGGTAGACGCAAATACAGTAGTACAATTTAAACATGCTTGGGATAAGCATATTGATATCCTTACAAAAAAATAAGGATCAAATATGGTTTGAGGTAACATGTTTAAAAAAAGGGGCAGACTAGATGGGCCAAGTGGTTCTTATCTGCCGTCAAATTCTATGTTTCTATGTTTCTATGGTGGAATAGTGCAGTTCTTAAGGTATGGTAATACCTGGCTTGGTGGCTGCAGAGTATAACTAAATATAGGGATCCAAAAGTGTCAATGTAAACTGGTCCGGATGGAGTCTGGTAAGGAATTCCAAGGATTTTTAGCTGGAGAAGGTGTGAGATGGAATACTCTCCAATATCAAGCTGGAACAGGAATGCTGTGGCTCAACGCATTTTGGCGTGTTCACACGACCTTCATCAGGAGCTGGAGTGTTTGGTGTGACCAGGGTTATCCTTTATATACCCTAAGTTAATTGGGAGACTGATGCCAGGTGTGATGAGGATTCCTTCAAAGTCTCACAATAAAACACATATCCTAATATATACTGTTCATCTATGTACAACGAAGGCACAGAAGGAATTAAAATGTATTCATTATTATTAGTGCAAATACCAAAAAGCACATTATTGTATAAACACATATGAATAAAGTTTTAGAATTTCAAGATCATGTGATTCCCGTTTGTCATGTGATCCGGAAGTGACCAGAGATATAATAAACAGTGCATGAGATAAAGGTATCTATTGGTAGAGTAATCGGAGGCTTATATATAATAGAGGGGGAATTACCTGCTAACAGTAGGAATCGCTAAGATATTAAAACAACTCCGCTATCTGAACAGGGTTGCGTCCATAGGAGTTGCTGGGGCGAAAATTACGTTCCGCTCAAACCACAAGTGGGAGGAAGTAGTCATGTTCCGCCGTCTATATGTGTTGGTATGTGTTGTGGGCGGAAGTGACGTCCCGTTTTGGACAAAACATTGAAATAGTCATCCTCTGTTGTCTAGAGGGCTTTGGATCATACTCAGATCTCAGTACCCGGAACAAGCACAGCACCACACATGGTGGATGGCGGAAGTCCGCCTCCATTCACATCACATACTGTATGATTGGCAATATCCCATACACTGTGTATCATGCAGTCTATTATAAAATCATAGAATATGAATCAATTATTAGCAAACATGGTCTAATGATATCTATATAGAGGACAATAATCAAAAATAATAATAATCAAAAATAAAAATGAAAAAGATTCTTAAAAAAGGATAATAGTGTAAATAATATAGAGAAAATATACTTTATATATTCCCTGCTTCTTATTCAGCTCTGTACATACAGAGGTTTAAACGTGTTTGATAAAAAGAAAAGAAAAAAGGGAAACAAAAATTGTATAAATATCCAAAAAAAATATATATAAATGGTATTTTGACATTTTATTCAAAATTCAATATGAAGAGACATGGAGAGCGAAGAATAAAAAAAATATATAGAAAATAAGCTATATATATATATATATATATATATATATATATATATAAAAAAAATAAAAAAAATCTTAATCTAGATGTAATCTTATATAGATACTTGTAATACAAAAAATATTTGGATATATATGAAGAAAGAGAATCATAGAATGCTATTAAGTTCTAGGGCTTCATTTAGTCCATCCGGATGGAGACAATTCAGTTTAAAGGTCCAATAGACTTCCAATCGACAGAGTGTTTTATTTCTATTCCCCCCCCCCCCCCTCTCGAAGAATGGGGGATTTGTTCAAGACCTGTTATCTGAAGATCTTTCGGGGTTTTTTCATGTACTTGTAAAAAGTGCCTAGAAACACTGTGACATAAGAGGCCCTTGATAATATTACGATGATGTTCATTCAAGAAAGCGTACTTTAAGAGGGAGTGTCGTGCATCCCACGTATCTCAAGCCACAAGTGCAGGTCAAGAGATAAACTACTTAACTAGTGTCACAATTAATAACATTTCTAATGGATATTGATTCATCGTCCAAAGTGATATTTGTGATCTTTTTTTGTAGTGCGCTGGCACATTATACAGCGGTTTTTACCGCATTTATGAAAACCAGGAGGTCTGGAAATTAACCAAGAGTCTGCAGTAGGGGTGCTAGTGTTCTCCTCAATTTTTTTCAGATAACTTGGAGCTAGAATGGACTTCAGGGACCGATTATTTTTATATATAACCAAGGGTTTGTTAGGTAATAGATCTTTAAGAATTCTATCCTGTTTAAGAATGTTGTAATTTTTATTAATTATCTGTCTAATCTGTGCATGAGCATTATTATATTTACAGATGAAGGCCACCTCATAATCTTTGTTAGGTGCTTTTTTGGGGTTGTGTGTTAATAGCTATTTCCTATCCATTGCTTGTACTTCTCTTAGGGCCTTCTGTAGGAGGGGGTCTGGGTATCCTCTAGATTTAAAGGAAGAGATAATTTCAGAGGCTTGAAGATTAATAAATTCTAGTGAAGAGCAATTGTGGCGTATCTGCATAAGTTGCCCCTTAGGTATATTTAACTTTCAAGACTGGTGATGTGAACTGTTGAAATGTAAATATGATTGTGTATCAACAGATTTGGTGAAATTGGCCGTGGTTATTTTTGAGTCTGCTATATGTAGAGAAATGTCTAGAAAATCAATGTGAATGGGGTCAAAATGAGAAGTGAAGAACAAATTAAAAGAATTACAGTTAAGTGTGGTGACGAAGTGCTGTGCAGAAAGGTGATCACCATCCCAAATAAAAAATAGGTCATCAATATAATGGCCATAGAACACCAGGTTTGCACCAAAGCCATCGCCCCACACATGGTTGTCTTCAAACTCACCTATGTATAGGTTGGCGTAGCTAGGCGCAAACCTGGTGCCCGTTGCCGTCCTCATCACCTGAAGATAATGGGCCTTATTCTGGTTGGAGTGGCCGGGCCGTACGCGTACGTCCCGGGATTTTTTATGATCTGCGCATGCGTACATTCGCTAATGCGCAGGCGCGAACACTCCACAACGATTACGAACGGGTCTCTACGTGCGAAAAAACCTATACGCGAGTGTACGGGCATTGGGGGCGGCATAGGGGCGTGATGAGGGGAGCGGCCGAAATAATGAGGGAAAATGGGCGTAAATATGGGCGTACACGGGGGTGTGCACCAAAAATGAGCGGTGCTACTACCGCACGATCGACTAAAGCACCGTTCATTTCGGACACAAAACAGGCGGCCGCCAACCGCCATCTCAAACCACCCCTACAGATACCGCATGCCAGCGTGCGCCTGGATTTGCTAATTTACGCTGATTACTACCAAACACATACACCTGAATGTAATAACCAATGCTGCAGTCTATTAAGTCCAAACCATGATTTCACTACCTGCAAGCCTACACACAGCACTCAAACACATTGGAAGCTTATCTTTCGAAACTTCTCTACATTTAAAGGTTTGTTTAATTTAAGGTAAGAATCTTTGCAAGACCTGCTTATATATGCTAAGGTAGGTATTTGTTAAACAGTTATACACATTCACTACGTGCTTTCATAGACTTTACACAGTAGCACACTCAATCTACACAAGTCGACATGTGTCAACGTGTTCACTCTAATACAAACATAGGTTTTGTATTTAGGATACAATAACATAAACCACATCTAACACCTACAAAGGATGTTTCAGCAATGTTTTAAGCCCATGCCCACTATTTTGCACATTAATTAATTCAATCAATTAATTAATTTTCATAATTATAGTTGAAAGGCAAGATTTGCAGGTCCATATATGTGAAGGGTATGTCAGCGTACACGGACGTACGCTCACTCTCACGAGCGGTGACATAAGCTGAGTTTTCTATTGAAAATAATAGGGACCCGTCCGTGCAAGCTGGCGTACGCTCAGATAGCCGCAAGAAGTCGGTGGGAAGACGGACGAGAGACGTCCGTAAACGGTGGTGTACGCTCAATTGTACGCCAGTTGTCGGAGTGTAAGGGCTGGCCCGTCCGTGTACGTTGGCGTACGCACATTTGTACGCCACTCCCCTTCGACGTTGTTTCTGGCCGTACGTATGCGGCTGAGTTGTGGGTGGACTTAACCCCAACGGCCGCGTACGGATAGCGTACGTTGTTTTGGAACGTACGCACGTTTGGCCGCTACGATCAGAATAAGCTCCATAGTGTGTTGGAGAACAAAAAATTGTGTGTGAGAATAAATAAATTGAAGAGATAATAAAAGATTGTTGTTCCTGTGTCAGGTCACTATCTCTATTGAGTTTTTTTGTAAGATGTTCATTACCCAGATCATGTGGTATATTGGTATAGAGAACGGTTTTACATCTAGGGTCATAAAAGCATACATATGTTTCTTTACAAAGAATGTTTTCAATCTTTTGGAGAAAATGAGTTGTGTCTTTCAGATGCGACCTGAGCACAGGAACAAGAGGTTGTAAATAAAAGTCCACATAATGTGACAGATTTGCAGTGAGTGAACCAATACAGGAAATAATGGGACGACCAGGGGGTAAAGTGAGTGATTTGTGAATTGTTGGGAGGTGTAGTATGTGGGTGTGATGGGGTGAGCTGTGAACAAAAATTACCAGGTGTCATTTGAAATTATATTCTTAGCTAGAGCATCATCAATTAATTTTTTGAACTCAATTTAAAATAAGGGTGTAGGATCAGATTTAAGTATTTTGTAAAAAGTGCGGCCATTCAATTGTTTAAAGGCCTCTTGTAAATAATCCCTCCTATCCTGGACAACCAGACCCCCTCCTTTATCCGCCTCCTTGATCACTATGGATGTATCCATTGTTAGTAATTTTAATGCTCTCTTTTCTGCTCTGGAACTTGCATCATCAATGTCGTGACTGGTGGCAGCAACTTCAGCACTAGTAGTAGGAAGAGGTTCCTATTCTTTAAATTGTGTGTCCTCCATTTCTCTATCAACACGCACCACCACTGGACTTATAATCAGCAGCAAAGGACAGCATCACTTGACTTATATATGGTTGCAAAATACAGTACCACTGGACTTATATGCAGCTTCACAAGGCAGTGCTACTGAGAGTAAATACAGCAGCACAGGACAGCACTACTGGACTTATATAAAGTAGCACAAGGCAGCATTACTCTGCTTATATACAACTGCACAGGGCATTGCTACTGTACTTATATAAAGCAGCAGCGGGCAGCACTACTGGACTAATATACAGTAGCACAGGGCAGCACTACTGGACTTCTATATGGCTGCACAGGTCGGCACTACTGGACATATTTATGGCCGCACCAATCGGCACTACTGGACAAATACACAATAGCACAGGGCAGCACTACTGGACTTATATATGGCTCGACAGGTCAGCACTGCTGGACTAATATACAGCAGCACAGGGCAGCACTATTCGACTTTTTTATGGCTGTATATGGCAGCACCCTTGGACTGATAGGGCAGACAGGCAGCACCTGATTATAGGGCAAGCAGGCAGCACACAGATGTATGGCAGACCAGGTACCCCTGGAGTAAAACAGCAGAGTCACCCAACACCAGCACACACAGACAGACAGAGGTCCATCCTGCACCTCTCCTTTGCTGGAATGAAGATGGTGGCGATCAGCAGGAAATTTATACAGAATCCAAACATTGCGAGAATCACATGGCCGGATGATTATGTTTTGCCTCGATCTGGGATCCGAGCCTGGCAAGATAACACGAGCCAGACTCTGATCCCAGCTCAGATCCTGATGTTCAAGGGGGGTCAGATCTTGGAGAACTGAACTCACTTATTCCTTTCTATTACTATAGATCAATATCACAAATATAGTGAACTAATGCAGTTCAGGCTGCTAACAATTTCACTTCCTTAGTCCCATCAATGATATGAAAGTACAGTAAGATGCTCTAACCTACATGTACAGAAGCCACTGTGTGGTTCCCTGCAGGATCCAAGTAAGACTTCTGCTCCTCCAACAGAGTTCTCTGGCATACCTGGTGCTGCTGCAAAGCTAATCTGCTCTGTGCCAGGTTGACAGGATGGGGTAAATTTACTAAGATGGGTGCTCTTTTGAAGAAGGGATGTTGCCCATAGCAACCAATCCGATTTTATCTAATATCTTCTGGAAGGTGCTACATCTTCAATAAAACTCCTATCTTAGTAAATTTATGGCAATGTCTCCAGTCTGATATGATTCACCTTGTGTTGTAGCAAGTGGTATAACAAGTGATTGCGCACCCTCGCTGCTGCTGGACCACAAGATGGAACCCGCCAGAGAACTTTAATTCTACTTGAGGCAGACAGCTGAATCTAGTAAATCTGCCGTTGTCCTATAGTGTAGTTGGAGCCCTGAAAATTCACTGTGGATATGGTCCTTGTAGACTGGGTGAGAACACTAGCTATAGAATTCTGTAAATAACATTTGTGAGTTTGTATTTGCGGTACTTGTTTCCTAGCACGGCCACACCGATTTTGATCGGGTTGGTCGTGTCGGAAAAAATCGCGTCGGTCGCATCGCATGCGACCAAATCGCATGCGATGCGACCGACGCGATGGACCTGATTTTCACATTGATTATTTACAATTTACGCTCCTCCGGCAATTTAGAAGTCTAGATTTAGACGTCTAAATTCAGACTCCCTGCAGTCCTGCGCTGACAACCCGGCAATTTACACTCCTCCGGCAATTTAGAAGTCTAGATTTAGATGTCTAAATCCAGACTCCCTGCAGTCTCCTCCTGCAATTTAGAAGTCTAGATTTAGATGTCTAAATCCAGACTCCCTGCAAACCGCTAAGATGGGGGCATCTAAATTTAGTAGGGTCTAGGGGTACACTATTAAACCTGTTCACAATGACACTAGTCGACGTAACAGCTGTCGACCTTGTTAATTCCACTATCCACGCCAACCCGAAGCGTGGCGAGCGCAGCGAGCCCGTGAGGGGCGGCGGTACGCGTCCTACGACCTTTTCATACCCCCACTATCCACGTCGGCGTGGAGTTGATTTTATAAAGTGTGGCGAGCACAGCGCGCCACCGAGCCCGAATCGTGGCGAGCGTACGCGGATACCTGTGAAACCCGCGAGGGGACGCGGATACCTGTGAAGGTATCCGTGTCCGCTCGCCACGCTTCGGGCTCGGTGGCTTGCTGCGCTCGCCACACTTTATACAGTCAACTCCACGCCGACGTGGATAGTGGGTGTATGAAAAGGTCGTAGGACGCGTACCGCCGCCCCGCGCGGGCTCGCTGCGCTCGCCACGCTTCGGGTTGCCGTGGATAGTGGAATTATCAAGGTCGACAGCTGTTACGTCGACTAGTGTCATTGTGAACAGGTTTAATAGTGTACCCCTAGACCCTACTAAATTTAGATGCCCCCATCTTAGCGGTTTGCAGGGAGTCTGGATTTAGACGTCTAAATCTAGACTTCTAAATTGCAGGAGGAGACTGCAGGGAGTCTGGATTTAGACGTCTAAATCTAGACTTTTAAATTGCCAGAGGAGTTTAAATTGCCGGGTTGTCAGCGGTGCGCAGGACTGCAGGGAGTCTGAATTTAGACGTCTAAATCTAGACTTCAAAATTGCCTTATTTCAACATTGAAGCCTATGGCAAAACCGGGTCCATCGCGTCGGTCGCGTCGCTTGCCATGTTAATGCACACGACTGACGCGATGGACCCGATTTTGCCTTTGCCGGCAAAATGGACCTGATTTCAAAGGAAATCAGGTCCATCGCGTCCATCGTGTACCTTAACTTAAAGATACACGATGGACAAGATTGTGGCCGTGCTAGGAAACAAGTACCGTATTTGCTTATAGATACTTATTTATGAATTATCAGATAATGATAATTTCTTATGTCCCATACACCCTAGCCGATCACTAGTTGAATTGTTATATAAGCTATATCAGAAACGTTTCCCCAAAACTACTAGTCAAATGACATTCAGTGTACATGCTCAACGATCTTCTTAGTATATATCGGATTATATACTGTATAGTTATAAATGTAACAGACGTATTAGGTGATCATGGGAAAGTTTGGGGGTATAAGTCCCGTCCTCAGCCCCATATCTACAGCCTGTACTTTTATAACTGTCTCCAGAGTGCCTCTTATTCCTGATTGATTTTGATTGCTATAATATATATTGTGTGAGCACTAGGAGCAAGCTTTATTTCATAATACTGAATGCTGGCAGAATTGGAACTATAGATATATACAGTATGTGTATATATATTAGGGATGTACACTGGACACTTTTTGTGTTTTGGGTTCTGATTACCTTCAGGTTTTAGGATCTACTGGGTTTTGCCAATACACCCTCTCAACGTTTTGGTTTTTGGGTTCTGATTTTTTCTTTTTTAAAAGCCAAAAAACCCCCACTAAAATCACAGAATTTAGGTGTTCTTTTTACTCCTATGCTATTATTAACCTCAAGAGCATTGATCTCCACTCATTTCCAGTCTATTCTGAACACCTCACAATATTGTTTTAAGGCCAAAAGGTTGCACAGAAGTAGTTGGATAACTATGATGAACGACACAAGTGGGCGGAACAAACACTAGACTGATACGGCACACTTAATAGCACCCCTTGACTGATACGGCACACTTAGCTCACCCCAGGAATTATTTGGCTGGACTAATACAGCACATTTGGCAGCACCCCATGAATTATATGGCAGACTTGGCTCACCCCAGGAATTATTTGGCAGACTTGGCTCACCCCTGGACTGATATGGCACACTTAGCATCACCCCTGGACTGATACGACACACTTAGCATCACCCCTGGTCTAATACAGCACACTTAGCAGCACTCCATGAATTATACGGCAGACTTGGCTCACCCCAGGAATTATTTGGCAGACTTGGCTCACCCCTGGACTGATATGGCACACTTAGCATCACCCCTGGACTAATACAGCACACTTGGCAGCACCCCATGAATTATACGGCATACTTGGCTTACCCCAGGAATTATACAGCACAGATGGTGGCACCCCTGACCTGATACAGCACACATGACAGCACACATGGTATTATACGGCACAGATGGCGGAACCCCTGGACTGACACAGCACACATGGAACTGGACGGCACACATAGTGACACTCCTGCAGTAAAAAATGTTTTATTCTTTTAATAAAAAAGTGGCAGCACCCATGGAGTGATACAGCAGATTTAGCAGCACCCCATAAATTATACAGCACACTTGGCTCACCCCTGGACTGATACTGCACACTTAGCATTACCCCTGGACTGTGACGGCACACTTAGCAGCACCCCATGAATTATACAGCAGACTTTGCAGCAACCCATGAATTATATGGCACACTTGGCTCACCCTAGGAATTATGCGACACACATGTGGGCATCCCTGACCTGATACAGCACACATGGAATTATACGGTACAGATGGCGGCACCCCTGGACTGATACAGCACACATGGCGGCAGGCATGGAATTATACGGAAGACAAATTCCTGCAGTAAAAATACAAATTTGTATTGTTTTAATTCTAAAAAAGAGCATGAATAATACAGCACTCTTGGCTCACCCCTGGACTACAGCGTATTTAACAACCCTTGCAGTAAAAAAAAAAAAAACACCTTATTTTTATTTTCATTAAAAAAAAAGGACACCTCCCCTGGTCTGATACGGGACACATGGGAGCACCCATAGAATTATACGGCACACATGCGGGTACCCCTGGACAAATACAGAACACATGTGGGCACCCCTGGATGGATACAGTACACATGCGGGCACCCCTGGACTGATACAGCTCACATGTGGGCACCCCTGGGCAAATACAGCACACAGCACACTAACTGATACTAGTGGAAAAAGTGTTACTGAGGACAAGGGAAAAGCAAAACTGTTAAATTAGTTCTTCTCATCAGTATTTACTAAGGGAGAGCAGACTGTGGAATGAACATTTACCACAAACGGGACAAATAAGCCAGATCTCATTGTGGATTTCACGCCGAAGGAAATAATACTGATGCTAAGCAAAATCAAAACAAATAAATCACCAGGGCCAGATGGGATTCATCCGAGGGTATTAAGGGAATTAAGGGATGAACTAGCTACCCCACTACATTATATCTTTAGCAAGTCACTATTGTCAGGTATAGTACCAAAAGATTGGAGAATAGCAGAGGTAGTGCCAATATTCAAAAAAGGAAAAAAGGAAGATCCCGCTAATTACAGACCCGTTAGTTTAACATCAATTGTGGGTAAACTATTTGAAAGATTTTTAAGGGATGGTATCCAGGAATATTTAGACCATCACCGTCTACTCAGTACTAACCAACATGGGTTCGTGAAAAATCGTTCATGCCAAACTAATCTACTAGGGTTCTATGAAGAGGTTAGCAAAAACCTTGATAATGGAAATGCTGTAGATGTGATTTTCCTAGATTTCGCTAAAGCATTTGATACTGTCCCACACAAGAGATTGATTAATAAAATGGAGAACCTGGGATTGGGTGAAAATATCTGCAGATGGGTAGGGAAATGGCTATGTAATAGAGAACAAAGAGTGGTTGTGAATGGTGCAGTATCAGATATGATACCGGTACTAAGGCGGAGTGCCCCAGGGTTCGGTTTTGGGGCCCATTTTGTTTAACATTTTTATTAACGATATTGGGATAGGGTTACTCAGCAATATATCCATCTTTGCGGACGATACAAAACTTAGCAAAGTCATCAAATCATCAGAAGATGTCACCATGCTTCAAAATGATCTTGTAATTCTAGATGAGTGGGCAAAAAAATGGAAGATGAGGTTCAATGTAGATAAATGTAAGGTTATGCACCTTGGGAGACACAACCAGTGTGCAAGTTACAACCTTAACGGAGAGGAACTGGGTAATTCCATGAAAAGGATCTAGGAGTCCAAATAGACAGCAAACTGGAATGTAGTGCCCATTGTAATGTAGCTATAAAAAAGGCCAACAAAATTCTGGCATGTATTAAGAGGGGAATGGAAACTAGGGACTCAAGGGTAATTATGCCACTGTATAAAGCATTGGTGAGACCTCACCTCGAGTACGGAGTACAGTTCTGGGCCCCACACTATAAAAAGGACATCATAGAATTAGAAAAAGTCCAAAGGCGAGCAACAAAGCTTATTAGGGGAATGGAGAATTTAAGCTACGGGGAGAGACTAAGCAATTTGGGACTATTTACATTAGAAAAGAGACGTTTAAGGGGGGACATGCTCAACATATACAAATATATCAAGGGCCAATATAAGGAACTGTCACACACCCTCTTTTCTACTAGAAAGGAATCTAGGACACGAGGGCATGAGTACAGATTAGAAGAAAAAAGATTTCATTCAGCTAGTAGAAAGAATTTCTTTACGGTCAGAACAGTCAAACTCTAAAACTCTCTTCCCAGAGAGGTGGTAATGGCTGGCTCATTAAATGCGTTCAAGGCAAAGTTGGACAAACATTTACTGGAGAAAAACATCCATGGGTACAAATAAGAAATATAATTTGTCTGTAAAATATCAGAACCTACCAAATCAGCAATGGATATCTATACCAGGTTGAACTAGATGGACGCAAGTCTTTTTCAGCCTTACCTACTATGTAACTATGTAACATGTGGGCACCCCTGTATGAATACAGTACACATGCGGGCACCCCTGGACTGATACAGCACAAATGTAGGCACCCCTGGACAAATACAGCACACATTTGGGCACCCCTGGATGGATACAGTACACATATGGGCACCCCTGGACTGATGCAGCACACATGCAGGCACACTGGGCAATGGCAGCAGTAATTAAAAAAAAATGTTTTGCTTTGAATTTTTTTTAAATTAAAATAATGCAGCCCCCCCTCTAGCACTAGCAGCCCCCTCTATGCATTAATCATCCTCCCCCCAACAGGTTTCCCCCTCAGCAGACAGCACAGACACATCCGTGCTGTCTGAGATCACCAGCCTGTTTGAAAATGGCACCGACCACCGGGAACTATATATCCCCAGTTCTCGCAAGAATTCGACGTGGGATGATGATGTTTTAGCCTCGATTTGGACTCGGAAAGACGGCGGGAACGGGGAACTCCTCGGATCCGGCCTCCAATCAGGCAAGTTCGTATGATCCTGGAGATCCGAACCCGCTCATCTCTAATATGTATTTATGTGTGTATGTTCCCTATGGACTTCAAAAAGGCGCAACCGATTTTAGTGAAATTTTCAGGCAATCTTAAGATTAGCCCAGCGGGTGATCCGGTGGAGTTTGGTAGCGATCGGATCAACAGAATTTTTTTTTTTTGAGGGGGGGGGTTGACAATAAATTGATCACGCCACGAATGAGATTTCGTTCCCAAATCTAACAACCAACTACAAAAATCCGAAGTCATCTGGCTATAGATAATTAGTGCTTCCTGTGCGAAGCCGGGGCGGGTCGCTAGTATATAAAAAAATCAACCGACCTTGGTCAAATGAATGAACAAAGAATTTTGCAAAAATTGGTGTGCCATATTGAACCAATGCAGTTTTGATTTAATTGTCCTTGTAGAGCAGATTGAATCTGACATTGAGATTGTTAAAAGGGAAATTGCATTATGTGAAAATGTAGGTACTGCCACCTTAAAGGCGGATACTTCTGTTGATTGGTTGACCAAATAAGAGGAGACGATATTGGCTTTTAAAACAGATTTTCTATCATTTTAAAAAGCTGAGTACAAAAAGTTAAGGATGATTACCGCAAACTTAGGGTGTATCCATAGCTTACGGGCCAAAATACAAGACGCCCATGGAGAGATCAGTATGTTCCCAATAGGAAAAAACATGAAGTCAATTTTACTGACCTTGATTCGCAGACGTTGCAAAGCGTCTCGGATCAGGGACAAGCCAAGAGTTCATCGTCTTCTTTAGGAGGAAAGACTGACGCCAGGTACCATATAAGGGCCCCAAAGGGGGTTGCAGGATAGGGGGTGTAAGGCATCGCAAGTACAAAAGGAGGAGGCCGGAGGGGTCAAAAGAAATAGTGGTCATTAATCTTTCCAAAGATACTCCCAATGATGATGAAATGTCCGTTCTCAATAAGAGCCTCTCATTCGTGCAAACGCACAGACAGAGACCGGAGTTACTTCATTTCCATAGACAACTATGGTTGAAGGACCACTTTCTGAGACACCCCCTGACATCCTCCTTCACCATTTAAAAGAAAAGTGGGTACTTGTGTAGTTTCACGGCGCCACCGTGCCTGCCAGACTCTGTGCGCGTGCCGCTCTAGCTGTTCTCCTAGCTGTTCTCAGCGCTACGTTACCAGCGTAGCGTGTGCGCGTGCCACTCTCGCTGTTCTCATTGCAGCGCTACGCTATCAGCGTAGCGTAATGTACACGCTACAATTGAGACGCTGGATTCAGACGCTAATGCGTCTGAATTTGGTAGGGTGTAGGGGTACATAGAGGTGCACTGTGCAAAACACTCCTAAACCTGTTCACAATGACACTAGTCGACATAACAGCTGTCGACCTTGTAAATTCCACTATCCACGCCAACCCGAAGCGTGGCGAGCGGCGGCGGTACGAGTCCTACGACCTTTTCATACCCCCACTATCCACGTCGGCGTGGAGTTGAGAATAAAAAGTGTGGCGAGCGCACCTGTGAAGCCCGCGAGGGGACACGGATACCTGTGAAGGTATCCGCGTCCCCTCGCGGGGCTCGCTGCGCTCACCACGCTTCGGGCTCGGTGGCTCGCTGTGCTCGCCACACTTTCTATTCTCAACTCCACGCCGACGTGGATAGTGGAGGTATGAAAAGGTCGTAGGACGCGTACCGCTGCGCTCGCCACGCTTCGGGTTGGCGTGGATAGTGGAATTTACAAGGTCGACAGCTGTTGCGTCGACTAGTGCCATTGTGCACAGGTTTTAATAGTGTACCCCTAGACCCAGCTAAATTTAGCCTCTAAATTTAGATGTACCCCTACACCAAACTAAATCCAGATGCTTTAGCGTCTGAATTTAGATGCCCCACCACCTTAGCGGCTTGCAAGGCGCCTGGATTCAGATGCTTTAGCGTCTAAATCCACACTTCCCCGCTTCTTAGCGGCTAGCAGGGACTCTAGATTCAGATGCATTAGCATCTGAATCTAGCGTATACATAGCGCCTAGAGCGGTGTGCCGGGGTGTGTAGTTTAGAAGCCCCAGCACGTCATCGGTGTGCTGGGGTGTCCACTTTATCATGCCCCCCGTTGTCAGCGGTGCCCAGGCGCTGCCTATTTCACTGTGGAACTACAAGTACCACAGTGACCTGTCAGCGCCTGGGCAGCGCGCTGCTGCTGGCCGGCCGCTACGCTGTTAACGTAGAGCTAGAGCGGCACGAGCACAGTCAGACAGCGCTAGAGCGGCACGCGCACAGTTAAACAGAGCCTCTGGCAGGCTGCCAAGTTTCTGTTACAGACTGTGTGCGCGGTGGCGCCGTGAAACTACACAAGTACCAAAAAGTGAGTTTGACCCTCCCTCTCCCAATGCCTCGATTGAGACATTTATGCGACTAGTGAAGCAAGATGTCATGCCTGTCTTATAAAAGCCAGCGAGAGTTTATTCCAACCAGACGAAGCAGGAGTCTTTGGCCGTTAAGTCATTGCATGATAACAAAAGTATCATAGTGCACCCCGCCGATAAGGGCGGGGGCATTGTGATACTGGATAGGGAGTATTATGTAAAGGAAATTGAAGGCCAGTTAGCTGATACTGAGTGCTACCTTAAGCTAACTTTTGATCCTACCCTAAGGTATAAAAAATAATTTAATTATATCATTAAAATGGGCTTTGACAATTCTTGGCTAGATGAGACCACTGTGAGTTTCCTTACACAGGAGTATCTCCACCTTCTATATCCAGCAGAGGATGGAGGAGCAGCAGAAGGCCATTCAAGCCTACACAGCCACCTCTGACACAGGCAAAGGAGGGGGGGGGGGTGCACCTGACTCAAGCACAGTGAATAATGATTTCTCTGTTGTGCAAGGGTCTCCAAATGGTTGAACTTGCCACACCTGAAGTCAGTTCAGACACTTTATTTTTTTGATTGATTTCTTAGATTGTCTTTATTGATTGATCCAGTTGATAAATTTACTTCACTAATTTATTAATTACTAATAATTGGCACCTATTAAATAAAATTCAGCCTTGCTGACCAGTGACCCAAGTGTTTCCGAGGAGGATCACAGGTGGTGCTCACTGACGACATAAGCTGATACACTCTTTTACAATTTTTCACAATTTTTATGAATTTATTATAACATGTGATAGCAATACCTCTAGTACTGGTGTTCTGGTGCAGGGATTGTACGATATTGAACTGCTCCAATACACTGAGCATACAGCCCAAATTTCTTTTGGGCCCAATTCCACACAAATAATATTTCCGTTTGGAAAAATTGCAATACTTCCCCACTCTTACTCTTCCCTGACTCCTCCCCTACCCTTGTTATCAGGCTTTTGCTGTACAGTGTGGTTTGTTCTTTTTTCTTCTTTTTTAATTGATTTAAATAAAATACAAATTTGAACAGTATAAGATTGTGCCCCTAAAAAGAAAGTTATCTTTTCTCTAGTTCTAAAAACTCAGTTCAGACACTGCCAGATTGAGTCAGGTCATTCCCCTCATCAGGGTTTTGCAGGAGCAACTGGAGAAAGTGAAGGAGGAGGAAAGGGGAGCAATTAAACACGATGAGTTTCTACATCTTGTCACACCAACCCTGCACCCTCTGTACTGCCCTAGTAATGGCCCTGGATTGGGAAACTTGATACAAACAACATAATAGAATAGGCCTCTGGATGCAAGCATGTTCTATTAATAATATTAAAAATAAAAATTAGTCTGTCCACTCTTAGAAATGTAACTAAACTTGAATAAAAAATATTCTTAGCATATTATATTGCTTATATGTATAAACATATAATAAAAAAAACTTATCTACTGACCAACTATTCTAAAATCCAGAAAGCAAGTTTGGTTTCCATATGTACTCATATGGTATGTGTTTGTAGAGAGGTAGACACTGTGGGAAGTAAATCTTTCAGGTTTGCTGCTGGAACACACTGCTGTTGACATGAACAATATAACTAATTTTCTATGTTTTCCTGGCAAGGTATTTTTCTTATTCAATGTGAATTTCATTATCTCAAAGAAAGCTCTTCAAATCACATTCTATTTAGAACAGCATTGCTAAAATTGGTCTATTTTACCCTTGAGTATGCCATTCAATTAGATGCTTGTTATTCCTAATTCCTCTTAGATCATGGACACACAATAAGATAGATAAGAAGATACTGTACAACAGATAATATATACCTTTGCGTAAATTATATATGACTGTATATCAAGTGTATAAGAGAGCATGAGGTCACGGGTCAAATACTTTTGCGTAGGAAAATGGTCACTGTGGTGACTTTAAATACTAGACATGTTATTACAGTACTTACAGTACATAAAGCACAAATGGTGTTATTGTTTGCACTACTACTTCACAGCATTGAGGTCATTGGTTCAATTACCACCATGGCCCTGACTGTGTGGATTTTGTTTATTCTCCCTGTGCTTGCATGGGTTTACTCTGGGTACTTCAGTTTCCTCCCACAATCCAAAAATATACTTGTAGGGAAATTGTCTTCCAACAAAATGAACCCCAGTGTTTATGTGTGTACATGTGGTAGGGAATATAAATTATAAGCTCCACAAGGGCAGGAACTGATGTATATTTCAATATAGTCTCTGTAAAGCACTGCAGAATATGTGCGTGCTATTTAAATAACTGCTGATAAACAAATAAATAAATATATAAAGTTATATATAACTGAGAAGACGTGAGACGGATTTCCATCAGCATGGAGCCTCTTTGGGCCTTATTTTGGTTCATTCTTTCTGACAAAATCCTTCTTAGATGGGCAAAACCATGTGCACTGCAGGGGGGGCAGATGTAACATGTGCAGTGAGAATTAGATTTGGGTGGGGTTTTACTTCAAAGTGAGATCTATATTGCAGTGTAAAAATAAAGCAGTCAGTATTTTCCCTGCACAGAAACAAAATTACTCACCCAAATCTAATTCTCTCTGCACATGTTACATCTGCCCCCCCTGCAGTGAACATGGTTTTGCCCATCTAAGAAGGATTTTATCAGAAAGAATGAACCAAAATAAGGCCCTTTGTCCGATTATTTTAGAGCACATAAAATTCCACGCGGATTCCGCATTCGGAATATCCCTACTATCGGGGATAATTTTGTCCGTAAGTGGATTGGGATTTTAAACCGTGCATCACTGGACCTGATGGTCCTAGTGATTGAAGAATCCGGCAGGGAGCTTCAGATCACTAAAAATAAAATTGCTGCATTTCAAATTGAGCATCAAGAAATTCTTAATAATTCTGCTAATGCAGCTAACCTGGTAAAGTTGGAGCAGCAATGTGAAATCTATAGGAAAGACTTGCTCAAATTCAAAAGAAGTAAACGTCAGACTGTGGATACAGACTATGACGATAACAAGGTATATGGATGGCACTCAGGAGAGCACCCCAACAAGCACCAAGATGGCGGCTTCCGCCGGCGAAAACCCTGGCAGCAGAAATCCCGGAATAGACAATCGAATCCAAATATGACCAGTGACAGTGACTTCGCTGTCTCAGAATCCGATGATACTACTGACCAGCAAGGTGGCCCTTTAGGTCAAGGGGCATCTACTTCGAGAGCGCGCGGAAGCGGCCGGCCACCCGCAGGGGCGGGCAAAACAGGCGAAGTGAAAAGAAATCCCTCACGCAAAGTGACGAACAAGAAGCCCTGATTTTTAACCTGTCCAACCGTACCTTGTCCCCTATTGAAACAAAAGTCATCTCTAAGGGACTTTCTTTTGTACCTACAAATTTTTTTGACCAATTTGACTGGCGCTGTGACCATCATAGGTTTATGAGGAAACTACGATTAAAGGAATTATTTTGGTACTCTTTACCTAGAACGGCGCCCATCGCGGTGATCGCGACATCGCGGGCAGCACATAAACGGCCGCGACGCGATGCCCGCGATCACCGCGATTTTCCCATAGGGAACAATGTTAAAAAGCCTAATTGACCGCGATTTTGCATTCAATGCCTCAATGCCCGCGATTTTCCCATAGGAATCAATGTTAAATGGGCTACAGAGCCCAAATAGCCCCAATTAACCCTTAAATGTCCCCCCAATTTTTGTACGCCACCCCACGATCCACGCCAACCCGAAGCGTGGCGAGCGCAGCGAGCCCGCGAGGGGCGGCGGTACGCGTCCTACGACCTTTTCATGCCCTACTATCCACGTCGGCGTGGAGTTGAGAATAGAATAGTGTGGCGAGCGCAGCGAGCCACCGAGCCCCGCTAGGGGACGCGGATACCTTCACAGTTATACGCGTCCCCTCGCGGACTTCACAGGTGTCCGTGGCGACGCGGACACCTGTGAAGCCCGCGAAGGGACGCGTTTACCTGTGAAGGTATCCGCGTCCCCTCGCGGGGCTCGCTGCGCTCGCCACGCTTCGGGCTCGGTGGCTCGCTGCGCTCGCCACACTATTCTATTCTCAACTCCACGCCGACGTGGATAGTAGGGCATGAAAAGGTCGGAGGACGCGTACCGCCGCCCCTCGCGGGCTCGCTGCGCTCGCCACGCTTCGGGTTGGCGTGGATCGTGGGGTGGCGTACAAAAATTGGGGGGACATTTAAGGGTTAATTGGGGCTATTTGGGCTCTGTAGCCCATTTAACATTGATTCCTATGGGAAAATCGCGGGCATTGAGGCATTTTACAGTAAAATCGCGGTCAATCAGGCTTTTTAACATTGTTCCCTATGGGAAAATCGCGGTAATCGCGGGTACCCGATTTTGGTGTACCCGCGATTTACCCGCGATGCCCGCGATTACCGCGATTTTTTACCCCCGACGCCCGCGATTCTGATCGCGGGCGCCGTTCTAGGTAAAGAGTACCAAAATTTTTTCAAGCAAAACCTCCTCAAGGTCCCAAAGGTATCTTTGATGAGTTCTTATCAAGTAACTCTAGCTCAAAATTCGATCCCATTTCACATAATCCGTCCATTAAGACATTTGGAAGATTGCTGGACGACTCAATGAGCAGATTCATGGCAGCCCCTTTTATAGTTTCAAAGAACTTGTCTACAGCTGAAGCGATGGCCCTCAAGCAGTTGTGCAGCTATGAGGATATCACAATTAGGCCCGCCGATAAAGGCGGAGCCATTGTGATCCAAAACATCGAAGACTACCGCTTGGAAATATATAATCAATTATCTGATCCAGCTGTATACCAGAAACTCCACATGAACCCTACTCAAAGATACCTCAAAGAATTAACTACTATTCTTTCTGCTGCAGTTGTTGACGACCTATTGCCCACCAAAGTCCGTGACAGGATACTGATGGCGGTCCCGGTGGTTCCTGTGCTATATACCCTCCCCAAATTACATAAAGATGCCAGGAAGCCACCGGGCCGTCCTATCATCTCTGCCAGAAATTCCTTATATCAACCTGTGTCTCAGCTCCTAGATTTCATCTTGCAACCACTGTTGTGCTCCAAACAGTCTTTTCTCAAAGACACTACCAGCTTTTTGAAATTGCTTTTAGATATTCCTGAAGTCCCGCCTGGTACACTGATGTGCTGTTTAGACGTCTCAAGTCTTTATACCTCCATACCCCATGAAGGGGGGTTATCTGCAATGAAGCTTTTTCTGGATCAACATCTGGACAGTTCCATCTTTAACCATCAATTATTTCTAAATCTACTCAGACTGACATTAGAGCGGAACTTCTTCTTATTCGATGGTAGTTTCTACCTGCAGCTACGGGGGTGCGCCATGGGATCGGCGGTAGCACCCTCGTATGCTAATATATACATGTTTGGTGAAGAAGATCGTATGTTCTTGAACCGCCCTGAAGTCAGCAAATACATGCTCCTGTACACCCGCTACATTGATGATATCTTTATCTTGTGGACGGGTGGACAGGAGCTGTTTGAGTTGTTAATGTCTGAGGTAAATTCTCTTGCATCCACCATTAAATTCACCTTTTCTTGTAGCTATACTACCGCTCAATTCCTGGATGTAGCAGTGTCCATCACTGATAACAAGTTGTGTACGGATGTGTACTACAAAGACGTGGGTAGGAATACTTTCCTCCTATCGTCTAGTCACCATCCTCCTGCCCTCAAAAGAGGCTTGCCTCGATCTCAGATGATGAGTGGCACGGATAATCAGTGATCCTGCCTTATTGTCTGATAGACTTGATCATCTGGTTGATAAATTTCAAGCCAGAGGATATGATCCTAAACTCTTGAATGAGCAGAAACTACAGGTGATGTCGATGGTGCGATCTGACCTCCTTAGATCCAGGAATCGTGAATCCAGTAATTTGTTGCCTTGGACCAGTACCTATTCAGTAGCCAGCCCGGTTCTCCAATATGCATCCAAAGCCCTGTGGCCGATGGTTAAAAATTACCCTGATTTGCCAGGTCTTAAACTTACACGTCCATTAGCAGCGTTTAAAAGAGGTTGCAATTTACATGACCGATTAGTTAAAACCGACATCACGGGCATGAATACACCCAGGGCCCCTAATGTCTATAGCAAACCCCCTGGATGCTATAGCTGCTACAATTGCACCACGTGTAAATATATAGTGCCTTGCAAAAAGTTTAAGCACCCCCACTCTGACAAGTACTATGATATCAGGCATGTGCTCACTTGTAGATCAGAGTATGTGGTGTACATTTTGGTGTGCCCTTGTGGCTACCATTATGTGGGCCAGACTACCCAATCTTTTCGTACCAGAATGGCGTTGCACAGGTCTGCCATAGATCTGGCTCTAGCTGGCCGGACTGTGGATCAGCCTGTTGCACGCCATTTCAAACAAACTGGACATCCTCTGTCTAGTTTGAAATATTTTATAATCGATCAGATTAAAGAGTCTCCTCGTGGTGGTGATAGGGCTAAACGTCTGTTAATCACTGAATCACGTTGGATTTTCAGGCTCAATACTATTGCCCCTAATGGGCTGAATGATAAAATTAGTTGGAATGCCATTACTTAGGTCTTTCCGTTGTAGTTGATTATGTCCGTTTTTCATGTTACATAATAATGTTTTTCTTTATGTATTGTCTTTGGTATATAGCATCTATGTTTTTGTATGTGTCCTTCACTGTTTTATTGCATGTATTATCATATATGATTACAACGTATTGTACTCTGTTTTGTCCCCCCCCCCCCCCTCAGATCAGCACATTCAGGGATGTCAGCAGGCGGCACGGAGCTGCAGCGGTGATGTACAGAGCCAGGGTGAAGCGCAAGCACGTTGAGTTGCTTGGCAACGGCGACGCTTCCGGGTCCTGGTGCTGTGACGTCATCACTAGGACTCCCGGCCAGACCAGCGTGCGCCCCTGCAATGGACGCCGGGGAGAGGAGTGACTACTCTGAGCCTAGAGCGTATATACGTAAGTGCTGTTTCATGTTGTTTGTTGTATGTGTTCTGACGAAGGGGATCAAACCCCGAAAGCTTAACTTTAAATACACTGAATTTCTTCTGTTGAAGTGTTGCCTCCGGAGTGCCATCATTTATTGGAGTGTATATATATATATATATATATATATATATATATATATATATATATATATATTGTTTAAAATATAGTATATTGTAAAGTCACTAAGAACTGTTCCTGAGCATTAATTTCTAATTTCATAAGAAATTTTACATAGTTTGTCTAATGTAACATATTTTATCAGAAGCAAACAAGAGATTATTTTTTAAGCAGAAGGACCAAAAATCAGCTTCAATTGCTGCACTTTGATACTTTGTGGATAAATAAATTACCATCTGAAAAACTTCAATCAAGACTGGTGAGTACCTGGCTCTTTGTGTGTGTGTGTGTGTGGGGGGGGGGTTGTGGGTGTGGGTGTGTTTGTGTGAGTGTGTGTTCGGTTCTGTGTATTTTTTTTTTGATCAGTTATTTGGTAATTATTATTGAAACTTCATAACAGTCCAATGTTCTGTTCTTATACATCCTTGGGTGCTTTTGCCGTGTGTTTTTGAGTCATTATAGAAAGAGTTACTTTGAGCAGCATTACACTGAGCAGCATATTTCCCTCTGAAATGCCATAATAGTCTTGAGACTTCATTGTGCCCTGCACATATTTAAGCCAGACACAGTAAAGCAGACCCAAAACATAGCCAAGCCATTTCCATGTTTAACATCAGGGGCAAATGCAGGATTTTCAGAAGGGGGTTTCCAGAGGGGCGGAGCAAAGCACGGAGATGGACAATTAGGTGACAGGGTCAGTTAAAGTATTATAGATAGACCAAATGTATATAAATAATAATAATAATAAATAAAATTAAATATATATGTATACAATTTTTTTTGTTATTTTTTTAACCCCTTCCTGACAGAGCTAGTTTTTGCGTTCCTGACAGAGCCATTTTTTTCAAATCTGACATGTCTCACTTAAGTGGGGATAACTTTTTTTTGCTTTTACTTATCCCAGTGATTTTGAGATTGTTTTTTCGTGACACATTGTACTTCAAATTAGTGGTAAATTTGGGTCGATACAGTCTGTGTTTTTTTGTGAAAAATACCAAAATATCGTGAAAAAATGGAAAATTTAGCGATTTGCAAAATGTTAAATTTTCTGCTTGTGAGACAAATAATCTTACCACTCAAAATAGTGAATAACTAACATAGACCATATGTCTACTTTATGTTGACATCATTATTTCAACTTCCTTTTAATTTTTTGGGACACTAGGAGGCTTACAATATGAATAGCAAATTCTCAAATTTTCAAGAAAATTTCAAACACTGATTTTTTTAGGGACCAGTTCAGTTCTGATGTGACTTTGAGGGACTTGTATGTGAGACACCCCCATAAATGATGCCATTTCAAAAACTGCACCCCTCACAGTATTCAAAACAGCATTTTGGAAGTTTGTTAACCCTTTAGGTGTTTCACAGGAATTAAAACAAAGTGTAGGTGAAATTTCAAAATTTCTTTTTTTTTGCAGATTTGCAATTTTAATACATTTTTCTAAGGAACACAGTACATTTTACTAGAGAAATGTGACTGAAAATTGATTCCCCCAATTCTTTTGTTTTCATAAATATCCTATATGTGGCCCTAGTGTGCACGGTGACCAAACCACAGGCTTCATAATAGAAGGAGCACCTACTTGATTTTGGAGCCTCCTTTTTATGAGATTATTTTTTAGGCACCATGTAGGTTTCTAGGCACCATAAGATGCTAAAAGTTAGGAACCCCCCCACAAGTGACCCCATTTTGCAAACTACACCCCTCAGGGAATTCATCTAGGGGTATAGTGTACATTTCAAACCCCCAGGGGTTTCACCAATTGTGGTACAACTGGGCAGTGAAAATGAAAAATTATTTTTTTTACACAAAAATACAGTTCTGGCTCCAAATTTGTCATTTTCAGAAGGTATGAAGGAGACAAAGCACCCCAAAATCTGTGCCCCAATTTCTCCCGAGTACGGCAATGCCTCACATGTGACCAAAAAATACCAGTTGGGTGCATGGCAGGACTCAGAACGGAAGGAGTGATTTTTGGATTTTGCAGCTCAGATTCTGGTGGAATTTTGGTGGGTGCTATGTCGCATTAGCAAGACCCCCAAAGCACCAATACAGTGGAACCCCCCCACAAGTCACCCCATTTTGAAAACTACACCCCTCAGGGAATTCATCTAGGGGTATAGTGTACATTTCAAACCCCCAGGGGTTTCACCAATTTTGATACAAGTGGGCAGTGAAAATGAAAAATTACATTTTTTTTACACAAAAATGCAGTTCTGGCTCAAAATTTTTCATTTTCAGAAGGTATGAAGGAGAAAAAGCACCCCAAAATCTGTGCCCCAATTTCTCCCGAGTACGGCAATGCCTCACATGTGACCAAAAAATACCAGTTGGGTGCATGGCAGGACTCAGAAGGGAAGGAGTGATTTTTGGATTTTGCAGCACAGATTCTGGTGGAATGAATGGTGGGTGCTATGTTGCACCAATACAGTGGAACCCCCCCACAAGTCACCCCATTTTGCAAAGTACACCCCTCTGGGAATTCATCTAGGGGTATAGTGTACATTTCAAACCCCCAGGGGTTTCACCAATTTTGATACAAGTGGGCAGTGAAAATGAAAAATTACATTTTTTTACACAAAAATGCAGTTCTGGCTCAAAATTTTTCATTTTCAGAAGGTATGAAGGAGAAAAAGCACCCCAAAATATGTGCCCCAATTTCTCCCGAGTACGGAAATGCCTCACATGTGACCAAAAAATACCATTTGGGTGCATGGCAGGACTCAGAACGGAAGGAGTGATTTTTGGATTTTGCGGCTCAGATTCTGGTGGAATTTTGGTGGGTGCTATGTCGCATTAGCAAGACCCCCCAAGCACCAATACAGTGGAACCCCCCCACAAGTCACCCCATTTTGAAAACTACACCCCTCAGGGAATTCATCTAGGGGTATAGTGTACATTTCAAACCCCCAGGGGTTTCACCAATTTTGATACAAGTGGGCAGTGAAAATGAAAAATTACATTTTTTACACAAAAATGCAGTTCTGGCTCGAAATTTTTCATTTTCAGAAGGTATGAAGGAGAAAAAGCACCCCAAAATCTGTGCCCCAATTTCTCCCGAGTACGGCAATGCCTCACATGTGACCAAAAAATACCAGTTGGGTGCATGGCAGGACTCAGAACGGAAGGAGTGATTTTTGGATTTTGCAGCTCAGATTCTGGTGGAATTTTGGTGGGTGCTATGTCGCATTAGCAAGACCCCCCAAGCACCAATACAGTGGAACCCCCCCACAAGTCACCCCATTTTGAAAACTACACCCCTCAGGGAATTCATCTAGGGGTATAGTGTACATTTCAAACCCCCAGGGGTTTCACCAATTTTGATACAAGTGGGCAGTGAAAATGAAAAATTACATTTTTTTACACAAAAATGCAGTTCTGGCTCAAAATTTTTCATTTTCAGAAGGTATGAAGGAGAAAAAGCACCCCAAAATCTGTGCCCCAATTTCTCCCGAGTACGGAAATGCCTCACATGTGACGAAAAAATACCAGTTGGGTGCATGGCAGGACTCAGAACGGAAGGAGTGATTTTTGGATTTTGCAGCACAGATTTTGGTGGAATGAATGGTGGGTGCTATGTTGCACCAATACAGTGGAACCCCCCCACAAGTCACCCCATTTTGCAAAGTACACCCCTCAGGGAATTCATCTAGGGGTATAGTGTACATTTCAAACCCCCAGGGGTTTCACCAATTTTGATACAAGTGGGCAGTGAAAATGAAAAATTACATTTTTTTACACAAAAATGCAGTTCTGGCTCAAAATTTTTCATTTTCAGAAGGTATGAAGGAGACAAAGCACCCCAAAATCTGTGCCCCAATTTCTCCCGAGTACGGCAATGCCTCACATGTGACCAAAAAATACCATTTGGGTGCATGGCAGGACTCAGAAGGGAAGGAGTGATTTTTGGATTTTGCAGCTCAGATTCTGGTGGAATTTTGGTGGGTGCTATGTCGCATTAGCAAGACCCCCCAAGCACCAATACAGTGGAACCCCCCCACAAGTCACCCCATTTTGCAAACTACACCCCTCAGGGAATTCATCTAGGGGTATAGTGTACATTTCAAACCCCCAGGGGTTTCACCAATTTTGATACAAGTGGGCAGTGAACATGAAAAATTACATTTTTTACACAAAAATGCAGTTCTGGCTCAAAATTTTTCATTTTCAGAAGGTATGAAGGAGAAAAAGCACCCCAAAATCTGTGCCCCAATTTCTCCCGAGTACGGCAATGCCTCACATGTGACCAAAAAATACCAGTTGGGTGCATGGCAGGACTCAAAAGGGAAGGAGTGATTTTTGGATTTTGCAGCTCAGATTCTGGTGGAATTTTGGTGGGTGCTATGTCGCATTAGCAAGACCCCCCAAGCACCAATACAGTGGAACCCCCCCACAAGTGACCCCATTTTGCAAACTACACCCCTCAGGGAATTCATCTAGGGGTATAGTGTACATTTCAAACCCCCAGGGGTTTCACCAATTTTGATACAAGTGGGCAGTGAACATGAAAAATTACATTTTTTACACAAAAATGCAGTTCTGGCTCAAAATTTTTCATTTTCAGAAGGTATGAAGGAGAAAAAGCACCCCAAAATCTGTGCCCCTATTTCTCCCGAGTACGGCAATGCCTCACATGTGACCAAAAAATACCAGTTGGGTGCATGGCAGGACTCAGAAGGGAAGGAGTGATTTTTGGATTTTGCAGCACAGATTCTGGTGGAATGAATGGTGGGTGCTATGTTGCACCAATACAGTGGAACCCCCCCACAAGTCACCCCATTTTGCAAACTACACCCCTCAGGGAATTCATCTAGGGGTATAGTGTACATTTCAAACCCCCAGGGGTTTCACCAATTTTGATACAAGTGGGCAGTGAAAATGAAAAATTACATTTTTTTACACAAAAATGCAGTTCTGGCTCAAAATTTTTCATTTTCACAAGGAATGAAGGAGACAAAGCACCCCAAAATCTGTGCCCCAATTTCTCCCGAGTACGGCAATGCCTCATGTGTGACCAAAAAGTGGCAGGACTCAGAAGGGAAGGAGTGATATTTGGATTTTGCAGCACAAATTCTGGTGGAATGATGGTGGGTGCTATGTCGCATTAGCAAGACCCCCAAAGCACCAATACAGTGGAACCCCCCCACAAGTGACCCCATTTTGCAAACTACACCCCTCAGGGAATTCATCTAGGGGTATAGTGTACATTTCAAACCCCCAGGGGTTTCACCAATTGTGATAAAACTGGGCAGTGAACATGAAAAATTACATTTTTTTACACAAAAATGCAGTTCTGGCTCAAAATTTTTCATTTTCACAAGGAATGAAGGAGACAAAGCACCCCAAAATCTGTGCCCCAATTTCTCCCGAGTACGGCAATGCCTCACATGTGACCAAAAAATACCAGTTGGGTGCATGGCAGGACTCAGAAGGGAAGGAGTGATTTTTGGATTTTGCGGCTCAGATTCTGGTGGAATGAATGGTGGGTGCTATGTGGCATTAGCAAGACCCCCGAAGCACGGTGAAATTATGAACCTAATATTCCATAGATGTGTGGTATATTTTAAAACACTCCTTTATACATAGGCCGGGTTTGTCGGGGCAAGTGTCACACTGGAAAATAGTTTGCTTTCTTATTCCCTTTTTATAGCAAACTTTGCACCTTTTTTGTGTCCTGCCCTTTTTTCCAGTGGAGGGGATTTCATCAGGAAAATGCTGCCCTGGTACAATACGGGGGCCAGTACTAGAAGTACTGGGGCCCTCTGCCTGCTGGTTCCCAAATATTAGGCCCTTTATGACTTCCTCTTGAAAGTGCATAAATGTCCCCCTCTGGCCGGTAGAACGGAATAGCACGTAAGCGTTATACAGTGCCATCTGGATGATATACACGGCCACCTTCTTGTACCAGATTTTTGTTTTCCGCAGGGCACTGTACGGCTTCAGTACCTGATCTGAAAGATCCACTCCGCCCATGTACCTATTGTAATCCAGGATACAATTAGGTTTGGAGGTGTGGGTACTGGTACCTCGTACAGGGACGGAGGTGGTACTGTCTCCGTGAATTGTTGTCAGTATAAGGACATCCCTCTTGTCCTTATATTTGACCAACAACATATTTTCGTTGCATATTCCCCTGCTTTCACCCCTTCTCATTACTTGGGCAATGTGCGTTTTTGGGAGGCCTCTTTGGTTCTTGCGCACAGTACCGCAAGCTGCTGTACCTCTTGAACCAAGGGCCTTAAACAGGGGGATGCTAGTGTAAAAGTTATCCACATAGAGGTGATAACCTTTATCCAGGAAGGGGTGCACTAAATCCCAGACAATTTTCCCACTAACACCTACGAGGGAGGGGGGGCATTCTGGCGGTTGAATTCTTGAATCCTTCCCTTCATAAACCCTAAACCTGTGGGTGTACCCTGAGGTGCTTTCACACAGTTTATACATTTTTATGCCATACCTTGCCCTCTTACTGGGAAGGTACTGGCGGAATTTAACCCTTCCTTTAAAATGTATAAGGGACTCGTCGATACAAATAAATTTTTCAGGGATGTACACCTCTTCAAATTTGGCACTGAAATGATCAATGACCGGCCTGACTTTGAATAGCCGGTCAAAGGTGGGATCATCTCTGGGTGGGCACTGTGCATTATCGGTGTAATGTATAAATTTAAGAATTGTCTCAAATCGAGTCCGGGCATGGCCATACGGTAAAATGGAGTACTGTACAGAACATCTGTACTCCAATATTGCCTAATTTCTGGCTTTTTTACTATGCCCATATGAAACACCAGACCCCAAAACGTCATCATCTCTACTGCATCTACAGGGGTCCACCTAGCAAATGATGACGTGGGGTTTTGAGCAATAAACTGCTGGGCATATAAATTAGTTTGGTCCACCATTAAATTTATAAAATCATCAGAGAAAAATAATTTGAAAAAGTCAATTTCTCTGAGACCTGTGGAATCAAATTGGATTCCTGGCATGGCCAAAAACTCAGGAACCTGGGGCTCAAAATTGTCTGGTGGTGGGGTCCATACTAGATCAATTATTGGGGGGGGAATCTCAGCTGATCTACGGGGGCGTCTTTGAGGGGGTCCCTCATCACCAGAGGAGGAAGAGGAGCTTAAGACGAATCCTTCAAATTCCCCGCTTGCATCACTGCCTGTGTCAGAGTCAGAGGCAAGCATGGCATATGCCTCCTCCACTGAATACATTCTCCTGGATGACTGGGAGGACATTTGGGAGGACATTTGGGAGGACATTTGGGATGCCATTTTTATTTTTGTGTTACTGGTAGTGAAATGTTTCAACACGTGTATAGTGTAGGGGGGGTACAAACTTTATTTCAATCCGGGGGGTATGTAGTGTGTATGTGGTGCAGAAAAAAAAAAATACTTTATACCAATAAAAAAAAAAAAAATGAAGGGGTTAAAAATAAAAAATTGAAGGGGTTAAAAAAAAAAAAAAAAGGTCCTGCGCCAAAAATTGAGCACAGATGTTGGTCAGTAACGTCTGTCACTGAACAGCGCTCAAAGGCAACAGGAATCTGATCAAAAAAAAAAAAAATTGATCAACCCTGTGCCGAAAAAGCTGATCAGTGATGTACGTCACTGATCGGCGCACAGTGGCCACAGGACACCCACAAAATCAGTGTGTGTAAAAAAAAAATTAAAAAAAGACCCCACAGCACTCACAAAAAAAAAAAAAGGTGATCAGTGATGCGACACTGATTACCAGTGAGGGACAGCAGGTGCACAACCTTTGGTGCAACTGACAGTGCAACTGGCAGCAACTGACAGGTATATATATAAAAAAAAAACCTCTGCGCCCCCAAAAAGTTGCTGATCAGCACAGATACTGTATACTGATCAGCACAAAAGGGGGGGTAGCAGACACAAAATATACACTCTCTATCACTCTCTGTCACTATCTCTCTCTATCTCTCTATCTCTCACTATCTCTCACTATCTATCACTCTAGGACACTGCAGCAGCAGCACTGACAGTTATATGTATAAAAAAAAACTGCACCCCCAAAAAGGGGGGGTAGCAGACACAAAATATACACTCTCTATCACTCTCTGTCACTATCTCTCTCTATCTCTCTATCTCTCACTATCTATCACTATCTATCACTCTATGACACTGCAGCAGCAGCACTGACAGTTATATATATAAAATAAAACCCCTGCACCCCCAAAAAGGGGGGGTAGCAGACACAAATCTCTCTATCTCTCTACCTCTCACTATCTATCACTATCTATCACTATCTATCACTGTATGACACTGCAGCAGCAGCACTGACAGTTATATATATATAGAAAACCCCTGCACCCCCAAAAAGGGGGGGTAGCAGACACAAAATATAGCTCTCTCTGTCACTATCTCTCTATCTCTCTCTATCTCTCTCTATCTCTCTCTCTATCTCTCTATCTCTCTATCACACTGCAGCAGCAGCAGGAAGTCTCAGGAAGTCAGATCCAGGAAGCGTCCAGCACGCTACAAGCAGTGATAAGGTGATCAGGTAAGGTATTTGCAAGGATCAGGTAAGTATTAGCAAGGATCAGGTCGGTATTCACGGCAGGCAGGCACGGTGACCGTTCTGCACGCTATTCCAGACCGGAATGGCGTCTGCAGCGCAGTCACCGTCAGTTTAAATGTCGCGCCTTGGCTGTGATTGGTCCGTGGGTCCCACGGACCAATCACAGCCTTGGGGGCAGGTGGGGTGAGGGTGGGGTGAGGTGTCATCGTCACCGATGACCCCCTCATGCCCCCTGACGCCCGGCGGTGATTGACACCTGTGTTACCGAGCGTCCGATTCGCTGGTAACACAGGAAAACGCTGTGAATGGCTGTTCACACTGAACAGCCAATCACAGCGATCGCCGACGGGGGGGCGACATCGCAGCCCCCCCTGGGCATGCAGGGACATGTCTGCTGTCAGGGACAGCAGACATCGTCCCTCTGTCACTGCGTCTCGAGACGCAGTGACAGTTTAAACTCATGACGTACATTTATGCCATGTGTCGGGAAGTACCTCCCGGCCATGACGTAAATGTACGTCAAATGTCGGGAAGGGGTTAATATATGTATATATATATATATATATATATATATATATATATATATATATATATATACACACACACATGCGCACACACACACACACACACACACACACACACACATATATATATATATATATATATATATATATATATATATATATATATATATATATATATATATATATATATATATATATATATATATATATATATATATATATATACAGATCGGGTGGGGATCCGGCTCTCCCTGTAGAAAATCAGCTGCGCTGGGTGCCCGCTCCTTGTATAAGTGATACAAACAAAGGTGGATGGGAGTAGCACTCCACGCGACTTGGAAAAAATTACTCTTTAGACGACTGCGTGCAGACTGCACGCAGTCGTCTAAAGAGTAATTTTTTCCAAGTCGCGTGGAGTGCTACTCCCATCCACCTTTGTGTATATATATATATATATATATATATATATATATATATATATATATATATATATATATATATATATATATAGCTGGTGACCAGGTCCGGCACTCCAACAACACGTTACAACTTCCCAGGTGCCCTCCAAATAGAAGGTACAGTCCAGGATGGTATCCTAAGATACCCTAGGGCGGCACTCAATGGGTTTTTCAGATAAAAAAAAATGCAGACCACAAACGGCAGCTTCGTTCTAACGTTTTGGTAATTTAATGCCTTTATCAAAGACACAGTGTATAACAAAAGCACACTTACTTATACCAAGTGACACCCTCCTCAGCGTCGGCGTCCCCCGCCCGCTCTCCAGCCACGCACATCAACAACGTCATCAGGCACAGCCTTCAGCCGTGTCCGTCGCTCGGCTCGGGTCCATAATATAAACTATAAAATTAATAACACATTTTTCCATGCCTAACGGTACGTAATAGTTTATATTATGGACCCCGCTATTCAGCTAGGGATCAGACCATCATAGGATATATTTTAGCAAATGCACATCCAAGTCATTTTGAAAGTGCTTCAGTGCGGCTTCTGTATGTCAATCTTTTTTTCACTATTATGTTTTTTTCTTTAGCGTCGGGCGGTTGCCCAGGCAACACGCCATGCCGAGCGACGGACACGGCTGAAGGCTGTGCCTGATGACGTTGTTGATGTGCGTGGCTGGAGAGCGGGCGGGGGACGCCGACGCTGAGGAGGGTGTCACTTGGTATAAGTAAGTGTGCTTTTGTTATACACTGTGTCTTTGATAAAGGTATTAAATTACCAAAACGTTAGAATGAAGCTGCCGTTTGTGGTCTGCATTTTTTTGATCTGAAAAACCCGTTGAGTGCCGCCCTAGGGTATCTTAGGATACCATCCTGGACTGTACCTTCTATTTGGAGGGCACCTCGGAAGTTGTAACGTGTTGTTGGAGTGCCGGACCTGGTCACCAGCTGTATACACTGTTGAAAGGGATCATCACCTCTTTCACCTTTGCAGTCAGGGCACCCGCCTGCTTTTGGATTATACCAAAGACCCTTGTCTTTCACTTATTTCACATCTTTTTGCTCACCTGGGGGTGGGTATCGTTGTCATCCACTGGCCGTCATGGAGCAACAGAATACAGATGGCTTGGGACGCATCGTCTTTCAAAGTGGACGTATGCATACCTTCTCAGACTCTGATGCGGATCAGATTCTAGTCCAACAAAGCATATCGACAGCTGGTGGTGAGGAATCAGTGGATCGCTTGTTTGCCCAATTGCTGCATTTGAAAAAACGTGAAGTGGACTTTTTATTTCACAGTATTTCTCTATCAGATTATTATAGAGATAAAAAAATCCAGAGGGGATTTCGCATCCACAACATTCCCACGATTGGTCGACACAATGTCGACTTTTGTCACAAATGGGCAGCCATATTAAATAAAGCGTCGTTTGATTTAATATTGTTGGTGATACAAGAGTCAACTAGAGAAATGGAGATCACAAAAGCCAAAATAGATGTCTTTGAAGCTGAGAATCTGAAAAGACTAACTAATGACAAGTCTGAAAATTGGTTGCAAAAATTAACCACTCAAGTAGAAAAATACAGAACAGATCTCATTCAGTTCAAGCGTGATAAAATGACAACAGTGCAGAAAGACTATGCAGAAAATCGCGTATATGAATGGGCTAACTATCAGCAGATGAGATCCCAGGGTCAGCGAGGACGCAGGTGATACCAGCCGAGAGGCAGAGGCAGATTCAACACAGACGCCTCCAGTACAGGCAATTCCTCTGCCAGCGACAATGATCATCAAGGACCATCGACATCATCACAGGGACAGAGGCCCCCTTTAGGGGTGCATACCAGGGCCAAAATAGGAGCCCTAGGTCTTGCACTCGTAGAGGGCATCAATGGCAAAGATCCCGGAAAGCGCTCCAAAAAGGGGAATCAGTAGTGTTTAATTTATCTGCCAGATCGCTGACCGAGGAAGAACTCTCTGTTTTAAATTTGGGTTTATCTTATGTACCTACGCAATATTTTGATGCTTTCACCAGCAAAGTTGAGCACTACAAGTTTAGTCGCTCCTTAAGGCTGAAGTAGCATTTTGGGGTACAAGATACCAATGTACAGATGGAGGACTTACCAGTTCGATCGACCTCTAACTTTGACCCTAAATCGTCTAATGCCAGCATCAAATGTCTGACACACATTTTTGACGGCATTAGCAATGAGAAATTTGTATCACCCACTCATATACGCAACAATTTATCAAAAAAACAAAGAGAAGCACTGAAACAGTTGCAAAGTTATGATGACATAGTAATCCGTATGGCGGATAAGGGGGGGGCGGTGGTGGTATTGGACGTTGCATTTTATAAAAAGGACATCTACAGTCAGCTCAATGATACATGTGTCTATGAACGCCTGAGTAGTGACCCCACGAGGGGCTTCAAATTAGAACTCGATGGCATATTGCAAAGGGCTTTGGACAATAAAATCATCTCTAAAAAATGCTTTGAATCATTAACCACCAAATTTCCCACCTTACCACTGTTATATACGTTGCCCAAACTACATAAAAATGCAACACACCCCCCAGGCCGCCCTATAATATCGGCGCGTGGCTCTTTGTACTATGTAATTTCTCAATACTTGGACGTTTACCTGCAGCCGGTGGTACAGTCACAAAAAACCTTTTTGAAGGACACTACCGACTTGATTTTAAGATTGGAGAAACTTGAGGGTCTGCCAGAAACCACATTGTTGTGTACTCTCCATGTGGTAAGTTTGTATACAAACATTCCACATGCAAACGGACTGTCAGCAACTGGGGCACTGATCCGGGACAATCCGCTGTTTGCGGGACCAGAGGTGGGGTTCTACTTACGATTGCTGGAACTCACCCTGACCAGAAATTACTTTTATTTTGATGGGGCTTATTATCTGCAGCGTCTGGGCTGCGCAATGGGTTCTTGCGTAGCCCCGACGTATTCAAACGCCTACATGTTCCAGATTGAAAGTGACATCATTCTATCTCACCCTCTGTCAAAACAACACTTAGCACTGTATGTGCGCTTTATCGATGACATTTTGATGATTTGGACAGGCACCAGACAAACATTGGATGAGGTCCTGTCACACGCTAACACTGTGGATAACAACATCAAATTCACATCGAATGTCGATGCCACTACCATTAGCTATCTAGATGTTCAGATAGCAAAAAGTGGCACATCGATAAAAACTACATTGTATCACAAAGCAACCGATCGCAATACATTGTTGCAAGCCACAAGCTTCCATCCACCAGCGGCCAAACGTGGGCTGCCATTCTCACAGATGTTGAGGGCAAGAAGAATATGCAGTGAGGAGAAGGCAGCATCTGAAGAAATGGATAGAATGATTGGCAAATTTGAGGCCAGAGGCTATGGATACCAGCAGTTACTTCAGGCTAAGCAGCAAGCCATCGCTAAACCCAGATCTGATACCCTGAAAAGTACTTCCAAGCTGGCTAAAATGGACAGAATTCCATTTATCAATACCTACACTACAGCAAGCAAAATGATTGTGAAGACGGTTTAGCAATTTTGGCCAGTGATACAGAGGGATCCAGACCTACCGGCCCTAAAGAAAAAATTGGTTATGCCATGTTACAAAAGAGGCCCTAACCTTCGGGACAAATTAGTAAAAGCTGATGTCACCAATCTGGGCAAATCCACCCCGAGTCATTTTCTTGCAAAAAAGCCTGGTAATTATCGGTGCACTGGGTGTGTCACTTGTGGTTACCTAGAAATAGGTGACACATTTTGTCACCCACATACTGGTCACCGCTACAAGATCAAACACAAACTCACATGCTCAAGCAGATACGTCGTCTATATGATTCGATGCCCCTGTGGGCTCGTATATATAGGGAAAACGAGCAGAACTTTTAAGGAACGTATGGCATAACATCGTTCTGCCATCAAGCAAGCATTAGAAGGTTCACAGTCGGATCAGCCAGTTGCCCGACACTTCCGGGACTACAAACATTCTCTTCCCACGCTCAAGTACAAAATGATTGATCAAGTACCCCCCAATATTCGAGGGGGGGATCGAGACAAGAAGTTGCTCCAGCTTGAAGCGCGTTGGATATTTCGTTTAAATGTCATTTTTCCTGCAGGTCTCAATGAGTATCTTTCTTTAAATTGTTTTCTTTAAAATTGCTTTCTTCAAGACTACTTTTCATCAATGTGTATTTTTTCTGGTTATCGGGTCTTTATATCATTCTTATACTTTTTCCTTTTTCTCTCCTACTTTTCTCTATTTTTTTCTTGTATATTTATCTCTTCCCGTTTCATGAATATTCTGTATGTCTGTACCCTATCCACTGGTTAGCGGGACATACTCAATATGTTTTGATCCATTTACTTAGCTAACATGCTGGGCTATTCAACACCCGCTGTGTAACATTGAATAGTTAATAACACATTTTTCCATGCCTAACGGTACGTAATAGTTTATATTATGGACCCCGCTATTCAGCTAGGGATCAGACCATCATAGGATATATTTTAGCAAATGCACATCCAAGTCATTTTGAAAGTGCTTCAGTGCGGCTTCTGTATGTCAATCTTTTTTTCACTATTATGTTATTTTCTTTAGCGTCGGGCGGTTGCCCAGGCAACGCGCCATGCCGAGCGACGGACACGGCTGAAGGCTGTGCCTGATGACGTCGTTGATCTGCGTGGCTGGAGAGCGGGCGGGGGACGCCGACGCTGAGGAGGGTGTCACTTGGTATAAGTAAGTGTGCTTTTGTTATACACTGTGTCTTTGATAAAGGTATTAAATTACCGAAACGTTAGAACGAAGCTGCCGTTTGTGGTCTGCATTTTTTTGATCTGAAAAACCCGTTGAGTGCCGCCCTAGGGTATCTTAGGATACCATCCTGGACTATATATATATATATATGGTTAAGGAATATTTTTAGATCTCGGCGACTGAAACTATAAAAAGTGCATGCAAAAATACAATTTATTAGATAGAGGGGTATACAGCAAAGAGGGAAGGTTACATAAAATTGGAGTAAATATTAGTAAAAAAATCCCAGCAGATATCTAAGAGCAAATTTCATAAATCACAGTAAATATATAAGAACGAATTTCATATGCAGGATAAAAAGCTTAAATGTATAAAAAGGTAGCACTTAGCTTTGGATTAGAAGTGAGGTAGGTCTCAGAAGCTTACCAACATGTTTCGTCATATGTGACTTCCTCGGGGGGGGGGACCCTCAGAAAAACTCTGTCAGACAGGACCTGAAATATCTGACTGGGAAGAGCAACTATCAGGCTTGGATGGGGACCACTGCTTTGACATCAGACATCTCCGGTTCCCAAGGGCCGATTTTTTTAATTCTTGTACCCATGAAAAGAGGGGACCCTCAGCTTTCAGTCTAGGGCCCTTAGACTCCTGGGGGGGGGGTTCTGGGTACTCAGACCCCCCCCCTTCGTGCACCACTGCACATTGGGTATGGTGTTCTATTCTTCCACAGGGTTAAATTACTAACATTGTTATGAATAAGGGCAATCTCGGGGGTGGGGGGGGGGGGAATCCCATATATGAAATTTACTAAACACAAAAATCAGCAACGTTTGTTTAAATACCAATGAAAATCTCATCAAAACACACAGGTATGAATCAATAGACCTTTGTCCAAACTAGGTAGGACTTTCTATAGGGACTCACGACAACACTAGAATTTACTATCATTCATATCAGCACAAATGCCTTGAAATCAATTCATTATTCACTTCTCAAATAGAACTGCTTTTGGCTGCCGAGTTTGCAGAAGCATACATGGATTTGTCAGATCCGTGCAGTGTTTCTGTGTATGAAACCTATGTATAACAAGCTTGTATATGCATATACCAAATAATGCTACAGTTTGGCTGTGAAACAATGTAGTAGAATTTTTTTATGCAGATACAGTCACAATTGTATACAGAATATAGGCATGCTGTATAGCATTTTAATCAAAAGCTGTTTTTTTTGTATAGTTAATACCCCGATGCACATAAGATGCATGTAACCAGAAACAAACAGAAAACTTATTTGTCCAGTACATGTGCTATTTTCAAAGTATAGTAGGCTAGAAATCATTTTTGAAATTTTTATTTATTTCAAATGTGCTCTGATTATGTACTTTACGTATTTATTTGAGCATTGACCATTAAAACTCACCCATACAAACCAACTCTAAATATGTTCAGAGCTTTTTTTTTGTGGAACTTGTTAACTTGTCTCCCCATTACTGCCTGGACTGCAACTGCTATACTATACTGTATATGTTGCAATTGTTTGGTCTGAAAAAATTGGATGCTTTCTGGTCACATCTGCACATGTAATTTTTGCAAGTGAACCAGAATCAGGCCATTATGTGAAGTGATTTTCATCAAGTGTTAATCGAATATTTATGATGATGATGATGATGATCTTGTTTTCACGAATCTTGCTGGATCTGAAACTGCAAAGAAAAAACACATGGTGCAGATGCACACTCCACATTATTCAGAAAACTTTGAGGTTCTTGGTATATTAATTGGCCCAAAAATATTTGCCCCTATATTAATATACCAAGAACTCTCTTCCTGAAGAAGTGGTGTCGGCAGACACTATAAAAAGGTTTAAAATAAGGTTGGATAAACATTTATTGGTTAAAAACATCCACGGGTACGAATAAGTAACATAATCTGTCTTTGAAATATTGGAACATACTATACAACAACTATTATAAACATAGGTTGAACTAGATGGACGCAAGTCTTTATTCAACCTCACCTACTATGTAACTATGGGCCTTATTCTATTTCACTCTTTCTGACAAAATCCTTAGATGGACAAAACCATGTGCACTGCTGGTGGGGCAGATGTTACTTGTGCAGAGAGAATTAGATTTGGGTGGGGTTTTACTTCAAAGTGAGATCTATATTGCAGTGTAAAAATAAAGCAGCCAGTATTTCCCCTGCACAGAAACAAAATCACTCACCCAAATCTAATTCTCTCTGCACATTTTACATCTACCCCCTGCAGTGCACATGGTTTTGTCCATCTAAGAAGGATTTTGTCAGAAAGAGTGAACTAGAATAAGGCCCTATGTAACTATGCAACCTCAAATTTTGAGTGTGCATCTGCACAATGTGTTTTTTTCTTTGCAGAACTACAAGTCCCAGTATGATAGCACCTCATATAGATATTGTGTGCATTCTAAGAACCCTCCCTCATGGATCTAAAACTGGTCAGGGTGACCTGTTTTAGAATTATAAAGTAGCGTCTCAAATTGGTTACATCCATTTTACCCTTGGTACTGTGCAGGACCTAACATCATATTTTTATTTACAGAGTACAGAAAGTCTGTTAATGACACCTGTGAGAACTCCAGATAACTTCAGGCCCATGTCTGGAATTGAGACATTCAAAGAAGATCCAGCCCCACTTAACCCTTTTACTTTTTTACCCAGACTAGCAGAGGCTTAGAAGCCTTATCCTTTGTAGATCTTTGTCACCTTGTGGTATTCCCAATTATACAGTATTTATGCATGTGCTGTATTTGTATTTAGTATACACTGTTCATGCATCATTACTATTACACTGTTTTGCACTCATACACCTGTTGTGCCTTTTAGTTGGTATAAGTTAGGTCATTCTAGCCAATCAATCCTTTGACCTACTGTATTATAGAAACCACCAGCACTTAGTTTTGTTATTGAAGTTCAGAGGACAAGGGCATTGTATGTACTGATATCAATATTATTAGTGGCCATCGGTTTGTTTTCCATTTTGCAAGTGTACAAGTTCACAAGTTGAGCTAAGATAACCACTGCACCTTTTGTCACGTTATAGTCCTAAGTTATGTTTGGTTTCTTCTCTGGCCTATCACTTAATGTTTTTGTCTTTATGTGAATTTGTGAAAAACATGAAAAGATTACATAATCCAAATGTAAACCAATGAACTGAAGATGTTTTTATAATTTTCATAATTTTTACTGTTGAAGTAATGTGTTTCAAACATTTACCGTCCTCATATAATATTCACATTGGATCATATTGACCCGAGCATATATATATATATATTATTATATTATTATACTAACTACTCATAACTTGAAAAAAATAATCAACAAATGTTTTTTTTTTCAAAAGAACAACTATTTGCCAAAAAAAGTCATAAAATATGGAAATCATAATTACATAAATATTGAACTGATACAGAAACAAATTTGGTTTTAGGTCAAATAGACCTAAACAGAACAGCAGGGTTAAACCATCCTTTTGACCCTGTTGCCCTTATGGCCCTTTTATTTTTGCATGAAACCATATGAAGTGGAACTATTGACTGAATGTTTATTTTATATACATATAATATACAGCTACGATACATGTACTGTACCACACATATCTTTGAGGTCCTTGAATGGGATAAAGAGATTGCAATAATTTATATAATGAAATGTTTCTATCTTATTAAAGAAGATAAATGAGATGGTAGCGTTTGTGTCATTCAGTAAACCAAAAGTAGGTCCATATCAAAAAGTCTGTTCAATAGTAGAGAAGGATTATATAACTCTGTGTCCCAAATGAGAAGTTCTTCTAGAAGGTAATAATTCATAAATTAACTCTTTAGAACTATGAAAAAAAATACTGTATTATAAAGGAGCCACTAATGGCAACAACCAAGCAAACAAAAAAATGATTGTTGTTTAGGTAGCTTTAGGGGAAAAAAGGCTTTGCACAGTAAAATATATTATAGTAGAAAAATATTATACCATACCGTAAGTAACGGTGAAGTCTTTCTTTAGGAGTTCTGTATACTTTCTGTGCAAAAGGAAAGTTTGAATCAAAAGAATCAACTTGACATACTTCTGTGGTGGGAAAGGTTTAAAGCAAAACATCGACATACTATATGTGTTCAGAACATCCTTAAAGGAAATGTCACCATGGTCTTTTCATGCACATTTAAGAAAAGATAGATGGGGACATAGTCATGTAGATCTTACGTATGTCTAGATGAACTGTAAAAGGGTGAAACTAAATAGGAAAAAAACTGATTTCAAGGAAGAACAGGGATAAAGATAAGATCAGAACACAAATCAGCTGCAGTAAAATGTACAGAGGTTAGAGGTAGAAAATAAAGAAAAACTGCCATGTGAGGAATAATAAAATGTAGCGACAGTGTAATAGTGAACGCGCTCATACTTTTCAGCTGTAAGATCTTGCACACAGTGATAAGTAACCTTTACAGAAAATATGTGTATTACAGTAACTTGCGGTTGCATTTGAATTTATTTATAGGTTGTGGAACTTCAGCAAAATTCACAATATAGAGCTTCATGTTTTGTTAATTAAGTATTCACTCTCGCATCATTTTACTTTGTTTCATGTTCAGTCATTTTTGATTTATTGGATTTAATGGACAAAAAGCAACAGTTTCAGATTGTTGTACAGTACAGTACATCTTGGAAATGTCCTTGCAATTGATGGGAAGAAAGAAATGTTGGCAAGAAGATGTCAGGGAGCACATTGTATCTTTGCTTGTTTTGTCAATCATTTTTAAAGTTGGACATTGAGCCTTCCAATATCTCAGTTGTCAGCATCAAAAACACACTTTGTCCTTCATTACCGCAGCATTCCCCTTATGCTACCTTTTCCTCTAAATCCTTCTCGACCCTCTTATCTTTCTTTTCATCTATTTCCTGGAGACAAACTTTTTAATTTGCAATGTCATTATTTTCTCTTTCTAATTTATTTTTCTTATGAGATGCCATACATTGATTGGCTATTAACAGCTCAGATAAGGCTTTTATTTGACATCTTATGGAATTGGTTTTCAGCTGGGTTGCAATTGAAATAATTTTGAAATCTTTCCAAATAATCAGTGGCTAACTCACCATTACTTTGTTTACAGTTGTCTATTTTTGATCAATTTTTTTTTTTTTTTTTTTTTTAATGGACAAACAGTAGCAGTAGATTCTATTAACCCTTTCTTTGTTTAATTGAGTTCAACAACTAAACATGTGACTTGTGCTGGCCAGGTTGAAGCAGTGTAAATATGCTGTCTCATTTTATTTACAAGAGACTTTTAAACAACTGATTTAAATCAGCCCAATATTTTTCATATCATCCTGAAATGCTACAATTTTTTTTACATTTTGGTAAATGCTTCACTATTTAGGTAAACAATTTACTATTTTAATGTGGGTGTTATATTACATGAGCATTACATCTATTTCCACTTCCCTCCCCAGAAATAATTCTAAAGCTGCCCACAAATAGTATGTTTTTTAAACAATATGGCCGTGTTCAGCCGACCAGAATGACCAATCATTTAAAGACTTTCTGGTTGTGGGCATGATGATCATGATCCAATGTTGTATGATGTTTCAACGATGTGTATTAGGATTTATAGTTATTTATTGACCCATCTAACCCTCTAGTCATGGAATGGGATCATTGGATAGACAAGCTTTAGGTCTACAGGCATTAGGTGGACACCACTAGGTTGACATGCATTAAGTTTGACATGACTGAAGGTTGACATGCATGAAGATCTACATGACTGAAGATCGACAAGCAGGAAGGTCAACATGACTGACGGTCGACATGTGTTAGATTGACAGGGTCATTAGGTCGACACGGTCATAAAGTCAACATGGGGAAGGTTCACTGGGTCATAAGGTCAACATGGGGTTTTTTCACATTCCAGCGGCAGATGTTAGAGAGCATGGTTGTGTCTGTGCTGTCTGCTGCTTAGAGGCTACTATTAAGGGGGCTTTCATCACTACTAAGGGAGCTGAAGTGGGGTACTACTAAGGGGGCTGAAGTGGGGGACTGCTAAGGGGGATGAAAAGGGTCACTACTAATGGGGTTGATATGGGAGACTGCTTTATTTCAACAACAAAAAAATAAATACTGCAGGGATGCCAAGTGTGCCGTTTAAATAAAGGGTTGCTGTCATGTGTGCCATACAATTCCATGAATGTATACCTTATATGTCCAGTGGTGGTGTCCTGTGTTGCCATGTAAGAACAATAGTGCTACCGTGTGCTGCTGTATAAGTCCAGCGATGTTGCCGTATAAGTCTGCTGTATGAGTCCAGCAGTGCTGCCGTATAAGACTGCCATATGAATCCAGCAGTGCTGCACTGTTCTGTGGTGGTGTCATGTGCTGCTATATAATTGCAGCGGTGCTAACATATAAATCGTTTGTATAAATCCATAGTGCTGCCCTGTGCTGCCAAATAATTCTGCCATATAAGTCCAGTGTTGGTGTCCTGTGCTGCCAAATAAGTCCAGCAGTGCTGCCGAATAAGTCTTTCATATAAGTTCAGCTGTGCTGCTGTATAAGTCAGCCATATACTGTAAGTCCAGCAGTGCTGCCCTGTACTGTTGTATAAATCTGCCCTATAAGTCCAGTGGTGGTGTCCTGTGACTTATATGGCCACACAGGGTAGCACCACATCACTTATGCGGCAGCAAAGGACTCTCCATATATATCAAGAAGTTCTGCTCTGTGCTACCATATAAGTCTGCCTTATAAGTCAAGCAGTGCTACCCTGTGCTGCCATATCAGTCCAGTGGTGGTGTCCATCTGCCCTATCAGTCCAGGGGTGTTGCTGCCTGTCATATGTGCTGTGTAAGAAACTAGTTAGCTGGTGAAGACAGACTGAAGTACAATCCGGACAATTGTGGGATAAGGGGAAACAGTCAACTGAACATGTGGTCCATAATCCTGAGGCAAGACTAAAGGCATAAACACAGGCCAAGGCCTTAGCCTTTCCTTGTCACTTCAGGTCATTGGTACATTGTTTTGTCCTCACTGTCCTCCTCTTCTTGCCTCTTCTCATAGGCCCTTAATCTGATTGAGTCGGACGTGCACCAGTGTTCTTAACCCCACCTATCGTACGGATTGATCAGACAGTCCGAATGCAGTAGGACACCAAGCAAATGGACCGCGAGTGGATGTTTCATGTGAACACCCACTCGCTGGCCTGTGGGAACTTCCCCCATCCTCCGAGGGTCACCAACCATCAAATTATGGTCCGAGCGGTCATGCAGCTACAGGTGCTCCAGACCACTCGGACAGACAAGAGAAGAAAAATTGATATAGAAATCTATATCAATTCTAAAGGCGCTTTATATGAGTGTGCTTGGCTTACAGCAGCAATCTATACAGAGGAGGAGTCACCCCCAATACAATAAACAAGAGAAAAGAAAGTGGGCGATTGCGCTAAATTGGTAATGAACAAATAGATAAAATAATATACTTAAATTAAGTAGAAATAGTCAGGTGTGAATAATAAAAATGTATATTTAATTGTAACATATAAATAGTATAAGAAATATATCATACATAAAAAGAAAAATTCTTTAGCAAGGAATAAAAATTGTATAAAATGGACACTGAATCAATAGTCACCCTTGTATGGAGAGGAGTGTGCCAGTCCAATTTAGGGAATTATCCCAGATGTTTTATGGAGGGTCCTGGAAAAATTTGTAATCCAGACAAGTGGGAAACACTCTAGTGCTGTTGCCACTTGATATTCACAGGTTGTAACCGGGCTTCTTTTAGGAGGTGGCGTGCCTCCAAGATGGTACTTTGCCACGGATGGTGGTGAGAAGGGCCAGTCCACTTGTAATTGTATATGAGTGTCCCAAATGAGGGCAATGGGTTAATCTCCAACTCCAAATGTATGTGACTGGGGTGCTGGTGATCAGAGTCCCATTAGATCTGCACCTGTGACTGGGGTGCAGATCTAATGGGACTCTGATCACCAGCACCCCAGTCACATACATTTGGAGTTGGAGATTAACCCATTGCCCTCATTTGGGACACTCATATACAATTACAAGTGGACTGGCCCTTCTCACCACCATCCGTGGCAAAGTACCATCTTGGAGGCACGCCACCTCCTAAAAGAAGCCCGGTTACAACCTGTGGATATCAAGTGGCAACAGCACTAGAGTGTTTCCCACTTGTCTGGATTACAAATTTTTCCAGGACCCTCCATAAACCATCTGGGATAATTCACTCGGACAGACAGTTATCCGTGTGAAAGCAGGGATATGGGCAGCCAGCTGACATCTGGCTGTCCGCCCCCCCACATGTGCTTCACGGCCAGATTACCATACGCACGCCCAGCATTTTCATGGGAACGCCCATGGAACACAGGCATACGCATATGGTAATGAGCCCTTCACGCCCCTCTCCACCCCCTGCTCGGATGGTTCCATACAATCATTTTCTGAAATTCACGCTGTGTTCTGACGTGTGAGGTGTTCGCTCATGCGCAGAAGCGCCTCTGCACATTCGAAAGCACAAAACATCGTCCGGCCATCCGCACACGCAGCCATCCGACTCAATCAGAATAAGGGCCATAATGTGAAACGTTATCAAAATGGAGGCAGCATGTTTGTAGCTACCTTTGATTCAGAGAACTTGGTGAGCTTTTTCCAGGAGGACCCCCTGTCGCTGAAATTATGTTTATTTTTTTTTTAAACTGGGCATCTTCTGTTTGAACATCATTAGGGTGGGTGTCAGGGCCTAATTACAATTCCATTTTAACTCTCTCTGCACATGTTACATCTGCAGTGCACATGGTTTTGCTCATTTTGGGAACAAATTTGTACTGCAATCAGATCTGAATAAGGGCATATATCTTCATCAAATTAACATACTATTAGCATTCATTTTTATTCATTTTGATGTTAATAATACTGAACAATACAAAAATCCCACATCCCCAGTTCTATTTTACTACTTCTGAAGGGAAGTTTCAATGAAGTAGTGGGGGTGTACTGTACAGTATGTATTTTCATATATCTTTATTTAGAATGTGACTAACATTTTAATTGCATTACAAACACACTAATCTCTTTTGTGTATATGCTTTGAATGCTCAGTACGGAAACCTGAGCACTGTTGAACGCGGTAATCTCGCATCGGATTTTCATGGAGAATTTGCAAGAATTCTGCGCCATTTCACACACGCATCCAGAAGCTGCACATAGCTCTGCAGTGCAGGGGTCTGGGCATGTTGTGCAGAAGGGTGTTGTGCAGAGGGGTGTTGTTCAGAGTGGTGCTATGTAGTGCAGAGGGGTGTTGTGCAGTGCAGAGGGGTTGGTTCTGAGCAGAGGGGTGTTGTGCTGTGCAGAGGGGTGTTGTGCAGTGCAGAGGAGTGTTATGCAAAGGGGTGTTGTGCAGTGCAGAGGGGTTTGTGCTGTGCAGAGATATGTTGTGCAGTGCAGAGGGATGTTGTGCAGTGCAGAGAGGTTTGTGCAGTGCAGAGAGGTTTGTGCAGTGCAAAGGGGTTTGTGTTGTGCAAAGGGGTTTGTGCTGTGCAGAGGGGTATGTTGAAAACAGCATTGTAAAGTGGTCAAAATTGTCTGGAAAAGGCTGGAAATTAATGTTGAGGTTAATATTACTCTAGGGACAAAAAAAATGCAGAAATTACGTGATTTGGGCGTTTTTTGACAATTTTTGAAAAAAATCCAAATCCAAAGCTTTTCACTGCCGCTTGACAAAGCCAAATCCAAATGCCTGCGACAAATACAAATCTTCGACCCCGGCGCTCATCTCTACTAGAAAAACGGCATAATTTTGAGTTCTATGCACCTTGATATATGTGTATCACAAAATACATACATAAGACAGTAATTTAAGAGAAAACATGCAATATGTGTCAAACGTCAAACTCTCTATCAAGCTCATAATTGAGAACTTGGGCAGCTGCACAACTGCTATGATCTCTTATTTCAAATAAAACAGCTGTAAAGACCACCTAAGGTGTAATGTAAATTTGTTACTGCGGCCTTGTTACTCAAAAAGTCCCAGCATTGGGCCTTCTCTCTGTTACAGGCCTCAGCCCTGTCCCCATGCACACCAAACATCATTTGCATCTCCAACATGGGAGCAGCCATATTAGTTTGATTCACAGGAGTTCACCAGCCAATCCGGGAATGGTTATTCTGACATCATCCTGCAACAGCCAATCATCTACAGGCCCAGCCTATTTATTATTATTATTATAATTTTATTTATAAGGCGCCACAAGTGTTACGCAGCGCCGTACAAAGGAACAATACAGGGAGACAAAGCTTGGCATAACATTGAATAAATAACAAGAATACAGTACAAATAAAGAGCGCAGAGTTCAATACACATTACAGCTTGGATATAAGTAGTGAGGACTCAATCAACATACAACTAGAGGCTAGAAGCCAATGATGGAGATGAGTATGCGGACAAAGATGGTCACTGAGTGTTGGAGTATAGAAGAGCTGTGAGTGACATGTGAAGAAAGGAGGGCTTTGACAACAGGAGGGAAGAGGGCCCTACTCGGAGGAGCTTACAATCTAGTAAGAAGGGGAGACTGACAGATTACAAGAGGAGCAAGCAAGTGGGTGGTGGTTAGATTTCAGGATGTAAACAGGCAAGGGGTCGGAGAACCATCTGGTTTATGCAGTGGTAGGGTATGCTTTGATGAATAGGTGAGTTTTCAGTGCCCGTTTGAAGCTTTGCAAGGTCGGGGAGAGTCTAATGGAGCGAGGGAGTGCGTTCCACTGAAGGGGTGCAGCACGGGCAAAGTCCTGTACTCTAGCATGGGAAGCAGTGATCAGGGTGGAGGAGAGACGACAGTCGTCAGCCGACCGTAGAGGGCGGGAGGGTGTATGAATGGAGATGAGGTTAGAGATATATGGAGCAATGGAATTAGAGATGGCCCTGTATGTGAGTGTGAGGTGTTTGAAGAGGATTCTGTAGGGGAATGGAAGCCAGTGCAGATTTTGTTGAAGGGGAGTGGCAGAATTAGAGCGGCGGGAGAGGAAGATAAGCCTGGCTGCAGCATTGAGGACAGATTGGAGAGGAGCCAGTTGGGATTGAGCGAGGCCGGTGAGGAGAACATTGTAGTAGTCGAGCCGTGAGATGACCAATGAGTGGATGATCAGCTTAGTTGCACTCTGTGAGAGAAAGGGCCTGATGCAAGCAATTTTGCGTAACTGGAACCGGCAAGAATGGGCCAGGGCTTGGTTGTAGGGTGCAAAGAAGAGGGAGGAGTCAAGAGTAACACCCAGGCAGCGGATTTGGGGAATGGGGGAGATGATGGTGTTGTTAACAGTGATAGAGATATTAGTAGGGGGCATAGCTAATATACACTGTAGGGGGCATAATATATACACTGTATATATATATATACACTAATATATACACATAGTAGGGGGCATAATATATACACTGAGACTAAAGCCAGGAGTCAGTCAGTACAATGATGTCCTATAAGTAGCAGCTCTTCAAGCTCTCCTAGTTTTTCTGCTAATTCAGCACCTACAGAATTGTACTCTGTCTGTATCCTGACTCCCTCTAGTGTCCAGTCCAGGATACTGCATCCACTATCAGAATACCTGGTTTTCTGATTACCTTCTACAGCTGCTGGTCTGTCTACCTGCTATTAGTACCTGCATTGCTTAATGTTCACTACAGCTGTCAAGTCACCAGTCAGAGATACAAACATCAATATCTGCACTGAATACAGATATCTGCTTTTGCCGTTATCATCATCAGTGAACCTCTCCTTTGATGACCATAGTGATATCCAGTGCGTACTTACAGGAGTGACCTTATTCGGCAGCTCTTGTCATTGTTCTATTCAATCTGAGCCTACCTGCTATCTTTTTGTGTTAGAGTACATTTGTGCTTCTGTTTTTCTACATGTTTTATAATTTACAGACACCAGAACTGGTTTTGCCTCTAACTTTAAAATTAATAAATTGATTTGCTTTTGGATTACCAGCCCAGGAGACTCCTGCAAGAGTCCTGGCACACCCCAGGTGTCACTCGGCTATATAGATATATGGAGTGTGCATTTGATGTGCTGCATGTCAGATGGGATTATCCAGTACAGTAACATTACCACTGTAACAACATACTGTATAATGTCAGGTATATAGTGTATATTCAGGATTCCTGCAAGATGGCTCTGCCCCTCTTGAAATGGCGGGACCCCTCCTCTGTTGAAACTCCCCTGAATACTATATAAAACTATGGAGATTATAAGTGATGTTTCACTCTATAAAAACCCTTTATAGTTTGGTTATAGAGTGAAAGATCTCTTGCCACAATAGGCAATGCCTTCTTCATCATATACCTAATAAATGCAAGAGAATGGGAAACAATGAAATTATCTCTAATTTACCTTTAGAAGGCAAAGACCCTCATACACACTTACCAAAGGTAATGACTTTCAAATAAAGGTATAATTTCATGTGGGGTGGTGTTTTCCTATATGTGCCACCTTTATGTGCCCAGTTGGACTACATTGTGACTATGGTACTCCCTCCATAATTGGATTTGTGTAATGTGTGTAATGTTTAGTTTTGAACAGAATTGCTGTTCTATATTTCCTGCATAAACACAATGAGAATTGTCAGATTTTGCAAGTCAACAATTAGTAGATTCAGTAAATTTACCCTGTAGAATCAAAATAAATATTGATTATTTGGGCCAATTTCTTTTTGCTTATTTTTGCTTTTTTCTTTCAAGTAAACCTATCAGTATATCAAATGGAATTGAATAAATAAAGGAAAGCTCTTTTGCCTTTTCCGATCACATGGTTATGTCCGTGTCCTCGCATCATTATTCCCTCAGTGATAGCGTGTACCCAAATCGTGTCTAGCGATGGTCTATTCAAGTGTATTTAGGGCCTAATTCAGACTTGTTTGCTGGGATGCCTATGTTTGCAGCCTAGTGAACAGATAAACTCTGTCTGCCGCTTCTTTGAATACCCCCCCCCCCCGGCGATCAATTCCCTCACCTAATATGCGAGGGGGGTCATTCCCTTGCTTCTTCCCCCTGCCTGCCCCCTTACCGTCCCCAGGGCCGTTTCTAGACAATTTAGCTCCCAGGGCAAAGGAATGAAAATGCGCCCCCCCCCCCAAAAAAAAAAAAAAGAGTGAACACGACATAGAAGAAATTGCGCGTCGAAATAGGAGGCGTGGCTTATTTTTTAAAGGGGGTGTGGCTTAATATAAGGGCGTGGTCTGGCAGGAAAACAATTACCTTACATCTCACCTTTGCAACCTGCAGGTCCAGATATTGGTTACCGCAGGAATTGTCATTGTACTGTGATGTCACTGTGTGAAGGCCACACAGTGACATAAAAATATAAAGGCCCACACAGTGACCTAGTACGCCTCACAGATCAAGGCCAAACAAAGACAGGCTACTTGAATCTTTATACACTATTTATCCGTGATTCCAATTACACATGAAGCCGTACACCGTGATGACAATTACACATTGTCGCACACCGTGATGACAATTACACATTACGTCGCACACCGTGATGACAATTACACATTACGTCGCACACCGTGATGACAATTACACATTACGCCGCACACCGTGATGACAATTACACTGCACATCGTGATGACAATTACACATTACGTCGCACACCATGATGACAATGACACATTATGTCGCACACCGTGATGACAATTACACATTATGTCGCACACCGTGATGACAATTACACATTATGATGCCCGTTACACCCCACACTGTGATGGCAATTACACAGTACTCCCCACACCGTAATGCCTATTACACATTATGCCCCACACGCCGCTGCCGCACAACTCATGCCGTTTACTAATATGCCCCCACAGTGGCATATATGCCCCCACAGTGCCACACATATGCCCATACAGTGCCACATATATATGCCCCCAGTGCCAAATATGCCCCTAGTGCCACAGATATGTCCCCAATGCCACACATATGCCCCCACAGTGACACACATATGCCCCCGCAGTGACACACATATGCCCCCGCAGTGACACACATATGCCCATACAGTGCCAGATATGCCGCCACAGTGCCACACATATGCCCATACAGTGCCACATATATATGCCCCCACAGTGCCAGATGTGCCAGATATGCCCCCACAGTGCCACACATATGCCCATACAGTGCCACATATATATGCCCCCACAGTGCCAAATATGCCCATAGTGCCACAGATGTGTCCCCAGTGCCACACATATGCCCCCACAGTGCCACACATATGCCCCCACAGTGCCACATATATATGCCCCCACAGTGCCAAATATGCCCATTGTGCCACAGATGTGTCCCCAGTGCCACACATATGCCCCCACAGTGCCACACATATGCCCCCACAGTGCCACATATATATGCCCCCACAGTGCCAAATATGCCCATTGTGCCACAGATGTGTCCCCAGTGCCACACATATGCCCCCACAGTGACACACATATGCCCCCACAGTGCCAGCAGCACAACTTACTGTCTCTCTGGGTCTCCCCCTCCAGCCCCCCGCCGCTGCCCGCTGGTGCTGTTGGTGCTGCTGCTTTCACTGTGTCCCTGAGCCGTCAGCCATTCATATCTCGCGGGCTGGCTCCTGATTGGCTGCCAGCCCGCGAGCTCCTATGATTGGCTGACAGCCTAATGACACAGTGAGCGAGGGGATGGAGAGCGTCGCGCGTTGTGCTCCCCTCCCCTAGGAAATCACTCACGCTGTGCCTGGCTGCTCTGTTCATTGCGGACAGGGAGAGGGGGAAGAACTCGGAGGCGGAGGCGGCGGCGGCGGGCGGCATTGGGGTGAGCTCAGCTGCCGGCCGGGCGCCCCTGCTGTTTAAAAGAGGTGGACAAGCCGTGCGGCGCCCCGGGCTGCTGCACGGCTTGTCCGCCTGTAGAAACAGCCCTGCCCGTCCCTCCTGGAGTGAATGGCCTGGTGACTGTGAAACTCACAGAAACCATTCTCTCCAGTGGTTTGCGCATGTGCAATTCCGGACCATCTGGGAAGGGGACTAATTCAGTTCATTACGAATGAGTCTAAATTGGCCCTCTAGTAGTGTGTGTGGCTAAATGAAATAGACCCGCATGTGAGCAGTGTGCTGTGCAGAAGCCTTTCACTGCTCAGCAAGAACAGTTAATTGGAGTGTTAGTTCTTAAAAACTATTATGTACTTTTAATAACAACATGCATTTGGATGTATTGTATTGTACTAGATTTGTTCAACATATGCGCATTCTAAAATGAACAATAGGTAAGAAGCTACGAAATAGTGTCACAATATGCTTTTATTTCACTACTGATACAAAACTGATTGATAACTCAAGGTTCTTGGGTTAGGAATTTGTGCCTGCAGGATATTTTCATATCCAAATTCTAATAGCAATTATTCCTCTCAATTGTATGCCTCACACTCGCTGTAGTGATAAATCAGTACTTATAACATAATACAATGCTTTTGATGCTTTTTCAAAACCATGCCAGTACATTATATGCATCACAGAATCAGTATGCACCTGTATGTGTGTCTTTAATATTATATTATTTCTTTATTTTCTTTCTCATTGTTACATTTCATTAAGTGTTTTAAAAATAAATTTTCCTACTTTCACACTCACCTAAAACTTGCACTATACAACATCTTTTAGCAACTGTAATATACTGGGTGTTTAGAAGTTTAACTTTTATTGAAATTATACAGTAGTAGTGCAATTTTGCACATTGACCACAATGCTGCATGGTGGGATATATAGCATGACCCCATGTCCCCTGGTCACTTGCCTTTTTCTTAGATTTGCATCAATCTTCCACTAATGTGTTACACAGACACTGGTGGTATGCATGCAGAGGCGTAACTCTGGGAGGCAATGGAGTCATCTGCCACCGGGCTCCTGCTCCAAGGGGGAACCTCTTTTCCCTTGTGAGTTTAAATCAGTTAAATAAAGGCCGATATTGCTTGTGAGTTCTGAAATATATATATATATATATATATATATATATATATATATATATATAGGGTTTGATTGGGATGATCCGGCTCTCCCTGTGTGTTAGGTGTCTGCGCCGGGTGCCCGCTCCAATAGATGAATAGAAGGCAGGGGGGGGAAGAAAGCAGCACTCCAGGCGTCTTGTCAAATAAACACGGTCAGGCCATCCAATGTGGACAACGTTTCATTGCTTTTATTTCAGCAATTTCGAAATTGCTGAAATAAAAGCAATGAAACGTTGTCCACATTGGATGGCCTGACCGTGTTTATTTGACAAGACGCCTGGAGTGCTGCTTTCTTCCCCCCCCTGCCTTCTATATATATATATATATATATATATATATATCACAGGGAAGGTCCCGGCACTCTCAAGAGGGTAGACAACAACTATGGTGCCTATTCAATCCCAACAGGGAAGTATATATCCAAACAGCAATAGATGGCACTCTTGAGATTTTGCAGGACTGCACCGCGGCAGTGTGATAAATAACGAATAAATGCACTCAAGTCAAGTGTATCAATGTTTCGGGCTAGTTGCCCTTTATCAAGACAAGACATGTCTTGATAAAAGGCAACTAGCCCGAAACGTTGATACACTTGACTTGAGTGCATTCATTTGTTATTTACCACACTGCCGCCATGCAGTCTTGCAAAATCTCAAGAGTGTCATCTATTGCTATTTGTGTATATATATATAAATGCAAGTGGACCTGCTTCTCTGCATTTATTGAATCCCGGGTGCTGCTGTAGCTGCTTCCCAAGGCAGCGTGAGTATATTGTATATATATATATATATATATATATATATATATATATATATATATATATATATATATATATATATATATATATATATATATATACAGTATATATATATATATACAGTATATATATATATATATATATATTTACAACAAAAGTGTATTGGCACTGATGTTAGTCCCCTATGACGTGTGTTCCAGCTATTCAGCAGTGATGTAGCTTTTACAAGTTATCAGACATTCAGCAGAAAAGTCTTATCTAAAAAGTTCTCAAGTGTAAAAATGGCACATGCCAACATTTTCTCCAGTTGTTTTCAGAAGAGGTAACCGACGCGTTTTGTCCTTAAGTGGACTTCATAACGGGTAATAGTTTCTCTATTGAAATGCGCAATTAGATGATGCAATAAAGGTTGTATCATAACTTCACAAAAGTACCAGATCACTCTTATTCTCTTAATTTTCCAAAGAGATAGAACAAACAATAGTATAAAACCATTAACGAAAGGTCTCTGAAATTCTGACCAAGTTCTGTGTGTATAGTAGTCTCAAAGTCTGAAGTAGGTATGTTACAGATTAAGAGATCCTGACATTTACAAAAGTCTTCCAACAGATCCAATGATTACATATAAGGCATAAATAGACAGAGTGCTAGAGGAAGCAGTTGAAAAACGTGGCCTTTTACTCTTCCCAAAATCCACAAGATGCTGACCTCCACCCCCCCCCCCCCCCATGGCAGCCAATTATTTCAGCCCGTGCATCTCTGTTCAGCACCCTTTCTAAATATCTGGAAGAGTTCATCCAACCACTCATACAAAAGAAGAAGACATATTTGAGAGATACCAATTGGTTGTTGGAGAGAATACATAATTTACCAGACCTTCCACCAAATCTGCTATTATGTACACTAGACATATTGTCTCGCTATATAGGAGCATCCCTCACGAACAGGGACTTAACAATGTAAAACAATAAAGAATAGACAACATACTGGTCGTATGGACTGGCCCCCAAAAAACTTTGAAGAAGTCATGGCCAAGATCAATCACGCTTTATTAAAATCATGTACTCTTGTGGTCACAAGAAAATACATTACCTGGATGTACTTTTATCCTGGGATGGGGAATTAATTATTTCTACCATTTACCACAAACCCACCGACTGTAATAATCTCCTTCATACCGCGAGCCATCATCCAACCTTTTTAAAGAAGGGTCTTCCCTACTTTCAATTTTTAAGAGCCATCAGAATTTGCCGGAGCTCTTGCACAGCTGAAAATTAGATAGATTGTATAATTTCACAATTCAAATTGAGAGGATATGAGCCAATAGAACTGCAAAGGGCCAAAGAAAAGGCACTAAGATGCAGTGGGGAAAGAAATGAATACCAGCTAAATCAAATACCAACATGATTTTTCCAAACAACTATACCGCAGCCAGTACCTTTATTGGTACAACAACTCTGATTAAACCATTGGTCAATTCAAGAGTTATGTTATCCCACAAAAGGGGCATACATTAATGATATAACCTGAAATACACAGACACCTCAAGGTTATTTTCTATTAAAGCCGGGGTGTTACAGGTGCATTGGTTGCATCACATGTTGATACATGGAGCCAGGACCATATGTCTACCATCCACACTCTGGGCAAAAGCTTCCGACATGTACTTAATTGCCTGAGTAAATGTGTTATATATGCATTACGCTGCCCCTGCAGCCTTGTGTATGTCGGAAAAATGTTATCCAATTTCCGAACTTGGATGGCACAACATAGGATGGCATTCGACATGCCCTTGAGGGCAAGGAACTCGACTAACTGGTCGCAAAACATTTGAAAGAATATCGACATCCTGTAGCATCTTTGTCCTATAAAGTGATCGATCAAGTCCCTATGTCTAAACGTGGAGGAGACCGTGACAAGAAGCTTCTAAAGTTAGAAGCATTTGTATTCATTGGATGAACACTGTAGCACCGATGGAACTTAATGAACACCTATCGCTTTCATGTTTTCTGTAGGAAATAGCTATCCAGATTAATCAACTAGACCCTTGATCACAGACAACAATTTGGTTGTATAAAATAATTTTATTCAGGCCAAAAAATGTCTTCTCTTTTTTGTATTTTTTCTGTTTTTCTTTTTTCTTGTCTCTAAAACAATGTTTTTCTGTTCAAATATATAGAGTGGATATGTATCCATATTATAGTAATTAGATGCTTTTACACCCACCATTAAAGTTTGTTTCAGTGGATTTTCCCATAGGTAAACATATAGAAATTACCATCTTGCCATCTGATCAATTACAATAAGGTATTTTTGTATAGGTTAAAAGTATCTGTTGACAGAACAGACAGCCCTTAGTCTTTGTGTTTAGAGTGTTGCCTTAAATGTAATTGTTTCATATATATGCTTTACATCTGTTTTGCAAATGCATGTATAGACATTATAGACAGCTTTTTTTAGTTTTTTCTTTATTTTTATTTTTTATTAACTATAATGGTTTTCATAAATATTTACACTAGTTCACTAGGATGTTTCTAACATTCTAATTTTTTTCACCAAAAAGTTTATCAGATGCAGAGTTCTCACAAGATGTTTTCACTTTGTAGCACCGTTGTTTGGGAGCCATGGCAACCGGCCAAGCACTCCTGTGACTGGTCATTTGACAAGCACACTCCGACTGACCCGATACCATGACGCTGACCACTGGGCACATCAACAGGGGGTGGAGTGATCGGGCAGCGGCGATGGGACATCATCCAAGAATGCCACACTTGTGGTGCCTGCCGCAATGATACTCTGCAGGATGGACGTTGAGGTGACAGGTGCTCATGAGCGCCAGGAGAGTTAGGTGAGTGAGCGATGTAATTGCATGATGCATCATGGAGTGTGTGACTGGGGGCATGCCTTCACTTGACAAATCTATCTGATTTCATTGTCACTGCAGTATTTAACTGGTGTATGTATACTGCACTGGTTGTATGCAATTGAACCACCAAGATCCACAACCTTGCATGTTTTTCTTTTTAAAGTCCTGTGAGTGCCGCCATCCAATATCTATCTATCTATCTATCTATCTATCTATCTATCTATCTATCTATCTATGTATACTCATATATTATTTATGAAATACATGCAGATGACTGGTGGTGGAGATGCTGGCAGTCAGAATATTGAGGCCAGCATCCTCTCCCAATCCCTCCTCGCTAGTGCCTAACCTTGAAGCCCCACAGCCTAACTGTAACCCCCCTCTAGGAGCTGAAACCTCCTCCCCACAGCCTAACCTTAACTCCCCCAGTATTAATCAATCTCTGGCATTATTGCAAATGCATTTTCCAAGAGTTGAAGTCCAAAGCCATGATGTAATGGGAGTCTACAAATTAATTGAAACAAGCAATGAAAATTACATCACAGTATATTGATTTTCACCTTGGATTTTATTCCAAACAACATTTTAGTAGTTTGTATTTACAGGCCCATCTCCCTCCTCCCTTTTTCCTCCAAGCTCCTAGAATGCCTGACCTATAATCATCTCCTAAGCCACCTTACTGCTAACTCCATTCTAGATCCCCTCCAATCCGGGTTCCGCCCTTTACATTCCACTGAAACTGCCCTGACCAAAGTCACTAACGATCTACTATCGGCTAAATCCAAAGGCCTCTTCTCTATCCTCATCCAGCTTGATCTGTCGGCTGCCTTTGACACTGTTGACCACCCTCTCCTGCTCAACACCCTCCGCTACTTTGGCATCACTGGCATGGTCTTCTCCTGGTTCACCTCATACCTCTCCGATCGCTCCTTCTCCGTCTCCACTCCGAGCTTCTCCTCTCCTACTACCCCGCAGCAAGTCGGTGTTCCCCAAGGGTCGGTCCTTGGCCCTCTTCTCTTCTCCCTCTACACCACCTCTCTGGGCACCCTCATCAGCTCCTATGGTTTTCATTACCACCTTTATGCTGATGATACCCTAATCTATCTCTCCTCCCCCGACCTATCCCCATCACTCCTGACATTTTGCGGCGCCTTATAAATAAACATACTACTACTATGACCTTTGTTTTCAGGAGCATTTTTACATGGTGTGGCATAGAATCCCCAAAACTGGAACAGTCATTGGTGATTTTAGGGTCATGGTACCACACTTGAATCATTGCTTCAATCAGCTTCACTTTTGTCGTACAGTCATTTCCTCTAAGGCTACGCTTGCAAGTAGATCACAGATTTTCAGTGGGATTTATGTCTGGTGAGTTTCCAGGCCACAGATTGTAAATCTATCAGAAATAGCACTTACAACAGATCAAGAGTCAGTACTACAGAAAGGACTTTCCTTTTCAACCCAAAACCATTTTGACAGGTTTAACTGGGAGAAAGATCTTAATCTCTTCTGTAGAAAACTCCTATTAATGAAATTTCATGCACAAAAGAAGGATCAACCAACAACCCTGGAAACATCATCTGAAGACGAGAATATAACCCTGACAGAGGAGGATACTGAAGCACTAGGAATTCTAGAAGAACTGTGGGACCCTCATGAGAATTCCCAAAACGACAACACCTTAACAACATTCTTTCCTCAGTAACACATATGTCCAGCAGTAGGGTTTTTTAAAAATCTAGTCTCGAAAGAACTAGATAAACTATACATGAAAAAACAAGACCAGCCAATGCTGGATGACAACCTTACCAAATCTGAGAGGAAGGCTTTAAAAGAGATTAAAACCTGGAAAGAAGTAATCATTAAATCTTCAGACGAAGGGGGAAATATTGTTATCTGGCCAAAAAGTATATATGAAAACAAGGCCATAAGACAATTGAAAGATCACAAATGCTATAAACTGCTCTTCTCCAACCCCACTCAGGACTTTGCAGAAATTTACAACAAGATAATACAGACAGCCTTTCAAAATAACCATCACTAAAAATGAATTTAAATTCCTAGAAGTCACAGATCCCAAAGTACAGACATTCTATCTATTACCAAAAATTCATAAAACTTCTAACCAACCACCTGTGAGGCCAATCGTCTCTGGCATAGGGGGACTATCAGAACAGGCAAGCAAGTTTATAGATCAACATCTGAGGAGACATGTAATGAGCCTAGCATCATATCTGCAAGATACTCCAGACGTTCTGAGAAAATCAGTGGGATAAGAATCGAAGAGGATCATCTTTTAGTCTCCCTAGACGTCGAATCTCTCTACACCAGCATCAATCATGCAAATGGGGTAGGAGCAGTAAAATACTTTTTAGAGATGGAAGGCCTGCCAAAATATGCCTAAACAAATATCAATTGTAGACCGATTCAATGAGGAAATGTAAATCAAAGATTATGTGAACTGCAACACACAAGGTGTTATCTGCTGCCTACAATGTGAATGTGGACAGAGATATGTGGGTATGACTTCATGACCTCTGAAGAGCAGGATTCTGGAACATTTAGGAAATATTCAAAACGCCAGTCAGGATATTTCCAAAATAAAAAACTGACCTCAGTGGCGAGACACTTTCATACAAAACATCAAGGAAACTGCCATAACATTAGATTTGTGGGACTTGAAAGAGTACACCTGGGTATTAGAGGGGGAGACATAAAATAGTAACTACTGAAACGTGAAAGTTGGTGGATCTTTTGATTAGGCACCCTCACCCCGGAAGGTCTAAATGAATATATAAGCTACAGTCCTTTTCTCACATAAAACCCTGCAATAAGGATTGATATTTAGCAACTTATTTGTAATCAACCCATTAGCCCTCAAATCAAAGAGTAATTAATTAGCTATCTCACAAACTAGTTTGTCTTAAATTACAAAGAAGCTACCCTTAGAACAGCAATTCAATAGCTATTTTACAAAACAGCTAATCTTTTGTTTTCTTCCCTTCTGTAACTAGATACAACCTAATTTATCACATAAATCTATTAACTTATATAACTACTAGCAAAAATATTGTCTAATATTACATTACAGAAACATTGGATAGTAAAAGTTGTATTTGAGAAAACTTTTTGAGGACATAATTATGATTCCTAGTCCCTGTAAAGTTATAAATTAAATTAATTTATGCATTTATCTAAATATAGAAACTGCCACTATACAGAAATAAAAGTTGTTTACATGGATATAAAAAATAAATATTATAAACTCTTTTTATACTAACACTTTCTTGTGTTCTGGTTTTTTCCCCCATTTAGCGCAAACTTAATAGATCAGGTTGTGTTTAAGAAACCTGCGCACTACGTAACCCCTTTTTCTGTTGGAATAATTGAACAGTAACTATTGGTAATAATTGAATAAACATTCCAATTATCACCAATTAACTGGGAGGAGTATCTATAAATTCAAACTCTTCAGCCAAGATAGTCACTGTGATCAAGCCTACCAGGCGAAACGATATCGTCGGCTTCCAGGGCATGCACTGTGCGCACAGTGCAAGCCCGTGAGATGAAACTCCCTTAAAATATCTACCATCACTTCTACACAAGACACAGACTGCCAGTCTATTACAGCATAACTGCCAGATATAGATACCGGGACCAACCGCTGGACAAACGTCTAGTAAGATTTGTAATACGGAGTGATAGAAATTACGTGGCGCAGTGCTGCCTCAATTCACAGTCCCCTGAAGTTACACCCTAACTTCACAAGATATACATATGGAGCAAAGAATTGGGAACATAGAAAAGTGGCGCAGTGGAATACTTGATGTTCTATTCTAGTGGACTTCTCTCGAGGTTCCAGCTGAAGTTTTTCTCGTATTGGTATCGACAACCCGGTAAAGGTAAGTGTTCAGGTAAAGAAATCCGAAAAATAAAAAATGCAAAACTGTATTAAAGACTAATTTACAAAAAAAGTGTGAGTGTCAATTAATATAAGCCATTTTCATGGTGGTGACGAAAAGTGATATAGATGCAATCAGCAGGCGTACCCAAACTCACGTTGTATCGTGGGGGTGGTCCTCTCATCAAGGTATCTTTGGCACGTCCTGGAAGTGTTCCTTGTGGATTTTCAATGTGTGGACGAAATTGATCCAAATTTGCTCGAAAAAGAATTTAAGAGTGTCTTAGTTGCACGGTGCATTTAGATGGTATTAAGCTCATAAAGGTTTCTTTATGTGGAATCTTCCTTGGTGTAAACAGTCATGTGGTTTAGAGAATTTGGGATGCCTCGAATCCCCAATCCCAAATCCGAGGCATCCCAAATTCTCTAAACCACATGACTGTTTACACCATGGGTCCTCAAACTACGGCCCTCCAGATGTTGTGAAACTACAAATCCCATCATGCCTTGCCACAGTTTTGCTATAAGGGAGTGTTAAAACTGTGGCAAGGCATGCTGGGATTTGTAGTTTCACAACATCTGGAGGGCCGCAGTTTGAGGACCCATGGTTTACACCAAGGAAGATTCCACATAAAGAAACCTTTATGAGCTTAATACCATCTAAATGCACCGTGAGTAGGGGTACGCCCGCTTTTCTCCAAACCTAAAAGAAACCTTTATGTGTATTTTCCTTCCTTTTATCACGTAAGTGAGGTACGCTGCCATAAGACTAATATCCTTGTCCAGCTGCCCCATGCACCTATTCAATTGCTATATGTGGATAATATAGTGAAACTAAGACACTCTTAAATTCTTTTTCGAGCAAATTTGGATCAATTTCGTCCACACATTGAAAATCCACAAGGAACACTTCCAGGACGTGCCAAAGATACCTTGATGAGAGGACCACCCCCACGATACAACGTGAGTTTGGGTACGCCTGCTGATTGCATCTATATCACTTTTCGTCACCACCATGAAAATGGCTTATATTAATTGACACTCACACTTTTTTTGTAAATTAGTCTTTTTTTTTTTTTTTTTTGAATAAACAATTTTTATTGATTTTTCAATAAAGATAAAGATAATACAATGAGTAGTACAATAAATGAGGTACAATAATTGGTAGTGAGAGGTGAAATAATCCTTAAGTCATGCACGGTACGAATTCACTAAATACAACCAATGAAAAGTGCGAGGACTGTTCGGGTCATGAGCCTTTGGATGTGTTTGGAAAAGTTCCTGGAAGGATAAGAGCTCGCTCCTAGAGCTAGATTCCAGAAGGCTATTATGACCAATTTTTCGTGATTTTCAACATTTCACTTTCCACATGTAGATGTGCTAACCGTGCTTGCCCTTTTACCTATCTACCTGTTAATGACTACTAACTTAATAACTGAATGTAGAGAAGAAAGAAAGTAAGTGATTGGGGAGAAGAAGAAAAGGAAGAAAAAGAGGGGAAGGCGGGGTAGGTAATCAGGAGGGGGAGGGGGGTATAAGATATCTAGTGTATTGGGTATATCGGACTTGACACTGTGTCCATCAATTTTCCCTGTGAGGGAAGGGGTGGGGGGGGGTCTACGAGCATATCTTAATCTCCACTATGATGAAATTTACATCGAAGGACTATTGCCAATTGTGGTATTCCAGATGTGATTTATGAATCTTTCTAATCACTTGGCTGCCCTGCCTGGACTATCTGGAATTCAATAGTTGCTGTGTGGTATGTCTAAGCAGGGACCACTCCTGGTGGTCGGAGAATTGATAGATTTTTGTTTGTGTGTCTGTATTTAAAGTGGAGATGTAATAACCCCACTTCTTGCGAAATCTTGAGTCTCCTTTGTTATAAGTTGAATAGAGGTATTTGCGGTCGTAATACATTTGTTGCAGGGTCATTCTGTGCAATTCGCTTATTAACGGGCCAGACCTGACCGTCCAATGCTTGAGGATTAATTTTTTCGAGATGGTGAAAAGTATAGTAAGTAACGGGCCAAAGTCGACTAGTTGAGACTCATCTAACCACCCCGCGAACCTCAGACATATACAAGCCGCGGGTGTGGGGGCTAAGCTGAGATTTAGTTTTGATTTTAGGAATGCAAATATTTTGTTCCAAAACCTTCTGATTTTGGGGCAGTCCCAAAAGCAGTGCATAAGGGATGCCGATATTTTCCCGCATTTTATGCATCTCCCTTCTTCATCTGGTATGAAATGAGCCCTGACGCTGGGAGGCATGTAGGCCCTATGAATCGTTCGTAGATGGACCTCTTGCAGATATGCTGAGTGGAGAGACCTCATGGTGATGGTGAAGCCCTCCATCAGCATGTCCCCAGTGATGTTGCCCCCTAAATCCTGTTGCCATCTGTCTGCAAGCTTGACCATGTGTGGTGTGGATGGAATGTCAACTATGAGGGAGTATACATGTTTAAGTCTGTAAGGTTGCCTCTCCCATCTTTTTAGCAGTCTCGAAATAGTGTTTGTTTTTGTTTGCGGGGGGGGAGGTAAGTTTAATGCTTGTATATAGTGTCTGACTTGAAGGTACATGAAGAAGTTAGAGTTATGTAATGAGTATTTATCTTTTAGATCCTGGAATGAGAGCAATGAACCGCCACCCGGGTCAAACACTTGGCTGGCTGAACACAGTCCTTTTTCCCTCCACTGTAAAAACCTGGTATTTTGTAGGGATGGAGTGAATGCTGGATTCCCCCACAATGCTATATATGGGGTCGCTGTGTGAGTGTCACGACTGGGGATTTGGGACCCGGGAGTGACCTTGGTGGCTAGCTGACAACCCAATGGAAACAGGACGGAGGCAAGTGGATACAAATGGGTAATGTTTATTGCATATAATGAACTGGTACAGGGGACATTTGAAAGTCTGTAAAAGTCTTTGGAAAGCTGGGAACTGACAAGTTACTAGGAGGCACGTAGTAGAGGCACGGGAGCACAGGAGCTGGAAAGCACAGAGTAGGGCCACTAGAGTGCAGGTGCCGGAAGCACGGAGTTGGACCACTGGAGAGCAGGTGCCGGAAGCACTGTAGGCAGTGGTGAAGGTGGTTGCGGGTGCAGGTACTGAGGCACGCAGAGACAGGTGGACACAGGTGCAGATGCTGGAGCGTGCGGGTGCAAGTGGTCACAGGTGCAGGTAACTCGGAAGCACAGGTGCAGGTAACTCGGAAGCACAGGTGCAGGTAACTCGGAAGCACAGGTGCAGGTAACTCGGAAGCACAGGTGCAGGTAACTCGGAATGCAGGAACGGATGAACACTGGTGCAGATGAACACAGGTGCAGGAAACTCGGAAGCACAGGTGCAGGAAACTCTGAAGCACAGGTGCAGGTAACTCTGAAGCACAGGTGCAGGTAACTCTGAAGCACAGGTGCAGGTAACTCTGAAGCACAGGTGCAGGTAACTCTGAAGCACAGGTGCAGGTAACTCTGAAGCACAGGTGCAGGTAACTCAGAAGCACAGGTAACTCAGAAGCACAGGTGCGGGTAACTCAGAAGCACAGGTAACTCAGAAGCACAGGTGCAGGTAACTCAGAAGCACAGGTACGGATGAACACTGGCACAGATGAACACAGGTGCAGATAACTTGGAAGCACAGGTGCAGGTAACTGGAAGCACAGGTGCAGGTAACTCGGAAGCACAGGTACGGATGAACACTGGCACAGATGAACACAGGTGCAGATAGCTTGGAAGCACAGGTGCAGGTAACTGGAAGCACAGGTGCAGGCGACTCGGGAACACAGGTGCAGGCGACTCGGGAACACAGGTGCTGGGACAGGAAGCAGGTACTGGATATAGGTACAGGGTAACACTGGTGCAGGGTCTTGAAGGCACACAGGTGTAGGAACACTGGTGCAGGGTCTTGGAAGCACACAGGTGTAGGAACACTGGTGCAGGGTCTTGGAAGCACACAGGTGTAGGAATGCTGGAGCAGGGTCTTGGAAGCACACAGGTGTAGGAATGCTGGTGCAGGGTCTTGGAAGCTCACAGGTGTAGGAATGCTTGAGCAGGGTCTTGGAAGCACACAGGTGTAGGAATGCTGGTGCAGGGTCTTGGAAGCTCACAGGTGTAGGAATGCTTGGAAGCAGGATACAAATGCTGGGTAACTGGAATACCACAGAGCTTAAGCAGGAACACAAGCTGAAGCTTCCTTCCAAGTTATTGACAACAATGCAAAAGCAAAGTGTCTATGCAGGGCTGGGAGGATAACCCCTCAGAGCAGCACTGATTGGCCATCCGGGTGATTGGGAATGGCCACACCTGGAACAGTCTCTGGATGGGGCCAATCAGAATCACCCAGGTGCTCGTTACAAGCAAATACTCAGATCTTGCTGCAGCAGGCTGAGAAACAAGACTGACAGGCAGGTAAGACAGGACAAACACACTGAGTTCTGGCAGGATTGTGACAGTACCCCCCCTTTACGGGTGGCCACCGGACACTTCAGGAACTTTGAAGAAAAGTCACAATTCTGCCTCATCATCAGAACAGGTGGACCATCCATCGTCGACGTAAACGGAATTCCCGTTCCATTGGACACGATAATGAGGATGACTTCCGTCCGGAAGGAACACTTGACTTGGACGAAGAGGACCACTGGAGAAAGACGTAGAATCAAATTCATCAGGGATAACTGAAGTATTTTTGACTGGAACTGAGAGACGAGAAGATCGGGCCCTTGAGGCTAAGGCACCACTAAGACTCAAATTAAATCTTGTTCGATATCCAGGGGCTTTCGGATAGCCATCTTTAGCATCTAACTGAATTTTTCTCAGAGGTAAGACAGGGCAAGGTGAAACAGGATTTTCAAGGAAAGGGGTAGAGTCATAATCCTCATCATACTCGGAATCAGAATCCATGTCTAGAGTTAAGACTGCCTTGCTCTGACTGGAGGTTTCTGAAGACTTGTTGGGGCAAGGTACCGTAGAAGGTTCCACTTGAGGATGAGACAGAGAAACACAGCCAACTCTTAAGCTCATGGGTACAGACCTTGAAGATGTGGGATATTCAGCAGAAAACTCGAAGGAATCTTTGGAAGGAGACAGAGCCATATAATTTAGTTCCATATCTATGGACTGAGTCTTCGGTGACGACTGTGAACCAGCCTGTTTTCTGGCAGCCCGAAAATTTTTGATATATTGGTCAAGAAGAGCTTGATCTTGTTCGGAGAGTTTCATCTTGGAGGACTGAGCTAAATCTGTGTTAAAGTATAGAGTCTTTGGGCTGAAGCATAGTACAGACGTGGAAGTAGACAAACTTGGACCAGCTGGAACCGGAGGACATCCGATTGTACTTGAACCAGCTAGGACCGGCAGGGACTCTGGATTGACGGATGGGACCGGATGATCATTGAAGATGCTTAAACCGGCTGGGACCGGCATGGACTCAGGATTGATGGATGGCAACGGATGATCCCTGAATATACTTGAACCGGCTGGGACCGGCATGGACTCTGGACTGACGGTTAAGACCGGATGAGAACCAGAGGTGTCGGAATCGGCTGGAACCGAATGAGCCTCCTGACTGACGGCTGGAACCGGATCATTGGAGGTACTTGAACCGGCTGGGACCGGAGTGGACTCTGGACTGACGGATGGGACCGGATGAGGTCCAGAGGTGTCGGAATCGGCTGGAACCGAATGAGCCTCCTGACTGACGGCTGGAACCGGATCATCAATGGAGGTACTTGAACCGGCTGGGACCGGAGTGGACTCTGGACTGACGGATGGGACCGGATGAGGTCCAGAGGTGTCGGAATCGGTTGGAACCGAATGAGCCTCCTGACTGACGGCTGGAACCGGATCATCAATGGAGGTACTTGAACCGGCTGGAACCGGAGTGGACACAAGACTGCGGACCCCCACTTGGGGCTGGAGACTGCGGACCCCCACTTGGGGCTGGAGACTGCGGACCCCCACTTGGGGCTGGAGACTGCGGACCCCCACTTGGGGCTGGAGACTGCGGACCCCCACTTGGGGCTGGAGACTGCGGACCCCCACTTGGGGCTGGAGACTGGATGTGGTCAGAATCACTTTGTTCTTGGGCTTGCGGAGTGAACAATTCTCAATGAAGTGGTCTGGATTACCACAGTAGAAACATAAATGGAGAGACCTGCGTCTTTGGCGTTCAGATTCTGAAAGCTGGGACCTCCGCTTGCCCTGGACAGAAATTTCGCTCTGAAGGTTGGGAGGCCTTTCAGATTTCACAGGCACTTTCACTGAGACTCCTTTCACTTTGGAGCTGTAGCGGATGGGCTTCACAACCTCAGGAGTGTAACTGAGTAACGTAGTTATTATGGGAAAAATTTTTGCCAAAAGTTCTTGCAGCTGGATAAGTGAGTGGTGGTAGGTTCCCATTGGTATTGCTGTCAGATTTTGCATAGCCACTTTAAAGTCACTAGCCAAGTCCAGGGGCTTTTGCATACTGTCACGACTGGGGATTTGGGACCCGGGAGTGACCTTGGTGGCTAGCTGACAACCCAATGGAAACAGGACGGAGGCAAGTGGATACAAATGGGTAATGTTTATTGCATATAATGAACTGGTACAGGGGACATTTGAAAGTCTGTAAAAGTCTTTGGAAAGCTGGGAACTGACAAGTTACTAGGAGGCACGTAGTAGAGGCACGGGAGCACAGGAGCTGGAAAGCACAGAGTAGGGCCACTAGAGTGCAGGTGCCGGAAGCACGGAGTTGGACCACTGGAGAGCAGGTGCCGGAAGCACTGTAGGCAGTGGTGAAGGTGGTTGCGGGTGCAGGTACTGAGGCACGCAGAGACAGGTGGACACAGGTGCAGATGCTGGAGCGTGCGGGTGCAAGTGGTCACAGGTGCAGGTAACTCGGAAGCACAGGTGCAGGTAACTCGGAAGCACAGGTGCAGGTAACTCGGAAGCACAGGTGCAGGTAACTCGGAAGCACAGGTGCAGGTAACTCGGAATGCAGGAACGGATGAACACTGGTGCAGATGAACACAGGTGCAGGAAACTCGGAAGCACAGGTGCAGGAAACTCTGAAGCACAGGTGCAGGTAACTCTGAAGCACAGGTGCAGGTAACTCTGAAGCACAGGTGCAGGTAACTCTGAAGCACAGGTGCAGGTAACTCTGAAGCACAGGTGCAGGTAACTCTGAAGCACAGGTGCAGGTAACTCAGAAGCACAGGTGCGGGTAACTCAGAAGCACAGGTAACTCAGAAGCACAGGTGCGGGTAACTCAGAAGCACAGGTAACTCAGAAGCACAGGTGCAGGTAACTCAGAAGCACAGGTACGGATGAACACTGGCACAGATGAACACAGGTGCAGATAACTTGGAAGCACAGGTGCAGGTAACTGGAAGCACAGGTGCAGGTAACTCGGAAGCACAGGTACGGATGAACACTGGCACAGATGAACACAGGTGCAGATAGCTTGGAAGCACAGGTGCAGGTAACTGGAAGCACAGGTGCAGGCGACTCGGGAACACAGGTGCAGGCGACTCGGGAACACAGGTGCTGGGACAGGAAGCAGGTACTGGATATAGGTACAGGGTAACACTGGTGCAGGGTCTTGAAGGCACACAGGTGTAGGAACACTGGTGCAGGGTCTTGGAAGCACACAGGTGTAGGAACACTGGTGCAGGGTCTTGGAAGCACACAGGTGTAGGAATGCTGGAGCAGGGTCTTGGAAGCACACAGGTGTAGGAATGCTGGTGCAGGGTCTTGGAAGCTCACAGGTGTAGGAATGCTTGAGCAGGGTCTTGGAAGCACACAGGTGTAGGAATGCTGGTGCAGGGTCTTGGAAGCTCACAGGTGTAGGAATGCTTGGAAGCAGGATACAAATGCTGGGTAACTGGAATACCACAGAGCTTAAGCAGGAACACAAGCTGAAGCTTCCTTCCAAGTTATTGACAACAATGCAAAAGCAAAGTGTCTATGCAGGGCTGGGAGGATAACCCCTCAGAGCAGCACTGATTGGCCATCCGGGTGATTGGGAATGGCCACACCTGGAACAGTCTCTGGATGGGGCCAATCAGAATCACCCAGGTGCTCGTTACAAGCAAATACTCAGATCTTGCTGCAGCAGGCTGAGAAACAAGACTGACAGGCAGGTAAGACAGGACAAACACACTGAGTTCTGGCAGGATTGTGACAGTGAGATTCCTTTAGCTTCTTGTTGAGTGTTATCCAGGCAATATATGTGTCATGAAACAAGGGATGGTGGAGGATTTCTGGCGGAATTAAATTTTTCTTAGTATGCAGCAGTGCACCTGGCGATTATGGGCGAAAGACAGACCAGTCAAATTCTAAGTCAGTGTATTGACTCTGTCCTAGCAGCCAATCCGCTGCATGTCTCATAAGGATAGCTATCGAGTAGGAGTGGATATCTGGTAATCCCGTACCCCCCTCCTCTCTGGACATTGCGAGTTTGGGAAACGCAATCTTTGGTTTCTTCCCCTGCCACACAAATTTTATTAATGTTTTTCTTAGTGACTGGTTATCTTTTTTGGATATCAGAAATGGGAGGAGCTGCATTATGTAAAATATTTTGGGGAAGATAATAGCCTTCACCACTGCAATTCGGCCTAATAGTGACAATGGGAGATCCGCCCAGCCCTCTAGTTTGGTTGTTAGACCGCTAATGATCCTAGAGAAGTTTAGGGCGTAAATGTTGGAGTGTTTTGGGGGGACTTGTATGCCCAAGTATTTAAAATGAGTTTGCGTTATTTTAAGTTGAGTAGAGGTTTCTATATTTAGGATGACCTCGGGTGGAAGATTGAGGGGAAGAAGTTCTGATTTAGTAACATTGATCTTGTAACCTGCTCTAGCCCCGAATGTTCCTATAAGTCTCAGAATTTCTGGTATTGAGTTTAAAGGGTTGGCTATAAAAAGAAGCATGTCATCGGCAAACAACGCTATCTTTAGCTCTGCACTGCCGATTTGCATGCCTTTGTACTCTGTGGACGCTCTCAGCATCATTGCCAGTGGCTCAAGGGCTATGGCGAACAACATTGGTGACAGCGGGCAAGCTTGTCTTGTCCCTTTTCCTATTTCAAATGGTGCTGATAGATGCCCATTGCAGGCAATTTGTGTTTGCGGTTTGTGATAGAGCAGTTGTATAAGCTTAATGAATTGGGTTGGGAATTGGAATTTGCAAAGGGATTCGTATAGATGTGGCCATTCTATAAGGTCAAATGCCTTTTCGGCATCGAGTGAAAGTATTGCTCCTTGTAAGGGGTGAGTCGGGGAGTCATGCGCTGCCAGTGCAGCTATTACCTTCCTTACGTTCACTACAGAGTGACGTCCTGCTATAAATCCCGTTTGATCGGGGTGAATTATCGAAGGGAGAATAGTTTTAAGTCTCATGGCAATTATTTTAGCTAGTAATTTATAATCTAAATTTAGAAGCGATATAGGCCTGTAAGAGCTGGGGAGTGATAGATCTCTATCAGGTTTTGGGAGGATTTTCAAGATTGCAGAATTAAAGTGTAGTGGGGGGGTGGGGTCTTTAAGTATAGCATTTAAAAATTTTGTTAGGATTGGGGGGAGCGGTGAGAGCAGTATTTTATAGAATTCACCGCTGAACCCATCTGGGCCTGGGGCTTTATTGGCTTTCAAACCTTTAATCGCTGCCTCTACTTCTCCTTCTGATATGGTTGCGGTTAGAGAGTTGGACATTGATTCTGTTAACGTGGGGTATGTAAGAGAATCCCAATCTTGTGAGGGGGTGCGAGGTGTGCTGGTTAAGGGTGGATTCGATGCTTCCTCATGTACTAGAGAGGATGTATATAATTTTTTATAAAACTTATGCATCGTTTGGGCTATTTGTTCATTAGTCTGTGTCAAAGAGCCATTGTCTGTACGTAGGGGTTGTACTACTGCGGGTTTGTGTGTGCCTTTTAGCAAGTTGGATAGTAGGGTGCCTGTCTTATTCCCGAATCGGTGAAATTTGTAATTCACCGTGAATAGATATCTGTCGCCCATATCCGCCAGGTACTCCTCAAAGTGAGTCTTAGCCAGTAGGTATGTCTGTTTCAAACCGGGGGAAGGAGAGGTTTTATAGCTTTGAAAGGCTGTTGTCAGCTCTTTCTGCAGCGTGCGATAACGCGTGGAGTAATGTTTGTTTGTGGCGGCCGTATAGGAAATGATAAAGCCTCTTATTACTGGTTTCAGTGCCATCCAGAAAAGAGTAGGGCTGTGTTCAGCTGCCTCAGCGTTCTGAGCAGTATATTGCTGAATTTCTTTAAACAATAAGTCTCTAAATTTTGCTGACTTGCAAAATCTGGTTGGGAATCTCCAGACTCTGTTTGACCCAGGGCCGTCTGGTATGTGGAGGTGTACTGTGACCATTGCGTGATCCGAAATTGTTATTGGGCCTATGTCTGATTTGGTAGAATGGGGGAAGATGGTGTGAGACATAAAGATATAGTCTATGCGGGATAAAGTCCCATGAGCAGCCGATAAACAAGTATAGTCTCTATCTAGGGGATGGTGCGCCCTCCATACATCTATGGTCTGTAAGGAATCTTGTAAGAGTTGTATGCCTATCTTAGGTAGGGGAGGGGGTTTGGTCTTTGTGTTTGACCTATCTAGTATGGGAGAAGCGACGATGTTAAGGTCTCCGCCTATTATGAGGTTTTGGTTCATGTATGGGGAGAGAATGGCTATTAGAGATTTCATAAAGGGTTTAGAGTAGGGGGTGGGGGCATATATGTTCATCAGTGTGTAGGTCTTACCAGCAATGCAGACAGATGTCAATACCTTCCTTCAGCGTCAGTGACTGTCTTCACAATCTCCATAGGTAGGGATCTTTTGGCTAGGATAACCACGCCGCGTGCTTTAGATGTGAATGGTGACGCCGCCACCACTGTCCATCCAAGCATCTGTAGCTTTTGAGTCTCAGGGGCCGTCAGATGAGTCTCCTGTAATAAGGCCAAATCAACATTGTTCTTAGTCAAATACTTTAAGATTTTCCTGCGTTTTGCAGGGGAATTTATTCCCCCTACATTCCACGTGCATATGGACAGATCAGGCATGGTCAAACTGCGTTGTATAGCGACATCTCGTGACCCGCCACCGTAGCAGATTCTGTTTAGAAGGACCCAGTATCAAGACACTTAGTGACCCTATCAACTTTAACACACTTCCCATGAGTAAGTAGCTGTTTTGGGGAGGGAATGAGGAGGGCATTGGGATGAAAGAAGGGATAGGCAGAAAAGAGAGAGAAGTGAGAAGAAAAATAGAAAAAGACAGTACACAACTTAACCTTACAATTTTAGGTAAACTGGACCTAAAAACATACTGCCTTGAGGGAAAAATCCCCCAGGCTAGACTTCCGTCATGCTTATACATTTCTAATATTATTTCTATAACCGGCTATTGGTTCCGTCCACCCGCCCTTAGCCTAATCTAGGAGGGGGGGGGGGAGGATAGGTGGGGAGGGGGAGGGTGGGGGGGGGGGTATAGGGGGGGGATGGGAGAAAGGGAAGGAGAGTCCGCTTTAAATGGAACGTATCTCTGATGGTTCTCGCACTCCTGTGTAAGTATCAATAGAACCGTTAGTCAGTCCCAGGTGGGAGAGATAGGATGTAAGTCAAGACTGAAGTATAACCTGTACTTCATCCCGGAGTGTGTCTTAGTTTAATTTCTTCAATCAACTGGAAGCTGAAATCTTCACGGAGTTTGTCTCTAATTGTGGCAGTGGAGTTCAGGTTTATATATTTATCTTGGCAAAGTCCATATCCGCTACTGAATATAGAGGGAATTTTCTGATGAGATCTGTGGGGAGGGGGGGGGGAGGGGGGGGGGGAGAGTGGAGCCATGATCCGATGTAGGAGGTGGTGCTTTCAGTGTTGTTTCTAAGTCTCTTGAAGAGGAAGAAGGTCTGTCGTTTCAAGGCACAGCATCTGTTATATCTGCACGTGCAGCATGAGCCAGTTCCTTTAGATAAGCTGCGGCATCGTTGGGGTTGGTGAAGTCCTTAAATGAGGTCCCGTCATATACTCGAAGTTTAGCGGGGTACAAAAGACCAAATTTCCGACCTTCAGTCGCCAGTTGCGAACATATCGGTGAGAAGGCTTTGCGAGCTTTGGACAACTCCGCAGAGTAATCCTGAAAGACGTGCAGCTTATGGCCTTCCCAGGTCAGGTCTTTAATCCTCCTAGAGGCTGACCAAATTTCCACTTTGTGGAGGTAATTCAAGCATTTGAAAAGCACAACTCTAGGGCGTGGCCTGGAAGGGGTGGGTGGTGGTCCTACCCTGTGTGCTCTTTTTACCACCATGTCTTTACAAGCTGCGTCAATCTGCAGGATATTAGGCAGGGTGTTTCTTATGAAGTTATCCAGGGCTGGACCCTTCACAGATTCGGGCAGGCCCACCAGCCTGACGTTGTTCCTGCGGGATCTGTTTTCCAGATCCTCCACTCTGTTCCATAACTGGTAGTTTTCAGTGTTCAGCCTTTTCATGTCTCTCTGCATGTCAGAGATATCATGTGTAACTGCCCCCAGTTGCTGCTCATTCACTGTGACTCTATGTGATAGCTGCTGTATCTGTTGCGTTATATCTGCGACAGCCTTGGTAAGCAGGGGGGTCATAGCAGCGTGTATAGCCTCCACCACCTCCCTGTATGTAACAGGGGCTTCAGAGCCCTGACTTACGTGTCCCCTGGGCTCCTTTTCTCCCCCTGCAATTTTTTTTTTTGTGCAGGGAGCTCTCTCTCCCCGTTGTCTGCGGGCGCCATGTCTCCCGCCGTCCTCCTCCTGTCTGCGCGGGCTGGCTGGGGTGGCTGGGACGCATAGTGCGCCGGCTGTCCTCCGTGCTGCGGAGATTTTTCCATCCTCCCTGTAGATGGCGGAGGGTATCGGAGGTGAGCGGGCGTATAATTAGAGGCTCTGGGAGCCGATTAACAACGTCTTTTGGGCGGCGGTGAACGGAGCCAGGAGAAGGTGCTCCTTACACCATAACGCCGGAACCGGAAGTCTTGTAAATTAGTCTTTAATACAGTTTTTGCATTTTTTATTTTTCGGATTTCTTTACCTGAACACTTACCTTTACCGGGTTGTCGATACCAATACGAGAAAAACTTCAGCTGGAACCTCGAGAGAAGTCCACTAGAATAGAACATCAAGTATTCCACTGCGCCACTTTTCTATGTTCCCAATTCTTTGCTCCAAACGTCTAGTAAGAGACTGCCTGCATACAATTCCACCAGCCGCACACAGAACGGGGCTCAGCAACTGCCCGCAGTCTTAATTCATATAAAAGGGCAAAAGACTTTCCTCCTGCATGTAACTATTGGGACAGTAGCGCATATGAACAGGGCTCTGTGACCATTCAAATCCTAAACGCAGACTATATACTTTTTCATCTAACTAAAGGCAAACCATCCACCGGGTCTCTGACCAAGGAAAATACAGGGATCTCCAGTTAATCTTGCATTTGTGGGGGACTCTTTAACAGTCATCTGTTGGGAACCATTAGATATACTTTCAATTTTGCAACAACCGCTTACAACACTGAGAGAAGGGCGGATTGGAGTTAATGGTATCCCGCAGATCCTTTACAAGGAAGTGGTAACGTAAATTTTTTTTACACACTCTGCTAACAATACTATAAGGCTATTTATAACTAGAGCAGAACTATAAGCTGCATTCACCTGCACGTATTTGTAAACTATGCTCTAAACTTCAGGTACTTTGTTTTTTGTCTCTGTGCATCATATGTTTGACCTTATAATAAGGTACACTTTGAGTAACAGCTTTGAACATAAGATAATTTAAGTGTACATCATACTGTAGCTCATTGTAGATTGTGCAAATTTTGCCTGTAGACAGACAGTCCAGTTTGATATACTGTAGACGGAATTATGTGATTAATATATTTGCTATGGGTGATGCCAAATATAGCATCAACTGTTACCAACCAGCTTAAACACCAAGTGATCTGAATGTATGGTGCTCGTGTGGATCCTATAACCAATCTATATATTTATATTGTGTATGCTCACAGACAAGCGGTCCAGCTTGATGGGACAAGATCCTACTATCTATAGCTAGGCACCATACAATACCTTACATCTAATACCTGACATATAGAAACAGTTTAAATTATACAAGTCTACTTGGCATTATAAGAAAGTATGGAACGGGCATCAGTTTGAATATATTTTATTTGTATACCATAGCTCACCACAGATTGGTCCAATTTTGTCCAAAGACAGACTGTCCAATTTGGTATAGGCAGAATTATTTGACAGTTATCCATGCTATGGGTGATACCAGATATAATATTACGTTAGACTATATCAGAATACTATTATGTAAAAACTGAGACTTATGATTTCACTTATTCAGAGTCCACTCATTGGCCACATTTAGAGGGCGAGCTGCCGACAGTAGTAACTCTCTAAAGCTGTCAGGATTCTGAGACATGGAGCATAAACACTGAACCTTCCTCTCCGCTGTAATTCATACATGAGAGAAACCAGTAGGTGTTAGTGGCTAGTCCCAGACAAGCTCTTTTCAATCTCCATCTCTACTGACTACTTATTTGTTCAGTAATTACATAGATCATTTGGTAGACAGAAGAATCTCATGCTACATCCAATGTAAAGTATATATGATGTTGCACAGCAGGTATTCTGTACCAAATACTTTATCTTTTCTTATTACCACTATCCCTAAATTCTCCTTCTGCTACTCTTGTGTAGCAGTGATTGGTTACATTTGTTACTTTTATGTAAAAGTTACAGAGTATTTAACACTGTATAAATCAGACAACAGGGACATCTCAGTTTATCAAATCGGTAAAATTTCTACCTTTATTGTACATAGAGAAAATATTTTCGCCAGCACGGCTATCTTTTAACCTATCTGCTCTAGACTTACAGTCCACAGCCCGACAATTGAAGCGAGTGAGAGTGTAATAACTAGACATTGTATGTCGATTTGTGTTATATGTTGTGTATGTCCTTTTATCTAATTGTAATAAAATATTTTAATATTCCTTATTTTGATCTAAAGTAATAAGTAGTGCCCCAGCAAAAATAGTTTCTTTCTTTCTTTCTTTCTTTCTTTCTTTCTTTCTTTCTTTCTTTCTTTCTTTCTTTCTTTCTTTCCGTTCTCTTGAGTTTCCAGGCCAGTCTAGCACCTTTATATTCTTCTCAGTCATGAAATGTTTGACCATTTTGGATGTGTGGCATGGGGTGAAATCCTGTGGAAGATGCCTGATCAATCTGGGAATGCTTTTTTTCCAGCTCTGGAACCACTTTGCTTTGAAGAATATCAATGTACTGAGCTGAGCAAATCATACCATCAACTGGCTTCAAGCTCACAACACTATAGTAGCTGACGCATCAATCAAGATCAATGTGACAATCACTGAAATTCTTACAGTTGACCTTCAAACGTGTTGACTTCTCTGTCCCTGTACAAAGAAATGGCTTTCTTCACTTCTACCTGGCCTTCTAGCCTTCTGCCCAAAGTCAAGAAGTTGCCTTGGCACAATAGATTAAATAACCTGTATTCAAATTTCTTACTAAATATAGTAAAGCGTTAAAACAACTGTCCAAAAGCATCCATATAATAAATTCAAAAGTCAAATTATTATGTTTCAGGAGATGGAAAGAGAAAACTAAAAATGGCCTTTTGTTTCAATTAATTTGCATAAGGGTGTATTTTGGTATCATTTTGTGAAAATGCCGTCAGTCGAGCTCATTAAAAGTGGGATGTTTTTGTCTTCAAATAAGAGTGTACCATAAAATGTTGGATCCAGATTCAGTACTTTTCTACATGAGACACACATCCAACTACATCTGAATAATGGTTTCTTATCTCTAATTGCTTCTTTGGGAAGCATGGATGCATTCTAAAACTTCAGTTTTGGAATTCAGACATAGGGGGAATTTACTAAGAAGGGAGATCTATTTCACATGGGATGTTGCTATGGCCATCATATCAGAATCTAAATTTTTATTTATTTAGCACCTTCTAGAAGATTATAGATAGTATCTGATTGGTTGCCCAAAGCAACTTCTCATGTGAAATAGAACTCCCATCTTAGAAAATATCCCCCACAGTTGGGTATCAGTAGTATTTAATCCAAAGACCAAGCTCTGAAATATCTAGTAGTTGGGTTCACTCAACATTGCTAAAACTGTTAGCAGTAGAGTCAGTATTTGGGTACACAACAAATCTAGACTTCTCATCATTACCCTGAATGTAGTACACTGTTCAGTAATACCTAAAAAAGACATTGAACAAGATCCTGATATCATCAATAAGACTACTCTATACGATTGCTTAAATCAATGTCTGAATACCATCCAATTCCATCCCCTACTCTAGATTACCAACCACTAGGATGCAATAGTTAGAATCTTAACTAGTAATAGAATCAATACACAAAATGCATTGACAGAAGAACAGCATTAGTGTCAATGATCTTGTCACAGTTCCTACACAAAGCCTCAATTTAATTGTTCATGTCCAAAGTAATTATCAAGAAAACATTTCCATGCCTTCTTGAAAATAACATGAAAAGGCAACGTTAATGTTACACAAGTAATTGCTTACAAACACAGTATCTTAGAGACAAAAGAGAAGTACTGTGCAAATTAGAAAGAAACAGGATGTTTGCTTTTTATTGCATATTTGTGAAGAGACTTGCTTAAAAACTAATTTCTGGATTTTGGATAGCAAATGATATAAAAACATGCAAAACTAATTTAACAAATATATATTATAATACTTAAATGGCTTTTTACTAAACATATAAACATGTTTTGTATTTTTTTTTAAGAGGAGTAAAAGATTTGTGAATCAATTTGCAAAAAAATAAAACATTGGCTCAATATCAGTGCTAATTAGTTAGCCTACATTGCAGCAGCTTGGCTCGTACATTCAAGTAATACTGTTAATTTCCTATAATTTGTCTATCTAAATCATCCTTACCACTCATTATATACTTTAACAGGAGCAGAGATCAACTTTAATATACTTTAGCTACTATGCTTAAAAATCCATTGGAAGATCATAATAATAACTGATTTATATTTAACTTCAATACTGTCATTAAGCTTTCCATTAAATAAATTACAGTGCTGTGTGAACCTAAATAAATAAAAAAGTATTAGAATGCTCATTTAGATATAGATAGAAATTATGTGTCTGATTCTTAATTAGTAGATAAAATTAGTAGATACTATAAAAGCAAAAACTAAATTTTGGTTGCTTCCAATTAGTAATGCCACTGTTACTTGTGTTGTATCTGGAAGATTGACCAAAGGAACCCTTTTTCAAAATAAGATAAGGTGCTAACAGGTATGTGCTGTATACATTGTCATTCGGGGCTCTTGTCCCCTTCGTCATCCTGACAAATTTTATTGAATTGTAAAATGGACATTACTGATTAAGGGTGCTGTAGACACTATTGGAGGTGTGACTTGGTGTTTTCAGTTCCAACTTGTAGGGGATTGAGTGTCAGCAGCGACCACCTAATTTTGTATTATAATAGTGCAATTTTAGAGATTTTTTTCAGGTATTGGATTTTTTTTGTATATATATATATATATATATATATATATATATATATATATATATATATATATATATATATATATATATATATATATATATATATATATATATATATATATATAGGTAGACCAATAACAGGCGGCACTCCAAGGGTTTTCAAATAGGCTTTTAGTGATGGAAAATAGACACCAACGTTTCGGGGCTCTGGCGCCCCTTTGTCAAGGTGAGTAAAAGATACAGTACTCACCTTGACAAAGGGGCGCCAGAGCCCCGAAATGTTGGTGTCTATTTTCCATCACTAAAAGCCTATTTGAAAACCCTTGGAGTGCCACCTGTTATTGGTCTACCTGCATTGTTTGTTTGGAGGGCACCGAGGTCTTGTGTTTGGAGAGGGGAGAGTGCTGGACCGCACCCAGCTTGTATATATATATATATATATATATATATATATATAGTGGATTACAGCTGGGTCCGATTCCTTCAGGCAGCCTATTGTGTAGCATCGATGTTACAAGCCTCTACACGATTATCCCCAATGAGGCCGGACTTGGAGCAGTGCGGAGGCTTCTAACTGATAACATTGAGTATCAGGGACCTGATATCAAATTTGTTTTGACCCTGTTAGAACTGGTGCTTACGCACAATTATTTTCTCTGTGACATGACGTTTTATCTGCAACGCATTGGTTGTGCGATGGGGAGCAATTTTGCCCCATCGTACGCCAACGCGTATATGATGGATGTTGAACGTGACATGTTTTTTTCCTCCATCGATGTTTCGTGATTTATATTTTTTTATACGCGTTACTTCGATGATCTCTTTATGATTTGGACAGGGCCACGTGATGCCTTTGTGGCCATTATGGAGGGGCACAACAAAACCTCTAGCCCAGTAAAATTGACGTATAAAGTTGATACAGAAAGAGTTAATTTTCTTGATGTGACACTTACGATCAGTGAGGGATGCATTACAACATCAGTGTTTACAAAACCCACTGATCGTAATACAATTTTACATGCCACCAGCTGCCACCCTGCCCCTACAAAATATAGCCTCCCTTATTCACAATTTTTAAGGGCCAGGCGTATTTGTAGTACTGATGCTCTGGCATCCCAACAGATTGATATCATGTCCCATAAATTTATTGAAAGAGGTTACAGCGCTTCCCTTCTGTGTGAAGCCAGGACTAAAGCCATGTCTAAAACTAGAGAATCTTTGCTCGCATATCAACCTAAACGCGAGATGGGTAACAGGTTGCCCTGGGTTAACCATTTCAGTACAGGGAGTACAATGGTCCCCAGGGCCACCAAGAAATTGTGGCCACTTGTGCAGATGGATCCCTCAGTTGGACTTGGTGACACCACGATAATGCCCTGTTACACTCGTGGCAGGAGTGTAAGGGACATTGTCGTGAAAACTGATGTCGCCAAGCTAGAGTACAGCAGAGCGGTAGCGAGCAATTCCTGGGTTCTAAACCAGGATGCTTCAAATGCCTTAAATGTGTCACTTGCAGTGCCTTAATCACGGGTGATTCTTTTGTTCATCCCTCCAGTGGTAAAAGATTTTTTATTCGACACAGAGTTTCATGTATGACAAAATTTATTGTCTACATGATTACCTGTCCATGCTCTCTTAGTTACATTGGAAAAACAGAATGTACACTGAGAGAGCGAATGGCTAATCATCGCCACGCAATTAAGGTAGCACTGGTAAAAGGAGTGAGTGAGATACTTCTTAGAAGCTCGCCACAGTATCCCGATTTTAAGGTCCACTATAATTGATCATGTCCCTATTTCCAATCGTAGAGGAGATCGCTCTAGAAAATTATTACAATGTGAGGCACGGTGGATACAGCGTTTAGGTACGCTGTCCCCCCGTGGCCTTAATGAGTTTAAGGGACTACATTGCTTCTTATAAAACTGTGCCTTTACTATTCTGAATTTTTTGACTCCATGTTGAATTACTAGCACTAACAATGCCTCTATTGCTGATGTGATGATTTGTATTGATTCCTTTAATTGTAATTGATTACAACAAGACTGTCCCATATATGTGTATTCTTATTGTTTTTAAATCTTTCGCTATGTTTTTTTGTTTGGTTTTGTTTTTTTTTACACTTTTTCTATGCCGCTGTAATGTTTATTTATATTGTACAGGCAGCAGCGTGTCATGTGACCCCTCTGCTCCATTGTTTACATGGTATCCACGACAACATGGTTCCCTCCGGCTCGGTAACTTGGGACATCCATCGGCGTGATGACGCGCCCATCGGGCGTAGTGACGCGCCTATTGTGCGCAGTGACGCGCTCGGTGTGCGCAACTGACGCTGATGCCCCAGTCCTGCCGGATGGCGCCAAGGATGCCGTGCGGTTATTGGTTTATGGTTCACTGGGGTATTTATAAATATGTGTAATGTATTGCTATGTATTGTGTATCCTGATGAAGAACCGATAAGTAAAGGTTCGAAACGTTGATTAATCCCTGCCTCCGTGTATTGCTTTTTGGTGAGTGTCATCGCCTGGAAGTCTATATATATATATATATATATATATATATATATATATATATATATATATACCAGACAATTTCCAAATTTCCGGCACTCCAGTGTCCCCAGGACTAACTTGCTCCAGTGCCTCCTAGTTGGGTTGCAAGACCCTGTACATACTCTCTCCGTCAAACAAGTGGCACTTGGAGGCTTGGTTGTGCAAACAAACGGGTGTTTATTGGTTGCTAAGAGCCAATTACAAAATACCATAATTAGTGATCCCTCTAGAAATCTGTTTAATTTAAAGGGTTGCGCATATCTTCTCCATTTTGCTGTTTAGATTACATCTGATATTTTATTTTTGGCCAATTGTTAGAGTGAGTTGTTTGCTAAATATAATCAGAGACACATTTATTGTATGTGCTATTTTTTTTTATTCTGCCGCCTAATCATTCTACACCCTATTATGGCTACCCATTAGATTAATGATTGTTACCAATAATCAGCAACACACTCATTGTGTGCGCACTTTCCTTACTCTGCGGTCTAAATTATTACAGACAATATTGGCTAAAAAATCATATGTCTTGACCTATTAATCTCTGCAGCAGATTAAGTTCTCCATCCATTTGGAGGATATCATTGTGTACATCCCATCAAAACCTCACACGTATATACTTCATTAATCCCATTTATTTGATATACATTTTTCACTTAAAATCACTTTAGTTTCTCTTTCCTAGTCCGTGTAGGAGAGACTTCCTGGTGGCGAATTTCAGCCCTGCAATGCTTCAGTATCAGGGATGATCTAACACCACACACAGGAGTGTCCTCTTTACACTTGCTATTTTTCTAGCAGTCTGTTAATCTCTTCTCTCACCCTCCATCCGCTCATTACTATGAAGACGTTGGGCAGCAGAAAGAATTGAATCTAACTGACTGTACTTTTTCTTTTTCCTTTCCCCATCTCCCTAAGGATACCTGTGATATTAATAAATTGGACACAATTTTTTATTTTTATTTTTTTGCTCCAATTAAGGGCTAACTACCATCAACGGGTATTTCTGTGACTCTGTAACACAGTGATAGCCAACCCTAGCCCTCGAGAGCTACCAACAGTTCACATTTTCCAGACAACCTAGCTGCTGCACAGCTGCACTCATTAATCACTGACACATTTTAAAAGATACACAGATGGAGCTAATTAACTCACTTGTGATTCTGTGAGGAGATCTGCAAACCATGCACTGTTGGTAGCTCTCGAGGACTAGGGTTGGCTACCCCAGCTGTAACATATCTATTTAATCGATTTTTAACAAATTTTTTTACTAAATTATTAACGATTATACAGAAATGTCTCACATCCTGGACGTGTCTCCAGCTGTCCTATTTAAGGACTTAAATTAAAATTGCATATTAATGCTATATGTTTGTCGAAATAACACCACAAACTGACACTGTCTTTGATACTGATTTATGATATATATCAGTGGTACTTTTGTTCACATAAATTATTTATTTGTTGTTCAACTCTTCATGGCTAATTATGCATCATATGACATTATAGAGTTGCTACTATTTTAGATTAATTGGAATTAAAAGTTAAGTTTTAAATTTACTCACTATACATCTTTCCTAACAATTTAAAAGTGTGCCTCCAAAAAGGAATCCTTTCTGTGAACGGTTGCCCACTGTCTGTGGACCACCGTTTCCCTTTGTCTAAGTATACCTGTGTGGGTCCTGGCGCGCTGTACGACTTGCGGGGTCAGCGTGGGTCAAGTGAGTCTCCAGCAGTGCCCCAGATGTCGTAGCTGATTGTGCCTGGTAACATATACATATATTTTGTGGTATCCAGCCCACAGTGAGGAATTGTGTTTGGTACGAGCAACCTTTGGAATTCATCAACACATACAAGTTATCAACTCAGGAGCGTTGTGTTTCAAACAACAACACCACACCTGATTTCATTGCCTTCATTGATTATCAATGCAAACACATTCTAACATTATGGTGGAATCTTTAACAAATTACAATCTTAGGTCTTTGGCACAGCATAATGTAAGATGACATTTTTCAGCAATTTTTGAAATAAAAAACCCCCAAGGTTTTCGCAGGCAACGCCGGGTGGGTCAGCTAGTAAATAAAATATAGCTGTGAAGTGTAATAGAGTGTAAAGTGTCATAGAATGTATTTAAGCAGCGACATTGTCTGGAGAAGATCATTCTCCGTTCAGCCGATCTACTAACATAGATAATAAAAGATTAGGTACTTCATGTATGCAAGGACCCATTTAAAATCCTGTTATGAATTGTTTCTTCTTGTGAAGAGTAGCTTTAACCTATTCTTGTGAACCGTTAACCCCCGATGAAGTCCCGTTAAGGGGCGAAATGCGTTGGGTATCTTCTGCTGTTTCTAAATGTCTTAAATGTCTCAATGAAATTTATAAAGATCTTGAATAACTGCTACCACTGTGTGGAAAAATACTTTTTAATAAACATTTGAAATTATCCAGTGGGACCAGTAATTTTGGCCAACATATGGGCTGTCCACATGGACTCTGTACCCAACAGCCTATACCATCAGGGGCGGTAACTATTAACCATCTCCACATATATATTTGGGCAATAATAGGAACGGACTCTCCAGTATTGTTGTTTAACTGTCGAAGCAGGCAATGTTATTATATTTGTTTTTAAAATCTTATTTTATTAAGGCCATTTACTTTATTAAGTAATGTTATCTCTATTGATAATTAAAAATGTTTATGTAAAGATCATCCAATTGCACACCTAATCTTTTTTATTAGCGCTGCACTTTAGTTTTTTCTTTGTTACACGTTTACAGGTCTAACTAACCTGTCCTAAGCAGCTGCTTAGAAGCCACTCATATCAAGCGCCCCCATTTCCAACCTATAACAAGGTTGGTTCGATATTGCTGACAGACAGGGGGAAATTTACTAAAGGAAATTTGTAAAAAATAGCTGTATTTGTATCCAGAAATACACTTATTTTTGACATTTACTATCCCGAAAATACGGCAATTCGTATTCGTATTGATAGCACATCAATACGAATACGAATTGCCGTATTTTCGGGATAGTAAATGTCGAAAATAAGTGTATTTCTGGATACAAATACACCTATTTTATTTACAAATTTCCTTTAGTAAATTTCCCCCACAATGTCTATATGAACAGTCAATACTGGAGGTTGACACCATAGGTTCAACATACATACTGTATGAAAAAGAGGATACCCCTTCAATGCGCTGATTTAAGATTTGATTTCTTGGCAGCAACTCTGTTTTGTCCCCTCTGTTAGCAGGGGAAAAGTGGGAATGGATAGAAGCAAAGGATAGAGTGCGCTAATATCTTAACTCTCCACCACCAATGAACAAAAACTGTAATAACACTTATCACAATTTTCAGTAATTTAATACCTAATAAAAAAGATTAAAACTTTTTGTTTGCAGTTTGAGTCATTTTCACACGGTACATTGAAACACCCGTTACATACTGTATGGTCAACATAGTCAAAACGTCAACACAAGCAAATGGTCAGCATGGCTACTGTATGGTTTACAAATTAAAAATCCAATGTGAGTTTTGGGGAATTTAATACATACTGTGTTTGGAACTTTTCATACGTGACCATCCATGTGGACTCAGATTGGGAGTTGTAGCACATAAAGGCATGTGCTACACTAATTGTCCACATGCTCAGATGTTGACATTAACACAAAAAAATTCATCTCAACATTTTCACGTGTCAACTTTTTCCACATATATCTTTTGCATGTGTTGACCATTTTCAATTGTGGACCTTATGAATTTCAACCTCTGGGTTGGTTTTCAATACTGACCTAGACATTGTGGACACATTGTCGACTTAGTAATTGTTAACCAGATATACCATAGTCGTCAATATATTCCCAAACCTAACCAAAACTTCATCTTGCTTATGAATTGCTAGTGGGAATCTAGCAAACCCATTGGTTACATTATCCTATACCGCATGAATGAAGTGTGGGAATTTATTAAATCCTTCTAGCAAACCTTGTAAAAGTGTAATTAAATAATTTTTTGTATTTTTTTTAATATATGTTTTGCTTGGACCCAGAAATGCTACCCTTAAGCTTTTGTTGTTTTTTGTTTAAAATGTTTTTTTTTTTTTTTTGTTATAACATGCTTGACACAAAAAATATAGCTAACATAATGAATATTTGGTGCAAATTAAACCTATAGAGATATACATGTTAATTAACTATAATGTACACATTATCAATAATAACAATTTTAATAAATGCCTAAATACGCTAAGAGCTACAGTACAAAAAATAAAATGGGCTCCCTGGAGAATGGTCAAGTACATAATTATGAGAAGCAGAGAACAACTAATTAACAGAAAGGTCAAATAATTATGAACAGTTCAGACAAATTTTGCATACTGTGTTTCATGAATGAGAATTATACCAACTGGTATTTTTCATATTATTTAGACATTGGTGTGAGATTGCTGCTGAAATATAATTTTTATTGGCCATTTATTAAACATTAGCATAGATACTGGAAAAATTAGCATTAGGATGTATGTCATGTATTAACTCCTTCATCACTGTAGGAGTATGCTGACCTTACTTTGGCTCATTCTGGGCAGGTTTCAACATCAGTATCAGTGATGTGTTTATGCCGTACCCAAACAAATGAAAGCTTTTTTTTTCAAGAACATATCAAATGTTCCACTAGTTTGCTTATTCTTTCCAATACAGCAAAGGAAATCTACCGATTATTAGTTTGGAAGAAATGTAACCAAAAGCCAATGTGTGTAATTTTGTTTTTCTTAAGCACCACCAATACTATGTGGTGATTTACCTTGATTTAGCATATCAATATATTGTATATCAATTATTTTCATACTTTTTATATATTTGGGATAGGAGTCTGTCAGTGAGCCACCGAGCCTGAAGCGTGGCGAGTGCACGCGGATTACTTTACATGTATTCCGCATCCCCTCATGGGGCTCGCTGCGCTCGCCACACTTTATGAAATCGACTGCACGCCGACGTGGATAGTGGGGGTATGAAAAGGTCGGAGGACGTGTTCCGCCGCCGCTCGCCACACTTCGGGGTGGTGTTGATAGTAGTGGTGCTTTATGAACACATTCACACCTGCACAATCATACAACTGACACAGTAATGAAGACATGTGTTAACTAAGAACTGTAATTTACTTAAATAATTAAAAAGCATACTGATAATAACAACAATTAATCAATTTAAATCAGTAAAACATTCATGAAGAACTAGGAATCAAGTGAAAACTGTGAAACATTAATTGCTAAACAAATCACTTAATCATCCATTGGGATGGTAAGTGTGTGCAGGATGTGATTAAATGGGTTATCCCCACCCAATGTTTTTTTTTCACATGAACTCCTGAAGATACGATTGGAGCATGTGGCGAGCGTTGCCTCGGTAGCATTTATTGCACCATTTGCATGCGCACCACATTCTTTCCACATTTTGGGTATGAACCCCTGTGGACGGGTCTATGAAATTAAAACGGTGATCAACCTGGGCGTGCTGATATCCTGCAAGTGCCAGCTGATTAGTGTTGTATGCCCTCCAGCAGTCCTTGTAAATCGTGATTCCTGGCTCTACTTTGTCAATAATAGCTGCCATCAAAGTGCTGGCATCGCGTCTGGGCACCATAGTGAGGAAACACTGTCCTGTTTCTCTACAAATTCTCCCAAAAACCCACTGCTGTGGTAACAGCCGGCCAACATTGCTCTTCCTTCGTACGAACATGCTCTCATCGACCTCCACGATGTGGCATGGCCCGCAGATACGGCACTGTGGCTGCGCCATGAGGTCCATCGTACAAGCCTCCCGCATCCATTTGTTGTATAAAACAGCCGTCTTTTTTGATATATCCAGCTGTTGCTGACAGTACTCAATGGATGTCAGCTCCTGGGTCCATGAATATATAAACCGTACCAAAGTCACAAAGGATAAGCGGCACTCTGGAAACCAGTGTGCCGCTCTGAGGCTCACCTTTAGCCGGCCCGCTTTAACATGGCACCGCCACATACTTTCATTCACAGATAGGTGCATTATGTGGCCATTTGCGCAATTCTGCACCACCGGAAGGAGATTATTGCATTGAAAGAACTCAATAGCCTCCTCCTCCGTCTGAGGCAACATAAACATATTAAGCGATGCAGCCATTTCACAACGTTCGTCAACTTTCAAGTTTTACAGCAGCTCTGAGGGATGGATGAGGAATGATTTCTGAGAGGATCTGACCGGGGGTGGGAATGACAGGGAGCTGGAACCAACGGTGCAGAAATCGCATTGCATCGCACGCATCTATAACGCGGCATGCAATGCTATTTCAGTACGGTACCCTATGTACTGAAATTGGGTGTCGTGCTAGGAAACAAGTACCCTTTCATATTTTTAAATTTCCCCAATATGTTAATTTGGTAAGCCGAATATTTCAATTCAGCTAGTAACCAACAGTCAGCAGAACCGCTGAACACCGATTAGATCCCATATGCTGCCAGCCAGACCCACTTGTCCAATAAAGCTGCTAAAATGATTATCCCTGCAGATAAAGATGTAGCACACCGCTGTTAGTGGTCCACTGGTGTAATAGAGGTGTGATACACCAGGAAGTAAAGAAAAAAAAAACATGTGCACTGCCTAGCCAAAGTCCGCCTGTGAGTGAGAATGTGTGGTCATGCCACTCACCTTTCTGTGATACTATGCTATTAGTCCAGAAGATGTCCAAGCACTGTCTTGCTGTTTCTGGTACTGGATACACTCCTATGAGCAGCATACAGCTGTACCAAATCCTCTGCTGGGAACTGCAGCAGCCCTGTTATTCAGCAGCTCCCATCAACTATTATCTGGAGTTAGTACATCTCAGCTGCCACAGGTTGCAGTGCTGAGCTCAGATATCGTGTGGATTGGACTATGCGGAGCAGGATGAACTACGGCCCTAAAGAGTCAGTCAGTAAAGTTACTGTAAGCTGCCATGTGTGGCACTGCTGTGCTCAGGCAAATGCATTGTATGAAAACGAAACTGAACTGAAGAATGACCATTCACCTTTTAGTGAGCAGCAACTCACTGTGTCTTTTAAATCAATGTTTGAAAAGTTCCGTTTCAGTCATGACCAACCCCTCTCTACCCTGGAGGACCTTAATGGGTACAGAGATGCGGTTATTAGGTCTGTGGACAAGGGCGGAGGGCTGGTGGTGCAGGGTGTCAATCAGTATTGTGATGAAATTTATACCCAATTGTCTGATGTAAAGTGTATAATAAACTGTCTCAAGATTCTACGCTTGTCTATAAACTTGAAGTTGATTTCATTGTGGATAAAGCTGTGTCTGAAATGGTGATTTAAAGAGAAATTAGTGAATATTTGAAGGTGCCATATCCAAGAGTCCCTATCCTGCACACTACCCAACATCCATAAATGGTTGGTGGATCCCCCTGGGTGCCCAATATTCTTCGCCAGGTGTCCTTGTTTAGCAATATTGCTGAATATCTTAATGAATTTTTACAGCCGTATGTGCAATATAGGGATACTTACTTGAAAGACACCACAGACCTATTGCTTGAATTGATCAGACTGGGTGATGTCCCAGATGGCACATGGATGTGCATTGTGGACATCACCAGTCTGTATAGCAATATCCCTCATGTGGGAGGACTGATAGCAGTAAGAAAACAGCATCTATTCACAGTGCAGGGGGAGACTGGGGGCATGCCCAGCACCTCATAGAGTTCTGGTCAAACCCCTACAGTATTGGGAATTGGTGGTGCCATGAAGCTTTGCCCCCATACACAGAGTCACTGTCCCCTTTTTGGGTAAGAGGTCCCTATTCACTGGAAGGTATGTTAAGAGTATGTTTTCATCTATTTTATTGTTTTCTATAAACCTTGTAGAAAATGAAGTAACAGTTATATACTGAATTAATGTATGTTAATGATGTATAGGTATTTCAGGCACATACTGTATGTCTTCTTTGAAGCCCCCTTACACAGAGATTTGAGGTTTTATGTGGAACTCATTGCTAATAATTCTATATTGGATTTATTGGATACAAGTATTACAGTATGTTATAACGTTTATATATACAGAGCTCATTTGAATAGATAGGCTTTACTGCAGTACTGTAGCACCCAGTGTAAAAGGAAACATAACAATCTGCTGTATTTGTCTTTGTTAACTTTGCAGGTGGAACTACAGATGGGGCTCTTCTTTGCTGGCGAATCACCAGAACGTCACCGCTGGCGAGCTGCCAGCAGCCCGGCTCGCCATCTGACTAAGACTCGAGTGCGTCTCATGCGCACGCGCCTCTCACGTGCACGCGTGTATCAGTGTCCCTGCACCGGGGCAACGGGACCCTGTCCGCTTCAGGGAGACGGACAGGGTTAGGGGGGGTGCGGGGAGGCGGTGGGGACCTCGGGTGGCCGGCGACAAGCCGGCGGGGACCCGGGGGAAGCCGGCGGAAGGGGACGCGCGCGCATCTCGTGCGCACGAGTCCCCTTTCGCAAATACAGATGGCGGGTGGCGGGGATGGCGGATGGCGTCGCCATCGCCATCCCCTGCGAAGAAGAGCCCGGCTCCATCTGTATCTGTATTTGCTGTTACGGTGTGTTTCAAGTGCACCAACCACAGATAGTTTTTTGTACAGGTTGACTATCCCTTATCCGGATATCCATTATCCAAATTATGATAGAAACCATACATTCCAGAAGTGACAACATTTTATTTATTTTTTGCTAAAAACTTACTGGGGACATTTGTAGCAGCACTACTGAGGACATGATATGTAACTGGCACTATATATGTGCAAGAAAATGATTGCTTGGCATTCAAATTCAGTGCCTGAGATAGTACACAAATTTTGTTTCATGTTCTGAAACCTTGGGTGACATTTATTGAGATGCGAAAATGTGATTTTTGCGATTTTTTTCACCAAAAACGTCCGAAATTGCACTTTTTCCCGAACTGGCATATTAAATGAGAAAAACAGTGAAAAAATCACACATTCTGAAAGTGCGATTTTTAGTCGCGCCGGAACTTGCATCCAGATGTTTTTCCATTGAAAAGTACACAATTCGCATTTTTAATGATTTTTACAATTTAAAAAAATCACCAAACATGTAGACCAGGTTCTGATATGCGAATTGTCCAGAACCCTGCACAGATCATTGAGATCTGTGCATGGTCCTGTGTAAAAAAAAATGTGTGAAAGGTTTTTTTTTTTTTTTTTAAACGGCGTGAGGTCCCACCTCCTGAGCATAACCAGCCCCGGGCTCATTGAGCCAGACATGGTTCCAAAAATACGGGGGACAAAAAGCATAGCGGTCCACCGTATTTCTGAAACCAGCCCCCGACTCTTGAACAGGTCCTGGTTCCAAAAATACGGGGGACAAAAAAATCTGGGGGTCCCCCATATTTTGAAACCAGCCACCGAGCCTGCAGCGTCGGCGAGTGAAGCGAGCTTCGCAAGGAGACTCAGACGCATGGCGCCATGCTGGTGCTGTGAAACTACACAAGTACCATTAATTTTAATCACACTGTGCTGATATGCTAGGATGGGTATTCATAACAAGCTGCAATTTAGTCACTAACATATTAGTGGTTTCAGAAAAAAATGATACAGTTTTTGCTTATCACATATTTCGCAATCACTAATCTATATTATAGGTTATATTATAAATAGAAAAGTATATTTTGAACAAATTGAAAAAATTGCTAGTTTTGTAGCTGAATATTTCCTTTATTTTAGTATTGTTACATTAGATACTCTTGTACCATGGACTAAAATCTACAGAATAAATCCAGTTCCTTTGAAGGCTATAGACAATTGTCTGTCTAACTTGTAATGCTCATCAAACATTTACCTTCAGTGTTGCCTCCATATTCCAGAGATTCATTGAAAATGTTCTCTTAATATACTGTAGTTTTGTAGAATGCCATGTGTCTATACTCTACCTGTCGTCTACATGAATTCAATTAATTAAAAATGTCAATCAAAACTGTTGAAAATCTTGTAAAATATATTTTGTTAAAAGTTTAAGTGTTTTTTTTTTTACTTTCAAAACTTAAATTATTTTTAACATGTGTATAATATAGTTTATAATATAGTTTAACACACACTTTCTTTTCCATTTTTTCAAGCAAGTATTTGAAAAAAAAAATCAAAGCAACTTTGTTTGCCAGTAACCAGACTATAGACCAGTTGTAATAGTAGGATACTTTTCACACTGTGCATACCGAGGTCTATGCAGCTGGCACTTTACAGACAATCTACTTTCATCACCAAAATAGAAAGTTCTTTTTTCTGATATTATAAAGATATAAAATTCTCATCATAGGAGCTATTGAAGCCATTTTCTCTTAAATACATTATGATGAATGATTATAAAGATACCTGAGTAGTAGATAGTGTCCTACAATATGTAGAAGGAAAGAACAATATCTCTCTCAAATTGGTCTTTATCCAGGCTAATGCTCTACATTCAGCCTCTGTTTCTTAATATAAATCTAGATGTAAAGCTCAGCTTTGCCTAACATTTACTTATTTATTTATATAATCTCTCTGCCTCCCCCTATTTCTCTCCATCTCTGCCTTTCTTTCCCCTTCCATTCTCTCTACCCATGAACACTTTCTTCTCGCCACCATACATGCCTTTACATTTTTTCCTGACCCTAACACTTTGTTTACATTTCTCTTCCTCCCTCCCCAACTCTCATTTTCTTACCCTCTACTGTAAGGGACCTTGGTGGCAGGGTTTAGCGTTCAGACCAAGTGAAATTATATGAAAACCCGAGGACATAATTACCACCATTAGATTTTAACATAAAGATATTTTAAATGTCTTGTACTATATGTAAACCTTTGCACAATAATTTGGCATAAATCGATAAATTTCAATGAAAATGGTTTGCTATAGTTTACAACTTTTTATACTGAATATAATTAATTAGCTAGGGCAAAGTGGTAGCAGTATCAGTTATCCAAGGGACTTACCATAAGATCTGAGCTCACTGTCCTTCAAACTTGTTGCTTAATCCCTGCTTCTTGTCAATTCCAACATCTTCAGATTGTGAGATTTGTTAACTCTCAGTTCCCTACACCTAAACTTAGAATGCTCTCTCAATTTGTACATACTCTGTTGGTCAAAAAGATAACATTTCTGTTATATACCACTCCATAATGGCCCCAAATCCTCCTGACCGGGAACCCCATTAATTAACATAGGAGGCAGACCTTTCAACCCATCTTGACATTTAGGTATGGTCCACCACTAGGTCAATAATTGCCAAAGCTTCTATCAGCATAGCTACAGTATAAGAGAGACATCCTACAAGGTATAAACAAGATGGTACTTGGTACCTGCTAAACTTCACTCAATTTTCACATCGTCCGCATGCTTCTGTTGGTGAAACAATAGTGAATATGATACATTCCTCCACACTTGGTGGCCTTTTCCAATTATAAAAGCATTCTGGAACCATGTGGGCAATGTTGTGGAGGATATCGGCCTTATATCTGCCAAGTGGCAGCCCTGTGGAACTCCTAAGTGCCCGTGTTCAATCAATTAACAAACACCAAGGTAAACCTATTCCATTTATGTAACGCTGACAAATCATTGATCACCAAAAAGTGGAAATGCTTGTTTGAACCTTTAATAAATGCGGTCAATTCTTTTGTCCAATTTTTTGTATCAAAAGAGTACATTATGTGCCTGCAAAATAACACTGTGAGTAAATTTTACAAAGTATAGTCCCCCGGTACCTTTTTCCCTCTCCTTGTAAACCCTTAGTTTCTTTTTGTTGTCTTTTCTTTTTTATTCTTTTTTTTTTACTGCAAAAGCACAATTGGTCCTTTGGTGTTTGGTTATCATGAGACCTTTGGCTGGGTCTTTGAATGTATATGCATATTTTTATGGACTGTGCTCTCATTTTTTATTTTTGTGTTTACATTTTTAATATGGTACTCTGTATGCTTCATTTTTTGTTTAACCCTTTTAAAACTATCAATAATACAAATAAAAATTATTGGTTTTGCTTTTTTTTTTTTTAAATAGCCAGCAGTAAGTCACATGGCTTATTAAATTTCCCCTATTGTACTAAGTAGAACAATTGACCCAATACACCAGGATTTGTCTTTAAGAAATTGGTAATATAAGTCCCATCACAAATATCGTATTTATTTAAATAAACCACTATAAGATTTATTTACCCCAGCTTGGCACTGAGCTCACTTCTGTGAGACTCTTCTTCAGCCAAAATCATGATAATTGCCTTCCTAAATTTATGCTGTCAATTTCCCTAATATACTTTTTCTCAAGATGGTCATATGCCTAAATTTAACTGAACAATTCTTGTCCATTTCCTAATTTTATATGTCACTTTCTTACAAGGCATCTGGAATATTCAAATATCCTTTATTTTACATCACAAGTAATTTGGTGTTCTCATAGACTTACTCAATTTTTCAAGTATCAAAAATGAGTAAAAGAAAAAAATAAATCCAACAAATTGCATCAGTGGAATTTGCTCATTTGCGATCTGAAATAATTGTTTTTTCCTCTGTGGATATGTATGTATTATTACAGTTGTCAGGTAAAAATATTTGGATTCACAAAAGTCATTGCTGGGACTACAAATTAGGATATTTAGAAGAATTTCTAGTGGCCATTAAAATTGTATAAACCAGCATTTAATTTTCATTCTTTTACTGACATATTCAGGCCAGACTGAAATTCAGCTGCTTTGACTAGGTTGACATATCACTGACCTACATCAAAAATAGCTTGTATGATGTCACCTAACTTGAGTATAAAATGTAATATCTGGAAATCCATTATTAGCTGGCTGTGAACCAAGTGACCACTACATACATTCAATACATATTGCCATGACTCTCTATGGGCCTTATTTTGGTTCATTCTTTCTGACAAAATCCTTCTTAGATTGGCAAAACCATGTGCACTGCAGGTGGGGCAGGTGTTACTTGTGCAGAGAGAATTAGATTTGGGTGGGGTTTTACTTCAAAGTGAGATCTATATTGCAGTGTAAAAATAAAGCAGTCAGTATTTTCCCTGCACAGAAACAAAACTACTCACCCAAATCTAATTCTCTCTGCACATGTTACATCTGCCCCCCCTGCAGTGCACATGGTTTTGTCCATCTAAGAAGGATTTTGTCAGAAAGAATGAACCAAAATAAGGCCCTATATCCGATGTCATAATATTATAATGAAAAGAGTCCTTATGTTTTTTTAAATTAAAATATGATAACATTCCTTTTCAAATATGAAAAGTTATTGACATACTCTCATAGACAATAATCAGTTCAACAATTTCGATAATTGTGCTCTGGTTTACTGTAAATTCCTATTGGGCCTAGGAAGCACTCCTTTAGAATGTAAATAGACATCCCATCCTACCCTACCAGTCGGGATTGGCTGAGAGAGGTCCCAGCCAAGCAGTGGCTGCCCATTCATTTGTATGTGCTTTTTTTTAAGTCCTCTGCTGCACTGCTAGCGTCTTCTCTTCTCCTGCCTGGCTCCCTGTGCCCCCCCCCCCCCTGCTCCCTCTGCCCAGCTGTCAGGAATCCGGCATCCCCCCCCCCCCCGCAATGCCGTCCCCTGCTCCCTGGTCCCCTCACCGGAGTCCGCCGCCTGCAGCTCCCCCCAGGGAGCTGTCAGGATGATTAGTTCTGACTTGTCAGCCTAATGTATGGGGGCCTAAGCTCTCATGAGCAAGGCCCTATCTTATGCAATTTTCTAAGCATACAATATACTGTATATATCTATGCCACTGTAATAATTGCTTAAGTGTCCTTGTGTCCCTTGTGTCTCTTAAGGAACTGTCTCTACTTACCATGTACAGTACTTGTTCTACATTGTCTTGTTTTTTAATTTGTTATTTAATTGTTTTATTTTTTTGTGCTCATTTACATATTGTGGCACCATACAAATAAGCAATAATAATATATGTAAGTCAGAAATTCGATTTAAATAACCCATAATGCGGCAGTATCCTATATGTAAAGAGACTATGTTTACAAAGCAGGTGGCAGCACTCACAATTGCACTATCTTTCAGTATAAATCTTTGGTACTTATGTAATATCTGGGCTCCCGTTTTTCTTATGAGACCGTGTCCCCTTTGCGGTGCTCGCTGCGCTCGCCACGCTTCAGGCACGGTGGCTCACTGCGCTCGCCACACTATATAAAATCAACTCCATGTAGGGGTATGAAAAAATGGGGTGCATTTAACATAGGAGCCCAGATAATACATAAGTACCAAATCTTCTTACTGAATGCTAGTGCAGCTTAAATTTTGAGCTCAAATCCGCCAATTACAGTAGTGACTAATTCCAAATATAGCTTTTGCAAATAAAGCCCTTATGTTTGAAAAAAGTAGTATAATTATTTTCTTTACATATCCAGATGTACAAACTGCACTATGGAGGTTGTTGTCATTTTATATTATGGGAGGGAGAGTAGACAGAACAAATTCTGGTATGAATTTGAATATTTAGAAGTTGAGATTGATTACATTTAGGAAACATACTCAGTTTATGGTTATTCAGACGTAGAACATTTGGACTAAAGAGGTCATTCTGGTTGACTCGCAAAGCTGCAAATTTCGCAGCTTTGCGAGTCAACTAAATGCCGACGGCACAAACATCTTTCCCCTCACATGGCAAATGTAGCTGCATGCATGCAAATGGATGTTTACATTAAACATCCATTTGCAGCCTTGTGTGCGGGGCAGAAATCATTCGATGGTCACTGACCATCGGATGATTTCTAAACACTCGCAAATCTGTCACTCTCTGGTGACTCAGATGTGCAGCACCCCGGCATGTTATCAAGGCCTGACAGATGACATCCGGTGGCGTCAGCTACCCACCCCCAAGACCTGCATCACGGCACATGCGCGTAAGCAAATATTCGCATGCGCAGGCACTGACCATCGCTCTCTTTTGTGAATTCCCAATTAGGAGTATGAACCAGAATTACCTCCAAACGAGAATAGAGTCAGGTTGAGATGCTTATCTATATACCATTCATTGGGCCAAATGTACTAAGCTTCAAAAGTGATAAAATAGAGGGTGATAAACCACTGGGCCATCAGCTGCTAACTGTCATGATACAGATTGGGTTTGAAAAATGACAGTTTGGATATGAATGGCTGGTGCATTATCATTCTTAATTTTCACACTTTTTTAAGCTAAGTACATCTCGCCCATTGTCTGAGTTCCTTTACTAGCATTTCAATTTACATCCTGATAATTTGGTCTTTTAGATATATTTCTATACTTTGCCAATCAGCTCCTGCATGACATGTCACAGACTGTGTTTGTAAAATGTCAGGCAGGAGCTGATTGGCTGGTTGTTTATCACTCTCCATTTTATCACTTTTGAAGCTTAGTGCATCTGGCCCTTTCACTGTATGTTTCACTAGGACCAGTGCACATTATAACCTTATCACAGTCACCCATCTCTCCTACTGTACATTTTTTTGGAGGGGGTGAAATAGATCAGACTGAAGTTAATCAGTATACAAAAGCATAGAGGGTGATTCAGACCTGTTCGCTAGGCTGCATGTATTCACAGCCTAGTGAGCAGGTAAACGTCACCCGTCATGTGATGTAAGCTGCCCACACCAAGCAGGTATCAGCATGGCTGCATCTGCAGGGGTACGCCCAGAGTTTTATTGGCACGCCCATAAAACGCTGGGCGTTCCTCTGGCCGCCCCCTTCCCGCTCACCATTGAGTGAACGGCCCAGCAAGTGTGAAACTTGCCGAAACCATTCGCTGCTGTGGTTTGCACATGTGCATATTCACGCATGCACACACCCGACCATCGGACAGGGGAGCAAATTTTGTCCCCCATAGTGTCTCATAGATGATACTGGGCCAGATTCGCTAAGCTTCAAAAGTGATAAAATGGAGAGTGATAAACAGCCAGCCAATCAGCTCCTACCTGCCATGTCACAGACTGTTTTGAAAAATGTCAGGCACATGCTGATTGGCTGGCTGTTTATCACTCTCCATTTTATCACTTTTGAAGCTTAGAGAATCTGGCCTACTGACCTGCTGACTAATATAATCATAAAGGGGAGTACTATACTGGATATGGCAATCTGTGCCTTGATGTGAAAATGGTAACTGGTGCAAATCGTAAGCCAAAAATTTCCATTGGAGCGGCAGAGTCCTTCCAATATTAAATATAGTGTTCATGTCAGGCTCCTGAAGATGCATGGGTTAACATGCCTTTATACAGTATGATGTAAAGTTCAAACATCCAAGTTGTTTTTATTGGAATCAGATTCATGCCCTCTCATAATAACATGTTCAAACTGTTTTATTATCAATTTGGGAAATATTTATTTATGGGAAGACACATTTTATAATTAAAATGATTAAAACATACATTATTCCTTGGCATGTCTATAATTATAGGTAGGTATGTGATGTGCATGGGTCCAGGAAGCCCACATGTACATATAATTATTCTTAACTCTCCGGAGTTCAGCATCTGCCAGTGCTGCATACAGAAATCATCAGGGAAAAGGCACATACAGTACTTCTCAGACATTTGCGCATTTGCAGGAGAGAAGTCTCTGAGAAAATAAAGCAGGCAAAGCTGCCTTGCCAAAACAGAGGGGCGCTTATCACAAATACATTTACAGGTTATGCTGTATGTAATATATTGCGGGGTGCAGAGGCGGGTTAAGGTTCCAGGGGGCCCAGGGTACTTTAAACAAGCGAAGGAGCCCTGAGCTCTAAATAAACGGGATGCGGTCATCTATTAGAATGAACTTAGGTCTACAGTCATTAGGTCGACCCCACTAGGTCGACTGGCAGGAAGGTTGACCTGACTTAAGGTCGACATGGGCCAAGGTCGACATGACTTAAGGTCGAATTTGCATAAAGGTCGACATGAGGAAGGTCGACTGGTCATAAGGTCGACATGGGTTTTTCACTGTTTTTTGAGCCGACATGTGCCGACAGGTGGTATTTCATGCCCTACCATCCACTAGGGCGTGGTGGGAGAATAAAATAGTGTGCCGAGCGCAGCGAGGCACCGTGCCCGAAGCATTGCGAGCGAAGCGAGCGATGCGAGGGTCCGATTCTCATTGCCAACTGTGTCCATGTCGACTGTGTCGACATTCGGATAAAAAAAACAGTGAAAAACCCATGTCGACCTTATGACTAGTCGACCTTCCTCATGTCGACCTTTATGCAAATTCGACCTTAAGTCATGTCGACCTTGGCCCATGTCGACCTTAAGTCAGGTCGACCTTCCTGCCAGTCGACCTAGTGGGGTCGACCTAATGACTGTAGACCTAAATGCAGTCTGACGAATGATCCCATTCCAAATAAACACACAAACACAGTAAACATACTCTACACCCAAAACACACAAACAAAGCTCATAGCACATTTACACACAACCAACACACACATACTGTACATACACATCATATATAAAAAACACATAGCATACAGACACACAAATGCATTCATACATATACATACAAAAAATGCATTAGAGAGCCAGCAACATCAAAGTGAAAAAACTCATTTATTACAGGCATATAAAGTGCAAAATCGAAAGAAGCCAATAAAAAGGCAGAGGAGACATCTACTTATCATAGCCTAATGGCAGTAGCAGACTTCATAGGTGTTCAAGCACGGTCTCCCTCCACCAAACAGTCATAGCACCCGACAGGCTGTTTCGGTGCTAACAACAGCACCTTAATCATGGGCAAAGACTGAGAGCACACAAGCACATATAAATACCCCCACAGACTAATAAGCCTGATCATGCTTACCTGTCACACGCCGGGAGTCTGCATCAGGAAACGCTGTCACCCCGGAAGTATGTCACGGTCGTCATAGCAACAGAGGACGCTGGACGCTCGGCAGAAGCCAGCTTCGGGTAACGCTGTAATACCCGGAAGCGCGTCACGGTCGTCATAACAACCATAGACGCCGGACGCTCGGCGCAGGTCAGCTGACCACAGCGCCGGCAATGCTGTGTAAAGTAACCATGGCAACATGTATAAACAAGCGACGGGCAATTACTCTACTTAAAGAACCTAAACATATAGCCCAGCGCCGCTGCTAGCAAGTTTAAAAAGGTTACTACTGGCAATAGGTGACACAGAGCTCAGGGGTAGATACAGTGCATGTGCGATATGAAGGATACATAAAACGGACACATAAACACCACACAAAGAATAGTAAGAAGTATAGAAATAAATGCAAGATCAAAGAAGAGCCACTATACAAGAAGCCCTGGAGGAACCCAAGGCAGTGACAAATACAATTAAAGCAGATAATAAAATATATATAAAGGACACCACAATCAAGCTGGTACTGCTTCTATAAGAAGCAATGTAAGGACTGGTATTCAGTTCGTACAGAAAAGGACCAATGGCGATGAAGAGGTGTTTACCATCCAATGAAAAGATAAAAACAATATGATAACAAATGTTAGAACCTTTAATAGCAACACTCTGGGTCACAACACAGGAGGGGGTTCTTCGTTAGCGTACCCGTACTCACACTCAGAATTGAGGTTATGTGCTCATAAAGGTATCTTTTGAAACACTAGGGGATTTCACCACAAGTGGATTTCGATAACCAAATGCGTACCGTACTCACAAGTCGGAATTGCTGGTACAGGCGCATAAAGGTTTCTTTTACTTGAAGAAAGAGGCCCGAATCTCTCATTTGCAATATGTTTTCACCATTATCACCATATAAAAGACAAAGAAGCCTCTTTCAGGAAAGGGGGGTACACATTTATTGATGTAAAAACAGAATGATGGGGAACACCAGATGTAAAAAGCACGGTACCTGGTGACTGGGGTATTGGCCTTATACCCCAATCATACCGCATGCAAGTGGTGAATCTCCCTCAAGGCAGTACAGCAAGGCTCCTCTCCTGCCAACGCGTTTCGACAGGATAACCTGTCTTTTTTAAGGCTTGGAGAGGAGTACATGTTAAGCCAGTATTTATACCCATGCACTCATTAGACCTCCCCCGGAAGTAGGGGGATAACGGAAGTGTAGGCCCGTTTGCACAAAACGTCTTCCGGCGGAAGACGTCATGCGTTCCATAGCCCGAAGCGCGTGCGTTCCACGCGTCTAAAGGGCTTCAGTTCTGCCTGATAGAACCCTCGTTTTTGGTCACAAATTCAGGAGGTATACAGCGCTAATCCCCTGGTCACCTCTAGGTGTTTCTGAAAACTTTTGAACTCCAGTCTAACGGAGTTTGTGCAAACGGGCCTACACTTCCGTTATCCCCCTACTTCCGGGGGAGGTCTAATGAGTGCATGGGTATAAATACTGGCTTAACATGTACTCCTCTCCAAGCCTTGAAAAAGACAGGTTATCCTGTCGAAACGCGTTGGCAGGAGAGGAGCCTTGCTGTACTGCCTTGAGGGAGATTCACCACTTGCATGCGGTATGATTGGGGTATAAGGCCAATACCCCAGTCACCAGGTACCGTGCTTTTTACATCTGGTGTTCCCCATAATTCTGTTTTTACATCAATAAATGTGTACCCCCCTTTCCTGAAAGAGGCTTCTTTGTCTTTTATATGGTGATAATGGTGAAAACATATTGCAAATGAGAGATTCGGGCCTCTTTCTTCAAATAAAAGAAACCTTTATGCGCCTGTACCAGCAATTCCGACTTGTGAGTACGGTACGCATTTGGTTATCGAAATCCACTTGTGGTGAAATCCCCTAGTGTTTTAAAAGATACCTTTATGAGCACATAACCTCAATTCTGAGTGTGAGTACGGGTACGCTAACGAAGAACCCCCTCCTGTGTTGTGACCCAGAGTGTTGCTATTAAAGGTTCTAACATTTGTTATCATATTTTTTTTATCTTTTCATTGGATGGTAAACACCTCTTCATCGCCATTGGTCCTTTTCTGTACGAACTGTATCCACGTGGGGTTGAGTGGTGACCCCTTCTTTCGGACCGGCAGAAGAAGAGTGACTGCGCCTTGGGACTGATTATATTTTTTGTTTGTTTGTTTAAGGACTGGTATTCGTTTAGGCCATTGGGGGTGGTGCAGTTTAAACAATGAATCCGAAAACACTCTCTTTGTAGAATGACTTGTTTCAGTCACCTCCACGCCTCAGTGGAGGTATTTGGTCAATCGGCATGACACAAAAGTCTTTCATGGAGTGTTTCACAGTAGCGAAATGGCGAGCTACTGGAGGTGTATTGGTGTCATTCTTTAGAAAGGCTTTTTTTATGGAAGAGCGGTGAGGTGCGACACGTTCCTTCAGTAATCTCATGGTTTTGCCCACATAAACCATTTGGCAGGGGCATACAATCGCGTAGATAACATAGCGACTATCGCAATTGAGATGATGACGTATTTCATAGGAACATCCAGTATGTGGGTCCACAAACTTATCTCCGAGTTTCAAAAACTGGCAATTGACACATCCGTGGCACTTAGTAACTCCACTCTGTTTCTTTAGCCATGTCTGGTTTTTAATCGGTCCAATATCAGAAGGAGCAAGTACATCCCTAAGATTGTGACTCCTTTTATAGCAAAAGAGGGGAGCTTGTTGGCAAAAACGCCCAATTGAGGTGTCCGATTGCACTATATGCCAATGCTTCAACATCATCTTATGAATGTGTGCTGAAGCAATAGAGTAGGTACTCGAAAAAAATGAGTCTGTTATTGTCCAACTGTTTGTCATGTTTGTTGAACATTTGGTCATGTGGGATCCCCAAACATTGTGTCACAGCCTCCAAAACTTGTTTCTCATCATAGCCACGTTGTAAGAAACGAGAACCCATATCTGAGAGTGCTTGTGGCAAAGATTCTCTCTCAGATGTATTGCGTACCACCCTAAGTAGCTGTGACAACGGTAAGCCCCTTTTAAGGGGTAGAGGGTGAAACGAATCAGCTGCCAGTAGAGAATTTTTGTCCATTGGCTTTCTAAAAATGGATGTTTTAATCCCATCTGGAGTCCGTGTTACACATACATCTAGGTAACTTACGGTGGTTTCACTAAATGAAACCGTAAACTTAATTGTGGTGTCCAAGCCATTGAGGACATCAATGAACTTCGTCAGTGCCTGCACACCCACTGACGGAGTTCCTTGATGTCCTCAATGGCTTGGACACCACAATTAAGTTTATGGTTTCATTTAGTTACTTTACACAGCATTGCCGGCGCTGGGGTCAGCTGACCTGCGCCGAGCGTCCGGCATCTATGGTTGTTATGACGACTGTGACGCGCTTCCGGGTATTACAGCATTACCCGAAGCTGGCTTCTGCCGAGTGTCCGGCATCCTCTGTTGCTATGACGACCGTGACGTACTTCCGGGGTGACAGCATTTCCTGATGCAGACTCCATGCGTGTGACAGGTGAGCATGATCAGGCTTATTAGCCTGTGGGGGTATTAATACGTGCTTGTGTGCTCTCAGTCTTTGCCCATGATTAAGGTGCTGTTGTTAGCACCGAAACAGCCTGTCGGGTGCTATGACTGTTTGGTGGAGGGAGACCATGCTTGAACACCTATGAAGTCTGCTACTGCCATTATGCTATGATAAGTAAATGTCTCCTCTGCCTTTTTATTGGCTTCTTTCGATTTTGCACTTTATATGCCTGTAATAAATGAGTTTTTTCACTTTGGTGTTGCTGGCTCTCTAATGCATTTTTTGTATTACACCATTTTATGAGCTTCAGCACTCCCCTCCAACATTGAGTCAGTGTGTGCAGCCTTGTCTCATGGTCCTACATATACATACACACACAAAAAAATGCACACAGCATACTTACACAACACACACACAGCATAAATACATACACAGCATACATACATACATACATACATATATATATGCAAAATAAGGTGGAGGTGGCGCTAATCCCTGGAGAATCTGGGTGTGTATTCGAGCTGCTGGTCCTCACAAGAGGGGGGTCCTCCCCTCTGGGAAATGGATGCAAAAAACAGGTTTGGAGGACCTGCGCTACGGAATACAGCTGATATGGTTGTACGTGATGTGGGTGATATAGGCAAGTGTTGTTATATAAACCCTCACTATGCTAGTGTCAGAACTGAGGTGTGGCACTAAAAATGCAATCGAAAAAAGTGATGGTGAAAAGGTAAAAACAAATTTATTGACAAGAATTTCTAGTTGTATGTCTTTCAAACAACTGGTGGGGTATGGGAATGGGGGGTGAGGGGTGCTGCCTATCAGGGTAGGGGGGAAAGGCAGGGAAAGGTGGTATGGGGTGAGCAAAACACCACTGCACCTAAGAGGTGTCTGTGGTCTGTTTGCACTGGGGGGTAATCCGGTTAATTGATCGAATTGAAAGACACAACTAGAAATTCTTGTCAATAAATTTATTTAATTTTTCACCATCACTTTGTTCGATTGCATTTTTAGTGCCACACCTCAGTTCTGACACAAGAATAGTGAGGGTTTATATAACAACACTTGCCTATATCATCCACATCACATACAACCATATCAACTGTATTCTGTAGCGCAGGTCCTCCAAACCTGTTTTTTGCATATATACATACACAGCATGCATGAATGCATGAATGCATATATAGTTACACATGGGGGAGAAGAGAGCAAGTAATAGCATATACTGGGCAGGTAATAGCAGATACTGAGGAGCAGGGCATGTAATTTCATAGACTGAGGGGCAGGTAATAGAATACACTGGGATGGTGGCAGGTAACAGCATACACTGGGGAGGTAGGTTATAGGATACATTGGGGGGTTGGGGGCAGGTAATAGAATACACTGGGGGAAGCAGGAAATAACATACAATGGGGAGGCAGGTAATAGCATCCATTGGGGGGCAGGCAAAAGCATACACTGGGGGAAGCAGGAAATAACATACACTGGGGAGGTAGGTAATAGCATACATTGGGGGGTTGGGGGCAGGTAATAGCATACACTGGGGGAAGCAGGAAATAACATATAATGGGGAGGCAGGTAATAGCATACATTGGGGGGCAGGCAATAGCATACACTGGGGGGAAGCAGGAAATAACATACAATGGGGAAGCAGGTAATAGCATACATTGGGGGGCAGGCAATAGCATACACTGGGGGAAGCAGGAAATAACATACACTGGGGAGGCAGGTAATAGCATATATTGGGGGGCAGGCAATAGCATACACTGGGGGAAGCAGGAAATAACATACACTGGGGAGGCAGGTAATAGCATATATTGGGGGGGTGGCAGGTAATAGCATACACTGGGGGAAGCAGGAAATATCATACAATGGGGAGGAAGGTAATAGCATATATTGGGGGGGTGGCAGGTAATAGCATACACTGGGGGAAGCAGGAAGTAACATGCAATGGGGAGGAGCAGGTAATATCATACACAGGGGGAGGTAGGTAATATTATACACTGGGGGTGCAGGTTATAGCATACACTGGGGATGGGGGGGGGGGGCAGGTAATAGCATATACTGCATACACAACAATTCATACACACATACAATACATATACAGCATACATACAAACACACACCAAGAGCTTTCCTACACAAACAGCATACATACAAAAGCAAACAGAGAGCATACACACACAAACACATGGGTGCAATACAGCACTAACCACAAGAGTGGTGGACAGGAGGAGATCCAGAGTCTGCTTCTGCTGGGGCTCCATGTGCTCTTTAATTCCCTCGGTACTTATGTAATATCTGGGCTCCCATTTTTCTTATGAGACCGCATCCGCTCACCACGCTTCGGGCACGGTGGCTCGCTGCGCTCGCCACACTATATAAAATCAACTCCATGCATAGTTGGATAGTAGGGGTATGGAAAAATGGGGTGCATTTAACATGGGAGCCCAGATAATACATAAGTACCATTCCCTCTGTTGCTGCCAGAGAGCTCTGCTGGCCCTGGAGCTCTTTATGAGCAACAGCTGCCGTGCTCCATTGGGTCCTGGATGGACCCTGCAGAGATGGAGACACCCACATGTCACTGTCTGCAGGGACGGGGGTCCTAACAGATGGGGGGCTAAGGTAACGTACCCCCTGGAATCCCCCTTAATTCGGCTCTGGCTGGATATTCCAGGGATCAACAGCGGTGGGTATATCTCAGTCGTCATGCTGCACCCAGAGCCCTGTTTTAGGCTTCTTAATATTCTCCAGTTTGCCTTTGGTTAATTTCACAGGAATCTGGGGGTGGACTTAGAAGGTGAGCTAAGCCTAATACAGATCACAGTGCGCCTGTGATTCACACAGCGGTGCTAATCTGTGTGATAACCAGCTAGAACATATGTGACATACAGCATAAAATGAATTATATGAGCTAGAGTGGTGTTCCTCGTCTGACACCCCCCCCCCCCCCCCCCCCCACACACACACTTCCAACACAGTGTGATCAGACCTGTCGAAGCAGGTTACTAACACTAGAAATGTGTTATGTGTGAGTTCCTGCTTTGAGTTACACTGGATTTTTTTTATACAGTTGTACTTTTCCTTTAAGGTGACTATTTCCTTTATGTCTGATATTGAGCTTTTTAATAAAATGTACAGTACAGGTATATGGTCTATTCCAATGGGATAAATGTTTTCTGTTGGAACTAGTAGCATAACCTTGTCACTAGGTTGCAGCTGGCCTTGTACAGATTGGCAGTTGTGCCCCGGCTGCTGATCTCTTGCGGTAATTTCCATGTGTTATTGTATAACAGAAGTTTGAAGTCCAATCTGTGCATGCATTTGTCACATATTCCTATTTGTCTAGAATAGATTTGTTCATACAATCTCATTTAAAAAAAAGATTACTGGTGAATCTGGAATTTCTGTTTTATATCAGTTCACATGCTGAAAAATGTGTTACCTCTAATTAAAGATAGCAATTTGCAAGGGCAAGGTGCTTAAATGAAAGATGTATTTGAAATATAGGCCCTTTTTCAGATCTGATTGCATTACAAATTTGTTTGGAAAATGGGCAAAACCATGTGCACTGCAGGTGGGGCAGATGTAACATGTGCAGAGAGAGTTAAATTTGGGTAGGGTGTGTTGAAACTGAAATCTAAATTGCAGTGTAAAAATAATGCAGCCAATATTTACCCTTAACAGAACCAAAATAACTCACACAAATCTAACTCTCTCTGCACGTTACATCTGCCCCACGTGCAGTGCACATGGTTTTGCCCATTTTCAAAACAAATTTGTACTGAGTAACAAGGATATGTGTACTAGACACATATAATTCGCTATATTTTCTCCTGCGAACCGAAAGATTAAAACGGACAGGGACGTCCCTATCTCACTGGGAACGGTCCTCTTCTCCGCCGTATAGAATGTTATACCAGATAGGTAGTGGGTGTAGACGCTTTCTCTTCACCAGAAAATTCTTAAACATAAAAAGAGGTACCATACGCCCCTTCAAGGGAATGGCGTCTCCTCTTCTCCGAATTATGGAATTTCTTAAACACACCAGAAAGGACCCAGGTATTTCATATGTTCTAGGATGTTTCTCCAAAGGTCAGAAGTTCATATGGAAAACACAATAGGGCCACATATAGAGTAGTACAGTACTTTTATTTCTGACAACATAGAATAGACACACTGGGGTAAAACTTAAAAGATATTTTCCAAACGCCACACAGGAGAAAAAACTGAACAATTACCAGAACAGGTGGAGAACTAGGTGGATCAAGTTCTCAAATGCGCTAGGTGTAAAGAGTCCCGGGAACCCTCACATAGGGCACTGTCCACAAAGTCCAGGCAAAAGGGCTTCTCTCAGGTAGGCGTCTGCAGTAGATCCAACGCGTTTCGACCGTTCGCTACGGTCTTTTTCAAGGATGTACTTTTTCCAACTGCAGAGTGGGATTTAAAAGGCATGGTAACCAATCACGTTGTTGCGCTATTTCGCGCCTCCTGTTGTACTGTTACGTGAGGGAGCTTGCGGTGCGGGTCCTCTGCCACACTTCCGGCATCGCGTCTCTGCCCCACTTCCGGTTTATCATTACGGAGTGGCGGCGGGTGTGTATTCAGAGTCCTGCTTCCGGAAACAGAGGCAGCGTGTTATTGTTTTGCTTCCGGTATCAATATAGGGGAAAACAGTGGATGTATGTTGCTGCCCCACTTCCGTCCCGTATGTGTTCATGTTTCTGCCTCACTTCCGGTCCGTCTTGTAATACAGAGAAGCAGGATCTTCCATGACTGTGGAAGATCTCTTAGTGCAAAATTTCATCGGAGATAAAGTGCGTTGTGCTCCGTGCATATTTGATCAGACATGATCCACATATGGGCATAAGAAGAATACAATAAATTAGTACTTAAAAAAAGGGTACACTGACAATGTAAAAGGACAAATGGTGATAAGCCATATATTAAAAAACATTAATTTCTTAAAAAGTGGCACCATAATATTTTAAAATATTAAAAGAATGGAACCATATTACACAGGAAGGGGATTTATTAAAAACACAGAAAAAGAGCTTTAAAACGTAAAAGGAAGGTGGAGGATATATTAATCAAAGGTAAAAAAAAGGGGGGGGGTAATTGCTCATAAAAATTATTTGATTTCAAAATCCTTATTTAGACCATGAGGATGAAGAGTGTCAAGTTTATATATACACTTCATCTCTTCTCGTGCTAATTGAGATGCCTTGTTCTTCTTCCTTAGGTCATCTTTAACCTCTTTGATACCTACAAATCTGATGATATGATTTGTGTTGGACCCATGTACCGTTTTAAAGTGGTGAGACAGGTTATGGGTCTCCACTCCTTTTTTGATGTTATTTAAATGTTCTGTTATTCTCGTTTTCAAAGGTCTAGATGTGCGTCAAATATAGAAGAGATTGCACGAACATTCGATAGTGTATATGACATTAGGAGTATTGCACGTAATAAAATTCTCAATGGTGAACGAAGTCTGGTTGATGGACAATTCGGTTGTCTTTGATTGTCCACCACTTTTCACCATTTTGCAGCCTCTACACATACCACATCTGTGGAAGCCTTTTGTGCGGATTCTTCCGCTTGTGTTAGAGGTGGTGAATGCACTTCTAACTAGTTTATTCTTTATATTGGGGGCTTTTTTATAGATGAATTTGGGGGCTTTAGGTAAATGATTGCCTATGATGGGGTCTTTCAAAAGAATATTCCAGTTCTTCCTGAACGATTTTTCTATTGTTTTGTATTGTGAATTAAAACCGGTTATAAATGCCCACTTAAAATCATCATTTTCCTCTTTTGATTTTAAGTGGGCATTTATAACCGGTTTTAATTCACAATACAAAACAATAGAAAAATCTTTTGAAAGACCCCATCATAGGCAATCATTTACCTAAAGCCCCCAAATTCATCTATAAAAAAGCCCCCAATATAAAGAATAAACTAGTTAGAAGTGCATTCACCACCTCTAACACAAGCGGAAGAATCCGCACAAAAGGCTTCCACAGATGTGGTATGTGTAGAGGCTGCAAAATGGTGAAAAGTGGTGGACAATCAAAGACAACCGAATTGTCCATCAACCAGACTTCGTTCACCATTGAGAATTTTATTACGTGCAATACTCCTAATGTCATATACACTATCGAATGTTCGTGCAATCTCTTCTATATTGGACGCACATCTAGACCTTTGAAAACGAGAATAACAGAACATTTAAATAACATCAAAAAAGGAGTGGAGACCCATAACCTGTCTCACCACTTTAAAACGGTACATGGGTCCAACACAAATCATATCATCAGATTTGTAGGTATCAAAGAGGTTAAAGATGACCTTAGGAAGAAGAACAAGGCATCTCAATTAGCACGAGAAGAGATGAAGTGTATATATAAACTTGACACTCTTCATCCTCATGGTCTTAATAAGGATTTTGAAATCAAATGGTTTTTATGAGCAATTACCCCCCCCCCTTTTTTTACCTTTGATTAATATATCCTCAACCTTCCTTTTACGTTTTAAAGCTCTTTTTCTGTGTTTTTAATAAATCCCCTTCCTGTGTAATATGGTTCCATTCTTTTAATATTTTAAAATATTATGGTGCCACTTTTTAAGAAATTAATGTTTTTTAATGGGTTGGGATCATTTGGTCTATTGCATTATGGTCGAAAGTCATTAGGTCGAATCCATTAGGTCGACATGCTAAAAGGTCGACATGACTCTAGGTCGACATGGGAAAAGGTCGACATGATTCTAGGTCGAAAGGTCATTAGCTCGACAGGTCATTAGTTCGACAAGGTCATTAGTTCGACATTGTCTATGTCGACATTCACAAGGTCGACATGGGGTTTTTCACTGTTTTTTTACCTGAATGTCAACACAGTCGACATGGACACAGTTTAAAGTGCACTGCATCCCCTCGCATCGCTCGCTGCGCTCGCAATGCGTCGGGCACGGTGCCTCGCTACGCTCGGCACACTATTTTATTCTCCCACCACGCCCTAGTGGATGGTAGGGCATGAAATACCGCCTGTCGGCACATGTTGGCTCAAAAAACAGTGAAAAACTCCATGTCAACCTTGTGAATGTCGAACTAATGACCTTGTCGAACTAATGACCTGTCAAACTAATGACCTTTCGAACTAGAATCATGTCGACCTTTTCCCATGTCGACCTAGAGTCATGTCGACCTTTTAGCATGTCGACCTAATGGATTCGACCTAATGACTGTCGACCATAATGCAGTAGACCAAATGACCGCATCCCTTTTTAATATATGGCTTATCACCATTTGTCCTTTTACATTGTCAGTGTACCCTTTTTTTAAGTACTAATTTATTGTATTCTTCTTATGCCCATATGTGGATCATGTCTGATCAAATATGCACGGAGCACAACGCACTTTATCTCCGATGAAATTTTGCACTAAGAGATCTTCCACAGTCATGGAAGATCCTGCTTCTCTGTATTACAAGACGGACCGGAAGTGAGGCAGAAACATGAACACATACGGGACGGAAGTGGGGCAGCAACATACATCCACTGTTTTCCCCTATATTGATACCGGAAGCAAAACAATAACACGCTGCCTCTGTTTCCGGAAGCAGGACTCTGAATACACACCCGCCACCACTCCGTAATGATAAACCGGAAGTGGGGCAGAGACGCGATGCCGGAAGTGTGGCAGAGGACCCGCACCGCAAGCTCCCTCACGTAACAGTACAACAGGAGGCGCGAAATAGCGCAACAACGTGATTGGTTACCATGCCTTTTAAATCCCACTCTGCAGTTGGAAAAAGTACATCCTTGAAAAAGACCGTAGCGAACGGTTGAAACGCGTTGGATCTACTGCAGACGCCCACCTGAGAGAAGCCCTTTTGCCTGGACTTTGTGGACAGTGCCCTATGTGAGGGTTCCCAGGATTCTTTACACCTAGCGCATTTGAGAACTTGGTCCACCTAGTTCTCCACCTGTTCTGGTAATTGTTCAGTTTTTTCTCCTGTGTGGCGTTTGGAAAATATCTTTTAAGTTTTACCCCAGTGTGTCTATTCTATGTTGTCAGAAATAAAAGTACTGTACTACTCTATATGTGGCCCTATTGTGTTTTCCATATGAACTTCTGACCTTTGGAGAAACATCCTAGAACATATGAAATACCTGGGTCCTTTCTGGTGTGTTTAAGAAATTCCATAATTCGGAGAAGAGGAGACGCCATTCCCTTGAAGGGGCGTATGGTACCTCTTTTCATGTTTAAGAATTTTCTGGTGAAGAGAAAGCGTCTACACCCACTACCTATCTGGTATAACATTCTATACGGCGGAGAAGAGGACCGTTCCCAGTGAGATAGGGACGTCCCTGTCCGTTTTAATCTTTCGGTTCGCAGGAGAAAATATAGCGACTTATATTTGTCTAGTACACATATCCTTGTTACATTGTGTTTTTGTGGTGCGGGGTCACCACGTGCTATATTTCCCACTAGCTGACCTTCAGCGCTGCTTTTTTTCTGTTTCATCATCCTTTTCTTGTCTAAATTTGTACTGAGATCAGATCTGAATAAAGGCCATAGTTGTGATTATCACTGCTTTGCTGCACAAAGACAACAAAAACCTAAACATCTTATACAGTATTTGTAAAATATTTTACATAAATATTTTTTGTTAGTATTACTTTTAGTTACTTCATTAGACATCATGAGAGCAATCATTATTTTATGTTTTGTTATTTCTACACATTTTAATCACAAGGTATTTAATGACAGTAAATATGTACAAATGTGTCTCATTAGTAAGAGTATAAAGTCAATAATAAAGACAATAATACACAGACAATTTTTATACATTATAGTCGTTGTTACTACTCTATTATTGCTACAGACACCTTTGACTATGGTCATTTCAATACATGTGTTCTTCTGTAACTACTGTGATGTGTGTGGTTAATTTCAGTGGCGCAGCTCAAGTGGTAGGGGGTGGTAAGGTGTACCATAAGAAATAGTGCCGGTACTTAATACCAACAGTGCAAGAGTTGCAGGGGTCTCTGGGACAGCTGTACTAAGCCAAAGTGATAAAATGGAGAGTTATAAACCACCAACCAATCAGCCTGTAACATGGCAGCTAGCTACTGATTGGCTGGTGGTTTGTCACTCTCGATTTTATCACTTTTCAAGCTTAGAACATCTGGACCTCTGTACGCCTGGACAAAGACCATACACCCTCCAAAATGGCTGCTGCTTTGGAGGAGACAGATGCTAGGGATACTATCAGGGGGTGCACTGCTGGCAATGAGAATATAACCCCCAGGCAATTAGTATATAACCCCAGGCAAAGAGCATCTAACCACAGGGGCAGATCCAGAATAATTGACACAGGGGAACGATGACAGGGGAATGGGAGGGGGAGGGGAACAACTGGGGATCCTTCACAACAAACAGTGTGATCTCAAAGAGAATGTAAAGACAATGGGAAGAGTTATCAGTCCAGAACTAGTTGTTTCCACTTCCCTAAGGCATCCAGGCCTGAGCAGACCAGTTGGGGGCTGCCTTCCATTCTGGAAATGTGGTATGTCTCCCTGCTATGACCCACCTGGAATAGAAAATTAAGGAATGTAGTTTTTCCCTCCTATTTTTAATCCAAGAGGCACTGAGGCTGGCAATAATTTTAGGAGAACCCCATGCAATTTCTTTAAAAAATGCTGTATAACAATTTTTACAAACTTTTACAGCAGCAAAACCTGTACTGATCTTACTGATCTCTGTCGTGCATTAAATCCATTGCAGATTGAAGGTAGATTCTTGCTGGACGAGTGGTTTTGAATCCTATGGTTATTGAGAACAGAATATAATTGACAATGAAAACGGATGCTGAGTAAATACTGGCTTTGGACTATGATCCAAAATCAATGCTTGCTTGCAATACATAGCAAATCTACTATTTATTAAATCTACCCCCTCAGGCATTTTATAAAATGCATGTTTACTACCAGACGAAAGTAAATGTTCATTACTCCTCATCTACAATGGAACAATACAACAATGGCAGCAATAACCATCCTAATTCTATTATACAGTGTCTTAGGTGAAGCTTATATGGTGGCACAAGTACAAAATAGCAAGCCAACTCTCATCAAAAGCCATTCGGTAGGCTTTATGTAATTGTTCAAATACCATATCTTACCTACACGAAAAGCTGTAATATAGACCTAAATATTAGAGTCTTTCCATGTACAGTACAGTTATCATAATATTCTGCCAACTCTGAGTGAGATAGAATGGCAAGAGAAGCAGGAGCCATGCAATGGTTGGAGCAGGATCAGAATAAATCTTCACATGTCAAAATATAGTCAACCCTTGAAAATGTGTCAAGAATTTGAGAATAAAAATTTACGGTTAGTAACCTCCATGGGTCAAATAGGCTATGACCACCCTTTTGGCAGCCGAGTTTACAGAAGGATGCACGGATCATTGAGATTAGTGGATTGCTTCTATATGTTAAAGTTAAAGAAAGGCTTACAATGAAAAAACAATGGCGTGGGATCCCTCTCCTAAGCATAACCAGCTTCAGGCTCTTAAAGTTAGTGCTGGTTCTAAAAATACAGGTGATAAAAAATGTCAGGGTCCCCCATAATTTTTAAACCAGCACTAGGCACAACTAGTCAATGAGGTCTAGTCAATGAGGACTTCTGGGTTTGCTGTTGAATCTTCTAAATGAAAGAAGTCACCCAGGGTATTTGCAGCCTGGGAGAAGGGAACCCATGTGAATGAACTGGGGTTTTTGACCCTGTGAATGCCTACATGGACCAAAGAAGACGGATATACACTGGAGAAGTACCTATGGAGTTTTACTGGACATGTGGACTGAAGGGCCTTGTGTCAAGATATGTACTGTAATGATGTGTGTGTATGTGTTTGAATGTTTATTAAACTTGTACTTTCACAAAGTGTGTATGTGTGTTTATTTGGATATATGTTTGCCTGTAGAACTATAAGTGCAAACAGGATCTTTAATGACCTGAATGCTGTTACTTCTCTAATTACCAGCATGCAGGGAAGGCTTCCTGGGATATGTAGTTCCACAGGCAAACACAGTATATCATCCAACTTTACACTAATGCTATCAACCTACCCAGGGGTGCCAGATATAGCAAAGATCTATGAGTGCTCTGGGGTTGAACCCCTTTGTTGAGGGGTCCCCACACCCCCAAGGACCCTGGTCATTGATGACTAGTGAGTAGTTGGGGGTGATACCACTGTTGCAGGAACCTGTATAAACATATCTACCAGGTGTGGCATTACCTTACTGAGCCCAGTGTGACCCCTATATCTTTTTGTCCCCTGTATTTTTGGAGCCAGGAATAGTCCAAGAGCTCGGTACTTGGCAGCAAATTACTTTAATAAATAAGCTGCATTCTCGAAAACAAAACAGACCCAATCCAGTGACAAGCCATTTTGCTGATGATCTTATATTGACTTATATTGAAAAACAGTGTACAGTATGTGTTAAATTTAGAATCATTTCCTCTTAATATGCCTGAAGATTAGTTTGTTTTAGCTGTGTTACTGAATAAAAGCGGTGTATTTATGTTAATGTGATTCCCATTATAAAATACATTATTAATCTATTAATCCACGATAGGTTTAGTCCACCTAAGTGACCATAACATATTCCCTCAGAGATTTTAAGATATACAGATTGTTGACTCAGGTTAAATAAACTAACAATTATTTTTAAAATTTGCAACAAAATGAAAACTCTTTTCTAATCATGACTTATTGGGGGAAATTGAATAGGATGAGAGATTCAGAATGTGAGTGATTTGGTAAGAAATCTCCACTTTTTTTAAAGCGGCAATCATTTACAGTGCAAAACCAGTTTGATTTTTAAGTGTAAATGATTGCCGCTTTAAAAATCATTTAATCTACAAAACCAGGTTGATTTTCCATCTAATTGATTGCTGCTTTAAAATAAATGGGAAAACATCTCCCACTTTCTCAGTTTTTGCATACAGCTCATGCGCAGAAGTGACTTTAGTTGGTTAGATGCGACTTAGCAGGATCCGCCTTTCTGTAAAGTAGATTTTCTGAACGTGAACTGGGCAGTGGCAACGCAAGCGCATGGTACCACCCTGATTTGTTAGTGTCATGGGCATTTGTCAAAGCTCCATGTGATTCAGACTCATGTGTATGGAGAAGGGGTTTCACAAAGCCTCTTCTTGTATCCTTTTGCTTCTGCAAGTGTTATATAAAGCAGTCACACTTTGCAATTAGCGAAGGATCAACATTTGAGGTAAGGAAAAGGAAGCCTGTTTCAATTGTGATGATTGTGGGGGCTAGCATTAAATCAATATGCAGCACTAGTATCTGCTTATATACACAATATCACCTTCATGGATAATGCACTTGCATTTACTTAAAGTTGAAAAACAGACTGCCTGCAATTACAGGCATTTATCATGCGACTCAGAAACCAGTTCCCTAAACCATAAAAAGATACAGTAAAGTATCCAGTTCAGCCACTTTTGAGACCTACAGCATCAGAATGCTTCTTGTCCTTCTCAATTAGAAATTCTTGGAACCCACATGGCGATGTGAAAACTTTGAAATCTGTATCAAAACTGAAAACTCATAGCTGTGCCAGGTACAGGAGAACAATTTCTAGTTTTCATGATTTCATTTGGTGCAGTTACGGGTCATTTCTTTGGGAGGTCTTGCAAACTCATTCTTGTTACAGAATATTAGAATAAAAGCAGACTAAGGAGGTTACTCTGGTTGGTGCGTAAATTTCCGAATTCTTTCGGAGCATACCACACGCCATGCTGTGCGGACATCGTACGAAGAAACGCCCACCGGTCCTCCGCATTCGGACGGACTCACTCTTTAAGAAGAGGGCGTGTTTACGGACGACATCCAAACCTTGCGATATATATATCTATATATAGATAGATATATATATGACACACACATACATACATACATACATACATACATACATACATGCATACATACCACATGAAAATCCTGTTTTTGTCCTTTTACCCTTTACTCTGTAGGAGACCTCAAAGTCATAGTGCTCCCTCTGAATCCCAAACCACTCATGACTAAGCTGCTGCTGCTGTTGTCCTTGGACAGGAGAAGCATGTAACGAGCTCCAACAATCACAACACATCAAAAACCTCTCAGTCTCTGTTCTCTGATGCAACGTGGCATGGGACTTAGTCAACTCTCAGGAATGCACAGTACACTTGTGCAATCATGGATGGCTTGGCTGCTGATGGTCTGCTCCATAAATCGTTGTCATATTGCCAGTTAGGTGATGCTGCAGCACTAACCCACTCCCATGCACAAAATCATTATTAAGACAAAATCAACCAACAATTATGTTGGCAAAAATACATGCCAACCACAGGGGGTGGCTAGCTAGAGGAGGGCCCAGGGGCACTGACCACTTGTGACTCCATTATAAGCCACGCCTGTCCATACTCCATTAATGCCATACTTAATGTAGTTTAGAAATATAAATCAACTATAAACTCTATTCACCTACTGTATATGAGGCTACAGATTGTACGCTTGCAGCAGGGGCATGTAACCCTAAAGTGAGCAAGTCATCCCTTTAATCCAGGATACAGATTAACTACACTGGTTCTGTGGCAGTTAAAATCGAGCTGAAAGCCATCCCCAGAACCTGTCTCATTAAGATGTGTCCCAGATGAAAGGGATGACTTGGTCACCCTATCTAACCCCTAAGTATGTCTGTTGCTACCCACTTTGTTTTATTACTTTATACTATTGTAAAACACAATTGATTCACCAGTGCTACATAACAAATAGTAGTCAAAAAAGTTAGTAATGATGCATTATGTATACCTACCACTTTTAGCCACCTGCACCACCTCACAGGCCTCCTCCTCCTCCAGCTCGACCTCCTCCACTTCCTCCCTGGCCTCCTCCACCTCCTCCTCCACCTCCTCCGCCACCACCTCCTCCGCAACCACCTCCTCCTCCACCTCCTCCGCCACCTCCTCCCGGGCCTGCTCCTCCTCTGCCTCCTCCCGGGCCTGTCGTGCTCGTTCCCGTGCTGTGTTGGAGAAAAGAACGAATAGTGCCAATTAAGGGTCATTGTATGCATCACAATCAATAATCCTATAGAATTACATATTATATCCACATGACTGTATGTCAAAGAGGAAGTAGCACACATATAGTGTATGCCATTTTAAACTCATGATCAGCCAGTTTACCTTATTGACTTCAAAAAGTTAATTTAAGCAATCAATTTAAAATTTGTATATATTGTGTAAACACTCACATTGAGCTATCCTGCACCTTATTTGCTGGAGCAATTCTGGCTGTCGCCTCCGGAGGTCTGACCATCGCCTCTCCAGCTGGGCGATGAATGAGTCATTATTGAATGCTGCTCCTATTTTTATCTATTCTATTTTATTTTATTATTTTTCTATGTCATTTTGTGAAAAATGCTATGTATTGTATGAACCCCACCGGCCGGTGACCTCTTTTTAAAAATGTGATTATAACTCTAAGAGATTTATACTAAATAAACAGATTTAAATTTTAACTAATGGGTTATTGAGTGTCCAGTCTGCGCTGTCTATTTGCATGTATTTTTGGCTTTTTTGGTATAAGAAGGGTTGAGTATCCCTTCTAGGATAGCAGCAAGGACAACCACTAGCCCTGTTTGTTTTTTCCTGCGCTTAGTTTATAGTTCTTTCTAGTATTTATAGGCCTATAAGCAGTGATTACTAATGCATGAGTTGTGGACTGCATTAAAATATGGAATGGGTTAGTGTCATTTGTTGTACATACCAAACAAGTGCACAGTACAAATTAACATTCGCATATAGAATTTATGTCTGGCCAAAGTTGTAGGTGTTTATTGGTGTTCAAATCTGGCAATGAGTACAAAATCAGACTTGGAATGTATGCCTGGTTTTGTACATTTGTTTTTCCGCTGGTATGGGCGTGGCCTAAGCGCCGCAAACACCACGGTGTACGTACGCTGCCGCACAGAACGCACGGTGGGGCTGATGTATGCCAATTAAAACAATGTGTATATATAGGTGTGCATGGAACAAAAGATTGTGCTGCAAACATGTCTGGTTCTCAATCAGAGGGAGAACAGGAGCATCAGCGCCTCCTAGCTCGCCTGGACTCTATCACCTCCAATGTGGCCCTCACCAGAGACCAGCCATTGGGAGGTGAGCAGGCAGTTGGCCCATCTACAGCTGGCCAATCTACAGCTGCCCAACCTACAGCTGGGCCATCTTTGGCCTCAGCAGAATCATTGGGAACACAGCAGGTGGCTTCACAAGAGAGTAGCCTGGCCAGCACTTCAAGCACAGCGACTGGTAGCCGTGGGCGTGGCCGAAATAGGCCAACAGAGGAACCAAGCACCAGGAACATGGCATTTGAAGCGCAGGAGCTTGCCATACTGGTACCCCGTGCACGGGATTGGATAGAGTTGACACAGGACAGGTTGACACACACAAGGAGATGGAAGATTTGGGAGGACATAACTGTGGAGATTAATGCGGTAGCTCCACAAGTTCGTGAGTTACATCTGAGCAGAACAACACCATTAATGTTTTTATTAGATGTTAGATGGATTTGGTAAATGGTCGGTCACGTTGCTAGGAGCAACAGACATGATTGTCATGTCACTTATTCTATATTTATTGTCGGGTGAGTGTGAATGTTTCTTCAAAGTGTTGGTTTTATAGTTTAACATAATGTAAGTTATGTTGAATGAAGCACACGTTGAAATCTGTAGCAGATTTCAATGCATGCTACATCAAACGTCAGGGGTGACATGTAATAAAATTTAAACTTTGGTTGCAGGTGGCATGACTTCAAAACCAACCTCAAGAAGAAAATGACCGCATGTTGGACCCACAGCCACACCTCTGGGGCTGGCCCCATGCCAGGCTGCCTGAAGCTCACCCCCCTGGAGGAGTTGGCTCTGCCATGCATTGCTATTGAGGAGGTCCAGGGGGTGAGCAACATGGATAGTGAGGCCCCAGTGGAAGTGTTTGCGGCTGATTTAGAAGGTAATTTGTTTGCATGGCATAAGTAGTTTGTACTAATTTTATAGGAATGTGTTGTAATTGTAAGTTTCTCTTTCAGCATCATCTCCAACGTGCGGTAGTGAGACTCTTGAGGAGGCGGAGGAGTCAGTGCCACCTGCCACACGTGCCAGCCATGTGCAGCAGCAGCAGCCAACAGCCACACAGGATTTGGACAGGTGGGTGCAGATTCTTGGGCAGATTCGCCAGCAGGGAGACTTAGCATCAGAGCGGCTGCGTAGGACCGAGGAGGTCATGCAGGGTATTGCCAGCACCCAGCAGACCATCGCTGCCACCCAGCAGGCCATGGCTGCCACCCAGCAGTCCATTGCTGGCAGCCTGCAGGTGTTGGAAGAGCAAGCCCTGCGCCAAAATGACCTCCTCCTCCGCCATAACGAGCTTGTGGCGGAGCTACTTACCACCAATAGGGCCCTATTGTCAGCCGTTTCTGGTGCATTCCCTACACCAGCACTCCCTGCTGGCAGAAGGGGAATACCATGCCCCCCTTCCACATCATCTGCTCCACCTGCCCCACCATCCCAACGTGGCGGTGGCCGAGGAGCTGCTGCATGTGGCAAGGACCCTACCAGGGCCAAACGGTCCCGAAAATTAACTTGGCTCCGCATTGATCTCCACCCTTATGTCTTCCCAAATCTTTCATTTTGCTGTGTGTGTCAGCTTCATGTGTGCAACCCAATCCCGTGCACAGGGTACCCACATTTGCCCTCGTTTCATATGTTTTGTTTGGTTCCCCTGTTGCCCTCTTTCTGCTACCATTACTGTCTGCTGTACTTGAAGTGTTGGTGGTATACTTTTCTTGTGAAGCCACCTGATGTGTTCCTAATGATTCTGCTGGGGCTATGTATGAAAAGACTACATTTTTGTACATTTTTGTTTGTTTTGTACATTCCTGTTATGGTCCCTTTATTTTTTGGCATGTGCCACATAACATGCTATTAAAATGTTATGCTTTCCCTAACTGTAATAAATTTTTCATTTGATCCCCAAATGTGTGGTGTTATTGCTGAATGTTTAAGTGACATGTATATTTATATTAGTGATACCAAGTTCTGTCCATTGCTTGCAGTGTAAATGTGTGTAAAAAATGCAGCCGTGCTTTCAGCATATATTTGTGTGTTTAGTAATGGTCTATTTAGGCTGCAATGGTTCCAATTGAAGCAATGAAAAGAGTGTAATTAAAGACTAATTAGTAGAGGAGTGGATTGTATTGTGTTCAGCTGACTGTGGTTCAGGTGCGGCCGTACTAATTGGGCGATCCGAATGCCTAGCGCATGACCGAGTGGTGTCCGCAAAGTGAAACTTGCTTATGAAGACCGCATATTTCCTGGCTGTTGGTTCGTTTGCAGTCGGTGTTCTATCCGAATGCACGCCTACCAGAATTAGTGCACTCCCTTGTGTACGCCCATGTTTACGCCCAGTTTAGCCCACTTTGAAACTACGCCCCTGTGTACTTCCGAATGACGCCCATATTACGCCCATATTTCACGAGTGAATGCGGTGCACATTTCTGTACGGTATTAGTGAAAACGAGTACGGAGACCGTGCGTGGCACATGCGCATAGCGTTGCCCACGCATGCGCAGACGGCTAAAAAAAACGCCATCCGAAAGAATTCGGAAATTAACGCATCGACAGGAATAAGGCCCTAAGTTCAACATAATTATTCAAGCTTGTTCCAATGTGGTCCAGAGATTCACTTTATTGTGATAATTGTGGCATTTGAAGCTGATGGTAGGTCTAATCGCAAAGTCAATTTATTCCCTAATGAACAAAACCATGGTGCATTGCAGGTGGGGATAATGTTGCTACTTTAGGTCTTTAGGTTGAAATATCTCCTCTGTATTTTCCCCGATAGTAGACTCATTCGGAGCAGCTTATTTGAATGTTAGTGAATGTTGGTCTTTGAGGAGCTAGTTGTACTGTATTTCACATAATAGTCTGCATAAGCGGTTTATGACCCCCTCAGCAAAGGTGACAGGGGAATTTAGTTAATGCATTGCAGTAGTGTGAGCAGTAATGGGTGCGGAGTCCCAGCTAAAAAACAACAACTTGTTATTCCTTTGGTTCTTATCATTTGTCTGACATGGGTTTATTACTGATTTTTTTTATTTTTGTAAAAAACTCCAAAATACTATATAAATATACAAAATATTGTACAAAAGCAAATTTCCAATTTTATATATATATATATATATATATATATATATATATATATATATATATATATCCCCACAATAGTGTTATATGGCGCCCTTAACTACTTTAAACAATAGGGTTTATTCCTGTCTTTCCCTTGACCAATTTATACACAATAGAAATTTTCCATTATACATAAAACATTTATTTTTAGAAGCATAAAAAACAATAAAACAAACTTTTCGCAGTTATTCTTGTCTTTGGTAATGTTATTCTTTGATTATAGATGTTATCTAGTACCCGACGCGTTTCGTCTCATCAAGAGACTTCATCAGGGGTATGCTGATAGTTTTGTTACAATCTTTGATTAACTTTATGGTGGTATAGATTGAATAAGCCTTCACACCAGAAGATTTTTGATGGATTGATTAGTTTTGTCTGTTATTAGGAGCTCTTTGACTCACTGTCAATAAATCCTTATTTGTGTCCATTTTTCATGGATTACTATCAGGAATGTGCCTATTATATAGGGTTATATTCACAATATGCAGTTGTTATTCACTCCTCATTACAATCATATTCCTGAGAAATCAATATCTTTGAATAAAGGATACCACCCTCAATGGTTCCTTAGATAGTTGGTATACAATCCCACTTTTTCAGGATAGTGTCTAAAGCAAGATATGTTGGAGACCACTCCTTGCTAGACCTGTGCCTGTGTGCTCCTCAAGGACCCAACTGCAAGGACCCAACTGCAATCACCATACGCGTTTCGTCCCAAACAGGACTTCTTCAGGGGTAACAAGGTATCAGTCTACCACTAGTTCTTTCGAGTGGTGAGAAAATGTGAGATGGACAGAACCATGGGTTGAATAAAACCCGGTATTGGAATTCGAAAATGAGACCAGTATCGGAATGTGCTGTCAAAGCATCATATTTTCAAAGCACGTACAGATTACTTTCCGACTGATGTTTTCACAGAGTTGACTTCTAGTGATCTAATCAATCAGATGAGTGGGAACCTTGTCATCAGTCAGAGAGCAATGAATATATATATATATATATATATTTTTTTTTTTTATGAAAATAATTTCCACATTGCAAGATATAAATAACACGCAGTTAGTAAAGGCACTTCTTACTGTTTTTTTTTTCTAATTTAGTAAGTAAAATGAAGAAATAAAACTGAGCACAAGTTGATTTTGACCAGTGAGATCCGTGCAATGCTTCTGTGTATACAGTACATGTATTGAAAAGGTCCTGGTTCCAAGAAAATTAGGGGAAAAGATATAGGGATCCCATGTATTTATAAACTAGAACCAGGCTCCACTAGCCAAGTAGGTAATGCTACAACCAGGGGCACACATTTCTATATGTCTTTAGCATTCCACCCCCCCCCCCCCCCTCACACTAGCCAGCCCTGTCCAGGGTTTCCTGGGGGGAGTGGCGATCTCCCCAATAATGCCACCCTCTCCAATAAAGCCCCTTCAGGGCACCCAAGGCCAGTGAGTTCAGACCTTTAAAGTGTAAATATAGAAATAAAATTGTCGTTTACAGGTGAAAATACAGGTCCCAGCATGTCTCTTCCTCATGATGGTACAAATACAAGTATCAGAGGCATTAAAGGGTCCACTGGTACCTGAAGTACCCCTGAAAATCTAAATATTAAAACAAAAATACCATGTGTAAAATTGAGTCAAGTTGAAAAATGGACTCAGCTGCAGACAAACATATATATATATATATATATATATATATATATATATATATATATATATATACATAGAAAAATAGACCTTGGTTTTCTTGCAATAAATCCTACATGCAGCTAAGTAAAATGTGTGTTGGGTGACATCCATTAGCACCCAAAAAGTAGTCTGTAGTTGAAAAGAACACAAATGTTCAGCGCATCCACGGTTCCCAAAGTTAAAGTTACTGTGCCTCCTGACAGTGCCTTGGGATTTATTTACATGCTTTTGAACTACTAAAAATTGTAAGGGCAAACCTATATTAAAAGTGTATGTTTTAAACCTTATACACTATGTTTTTTCCATTCTTCTCCTTACATACAGTACTGTATGTAAATCCATTATCTGAGGAAGAGAGCGATCCTCCTACTATTTGTGACATCTGCCACATTGTGTTCACATCTACATTCGACAACAACTTCTTCAATGTATCTAGGGCAGGGGTTTCCAATCTAGAGTATCAGAATTTTTCACAGCATCCTTAGGCCAAAAAAAAAAAAAACTGTATAAATGTAACATTAAGTAAATTGAGTTTATATGCGAGCCTCAGGGTCAGTTATGTGGTAAAGGGCAGGGTTCGCTTCTGTTTGTACACATTTTATGATTGGCAGCCACCAACACTGGTTTTGCCCATAAATAACCATAATATCTTTGATTTGGTCCTGGACCACCAACCCTCTGCACCCCTGCAAGTGTCCCAAGGCACCTCAGGGAGCCACAAAAGAAACAGAAATCCCTGTGTCTGCGCTAGTGTTATATAGAGTGCAATATGGCTGTCACCGTTCCACACAGTTTTTAATCAATAATTATTTAATGGTTTATTAAAAATCTCACTTGTAAAACATATCAAAAATACAATAAACAATTTTCACATGATATATGATATTAATGAATATTAAATAAATAAATAAACAATGCTCATATAGTTTAGGCGGCCACCTATTTTTGTTTGTTATATGATAGTTATAACATAATTAATGAGATAAAAAAATGTATATAAAAAATGAAAAATATGAAAAATATAAATATATATATATATATATATAAATAAAAAATAAAATCATGCGCTAAAGACCATCCAATTTAACCAGCATAGAGTTCACTGATGATGTACAATCAAAAGTCCAGGCACCAATCCTAGATAATGTAGGTGCAGCACCTTTCTCTCAATATGGACCTCTGGAATCCACAGAGGGAAGGAATCTAAAAGAAAATAGAGAAGGTGCGCTTCATGGTGCATTAACGATGTAGAATTTTATTGGACATACAATATCCCAGGTAAAATAGTCAAAAGACTAGTACCATAAAAAATGACACTGTGGGCTGGTTACCACACGACAATAGCTTAAAAGCCAAAGCAAAACTGCTCACGATATCCGGGGACACACGGCTGGAATCGACCACCAAGGAAGCCGCCAAGCTGGCTTGCTGGACGGCAGGCAGGGGACGTCACAAACCGCAGACACGAGGATGCCGGAGGAAAGATCAGCTGGACGGACACGTCATAAGCCACGCCCTGACGCGTTTCGTCGTAAGACTTCGTCAGAGGGCGTGGCCATGACGTGCATACAACCAGCTTATATGGGGCCTGACCTGTCAATCATGACAAACGAGGTGTGGCAATCCCACTACGTAACGAGTAAAGGGGAGGGAGCTCACAGAGCCTATGTGAAGAGAAAAGCGGTAAATATAGCCGCATATTTTATAACATACAAAAAAAGGGGGAAGGGGGGGAAAGAGATTTTTATCTCCTTTCCTTTCGCAGCACAACTACAAAAAAGGCCACTCAATAAGGTCCACAGCCAGGTAATCGTGAGCAGATTTTTACAACAAATGCATACTTATTTTGTCACTGTCAGAACATCACATACAAAACATATATATATATAAAAATTACATGTAAAAAATTATATATAAAAAAACGGAAAAATTCCATAGCAGCATATCAAACCGGTATGACAAAACCTATATATACATAGGTATAAAAAAGTGACACCACGGCAGAAACAGATACAACAATGTAACCCTGATCACACAAAAAAATGCGTATTCGCAAGAAACTACACATCCCAGTGCGTCTAGGGAAAAGCTCGCATTGGAATGACCGTTTCATGTACATATTAAAAAAGGAAAAGATTAAGAAATATATATAAAAGAATTCATACTTTGTCAATTGATAAATGGGGTAACCTCATAGCCCTCATTTAGCCCCGCAGGAGCCAATGTATTAAGCTTGAGAATCCAAGTGGTTTCCCGTTTAAGTAAATATTTTTCACGGTCGCCACCGCGCTTATTGGGCTGAACCAATTCAATACCACTAACACGAAGGCTGGAGGGGTCACAATTATGTGTTTCCTTAAAATGTCTAGAGACACTATGATTTGTGATTCCGTGCTTAATATTGCGGACATGCTCTAAAATGCGGATTTTTAAACATCTCTTTGTTTTTCCGATATATCGGAGTCCGCAGCCGCAAGTTAATAAATAAACAACAAATGAAGAATTACAATTAATAAAACTAAGGATCTTGTGGTCTGTGCCCTCAATAATGGAGCCCTTCTTTATTAGGGGACAAATTTTGCACCTATTGCAGGGGAAGGAGCCATGAATAGTAAGAAAGGAATTAAGTTTTGGCCCTTTATCCAGGGGCTGTAGTTGGCTTTTAGAAACCATCGACTTAATGGTTTTAGCACGTCTAAAGACCATTTTGGGTCTATCAGATAGATGATCGGCCAGAACTGGGTCCAATTTAAGGACATTCCAATGCTTATTAAAGATGGATTTCAATTCCCTTTCATGCGTGTTATACTGTGTGATAAATAGTGTGTCAGACGGTTTTTTTGGGAGACTCGTATTCACAGTGGGTATAGTAACAGGCTCAAGAATGGGTTTCAGCAAATTCTTTCTCTCAAGGCCCCGAGATCTTTGAAGTGCACCCTGTATGATTCTGCTGGGGTAGCCCCTCTCCTCAAACCTATTAACATACACTTGTGCTTGTTCTTCAAAGCTGTGGGGGTCAGAACAGTTCCTTTTCAACCTTAGGAACTGGGAATAGGGGATGTTATCTTTCCAGGCACCCAAGTGGCAACTGGAGTAGTCTAAATAGCTGTTGGCGTCAACAGGCTTAAAGAAAGTGGAGGTTTTAATTTTTCTTTCAGTTGGAAAATCCTCTACGCTCAACAGCAAGTCCAGAAATTCAATTTTTGATTTATGAAAGGTGGAGGTAAACCTAAGGTTATATGAGTTAGAATTCAAACCTTCAACAAACAGTGTGAATGATTCGACATCACCATTCCAAATTATGATGATGTCGTCAATATAACGCTTAAATAAAACCAACCTCTCACAAACATCACCTACTATGGTATGGGTTTCCCAGTCTGCCATATAAATATTGGCTAGGCTAGGGGCGCAAATCGTCCCCATCGCCGTCCCGCAGACCTGGAGAAACCACTCCCCCAAAAAATCAAAATAGTTAAACTTAAGGACAAATTTGAGACACTCACAAATAAATTCACATTTTTTCATGGATATATCGGGATCTCTCAATAAACATTGCTCGACGGCACAGATACCAAGCTCATGGGGAATGCTGGTATACAATGCCTGTACATCGATGGAAGCCAAAGCATACCCAGCATCCCATTCAATGGTGTCCAGAATTTGCAGAAGGTGTGAAGAATCCCTTAGATATGTTTCAATAGATGGTACATACTTTTTGATAAACATATCCACATATTCTGAAACACGAGAGGTTAGTGACCCAACTCCGGCCACGATGGGGCGGCCCGGGGGGGGGGATCACCCCCTTATGGATCTTTGGCAAATGGTAAAAGGTCGCTAAGTTTGGGGCACAATTGTGCAGATATTTGTACTCCTCCAAACATAGGACCTTTTCACTCAAACCTTTCTTAAGGATACCTTCAAGAACACACAGATATTCGGATGTAGGATCACCAGACAACTTAACATATGAATTTACATCATACAGTAATTTATGTGCTTCCATTACATAATCGTCCCGATTGACAATAACGACCCCACCGCCCTTATCGGCACTTTTAATGACGACAGAGTCATCAGACATTAATGCTTTAAGTGCCTGATTCTCTTTAAAGCTCAAATTAAACTTATTGTTAATTTTGGGGTTTATTTTATTAAAATCCTTTTTAACAAGTTCAGTGAATAAATCAATGTAAGGACCACGGGACTCTAATGGATAAAACGTTGATTTTAGCTTTAGTTTAGAACTGTTAGTGTCGACAACAGTGTCGACCGGCTCATTTTGTGGCGTTTTCTTTAAAAAGTGACGCTTAAGTGTAAGATTTCGAGCAAAGAGGTTGAGGTCAATCTGTAGGTCGACCTTATTTGGACCTTGGGCTGGGGCGAAGGACAAACCCTTCTGCAGAACTTTATATTCAAATTCAGTAAGGATCTTATCTGAAAGATTAAAGATTCCTGTTTGCTTATCTACCGTATTTGTGCCCATCAATGTAGCAGTACCATGGTTAACTATTGGATAAACCTCTGCTTCGATTCTCTTTTTGGTAGTTCTTTTTCCCCGGCTTCCCCTAGTCGTCTTTTTAGTCTGAGGGGGGTCCTGTTGGGGGTCGACACCAATAAGTCGTCGCCCCGACCTTCCTCTAAAAAAGGCTGACGGGGATTGTCAGTTCTATCTGACCTAAGTGGCTCAAATCTATTTTTGTCTGCCCATCTATTTGTCTGATTGGCTGAGAATACAGGCCTATCCCAATATTTTTTCGGGTCCTGTGATCTATAAGAATTTTTATAGGGAACCTGTCTCCAACGTTCCTGACGGTGAGTGTAATTATTATTACTACGCCTATACGTTTTTGGTGAATTATGGTAATCTCTTCTCTGTTCCCTAGGGGAATCATAATTGGCATGCTGTCGGTTATTAAACCTGGATTTAACCACATGCCTCTGGCTGTTGTCGACATGTTCAGAGTCAACAGTTTGTGGAGGATTTATACTTATTTTGACCTCCTGCCAAGATCTGACCTTATTGGTCTCATAGTCAGTACGGTCTCGAGCAAACTTTTTTTGCTTGGTAGCAATAATTTTATTTTCAACCGCAGAGACTTTCTGATCCATATCGGCTTTTGCCGCAGTGAGTGTATCTTTACTAAATTTGGTTTCCAGGGTAGGGATTAACAAGGAAATCTCAACTTCTATTTCCTTAAACACCTTTTTCTTTTCCTCAATTAGTAGTTTTATCAGTGAGAAGGAACACTCATCTAAGATGCGATTCCAGTCAGTCGAAAACTGATCACTAATCTTGCCAATGGTGGGAGTTTTTGTGAGACGAAGCCCCCTAGGGATCCTTCCACAATTGACATAGCTGTCTAAGCTTTTAATGTCCCACCATGTTTTGGCCTCTCTAATGAGTAGGCGCTCTAAATCAATCAAATCTCCACCTTTACCTTCTGAGTCAATGCAACCACCTGTGGCGGCAGCAGCATTGTCGTCAAAAATACGTATACATTCTTGTGAACGTTTAGCATTTAGTTCACTACTCCTGAACATGATTCAGCGATAACGTTATACTTATAACCAGGTATGGAAAAAAGCCGCAAAATGATTTTAGCAGATTCAACAGAACAAAGTACATAAATAAAAAATAAAATCATGCGCTAAAGACCATCCAATTTAACCAGCATAGAGTTCACTGAAGATGTACAATCAAAAGTCCAGGCACCAATCCTAGATAATGTAGGTGCAGCACCTTTCTCTCAATATGGACCTCTGGAATCCACAGAGGGAAGGAATATATATATATATATATATGATAAAAATGAATGTCCCCGGGATTTTATTATTCAAATTCCATATATATATATATATATATATATATATATATATATATATATATATAGATGTAGGGATGTCCACCAAGATGCCAATAAGCTAATATATCTTCAAGGGTATTTGGCTAATGGGCAGGGATAATGTTTCCACTTATGTGATACTCACGGACTTCAGTATTTACTTTGTAGCAAGGTAGGAAATGCAGGGAGACTGAGGGACGATTCTGTGAGGTCTTCACTGCCCTCAGTACTGCTACCTGCTCGTTTGCGGTGAATACAAGATGAAGTGCCGGGTAAGAGAACCAACTGAAAGACCAGCAGTATAACGTCAGTCCGGTACTGCTGCGTCTCTCACACGCAACAGTGGGTGGTATCACCTCCGGCTAGTGCGGTGTGGCTGTGAGGCGTGCTGTGCTGCATCTCTCACCCGCTGCACAGTTGATGATAACAACAAAGCTGGGATTCAATGTCCGTGTAGTAGCTGCCCTTGTAGTCGATGTCTCTGGCGGAATTTGCCGTTTGTGGAAGCGCATATGCAATAATGGTGGACTTCACAAAGGAATGTAACTCCTCTCCATGGGTGCCGGATCTCCTAACACGTTTCGCTCCAATGTGAGCTTTTTCAAAGAGTATCCATATTGTAGGCTTACCGCCCTCATATACCCGGCACCTTTATTGGGATTGTAATCCTGTTGGCTCATGTAAATTAACACAGTTGTTGCAGGAGACTAATTAGTCCATTTTCCAACTAGAATTTCCTTTGCACTTTCACTAGTAAAGGCCCTGTTTATACAAATGTAAATCGCTGTTTGTAGCATTGTTTATCAAATGTAAGTATACATACAAATTGACACAGCGCCTAAAATAGGAGAAATCTTTGTTTACCTCAGGGAGCCACGGCACACAGTTTGGGAACCACTGATCTAGGATGAAACTTTTACATGTGGTGGTATATAACTTTAACTTTGTGAACCCTGGCAGCGCTGAACATTTGTGTTCTTTTCGACTGCATACAAACACATGAAAATCAATGCACATTTTTAAAACCACTAATTTTAGGTAATTGAGATATAACTGCTCAGGTGATTTAGACTAGTACCAACTGGCAACTCAATCATAGTCAATGTCTTGATCTACTAACAATTGTATTCTTTGATAAATAATCTACATGTCCCTTTACTTACTTGTGCTTTATAATCCATAGATTGCAAGTGCTGACAATTCTTGCTACTTATGTTGAACCTGAATGCTTTAGAATTCTAGAATCAATTAATTAAGATCAATTAATTGCATCAATATGTTTCTGTTAACTTGTGATACTTCAATAATGTAATGATTAAACTTTCATCTTTTAAATGTCCTATTGTACTCTCTGATATATATGTGCTGCATCAGCTAGTTAACATTTCATGCCTTATTTCAAGATAGTCAATACAAAGATCAAATCATCGGTGCTTGAATTTAAAAAAATTTCTTGGTCAAAAATAGTATATTCGATAGACTGTGTATGTATTTATGTCATTTTATGATAAAAACTAAATATATGCCTCCCCCCCCCCCCCAAAAAAAAAACGGTACTTATGTAGTATCTGGGCTGCCGATTTTGTGATTGTATGCCTTACCTTAAGGCATACAATCAGATGCGATGCGATGCGATGCGATACGATTTTGCATAGGATTCAATGTTAAGAAGGTCCTGTTCATTTCCCCACTATCCAAGTGGGCATAGAGTTGATTTTATATAGCGTGGCGAGCGCAGCGAGCCACCGAGCCCGAAGCGTGGCGAGCGAAGCGAGCCCCGCGAGGGGACGCATATTTCTTAAAAAGTATTCCTTGTACCCTTGCGGGGCTCGCTACGCTCGCCACGCTTCGGGCTCGGTGGCTCGCTACGCTCGCCACAGGTTTATATCCAACTCCATGCCCACTTGGATAGTGGGGAAAGGAAAAGGACCCCTTTTTCCCATTGAATTCTATGTTAAAATGGACTCAGACCATTTTAACATTGAATCATATGGAAAAATCTTGACCATCGCATCGCATACGATTTGGTCGCATGCGATGCGATACGATGCGATGCGATCCGATCCGATTTCTAAATCGGCAGCCCAGATACTACATAAGTACCAAAAAAACACGTTCTACCTAAAAGTCAATGGTCAACACAGAAAAAGGTTGACACATGTTTTTTTTTTCTTTTAAACCGACTTGTTCTTACATCATGACCCATGAAGTGAGATTATAATAGTGTGCTGAGCGCTTGAAGCACATGTTACATTGACCATGTCGACCTTTTTCATGTCAACCTTTTAACCATGTCGACCTTTTACCTATTGACCTTTAGACCCTGTTGACCTTTTGACCCTGGCAACCTTGTGACTGTCTACCATTAGTGGTCGACCATATGACTGTCTATGATGAGTCAGTCTATGATGCATGCCGTAACCATCCCCCACACCACCACCCCAGATGTATGCATGAGCGTGACTGGCAAAGTACAAAAAGATTAACAGAGATTGGCAGATACTGGAGGTAGACATGGGTCTCATACCATAGGGTATTACAAAAACACCACTACAGCACAGCAGCTCATTAGTGCAGCATCGAATAATTACTGTACAGTGAGTTACTGTAGTTATCACATATCAAATAACTTCCTCAAATCCTTTGTCTTCTTCTGGGAAGATTTCTCCAACCAGTCCAAATGAAATAGAAAGAAACATTTTCATATAAAAAGATAAAAACAATGTAATCCAAAACTAAAAAATGCTTTTATGGGCAGCTGATGAAACAGCTAATATTAAAATCTTGGCACACTTGGAGGTCTGACTTCTAGGTGGTAAATGCAGGGCAGCTGAGGGGGGGGGGGGGGGGCAGGTACTAACTACCTGGGCCCGGGCTTGCTGGAGGGGCCCTGGTCCAACCCCTCCCCTCCCACAGATGGAGAGGATAGGTGGGTCAAAAAGTTTCACACACACACAAGGGATCTGGTTACAGGTTGGAGGGTAAGGGCTTCATGGCCACTTACCAATCAGGGGTGAGTTCCTGGAAATGAAGCCCGTGGATCCAGCCACAGGATGAAGGGGAGACCGGCTGGACATAGCAGTGCTGCAGCAGTGTCATCCCTGAGTGGGAGGCAGGCCCAGCGCTGCTTCTTTCCCCTCATTGTGCGGCTGCTGGAGGAGGGAGGCACTGGGACTGCTAGGTGGGGGGAGAGCGTCCGGCGCACAATGGGCATCTGGGGGGCACGGGTGCAGTGCAATGCGCACAAATCAGTGACATGGGGGGAGGGGGCAGCCCAGGGCGCACATCTTTGGCATATGGGGGGGTGGGCACAGTGTAGAGCGCACATTTCATTGTCTTGGGATTGGCGCAGGGTGCACATTTCCGGTATATGGGGGGGAGGGTATTAGGTTGGTAACTACTATTGGTTGGTAGAAATATAATTCTGTTTTGGAAATATTAAGGTTGATGTGGCGAGATGACATCAAAGATGAAATGGTAGAAAGGCATTCAGAGACATGAACCAATTAAGATGGTGACACATGTTTTGGGGAGGACAGGTTGACTTTAGTTTCATCTGTGTACAGATGATACTGCAATACAAAAGAGCTGATTAGTTTGCCAAGCTATGATGTATACTGTAGACTGAGAAAAGCAGGAGACCTAATACCAAGTTTTGTAGTACTCCAACTGTAAGAGGGAGCGAAGAGGAGAAGTTTTCAGAATAGCAGACACTAAAAGAGAGATTATATAGGTATTTTGTAGGAGGAGAACCAAAAAGTGATTGTAGTGTTTACATGAGAAGAGGGTGGTCACCAGGGTCAATAGCAGCAGAGATTTGGAAGAACAAAAAGGGAGTAATGGCCTTTAGACTTCTCAGTTACCAGATTATTCTATATTTTTGTCAGTGCTGTCTATTTGGAGTGTTGGGAATGAAATCCTGACTGAAGTGGGTCTAATAATATCGCTTTCAGACCGCACTGTGAACACGGGTTATTGCCGTGTTCGCGGGGCTTAAACACGGGTGAAGGTGCGGTATGAAAGCGCCACACTCAGAAAACCCGTGTTGAGCAACACGGCTTTTTAACCCTGGTCTTTACCAGGGTTGAACACGGCTCTAACACGTGTTTGTGTGCGGTCAGAAAGGCCCCGACCCGTGTCATCCGACACTACTGTTTCTGAAATGCCGCTATTGGTGGATTCCTGTGAGGTCAGCAGTCTGACCCCGGAAACCAAGAAGCAGCACACTGGAGCTGTGGACCATGGGACACAGGCACCATCCCAGCCTGCGCTCCACACTTCTTCAGCCTGCAATCCACACTTTGGAAGCCTATTGCTCCACACTGCTACAGCCTGCAATACACACTTGTCCAGTGTGTATTCCACACTTCTACAGCCTGCTTTACAGCAATATGTCCTGTCTCTGGACAGATGAGGAGGTGAGGGAATTGCTCAACATTAGGGGTGAGGAGGAGATCCACAGACAAATCACCGGAACTGTAAAGGACGCTGTGGTCTACAAAAATATTGCAATGTTATTGGCATCCCGTGGCTACAAAAGGACACAGCAACAGGTGGTCAATAAGCTCAAGGCGCTGCGGAAACAATTCATGAAGGCACACGACCACAACAGACACAAAAGTGGTGCGGCACGCCTAGATTGGAAACACTATGACCAGTGTGCTGGTGTTTTTGGATACACAGCATTAGCCACACCTGTCAGGCTGTCATCTAATTTAGCTGCGCAAAGCAGCCAGGATTCTGGGAAGGACCATGACAACAGCAGCTTTGCAGACTCTTGTCCACCGTCGCCACTGTTAATAGATGATGACCCGGCAGACACCATGGAGCCACATCCTGGGGGCCATGACGACAGTATCGTTGCGTCTGTTGAAGTGGCAGAAGGGACACAGGCCGTAGCCTGTACGTCATCTGGAGTCAATACATCGGCTGGAGGCATGCCATCTCCAAATACCCAGAACCCACCGTTGCGCAGCAACAGTAAGTACAAATGTATTAAAAAATGTGTGATGCCACTATTTATTTTATAGTGAGTGAAGTGAGTGTGTGTGTGTGTATATATACATACATACACACACAGACAGACAGACTCACATCCACAAGTACTCCAAAAGTTAGCGTAATATATATTTTTTTTTTTGGGGGGGGGGGGGGGGTATGTGTGTGCAATCGTTTGTGTGTGTGTGTGTGTGTGTATATATCTCTCTATATATATATATATATATATAGATATATATATATATATATATAGATATATATATATATATATATATATATAGATATACACACACATAAACATACATTCTCCAAAAATCCCAGTTTTTGTTGGTTGGTTGGTTGGTTGGTTGGTGTGTGTGTGTGTGTGTGTGTGTGTATGTATGTATGTATATATATATATATAAATATATATACACACACACACACACACATACATATACACACACTGACACCCAAAGAATCTTCCAACTGAAAATTTTTCCATCATCATTTATTAAAAAAATATTTGTAATCTTTTGCAGTGTTGCTATTGTGCAGGTGGACGAATACCACAACCACGTGTTTGCTATCTCCACTGCTATGTTAATACAATATTACGCTGATTGTAATGTTCCTTTTTTTCTCCCTTTTCTAGTATATTCGGTTCCTCCAAGAAGAAAGCGAGTGAATAAAAACGAACAAATGGCCAGAGTCATGGCCAATGTCATTGGCGAAAAATTGCAGGAAATGGATGCAGCAATGTCCGCACAAGAAGATGCTCGAATAGATAGATTTCTCAAGGCACAGGATGCTATGCAAAATGCGTTTTTGACACAGGTGATAGCCATACAGGAGCGTCAAAGCAGGGACGCAGAGTTACTGCAAAGAAATGCCCATCAGTTCCAGATGACATTCCTTGAGCGAATACTCGCCAGTCGCAATCAAGGGCATCCCTCAGTTCCACAAATACAAAAGGCACCTCACTACCCAAATCAACCCTACCCCCACTATAACCCTGGCCCGTTGTATGACCATGCTCACCCTCCTGAAAGGCAGGGGCGAATTTAGGGGTCAGGCCGCCCCTTGGCACAACATTTTTGTGCCCCCCCCCCCATTTTAATGTAATCATATGTATATACATTGTTATTTATATATTCCATAAAAATTTTACTGTAGCCCACCTTAATATTTTTTTAAGCACTCTGGACTGCTCACGGTACAGAGGACCCAGAGAGAGGGAGGCACTTATTAGTACAGTGATTAGCACAGTGTCTCCGTCAGTCTCTCTCCGGCTCACACACTGTGACTAACAACTGAGCGCAGGGGGGATCTGCGTGCCACTCAGCTCAGCTGTTGGATACACAGCAGCCAATAGACTGTGTGTGTTTGTAGAGTAGCCAATGGGCAGGAGCCGGCAGCAGTGAGACTGAGCCATTTCTGGATGCGCAGGGGGACCGTCGGACCCAGCCACTAAGCGGTGATGTAATGTACATGGCAGAGTGGGTGTGCAGTGGCGAGTGACGAGCGCAGCTGCCGGCGACATATGATAATTCATGTCTGCGGCGGCGTCACTCGCCGCTGCCCTCCTGCTGTGCCATGCTGCTATTTAACTGAATGTCAGCCTGCCTGCCGCCCTTAATTGGTGCCACACTGAGGCCGGTGCCTCACGGGCCTAGGCACAAATCCAGCCCTGCTGAAAGGGCAGAAAGGGTAGAAACTCCTGAATACTCTGTGTACCGGAACTTATCCTAACTTGGCACTTTGTTTTTATATTACTACAGTTTTTTACATATGTAAACAGCACTTTTTATAGTTGTAGTTTCACTTGCCAGAACAAGGAATGTTTGTTTTTAGGGGCAAAGATGCTCCTTTCACTATACTGTTTGTGTGTTTACCTGTAAATGTTAATATGTTTAACACAAAGTTTTTTACATGTTTTAGCGTGTGTTGAAGTACACAATTTTAAACGGGTACACTGCTTGAACCTGAATAAACCTGTTTTAATATTTAAACCACAACTTTGTATTTGCATTTATGATGACAGTAGTGAAGGAAGATTCACCATTAGAGCAGAGCGGATCTGTTCTGCATTCCCGCTATCATCCCCAACAAACTCTGCGGCATCCACAGAGGAGTACTCAAGTGGAGAGTCCTGTACAACCCACTCAGGGAGAAATTGCTCATTACGAGCCTCACATATGTTGTGCAGTACACAACACGCTGCGACAACATCAGGCATAATCATAAGATCCACATCATTTCGCTTCATGACGCAGCGCCAACGTCCTTTTAATCTGCCAAACGCATTCTCCACGACCATCCTAGCAGAGCTCAAGGTGTGGGTGAAGGCAATCTGTTCAGGGCTCAACTGCACATGTTGCGTGAATCCCTTCATCAACCAGTGGCGTAAAGAGTAGGCCGCATCTCCAATAATATGCACTGGTATCTCAACCCCATCAATAATCTTTGATTTATGTAAACAAAGAGGAAAATATAAGTATTTGTAACGTGTTAAAATTGCCTACACCACTGGTTCTTATCCTCGGTCCTCAAGGACCCCCAAAAGTGCATGTTGGGGGCCCTTGAGGACTGAGGTTGTGAACCACTGGCCTACACCATAGTTACCCTTCAGAAGTTGGTGATCTACACATACAAGCATTCCTTGCACCACTTGTAGTATGACCTAATGTAAGGCAAAGCATGGCAGTATGTGTAGTTCATCAGCAGGTGGAGGTCCGCATATGGCTCATTTCTGGTCTCGCCCACAACTTGACAAACATGTAATTTCTTACCTCTCTTGGGAACAGCCAGCCACCTTGCTTTTCCTTCGCTAGTTGGAAGAGGTCAGAATTGGCGAGGACTCTGGAGTAATGTGCTCTGCCTGGCCACCCAATGAAGACATCAGTGAAGCTAAAAGGAATGTATGTTTAGTTTGGAAAAATGGTCTAAATGCACATAACATCAGACACACACTGAAAAAAAACTAACTTACCAGTACCAGGGCAGCCGAGAGGAATGCCGGGCCCCGGTAAAATTTTGGGGGCGGGGCCTAAGTGTGTGTTGTGGGAACCTCCCACACTTAGGCCACGCCCCCAAAATGTTTAGAGGAGGGTGAAAGAAAACTCTAAAAACTGTAATCTCAGAAGCACCACACACCTACAGCATGTGCTGTGCTGAATGCAGGCTCAGCATGACCTCTCACGCTGTCAGTGAGACACTCATGCTGAGCCTGCTGTCAGCACAGCACATGCTGTAGAAGTGTGTGCTACTGTTGCTACCCGGGAGGGATGGAGGGGGAAGGGAGGGGTTAGACCAGGGCCCCTGCGGGGCCCCTTCAGCAAGTGTGGGCCCGGGTAATTAGTACCCGCTCCCCCCCTCTCTCGGCTCCCCTGACCAGTACTGGTGATCCACGACTGCTTGTAAAACGATGGAATGCCACCCCTTCCTGTTGTAATAGTCTGCTGGGCTGTCACGGGGCGCAATGATAGGGATATGTGTCCCATCAATGGCCCCAGCACACTGTGGATACCCCCGCCTGCGGAAACCTTCGATGGTGTCTTCTAGGTGCTGTCCCTTTGGAAGGGAGATGGACCGCTGGTAAAGAGAATCCAGTATTGCCCGAGTGACTTGGTAGACTATGCTGCAGACTGTAGAGATCCCAACTCCAAACAAGCAGGACAGTGTGCGGTACTCCCCAGGTGTAGCATACCACCACAAGGCGATGGCTAGCCTGCTGCTTGGATCAATGGGTCTCCTGTAGTTGGTGGTCTGCATAGTGAGTGCAGGGGTCAGTACATCCAGGAGGTGTTTAAACGTGCCACGTGTCATTCAAAAATGAGCCATCCACTGTTCATCTTGGAAAGATTCCACAGCTAGCATGAAAGCTTGCCCATGACTCCGGTCTCTGGCCCACAATGTTCTGGCTGATGCTGTGTTCAGATGTAGTGCGGTCGACATCGTAGACAAGATAAATGCTTTCCTCCTGCGCAAATAAAGGCGTTGCTCTTTGTTAATCTCTGCCCAGAACTGTGCACTTTTCCTCAGCATGAAATAAGTGTACAGCATGTTGCACAGTGTGACACTCTGCTGCATGCTAACACCTGAATCACACAGAATCAAAGCACAAACATCCATGAGGTCAGAGAAGTCTGCCATGCTTCTGCTGCTTCTGCTGCTGCAATGCTGTAAACAATCTCCGCCCCTCACTTTTATTTCCTTTGTGACATCATTATTATGAGCCAGAAAAAAAGTCAATTTTTAATGACACACATAGGTTTTGCAGGCCAGACACTGGTTCAGTGTGTAAGCACAGGGCCGGCCCTAGGCATAGGCAGGCTAGGCAATTGCCTAGGGCAGCAGCCTATGCCTAGGGGCAGCATTGCGTTAAGCTGGGGCTGGGAGACATACCGCAGGTCACACTCGTACTGTACGGTAGTGCGGTAGTGGCTCACGCGCTGCAGCAGCCGCCCCCCCCCCCCGCCCACCCGCTGCACGCCGCCCGCTGCCCTCGCAATGATGTCGGGCGCAGGCATTTTCACATCCGCCCCGCCAGCCGCGGCGCACCCCCACGTGACACACGCGGTGACGCAGGCGGCTCAGTGCTCGCCCTCACATCCCACACTCTGTCCCACCTCCTCCAGCCGCCGTGGCGCGTGCTGGGAGTAGTGGAGGAGGGACAGCGACAGTGAGCCACGCAGCAGCAAATGGAGTGTATGGTGGCAGGTGAAACGCCACCATCATCAGCGCCTGTGCCTTGCCCCTGTGATTCTTCCAGCCAGCCAGTGTAACTGTGAGTCTTGAGTCTGGGGACTTGATCTTGATACCTACACTAATATATATATATATATATATATATATATATATATATATATATATACATACATACATATATATATACATACATACATACATACGGAGCCAGCCTTACCTTTGCTGCGATCCGCCAGCAACACGGCGCTCCATCTGACTGAGATGCACGTGCGTCTCAGTATCCGGGCGGCGAGGCAGACACAATACTGTCCGCCTCGCCGCTCGAGGGGGGCTGGGGGGACCCGGGGAGGCTGCGGGGGGTGCGTTCGCCCGGGGCAACCGAGGGCAGCACCGTCGGAAGGGGACGCGTGCACCTCGTGCGCGCGCGTCCCCTTCAGACACACAGATGGCACGGGAGCAGGGGATGGTGATGGCGACTTTGTGGTGGTATCATCTGCTAGGGGGCATCAAAAAAAATCTTGCCTAGGGCACCAAATTGGATAAGGCCGGCTCTGTGTAAGCACCAATCCTAAGAAAACCCGGGTTGAAGTGCAGTGTGAAAGGGGTGTTTTAAGAGTCTGACACGGCTCTTCACAAGGACAAACCCGTGTTCAAAATGCAGGGTTGGACACGGGTTTGCGGTCTGAAAGTAGTATAAGTGTGTGAGGTTAGTGTAGTCAAGTCTCCAAAGTAGCTCGGATGGCCATGGGAGCTGAGAGATGGGACAATAGTTCAAGAGAGAGATAATGTCGAAATCAGATTGGGAGGAAGCACTGCATGCTTGCACAGTGAAGAAAATTTACCAGTAGAGAGAGATTGCAGATTTTAGTTAAGATTGGGATTACTGACATACAGTAGGCTCAATTTTGATTCACTTGCAACAAAAATAGTATGCATCTGATAAATGGATTGTGCATAGAAAAAACATTTATATGTATGCACTTGGCTATTGGTAGTGTACAGAGCATTTACAGTACTTGCAACCTCCTATAATACCGCTTTCAGACCGCACTGTAAACACGGGTTATTGCCGTGTTCGCGGGGCTTTAACACGGGTGAAGGTGCGGTATGAAAGCGCCACACTCAGAAAACCCGTGTTGAGCAACACGGCTTTTCAACCCTGGTAATTACCAGGGTTGAACACGGCTCTAACACGTGTTTGCGTGCGGTCAGAAAGGCCCCGACACGTGTCATCCGACACTACTGTTTATGAAATGCTGCTATTGGTGGATTCCTGTGAGGTCAGCAGTCTGACTCCTGAAACCAACAAGCAGCACGCTGGAGCTGCGGACCACGGGACACAGGCACCATCCCAGCCTGCGCTCCACACTTCTTCAGCCTGCAATCCACATTTTTGGAAGCCTATTGCTCCACGCTTGGACAGCCTGCAATACACACTTGTCCAGTGTGTATTCCACACTTCTACAGCCTGCAATCTAGTGTGTATTCCACACAGCCTGCTTTACAGCAATATGTCCTCTCTCTGGACAGATGGGGAGGTGAGGGAATTGCTCAACATTAGGGGTGACGAGGAGATCCGCAGACAGATCACCGGAACCGTAAAGGACGCTGTGGTCTACAAAAATATTGCGATGGTATTGGCATCCCGTGGCTACAAAAGGACACAGCAACAGGTGGTCAATAAGCTCAAGGCGCTGCGGAAACAATTCATGAAGGTACACGACCACAACAGACACAAAAGTGGTGCGGCACGCCTAGAATGGAAACACTATGACCAGTGTGCAGGTGTTTTTGGATACACAGCATTAGCCACGCCAGTCAGGCTGTCATCCAATTTATCTGCTTCAAGCAGCCAGGCTTCTGCGAGGGACCATGACAACAGCAGCGTTGCAGACTCTTGTCCACCGTCGCCACTGTTAATAGATGATGACCCGGCAGACACCATGGAGCAACATCCTGGGGGCCATGATGACAGTATCGGTGCGTCTGTTGAAGCGGCAGAAGGGACACAGGCCGTAGCCTGTACTTCATCTGGCGTCAATACATCGGCTGGAGCCACGCCATCTCCAAATAGCCAGACCCCACCGTTGCGCAGCAACAATAAGTACAAATGTATTAAAAAATGTGTGATGCCACTATTTATTTTACAGTGAGTCTGTGTGTGTGTGTGTGTGTGTGTATATATATATCTATATATATATATATATAGATATATATATACATACATACACACACACACACAGACAGACTCACACCCACAAGTACTCCAAAAGTGAGCGTAATTTTTTTTTTTTGGGGGGGGGTGGGGGGGTGGGGGGGTATATGTGTGCAATCGTTTGTGTGCAACATCATTTATTAAAAAAAAAAATTGTAATCTCTTGCAGTGTTGCTATTGTGGAGGTGGACGAATACCACAACCACGTGTTTGCTATCTCCACTGCTATGTTATTACAATATTAAGCTGATTGTAATGTTCCTTTTTTTCTCCCTTTTCTAGTATATTCGGTTCCTCCGAGAAGAAAGCGAGTGAACAAAAACGAACAAATGGCCAGAGTCATGGCCAATGTCATTGGCGAAAAATTGCAGGAAATGGACGCAGCAATGTCCGCACAAGAAGATGCTCGAATAGATAGATTTCTCAAGGCACAGGATGCTATGCAAAATGCGTTTTTGACACAGGTGATAGCCATACAGGAGCGTCAAAGCAGGGACGCAGAGTTACTGCAAAGAAATGCCCATCAGTTCCAGATGACATTCCTTGAGCGAATACTCGCCAGTCGCAATCAAGGGCATCCCTCAGTTCCACAAATACAACAGGCACCTCACTACCCAAATCAACCCTACCCCCAATATAACCCTGGCCCGTTGTATGACAATGCTCACCCTCCTGAAAGGGCAGAAAGGGTAGAAACTCCTCCTGAATACTCTGTGTACAGGAACTTATCCTAACTTGGCACTTTGTTTGTATATGCCTACAGTTTTTTTACATATGTAAAGAGCACTTTTTATAGTTGTAGTTTCACTTGCCGGAACAAGGAATGTTTGTTTTTAGGGGCAAAGATGCTCCTTGCACTACAGTGTTTGTGTGTTTACCTGTAAATGGTAATATGTTTACAAAAAAGTTTTTTACATGTTTTACCGTGTGTTGAAGTACACAATTTTAAACGGGTACACTGCTTGAAACAGAATAAACCTGTTTTAATATTTAAACCACAACTTTGTATTTGCATTTATGTTGACAGTAGTGAAGGAAGATTCACCATTAGAGCAGAGCGGATCTGTTCTGCATTCACGCTATCATCCCCAACAAACTCTGCGGCATCCACAGAGGAGTACTCAAGTGGAGAGTCCTGTACAGCCCACTCAGGGAGAAATTGCTCATTACGAGCCTCACATATGTTGTGCAGTACACAACAAGCTGCGACAACATCAGGCATAATCAAAAGATCCACATCATTTCGCTTCATGACGCAGCGCCAACGTCCTTTTAATCTGCCAAACGCATTCTCCACGACCATCCTAGCAGAGCTCAAGGTGTGGGTGAAGGCAATCTGTTCAGGGCTCAACTGCACATGTTGCGTGAATCCCTTCATCAACCAGTGGCGTAAAGGGTAGGCCGCATCCCCGATAATATGCACTGGTATCTCAACCCCATCAATAATCTTTGATTTCTGTAAGCAAAGAGGTAAAGGTAAGTATTTCTAACGTGTTAAAATTGCCTACACCACTGGTTCTTAACCTCGGTACTCAAGGACCCCCAACAGTGCATGTTGGGGGCCCTTGAGGACTGAGGCTGTGAACCACTGGCCTACACCATTGTTACCCTTCAGATGTTGGTGATCTACACATACAAGCATTCCTTGCACCACTTGTAGTATGCCCTAATGTAAGGCAAAGCATGGCAGTATGTGTAGTTCATCAGCAGGTGGAGGGCCGCATATGGCTCACTTCTGGTCTCCCCCACAACTTGACAAACGTGTAATTTCTTACCTCTCTTGGGAACAGCCAGCCACCTTGCTTTTCCTCCGCTAGTTGGAAGAGGTCAGAATTGGCGAGGACTCTGGAGTCATGTGCTCTGCCTGGCCACCCAATGAAGACATCAGTGAAGCTAAAAGGAATGTATGTTTAGTTTAGAAAAATGGTCTAAATGCACATAACATCAGACACACACTGCAAAAAACTAACTTACCAGTACTGGTGATCCACGACTGCTTGTAAAACGATGGAATGCCACCCCTTCCTGTTGTAATAGTCTGCTGGGCTGTCACGGGGTGCAATAATAGGGATATGTGTCCCATCAATGGCCCCAGCACACTGTGGATACCCCCGCCTGCGGAAACCTTCGATGGTGTCCTCTAGGCGCTGTCCCTTTGGAAGGGAGATGGACCGCTGGTAGAGAGTATCCAGTATTGCCCGTGTGACTTGGTAGACTATGCTGCAGACTGTAGAGATCCCAACTCCAAACAAGCAGGACAGTGTGCGGTACTCCCCAGGTGTAGCATACCACCACAAGGCGATGGCTAGCCTCCTGCTTGGCTCAATGGGTCTCCTGTAGTTGGTGGTCTTCATAGTGAGTGCAGGGGTCAGTACATCTAGAAGGTGTTTAAACGTGCCACGTGTCATTCGAAAATGAGCCATCCACTGTTCATCTTGGAAAGATTCCACAGCTAGCATGAAAGCTTGCCCATGACTCCGGTCTCTGGCCCACAATGTTCTGGCTGATGCTGTGTTCAGGTGTAGTGCGGTCGTCATCGAAGATGAAATAAATGCTCTCCTCCTGCGCAAATAAAGGCGTCGCTCTTTGTTCATCTCTGCCCAGAACTGTGCACTTTTCCTCAGCATGAAATAAGTGTACAGCATGTTGCACAGTGTGACACTCTGCTGCATGCTAACACCTGAATCACACAGAATAAAAGCACAAACATCCATGAGGTCAGAGAAGTCTGCCATGCTGCTGCTGCTGCTGCAATGCTGTGAACAATCTCCGCCCCTCACTTTTATTTCCTTTGTGACATCATCATTGTGAGCCAGAAAATTTTTTTAATGACACACATAGGTTTTGCAGGCCGGACACGGGTTCAGTGTGTAAGCACCAATCCTAACATAACCCGGGTTGAAGTGCAGTGTGAAAGGGGTGTTTTAAGAGTCTGACATGGCTCTTCACAAGGACAAACCCGTGTTCAAAATGCAGGGTTTGACACGGGTTTGCGGTCTGAAAGTAGTATTGTGTGAGGTTAGTGTAGTCTAGGATAGCCTAACTAGGATAAAATGTAACCATCCATCTGGACACCTTTTGAGTGCCAACACTTATGGGGAGATGTTCAAAATAACCTCTAAAAATGCCAGTGCCTCTCACATTTGTTATATAAATTCAAATATAAAAAGTTGTGTAAAAAAAAAAGATTATTTTTCCTGTATATGGTGAACACTACAGGTCATTATAAGCAATAAAAATGTTTGCTTGTGAATTTTAACACCTACAGTATTTTGACAAATTCACTTGGCACGTAAAGGGTTAACAATAAATATTACCTAACCTTTATTTTTAGCCCCTTATATTAGGGTTTAAATGCTTCTTCAATAATATAGCTATTCCAAAATTGTTTTAAATAAAAGTTTATTATTTGGTTTAAATAAAAATACACATTTAAAAATATCACTAAAAGTCTCATTAGACATATATAAATAAGACAGCCTTGATATGGTATCCAGTAAATGGTTGACATGAACAATATTAATGTGTATAAGGTCAGCACTACAGTGATGACTTCAAACTGTGAACAGGATCGCAATGTTGACATCTGAAAAAAAAAAATGTGAAATGCGGATGGTTTCAGGATGCTGACGGATAGGATAAGGCTGCAGGAGGAAGGGTAAATCGGAGGGGGAAGTTACCATTTGTTCTATATGATTAATTCACTGGGGGTGCTTCCACTGAACTCTATTGCAGCATATTTTCCATTGGATAGAGCAAAAAATGAAAATAAAAAATTTAATCTTTGTAGGTAAAAAAAATATGCACACGGGAAAAGTTTAACTAAAATGGGAGTGCTACGGAAGATAGAAACATAGAAACATAGAATTTGACGGCAGATAAGAACCACTTGGCCCATCTAGTCTGCCCTTTTTTAAACATGTTACCTCAAACCATATTTGATCCTTATTTTTTTGTAAGGATATCAATATGCCTATCCCAAGCATGTTTAAATTGTACTACTGTATTTACATCTACCACCTCTGATTGTAGGCTATTCCACTTATCTACTACTCTTTCTGTGAAGTAATTCTTCCTCACATTTCCCCTGAATCTTCCTCCCTCTATTTTCAGTGCATGTCCTCGTGTTCTGTTGCTCCTCTTCCTGTGAAGAATGTCTCCCACCTGTACCTTGTTAAAACCCTTGATATATTTGAAACTTTCTATCATGTCCCCCCTTTCCCTTCTCTGCTCTAAAGTATACATATTAAGATCTTTTAGCTTTCCTGGTACGTTTTGTGATGTAGGCCATGCACCATTTTAGTTGCCGTTCTTTGTACAGTCTCTAATGTGTTTATATCCTTCTGGAGATATGGCCTCCAGAACTGAACACAATACTCTAGGTGAGGTCGTACCAATGACCTATACAGTGGCATTATTACTTCTTTCTTTCTATTGCTGATACCTCTCCCTATGTAACCAAGCATCTGACTTGCCTTTTTCATTGCTTTGTTACATTGCCTACCTGCTTTTAAGTCCCCTGAAATAGTGACAGCTAGATCCCTCTCTTCCTCAGTAGTTTCCATTATGGTGCTATTTATACTATATTTAGTCTTTGGATTTTTGAGACCCAAGTGCATGGTTTTGCATTTTTTGGCATTAAACTGTAGTTGCCATGCTCTTGACCATTCCTCTAATCTACCTAGATCCTCAATAATTTGTTTTACCCATCCTGGTGTGTCAACCCTGTTGCATACCTTTACCCTCAATTCCATTTGCAATATCACCAATAAAGATATTAAAAAGCACTGGTCCAAGTACAGATCCCTGGGGTCCTCCACTTGTAACCTTTCCCTCCTTTTACTGTACTCCGTTTACTACAACTCTCTGTTTTCTGTTCTGCAACCACGCTCTTATCCATTCAACTATCTTAGAATCCAATACCAAGCTTTCAAGTGTATTTAACAGTCTGTGATGTGGGACAATGTCAAAAGCTTTACTAAAGTCTAGATAAGCTACATCTACAGCCCCACCTTGATCTATTACTTTAGTCACCCAGTCAAAAAGTCAATAAGATTTGTTTGACATGATCTTCCCCCAGTAAACCCATGCTGTTTTGGATCCTGTAAATTGCTGGTTTTGAGATATTCTACAACTCTTTGTTTTAAGAGTGTTTCCATCAATTTCCCTACTACTGATGTAAGGCTCAATGGTCGATAGTTGCTTACCTCTTCCTTGCTTCCACTTTTGTGCAGTGGGACTACATTCGCTGTTTTCCAGTCCTCTGGGATTACTCCAGTAGCTAGTGACTGGTTGAATAATTCTGTTATTGGTTTTACTAGCTCCCCTTTAAATTCTTTTAGTATCATTGGATGTATCCCATCTGGCCCCATTGATTTATCCACTTTCAGTTTTGAGAGTTCTGTGAGGACTTTCTCCTCTGTAAATGTACTTGTCTCTCCCTCAGTTTTCTGACTATACTTGCAACTTAACTGTGGCCCCTTCCCCTCTCTTTCAGCAGTGAATACTGAGCATAAATAATTATTAATATTATCTGCTATTACGTTGTCCCCCTCAAGAAAACTTCGACTCTCTGTCTTCAGTCTAATTATTCCACTTTTTGTTTTTCTCCTTTCACCTATATACCTAAAAAAAGTTTTCCCCCCTTTACCCACTGACTGGGCCATTTTCTCTTCAGCCTGTGCTTTTGCACATCTGATTACCTTCTTAGCCTCCTTCTGTCTAACAAGATACACCTCTTTGTCCTCATTCTTCTGCGTCTGTCCTCATTGCTTTCACAATACTTGCCACTTCTTTTGCAAACCACAATGGCTTTATTTTTCTTGTGTTTTTCCTAACTCTTTTGACACAAAGTTCTGTTGCTTTTAGAATTGCACTTTTTAATTTTTCCCACTTATCCTGCACTCCTTCCAAGTTCCTCCACTCTGCCAAAGAATCCCTTACAGAGTCTCCCATCTCTACAAAATAAGCCTTCCTAAAATCTAACACCTTTGTTTTTGTGTGCGATGAGTCAGTCTCTGTCTTTATTTTGAACCATACTGCTTGATGGTCACTGGATCCCAGATTTCACCCACATTTATGTCAGATATTCTGTCATCATTTGTAAGTATTAAGTCTAATATTGCGTCCTTACGAGTGGGCTCCCTCACCAATTGCTGGAGGGATGCTCCTTGCAAGGAATTCCGCATGTCCCTACTTCTAGTGCAACTTGCAACAGGCAGCTCCCAGTTTACATCAGGTAGATTAAAGTCTCCCATGATTATCACCTCTCCTTTTAATGCCATTTTATTGATGTCCTGCAATAGGCTCTTGTCTAGTTCCTCTTCCTGACCTGGTGGTCTGTAGATCACCCCTATACGAAGAATCGCCTTCTCCCCTGTTTCTATGGTCACCCAAAGGGCCTCAGTTTTTTCTTCAATACTTTGTATAAAGGTAGTCTTTATTTTTTTTTTCAGATAGATTGCAACCCCTCCTCCAATTTTTCCCATTCTGTCCTTCCTAAATAAAGTATATCCTGGTATAGCTATGTCCCAGTCATGATTTTCATTGCACCATGTCTCTGTAATAGCCACAATATCCAGTTCATCCCTTGTCATTATTGCAATTAGTTCCGGGATTTTATTTCCTAAGCTCCTAGCATTTGCACACATAGCTCTTAAAGTTGTGTTTGTGCTTCTCCTGCTGCTAGCTATGTTCATCTTTCTGCCTATATCTATTCGGTTTTGATCTGCATTATCTTCTGTTGCAGTGGATAGGCTTCCTGTTCCATTTGCCTGCAGAGACAATACCTCTAGGTTGGGGGAGCAGATTTCTTCATTCATCTTATTTGGTTGGGATGTTTCCCATAGCAACCAATCAGAATCTACTTCTTTTTTATTTAGCACCTTCTAGAAGATAATATATACAATCTTATTGATTGCAGATAGCAACATTATATCTTCAAAAGAACTCCCATCTTAGTAAATAAACATCAAATTGTATAACTTTGTTACATTAGAGAAAAAAAAGATTATTCAAAATTATATTGTACAATATGTAGTGATAAAAGGCACAGACAAACTTGTGGACTTTATTTTCTGTGTTAATGTAATTATTCCCAGGGAAGATCTAACTGCAATCATTATAGATATCAGGTTGCGAGATGTACTGTAATAGGGTGCAAATTTTTAGACAAAGTTAGAAATCACTTTCTTTAGTAATGGGAATGTGTGCTTTTTAGTAAAAGTGTAATTTTTAGTAATAGAGTGTGCATTTTTTCGGTAAATAAAAAAACAGCATGGGCTCCCCCCTCCCGAGCATAACCAGCCCTGGGCTCATTGAAAAAATGATGAAGTCACCCCGTATTTAAAAAAAAAGCACCAGGATCTTGGACCAGTCCTGGTTCCAAAAAATATGGAGACAAAAAGAATAGGGCTCTCCTGTATTTTTGAACCAGAACCAGTCCAAGAGCTTGCATGACTCGCTGCACTCGGCATACTATTATAATTTAACTCTATGCCCACTTATATCGTGAAGTAAGAACATCTTAAAAAAATCATGAAAAACTCATGTCGATCTATTTTATGTTGACATTTTGCTTGTATTGACCTTTTGTCAATGTCGAGCTAGACCATATCGATCTTTTCATATATCACCTTAAAACTGTCGACCAATAGTGGTCGACCTATTGACTGTGGACCTAGACACTGTAGAGCAACCAATCGGATTCCCAATTTTCCATTGTTACTAAATCTGAATGTGTAGGGGCACCTGAGCAGGTAAGTCCATACTGCATCCCTTCAGTAGTAGATGCCTGGGCGTATACATTTATGCAACCCCAAATTCAGGGGTGTTTATTTGGTATTGATCAAGATAGAGCCAAATATAAATGTCAATATGTTCAATATTAAAGATATTCAATATTTCATTACACCTATATGAAAGATAAAATAAATTTGCTTGCAAAGGTAATTTGCACCAATTATTTTAGTAAATAGTTTCCATAAAACAATAGACCTTTTATTAAATAACAGAACATAGCATAGGGTAAACTGAATGATGTTTCCTAAAATAACTTCTAAAAAATGTAAATTAGAAATAAGAATATACATGGTAAAAGAATCTAATTTGGTATTCACATGTAATTATGTCTTATCTTACAAAATTTTGTATCTCTTAGTGGGACTGTACAGTTCACCCCAGCTGTTTATGCCGCAGCCATAGAACTAAGGGAAGTTTCATGGATATCTGCAGATCTTAATTTTAAAGTACTTAAAAACAGAAGGTGCTGTTACATGATTACAAGCGCCTGTTATTTTTACTCTGGCCCTGAATAAATTTGCAAGTAGAGGGGAAATTTCACAGCATGTCAAGGTGAACATGAAAAGATATAGATGGGAACAGGTCTGTTCGAGAATTTCTTAGTAGCAAAGCTATCGGAGAGATTCCTTTAGCACAGCAGTGAGTTTCTCTTATCGAGCCAAAGGGTGGCTAGATCAATTCCAAAAGTCATTAATTAATGCACTACTTTCTTGTAAAATAAAGGACTAGTAAGAGCTGTACCATTAATACTGTATATATTTATTTTTTATCATTTATGAAATCATGGTGTTTTAAGGCTGTTTTTATGTTTGAGAAATCTTAAATTAAAAATGATGTAGTTGATTATTTGCATGACATTGAAACTGCAGGAGGTCAAAGGATCCTTAGACCTATTCAGAATTTGAGACACTTCTTAGCAAAAAAATGAGATGAAAAACGTTAAATTAGTTTCAGAATATTAACTAACTACACAAAAAGGCTCAGATTATAACATTAAAGCCATGTTTTAAAGTATTAACAAGTTTACTTTTTCCTCATTTTATTTTTACTTTGACAAGTTAGGAGCACAAATGACAACTCTAAAATACAAAAGCAGCTTAGAACCTAGAGTTGAAGCTAAGACTGCCACTGTGAAACATGGATTCAACTTAGATTTACAGTGCATTGGGACTCATCACTTAGAGCCTTATTCTGGTCGGTGCGGCCGGTTCCGATTATGCGGCCAGGACCGTGCGTGCGAAACCCCGCCTTCCATACGGATCGCCAACTCCGTCCGTACGCGGTAAGAAGCTGGCCGAACGGACCGCACGTGTAATTTACACGGAATATGCCTCCTCCATCTAAGGGAACCTCCCCCATCATTCAATGGTCGCAGACCATAGAATGCAGGACCGAGTGCTCCACCAGCTCCCGCAACCTCAGACCACACGGACATTTTTCTGTGCAAAAGCAGGGATCTGGGCGGGCAGCTGACATCCGGCGATGTCATATGTCCTCCCCCTACACGTGCGTCACGGCAGCATTACCATACGTACGCCCAGCGTTTGCATGGGAACGCCCATGAAACGCGGGGCGTATGCATATGGTAATGAGCCCAAATAGCCCTTCACGCCCCTCTCCACCCCCTGTTCGGAGTGTTCACATATCATGCGGGATTTGGCCGTACGCCCCGCTCGCACATGCGCAGAGACGCCTCTGCACATGCGCAGACACAAAACATCGGCGGCCCGAACGCACGCGGATCTATCCGCACCGACCAGAATAAGGGCCTTTATGCAGTAAAATGACAATTGTATACCAACCACAGTTGGAGGGTTAGTTGGGTAGAGGGAGCAAAGTAATACGTACGGTATAGGTAATACTGGTGTGTATCATTTGCATACTAGGAGAAATAGGATTTTGCCATGCTTATAGGTTTATAAGGAATAAATAGGATAGAACACACTCACATGAAGATACTTTGATCAGAATTACACAGTGAGCTATGCTGTAAATTGGGTATACCCGCCCCTTTTTTTCCATCCTTTCTACTGTTGGGTGATTGGAGATACTAAGGAAGAGTGATATAAACCACGCTAATCCAGAATATTAGTGAGTGCGGTATTAAGTGATGAATAAATGAAGAAAATAAAGAGCCTTTTTATATATGCACCTGTGTGAAAAATACTATAGAAGGGTAGAAGAGTCAGACCATTGGGAGAGGCCAAGAGAGGAGGTTAGAGAGAGGAGTTTGAAAGCATGAAGAGAAAGTGGGCTGTCAATAGCGATATTGAAATCACCCATGATGATGGTGGAGATGTCAGAAGATAAGAAGTGTGATAAGAAGAAGTGTGGGAGCAAGGCAGAGACATCTTCCAGAAATTGTTGTTTGGGAAGCCAAGGTGGGCTATAGATAGCTGCAACACACAGAGAGAAAGGGATGAAAACCCTGATAGAGTGAACTTCAAATGATGTGAATGATGGAACCAGTGGTAGGACTGTGTATGTGCACAACTGGGACAGTAATATACCTATCCCACCTCCTTTACTGTTACCAGACCTGTGTAATGTGACTATACAGTAGGTCACTAAGTGCTGTGTAATGTGACTATACAGTAGGTCACTACGTACTGTGTAATGTGAATATGAATGACTATGTGCTGTGTAATGTGACCATGAGTCACTACAAAGACATTTTCTCAGTGGTCTTTACCACTGTTCAGCCAGACCGATAAAGCAGTAGAATGAAATGGGTTCAAGGTGTATAGTGTGTGGGCCCCCAGAAATTGCATTAGTTGTGGGGAAAAGGTAATGGGAATAAATCTGCACCGGCTGGTACTACAGCACCCGTATAAACCCCAAGCGAGACAATCCAAATCTTATAGATCTAAGTGAGGGTGCAGCCAAAGACACTGGGTAGTACGAAAATAGAGAGGACAGAGAAGAGAGACACTCTTCTCTGTCCTATCTATTTAACTATTATAGATATGCTAGTGGATGGGTGGGTGTTGCTGGCTACTGCTGGGTTATAGGTGCTTTGCTGAGAGAGAGGAGCTGGATTAGATGTGGAACAAGTAGCAGTCCTAGGGGGCACCTGTCAAAATTTTGCCTAGGGCATCAAATTGGCTAGGGCCGGCTCTGATGTGGAAGAACGTACACCTTGAAAGACAACAATTGAGCCATTTGTCTACAAGTAAGGAAGACTTCTTTCATTACATATTGTGAATAGGTCTTTATAGACTATATATTTATGTGAGCACCATCTATAATCTGTAAGCATTTTTGTTTAGTTAACTCTGCGAGAACTGATTCTGAACTTATATCTACATACTGTAAGAGAAATGCATTATATATTATCGCTTTTAAGCTCCACAGTTAAAGTCATATTTAAGCCTCCAAGGATGAGGATCAAAGGACAAAATTGTGGCCATATTAATAGATGTATGCATATATTTTATTGCAATTTCATCCTTTTAATAAATGTAAGAATACTTTTAACTGAGCGGTCTCTCATGTTTTCTAATATTTTGCACTCTAGTTAAACAGTATACTAAGTAAGAGCTGTTTTTTTTCAGTTATTCATTGGCTGCATACTGTACATTAGGCCAAGTATTGCCAAATGGCTATTTATTTATGTGTTATCTTTAAACAGCAATGTAGAGAATATTTTTTTATGTCGATGTAGACAATACTAGTTTTATTGTTGCTCTTGATTGTGTGTTATAATATTCAGTGCTGCCAAGAGGAGGGCGGGGGGGGGGGATACTTTTTCCCATGCCCAGGTCTAATGGAGAGGCCTGTATCCCTCTTCCCCCTCCCGCATTGCAGGGAGCCAGGCAGTTAGTGAGAGAGGACAGCACAGCCTCTCTCCCCAGCCCAAGACAAACTGCTCAGTGCTTTTTGCTGATTTGGGGAGAGAGGCAGCCTGTCCTTTCTCTCCCTTAATCTGGGTGAATCAGGGCCGGCTCACCACAAGGCAGCTTTAGGCATATGCCTGGGGGCGATGGCCACTGGAGGGTGGCCCTTTGGAGCCTCCTGGAGCCAGGTGAGCAGCGCCCGCACCAACCCCCCCACCCACTCAGTGGTGGCCACATCCCACATCTGCACGCTGTAGAGCGGGTAAGCAGTGGGGCTTGTCTCAAAGCCCCCCCGCACTAGACTAGTAGAGGGACTCGGCGGGAGCGGTGGATCGCACCGGCCCTGGGGTGAGTGATTCCATTCACCTGCTCCCCGCTCGCACAAATGTAGACATTTTGTTTTTCTTCACAGGGGTGTGTGCATGCCACCTTTATTTTACTGGGGCCCACCTGACCTAATGGCGCCACTGATAATACTGCTGTTTAGCACTAAAGCTTATGCTTCATTAGTTTCATAGTAGATCTGTCTATGACTCTAAATTAATATTACCCAAAGTTGGAGGATTTTGTAACTAATATAACATATAACTGCATTTTGCTAACTAAGGTATGCAAAGTTGGCAACATGTGTGAGTTTAGATCAACTCTGTCTAGGTAATAAATGGATCTCTCTTCTCCTGTAAATTACAGGTGTGAATAGAGTCCAACAGCAGGTGTGCTTTCACTGTTTGTACAAAAGATGGGCTATAACAGAATACACAAAAGTATGTGACTGAAAATTGTAGATAATTAGTACACTATGGGGCAGATTTATTAAGCTTGGAGAAGAGATAAACTGGAGATAAAGCGGAGAAAAGGTAAAAGGAGATAAAGCACTAGCCAATCAACTCCCAACTGTCTTTTTCAAACACAGCTGATTGGCTGTGCTTTATCTCCTTTTACCTTTTCTCCGCTTTATCTCCAGTTTATGTCGCAGTTCACTGCCGCAACATGCAACAGGTCTGTCACTTACCTGCCCAAGTGCTGCAACAGGTTTCCATCTTGGCTGCTGCTGGCTACAGGCAATTGTGGCTGAGGGTGGATGCTGTGCTGTGGGAAGGTTGCTGGGAGCTGGGTGCCAGGTGCCGTCAACTTGAGTGTGACAAAATGCTTCTGAGCCAATCCAGAGCTCAGGCTCATTATCCTGATGTGGGAACTAATAAGAATTACCTATGTGTATTTAAGGGGCCATTTCTGACTCATAGTTGTCAGTGCAATGCCTTCTTTGCTCCATTCACTGATTTAAAATTGCCCGATGCAGCTTTTTGGTGGATTGTATCCTAAGATTGGTTCTGGACCAGGTTAGGATAATCTACCTAATCTCTCGCTCTTGTTCCATTACTGAC